>NW_027211637.1:28162500-29380000 GCF_022749685.1 Semicossyphus pulcher
AGATTATGAGGAGTTCATACAGAGTTCATCTGCTACGGATACAGCGGCTCCACATCTTTCAGCCCCTCTCTACACTTCATGCGGGTCAAATCAAACACAGCGAGGGAGGTTTTTCTTTTCAACTGCGAGCGCCACAAACTTCAACCTTCTGATCAATGACTGACTAAACGCCTTGTGACATGTTTTTGGATTATTGAAGGAAAACTACACAGCTGTTTTGTTTCTCTTGTAAATCCAAGTGAGCAGCTTTCTTTGGTGTTTGCGTTATTAGTCTTATTAATATACTCCTGACTGCAGATGCAGCTTAAGATGCTGCAACTTCCCCCCCTATTGTTCTAACGTTTGACTTTCTTACAGCAGTGTGGTGCCCAAACTGGGGTCCCGGGCCCCTTTAGAGGGTCCCAAGTGAAATGATAACTGATAAATATCAGGATTAGTAAATTCATAAGAAGCATAAAAGATAAATGTGTCCACACAGTTCACCATAGTACACATACAGTTATATAACTGTAGCTTAATATATCAAAAACCTGCTCAGATGGGACAATATCTCTTAAATCCGGGGGTCTGATGCGGATCTAAACGGGGGTCCCACATGATAAAAGTTTGAGGGGGAAACCCTGTCTAATAGACGAGCTACCCGCAGAACCATAACAAAGATAATCCACAAATATTACACTCATTTTAAACATGTTCTTTGAGGAAATTAAAGATATTCGCTTACCCGCAGCCCGCTTGGGCGCCTGCTGTTTCCTCCGTGGCATTTCTGGAGTCGCAGTTCACTACAGTGCCCAGGTGAAATGTGAATGCGGGCTACGATAGTCCATGCATAGAGAGAGAGAGTGTGTGTGTGAGGCTTTATTTCGGCTCTCGGAGTAGTTCGGTCTCTCTCCCTACACAGAAAATCCAGTTAGGAGTCGTTTCAGGCAGGAAGGAAACAGATGTTAAATCGGGCTTTCACCTTCTTCTTCTTCTTCTTCTTCCTCCTCCTACGGGGGGCGAATCGTCTCCTTTCACCATCCGTTTTTGTCCCTCAGTGCCTCATACGTTGATCGACGTGTGTCAGTCAGTCCTGCGGGCAGTTTTCGGTGGATAATATGTGAAGGGAAAGCGCGTAAAAAGCGTTTGGTAATGGTACACTATATTACGCACGGTGCAGGCGAGGGGGAGAGGCGATGCCAGCAGACATCGATCCATAGAACAAACTGAACATTAAAAACTCCTCCCTCCTCGCCTGGACTTGATGATGGCAGCGAGACATTTGTTACACTAGATAACCATGAGTTTATTAAAGGAACAGAGGCCAGGGAAAAGAGAGAGGAGCTCAGTGCTGTGCTCGCTGTGCTCTCATGCAGCCTTTCTCTGCTTTTAGACCCTTCAGCTTCCGCTTTGCTCGCTCAATCAAACACATAAAGTTTGTGAGATTTACGACACATTTGAATGAACCGCTGCACACGCCAGTGTCGGTGTAAGTGTAGCTGAATGATATGTTTGATGTAAGGAGACAAACGTGATTTAAAAAAAGAGAAAATATGTGTTTATCGATCTGCTGCTTTGCTCTTTCCAGGTATCTTATTGGAAGGTGCAAAAAACAACGAATGTTGATAATTTTTTCACGCTAACTGTGACTTCATAGGCCTGTTTAAAAATCCCCATACTAGATAAAGTTACTTAAAAACAAATAAACTTAAAAGTGACCAAAAACCATCTTTATAGTGGTGTAACTTCTTTATTTAAAACAGGCGTGTCTGCTATTCAAACTACCTGCTACGTAATTATGGTACAAACAATTAGACCAACTGAAATTCATAATAAGCATCCTCACGTCCAGTCACATTCAGGTTATATCCCCTTTGTTGTCTCTTTCCTGGTGTTCTCACATGTATATCTCCATTACACGTCTTCCTCTCTTAATTATTGTTACAAATTAAAAGCATCAATCCCACTGACAACAGGACTGACTTTAAAAAATGGCCGCCAGACAACAGCTTTAGTTTGCAAAGAGTTGCAGGTTTTAGCCACCTTATATTTTAAGTAATTTAAATACGATGCAGCGTTTTCTGCAACAGCGACATGTAAAAAATATTAACATGTATTTATTTCAGGGTGCTTGTTTTGCTTTATGCTGTCATTGTTTTGTTTTTTTGTTGTATATTATTTTTACTGACATATTTTCGATCACAACATATGAACCAAACAAAAATCAAAACCCAGCATAAAGACACACACACTGCACTCGCACACTCACGTACACACTTAGAGAGGAGACACAGAAATGTGTCTAAACTGTGTGTCAAGGACACCAAAGAATACATATCATTACATACCATCCACATGTGATTGTTCAATGCAAGCTGTCCAGAAAGAGACAAGGGACAATCAATATATAAATGTGTCAGAAAGAAGTGTTGGCGTACGTTCATCAGCAGAGCTGTTTGAGTGTGTGGAGGGGGATTTTTTGCTGCCATTGTTTTTCTGTTGTGGTTGCACTTTATGGCATCCAAAAGGTGAAGAACTGGTTGCCAGTTCCTCAAACAGTTGCCAATATCGTCACCGTAACCGACACTGTCCTCACCTGTTCACCATCACTCAAGCCATAACATTACTCTAACGATGAACCTGTAGATGAAACGTTTGCCTGCTCACTTCTGGTCACTGTCTTTCACTTCTTTATTAAACCGCTCTAATAGTCATTTTCAAACTCGAGTGATTGATTGATGCTCGAAGCTCCACGAGTCTTTTACCTTTTGTGCTGCACACACCTGGAGCACTTTTCAACACACATTAAAACTCAATACAATACACTCAATATGGTTAAATCGGCGACTGTATACAGAGGCTATAGTCCTCAGTGTGACGGGTTCAACTCCCGCCCTCGCCTCTTTGCCGCACGTCATCCCCGCTCTCCCCTCCCCTGCCTCCGGCTCTTTCCACTGTCCTCTCTTCAAATAAAACCATAATGAGCCAAAAAATTATCTTAATACAGAGGTTACCTCAGGTCACTTTAGAAACATGATTACAAGTGACTCCGCCCATGAATGTCACTGTTTTCAACTGAACTCTGCTTTCTTTAATTTCCTGTTTCCTTGTAATTATAATTCTATGTTGTTTTTTTGGGTGTGTTTAATTTATTGCATTTTAATTGTACGCTCGATGTCACTGAACATGAGGGCATGTCCTCAATGATTTTGAGATTAAATAAAGGTTGACTTTATGAACTAGTGTTTTTAATGATGGTGTTACATACTCTCTGCGTCCTGTTGTCACCTGACGTATTCTTGTTCTCTTCTGTGTTTTAATGTGTTTTGTAACCGAGTCTGTGTCTGTGTTTTTTTAAATGTATTGTTTTACCTGAGTGAAAACAAATTTCCCGTTGGGGACAATAAAGATGAAGTTGTTCAGGTGCGAGAAGTAACAACGTCTAACATGATGTCACTGAATAAAGTTTGATCCCCCGTGAACGCGACAACGATCGAATGATTAAAACAAAGACATGCAGCAAATTGTTACAATTATGAGGCTGAAATTTAGGAATCTTTTGCTTTACTGCTAAATAAAGACACAGCTATTTATAATAGATGCAGGACTAATAATTTACTGAAGATTTCAGGTCTTTTTTGTATTTTCTTGACGTTACAAAGAACGTGACCACTAGCGTGTACTTCAGTTTGTTTTGGAATAGACTTTACAAACACTAAACACACACACTGTTGGTGCTGAAATGTAGAAGTGACTCGATCCTGAAGTGTATTTTCCACACGTCAGGAGGAGCCTAAGATATTTCCTTTAACAGATTACTTTTACAATACTAAACCTTTAACTTTGGTTATCACATATTGAAGCACAATATTACAGCCTCTCTCTCTCTCTTTACTCTCTACTCATGACCTAATCAAATCTGAAGTTGAGGTGATGGATGACTTCATTTCAGAGAGACAACACCCCTTAGAGATCCAGGCTCGCCCCGGATTACAAATGGCTTCCTGATAATATTCCATCACCCCATTTTGTGTCTGTCACTCATTTTGCCAATGATAGCGGAGACCTCCCGTGAACTCCACCTGAACCTGAGCGATCAATCACGGCTCCGATCAAGACTGAGCCGTACCTGGCTGACAGCTCCCAACACCCTGTGTGTACACAGAGCGTGTGTGTGCGGTGACAAGTCACGCCAGCGCCCACCGCCTTATCTCTCCCACAAGGGCCTCCGGTTGCGGCTTCTGCGTCCTCACGTCGTCTGCATGGCCACGCCGGCTCGCCCGCGCCTCTAAACTTCATCTGAAAACTTTCTTTAATTTGAAACTTTACACTTACCTCTCATGCGTCCGTGTCAGCCGCAGATCCGCGTGCAGATGGTGGAATTTGTCATCCCTTAAGTCTTGATGAGCTTTTCCTCACTCACATGGCTGCCGCTCTCATACCTGGCTGCCTGAGGATTTTCCGGGACACAACTTCAACAGATTTCACTTAAGTGTGATCCCCCGCTGTAACAAAATGTGACAAACATATGTCTCGTTAGTGTTTTTTTAGAGCCACCTGTAGCTGTCTTTGCAGTTAAGACACAAACATGAGGCTCATATGTGGAGAAAGAAGACAACAAAACATAGTTAATGTCTTTGAACTTTGACCTGATGACAGGCGCATAAACCTCAAGTGGAACTGAAATCATATATTTGATTAAAAAAAAGTTGTCCAAGTAACACAAGCAGATGTTTCCTGAAACCTGAATTCTTTTATCTGCGATCTCATCAGAAGCGGGGCTGAGTGGGAAGCACAGTTTGTACATTCTTTGAATGTTTGTTTTGAGTTTTTCACCCGTCTGAGCTCCCAAACAGAAAACGTGCCCACATTCTTTGGAAGTCACCCATGGCACTTCTGGAGTGTCGACAAAATCGCCCTTTTTATTTATCGTCCACAAAGCGGCTGCAGAAAGTGTCTTTTGACGGCAGCCAGAGTTTTGACCTCTCGTCGTTTTGGCTGTGAGAGAGTTCGATTCATCTTCACAGAGCGTTTGTGGAGAGGAGGTTCACCTTAAAGCCACGCCACAGAGACGGGCGATTTTCGGATTGTCTAAATGTACAAATGATGTGAATCATTGCTGCTGATAAAAGCCTCCAGGCTCAATTATATTAAAAATGATTGATTGTATTTTGGTCTTGTAAAAGCTTCAGGCAAATCAATAGAAAACACTGAGTATAAAAACATTAGAAACAAGCATCATGGTTAATTCTCGTTGATATGACAGAGACGCTGCGCGAGAGAACGTCCTATTTATGTTTGACACTCTCTGTTGATGCTATTAGGAGATATTTTTGGATCCTCTTATTGACAGGAAGAACTTCTGAAACTTTGGATTTAAAAATGTCAGGCTGATGATTTAGCATGAGTTACTCATGCATCAGACAGGAACACTTTTATGAGGGATAATATTTTCTGACTTTTGTGACCAAAAATATCAGGGTTTTTTTAAAGTTTTCTGAGTAAGTACACACACCACCTGGACTCTTACTCTCTTCTTCCTTACAATATAATGACACTATAATTAATGTCTTTATACAGAGGTTTATCAAAGGAAAAGTTCCCAGAGGCCCTGAGAAGCGTTTTAGCCGATTTCAGCTCC
Organism: Semicossyphus pulcher; assembly: GCF_022749685.1. Classification (NCBI taxonomy): domain Eukaryota; kingdom Metazoa; phylum Chordata; class Actinopteri; order Labriformes; family Labridae; genus Semicossyphus; species Semicossyphus pulcher. Next base: position 28,168,121 of record NW_027211637.1, read on the forward strand.
TTGTTTTGCCAACTTTGGAGCTTTAATTCATTGTCTGCTCTCCTAAAGGGATTTTTTCTCTACATCGTGCTGCTTAAAAATCTCACACTATATTACCCGCTTAGCTAACTAGCTAAGGAACATGGGTGTAGCGTTTGGCAGCTACAGGGTTAGCAGCTAAGATTTCCCTCAGGAGATGGTGGAGACCAAAACAGAACTAAAAGGTGAGTAAATGTATGCTAATTTTGAACCGTCTCTTTTGAATGTGAAAACTAGCTAAGGTGTTTGCTAGCATGTTGGTTGTAACAGACGCGTGTTGTGCTGGCCCTGATGGTCGAAAAATGTAGTGTTTCCTTTAAAACTAAAGGCCTACAGACCAAAATAACTTCTCTTTCTTTGGTCTCAGCCGGCTCAATGAGAAGGAGGACAATACTGCAATTAAGCTGTTTGATTTCTTTTTTTTCTCATCTCTGACATTTGTGTCTGTCTACTCCCTCTCCCTAACATTTCAGTCAGATCTAATTGGTCGGATCTGAGCTCACAGAGTTCAACCATTTGAAACTGTATTCTAGAAGTTAAAGTGAATGTGAAATGTCTTTTTTTTTCGCAGTGTATCTTTGCAGGAATTCAACAATTTTACCTGGTTGGTCATTATAGCTTTGTGGTTTTGTAAACATTAACTCTCAAGCAAGATGAAGGGACAACAGGATTTGAATTCTGTAAAATAAAACGTCAACATTAAAGATATAATCTCGACTCTTAAGTAAAAACCATGTTCATGTCAAATACAGCAATTACACAGCACAGAGGAGGGCAGCGAAAAAACAGAGTGTGTAACCAACATTCTGTTTGGATAACATGAATTAGGTCTTATAAATGCAGCATTTTCTAATTAAATTAATAATCTTAAAGATTTTCATGAAAATAAATGTACAAGTCAAGTGCATTTGCAGAATTACAGACTGGGTGTCTGTGGAGAAGACACGGCGCCCAGTTAGTGACGCGTTTTCCATCACCCAGCAGTGGTTGGTCTGCCAGAGAGGGTAGGCGGAGCTAAGCGGCTGCTTTTCCGGTCTCTGCAAGTGTTGCGAGTAAACAGTAATCTACTATGGCTGAACAAACAAAGAAAAGATCGATGACTACAGATACAACTTCAAAAAGAAAAGGAAAAAAACTCGACGCTCAGATGAAGCAAACAGTCTAAAAAGGAAAGCGACCGTCAGCCAGGAAAATCAAGAGTTACAACCGGAGCCAACCGTGGACGTCACACATGCAACACTGCCTGGATATCTGGGACGTGTGCTCCTGCAGTTACCGTTTATCGCCACAGGTGCCGCCAAAGAGAACAAAACTGAGATCTTCGAGATTACAACTTGAAGTTCATCTTTTAACCACACAATGATCTGTTTCCGAACCTAACCAAACAGAGCATTAAATATGTGTAAAAAAGATATAAACTGAAAGAAAAAGGGGACCTTAAAACAGGCATGACAACATGTTAGAAAGGAAGGAAAAGGACCTTTAAACAAAGGTTTATTCTCCCAGGTTTAGAGCTGTAATTCTGGAAAAAATGCCAAAATAATGAAGCTTTGCTATAAAGCATTTCACTCAGCAGACTCCAACAAACGGCTGAAATACAGCGATGTCCAGGAGTTCACACGAAACACAATCTGAGATTTACAACCTTTCTTTGAAACAACACAAAAGCATTTATTTATTAGACCGAAATCTGGACTCAACCTGGGACTGTTTCTAATATCCTCACACTGCTCTCTTTCTTATTACACGGTGGAACTATTTAGTTACAGTCTTCGACAATAGGGAGTCTAATTATAAAGCTGTAGTGATGATAAAAGGAGGACGGTCCAGGAAATCCAAACCTGTCTTTAATCCGCGGCTGAAATTTCATGTACAATGGACAGCCTGTGATTGAAGTTTTTTAGATTTTCAAAGCTGAACAACAACATATGCACAGAGTGAAAAGCAGCTGCTTGATTTTAAGGTTTGATTCATGTGATACTTGTGAAAAGGAACCAAAGCTTAAAACAAAGAGCTAATACTAAATCAGAGCGAGTTTTCAGACAGGCTGATTGACATGCGGATAAAAATACATTTCACAGAGCTGGAAAATAGTGCAGCAATATAATATATCAAGCTTAATATGAAGTCGATTCAAGGGCGGGGGATAGAAAGACACATGAAACAGGACGACTTGTGATCATACAAACATACAAACATTTAAGCGTCTTGAAACGAGGCCTTGGTTGATTTACATGTAAGCGTTTAGAGACGCGTGTGCCGTGTAACCACTCATTCACAACACGCAGAAACAAAGGGTATTGATGGTTATACACACAATAGCATGTGGTCCCACCCAGTGTAAGAAGAACACAGTTTAGTTGAAAGTAGGTGAACAAGCCGATGTTGTTGTTGTTGTTGAAAGCGCAGTTAAAGGAGCTTTGTGGGACTCGGCGTGTTTGTCCTCGGGGCTGAATGTAACAGACGACAGAGATCATTGGAGCTTTTTTCCACATCGCTCAGAACTTACTCCTTTTCACCATTTTATAGTGTACTATGGAGACACACACACCATTGTTGCGCTGTTTGTACCTAATGTTCCTGACAAGTGGGTACTTGTCGTTCTCCTTTCTGACAGGTGTTAATACCTCACACTTCTTTTTGGTGAATACTTTTGATTCTGTGCAGCCGTGGTCGTTTTCTCACTCGCAAAGTGTTCATGCTGAAAAACTCCCGGCTGCAGTATAAGGTACCTATGTAAAGTTATTCTCTATAATTTGTGTATAATCCTGAGACAGTATTGAGCTCTTACCTGAGGCAGAGGGAGATGACTTAGTAGAAAGACTGCTACAGGGCCCCCTGAGGGTCGAGACGAGAGGCAACCGACGGGTCAAACATCGCAGGACTTTCATCCAGGAGATTCTGCAAAACAAAACGTCAACATTAAGTTGTTATTTTAAACCACACAATGATCTGTTTCCGAACCTAACCAAACAGACATTAAATATGTGTTAGGAAGATAGGAATCAAAAGCAAGAGGGGCATAACCACATGTTAGAAAGGAAGAGAAAGACCTTAAAAACAAGTGCTGAAGGGTAGCTTAAGGGCCTGTGTCCACTAACAGATGTGCACTGGCAGTGCTGATTGTCCTTATAACCAATGCTTTGTTGAAAATACTTCAACCATTAGAACACTGCCGCTCGTCAACGCCCCTTCTCCCTCACAGACCAATCAGATTCATGAAGGGGCGGGACTTCGGATATCAACTTTGTCCACAACCATGGCGGCGGAGAAGCTAATCCCTTTCCTTTTTTTAGGCTGCTGCTAACGCCAGGACACGATTCCTTTGATTGTTTTTTTTTGTTTTCTTTGTAAAATTTCTGTGAATAAAAGCAAGAGCTTGTAGTGGACACAGGCCCTAAAGCAGGTTGAACTACATGTTAGAAAGTAAGAAAACAGACCTTAAACAGGCGCTAAAGGCTGCTTCAAAACAAGCAGAACCATATGATAATGATATGATATTTTATAAGCTTGCATGCAGACATTTGTAGGATTACTCTTGAAAAATAGTGCATTACTTTACATGTATATTGCAAAATACACTTCAGAGTTGGTGGAGACCAAAACAGAGCAACGAGAGGGGGAATATTAAAGTTTAATTTATCAGTAAGACAGAAACAAAGTCCAAATGTATGCCAGTGATGCTCAACGTCTTCTGCTGGGGGTTTAAATCAACTACTTTTGCTTGAAATATTTCCATATAAACTTTATACAGTGATAATGTGTCACTGCTATGATTAGAAATTATTTTTTTTAAGTGTTCTTCAAAGAAAGAGCACACCTTTATTACGGATTCACTGATATCAAAGTTATCAATTTTATAAGAGAGGACTCAAAATATAATCTGTAACAATGTGTGGATGCAGTAAATAAGAGTTGCTATAAAGGTTGAAATAAAGATATTCAAAAGGATTTCCAACATGAAATGTGTTAGTGGAGACGGTATATGTATTTATTTCTTACTATAGAGTAGTGTGCTCTTTATTTTAGTTAAGAAAGGACGCCTTCGTTGTAATATGCTGTAGGAAACTAATGTTGAAAATTCCCTTCTGACTATACCGTATATTCACGTTTCTCATAGCATCTTGTATTTATAGAAATCAGGAAATAAATCCAATAATTGTGGCAGAAACGTTTGTTATTGTCCGTCAGAAATTCGAGCATACAAAAATGTAAAATCAAATTTTTTAACACATTTAAACACTGTTTTTTTTGTGCTTGTGAACGTCGCCTCCAGCAGCGGGGTTAAAGCTGATGTATGATCTCAGGTGGAAAGGCCCTTTGACCCACATGCACGCCTAACTCACATCTGTAACAATGTGAGTGTGAAGCTGCAGCTGTCAGTCACTCTTCAGTAAGTACAGTATGTGGGGCATGAAGTGGGGGGGTATTGTTCACCGTCTTTTTTAACCCATGCAAACAATCTTTCTAACATTGCTGCTTGACCTATTTCCTCTCATGTAATATATCGTTAAAGCAGCCTTGTGAAATGGCTTAATTATTTATGCTTGATTTCAAAATGAAGAGCTTTGAGAACATGGCTCCACAGGAGGATTGACACACGCAACGCTGCTCTTACAAGCACACACACTGAGGCACACTGAGGCACACTGGGGCCCGGCTTAACTCAAAAAAAAAAAAGAGCCTCGCACACCCTTGACTGAGTTCATCCAGTGTGTTGTGCACGGAGCATTAAAGCAAGAGTGAAGATAAATGCCCTGTCAGCGCCTTTAATGATTTATTTCAAACATTTCACTCGATCCAATAAGGTTACAATCTATGGCAGGTAATTGTTTATACAGAAATAGATGGCATTTTGTTTGTTTTATTGAGCATTGAGCAGAGTGAACACACTAACCTCAGAAATGGATGCACATTCAGAAATATCAATTTGCTGCTTTAGAATACATTCTGCTCTTGCAATTCTCATCACACATATTAAAACGCAGAGGCCCGACTTTCATATTAGCCTCCGCAGTGTCTTTAATCTCCTCTGCACGGGTGTGAGGCCCGTCTGTCCATATGGACGAGCGTGCGCGTGGGTGTCCGATCTGCCACGCACTATTTTTGCCTCCGTCCTGCGTGCGTGCGTGCGTGCGTGCGCTGCAGTTAAGTAAGGCATCAGAGCAGCCTGTCACTTGTCCCTTGGTATTGCTTTAGTCTGCGTCGACAGTGTGTCCACCCTGGGTTTGTCAGTGTCTATTCAGACCTGACCTGTCTTGTTCAGCACATGGCAGAGGATGCTGATGGACATTTCCAGTTCTCCTTCTCGGTGTCCATCACTCGGCGCAGGATGCATCCCTGACGCATCTTAGTTTGAGCTCCTGAAATTTGTTGACAGTTGCAGAGGGTGGTCTGCAGTTCTGCCACCCTCAATTACGGGAGATGTGATCTGATTCTGACTTGAGGGATGTAGGTTGCCTGCTGTGCATAAATGCTCAATTGTGGTCGATCGATAGCTTGCTAATAGGTTTTGAAAATTGAAAACAATGCGAATAGAAAAGATGCGTAAACCCTGCTGAGGGATTTTTGAAATACAAACCCAAAGGGCTAAGCGAAGGTGGGGTAAGTGACATGCTTTATTTATTTATTTCCAGTCCTGGAGGATTAGATTCATTCATCCTCTTTCATGTTTGTTGCTTTGCTGCCAGTCAATCTCCTGTTTGTTCTCGTAATTTCCTGCAAGCCGCTGATGAAAAAGAAAGGAGTATTTAATTAGCACTCCCTCTGTTCTGGTGAAACAGTTAGTGTAGTTTTATAGGACCAGGAACAGAGCTCAAGTCTGTTTCTAATGGAGATGGAGGCAATCAGATAACCGACATTGCCACCCGTGCTCTCTTTTACTCTTCCTGAAGAGGACAACTTCAGCTTTTAATAAACATGTAATAAGAAGGAAAACAGCTGGTAGCTGCATCACAGATGGTGCCGTTCTTGGCATCTCCAAGGAAGGGACCACACATACAGATGGCTCATTATTCCAGCATTTGGTTATGCATATTGCACAAAATTTTATTCCAATGCTTAACAACCAGTATAAGCAATACAGGTGTTACTATTTTTCACGAGGCTCCCCCTGCAAAGTAAGCAGCCGGGATCTTGTTTTTGGCCGTATCTTTTGATGCGGATCACTCGCACCAGCCTCAGAATCCACTTCTGCGCATCAATATTTCAGAGCCGTGTCTGTTTGTGAGGAGCGCCGCGTTAATCTACACTCAGGTGTGATTTACGGCCCAACAGCTGTCAGTCTCACCCCCCGACTGCAGCTCTGTTTTTTAAAGTGCACCTTTGTGTCGTTAAGGTAACAGCCCGCAAATACCTCAGCGGGTCGTTGATTAAGACGGAGGGAGAGATATTGATCCCAAAGCAAACGGCAAAAACAAGTCAGCACAGTGAGCCGAGACCAAGGCCAAACACACGAGCGCACGAGCAACCTTGACCTCGAGAAATCCCTCAAACCTCATCCAGACTTAGAAGCTCCCACTATAGGCATCTTACATCTGCATATTTGTGAACTCGGGCGTCCTCTGTGTATTATTTATATCCGTTCAAATAGAAAATGTCACTCGTAAAAAATAATTTGAATGAAAACAGAGCAAAGGATCCGCTCCCACGAGGGAAATGTGTTCTTAGTTGAGTCTTTTTTTAGGGTCGACTGTTTTAAATTACAGATGCTCTCTAATTGGCTACGGTCAAATAAAGCCCGCCTAATGAGGCATTGCATTCATTTGCTTATTTCCTTTCAAGTCGCTCTTCTTTGTTTCTCAGAGCAAAAAGTCGGCTCTCGCGCGCACTCGTCGTTCCAGGCGGGGTGTTCTTAGTCAAAACACTATCACGCCTCGAATCAACTGTATGTAAATATATATATATATATATATTTGCTGCTGGAAGAAAATGCAGTGAATTCACTCATTAATGGCGTAAACAGAAGCGATAATAAACCCTGAACTTGTGTTCTACCTTTCTGACCAGAAGCGGGGTTTAAACAGAGACTGAGTCTCCATTATATGATGAACTATGCGCGGACTTCTCCTTTAATGTGATGATTAAGTGTGCTAATCACAAGTGAGAGCGAGACGTAGACACTTTTATCCGTCCCCCCCTGTGTGTGTGCGTGCGTGTGTGTGTCCCGAAACATCCGAGGGATTTTCTTTCAGACCTCCTCACACTCGACACTCCATGTATGCTGGAGCTGTCCTGTCCAATTTATAACAGGAGTCAATGTGACCTTTATCCTGGCAATGACTATAATGTACTTTAGCACATGTCATTCTCAGGTCAGGATCATCCCCTGTGTCATATGTTTTGTCTTGCATGTTTTACAGTCACCGGGGACGCAGTGCTGCGCGCCCCGGTGCTGCAGCCTATTCAACTTTAAAGTGAGCAGGTGAAAGCTGCAAAAACATGTTATTTATTCACCGCAGAGGCAGTTTGCAGAGTCCTATTTAATACAGCGTGTTATTATGGGCCAATTATTTCTGAATTATTATATTTCCAGGGATATTTATAGCAGGCGTAATGTAATTAGGCATAATAATTACGCAGAAATGACTATTTTGAACCCCAGTTTAATAATAACAGCTTTGCTTTCTACTCGATTCAAGTCTGCAACAAATGCAGGAAACAAAGGATTTAAAGAGCTTAAAAGCATAGGTAGGCTGCACAAAATAACTGTCACATGTTTTTGGCTCTAATTTCCCCCCTCATACTCATCTTATTGCTCATCAGCTAAGTTGTCAGGTCTGCTACATCCCTTTGATGGCATCACTGACAATTAGCAAGACGATGCCACACAAAACCATCTGGACAGGCGCATCTCTCGTTGCTGAGGGAGACAGTTTCTGGTGTGACAAAAATAAATCTCAAGGTCAGTCACTGTCACTTTTTAAAAGTATCAGATCCCTTCAGAGGTAGATTTATGGGATTGGATTTATTTTGAGAAGGTTTACGGGCTTAATGACGAGATATCTACAGAGAGAGAGGAATTAAATCAGAGGAGTATACAAGCCTGTCTCTGCCTAATGTTCGACACACCAACATGGTTTATTGTCAGGGTGCAGGAGGCTGCTGAATTCACAGAGACAGACAGATAAACAGACAGACAGACAGATAAACAGAAGTAGGTGTTGGCTGCTTTAGCACCATTGAAAACGTGACAGACCTGCATGTCATCGTTCTCGTACACTCAGAAAAAACGATCAATTATCAAGAGGGGCGGGAAATTGATTTTCGCCTTCCTCCGTACGCAGCAAATGTTCCACATAAATATATGATGCTTTGACAAACCTCTTTGTATTAAACTTGAAGGGCCCTGCAATGAAAGTCAGACTAAATATAACTCTGTTAAGGACCAGACTCACCAGCAGGGAAACTGAGAAATTCTGCAGCAAAATCAGCACAATCAGTGAATTTAAGTGGATCTGAGCTTTTGTAGCAGTGCTGCCACAGAGCACCGAGTCCAAAACAGAGGGAGATTTCTGAGCTTGTTAGCTGCGTTCCTCCATCCAATTGTGGCTCTTTAACTGAGTATAAAGTGCTCTACACAAGGAGGCAGGGTTTACACTCAGTCAGTGGTATAAATATGAGCTTTGAACAAACAGTGAGATCCTCCCGCCTCTCTAGCAGCCAAGCTAACAAGCTTGCTAACTGACAGGTAACGCTAGTTAGCAAGCTAGCTCAAAGACGCTTTAATGACTCTTTTTTAGAATGAAGATAGATCGACCATCTTTATATTACTTTCTGCAAAATGGAATATGTCAGTATTCACTCACATAATATGGTGTACAAATCTAAAGCGTAAACAAAGAACAGTCTTAAAAATGTATAGAAACTGGGGGGTTTAGCTCGGTTGGTAGAGCAGGCGCCCCATGTACAGAGGCCATAGTCCTAGAAGTAGTACAGAGCACTGATCGCAGGTTCGACTCCCGGTCTGCCGATCATTTGGTACATGTCATCCCCCACTCTCTACTCCCAACATTTCCTGTCTATTGTCAGCTGTTCTATTTAATAAAGGCAAAAGCCCAAAAAAATCATCTTAAAAAAAAAAAACGTATAGAAACTGTACAGCTCTGATTAGAGATTGGCACTTAGGCCTTTGCCATCAGTGAGTGTGAATGGGTGAATGTGACATGTAGTGTAAAAGAGCGTTGAGTGGTCAGAAGACCGATACAAGTACAGTCCATTTACCATTTACAGTTCTTAGCACAAAACAGCCGTAACCGGAGTACAAGACGCACTTTTAATACATTTTTTAAAATCTATTTATAGAAAAACGTAAAGTTCTTTTTCAATAGCTTTAATGTCATGTGACCCAGTGTCCTCAAAGCAGTGTCAGATGTTAACACGACTAAGACACACCTCATTACATTGGATTTAATTTATGCTAATATTTTATATTAATATTTTTATGTAAAATTTGATGGGGTTTTTCTTCAACGGACATGCTCAGTCATGATCACCATTGCAGCCGCTTCTTATACTAAACAAGTTAATGTAAGTAACTGTAATCAACTTAAAGTGTTCCAAAAATTCCTATCACTCAAAATGAACAAGTCAGAACCACAATAATCATTTTTGAGTTGCTGCTAATTCATTGGGACGAGTCAAAGTTCTTTGAGGATTGAGTTCAGTTAACTTTCTTCTTTTATCAAGACAGACTGTTTGTTAGACAGAGCATTTAAAGTGATCATCTCGAAGGTTTTCATGTAAATAAATGTCTGTTAAGTCTCTATCGCTGAGTGAGGTAACACAATGGTGATCGAGCCTATGGCCCACTGATGAAAGCCTTTGCACCTAATTCTTGACTTTCATATGCTTTTGTTTTGCTTGTTGTCTGCTGATTTATGAATTCTTCCTTTCATTTTGTGTATTTCTTACTACCAGCCAAGAATGTTACGGTCAAAGTTCAGCTGTCTGGCAGCCGGATAAAATTTACTGACCCAGTTTCATGAAAGTTTGTAGAATGGTGCAACATCGGCTAAAGGAAGAACTCATTCAATCTGGTAGCTGATCTGACTCACGAGGAAGCCATTTATAGCTGATTTGACTTGTTTTCTATATGTTGTTTAGATTTGACTCAAGTAAAATTTCCTTTCTTGTGAATATGGAAATGAAATTCAAAATATTCACAATTTAGAAATACACCGCTGAGACGCTGCAGCTCCATTTGAAACAGGTTTTGACATCATTCTTAGAGTTAAAGAAGCTTAGAGATCTGCTGTGATTCACTTGTGCTAGCATGATCCCGGCCTGCTAGTGTTAGCCGTTAGCTCTGCAGCTTATGTAGCCCAGTGTGTAGTTGTAGTCCTTGTATGACATGTCCTTTAGCGACTATGTGGAACAATAAAAGCAGCCGTATGACTTTTGTTTTTATTGTTAGTTTTTATATTGTTTCAATGGATTCTATTGAAGCAGTCGGGCATTAAACATTATACACTATAATGATTCTATATCCTGTTTAGCGGCTGTATTTCTGCAGACAGGATGTGATCAAGGTTGCAGGGGCAAACGGATCGTTGAACAGAAACTAGAACATACTGTCATTGTTTTGAAGAGCATGTTCGATGCGAGCCCTGCTCCCGCTACACTAACTCATCCGCAGCTCTTCCATTGTGTGGTCCCATGATGCTTCTCTGCTTGTGTGTCCATACATCATGTTTGTGCGTGCTGTACTAAAGCAGATCCCCTACAGAATAGGCTCCAGAGTGTCATCCACACAGAGTTATCCCTCACCACTGGCTGACCGTGGCATTATTCCGATGGGGACTGTTTGACTAATAAGCATTTTCGCTTCACAAGTGCTGGCTCTAGTCAATGCTGCTGCTCTGGATATACACGCCGTACAGAGGACACCTTGAATTGGAAAAAAAGAAAAGGTGGCCAACGCTATTAAAAGCACCCACTGGTCCGGAAAACACACTGTGATTTCATTACAAAAATCATATAATGGTCGTAAACACAATAACAAAGTTGCACTTTTGCTTGAAGAATTTGCAGAGTCTGTAGAACAGAAACAGCCTCTCTTCACATTATCTTTCCTTTAGTTACACCTGAACGAGCAAGATGTTTCCCTTTGTTTGATTTCAATATTATAGGACTGTTAGAGAGGCAAACAAATGCTAATGAATAAAAGTGGAAGCAGTCTAATAATAGTGTAAACACAGTGTAAGGTTTTAAATGCACAAGGCAAAAGAAAAGCCCCTGCCTCACCCTTCATCCACTAGACTGATATACTGGTTGGCCCATATTGTTTGGCCGATTGCATCACAGACATATCGCTATTGGCATTTATGTGTTTCTCTTACACCGATATAAACAAAATGAATAATGCAGTAAACAATGTTTGGAATGACCGCTCAGTCTCCGTTGTGTACCGTGCTCTCAGCACGGTCTGCAGCACAAGCAGAGACTCAGAGCTAAAGACGGCATCTGGACTGGAAGTACCGTAAAATGTGTTGTATAAGACGCACTTTTAGTACCTTTTTTTACCATCTAAAAAGTGGGCTGCGTCCTTTATACCGGTGCGACCAATATACCAGTATAAAATGCAGAGAGAGGCTAGTTATTGTGTTGGTGATGATGGCGCTATAATCTAGCTAAAGTTGCTAGTTGTTAAGTGGTGACGTCTCACCTTCGCATTAAACTGTTTTAAGCGAGGAAACTAACTTGATCGTAGGCTGCCAGCTAACGCTAGCTGCAGCACAGGTAGCTAGCAGGATCGCAAACTCAACATGTTGAAAACAGAAGGAAGGCTGTGATTTGTGTGTTTTAAATGAAAATAAAATCAATTACTTTTGAAATGTGTTTTTTCACCATTTTTTCTTAAAGTGCACTAATAGACGATCCTGATTAAACCTCAGATACAAGTTGAAATTAAGAAATTACACGTGTACAAAGACACAGATTTTAAACACGGAAGAGCTTCTTGTGTGTTTTTACCGGTTTTAGTAATCCTGAATTAATTAGAAGAAATACAGCTTTGGGGTCAGCGGTTCAGCTCAGCGGTTAAGGAGTGCACCCCTCAGCCCTCGATGCAGCAGTTCCGGGTTCAACTCCGACCCTTGGCCCTTTGCTGCACGTCATCCCCACTCGCTTCCAAAGTTTCCGACTCTGTCCACCGTCCTGTCGCATAAAGGCAGAGAGGCCAAAAAAATAATCTTACAATTAAATGTATTAAGTTATAATTTACTTCAATTTAGTTCTTCTTAAAACATCAGTAGTTATATATTTTATTGCTGTGAAGGCTTCCGTTTTGAGTCGGCTGATAAATCATGGAACCAGATCGTGCACAGACTGGTGCACTCGCATTTTGAGCTGTATCGGAAACATTTCCAAGACAGGTTTTGGAACAAGTCTAGTAACAATATTCTTTAATAAAATGATTCGTTTAAGAGAGCAGCCTTTACATCATCGTTTTGGTGCACAATTGGTGCACAATCCACATAATGAAGGCAGCTGAATTCATGATATCGGCCTCCATTTAGGTAATCTGTACATTTTCTCCTGGTAGGCTCTTACAAATCTCATCGTTTAGGCTCTATTGTGCACAAAAGAGCGAGCATGAGTCACTTACGCAGCTACTTTCTGTGATTCTTTCCTCTTTAAAACGGCTGTTTTGCAGTAAAAAAAAGTTGGCGCGTCTACATTTAGTGGCTGTAAAATGCTGCAGGGTTACATAAATGTAGCACGACAAAAATAGCTCATGTTAAGTATTTTAAACATGAGTGCTGTTGCATTTCTGAGGTTATACATTGTTAAAGTGACCACGTCGTGCCCGATGCTTATTCACACTTCTACTGTGCATAAAACCTCAGACTGATGTCTGTTATTAAATCCAGGTGCTGTGTACTTCAGGTGAGGCTTCATGGTTTGAGCTGCAGGTGAGACAGAAAGCAGAAATACCTCATTGACCCTCTGTGTGCAGGCAGACGCTGCATATTTTGACAACCACCCGCTAAAACTATTTTAGCTCTATGATGCTACCTCAGTGTTTTCCTCCCACATACAGATAAAAATGCACATTGCAAAAATGACCTCTTTCCTTCTGCTGTTCTGGAGCTGAACAGTCAGAGTTACTTGCGAATTTGTTTTCTGTCTGTATTAATATTAATGTCTGTGTGCTGTAAATAATGTTTGTTGCAGCCCCCAAAAAAACAAATTGTCAGGACTCGACAGATTCAGCTGTGACAAACCGAACTCTGGAGTTTATCTGTGCTGCTGTAAGTCAGGTCCGGGTCCGAGCCTGTTGTTGCTCAGCAAAGTGTTGCCATCACCTCTGCGGACCACCCTGACAACCTCTCCCTCTGTTGTGGAGGCTTCCCTGCAGAGAGCCTCGCAGCGCAGGGATTGGGTCCGTGGAGGTTTCCACCATCAGATGGTGTGTAACGTCTGGCAGTCTCTCACGGCAGGGCTTTGGTAGAAGTTCAGCACACATGAGACACCATCATTTGAAAAACATCTGTCACTCTGACAAATAATAAGTGCACAGGGCCTCCAGGGAAAAGGGAAGTGCAAGCTCCATATTTTATTTCTTTCTGTACAACACTGCGACTGACTGCTGTTTTTGTGTGGTGAACTGTACTTTATGTCTAATGCAATGCATGCTCACACTGACAATTGACATTTTAAGGGCATTACCCTTGACAAGGCGACCTGGACAAATGAAAGAAAAAGGCAGGATGATTTATCAGGTGCAGGCTGACGAAATATGCGAGTTACATTTTTTTTTTCCTGCGCTGTTTGAAATGAATCTCCAGGACGTGCACCACACCCCTGCCGCAGGCCGTGTGAGCTGTCTGCAGAGCGCCTGATGACCTGAGATCAGGTAGGGCTCTATCTCCCCTGGGCGCTTGCAAAGCCAAGAAAACACTGCACCGCTCTCCTTTTCTAATTCTGCCACTTCCTCCTGGCTTAATTGAGAATTTGAACAAACAAATTAATCATTGCAGCCCATAAAAATGACAGGATTCATGCAGTAGCATTCTTCATTCTCTCTAATTTGTTGTGTGTTGTCGCCCCCCCCCCCTCGCCTCTCTTCCCCGTGCCTTTTCTCAAACCCCCACAGCAGTTTTTGTGCTGAATCTGCTGGTTTACCCCCTTATGAAAATTACAAATACTTGTCAAGGTTAACGAGTTAATATTCTCATTCAATATTTATTTTATGGGCGAAAGAAAGCGTCTCCCTTCAGCGCGTCCTCCTCCAGAGCGAGGATGGGTTTGTTAATCAAAATGACAAGGACAGTGTCCTTTTGATAATCCCCTGAATCATCGAGAATAAAAAATGAACTTTATTAATCAGCGGCCCCTGATTAATTGTTATGAAGTGTTGCTCATCCATTTCCCCTGCATTTCCGTAATTTTCACAGAAGCCTAACAATCTCCCCAATGATTTGAAGCCTTTCGAGCTGGCGTTGCATTCAGCAGCGCAGCAATAAATAGCCAGGCAGCACTCTCTCCTTCCTGGATGAGCCTCTGCACAGCGCACTTTTACACAAACACAAAGCTTATTTCCCTCTCTGCTTACTGCATGACTTTTTTTCACATAACTTCTTGAGTTTGCATTTTTTTTAAATGGCATTGTCCAAAAAACGTCAATACTGACACTAACATCAGTTTAGTAGCAGCCATCAGTCTGCCTTTATGTTTGCTTCCTGCATCAATACTGCAGACTCTGCCCACTTCATCCTCACTGTGAGGCTCAAACGTGTTACCTATTCCTGTCCGTGTGGGAGCAACAACACTGTTCAGCAAGTTACCAGATAAAAGCAGGACTCTATGGTGGGGCTGCGTCCTCTCAGATATGAGTCGGTTGAATCGGATTTCATTGTTCAATAAGAACACTTTGCCTATTTATTCCCTTTATTAAAACCAGATCAGTTTACACAAGCTTTTCACCAGAAAGACGCACGTTAGCCGACTTTTTCTTTGAATCACAAGTCACTATCGTTTTAAACTGTATAACACGGATGCATCATTGAACAACTGTAATATTTGTAATTATTAATGCCCTCGTCTGGATACGGGGCCAAAATTAACCCAAAACAGTTGGAATGTAAGATTTGAATAAAATCAGATTACAGTGCAAATCCTTTTCAACCTATATTCAATTCAGTACAGCACAATGTCGAGATATTTAATGTTCAAACTGATAAACTGAAAACACATTTTCAAGACGCTTGAAACACGTTCCAAAAAAGTTTGTAAAAAAAAATAATTCAGGCCTTCATCCACTCTTTGAGAAAGAGTTCAATCTTTCAGATTCCCAATACATCTTCTCAGTGAAAATTATTTCACATAAAAATGATCTTCTTTTCAAAGAGTAACTGCCTGTGTTTACGTAGCCTCACAGAAATCTTTCTGAAGACACAAATACTTTTATGTTACCGTTAAATTTACTGCACAATTAAAGAATAAACACATCGGCGCACGCCACCTTCTCGCCGATATCGGCCGATTCCGATGTTCAGCCGATGCATCGCTGCAGCCCTGCTATATAATTACGCCCTACACACTGGCTGTCGGCACCAGAGTCCGATCGCACTTGAAGCTGTTTGTTGGCTCTCACTGACTCCGTTCCCTCCTGTCTCGATCGTTGCTTGTGTTGTATTAACTCTCAGATGAACGTTGCTTTGGACAAAATTGTCTGCTAAATGAAATTGTAACATTGTAATTAGAGCGCTTGAGGCACTCGTGTACGCTACTGAGCTGCCTTAGCACTGCTGCAAAGCATCTGAGAAACACTGACTCTAACCTAAACCTGCCTTTATCCAGTTTTTAATGGTTTTTAACACCAGGCTGGGCGATTTTCGAGTGGATTGGAGCTCTTTGGATAATTCGGCTCAGAGTACAAATCTTTTGAACAACAAACCTTGAAGGAATTCTTACCTAAACACAAGGTGAGCGCACACAAAGAAGCCTAGCCAAAAAAGAAAAAACGGGCATCAGAGAAAAAATAATTTTTAAATAAAATAACAGCTTTATCTGCTGTTTTTACTGGTTTTAATGTTGAGTCAGTTTGTTTTGGAGAGGAGGAGACCTTTACTTTGGCTCGCTTGTTAAAACCTTTTAAACGAGGAACACTGAAGGATCGTTTAAAGAGGAGCTTTGTTAAAGTTACACCCCACGATGCCCTCACTCCTGCGTTGCGTTGCGCACACTGTACATATTAAAATGCAGACGAAATACAAATCATCGTCTTTAAGGGGGCAGCCCTTCTTCATATAAAATCAAACGTAATTGAAGAGTTAGTCAATTAAATGCACATACTCCCAGCTCAGACAGAGGAGACCCCCCCACAGTGACACACGACCCCCACGTCTTCTCTTTCCTTAAAGAAGCACGACAATTAATCGTGCACACATCTACGATGTTTATGATTAATATATAACACTGAATGCAGCTTTCACAGTGGATGGTGCGAGGCCTGATGTAATTTACATGAGTGAGCCAGACGTGTGCTCCTCATTTGCTCTGAAGTGATGTCCATGAAACAGAATATACAAACGACGAGAAACTTTCCTATCAGAAGGGTGTCTCTCTCTCTCTCTCTCTCTCTCTCTCTGTCTCTCTTTCTTTCTGTCTCTGCAAGGCGCATTACTACAGAAGGGGGGTCCTGATGAAGAGAGAATATTTCATGCTATGCCCGTTAATCAGCCGCCATCTATTTCCCTTTATTTACCTAGAAGTTATTATCTTTATATTCAGCTCCATATTTAAAAGTCCAGCGTAAAGGAAATTATACATTTAACGAGTGCACGCTGTGAATTTCAGCCTCTTCAACAGATTTAAGGGGGTTGGGTGTCTCACATGCAATTAATTGTGGAGGTGTTTTATCCATCAGAATGAATAATTTAAAGGGAATGTTAATAGGTATCCCAGACTTGGCCAAAGGAAGGGAGACAAAGTGTTGTTGAAAGACGTTTCATTACTTTCCCTCTGATGCCGCTCTTCATTTGTTCTCCGTCGCTTTTTTGGGTCAGTCGACTTACAATTAAGGGTCGCAAAAAAGCAACGCATATTGATTGTTTTTATTACTTTTATTATTATTATTATTATTATTATTAAAGTATGTTTAAAAAGAAAAGGCTACAAAGCTGTTATACATGATTCATGTCAGAGCTGGATCTGGCGCAGTGTCAGGACTATAATCAGCGCAGTACAAAGGCAGGAGTTAAACTTTGCTCATAAATAAAAGCGGGCGTTTCGCAGCACATGGGAACTAAAGTAAATCTGAGCATGAAGTTCCCCCTGCAGAGCCACCTCTGAAAAATCTGCTTCATGTAACATAAATTGTTGCAGGGAGGGGCCTTGAAGCCGCAATCCATCTTGTTCTGTGTCCACATTAATGTTGAGTTTATTCACATAAATTATCTGGGAGTTTAAGTTTAAATATTGTCTTATGATCATTGAAATATCAGTTTGCAGTTTTTCCCTAAAACATCAGTACAGACAAAAACCGTCCAAAAACATGAACCCCGAGAATTCTGCAAACATCAGTCCTCCAGTGGCTGCACTGGCTTGGTTTGCTTATTGTGACGTCACTTCTCTCCGGATTCAAAAAGCTGCACTTCCTGAAAAAAGCTGAAACGATGTGTAGATCAATAAGTATTAAACGTGTCATTCCGTCTCCTCAAATATTCCCAAATAACATTTGAAACCTGTTCATCTCAAACATGCTTAATGTAGAAAATAGAACACAATAAAATGTTAGTTATTTAAAGTCATTTCTATGAGCAGATCTTAGAGGCTGTTTTGTGGTTTCACCTGCGCTTATTGTGACGCCTCGTCTATGAGCGTCTTTAAATTGTTCACATCATGAAAATCTGTCCAACCTAAAGTTCAGGAGTTTATTCTGCAGATATTCTGGTTTTTATTTTAAATACATATAAAAAATGAAGCACAAAATGATCTCACCCTGCGAGACAGCCGTCACTGTGTTTTAAACTACATATGACATCATGAAACAATGATGTCATCAAACCGTTTACATTTTAATGACGCGAAAGACAGGCGCCTGTGCAAACAGAGTAACTGCTCTGGCTGTAGTTAGCGCCTTCAACACACAATTAGACACACTGCGATCTACAATCTGCAGCCACTCGCGTGATGATGACATCATCAATGGACGTACAGCGTGCTGATTCAAAAGACAGAAACAATTTTACAATGTTCCGATCACAACCTGAGCGTCCGCTGCAAACAGACCTGTGATAGTTTCTGTTTTGGACTGATTTAAACGTACGAGGTCGGCTGTTGTAGCGTTAAAACGCAGCGTAGAGGAACTGTTACTCAGATGAGGCCTTTAAATGATAGGAAGTACATAATGTGCATTTCTGAGCTGAAAAGTTTGCAGAATACTAAAACATTCATGACATTTAGTGAAGAAGATTATCATGGCCTTAATTACCATATAGTCTTTTAACACATGAAACAACAGCTCCCCTTGAAGGAAGCATTAAATTGATAATATGTGAGACTTGATCTCGTCCTGTGTGAGCGAGCGTCTCTCTTCTGATGGGAAACAATGTGAACTTCAGTGACTCCCACACGCGCACGGGGACGACATCAGAAAGAAGCCGTCTCTGTCAGATGCAATAAAGGGACGTCCACATGTGCTGTAGCTCCCCATCCTTCACACTTTGTGTGTACACCCAGCCCACCACATAAATTAGCTATGGTGACTGCTCGCTTTTCATCGGGCGTCCAAGACGAGGACGTTTGGAGAGAAGAAGACGCACATGAGGGCGTGTTGCAAGCCAGGTTTCCCCAAATTTAAAGCATAAATTCAGATGAGATGTTGCAGAATTAATTTTCTGACACAACCCTTTTCCCTCTTGGAAACATGCGTGTGTTAATTTTTCACAAAAGGATTCACAAATACAAGAGTCCTTTTGTACAGTTTCCTTTAGATGGAGATCTATGGCATTGCGAACAAAAGACACTCCTTCAATGACAAGTGCCAAGTGCATCAGCCAGTCCCTCTTTTCAAGTAATTCCAACCCTGGCTATTCAGGGTTTGCCCTGTGGCGAGACCGAGCACTTCGTTCTCCAGAAATAGCCATAGCTCATCTTTCACAAGGACTCAGGTCGTCTTATCACGGGGGGAGAGGTTCATTTGAATTTCTGTCTCTTCAATATGCCTGGCAATCATGATGCTTGGTTAATATTGAAGTTTGGGGAGCGTGTGGTGTTGCTCGCCGCTCCTGGCTCAGAGGCAGGCACAAAGAACTTGTAACGTGCCATCAAATATCTCATCACATGACGGCCGCACCTCGGCACCTTGGACGAATGTTAATAGCATTAAATGTGGTTTCTCTTAACAAACTGAATCCTGGAACTGAAATAATATTATGCCACTGGCTAAAGACAAAGACTCTCTCAGCTGTGTATTTATTTTGTGTCCACCGCAGCTGAAATAAAAATGTTCTTTTGTTCCTTGTTCACAGCCGAGCAGCAAAATTGGCTTACCACATCTAATTAACACCCAAACACACCTTGACAACTTTTGCGTGACACTCACTCTGCTAAAACCTTTTTAAAATAACAAAAAAAAATCCACACTTCAACAGAAAAGAGAGGCGTTTTTCTTGATAAATTTAAGATAAAAGACGTGGCAGTCATTTTCTCCCATGACATATTTGTTCTTTAACAACAAATCAATGGCGCTGAAAGCTTGGCACCTGAATACAGAACAATGGGGAGATGAAGCGAAGATTGTCTTCATTAGGCACATTAATATTCATAGAAAGTAGAAAATCTGACACCACGGAGGACTTGGTAACCTTTTCTCATATTAGATTTTTTTTTTCAACTTCTTAACACAATTAAAGTCCAGCAATGACTTAATTAATGCGGCTTTCTGTCAGGCGCTTTAAAGAACTGTCAATTTGGCCTGGGTCTGCCTGTCAGCGGGGAAGAAAGACAGTCATCCCACTCTTGCAGGAGACAGTCGGAATCACAGTGCCGGATAAAGTCACATTCGCAGACACCTTGCCAAATTGATTCTTTTAAGGGTTTTCTTGCAGATTACCATTTCTTCCCTCCTGTCTCTTATTCAGCACGAGTGTCAAATCGGGGAGAAAATCTAAATTCAGTTTTGGGTTCTGGCTATTACCGTCCTCTCCTATTGTGCTCGTTGTTGCTGATACCCTGTTAAATTATGATTTGAATGAAACATTTCTTGTGGAGGACAGTGTCTCTCAGAGCTCTGAATCAATTACCCAGATACACGGGAACAATGCTGTGGCATTAGAGCACTACCCTTAGCTATGCAGAAGTCATCGCATCGACAACATCAGCTCAATTATTTGTTTGCACGACGTTGCTGCAGTTTTTATCCCAGTTGGGCATTTTCTCAACATGCACTTGTGACAATGATTAGTTACTTGGTTAATCGGCCAAGCAGCAGTCACAAGGGCTGTGTCAATGCGAAGGCCAAAAACTGCAGTTCCAAAAACAGCCACTTGAGGCTGGGTCCCAAAGCGAGCCAATCCTCATTAGGCCCCATGTTAAAATGTTCAATTCAACAGCCAAATTAAACAAGTTTACATGGGACAGAAAAACAAGCATTTTTGATCTTTATAGCTTGTTTCATTCAAGACAACTGTATAATGATGTTTTTTATATAACATAACTGTTTAAATTACATTAAGGCTGCTTTGAGAGGCAAATGGGTGACATTGGCTGTCTGCTAGGTGTCACCTCAGCTAGTTCAAGCGACTGACCTTGTTGTGCTGTTGTGTTTGTGCCTTTTGGTGATTCTTCATGCACATGTCGGACGTATAATACGTCTCTCTGTGCTATTTATTGTACTAAAGGTATTTTTTTTTCTTATTAGCAGGTATTGGTGTGTGCGCTCACCATACCTGGCTTGTTTTAGCTTTAGTCTTTCCAGTGCATTGATTTGTTTGTGTGCATTGGTGTGCTGTTGCTAGCTTTTTTTTGCAGTGAACATGGTGGGCGGAATTTTATGCAAATGTTGGACATATAATATGTCTTTTGTGCTATTTATTGCACTACCAGGCCGTCAAATAGGTCTGTGCTCCAGCTTTTATAGAGAAATTCTACTAATTTTTTTTATTCATATGTTAGCATTTATTAGCAGGTATCGTGTGCTCTCCATACCTTGGCTTGTTTTAGCTTCAGCCTTTCCAATACATTGATTTGTTTGTGGCGATCATGCATTGGAGTCAGGATTGTTGCTAGCTTCTTTCTGCAGTGAAGCTGGTGGGCGGTATTTTATGAAAATGTCAGATGTATAATACGTGCTATTTACTGTACTAAAGGCCGTCAATAAGTCTGTGCTCCAGCTTTTATAGAAAAATTCTAGTATTAATTTCTCACGTTAGCACTTATAAGCAGGTATTGGTGTGTGCATTCACAATATCTGGCTTGTTTTCCTTTTAGCCTTTCCAATACATGTATTTGTATGTAGCGGCTTGCTCACTGGTGTCAGGTTTGTTGTTAGCATTTTCCACAGTGAGTTAGCAAGTTCCTCTCATTCATTTAAGCCACATTTAGCCACAGGCATAGACTATAAAACTTAGCTAACTTGTCCTTCCTCTAAGACTCCCCCCCTTGTTCAAATATGGTTCGTTCCAAATCCTAGAAACCATGACTGCAAAGCCCAAACCGGCCAACCTCGACTAGTTAAGTCCAAAAACCAGTGGGTAAGATCACGGTGGCTACGTGCACTTCTTATATAAACTCAGCCGTATGTGCAGAGCACTGAGGCTGTGAGTTAATTTACTTTCAGAACCAGAACAGTCTTGGAGAGGAAGCCACAGGCTGCCCAAACAAGATGACAGAGCAAATGGCTCCGGCTAATGACTCATTCTCCTCTTGCCTGGGTTTGGATCAAAAATAGCTCCTTCTCCTCTCTCCCTCTGAAAAGATAGCGACCAAAATTGAGGTAATGGGCCTTACTTTGGAGGCTGACACAGCTGCAGGGTTTTGTTATCACTTTGACTGAGATCAGTCGCACGTTGTAATAAGAGAGCCGTGATTTTCAAGAAGCAGTTCAAGCATAAGAAACAGAAATAGATATATGTAAAATACTGTTGCTTTTTGTGAGTCTCTGTTGTATAAACTCCTCCTACTCCTCATTCAATGTACTCGTGAGTGGTGTGAATATAATATTGAAAGAGAAATGTAGTCAGATTGTGATTTTAACATTCATTTTCTCATCTATCCCCTAGGTGTGACCTGAGGGGGGGATTCATACACTGCCATTCTCTGTATTAATGAACCCATACCTGTGATCATTCTGCAGGAGGTGTAACTGGCTTGGCAGGTGTGCTGCCACTGGGAAACAGATTAAAATAGTCAGGGTTCCTTTCAAGGCTTGTACAGAAAACAATGGAGGCTTCACAAGGTAATCATGCCATTATATGAGACGGAGGGACTAATTGGAATTATACTAGAACAGGCAGGGAGCTCATTAAAACCTTGAGCACTACCTCATGATAAACAGTCACTTTAAGGGCTGGCACTAATATGATGAGGCAAAGTCTTTATTTCTCTCTTTCCAATGAACACATCTGATGTTTAAGCTCCTTATACTCTCTCAGCAGGTAGCGTGTGGAATGTAAGACGCCTTAATTGCCAGTGGAAATTAGTAAGACGGTTGTATAGAGCGCTTTTGTCGTCATGCAGAAACACTGACTGAGATGATACTGTACCGCCTCCCGAGGTCTGCATCACTTTAAATCCCCGTAATATAATCACACTGTGCTTTTCAGACTTCATATTTTGTCATGTGCTTTTCAACG
Source organism: Semicossyphus pulcher (assembly GCF_022749685.1). Classification (NCBI taxonomy): domain Eukaryota; kingdom Metazoa; phylum Chordata; class Actinopteri; order Labriformes; family Labridae; genus Semicossyphus; species Semicossyphus pulcher. The sequence continues at coordinate 28,190,941 of NW_027211637.1, forward strand.
TGCATTTCATTATTACAAATTGAGCCGTGTGTTAATATATTAATTGTCAAACTTTGCTCATTACAACCCTATAAAACCTCAGCAATACAATAACACAGAGAGCTTGTTATGGACTCTGACAACCCGTGATTAAAATCAGACTCATTTGACTTGATGAGAAATTGGCTTTACCCAAAATAACTTTATATCCCCTGCTTTCCAACCACACTTCATTAGCTCCATCTTGCCCATGCAGGCAGGGTTCTTTGTGCCATTTTGACTGTATTCAAATCTCTCTAATGCCATCTCATGTTTAAAGACTGGCCATAAATCCCATATCAGTTCTTAATGACCACTGCCGGCCAGCCGGTAATATGTCATTGTTCGCAGGCGATCACCCAGCGGGGAATAGACCATGCCAGTCTTTGTAATTGCACACCCAGAAAGATTTATATTGCCATTATGCACACCCATAAGAAATAATTCAAACATATCATTGAAAAAAACAGCCTGCACATTGCTGATCCCCAAATCTCCACTGAGCATCTAGCTGGTGTAATATTCTACTGCCTCTGCTAACATGGCTTTAATGTCTCCCAGTAAAGATGTCTTCAACACTCATATTCCATATGTCTATTTATTAGCGGTACTGTTTCCTTCTGCAGGGTGCTTTGGAACAGTACGCATAGGAAAATGCAAGGTGTCACAGCACACTACAGTGGATAAGTGGCTGGAATATTCCTTGTGCATCAATCAGCTGGTGCAGTATGCATCCAAAACAAACTCCTCCATGTTTTTTTTCCCCCCTAAACGACCGCAATCCTCGGATAGCTCTGAGATGTGGTGATTGAAGACGCAGTTAGCTGAACTCCCCGAGTGTGCCGCCGGAGCTTTGTTGTGCAGCCTGTCCTGGTTCCTCCTGAGAGGGGAGGCAGGTGTAGGCTGACGCAGGTTTGATCACCTTGGTGAATGCGGACCTAAGTGGCTTCTCGGGCGTCCGCGGGGAGGACAACAGCAGCCAAGTGCAGAAGGACGAGTGTTTGACTGGGGCTAATGAATTGCCTGGTTGAACAGAATTACATCATGCTTGTTTTGTTTAAAAGGATTTGACAGGTGCTCAAATATGCTGGTTGACGTTATAATTTAGGCTACGATGCTGCAAGAGGGAACAGATAGAAACTGTTACTGCGGATTGAGCAAATCTTGCAGGATATGCAGGATTTTTCTTCCTGATAGATCCTTCAGATTTGAAGAAAATCTACAGCTAGTAGCACCAGAACAATGGTGGCCACCGCTTGTTCTCTTTGTCCCTGCTCAGAGGGCCGGACGAGTGGAGGGGAAGCTGAAATGTCCTGCTGAAGTCAGCCATCAAAAGCAGGCCAGTCATGCAGACTCCTGTTTCAGAGTCTACTGAGACCGCTCCCAGGGACTCTTTGTTCCTTTTCAACCAGACTGCTGCTGTCTCCGCGCTCAGGGGGCTCACTCACCAGTGACAGCCACACTCAGATCATACCCCCACAATCAAATACAGTTTTATTAGATCTGTCTTGCAGAGCGGCACTCCACTGCAAAAACATGTTTTGTTCTCTTTAACCTATTCCACCGGGGACGCAAACCAACAGTGACACTGTCATTTGTGAGCAATGCAGTATGACTCCCTTGTGGTACAAATGTCAGATTATACCGTGCAGTACTAGTTATCCCCCTAAATATAGCCTCTCTGGTATCATAGCCTGTCGCAAGAAATTCATGGCTCCACACACATGGCCTTTAGTGGAACCCCAGACACTGTCACAAACCTTAAGAAGTCGCCAGGACGAGACTAATTGTAAATTCATATCCGTCTGCGAGCTCTCCTTGTAATTCTGAGGAGAGAGGCACCTGCCCCCAGCTTGATCCTGACTCGTAATGTGTGATGTGCACTTTTCAGTCCCTGCAGATATCAAATTGATTTGCACACAGAATTGCCATCTCTTATTAAGCTGGCATTTAAGTAGAGTATTAGAATTAAACAGGCACGTGTATTTGCAGGTATGACCAGCAGTGAGACGCTTTGGATACGGGTCACTCGCACTGTTTTACTTCTCCTAGAGATTTAATTACCCGGGCTTAAAGCCGCTGGAAACTTTAGTTTCCCAATCTGCTTCTTATTCTGAGCGACAGAATCAGACATGAAATTACTATTTTTCTGCCAACGCGAGAAACGGTTTGGTTATTTCACACTGAATTGTATTTCCTGTATGCTCTTCTTATTGGTTCAGCACGGATAATTTGGATGTTGAATATGTCTGTGAAACAATCAGGATGAGGCTTTGAATCAGCATCTGATGAATAGAAGTTAGACGTTTAGTTACATGTAGCCACCATGGTTTCATCCGCTGGTTTAGAACTGCTGTTTCGAAGCTACATTCTGCAGGTCGGCTTTTTGGAGCCATAAAATAACAATATGTGGCTAAAGGTTGCTGGTGAGGAGGAAGATAGTTATCAGCGATAGTTATCGCTAATGCTATTCTAGCAAGTTGCATCTTCATTTCATGGCAACTGTCAAATTATTAAGGATGCTAATCTTGGCTCGCGACAAACAGCCTCTAAAATAAATAGTCCCTTTTGATCAAATAAATCGAAAAGATGAACAGCTGACCCATCTGTCTTTTTGTCCAGCCGAATGTTGAATCGGCCTTTTTCAGGTGCAGGTGGTTGCAAATTTGCGTTTTTGTTAACTCTAGTCTAACCGAATTCTAACCGAATAAAGTACCATCTTATCTATATGGTGCTATTCTGTAAAATGAATACCAAGTTGTTTTAAAGAGGACTTGACACGAGTGATTGAAAACTTTTACCGAGATAATAAATTAAGTTGCCCCCTGCTGGCCATTAGCAAGAATGCAGGCACGTATGCATTTACGTCGCTTTCTTGTACATCGTCTATGCATTAACTCAACAAAAGCTAAAAAAATGTATACTACTTTCATCATGCATTTCAATGTCCTCTTAACATTTCAAGGCGAAAGCTGTTGGATTCCGAGGTCTGTAATTTCTTGATAGCAGACCGTTGCTATGAAGAATAGACTGTTGCTAGGGACGCGGCTCTAATCACACAATCAGGAGGACTAACTGTAATCATCTCAACCTGCTGAAGAAAGTCTGGTTAATTTGATGTCGATCTTTTTACAGAGTAAAAAAAATAAGTGAGAGAATACCCCTCTGCTCGGGGTTCAGTTCGGCGATAACAACCAGCTCACTGTATATGATCCCTGCTATCCTGCTCTGATTCTTCTCAATAATAATCCTTAACATTTGAAAAAGTCACATTAGTTACCGTTTTATACATTTGTCCATCGTCCACATGACGGTTTTATTCATGGACGTAAAATCTTATTTTGTCTTAGTTCTTGTTTTCAGAGGTTACTTTTTTATTAAGTTGTACTTTTGTTTTTGACGTAGAAAAAAAGGTAATCAACAAACATTTGTAATCATAGATTTTGATGACAAAATCAACAGTGACCTGAGGGTCACTTTGTGTAACTTTAATTGATGCTTGTTAAGACGTGAAAATTCAGTTTCATAGAGAGATAGTTCACATTTGAAGCCGGGGGCTTTAGATACAAAATAAAAAACACTAGTGGGAGATTAAAACCTTAGAGTACGTTACAGCTCCGCTTCAGTGGAAATTAAAAAAGAGCTATTGATGATCTGAAGAGGAGCTGAATCAAAAGCAGTCATCTCTGTAAAGTGATCGTCATGTCTTCCTGAAGAGCTGCTTGTTTTTCTCTCTCCGCTCTCACAAGGCTTAGTGTGATTCACGGTGCTGTTATCATGGGAGAGAATAACACACAAACAGCAGGTGAGGTCACAACAACAAGGTGAACAAAAACACCACAAAGGAGTGACTGTGGCATTAAGCAGGATCTCTGTAACGCTGCGGCCTGAGCCTGATATACAGAGTGTGACGTCATGATCCAGTTTGAGAGACCGCACGTCATGCAGAGGAAAGAAACAGCCCAGACCCCTTTCCCAACAAAATTAGCGCGTATGCAGGTTTTTCAGACCCGGGAAGGCCCGCTAATAAATGCAGATTGTCTCTTTTCCCATTGCCAGTGAAGTATACTCCTGTCGGTTTATTATCTGTTGCGTCACCGACTGACGACACATACACACCGGTTGCGGTTGTTAGGTCTTTATTGTATCTATTACTCAGTCAGTCTGTGTGTCAAATGCGGCGGCGACAAATTTGGAATGATGCTCGAGCGCTGCTCGGACAGAGACGGGCAGAATTTGTAGCTGAGATGTCGAGGAGTCGCAGAAGTTACCGACGGAGCATAGCATCGTGCCGGAAAGGGGGCGGAGATTAGTGTGTCGACACGGGTTTTGTGTTCCCATCACTGCCGATCGGAGCCGAGGCGATAATTACCCGGGTCTACTGCAGATTGTTCCGATTCCCACTAAGCTGGGTGTTAGCGGATGTTAGCAGGTTTTTTGACCAGTGGGAAAGCGGCTCCAGAGAGTGGTTTACTGTTTTATTTGCATGCATGTTTCAGAAACTATTTTGTCAAAGCATCAGAGTACAAAACAATAAAAGCTGTGCACGATGTACAGAAAAAGTGACATTAATAATACGACAAACTAAAGATAGTTAAATGTTCTGTGTGCATGTTTTATGCTCGTCTGCTCTTCTGAGGTTCTGTTAAAGTTTCCTCTCACCCTTCAGAGTTTTAACAACAATTAAATCTTAATTTTGTGCGTAATAAATTACACTTTCAGACCGCTCAAACAAAATAAAGACTCCGGGGTTCACTGCTTTGGCTTCCTCTGTAGTGAAGATTTTTTAAAGGATAATAATGTTGTATTATTCCTAACAAGGAATCATTCAAAGTCTCATATACTATTTTCTTTCCTTTTCAAAACCTCCAGCCCCATAAATAATCGAGGCCTCCTCCGATCCCTCAGAGTAATTATCTGTGTTCTCTGACAGACGCAGGCAGCAGCAAACTGACGGGCCTCCATGAGGGAGATGTTGTGTAAATTTTATGAGTGACAAAGGAGATTAGCAGCGTGACTTTCTACATGTAACTTTGACCTCCTTGGAGCTGGTGCATGCAGGACGGAGAGAACAGGGGGCAGACGCCCGAGGAAAGTCATTTTGAGAGAATTATGTGGAGAATTGTGAAAAAGTAGTTTAGAAAGAGATGCAGAAATGTGCGGATAAAGATAGTGATTAGAGAGTTACGTCAGCACATTTGGAAAACATGGCTTGTACGTCTTCTGTAAGGATCTCAAAAGACGTGTATCGCCTCCCAAAGAGTGTTTACATCAGTCTGTTGTCATATTTTGGCAGACGGTTGGGGTATTGTGTTGGATTTGGTGGGAAAGCAATAGTTTTCCACAGATATAGTGATTCTGGAGAGGCACTCATCAGTTAAATAGCAACCTGCCTCCATGATTTCTGTCTCTGAACCTCCCCCTTTATCATAGTCCTATTGTGCGCCGCCACAGACGGACCAACCCTTGGCATTCTTTGCTCTGATTTCCCATTGATGCTCTTTCATATAGTGAGTCTGCTCAGAGAGGCTTTGTTCCCCATAATTACAGGGGCCTGTGATTTCAGCACGTACGTATGTCTCGCCTCCAGCTCTGTGATTGTCAAGGAGATTTGATGGGGGCATCAGCGGCGTGTGAGTGAAGGGGAACATGGCCGTGCCATCACACACCCTTCTGTTTACCCTGAGTGTCAGAGGGCTGATGTCACCCTGAGAGAGAACAGAAGAGGTGGGCCTCGGTGGATTCCTCCGTGTCTCTCTGCATCCATCTGTCTGCCTGTCTGTCTGTCTCTCCGGACATGTTGTAAGCAGCGATGATAACAGGGCGGCGCGCCGGGTTCAGCGGCCACGCAGCGTTGCAAATCTCCCTGGCCATCTCGCACGGCTCACGCTGTTCAAACAGGTTCCGCGCCGGCTTGCGTCTTGTCTTGTCAAGTGGCTGACATTCTGATTTAATCAACATCCACGCCTGCCAGATGAATTAGATCACTATCAAAAATGCACGGGGAGCGCCATGTCCCTCACTTGTCAGAACCAAACTCATCTGCTCATTTATTTATTACATTCTCCATGAGAGGAGCGTCGCAGCGCTGTGCGGGCTTAAGGTTTTGCGTCCTTGGTGCTTTGTTAAACTTGGATGAGCCCCGGGGACTTCTCTAATTTCTATCTCCAGCTCACATCATTTTGAAAACACATAATGGTGGTCCGGAGAAGAAAAACAAACACGGCATTCCTTCCGCCCCTCTCTTTTGAACGTCGACTACAATCTGCTCTCTGTGGGGAAAGAATCCACTACTGTCTTTTAATTTCCTCAACATCTATCAGCGAGTAAATCTCTAAATAGATGAGAGACGCTCTTTGTTTTAATTTGATAAATCACTCAGAAATGTTTAGAGATGTTTGCAGATTGTGCGTCCCCTGGAACGCCACACTCATTGCTCTTTGTTTGCTGGTTTGCTGTAATGATGAGGTTGAGTGCATGCTGGCGAAGCATCTGAGAGCAACATTTGTACTGTAGGAACAGATGAAATGGTCTGATGCGGCATTCACTTGATGGTATCAATGCCAGACTGCTCATTCCCTGAATGGAGATCATTTCTGGAACTATGTCCTTTGTGAGAAAATGCTTTCACTTGCGTGTATCTCTGAACTTTGCTTTTTGCTTCTTCATTATGTTTAGTTCGGTGTTTGAAAAGAGCCGGAGCTCGGCCCTGAATGGATTGAATTGATGCTTATTGGACGATTGTATATGAAAGTGATCGCCCAGTCGAAGAAATGACAAAAATCCATTTCATTTCACGTTTAACAGAATTACTGAGCTTCATGTCGTCTGTGTATCAGTGCAGGAAGAAGAGGACTGTAAAGGGACGGTTCAGTGTGCTCCTAATGCGAGTGTATGTTGCATGAATTATCAGTGGGAGGACGGCTGCGGTTTAGCTGAGCTGAAGAGATTCAGATTGAGATGTCCACTCACGGCTCACTGGTTTGATATTTCCATCATCGACAGCAAAGGAGACTCTGACAGTTGGGCTGCACAAAGCCAGCTGTTTTCATGGTTTGAAGCGTCCTGAACGTGCACCCAAGTTGAAGGATTGGTAGGAGATTATTAACCAAAGTGACACGCAGAACACAGGCATCCACAGTTGGAAAATCACTGCGTCTCTCTCCCTCTCTTCCACCGCCGCTCTCTCTCTCTTTCTCGCTCTCTAATTTTGGAAGCTGCAGCAAAGTGCTCCTGCGTGTTTGTGTCAAAAGTTCCAAATTGAAAAGTGTGATAAGGTGGGAGGAACATTAAAAATAGATAAACACACATCTGTGGACTAATGTGGAAAAAACACAATGACCAAAGAGGGGTGATAATCACAGCTCTGCTTATCAAGTGACTGGAGAATAAAAGGACGGATTAGTCAGACAGACAGATGTAATGAGGGTATGATCTCTGCATCATCCGGAAACACAGACCCAAACCATCTGGCAGTCTGCTGTGCATTAGCTCAACACCTGAAAAAACAAGCAGACTACTCATTAAACTGTATTTAGTCAATAATTACCTTTTTGTAATTGGAACAGAACCTTAATAGTGTTTTATTTTTATTTCTGTTTATAGGCGTGATTCAGCACCACTTTACTCACTATTTAGGTTCAACACTTTACAAGGGAAACTGCACTACTTTTGAGGCGGCAATCTGTCGCAAACCCTTGAGCGGAAAGTCGCCCAAACCAGCTCATCCGTAATATTACAAGAGCCCAATTATTGAGAACGCACTCACTGGATTCATCATCTGTTCACAGTTGAGCCTTTTGGCCTAAATGTCAAATTCTGCTCTGAAAACTACTCGAGGACGTCGAGGAAAAACTAAACCTGGTCTGACTATGATGCAGTTTTTGAAAAGGGACTTTATGTAATGATGATGTCACACAAATAGGATCCTATGATAACACCACTTTATCAGTATCAGTAGTTACTGTCACCCAACACGAGCTGTTGACCATTCAGATGATCTGATACCATTAACACACTTTAATACGGGCATCAGTTTAGCTCTGCGGTTAAATCGATTTGACTCCAACCCTCGCCCCTTTGCTCGGAGTCATCCCCCAACACTATCCATTGTCCTCCCTATAAAAATAAAGCCATAACAAGGCCCCCAAAAAGTTTTTTACTGGTTATGAAATGGACTGAAATAAATAAGATGCCTCTTTATGAGCTACAAAAGCAAACAAGACCATCAGCGACAAGATTGATATTTTTATATAGATATTTGTGAGGCCTGTAACCACTGCCGGGGGGGGTCAGTGTCACACGAGGCGATTCACTTTGTGCCACCAAATCAGCCTCTTTTCTATATTTACCACGGCAAAGATAATGATGATTATTAGAGTGATACGTTTTAATGTTAAAAGAATGGATGAGATTTTTTCTTCTTACACAGGAAAAGGACAAGATCTGCAAAGAGATGTGAGGTACCACTTTGTCAACAGGAGTCGCCAAAATCAACCCAAACCAAAACTTCCTCACAGGAGCTTTAAAAACACGGAGTGATGTGCATCTTTAAAAATCCACGCATTTTCTTCTGCTTATACGAAGTTCGGTCACTGTGGCAACAGGCTAAGCAGTCTTTAAAAATCCATCCATCCGTTAGCTGTGTCCCAATCCACGGGCTGCAGCCTTCGAAGGAGGCGACCCAGGGAGGATGCTCCATTCACAGCGTGCGTAGACCGTTAAAGCTGAGGTGAAATGAGACGGTCCGGTCTACCCTTGCACCACCAAACGCTGCTCCTGTCGCCTAGCAACAGGTAGCTAGCAGGCTAACTAGCTAGCATAACTGACGTCGCGTAACTTAACCTCTTATTTTAAAGATAATTTGTTTCAAGGGCCCTTTGGTTTTCTTAAACATGTGTAATGTTAGCTATTCGATTGAGTTGAAACCAAAAACTTAAGTTAATTAGCGCGCCTAGCATCTCGGGATACGAAGGGCCGGGGAAATGGAGGACCCATTTGTCGGCCGCATCTGAAGGAGCCTTCGAATTGGGACAGCCTTCGAAGGCTGCCGCCGCTGGATTGGGACACAGCTATTATCCATACCGCTTATTCTGTTCAGGGTCGCAGGGGGCTGGAGCCTATTCCAGCTGTCATTGGGCGAAAGGCGGGGTACACCCTGGTTGCCGGTCAATCACAGGGCTGACACATAGAGACAGACAACCTTTCGCACTCACGCTCACACCTGTGGGCAATTTAGAGTCTGGACTGTGGGAGGAGGCCGGAGACCCTGGAGAGAACATCACATGCACGGGGAGAACATGCAAACTCCACACAGAAAGGCCCACTATGACCTACTGTAAGTTGAAGTAGTTTTCCTATTTCGCCTCAAAGTGTTCATTTCAAAAACCATTTTATTGTATTTCATCTGTCCATGGGCCGTTATAATAGAGTACTCATAATGATACGCTAATTCGATTAAGAAGGGTTTATCGTTTCTGTAATTAAGTGGAAAAATGGACTTATCTGCATTGGCTTTTGGCCAAAATAAGTTGGAAAATATCCAATATTGTGCATCCATATTTGAAATATTACATCAGAGAGTTTAACCACCTTTTCATACGTTGTTGTAATTTAATGTTTCAGTGTGAGCTCACTGGCAGCTCTGCTTTCAAGGTTTCCAAAACACACTGGATCAGTGTATAACTGTGCTATTTGCTTTACTTGAATCAAAGTAGAAACATTTATCTGTGTTTTTGTTTTAGTGTTAGTTTTTAGATTGCTAGCCTGTAGCCCTGTGCTGTACAGCTGTAACCACTGCGGGCGTGTGCACCTCGACAAAATGATGCCAGCACTTTTTCTTAGCTCGTCTGTCATGGCAGCGGTCCTCATCAGATGTTTAGTGGAGTATTATTATGTGTCAATTGAATAACAGCAAGTGTAAAACAGGCCCTGCTTCATTGTTCTCCCACTCAGGTCAAGCTTGGGTCACTCCTGAATGTGATCTGAAAAATGTAACAATCCTCAGCGATGCCTCATACATGCATTAGGAAGGAAAAAAAAGGTATTTGGCTTCAGCGGATCAGCATTCCTCTCAGGCCTGCGGAGGGGAGTGAAAACACAATATCGTTTTGGAAGACGCTCGCATTCATCTTTGAATGAGCCTCTCTACACCTAACACTCACTCGGAGCCACCTCGCAGAGAAGAGAAGGGAAAAATCCTGATGTTTAGGAAGAAATGAAACCCCCAGCGCTGCTCACTCATCTAAGAAACATTAAATGTACGGTTTGTTTACCCGCATGTGCACTTATGAATCCCAGGGGTGCCGCAACCTGTGTATAACTCACCCTTAGGGCCTTGGAGTATTTTTCACTATGAAATGAAATTTTATAGCATGCGAGATTAGCCGACACTAATGCAAGGTCAAAAATAATAGAATCAATAGGCAGGCTTGGCGATGTTAACATTTACAGAAAATAATGGGCTGAAAAGCGCTGCTGAAAACAGAATGAAATGAGTCTCTGCTGAATTCTTATTGATGGCTTTTCATTATTTCTAATAATTTGACTTTCTTTTGTGTGCTGTTGCCGGGGGTATGGCCCTCGCTGTGCTGCCGCGGTTTATCTCTGCGTGCACTTTGTGTGAGTGTAAGCGTGTGGGTGTGCGTTTGGGCTTTTTATGTGTACACGCACATGTTTTATGGTCAATAAACAGCTATTTTCTGCCAAAGTCTCTCAGCTGCTGATCAGATCTCTGCTTGTAATGCTGCACCGGCAGTTTGGAAGATGGATCACAGCAGATCGGCCAACTTTGTAGATTTGGGCCCCGTCTCCCGTTCGGAGAGGTTTCAAAATGTGGGATGTTTATTGCTTCTGACAACACTCACTCCTTCAGAGAGCGGGCCAGCATCAAGCGAAGTGTCCAAGATAAAGCAAAATGAGTGTTCTCAGTGACCCCGTGTTTTATAGCTCATCGGAGAGTTCGGTATCTGCTGCTAATTCAAGTGTGATTACAGGGGGGGGGTCTGATCCCTCTTTAATGTAACCCTCTCACTGCTATTGTCTTTCTCTCAGACTAATGAAAATAATGGTTATGAATGTTTTTGGTGCACTTTGATTGTCACATCAACTGTTTTTATTGCTGTCATTATGGTTTAACATCGCACTGTTAATTCTGTTAATTAAAAAGCTGATTGCGTTTGCCAGTCTGTGATCTCCATTTGGTGAGTCCATATGGTGGAGATTGCTTGTTGTAAATTTCAATGAAGCCTTATCACAGTGTTGCTATGTATAATCAAGCAGTACAAGTGCTTGAATTGCCTAGAAACCCCCCTCGCATCATCATCATCATCATCCTCCTCGCTGAAACTCTCGTCCACAACTTCACTCAAACTACCATTTTCTTTAAATGACTTTTGTTTGAAATCATTGCAGAGATTACAGGCTCATTGTTTGTTAGCAAAGCCAGCACATTTAAACGTAAACAGTACAGTACATTATATCTGATGTAGATTAAAGCCGTACAATGTCCATTTAGAGTTTCCGGATTTAGATGGCCACGCTAAATGAAAGGCTGCAGTCATTTACTGAGGATGCAAGCTGAGGAAAGCTACATGATGTTTTAAGCACAAAGAAGCAGTTAATACCACATCAAGTTTTTAAGCAACTTTACTTTTCTTTTACTGTGATGGAGGCGCACATTCCTCTCGCTCAAGTAATCAATGTTTGTTATTTCTGATAAATTTCCACCTCAGTCAAGGCAGCGCTAATTACAGATTGGCTCAAGAAAGCAGGTAACAGGTTATAAAAGGTGGGAGAACAGCATACTGGTTTTTTCTACATAATCGTCACTTCTCCAGTTTTTGTCTGCAGAGGACCTTTGGTAAAATCCATCCATTATCTAAACCGCTTATCTTGTTCAGGGTCATGGGGGGCTGTCATTGGGCGAGAGGCGGGGTTACACCCTGGACTGATCGCCAGTCAATCACACAGAGACAGACAACCTTTCACACTCACACCTAGGCAGTTTTAGAGTCACCAGTGAACCTAACGAGCATGTCTTTGGACTGTGGGAGGAAGCTGGAGTACCCGGAGGGAACCCACGCATGCACAAGGAGAACATGCAACTCCACACAGACGTCTGTACCGGGATTTGAGCTAGGAACCGTCTTGCTGGGTCAGCAGCGCTAACCTCGGCATCTTTGATAATATACTAAATTAATTTTTGTGTTAGATTTTGTGGCTGGCATAAATAAATCCTTTACACTCACACTGCCCGCCATCCACACGACTAATTCCCAACTGGAGTTACATCATGGGTTTTGCTGGACTTGGCGGCACTGCCGTCATATCGACTATTATCGAGCTGGTAATACAATTCAATCCCATCTAAGTACTTTTGTCATCTTGATGTTAATTTAAAATCAAATACGTTTAATATTCTGAGTTTTTAGTCTTTTCTCGTGCAAATAGTGAAGTTCAATGATACATTAGGCGAGCTCTCTTCTGCACCAAACCGGTTAGATAGTAAACAAAGAGGAGACGTACTAAATTAGAAACTCATTTAGTACGTGCAGCAGTGGTTAGCTCCAGTCAACCAGTTGGTAGTAGAGATTAGAGAACTGCCTTGCTAGCTGCCTGCTAATGCTAACCGAGCTCAAGTTACAGCCTCAATGACTGCAGATAACGCCCACATTCGGGCAGCTTAAAAGAGCTCCACAAGTTTGTTTTCATTAGGAGCAGGATGAAAATTAATCTGAACAGGAATCTATTTAATAGTGGTCATGCAGGACATCCAGTTTGTTAGGCATGGGAGGTAGTGGCCAAGCTTTGTGGCATTCAAAAAGTACACTCACACACATATTAAACTTCAAACACGAGTCTACTGCTGTCTTTATGTACATAGAGCTAATACCTAACATCTAACCTAAGTATTGTTCACAGCTCACAGACAATGACCTACTTCAGCTTGATTTTCTTTGTTGTTTGCTTCTGTGAAAAGTCCCCCAGTCCACTCTGTCTGAACACAGACCGGGCGAGTCCCTGAAGGACGGATTAGATTTGTTGTCTGGAATCAGGATAGAAATGTAAAGTTGGATATAAAAGCACAGGGACCACAACAAATCATCCGAGCCAGAAAAACAGTGTACAGTTCTCTGTGAATTTGCGAAACATTAAAGTCAAAGTTGTGCTGACATTAACACGAGCACACGAGCATGTGTGGTTTGTTTTGACCAGAGCAGATATAGTATTGTATTGGGACGTGCTGTCAGCTGGATCAAAGCCTTGTTTCCTGTATCTGTCCTTAGAGCAGGTTTGTGCACACAGACATGAGAGGCTGGCTGGACTGGGCACTGTGTGAACTGAGACTGGAATTAAAATGCCCGGAACTAAGCTGTCATGTATTTGGAGGCTCGCCAAAAGCAGAACTCTAAATTTAACTTGTCACTACCACATACCCTGCAAGCATACAACACCAAACCTGGATGGGATTAAACATGGGCTGTTTTTTTACATGACTAATAGCTACAAACATTTTTGGAAATGCTCCAGTAGATAACTTCAGCCGGCAGCAGCGAAATTGGCTACAGCGGCCGCAACGTAATCCATGGGGGTAAATTTGCCTGATCAGTACATCCACTCCAGTACATCCACTTTTCCTCTAAGTGTGTGACAACATCACAGAAAGGATGCCTGCAGAAATGGACCATTTTGCCAAAGAGTAAGATACTTTTTTTTTAAAACCAAAAGAAGAAGTATATTGCTTTCTTCACAGCCACCAGACTCCATTGAAAAATACATCACTTTTACCCTGTGAAACAAGAAGTTTGTTTGTCTACCACTTTCCTGCTCGTGTTATTGTTTGTAACACAAAATATTGTGTTGGATCCAAATGAACCATTCTGCGTGTGGGTGTGATGGGCGGTGAGAGCTAGCATGGAGGGGGGTTGGCTAACTGTTGAGCCTCCCCATGGTGTTGTGAGGCTACCTTGACGGAACACCAATGAAAGGAGATGCCCATCTAACTACAAGTTTGAGCTGTGGGGGCCGTTAGGAGCCCTGTGTTAGGGTAGGTAGTGTCAATACCTGGAGCTCGCATGATCGGGGCCGGGGTCTGCTGAAATTGGCAATGCTGCTTGGGCAGTGACCACTAAGGGTCATGTGGTAGGTTGATTATAAGTGAGTGCTTATTCTTATCATTAGGGCACAAGTATCTTGTGTTTAATTCCAATTGAAAAGACCAAATCACACAACAAACTAACTGATAGAGGCAGTGATAGACCAGGAAGTCCTGTGAGCTAAAAGTACTGGTTTTTGTAAATAGCGTTAGAAATCAATGTTACGGCTGTTTCTAGAAATAGAAAGGATCTTTCCTTAAAGTGGTGATCTTGAAGATTTTCATGTAAATAAATGTCTGTTAAGCCTCCATCTATCGCTGAATGAGGTAACACAATGGTGATTGAGCCTATGGCCCACTGATGAAAGCCTTTGCATTTGCAGTATTACAGACTGGGTGTCTGTGGCAACTTTTGTCTCACAAGCGGCGCCCAGTTAGTGACGCGTTTTCCATCAGCCAGCAGTGGTTGGTCTGCCAGAGAGGGTAGGCGGAGCTAAGCGGCTGCTTTTCCGCTCTCTGCGAGTGTTGCGAGTAAACAGTAATCTACTATGGCTGAACAAACAAAGAAAAGATGGATGACTACAGATACAACTTCAACAAGAAGTGAAAATGCAAAGAAATGGTTTATCGCCATAGGTGCCGCCAAAGAGAACAAAGCTGAGATGAGCACTTTAACTAAATGTCTTTCACTGGAAAGACACTGGACTCTTTCTGTGATGTTTTCAGACACTGAAATTAACAATGTAAGCCTGTCAGTGGCACAAACAATAAGATCAGGTGCGTTTACTCGCAAGGATTGAGTTTCAGGAATTACAGCCAGTTGTGCAGCTGCGGGTGGACGTGCCCTGTTGGAGCAAATCCAAAACTTTTGACCTATTAATCATTCAGACCGTACAAATATGTACAAAACAGGGCCCTGGATTAAGATACCAAATTCCCTTTAACCAGCTGTCCGAGTTCCCCCCTCAAAACTGACCACATGTATCTCTATTCTAAACACTGCAGTTCTCATGAATCACAGAGAAGCGTGAAACACACCATCCTGAAGGAGCCACATAACTCTTGTCATTGCAGGTCTTTGAAATCTTGACAAACTTTGCGCTAAATAACGTTCTCATGCGAGTGGAATGCCAGTGTTTACAGAGGAGACGGGGAGAGGGTGCACTCACGGACACGTCTGCCCCCGTCAAGCCTGCTCCGGAGTGGACGTCCATCAGTTCAGAAGTCATCGACTTGCACGAGTCATCCATTCCTCATTTTCATTCCCCCTGACAGGCCCGCAGCTCTGTCTCTTCTCTGCACTATTTACAGTGGTGGAATCTGTTTATGTCACACAGATGTAAATGTTTATACTTGACGAACG
The DNA here is from genome assembly GCF_022749685.1 of Semicossyphus pulcher. NCBI lineage: Eukaryota > Metazoa > Chordata > Actinopteri > Labriformes > Labridae > Semicossyphus > Semicossyphus pulcher. The sequence continues at coordinate 28,206,417 of NW_027211637.1, forward strand.
CTGGCTGGAGTTTTTACAGTCCGAGGAAGATGCGTACGGTTTGAGATAGTTGAGCTTAATTTACTGTCATCATTAGGAATGTGAGATCCGTCTCAGACACCGGCTATTGCTCTTAAAGCATGGTGCCAGGTTTACATGCTTAATAGTGGGCTGTTTGTAGTGCCAAACCCCAGCAGCATCCTTGTTAGGCTTTCGTTTGCGAATGCCAGCTGATGTGGAGTAAATTAATTGCTTTACGGTTTTTATGTCACGCATGAATAACTTTCTTAAAGTGTGTTTTACTTTAAATATAATGAAGAAAAAATAAACCGGTGGGTAATGTGTGCAGTGTGTTAAAGGTTTGAGTTCTTAAAGTAGCATGATGACCATAATACTGAAGGAAACGCAGCGGCATAACTGGTTGATATTTGGCTGAAAAGAGAAGAGGGGCAATAACACCTTTAGGCAGAGAGCTGCAGTCTTAATTTGTTAAAGCCATTGTCCTGAGCTCTTTTCAGAAGGCGAGCTATTTATCATTTAGGCGGCCGTTACTTTTAATGAGTCTGTTATCATTCATTTTAGGGCATCCCACCTTTCCTTGACACGGATAGTATTTCTTTTTATATAGGACATAGGATTTATGTCTCCCTCTCCTCTCTGCCTCTCTTCCTCGCTCTCCCTCGGCTGCGAGCTGTCAGCCGGATGGCGGTTTGGGAAGGAGCGGCGGTGCTCTGCACTCCACCGCCCAGCACACGGGGGCCACGGGGCTCGTAGAGCTCGCACTAGAAGCTGCCTTTGTGAAATCACTTACACAACAGGAAATGTGCCGTAATACGGCCCGATTCTTCTCCTGCTGGTCTTTAAAGGTGTCGGGCAGTGCTTAGGCGTGCTTAGGAGGATCTATTTCAGTGATGTATTAAACTTTTACAAATTGGCTACGGGTCCGACCATTATGATGTCGCATTTATATAATATAAGATGAGCCTGGTTTCAGGTGCTCAGTGCTGGTGCTGCAGCCTTCCACGGAGGATGCTCCATTCACAGCCTGCGTAGTGAAATGAGACGTTCTTGGACTACCCTTGCGTCACCAACGGCTGCTCCTGTCGCCTAGCAACAGTTAGCTAGCTGGCTAACTAGCTAGCATAACTAAAGTTTACCTTTTATTTTAAAGAATTAATTTCAAGGGCTCTTTCGGTTTGTTAAACATGTGTAACGCTAGCTATTCGACTGAGTTGAAACCAAAAACTTTTACATTACATAAAAGTGGATTCTTCGATCGCATAAAAGTCCGCCATTTTGTTTGAATTGCCGCGCAATGCATCAAAGGAAGCACCCGATGGATCCGCATCTGAAGGAGCCTTTGAATTGCGACAGCCTTCAGCCCGTTGCTGTGACGCAGTCGGCCTTCAAATACGGCCTTCGAAGGCTGCAGCCCCTGGATTGTAACACAGCTCCAGTCACCTTGTCCATTCACAACACAGCTCTACAGTTAGTCGAAGAGCAGGAATGTTTATTGTGAATGTTTATTGATCAAATTGTCAACAAGACTATGATCATATTATTATAGTACTGCTGAGATAATTGTGCGATAGTGACTCACTGTACCTACTCAGTGCTTGAGTCAGAACTGGCACTTAAATAAATGTGTGGCCGCAGTACGCCCACAGTGTATACATATCCCGGCCATGGTAGCATTAGACATGTGTTTGTACTTCACTAACTGTTGGGCTATGATGCCTGCTCCCTGCAGCGTTGGTGGAGGCCATATGTAGAGTTGGCAACCAACTGTATCTGTACAAACTGTTGGCATCTTATCCGCTCTCCAATGCAAACACACACACACCCCGCATACGCACAGGACATTGGCTCAAACCTTCTTGCTATAACAGAAATGACCCGACAGGTTTCGCACAGCAAGATGTTTTCTGCTCTACTACACTTTTGGGTGGTGGTATCAGGATGTCCGCTCGGTGCCAGCGCCGCCTCGGTTGCTCGCAGCATCGTATGCCACGGGTTTATCTTTCTAGGAAAGGCCGCGACTGAATTTATGTTTACAATTCCCCTTATGAAAACATGTCTTAATCGAGCAGATGATGCTTCCAGTGAAGGCCTGAGATGTGAAGTGGGATAAAGTAACAGACTGTTTCACTAGATAGGCAAAGCGCCCTTCATTGAAAGTTATTGCCAGGCAGCCGGGGGTAATACATCACAGCTTTTGTGAGGACAATGCTACGAAGCCGAATCCAAGTACAGATGCATCATAGTTGCACAGTGAGCATTTTGTAACAAATAATGTTGTCATCAATTTTCATCTTTTGTTTAAACATATTAGTCTTTTGGACAAGATAGGTCATATTTCAGCAGGTTGATAAATTCTCTCCCCTCTCCTCTTCACAGAATGTGCACTTAATTAATTACACAACCTTTAATTGGACAGATTATTCCTAATGGTGGTACAGTGCTAAATGTACAAACTCTGAGAGGGCTCACGAGTAATTATTTTAATGCCACATTCTGGGCTCGCTGTAATCAGTATATTTCAAATAATTAGTATTTTTCACAGGGTAAGGTACGGATACTTTAAAATAGACAAATTACATTTACATTTGTGTGGCTTTCCTGCAGCTGATCCCTCATCCACTGCATCATTTCCATGTGCTGAGGCTGTGTTAAGGGGCGTATGATCACCCCTTGATATTTTACGATATCTGGCGGTATTACCTCCTGTTTAATTACCTCAGTAATGTGCATTGATGTACATGATGGATTTTTACGGAAGCCCACTTCTTAACTATCGGATGCGGCGACATGAATGATCATCACTGCCGCAGTGGTCTTAAGAGATAAATTAATAATTGTGATGGAGGAAGCAGAGTACAATTAGCAAATGCATCTGCGGTCAACTTAAGAAGACAAACATGAACGCAAACATGCTTACAAGCTGTTGTGACTGCTGATATGAGGCAATCAATTCATTGTACGTCATTTGGAGGAGTTAAGGAAATAAAATGTGTTGACTTGAGCAATTCAGGCAAAAAGAACCTCCCTGTATTTATTCAACTACATTTTGTCAAAGCACACAAACAGTCTTAATTTACCTCTGTGCGCGGATTCTGCACCGCTGTGTCTGTGGAACAATTTAGAGAGGGAAAAAGGGGAATGATGGTGCTGTTAAAACTTCACAGCTTGACTCTGAGATAAGGAGAGAGTGCTTGAACTAATGGCTGAGGCCTGGTTTGAGGGTGCCGAGGCCTCAAAGTCATATAATTCAAAGCATGTATGTCAGCCTCGCGCTCATTACCATGACTGATCATACTGTCTTCCAGTATCCTGCCCGCCTGGCACCCGGGACCTGCAGGTGGTACTTTATCTAACGTCCGTGTCGATTTTTCACTGAAAATTTTTCCTCTGCTAAGCAGTCCGAAATCACAGCTCGGCGAGGAACAAAGAGCGGAAAACACAATGTACTCAAATGAATAGTTGAACAACTGCATACAGCTTGTGTTTGTACAGACAAACAACAAAAACAATGCAGCTGTACGGGGGTATATCAATTTGTTCTTTTATTGCGAGAAGAAAGGACTATTCTTCTCGGCGGTAGTGGACGATATAATACCATGAAGTGTATTTCATGCATTTTTTATGTATGTTTTGGTGGACCAATACCACACAGCCATTCTGCTTTGACAAACCCTGATTTCATATATCTAAGTGCTCAAACGGCCGAAAATCATGCGTCACCGACCATCATTCTTCCCTCTCCGGCACCCATGGATCTTTCCTCTGTGTGTGTGTTGTTTTCCCCTCATTCTCCCCCCTCTGTCTCTTGTCCTTCTCTTTTATTGCTTTGTACAGCAAAGCACCATTACTGATCCCTTCCAAAGCACAAACTAAAAATCTATCCCGTTGTCATTTGCTGCACCGTGCCATCTATCATCGGGGGTGCTTGGCAGCGTCTCCATACGAGAGAGGAGGTGCTGGAACAGGAGGCAGAGTCAAGGACTTTCACGCGCAACAAAAAACTTGTCACAATTATTTATGGCTCTTGCTGGGACACATAATAGGACACATCAAACTGCTGTTTTTTTGTGTGATGAGCGCCCTCACATCGCTGGCTCCCTTGTCGAAGTGGGTCACAGGCATCTCTTGCCTTACACATACAATTTCCAAGACAATGGCGGAGCACTTGGGGAAGTGACAGTGACAAATACTGGAGCCCCCACGGAAAGCTGGGCAGGCTGTTACATGAGTGATTGCGCCAATAATCATGCGGAGTCGTCACGTGTCTGTGGAGCAGGAGGGAGATGGGCAGCAGGGGTGGCAGGGGGTGGGAAGAGACAGAGCGAGAGAGAGAGAGGGGAGAGGGGAGAGAGAGAGAGAGAGAGGGAGTGTATGAGCGTGTGTGAATAAGACAGGGAGGAGCTGGGGGGAGCAGCAGGCCTGTGTAGAGAAGTGGCTAACAGGTCCTGGCAAATCATTTTTTATTTCCTTATCATCCATCTCCCACTTCCTCCCCTCAGATGAGTTGCTGCTAAATGACTGTCACTTTGGACGGTGCTGTGATATGTTCTGCTGTAGCGCCCGTAATTGGGAAGGGGTCACCAGTGCCTGTTTCTCTATGTGACCTTTCTTAAACTCGGCCGCCCAGGGAATTGGGCAGAGCCTCAGATTAAATTACTTCTCCAGCGCCTCGGCCCTTCACCTTAAGTGCTGGCACTTGGCTCCAGTTCATGGGAAAGAAGCCCCTTGTTCTCGCTTCAGCGCTTCAGGCACCAAGCACAGACTTGCCCGGTTTGCCAGCCGGAGCTAACAGGAAGCTAACAGGAGAGAGAGACCGCCGAGCTGAGCTGGAGATGTACGGCGAAATACAGATCATAGTCTTTTTATTATACGTGGATGAAGCCTCTGCATCTGAAAAGAGAAGCCGATGCAGAAGGGCCTTAAATATGCATTTTTACTAACGGCCAGCAGGGGGCGACTTCATGGCTGTAAAAAGGAGTCTGACTGTATAGTCTATGAGGAAATGACCCTACTTCTCAGTTGATTTGTTACCTCAGTAAAGATGTTCCTAATAACTTTATCTCCCCTTAGTCACTAGTTTCAAGCCTTCTTCAATCCAGCATGATATTCATGTTTTAAATGTTGGTACCTTTTAGAGCAGGGGTCTCCAACCGTCCTTTATCTGAGAGCTAGTTTGAAAAAATGAAAGTGGCCAACAGCTGCTTGCATTACATCGCTGTAACTGCTGGAGGCGCCCCATGTTGATTCTTTTGTCGAGTGAAACGTTGGTACCACAGACGAGGGATACACCCAAACTTGCTTTCCCATTCCCCGTGGAAACAGTATGTTTTCTGCTTTTTCTTGCCGTGGCCGCCTTCACTGTCCATCATAAATCTGGCTAAACAGGCTAACAGCACCGAACTCCTCACTTTAGCTCAACTAGCGTCCAGCATAACTGACCCGAGCTGTCGATGGAGGTTGCTGCAGACGTTGACAAACTTGCCAGGAGCATCACTGTCTTTTTACTGACAGCTGATCGGCCTATCCTATTGTTTTGCATTGGAGGGGGCGGGACATCTGCATATTTGATTGAATTGAAGTAGGAGGAGGAGTCGGAGTCTTGGCGAGCTGTTGGAGACCCCTGATTTCTGAGTGACTGACTAGTCACTACCACAGTGCCATGAAAAATATCTTGTTCAGTGTTAACTTGAGAAAGACACCGAGGAGTATCATGCTCATTTTTGATCACTACATTTTGCGTAAATCCGTTTTTTTCACCAGACAAAATTTGCGTCCCAATTAAAACCACAGTTGCTATTAAACTAAGCTAGCACAAGTGGTAGCTGCAAACGTAACATTTGTTAACCCTTCACAACAACAAGCTCCATCCTTTCAGACAAAACATGACGGACGTCCACAAACTGATTTGTGATGTCACCGTAGCGACATGTCCACAGTCTCTTGTCTGACAGATAAGATAAGCAGATAAGCAGTCACCACACTCACACTGGGTCACATTTAAGTACTTCCTGGTGGCTGCTGTCCAAAGAGCAAAACTCCAATAAATATGTGATTTAGTTTTTTCGGGCCCAACACTATAGGACGTAGAATAACGTGCAGACTAATTTCTTTGTCTCTTCTATCATTCCTGCAGTCGGTAAACAACAACAAAGAGTTAAACGTGTAATCATCATCTCGCTGTCAACGATCTCCCCCCACCTCCTCCCTCCCGTCACCACTTAAAAAATGGCACATTGACCTGACACAGCAATGTGAGGAGAGAGGCAGCTATTCACTGCTCTGTTAGATATGATATAATGAGACGCCACCGCTCTGAAAGACTGACAGAAGAAAAAACACCACCCAATTGTTCTCCAAACATTGTGGGGACGTCTAAATAAAAATGTCACATTTTGGCTCGCTATCATGCAAATTAATGGCATATCTGGCTGTAAAATAGACATTATGTGAAATCAAATCATCTCCGAAGACATAAAAATGCTCTGATCAAGTGTTCGTCCTCCCCTTTGAGAGCCTTCAACAGCTCGACTACCTCCTCAATTACTTTGGGTGTCAACAGACAGCTATCTGCAATGAGGGCATGTTTTCCCTCATAATGACAACTGATAGCTGGTGTCAGACAGGTTATGCTTTTCAATTTGTGTCTGGCAATAATAACAATTACAGCTCATGCAAGTCCTCATTACATTACAGTATGAATTCATTTTGCCGTGCATATTTCCCAAAACACTCATCTCCACGCCCGTCATCTGAAACAGGCGGCAGGTAGGACAGAGAGCGGAAAACAAAATGGAAAACTTTTATTATAGACGACCTCCCACTTCGAGAAGAATCAGACCAGCCAAACCAGCTTCTGATTCGCTTTGGATACTCATTAAATTGTTCTCAAATTTCCCAGGAGGCCTCCAAGTCTCATGATTCTGGCCACCAATGCAGGAAATACTTGGAAGATACGGCAAAGTCGGGACTTCGGCTGTTCTGTGACAAAGATTCTTCAGATTTTGGAGCTCGTATTGCTGTTTAACTAATTATAACAGAATTCATAATTACAGCTTCTCTGCAGCGAGCCAACAGTTTTATGCATGTAGAGATGAAGAGCAATATTTTAGGCTCTTGGCAGGAGAATTTAAAACAGGTGGTGTTGTATGGATTTAGGATAAGAGCGCTTTGAATCGACAAATAAAGACAAATATGTGCAATGTTTTTCATAACATTCCAAGTTATAGGCTGCGCCATGTGTTTTACACTAAAAGGGACTGTAGGGGGTTTTATTAGGCAAGCTTTCGAGAAGTTAGAGCCCATTTATTTTCCTACAAATCTTTATTTTACTTAAAAGGAGGCGACTTAGTGAAGCCAAATCTCAGAGCACAAATAAATGGCGTAAATTCAGCTTGTTGACATCCACTCCAGCATGTACGCTCATGGAGGAAGATACATCAGTAGTTTTGTTTTGTTAGAGGGACCGGTTACATCATAGTTTCTGCACTAATATTTAAGAATATAATGTAATGTTAAAGTTTGTCTGTGATACCTGTGGAGTAGCTTAGCATAATTTACAGATAGAAAAACTCACACATGCTGGTGCTCTGTGCAGGCCCTCATACAGCCTCTGAATGAGACGACTCAGTCAGCTCTGTACCTTTAAGAAACCCCGCCACTATAAGCCCACTGTCTTCTGATTGGCCAGCTCTCCAAAGCCTGCTGATGTCACAAAGTGCAGCGTTTAGAAAAAACTGTGCGAAACCTGGCGTTCACAGCAGCCTGCAGACTGAGCTGAGCAGCCTGGGGATTACTCCAACATACTTTTACCTACAGATTAAAACTTCGCCCACGTTTAGTCTGGACATCCAACACTGTAACATCATGTCTTAAAATGTGAAACAGCTTAATTTCCCCTCTTTAATAATACTGACAACAAACTGAAAAAAGCTGCAAAGCTTCACACTGACAAAGTTGAATTTAAGACGATCTTGAGTCGTCATTGATTGATTTCTCTCAGGTGACCATGAAGAGACCTCGCCACATCAGAGTAATTCAGCCAGTCTATTCAGTTCTGACTTTTCATGTATTTCTAATATATTTTTTGTGTCTGCAGTTCTGCAGAACAATTCACCTTAACGTTCAGGAGAAAGACCTCGAACCCATTTGTGATGGCAGTGACGTGACTACAGTGCTGTAGAATGATGAGGGGAAAGTCTGTGTCGAACAGCAGTTAGGTTAACGTTCAAGTTAATAAGAGTTTCTGACTATTTACAACAGCTCCTTAGGCTACTCATAAAACCATCCAAGCCACACTACGAGCTTTATTAAAAACCATTGCTGCAATATTCAGACTTAAAGTCAACAAACTGGCCCTGTAAAGCTTTGTTAAAGAGTTTGGAGGATTCATGTAGTCGGGGTTGGTGCCAGTATGCTTCTTAAAATGTTTTGTGTGATTGTATAAATGTTGCGTTTGTCCTTGACGTAAACTTTGGACTCTTCTTAACCTGCACAAGGAATAAAACACCTCCAGGAGGGTCTAGCTCCATGCAGCCTCAACCTCTTGCTCTTCCCTTTGGGGAGTTCTGCCAACTCTCCCTTAATATGTGAAAATATTATGTTCTAAACTGGCAGACTGGCTTTAAAAGTGGGTCATTATAGCAACAGTACATCCATAAACAGTGAAAGATGGTTGAGTTGAGGGTCATTGCTTCTGTCACTGAGCTGCAGCCTCTCACTTTCTCTGCCTGGCATCCGGCCCTGTACGTCGCTGCCCTCAGTCCAGAGACTGACTTGGCATATAGAACAAAGACAGACATGTCTGGGCTCCATTTAGTGCTTCATGGTACAAAGCCCACCCACTCTGAAATGCTTGTTGTCATTCTGTGACATGAGCTCGGGTATTGTCCTTCTGACAGGAGTTTTTCTTTAAAATGTTCTTCCAGGTGATAAATTAACCTGTTCCTCAAGTTTATAAATGCACTTTAAGCCTAAAAATGGCCGCCACTGAACACTTCCATTGCTAAAATCATTCTATGGGATATTATATTTCACTCTTTTGGACCCTGATCCTGATAGGAGTTCTTCAGCAAAGGGCCGAGGGCGGATGAACCTGCGGCCGCTGCCTTGAGGCCTCGATCCTGGGTTGTTGGACACCCCATACTCACTTGCTTTGACCTGAATGTTGATTAAATATTTATCTTGTACTGTGAAATAACAGCTGTAGTCTAAATCTGACTCACCTTACTTTAACAAATGTTACTGAACCCAAAACTTTTATCTTTACATGAATGTTAAGTCAGGGAAATGTCACTCCTGATGCTGATGTCACACAATCAAAGCCGTATCATTGTGTTGGAGTGGAGTGGAGGTTCCTACCTCACAATAAAGTTTCTTCACTTCAACAACAACACACAAGGGAGGCCACAGCGACGAGATTTTCCCAGCGGTAAATTAACTTGTGACAACGCCAGTGTTAACGAGCACACCGGACATTTTACAAGAAGACATGTCCAATTAGGGCTGCACCCGAATCAGGATTCTTTTCATATAGCAGTGTTTGGGGGAGGGAGGGGTGCTCTGATTAAATATATTAGAACCTGAGGCCCTGTGAATATACAAGGAGCCTCATTCACCTTCATTAGACCTTAAAAAACATCACATGATACAAACTGTGATGCAGACTCGCAGCGCTGAGAGGGGGAGAGAGCGAGCACAGAGGGAGGGAGGGAGCGGGTGATCCCGGACTGACGTGATGACGTGATATAAAACTTAGTTTGGTCATGAAGCCTGATGCTCTTCTACAGCTCTGTGTGAATGATATGAACTACACAGCAGTCTCTGGTAACAGTGACAGAGACAGAAAGATCCATGTTATTAAACGTCTGTGTCCTCCCCGCCCTGCGTTATTATCAATGATGAACTGATGGCAGGTTACAGCTCCATGGTGAGAAGCATAGAAATTCGGACAGAGCGCGACCATATTGAGCCAGGTACAGAGCAAGAAAAACACACACAGATCTGTGATCTCTCTTCAGTTAACCGACATGTCACGGAGGAAAACAAAACAAAAAGCGAAGGCTTGTCTTCGACTGAGGGGTCAGAGACAGAGATTCAACTCATTGACTTTCAGGAGGCAGCCCGAGTGCCAATGATGCTTAATAATAATAATAATAATAATAATAATAATAATTGTAGCGACCTATTGTCTGACTAGTGTTGAAAACATGCTTTAAAAGAAAGATGGGTGGTAAAGAGAATGTAGTCAGTGTGTAATTTATATTCCTTAAAACCGTGTCAAAGCGGTTGCTACGACAACAAGCCTGCAACACACATGGAGTTCAACTTTTGGCTTGTTGTTATCTCAGATTTTGATCAATAACAGATGCTATATTTGCCATTTTAATAGACAAGAGTGATGGTCAGCGCCAAAGATAGAAATGAGAGATATGAGGGGAGCTGTTTAGCTCAGTCTGTAGAGCAGGCGCCCCATGAACAGAGGCTACAGTCCTCGTCGCACTGATCGCAGGTTCGACTCTCGGTCTGCCGATCATTTGGTGCATGTCACCCCCCACTCTCTACTCCCAACATTTCCTGTCTATCTTCAGCTGTCCTATCAATAAAGCCAAAGGCCAAAAAAATTATCTTTAATTAAAAAAAAAGAAATGAGAGATATGAAATAAATTTGTCAGCGTGGGAGTTTAGCGACTAAATGTACTTTCATCCACCAAGACACAACACCAGAGCACCCAAATAATTGTCCAATTTCCACTCGCATGGCGCTGGATGAACAGTCAGCGGTAACCCTTACACACACCCTGAGGAGGACAGGATGATGTGTAACAAGTTTCATAATAATCCAAACATCCATCTTTTAAAAACGCCTCCTAAAAGCACAACTGTGGTGACCATGGGAAAGGTCAGGGTTACACCAACATTGGAGGGATTCACCCTCTAAGGACCATGAATATCTGTACAAAATGTCATGATAATTCATCCGATAGTTTAGAGCTGTATCCCAAAACCGGAAATATGAGCCTTATAGTTGTGCTAGGGGAAAACACAGGGATCATCAGCGTCAGAGGGAATTCTCCTTTCAGGACAATGAATGTCTGTTCAAAGCTATTTAGAAATCTTTCCAACAGTTGTTGAGAGATTTCAGTCTGGATCAAGGTAGTGGACCTACGGTCCACTTAGTCATGCCACTTGCATGACTAAAAAAAAAACTGTGCGAAGATAATCCTACTCAGCAAAAGCCAGCCTTGATGTGACTGCTCCTGGTCTCTGCTCATCCCGGCAAGAGAGATGTGACTTTTTGCTGACCTCGCTGCTTGAACATGAACTGGTCGATGCTGAGGCCGTGAACCTGGGGTGTTGCGACTCACGGTGCCACCCTGCTGTCTACATGCTGTACTGTCCACAAGGCTGTAATCAGGTTCTGCTCCATCAGGTTTTATGATCGTGTCACACCAGAGCAGGATTAAGTTAAAAGAGAAACAGGCTTTATAACAAAGTGCTCTTATACACCTTAATTGATGTCACTGGAAAGCCTGGAGGACTTGTTCAGACCATATATATAGTGCTGTTTCATACCTATGAATGCAACAGGTCCTTTCCAGCACAGATTCTTCAGACAGTCTTCATGTTTTGGGGGTTAATCTAAAGTGATTAGGATATTTTTGAAGTAAGTATTAAATGCTTAAAGTGGTCAGCGCTGAGGGGTGTTTGGGGGATTTAACATATTCCTCCAACATCTCTCCTAATTCTGGTTGACATCTTCCAGCGGAGGGATTGCATTGCGCTGGCACCCGTCTGTGTCTGCTCTTTTTAAACACCATCCATGTGTGGCCAGAGCTGCGCTTGACAATGACGCAGAGTGATGCCCCCTCAAAAGCAGAGAGAGAGAAGATCTGTGATGAATCACGTCCCGTGGAGGAAAAATGTGTTAAATAGTACTTGGACACTGCAGCATGATAATTTTCTATCACAGCAGCCTATAAGTATCTGACAAGCCCTATGCTGACTCGACAGTCTGTTACAAAATGGCAGGCGTGCCCTTTATCTCGGTACATGTTTCACGGCAATTGGACAATCAGCCACTGCAGTGAAAATCCATAGTATTGATCGGCCTGTATCTTCTCTATAATTCTCCAGCAGGAAATCCCTGATGACAAATTATATCTGCACCAGTTTTTGATTGGTGCTTTGATGTAAGCGATCTCCAAGGGCAGACTGAGGAACTGGTTGAGGCTTTATTAACTGAGTCTAACCCGACTGTTCCTCGTCTCACACCTGCCCAAAGCCAGACCGTCTGCCAGACGAGTCCGGCTGCAGGCGGTACAGGTCAGGAGCAGAGTCTGACTGATAGATTTTCTGCTGGTGTTATCAGGCCGATATGGACCTATATATCGGTATCAGCACATGTGGAAGTCATACAGAAAACATTTATGATACAGAAACATTGTAGTTTGTCAAGCAGTCAGCGCTGCGACTGCACACTGTACAACATTTTAAGCACAGTCTGCAGCACATGTAGCATAGCATCAAGCCTGAGCAAGCGGTGGTCAACGCTAGAATTGGCTGACTTTGTACAATGGTTATAATGTTAGTAGAAATGGTAAAGTGAATTCTATAACTATATTATATTTATTTTTTTAAACATTTGAACTCTGAAACAGAAAAGAACGCTATGAACGAAGTGCCTAAATTGTTATATTTGATTATTATATTTGTCATTTCTAGTATTTTGAAATAGGCTACTTCACATGGCTGACATAAGATAAGATAAGATAATCCTTTATTCGTCCCACAATGGGGACATTTATAGTGCAACATTACAATAAAGGCCATATAAAAATAAGTAAGTAAACAAGTGTATCCTAAAATATATGCACAGAGCTAATAAGATAAGGGAACAATGTATCGTAAATACGCAACAGACCAAATGAACAACTAAGGCCGTTTTCACATTAGGTACGGTTGCCCCCCTCTCCTCTCCCCCGCCGGTCAGCTTTCACAATAGTAATTTCGTTCTGTACCCGAGTACACCTGCGGTAGGACTCCGAAGCAGAAGGTGGCGGTAATGCACCTCAAAAACAAGGAGAAGAAGAGTATCATCAACTATCACGTTATAAGACGTTAGAAAAAGCAGTCAACTTCTGTGGTTTGGTACGGTTAGCTTTTCACGCAACGTACCCGAGTACACATGAACCGTACTCGAGGCCACCTTTTCAAGTGGACCCGGGCACCGATCAGCGAACCGTCGAGTACTGCACAAAGTGTTCACACGAATCAAACGAACTGGACTTTGGGGTCAAGTGTACTTGGATCCGGGCCCCTAATGTGAAAGCCCCCTGAGTCAGCAAGTGTACAGCATGAATGAATGAACAAACGGACCACGTGATGTAACAATATAAGAGAAGTATTGCACACGTTGAGGAGTGAGATAGTGATATTGCACATTAATAAATAATATTGCACATGTAGATAATGGAGAGTTGCAGCACTCTTATCAGGAGTGTTGTTGTCGTTTTGGTGAGAGTGTTTACTGTTGATTATAGAGTCTGACCACGGCAGGAAGAAAAGACCTGCGGTATCTCTCCGTGAGACACGGCAGGTGAAGGAGCCTGTCACTGAGCGAGCTCCCCAGTGGTGTTAGTGTCTCCTGCAAAGGGTGGGACGTGTTGTCCATCAGAGACGACAGCTCGGCCATCATTCTCCTGTCAGCCGCCACCTCCACAGGGTCAGGAGGGCAACCCAGGACAGAGCTGGCCTAAAGCTTTACAACCCGAGCTAGAGGGTCATGTGAGTCGACGAATCCGATCAATTATTTAAAGTATTAATATTGTGTCTTAAATAAAAGAAATAGAATATAGGACTTGTTTTTTCATTAGAGTTTGCTAAATAAACACAAAAAATATTGTTAAAAAAACAATTCTGCATTTAGAAATATTAGAAAAAATTATTCTCTAGACTGCAGAAGGTCTTTGAAATATGCACATTTTTTGTTTTAGGGATATGCTCATTTTGTGAGCAGAGTGTAAAGGCGTTTTGTTTAATTCTCAATAGAAATATGGGTTATTTTTGCTAATTGTGATGTCATTTATAGGAGCATCTTCAAAGTTTCTTCACCAGGTTAAACTAAAAGTTACGCTCAGTCTTGCCAACTGTTTTCCAACGACAGTAGCTAGCACTAGCTCCAAAAGTCCCTGGAAAATGCCAGATGATGCCATACGCTAATTTGCATATTGGTGACATCATCACATATTAATTTGCATAACGTTTAGTGGTTGTGAGCAGCTGCCCCAGGCCAGCCTCGCCCACCCCTGACTGCCTGCGCAGTGCTGCTGCGCACGGGACAAGATGAGAGAGGAGAGAGAGCAACTCTGAGCTGTTGACAGAGCCGTGAACTGCAATTACTCTGAGCAGCGTGCGTGGGAATTAATTACATTATAATATATTTCACTGGTCTGAAAAAGACGCTAAATTTGTCACTAGTTGCTTTTCAGAGTCGCTAAATCTAGCGAGAAAGCCACCAAGTTGGCAACACTGGTTACGCTCTAACTATCATCTTTTTTTAGTTTAGATCAATTTAAACATTTGGATTTGTTTAAAATTGGGTTTAAATACATTTATTTTATTTTATTTATTTATTTCTAAACACATGAAAAGCAACGTAATGTTGTCACTGGGTTAAAGAGTGGAGTTGGAAGCCTTTGGAGTAGCTTTGTCCACAATCCACATAGAAAAGGTCGAATACCTTCAGCCTGAAAAATCTGTTCATAAACTGCCATATTGGTAATGGGATTATAATTTGTTCCCTCTTTGAAAATCTGTATGGGTCTCAAAAATCCCGAAATCAGTCAGGCTGTAGTCAGAACTGTTCAACATGTCTGAATTTACAGCTGCACATGCAGGCCACCAGCATCATCCCAGACATGCAGCCAGCCCTCCTGTTCAGAGGGAGATCTGGCTGTGAAGGTGACTGTCTGCCTCCTGTGTCTAGACTTGAAGAGCGCGCACACACACTCACACACATACACACACACACACATGCCAATACAAGCGTGACACAATAAATCTTGAATCACGCATCTATTCCTCTTTTTTCTAGATCAGGGCAAAGTCATTCCTGTGTTTCATTACAACTTACAACAAGTGTCCCCTCAGCTAGTCTCTGCTTTTTACTGTGACTTTGTACATCGTGCTTTTAAGTTTTAATTTATAGTCAAATAAGGGCTCATTAAATTCGAGCTATCTCCCCTGCATGTGCCATAATGGTGCTGCTACGGTGGAGCTAGCATCTCCTCTAATCTGCTGCTTATGAATGTAAAGCGAAGAGGTAGCACAAGACAAATTAAATGTGATAGTGTTGTCTATTGATTCTAAACAAACACACATGCTTGCCCTCACTCTCTGCTTTCAGCACTTGATGCGTATAACGAGCCTTATCATTATGCACTATGTACTAGTGGCTTTTTTCCTCAGTTGATAGCCCTGACCACAATGCACTGCTCAACACACTGGAGTGCACACATCAAGAGGCCTCTCCTAATCCTGCCGGGGTACTTAGCAGGCATCAAATTTGGCGCAGAACTTTTCCGAAATCCACTGTCATAAATCCGATGATTTTTGAAAGGAGAAGGGGAGAGAAAGCCCTTTATTGGAGAGTCGGGTGTGTGTGTGTGTGTGTGTGTGTGTGTGTGTGTTTGAGGGGGGGTGGATGATGTTGGACATAATCCAGCCTCTGACAGAGGAGGAGGGGGAACTAGCATCGTTTACAGAGAGGCATATGCTCCCTCCCTTCACACAGACATGAACTACAGCAAAGCAACCTTTTACCAGCCAGTCAGAGAAGGATAATCTTTCCCCTCGCAGCACAATGCAGGAGATTACATGGAGAACATGTCAGTCTGCACTGGATTTGCTAGACACTAGATCTCTTGTCCCTATCGATTTGCAGGCTGCTCATTCATGTTTTCACACGGGTCTCACGGGCATAGAGGCCAAAAGCATATGGTTGGAGAAGCAGCCTTTCTTCTCTCCCTGCTCTCTCACCCTCTTTGTGTGATTGGGTGTTCCGCTTTGTGTGTGTGTGTGTGTGTGTGTGTGCGTGCGCGCTTCGGTTTGCACCAGCATTTGCACATACATGATCGCAGCAGTGTCAATGTAACACCTGCTCCCGGGAAATGGGTTTTGTAATCACAGGACAAGTTAACCTCGACACCACAGACTGCAGATGTTGTAATCCCTGGTGCTGTTCTGTCGCTGTTGATTTGCTTCGGCGCAAGCACAATCATCACCCTCATTTTAGGGGTTATAGTTTTCCCTAAAGCTTTGCATTATTAATCAATTATTACATCGCACGGCCTAATAGGAATAACAGAAGCTGCTGGAGTTTACACACTGCTGGACTCAGGTGGTTAGGACTTTCACTGACATGAACATGCTCCTTTTCTCTGCGTGTTTTTGTAACGCATCACAGAAAATTAACTGATGGAAATAAAGATCCATTGTTGTCAATGAAGCGGCTCCTTGGCTGCAACACCTACACCATTTTGGCAAGTTAGATCACCGTGTTTTGGCGTGGTTTCTGATTATCTGCCTGAGGAAATTAAAGTACAATAGAAAAACAAACTCCTAAAGCAAATTAATTATTTAGGCCATACTTAATTTCACATGTCTAATAAGTCGCCATGCAGACTTTTTTGGTCCAGGTTACATGTGAAAACAAAGCATGAAAGGTGATACATGTTTCAGTAATGGAGCCGTTCACAAAACGCCCTGTAGGAGCCGTTTTATTTTCCGCCATTATCATAGTATTCATTTTTCATCACATCTCCTGAACCAAACATGCCAACACAGAAAAAGCCAGATGTTGTGTAGAGTTTTAAGAGCGTAATACTTTTGTTCATAAACCCTGACTACCAGGGCTGTGCATGGACATTTTTGGGGGTCGGGGACTGAAGCTAAAAAAGGGCACTTGCCCCACCAACATGCACTAATTCCCACCCTGATGCTGTCACACCGCCGCTATCCAATCACACATTGTGTTGATTACAGGAGAACGTTTATGTTTTACTGAAACAAATTATTCCACGAAGGAACCCCAGATTTGACATATTTTCATGAAAGTAATACTAAATGGTAAATGGACTGTACTTATGTAGCACTTTTAATAATAATAATAATAACTTTAATTATTATTATTATTATTAAAAGTGCTTTTCTCGTCTTGCGGCCACTCAAAGCTGCTTTTACCCTACATGTCCCATTCACTCATTCATACACTGATGGCAGAGGCTGCTACCTAAAGTGCCCAATCAGTCATCACATTCACACACCGTTGGCTATGCCACCGGGAGCAATTTGGGTTTCAGTGTCTTGCCCAAGGACATGACATGTAGAGGGAGCTGGGGATCGAACCACAAACCTTCTGACTGAAAGACGACGGACTCTACCACTGAGCCACAGCCGCGCCGGTAATGCAGTCAAACATCACGTTTTAAAAATGGAGAAAACATTGTTTTAATGAAAATCCGACTAGCTTGATTGCTAGCGAGTACTAGCAGAGGCTAATGGTGGAAAGTTACAGCCACGTCCTGCTGACCTACTTAATTATTTTTTTAATGGATAACATCAAAAGTGTTCTTTGGGTTTCATCGTTCAAACAGAGCCTACCTGAGTGATGTTGAGCTGGGGTGGGGCTGCAGTGATGTGTGGTCGAGACACACTGAAAAGTTAATTGATTGATTGAGACAAAATCATTTAGGAGGGGGCGGGGAATGCGGAGTGTTTCCTAAATAGATAAGGAATATTTTTTGTGGATACTATTTCACACTTTTACGTCTTTATATTTAATAGATTTGGAAAAAACATGTTTTTTTCTTTTTTAAATTAAGGGCTGTTTTCGACTCTGGGGGCACAAGGGCAGGGGCTTAAGCCCCCCTTGGGTACAATCTGTGCACATGCCTGCTGACTAATTAAAACCACGACCAACAAAGGGGAAAACCATCACCACCACAACAAGCACTCCAGGCCTGACACACTGACAAACTGGACGGAGCAGCTAAAAACATTGGTGAATGAATGAATTAAACTTGACTCAAGAGAAGTTTGTGACAAAAAGTAAAGTTGCAAACAAAGTCGTCGGTCCCTCCATTTTTAATGCAACTTTGAGGAGGGCAGATTAAGGCCCACAGCAGCAGACTTTGACAGAGGAGTCCAGTGGACTCACAATGCCCATTTTAAGGAGCAGAAAACAAGAAGTCCTCACTCATGCGTTTCTTGGTGATCAATATGCTAACTCGGGGAATGCTAAAATCGAGGCGGATGCTTGACAAAGATGGATAGATTTGCACCGTCCGTGAAATGTCACTGATTCAGTGGAGGATGTCACCTCAGGATCGCTCGGCTGTGTGATAAGCCTGACACATCAGCTTGGGGTGGAAAGTGGCGTGGAGCCACTCTCTCCCGCTCTCTCTCTTCCTGTCACAGCAGACGGATGACAACGACCACCACTGCTGCAGGTCCGGTGGGACCCAGGTAAAAATGAACGCAATTAAAAAATGGATGAGTTGCAATCTGTGGAGAAAAGTCAATGTGTGAGGTTTCGGGTGGTTAGCGACTGAGTGGACGCAGAAAACTAAAATCATTAATTTCAAGTGAGGGGTGTCAATCTGGATCTGATAGAAACACTCGGAGCTGCAGAGAGTTCCTTTTTTATTTCTGATGAGTTTGTTATCAAAGCATTCGTGTTTATTCACACAAAGTCATCACATTCCAGCCTGTTCAATTATAAACAGCCACCTCGACGCGGCACGGCAGGTCCACGTCCACTGTGAAACGTCCAGACTGACATACATCACTTTGATTTTCAGCACATCAGACACTCCTTGCTGGAGATTTCACTGATAATGGGAACAAAGCTCTGTCATTTTCCATAGATAATGTAATGGCCATAGGGAATGAAGCCATAAAAATGGCAATAAAGGTTTTAATTTTACTGCCTTCCTCCAGAATTTGACCCTTTGTGATGCCCATATTTCCTTTTGCCCAGAGGCAGGCGCTCTGAGACTCCTCTCTCTATTTGTTCAGGATCAAAGGTCCGTCCAACAACAAAGCTGCACTGACAGGCTGCTTTGGCCGACGTCGGGCCCGTCTACCGGACCACGGGGAAGGTGAGCGAGTGAGCGCTCACCGTTTTGCTCATCACTTTTGTCAGAGAGGCTCGTCTCTGGAGACTTTTGGCCAGTTTGTGTGGTCAAAACAAGAGAGTCACACGAGGGGGAAAACAGCAATCACCACACGGGTACTTTACACTGACCCGTAGCTTAACCCCGCTGTCAGACTCCCCACCTTGTTTCATTCTGATGCTAACCTTTAGGCCGATTTTGACTGATTGGTTTTGCTTTGTTTGGCCTCTTGTTGTTCCTACATTCTTCCTTCTTTCCACTTCCAGGCAGCGGGGATCATATCTCATATTGTTTCCCAAAGACTTTGATTGTAACCCTGTTGCTTTCTGGGGGAAAAACACCAGAAGCTGACAGAAGACAAAGCACCATCCACCCACAGGATCCAGGGTAACTAATAGCCCAGGTCAAAATCTGTCCTTTTATTTATAATCCTCAACAGCATGAAATATGAAGAGGTAGATTGAGATGCATAACTTCACCCCCGTTTTTTGAAGCAGGAAGCCCTCAGACACCAAAAATGATGAAATGCTTTGGCTGAGAGGTAAACTATTAATAGACTCCTCCACCTGAAACTGTCACTGTGATCCCTGCTCTACAGCCCCGCATCCACACCACGAGCACCTTTCAGGGACCTGTGAAGGGCTGCTGAGAAGGACTATCGCATATGCTGAGGTGCACGCGGCGGCTACTGTACAGACGGCACGCTCATCCGGAGACCAATATGTTTCATAATTGATAGACGCACGCGTGTGTCAGTGAGTTGATGATGCGGATGCAAAGTGCGGGCATGCAGATTCCTCAGCGTTTCTGAGCGTATGACTGCGAGTCTGTTACAGAAGTGTTGTCGAGTCAAATAGAGGGTGATAGTAAAACAGGCACGGCTGCATTTTTCACGGCCAGCTAATTAGCCATTTCCCCTAAGAAGCACAATAAGAGCTCTTGTGTGTGTCACTGCCGTCTGCCGTGCGTAATGAATAAAACGCTCATTTTAAATATTTCGGGGACAACTTTCGGGGATGTAAATCAGCCGGCAGTAAAGTTATGTCAGAGGGAAAAGTCACTGCCCGTAGCCACCACATTCCACAAATGATCATTTATTACCCAACACTATTTTTAAGGGGGAAAATGGCAGCCTCTCTTTGTCAAATCTAACAAGGGAATAGCTTTCAGGTGCTTATACCGCTATAACTCATCCCTGTGACCTTTTGAGCAGGAATTAGGGCACTTTCATCCTTGCTCAGGTGCTTGTTGGGAGTCCATTAGCATTTTTAAAAAGTGCTGCGGAGTGTAAAGAAAACCAGGGAATCTTTCATTAATAGACCTTGTGAACTTTAGCATGTTGGGTAAATTATACGGGATGATTATAGCACTGCAAAAGCGGCATCTTGTGACGCACAAGGGTGCTTCTATTTTAAAGCATTGTCTCTATTCTTGCTAAGATCCATGACGACTCTGAGCACACGCAGCAATCATCACTTCTTATTTCCTTTCGTTTCAAATGCTCTGCTCCTCTTTTGTCATTATTCTCAAATTCAGCGTGCTCCTCCTTCAGGGAAATTACACAGCCAACCGCCTAATCCCAGTCGTAGGTGAGTGCTATTCCGCGCTAGCCGACCAAATTAAACATCTGACTGAGATCGCTGAGAGAGACAGGACGTGAGACGGTCTTGTAACCCATTCTCTATTTTTGATGCTTCTAAATAATTCATAGATAAAACAAAACACGGACAAATACCTCGAGACATGTGCTTTCCCGGTAAGTTAATCCCACAAAATGAAATAGAACTTTTATCTTGCAGCTCAAATTGAAGCAATACCGTGATATTAAAGTGTGAAAGAGAACACAAACACTGCAACAAATTACAAAATGCCACAGGGAGCACGAGCGGTATTACAGAGGACGGCCAGATACCATTTCATTTTACAGTGTGGGACATGCAGTTTAATACTGTCGTTATTGTCAATAAATTGTAACATGCAAGCTAGTTGGAGTTATATCGAATCATGAGGTAGCTGTTGATGGGTAAGAGGCGATTTTGCACTGTCAGAAATATCACGAGGAACAGCAAAGTTACCGATTATAATAAAGTTTTGCTACTTTTGTCCTCGTGTATCTGAAAGTGCCAGATTGTGTTGAGATGTCAAACCTCCTGCTGTCAGCGGCTTGTTTCATGTTACCGGTTTCTCTGTGATCAAACGCATTACTCTAAAAAAAGGGGATATCTGAGTGCAAATATCATCTTTATACGGCCATTACTTATTAATCTTTATGTTCATTCCGGGGCCACTAAGTCATGTCACCTAAATGTCCTCTGAAAAAGCAAAATGGGCCGACACAGTATATTGAATTACATGTTCCTCTATTTACTGGAAGAGCAGGTCTTGGAGATAACAAGAAAGGTGATATTTACTGTAGCCTGCAGCGGAGCGAGGTGGCCTGCCAAGTCACAGCTCAGGTGGGCCAAGGAGCGACGAGACTGTGTCAGCGACACACGGCCAAGACGCATTCACGGGCATGAAAACTCAGACTGAAAAGATTCATCTAATTGTACCTACAGATCAGCTGGTGGTGATGTTTAAAGGCCCTTTGCAGACGTGGAACTTTTTTCAGTTCATAAAGTTTCCAGACAGGATGTGGTTTTGTTTTCCAGTTCAGCCAAGGTGACAAACATGCTGCATATGGTTTTAATTCTCTTAGATAGGCCACTGTGGCCGCTGCTAAGAGGTCACCTTTTCCTGGAACGTACCTGCTGAACAGGAAGTGCAGCAAACAATGCAGTCAAACATTGTTTGGCCCAAACTGAAATGCAGATCGTTTGAAGAATATACTTCCTCCTATTAAAGAGTTATTTTACAGTCTGACAGTTTTGTTTTGTTTGCAGTCAGGCTGCCTTCTCAACAGTATAACAAAGGTGACCTTTGCTGCACGGTGGTGCAGTGGTTAGCGCTGTCGCCTCACAGCTGGAAGGTTCCTAGTTCAATCCCGGTTCGGATGAAGTGGGCCTTTCTGTGTGGAGTTTGCATGTTCTCCCCGTGCGTGCCTGGATTCCTCCCACAGTCATTGGTGGCTCTAAAATTGCCCATATGAAAGGTTGTCTGTTTCTATGTGTCAGCCCTGTGATTGACTGGCGATCAGTCCAGGGTGTACTCCGCCTCTCACCCAATGACAGCTGGGATAGGCTCCCCATGACCCTGAAAGCGGATGGATGGACCTTTGGGGTCATCGCAGGGGTTTGTTTTTCTATACCACAAAAGGGAAGAGGCCGGGCTGAACGGCAGGGTTGGTAAAAAGAACATCCATCAGCCCAACAGCTCTGATGCTCTACCTCGATTTAACGTTGTCATAGAGTGCTGCATTTCAAGTGACCCAGAAGACCCTCTACACACAGATTTGAGAGGCCACAGTGTCCAGAGTGAAGCGCATCTGTAAATATCCATTTAGAATCACGATCTGAGTCAGTTTAAACGTTGCTGTGAGAGTGAGAGGACAGTGGATGGCGTCCGAAACAAGGGGTCGAGAACTGTAGCCTCTGTATATGGGACGCACCGTTTAACCGGTTCTTTTGCTCACCACACTTTCTTAAATAATTCATAATAGATTGTGGATCTGCCAAAAAACTGGAGTTTGGCTGGCAGTCTGAATAAGGCCTCGGAGGCAAGTAACAAAATCTTGGCTATAAAGACGAAGCAGAGCCGTTTGTTAAAAACAGTTCAGCAGCATCAAGCTGTGTTCAAGTTACAAGGCTGGTCAACGATGTTAGAAAACAAGAGGCAACAGAAGAACGGGACTTTACTAATCTAAACGATCAGTCCAATAAATCAATAACAGCAACTACTTTGATCATAGATTCATTGATTGACTGCTCCTCTTTGAGTTGTAGGACAAGTGTTTTAGGATTTGGGACTCAAACAAAGCAAGCAAATTTATCGATGTAACTTTTGGCTCGAGGAAATTCTGATGAGAATTTTCTCTGTTTTGTGAAATTCTTTAGACCAAGCATTTAATCCATTTAACAAAATAACACAGTGCAGATTGAGGAATAAAGGAATGAATGGTTAGTGGTGGCCTTGCACCAGATGTTTCCGACTCCCTGCTGTAGCTGAGGGGCATGTGCGTGTGGAGAGACTCCGCTATGGTTTAGGGTTAGGCAACAGAAAGTCTTTGGATGTGGTTGTTGTCAGATTTCAGTCATAATGAAAATTAGCATTTCATTAAAAAGAAATGTGCGTCTCTGGTTTCATGCATTAAGCACATTATCTACACTTTCTGTTCATGTTAAAAAGCACTAATGCTTTCCTGCGCTGCTTGTGTTGAGGCTTAAATCACCATTTATTGATTAGAAAAAATAAAAGCTTATCTCTTCAGCTGGATTGATTTTTCTGGTTAATAAACGCCATTTTTGACACAATGACCTCTTACATCAGTGAGCTGCTTGATGATTGTATCTGGCTGTGAACCGTTTCGAGGCAGAGAAAGCGCAGCATACGAAAGAGAACGCTTTATGGTTAATAAAGTGTTTTGATCATCGTATACGGGACTGGGGAAACAGGTGCAGATGAAACAACTGGAACACATGGTGCAAGCCAGAAGCTCAGCACACCTGTTCCCTTCCTGCTAAACAGCCTCGCAGTGGATCGTCTCTGGAGCACAAAATAACTTCCACCGAGCGCACGCGCACACACACACACAGAGCGCACGTTTCTCCCATTCTAATAGCACAAAGATGGAGAACAGACATTTGTCCCTTTTAGGGCCAATAGCAATGGTGATAAATGAAAGCAGGACTCTTTCTCTCTGCTGCTGGAAGATCTTAATGCGTTTTCCTTTGGTGTGTGTAGACAGAGCGCTCCGCAGGGAGGGAGGGGAGGATAAGTAACTATAGGAGGTGGTAATGGTGTTGGTATCGGCTGGTGTTGTTTGCCCTAGCTGTATTGAAGCGATGGTCCCCGAGGAGCCTGGCACAGGGAGCTGGGTTTGTCAACCTTGTCTGAGGGACTTAATATGAAAACAACACTAATGAGAACCATTTCCATTGCTCTGTTTATTTTCAGAGATGCATTGAGCGGGGCATGCACACGGCTCAGTGATCGCACGTTGCATTGCATTCATTATGGGGCCCTGGATGGGCTACTGATACATTACACACAAACACACTTATAATTGCATTTTTTTTTTTATTGTTCGGTGCTACTTTTAATGCTGCTCTGAAGCAAAATGGGCTCCATCTGACCAAACACAATCATAAGGTTATGCATCTGCTCGACGTCTTTTATCCTTTTAGAAACTCTGACTAAAAACTACAAAATAAAAGACATTTAATAAAAACTCTGTGACTGGAGCAGAGGACTATATCTACACCCATACAGTAGATTCTATAGTATCTGAGGAGGTTTTCTCTTCATCAATAAATGACAAGCTTCAGCAGACAAGTATCATTTCCTCAAGCAAAATGAATCCTCCCGCGTCCATCTATTCACTCACAGACATGCCATTCTGAGAATCTCTCTAAAGTGACATTACTCTGGAGATTGAAACCACTATTTCATTGAGCAGAAAATTGCTATTGAATTTGGAGCTGAATAATTGGAAGCCATGTTCCAATGCAACCCCGCAGAAAAAAGGTAGAGTTATGTTTTACTGTCACACTCAAACCAATGACATTCTGAAGCTGAGCGGCACAAATGGTATGTACGGGTATTGTTGGACGGGACATTGCTCTCCTTTGTATATGAGCCATGGCAGGCAAGGAGTTGGAAGGCAATTTGGAAAGGGATGCAATTCACTTTGATTTGATAGAAGGCCGCGGATGGGATGGAAAAAGTAAATATCAGCATTTTAAAGAATAGATACGAGCATTCGGCCGTGTAGTTACATTTGTCAAAGCATCGACTACAGATCAATTCTTTTAAAAAGCGGGTGAAATTATTCTCTCAGCCGAATGTTTGAACATCTTTCATCAGAATATGCATGAAAATGTTCTTTGCTATGTCTGTTATTATATCAGGGGCGTCAATTTGACTTTCAACTTTAAGGTCATCGTTTGATTGGATTTTCAGTTTAAACATCCTTGACGGCTGCAAGTGAAAGGATTTACAAGCACACTAATTTTCCACTTTTATTATTCATATGACAATATTTAAATATTCAAACCAATCTACAGTGTATTCTTCAGGGACGGCAGATTTCATAAAATCTCAGTAAATATATCCAAAATCAGAGAGCTGTAGTTTTTCTGGGTACTACAGGTACAACATGTTTAACCCAATGACTGTATATAAAGATGGACGACGCGTCTCCATCTGCTCCCATTGTATGGAAGTGATGCCAAAACAGCCCCCCTGATAGGCGCTGCCATCTTGCGATGGTGACGTCATTTGGAGCCAGAGTCTGCGTAGTAGAGATCAGCGGGTGGCCACTTCCGCTAAGGATCCCGCACACCGGCGTGTTTAACAGCAGAACAGCTTCTCTGTGTTGGTCTGAGGTTAACATTCACAGGTATGGAAACTTCAATGACTGTAGTGATTGTTTTAGTTACGTCTCCTATCACCGGTCGTCCTCCACTCTGCTAATCACTCAGCATCTAATTAAAAGTAAACCTGTCAGAAAAATGAAAACTTGGACATAAATCAGCATGGTAATAACTAGCTATAATGACAGAAACCATGTTTGAGAAACATTTATCTGCGTGTATTTTGATTTTATAGTTTGACTCATGTCCCATCTGTTAACATGGAGGAGGCGGGCTTTATGACCTATACTGCAGCCAGTCAGCAGGGGGCGATAGAGAGGGTTTGGACTCACTTTTAGGGAGCTGTCATGTCGTCCATCTTTACAGTCTATGGTTTAAACCATAACCATGATATAGAGCGTGTCAAATCCAGACAGCACAGAGAAGGGCAGCAGTAAAGGACAGCATGTACATATATTGTCTGTTTAACATGAACGTTTCGAAGAATGAATTTTGATTTACATTTGAAATGTGACACCCTGGTTGGTAGGGCTGGGCGATGTGGCCAAAATCCTACAGCATGATATATGATTTTTATATCTCAATAACGATATCACGATACTTGACAAATAAAAAGTACTGAGTCCTTTTCTGCACGTTAATGTCCATGTTAATAAACAGCGCCTCCCTCTGTGGTTCGCTCCAGGTTCACTCACACGTGGACGGATTAGAACCTAAAGCATCGTCAAAATGACGTACAAATTTCCATAAAGCCGTTCAGCTGCTGGTTTGCGACATCACGATAGAGACAATATAGAAAAACACATACGATAGACATTTTCATTTTGCTTTAACGAATCGATATTGAATCTATACGGGCTCCTGATGTAGTACTTATGTTCCAGGAGTCTTTCCTAATTCTAATGTTCACAAGCAGGCCCCATTTAAGAAAAGAAGAACTGCTTCTCTTCATCTGTTCGCTGTATTTCTTGTGCTGAGCTTGGTGGCACTTCCTCTCCCTCCCTCTCCCCCCCTCCTCTTCCTCCCTGCCCCTCCCTTCATCCAGTGATCGTTTTGTGAACCCGTTAGCCTGTCATTGGTTTAGAGACTCCAAATGACCCTGTGTTTCTGCAGAAGACTCATTCATCCCCTCCCTCTCCCTCCCCAGGCCACTGGCAATACTGATGACCACCAGAAAGACACACATGCTCAGACACGCTCACACACACACATACTTTCCTTACAGACATTAGCACACGCGCACACACACAAACCCTGATGGCGGCTGTGGTTTGCTGGTGTAATGTGCTTTGTTGTGTGAAGGTATCAATCAGAGGGGAGCAGATTATTAGAGTGTCTGAAAGAGATCAAACAATGTTGCCGTCTGCACCCACACATGGCTGATTTACAGGCAGGCTGATAAAGTACTGCAGCTCTCTGTCAGGGGCTACATGACGGCTCGCCGCGCTCTTAGGATAAATTATTGCAGAGGCCCGCGGTAATGTCTCTCCACCTAGCAACCAGCCGCCCCAGCCGCTGCCAGGGGAGCCCTGCCTCGTCTGCCATAATGGCACTGTGTCCGGGGTCAGCAGTTACTGTATCGTAGCAGGGTGGGAGGGATAAGTACACACACATATATATATACACACATACACGCACGCTTGAATGCACGCGCACTTGCGCAACGTTTCTCGTTTGTCTCCACACCTGCCATTGGAAGCAATGCCAAAAGACACTCCGGGATGACTGCAGGAGGACGGAGTGGACACAGGGGAGGCGCTGATGTCTCGCTACAATTTTGCAGTAGAGCAACATTTTGAAAAAGTGACGCCAAGGCTCCAAGCAAGACAGCGCTGAGAGAGGAGGGGGCGCCATTATCAAAAAATAAGGCTTGGCAAAAACATTACAGGAAGCCATTTGTAACAGTAAGTCTGAAATCACTTATGTGATTGGCTGAGAGGCAATTCCACAGACACGTTCTTTCATCGTAAGCGGCTTCTGTCTCCGTCCTTATGTCAGCATGCAGGCCGGCACAACAACCATCACTTCCTGGTTGATAACAAGGAAGATAAAAGACAAGGGAGGGTCATTACGTCACTTTGCATTGTTGCCAGTCCACATTGCCTCTTCTATTGAAGGTAAAGGAGCAGACATAACACGTCCCATCATCCCATCATATCTTTAGTTTCACTTTTAGCTGAAAATGCTTTAAAAGTATCATTAAAAATCTGATGTTTTTATATAATTGTGCTCATTTCTTTTTCTTCAGTTAACAGTGTGTAGTGACTAACTGGCCCAATACACTAAGAGGTGATCTTTACTTACACACCTTCAGTTTGTCTTTGCTTCTTCTTCTTCTTCTTCTTCTTCTTCTCGCAGTACAAGTGTATATCAACTTATTGTTTTGTGTAGTACAGGATAGCATTCGCGGTAAGAACCTTGGCACACAAATAACCACAATTTAAATCATTCCACCAAAAATAAACCACAAACACCCATATTGGCTCCAACACAGTGGTTAATAAGAAATATGGGAAAACAGAGAGCAAGAGGCTGCTGTGTCGTGGACACGGGACACGAAGTTTAACTGCTGAGCTAAACTGGCGCCATCTTTTTCTCTCCGAACAGACGAGGGCTCTAAACAGCTCTGCATGTACTGTAGTCTGTAACAAGGGAAACAAATAGGCATATTTAGATAAAAAAAAGTAATCTATCAATATCAAATTTCTGTATTTGTTTCTTAATATTTTGTGGAAGCATTTTTAGCCAAGCATTAAAGTAATAAGAATTTCATGTAAATAAATGTCTGTTAAGTCACTATCTATCGCCAAATCTAACGTCATAATAGTGCTGGAGCCCGTGGCCACTGCATTTACAGTAGAGATAGACCGATATGGTTTTTTCAGGGCCGATACCAATACCGATTATTAGTAGTCAAGGAGGCTGATAACCGATATTTGAAGCCGATATTCATTTGCAGTAAAAGTGAAAATATTGGCGTCAAAATTTTGAATAATACAAACTCCAACACTTAACTTTGTTTAAATGCCTTTAAGCATATGCATCAGAGCCAAAATAACCTAGTTTTAAATAGATCTCTTATCGGCCATCGGATAAAAAAATAAAATAAAAAATAAAAAATAAATAAAAAAAGGCCGATGCCAATATGCGTCAAAATGCCGAATATCGGCGCCGATAATCGGTCTATCCCTAATTTACAGTATATAGTATTATTACGAACTGGGTGTCTGTGGCGACTTTCACGGTAAAAATCCCAAGCGGCACCCAGTTAGTGACGCGTTTTCCATCACCCAGCAGTGGTTGGTCTGCCAGAGAGGGTAGGCGGAGCTAAGCGGCTGCTTTTCCGCTCTCTGCAAGCGTTGCGAGTAAACAGTAATCTACTATGGCTGAACAAACAAAGAAAAGATGGATGGCTACAGATACAACTTCAACAAGAAGTGAAAATCCAAAGAAAAAGAAACAAACTCGACGCTCAGATGAAGGCGAACAGTCTAAAAAGGAAAGCGACCGTCAGCCAGGAAAATTAGAAAATAAGTGAGAACCATGACAAAAGGAGCCAGCCGTAGACATGCTCCCAGAAGTGCACTCCCATAATCACCTATCCTCCCGCTCCCGTAATTATCCAGTGGATGGTGCTCGAGAGCACAAAACTGAAATCTATAAGATTGTATCTTTAAACACCGCAGATATGATAGGTAACCAGTGGTTCCTGCCACTATAACTCCGCAGAAGCAGCACGAAAGTCTAAGCAGTATTTGGAAGATGAAAATCATCCTTCCTTCTTTTCATGTTCCTTGTTTGAGAGCCTAATAAGGACATTTTATACTTGTGTGTGTATCATTACCAAACGCAGTATTTACTTGATCCACTTTCCCAAACAGAGCTGCACATTCAGAGCTGAGCGTAAACAGACAGTGACAGAGTTACGTTTATAGATGGATAGGCAGAAATCTAAATGAATAAGTCACCAGTCAGAAGTGGATTTCACTTACAGATGACGCATGACTATTTTATATCCCGCTGGCCTTTTATTTACTCAAGATGGCTTTTTTTTCCCCGACACTGAGCAAGGTCAGAGATTTCACACGAGGAATTGGTCGGGAAGACTGCAAAAAGAGAAGAAAACTATACAGAGATGCTGAAAGATAGATGCTGTCGATTGAGCGTAATGAATATTTTACTGAGGCTTTCTCCATTAGAGCTTTTCTACAGCATCTTTCTATATAAAAAAAAAGAAGGAATGTGGGAAATAAAAAACAAAAACAAGTAAAAAATACATTCTTTCTAGCCAGTGGTCAGGAATCCACAAACCGGCTTTGGCAAGTTGTCTGCCATTTCCGTAGTGACTGGGTGATCGCCTCCTCCCTGCCCCCCTCCCCTGTGTTATCTCGCTCAAAGCAGTGCCATCCCTCCATTGTAATAATGCCGCTTCCCAGCAGCCCTTGGAATGACCTTTCTTTAATTAACTGCATCTTGATGAGCAGATCTACATAGAATGTGAAGGTTAATTAATGAAGTATCACTGCTTAGTCTTAAAACCATCACCTAGCGGATGACAGCCTGCCCACCACTCTCAATTTTACCCCCCGATCTCATTAGCAATGGTGGGCCAACGGACAGCTCTGCTCTGGTCAGTGGATCTCAGGCAAATTGTATCAAAGGCAGGCCGTTTGATATCCGTTATATGGCTGCGTTCGACCATATTCTGACTCCACACTTTGAATAATATATGAGAAACGCTCACAAATACGCACACACATTCTTGCATCACATTATGTGTTCGTGTTTTTCTCTGAGGTATGAATGTAGTCGGCAACGCCATAAATAATTCAAATGAAGGTAAAATAATATTTCAATTAAGATCCATGTAATCTGTTTCCTGCAAACAAATACATGACGGATTGTGATGGATAATTCTTGTATTATTGCACAGTTTCATCTTGATAAGCTTTCGGTTTCCGTGTGATTTCATTTCAGGGCGCACTTCAGACTTGCTTATCGTTGCCACTCGGAAAGAGGATCCACATCACTTAATGTTGCCCAACTACTAAAAGTGTCTCCGCGTGGCAGTTTAAGCGTGTAAAAGATGGGACGATGATGACCCGGGGTCTACAGTTACAGCACATTTCCCAAAACTGGCTGTGCACACGCAGCTTTTTGTCTATCTATGATCTATGACAGCAGAGGAGGAGGTGAGCCATCGCCTCAGTATGCACAGCACTTAGAGCACAAACACTCAGCGGACATGTGACACTATCCATCACCATGGATGCTAGGTTTTGTTGCTGTTGATTGCAAGGTTTCCCCTCCTGGGTATCGCAGGCCAGGCGAGCCACCTGGGCTCATTTACCTCCCCACCTGGCCCGGACGTTGGAAAATTAAACCGAAAGTATCCCAGATTACTATCCTGGGCTGGGCGTTCTGGCCTCTTTTAATGTGGAATGAGAGACACAGTCAAACGGGATGATGGGAACGGGAAGATTATTTGGACTGTGCAGTTTTTTAGTGTTATAATGATCAAGATCAGTCCTGCTGCGGACACCTGGTTCTGGATATGTTTGAAGGTATTGTTGTTTCTTGAAAATGACTTCATTTTTATCAGACTGAGGGTTAGACTCAATCACACACTGGGATTACACGCAAAACGTGCAACCAATAACAATACTGTTGATTGCTATAAACTGCAAGCTAATTTACAGAGTTAACATTCTGTATATTCAGGAATGTAACGTTAGTGTGAACTTAAAGCTGCCACCATTTTTGTTGTTTTTGAACAACCAGGTACGACTTATCTCTCTGTTGATCCCTGTACAAGCGTAAGTAGTATTCTCTAATGGAAGAAACAAACTCCTTCTGTCTGTTAACTGTCAGACATATCGCTCACTCTGAACCTCTTCACTGGAAAATGTAAACAAATGCACTTTTGGTCTGCGGCTGTAAATGGCTTTGTCAGACTCGGATCGAGTGGCAACAGAATCGCGGGGTAACTCACGATACAACACGATATGCGGCCCACGATAACGATAATGTCACGATACAGCGATTCTGCGATAACTGATAGAAGCAAGACAATCATATCTGATTGAGTGGAGAATACAAAATGCCCCTAAGAAGGTAAAGTGCAGATTAACGTATTCTCCAAATCGTTAACCCTTTCACAGAATTTGACACAAACTGAGATGAAACAATCTCTGTAAATGTAACTTACACAACTGTAGAACAAATTCAGACTTTGAATTGGGATTAATGTTATAAGCACCATCGTGAGGAGTCATGAAGTGGTGACATGGTGAGTCAAAATCTGTTCAGAGCGACAAATATTTGTAAATTAAAATATCCATATTTGGCGCCAGCCTATTGATAATTGTATTGCACGAGTCAGGACGCGATATACATTGCCATAGCAATATTTTTGATACGGCTTGAATGGGAAAGCCAAAAAAAACTTTAAAAATGTGCTTTAGTAGGTCATATAGACGCATCTGTTTTCAGTTCAGTCTGTTTTTTATAACCAGCTAAAAACTCCACACAGAGGGTTTAAGCAGATATTGTGCGGACAGAGCATATCATGGCCAATTACCTTTATGCTTGTAATAAACATTGATGAAACATGCTACATAAGTCTGGTTAGGTAGTGTATGTTAAGTTTTATTTATGTTATTTATTTATTAGTTAATTTAACAGGGACAGTGCACACTCAGGAACATCACTGTAAATGTGCTAGAGTTAGCCAAGAGGTTATTTTTCATCTGTCGTCCCTGGACAGATGTTTTGAGTCACACTAACAAAGTTAAAAAATGTAACATTTAAATTACAAAGTCATTAAAATCAGTTTAAAACATTCAACACAGAGGATCGCAACACACAATATGCAACAAGATAATGATGTTAATAAATATATGGACTAAATTATACGACATCGTGACAATGTGACTAAAACAAAGCAGAGGCACCGACGTTAAAAACCTGCATAATATTACACAGCGACAAAAATAGTTCAGTTAAGCTAAAAGATAAGTTACGTAAACATTAACGCTAACGATACATGCAAAATAAGTGTTTATATGTCACTGTGGATCTTTGATATTAATGTGAGGAAAGGTCTCGTCTCGTCTACACACTGGTCTCTGCATGACTCGGTTTAGGTGGTCTGCAGTTCTGCATTCATGCTGCTATAATATATACCTGACAGCTTGTTTGCATTGTGTGCATATTCACTGACAAATAACTTCTCTGAGTGACTGTGTGTGCTGCCGTAGCATATACATGTAGATCTCCATCAGGAATTGTCTCTCTGTATCAGTATCTCCCAGCACTATGAAATATGACTGAGGTTCTCTAGGTAACCTTGCTTTAGCCCCTAAAGTCAAAGCATTAATGCACGGCTCGGCTTCGGGTAGCAGCGGAGGCACAAAACAACTTCCGCATGACAGCAGAGTTTTGACAAGCGCGTGTTTATCCTTTTTATCCACTATCTGCAGAATAAAGAATAAAATATGAAAGATATACCACGGCCATCTGGATGCAGCTAACCCACGAGGAAAGCTACCAGTCTCTATTTGTGTCTGTTAGCGCTACAAAGTTATTGATTCCTACCATTTACCACTACAACCTTTTGACAGCAGACACAAGCACGTATGTAAAAGCTGACATGGCTGACTTTGTGACAAGCTAACAAAGAGTGATATCCCCCTGCTGTCTCTCACTGCTGTCTGCAGTAGAACACAATAGAAAAGAATAGAATTTCCTCTCTTAGTGCTTCATCTTTACCTTATTTGTATCCCGAGTGACAATGATTTCCAAGCCTCATCTATGGATCAAGTCAAGAAGAAAGACGGAGTTTTGTTCCCCATAAATTGTTAAGGATTTGGCAGCGTAAACTCTGTCCCTAATTGGTGTAGCTTTTTGCTTCCACTGATACAGTGTCACACCTTCACTGATGACTGTCAGGTAAACTTTCCATATAGAAGTATTTCTCCGCTCAAGCGTCTATCTGATTTCCCTTTCAGCGCCTCGAATGACACCCCACTAAAAGCTGGCACAATACGCTTCCCGCACACACAACGCTGTCACCAAAGACAACTCGGGAGAAGCGAGTGTTTTGAGAGTTTGAAACAAAATAGCTGGTGCAGCATTTCCCCATTTCCGTCTGAAATCCTTGACACCAGAGGATTTACAGTGAAGTGAAGTGAGGTGGGTGCTGTACCGAAC
Source organism: Semicossyphus pulcher (assembly GCF_022749685.1). Taxonomy (NCBI): domain Eukaryota; kingdom Metazoa; phylum Chordata; class Actinopteri; order Labriformes; family Labridae; genus Semicossyphus; species Semicossyphus pulcher. The sequence continues at coordinate 28,240,270 of NW_027211637.1, forward strand.
GAGCTGTGGGGGCTGAGTTAGCTTGAGTGGGAGGGAGGGATGGGGTCCACACTACACTGATGCTGACAGGGATCCTCCCTGTAGCGCATGCTTTTTTTTCCATTAGTTCTTACTCACTCTCTTGCCCTCCAGACCCGCAGAGTGAGGAAGATTTAAGTGGCCAGTCAAGTGAAATCCCCAAGGTTTGGCAGGTGTGAGGTCTGGCTTCATTATCTACAGACACCTCTGTCCAATTATGAGCCTTTCTCCCTCTGTGACGATGATGATGCCGCATGTGTGTGTGTGTCTGTAGGTGTGTGTGTGTGTGTGCAGGCTCATTGTTATCTGTCTAACTATCAAGATTCCCTCTGCCATCATGACATCATTGACAATTTCACACACAAAAAAAATGCATGTGCGCTCACACGTTCACACATCATGCACGCACACATGCACAGATCTTTTGTTTAAATTAGACCTGATCGATTTTTGTGTCTGCGATATTACAGACGATATCGGCCTGTCGCAAATATATCGGTATTGTTTTCTGACATGAAAACCTTTATAATTCGACATAGCAGAAAACAATGCTTGGGATGATTTTGAAGTGGTGTCAATACGTAGTTTACCCAGAAGAGCGCCAATAATTTTCAATACTCTAAGCACTGTCTGCAGCACGTGTAGCAGAGCATCACAGCTGAGCAGACTGAACCTCATGGTTGAATTGGCCGACAGTGTTTAATAATGTTAAATATTCTATTATAATGTTTTTCTGCTTAAAACAGCAGCCTTCTGAGAACGTTTTGCGTTGTTATGTCGGTGCAAAATTGGTGCACAATCCACTCAGAAAAACTACTTTCATTTTAGATCCAAAATTTACTACCGTAAAATCTGGAATATAAATCGCACCGGAATATGAGACGCTGTCTGTTTTTGGGGGTATACCGCGCTAGCTACCGGTGCTGTAGCTAGCGGTAGCTGGCAGCCTGCTATAAAGTTGATTGTTTGTGAGGGTGACGGCTGCCATGGCGATCATGCCGGTGCGAGGAAAACACAAAACAGCACTGCGGCATATTGTAAATAGGAGACGTTGTAGCGACTTGGACCTGGAAACAGTTTAATGCGGAGGCGTCACGTCACCACTTGATAACGACAGCTTTAGCTATATCGTAGCGCCATCGTCTGGGTAAAATACTGGTATATTGGTCGCACCAGTACAAAGGACGCAGCCCACTTTTTAGATGGAAAAACTGTATTAAAAGTGCGTCTTATACACAGAATTTTATGGTATATAAACGTATATAGCTTATTTATACAGTCTATGGTATATAGCCATATCAGTATCCTGTGATATTTTCTCCCCCTCTTAAAAATCTTATATCTGTCGGGCTCTAGCTTATTGCTGTGTAGAGCCATGGCTTCATTTCCTGCTGTAGAAGTGGAGCAGAGCAACACCTGAAACCTACTTGTGCAATAATGTTAATGATGATCAGGTCCCAGACTCACTATAAAGAAAAGCTAAGAGCCACTATAAATTACACACAACCATCCCGTGATCAACCGTCTCTCTGGTTTTGATACATCTCCACGGCTTCTCCATTTTGCTGACCCACTGGTTCCAAAATGTCAGCTACTAAAAACTGGAGCACTGCCTTGTAAGCTGCTTCAAACAAGCACAGGGTCTCTCTCTCTCTAGCCTGATTTTGGACACCCCCTGCTGACACTACAGCGAAATACAAGACGCCTACAATACAGTTCCTGCCCTCCAAAGTGGATTGCACTAAAAATACTTCCGTTTTAATAGAAATGCTCTTTAATTAAGAAGAGACAAAAGAAGCTCATTTTCTTCCCTTAGGTAACACTCGACTCCCTCTACAGCCACATTACAAATAACATTCAAGCTGCTACATCTGCAAAACCGTCAACATCTCATTCTTAAAAATATCAAAAATGTTAGTAAAATAAAAAACAGTAGAAAAATTATCTTCATGTATATCCTCGCATGTTTCTTAGGGTTGAATTCTCTCCTCCTGAGGCTGTGGCCTGCTATTGTCTCTGAAGCCACATGTACCCTCTCGTCTCTGGTTAGCCTGCACTCATCTGCAGCCCTATCATCTGCATCAGTTGGCAGATACAAAGAACATAGCGCTGTTTTGCGTGTGAGCATGTGCGCCTTTTGTGTGCAGCACTGCTGCACTTGCTCACAAATATCTGTGTGTGTGGTTGTGTGTGTGTGTGTGTGTGTGTGTGTGTGTGTGTGTTTGCTTGTGTGAGCACTGTCTTTTTATATGATAAAGTGGGAGTGTTGGAGGCATCTGATGGTTCCCAGACTTTGGCTCTATTTTATCTGATGCTGCGATGGCAGCTGTTGACCAAAGGAATGCATACGTGTGTATAATTTGTCTTATGGCTCAAAACAAACACGGGGACTGGGGACATCTTTTAACCATTCAATTTGACATCACACAAACAGAGACTCGCTACGTGTGTTTGGTTTGCTTGATTATAATTTCTGGGCTGTCTATAAATAGAATAAACCACAAATGTAAACACATAACAGTATTTTCTCTGCGCGGAATACACAACAAACTAATGTGGGCTGAAGCATGTTGCAGCACAGCTTTGAACTCACCATTTTATTTGCTTCCTCTTAAATGATAATAATCTCAGGACTGGCAGCGGCGAATGAGCCTCCCCTGAATCGCAGAAAAGAAAAAAAAGACATGAATTAATAATGAGCAAAATTACTCAAACTCTGCACACCACGACCTGCCGCAGCACGGTGAGCAGCGGGCCCTAAGGTGACAATGCTGGATAAATATTTTATCTCTAAATATGATTTTAGGGTCCTGAGTCTGCTGTGTGACAGTCCTGCGCAGGTTACTGCAGCACATGGATAAACCATTAAGCTAAAAAGGAGACTGGGGATCTGTCTGCGCCTCTTGTCTGGACAGAAGTAACACTAAGAGATCAGGTCTACGTGTAGCAGCCAGCCAGCTTCTGAGGCTTTCCGGCAAAGTGAGTAGACGGTGTTCTTTGGGTGCCCTCAGGTGGAAGCCTGCTATAATTGCTGTTGACAACCTACAAGTCATTGTGCAATTAAAGCATCTGCCGCTCCTGTGTGGCAGCGGGCTGTGATGCCTTGTGACAGCTCGTAGCCATTAAGCAACTGTAAGCAGCTGGCGTGCCTCGGTGGGGGAAAATAATGTGACAGAGGCACTCCCCCCTATTGTTGCCCTTCTCTCATTGGGGAAAAGAGGGACATTACATCACTCACCGGATTCTCGGGCATCTCAATGAATGGGAAAGGGCCACGTCTACAAATTAGAATTGTCACAGCAGGATGTCCGAATGATACTTTGTTTGTGAGTGCAACACATGAAGAAGAGCTTATGGTTTTAAATGGACGGGGGGGACTGCAGGGAGGAAACACTCCCTAGCATACAATGTCCTTCAGTTGCTGTCGCGCTTAAACAATCAGTCAAATAAATGATCTGTTGATTGACAGAGAATAACTTGGCACAACTTTGATAATGATTTAATCTTTATGTCATTATTTAAGCAAATAAAAGATGGTTCCAGACTTTTAAACGTGAAGATTTGTGCCTTTTTTCTGTCGTCTATGACTGTTAATTAAATTCAAGATGCAATAATTTGTCTTCAGTGTAAAAATCTGCAGCTTTTCTTTGGTATTTATGAAAGTTAAAGAGGAATCTATCTACCTATCTATCTATCTATCTGAAGCAATTTGTTGACATCAATTAGGGCACTGGGAATTTATTTTTTGGACATTTAAATACTAAGCAATTAATCAATTCATTGTGAAAATAATTGGAAGATTGATTATGAAATACTTGTTAAATGTAGCCCAAAATGTTATATATGTGGTCGTGGACTGATGGTTGTACGTTTGTTAAAATGTTTAAAATAGGTTGTAAAATATGTGAACTTGCATTTTGGAAAAGAGTGATTTTTCACTTATTTCAGTAGTTTACAGAAAAAAAATGATTCATTGTTTAATGATTCATTGTTCATTAATTCTCAATGACTGATTGTTAGTTGCATTCGCTTACGTATATTTATTTCTATTTCTAATGATACACCACTGCACCATTACTTCCTGCCTACTGTTCTAGATGACTATTGTAATATTGTTTTTCTATTAGGGACTGTCTATTTGCATTAACCCATAAACTTTATATTTTCACTTATATTTGAGTCGTTTTTGTACTTCTCTAATTCTGTACTGTATTTTTGGAGCTATCTGGCAAGATTATTCCCTTCAGGATTAATAAAGTTCTATCTTATCTTATCTTACATTACATTACTGTTAGTTCCTCATAAAAAATGAAGTGACTAAACTGCTCAATCATAAGACTAACTTGCGGCGGGGGTCTTAGCTGCAAGTGTGAAAAGTGAAAAACCAGATTAACAGTTCTTTTGATTGCGAAAAAGAAGTGTAGATCAAAGCAGAGAGCACACTGGCCTGTCCTCCACTGCTAGAACGATGACATAAGTCTTTCTTTAATTAAGCCATCTCTGAGTCATTTGTCTGTCACATGTGAATATGGTCTTTGATGTACATTTAAGTGTATTGAGTTTGCGGGGGATTTGTGTGCATATGATTTTCACGCTATTCGGTCAGATCTAATTATTTATTTACTTATCTCCTTTTCATGTCTTGTCTTCCTCTGGACCGAGTCATCAATTTTCAAAATGCCTAAAGAAAACAGTACTTTCCTCCTAATATGACATAAACTGTTACCATACATTTATCTGAATCTACGGGGACACTCCTGACAGAATCAGATTCAAAGACAGCAGTAATCAACCAGTCAGATTCATGTGGGCAGGCCATGAAAGGCCCTGCATTGTGTGTGTGAGAGGGAGTATGTGTGTGTCTGCGTGTGTGTGCACACCTCCTGTCTGTCTCCAGGATTTGCTGTTTCAGCAGGGAAGGAATCAGTCCTGTGCCTTTGCCGTGCAGGAAAGTCAGCGTAAGGAAATTCCTGAGCTTCACAGTGGCAATCAGGCAGTTAAGGACCTGCCAGTGAAAATGGAGCTGTATGTCAGTCACTTTCATGGCTTATTCACACTAGCACAACTGCTCTGGCATAAAAAAGAGGCATTCTCATTCACTCACCCCAACAACCCAGTAAATTGCCCTCACTTGAAAGATGGTAGTGTATGTATATTTAAGTGCCCTACAACAATTGCTACATGTGAAGCTTACCTTTCAGAAGAGGGACACTTTAAAAAGACGTTTCTGGTACCACAGGAAGTGCTAACGGTATTTTCTAAAATATGCTAACGTTGCAGCCCACAGGCACTCCGTAAACAATTTAGCAAAATGTTAGCTGAGAGTGGATTTTTTTTTGTGCCAAAGTCGGTTTAAATGAGATATTATTTATATGGTTCAACAAACAAATAGTTTGAGTATGAATGGTAGGCCATTGTGGCCCATTTTATTACACTTACTGTACGACAGGTGGCACTAACGTTACTGTCAACGGTCTTGCTAGGGCTTTTTAGAGACTTAGAAAACACAGACAATTTTCAATTTGCCCCAATTTCTCTAAGTCTGAGCTGTTTAAATGTTTAAGTTTAATATGTGTAGGGCTTCTGTTATTTTAAAATAATTCAATAAGAGTTCCAGGGCAAAGTGGAACAACGGTTGTATCCTACTCCTCACAACAAAGGTAATGGTGCGTTTATGGTTCTCGTAAATACCTCAAGTCACTTACTCCAGTGTCATTCACTCATCAATATGCCCCTTGTTAATCATTTTTTTCACATTTGTAACACACCAAAAATATTTATTGTCAAGAATAGAAATATAATATGAAAACACGCATATTTATCGTGTTATCATCCGTGTTCAGAGTTTGTAATTTTCTCTTTTCCCAGAACCTTAAAAGCAACATGTGACGTCACCCGGACAAAACGCACGCTGATTCGCGCTGCCGTAAACCACACTTTGCTTGTCGTAAAATCGATCTATCGTTGTTGTGAGACAAGTAAACTGTTATGGCCATTGATATCCAGACTGTGGTAGGTTTTAACTATTAAAATGCGTAATAATTGTGCTGGCTTCACGTTCGCGCGAGTCGGTGCTGTTAGGAACATGGTGGACGTCGCGTAGGCTTTGAGGAGCCAGAGGATGAGTTGATTCTCCAGCAACACAAGCTGAAAAATGGCAACATTCAACGCCGAAGGTAAAGGAAGGCTGATGTTAACAAGCTCCTAACTAGACCCTGTTTGTAATATCTCAGGCAGGATTTTGTGTCAGTTTCAAATACAACTTCCTGTTATATACATGGGCTCTTGTGTTGTTGTTCTCTGCCTTCAGAAGTCGCTGCAGGACATGTTGTGGTGGAGGTGAGCCCAGACATCCACATCTGCGGCTTCTGCAAGCAGCAGTATAACAATTTTGAGGTATTTCTCGCTCATAAGCAAAATGGATGCTCCCTGCCCCCCTCTGATATATCAGCCCCAACTGCAACAGCCTCTCTCACAGGTACAACACAGTACTTCTGGTTTCAATAATCTGCATGCAAACCTGATGTTACAATTTGCTTGTCTCATACACTCATATTCTTGTCCTGCTCAGATCCCAGCACTGAGTTTGTTTTCGAGGAAACCTATCAGACCTGTGTAAGGAGAGGTGTCAAAAAGATCCTGACCAAAGCACAGAAAACACCTTCCAAAAAATTAAAACCTGCCCTGACTTCAAAGAGACACAGCTGCTGTTTCACAGGTTGGTGCCTCTTGAAGTTTATGGCTGTAACACATTGCTTTTTCTGTACTTCCTGCCAGTTGTGTCCCTTGTCATTAGCTTTAATTTATTTAGGACACTTTTAGATTAACTTTTCAGTAATACACAGACTACACACCTTGTAAAATCCAAACTTCTCTTTATCTACAGGTTGCACTTTTAAGACGCAGTATGGCCAAAAAGACATGGAGAGGCATCTGAAAACTCACACCGGTGAGTCAATGCCCTTACACTAACAATTCAATGTTGCTTAAGTACTTAAGAGTTAGATATTGACTTGTTTTCTATTTTTATACAGGTGAGAAGCCTTTTGAATGTGAGTTGTGCCACAAGCGCTTCAGTCGTCGGGACAAGCTCAACATGCACAGCCGCTCACACACAGGCGAGAAGCCGCACAAGTGTAAACACTGTCCTTATGCAGCAGCAGACAGCAGCAGTTTGAAGAAGCACCTGCGTATCCACTACGACGAACGGCCTTTTAAATGCCAGATCTGTCCGTACGCCAGCCGCAACTCCAGCCAACTCACCGTTCATCTCCGCTCACACACTGGTAGGTAGTCAAAAATCAGAAACTGATGATGTTTTGTTGACTGCATTGAAAATCAATGGGTGTTTCTTCTTTTAACTTCCTAGGGGATTCACCTTTCCAGTGCTCACAGTGTGATGCAAAGTTTAAAATCAACTCAGACCTGAAGAGGCACATCCGGATCCACTCGGGTGAAAAACCTTACAAGTGTGAATTTTGTGAGTACCGCTGTGCCATGAAAGGCAACCTGAAATCTCACATTCAGATCAAACACAGTACTGGGAACTCGCTCCACTGCAGGCATTGTGACTTCCAGTGTGCCAGCAAGACTGCTCTGCGACAGCACACGCGAGAGCACCAACCCATTCAGCCCATGCAGTGTTCCAAGTGCACTTACTCCTGCTCCAGCAAGGGGGCACTCAAAGTCCACGAGAGGATCCATTCAGAGGAGCGGCCCTTCAAATGTGACTTCTGCAACTTTGCGTCCAAGCAGCGCAGCAACCTCGTCATCCACAAGAAGAAATGCCACTCGGATAAGCCTGAGAAAGGCGGCAGGGGAAAAGGTGGAAGAGGAGGAGGGAAGAGCGGAGGAAGTGACTCTCCAAAACCGGTCCGATCCAGATATCGGGCCAAACTAGAAGCAGCTCGTGCATTCTGCTGTGACTCGTGTGATGCTTCCTTTGTGAGGGAAGACTCCCTGCGGAGCCACAAGAAGCAGCACAGAGACGCTCAGAATGTGTTGCAGTTTCAGCTCTCCGCCCCAAGTGATGCAGTCAACTTGGTTCCTGTCACGTCGCAAAGCAGCGCACAGCTTGAAGTTCCTCTCCAGTCTGACTCAATGGCTCCTTACAGCAGCGCTCAGCTCAAAATCATTGTATCTCACCCTCTGGGCCAGGAGAACCCCTTAATCCCAGCTGGTGTGGATGCTCAATCTAAAACCAACATGGTCCTGCTGAGCCCAGAGAGCCAGGACATGGTAGTCAACTCCATGATCCAACAAGTCAACCTGCTAGCGCCTATGCAACCTCTCGGCTCCTCCCAGACTGCAGAAGCCACCCTTGAACCCCAGACGGTTCTGTTAACACAGCTCACTCCAAATGACACCAACAACGCGCTCCACCAGGCGCTGCTGCACACGGCCATCACCGCTCAGGACTCCAGCAGCGGCACGCAGACCTTCATCACAACTTGCTCCGAGCTGGAGGGCCTCAACGCGCTGATCCAGGAGGGCGGCACAGAGGTCACAGTGGTGACAGAAGGGAACGCGGCCATGGTGATGACTCCACCTAACATGGTGTGCGGTCAATCGGAGGACATCTCCAAGCCAGCAGGGACAATAACCGTTCAGGAGAGTGCCTTACAGTGTGAAGAGACTGCGTTATTGGTGCCAAACATCACTCTGAGCAGTCAGAATGTGGTCATCCACGGCGTTCCTCTCATAGTGTCCACTCAGCCTCAGCAGAGTGCAATAGAGCAGCTCTCTCCTCACACGCTCTACTCTCATTCACACACACTGGAATGAGTGAAGGATTCGGTGTGTTTACCTGAAAATATAAAGACAGTAACTGCATCATAAGCTAATTCATGCCAGGAAGAACTCTTAGGCCTAAAGATTACGTACTGTATGTGTAGGTCATTATTAGTGTCAGCTTTTGTTGCTATCAATTTAATCATCAACCACTGAAGTTACAATACTGATGACTTTGGAGACATTATTGTTTTAGTTTTAAGATTTTAGAATAATTAATAATTGCAGTCGTTGAATCAAGATAGTGGTCATGTTTAGAACTGAATAACTTTTGAATATGAGAGTTAATCACATGGAAATCATCTCACATGCTCTGTTTTCAAGTTTAATTTTTAGAGGCATCAACAATAAACTGCACCCTATTTTAAAGAAATGAATTGTTCAAATAAAATGGTTTGTTCACAGGCAATGGCGCATAAAAAAAGGCAGAATAAAGACTGAAATAAAACAGACACAACTTAAACTTGAAAGAGTGTATTTGCTCCATGGATTTCTCCTATTTGTTCACTAGGTGGCAGCAGAGTGATACGATCAAAGGGTAAGTTTACTCTGAAATTTGGTAGTACTGCTGTATTGTGGGATTGATTCTGATATTTCTATATGTGTAGCTTTTTAGGAAATGAATATTTTCAAGTCCTCAATCTGAATCTCGTAAGTAGATGTCAATTGTAGAAAACATCAGGCTGCATATCAAGGTCTTCCTTTCTAAAAGCAAAGTCCCTCTCCCAATAGATTTTCAATAAAGTGCCTGTTTTGCTTTTGCCCATTTTTATACTCAGACTGCAGCACTTAGTATTAGCTGAGTGAAGGCTGCACCTTTTAATAGAAGTCTCCTATGAACAGTTGACCATTGATTTCTTTCTCGTCCCTCAGCACTAATGGCTCCTCTGATGCAGGCTACTACTTTTTCTGCCTCAACATGGCCAAAAACTCAGAAGAAGTTGTTTGAATGACTCTGCCTGCGCTGAAGTTTCACTCAGAGTAAGTTTGTGCTTCAAGCAGGGAGTTTGCGTAAAAGTAAATGGTACTCACAGCTAATAGATAAATAACACAATACCCCATTGGATGTTTCACATTACACACTTACATTTATTTACCTTATACTTCTTGCTGTGAAACTAGCAGTGGTTGACAACTTAAGTACTGGACTAAAATACAGTGTAGATATACTTTTCATGACTTTTTACTTGGCTTCTGCATTTATAAAAGTTATATTGTACTCTTAACTCTGCTACATTTATCAAAAAGTTAAGGCCTCTAGCAACTTAGACAGTTAGGAGAAGATTTTAAAGAAAACACCCCTTCTTTTCCCACCCTTGCTTTCTTACTTGTTTAGATTTTGATAATCGGTCAGCTGTTATATCATGAGGCTCTAGCCATCACCTAGGTTAGCTTAGCGCAGATGGAACAGAGGGGAAATGGCTAACTTAGCCTGTTTTAAACTAAAGAAAGGAAGAGTAGAACTGCAACTTGTCTTTCTAAACATAGATTTTAAACGGACATAAATCCAAACAAAAATAATGTGTTACAAAGTCAGCTTGGGAGGCAGATTTTGTTAGTTTGGACAGAGCTAGCTGTTTCCTTCACATTCTTTCTGCTTAGCTAACTGTTGGCTGGATGTAGCATGTAGTTATGAGGGTTATATTGTACTTTTTTACTATATTTATACTTTTACTTCTTACTTCTTACTTTCTTGTAAAGAGTTAGATGAAAATTGACAATGCTCTCTTTTCTGTCTGTTACACTTGAAGCAATAGCTAGCACACCAGTTAGAAAAGTGTAGAGAGAACAGAGGGAAACGCATAGCCTTTTTCTGACTGGAGTGAAACTACATCTTTTTATTTTTAGTCCTCAGTTTTAAATAAGAAATATTTGAACTAGTGATCTTCAGAGGTACTTGTAGTCTGATTTTATTAGTTTAGACAGAGCTAGGCTAGCCGTCTCCTCCTGTTACAAAGCTTTCTGCTTAGCTAACTGTTGGCTGGCTGTAGCATGTGTTTTTGAGGGTTATACTGTACCTTTTTCTATATTTATACTTTTACTAAATTTATCTGACAGCTTATTCGCTTTCATGTGAAGAGTTAGATGAGAAAAATTAATACCACTCTCATTTCTGTCTGTTGCATATGAAGCAATAGCTAGCACACCAGTTAGCTAAGCATAGAGAGAACAGAGGGTAACACCTAGCCTTTTTTTGACTGGAGATTAGAGTGAAACTGCATCATGTCATGTTTACACTTCAATTTCAAACAAAAAAAAAGGATATCAGAATTTAATTACTGATCTTCAGAGGAACCTGTAGGCTGATTTTATTAGTTTTGACAGAGCTAGGCTAGCTTTTTCCTGCTGTTCCTAGTCTCTCTGCTAAGCTAACTATCAGACTAACAGTCTGTTAGCTGTAGCTTTTCTGATGTAAGACAGACAAGACATGTTCAGATATGAGTTAGAGGGTGGGTTTAAATCTTAATGAACAAGGGTCTCTGAAACATTGCATCATATTTTATACAAAAAGTTTTTGAGTAAACTCCCCAATATATGTAAGAAATTAAAATTAGCTGCAAACATGCTACACAATTTTAATGCTTTAAGTCTCCTTCATTCCTTACTTTATGGCCTTCCAACTCTAAACTCGATGAGAAATTAAATGAGAAATTAACATAGTCCTTCCAGTCAGCAGATACTCTGATTGTTATTCTGCTCTCACTTTATAACGAAACAAACCCTTCACAACTTCAGGCACATGAAGCAATATGAAGCTTCCATATTGTTGGGATTCTTTGAGGGGTGTGAACCGGGATAGATTATGCGCTTGTATTATCAGTACCTGCACTCAGGCTCACATTGATATTATAATGGCGGCAGTGATCCGTGGTGTCGGCGCTGACCCTTTTGAACATTTGTGTGTGATTCCAGGACTAAAGTCTTGTCTTCTGATCTTCAGGTGGAATTACAAAAAGCACCTGAAATTCCATTATGTATGAAGATGATCGTTATGTGAGGAAAAACGCAAGAAGTGCTCTCTGGTGTATCTCTTTGATCTATTATCTAGCAGACTTCCAGGCCCTAATCCTGAGCACCCTTGAGGAGGAGAGCCCGTTTCTGTTCTCCCCCTCTCCTGTTCAACATGTGACATCATTGAGTGCTTTTTCTATGGACTACAACATCTTTAGAGCTTTGCTGGGGGGGAGTGAAATGTTTGAATCATGCAGATCTTAAATTATTTTTGCACATGTGTGCTGGGATTGCTTGAACTGCTTGTAGGGATATGCCAAATCGCTTATTTTTTTAAGCACTTTTGGTTTAAAAACATAGCATGCATTATGTCGTGAAAGCTTTACTTAGATTGTGTTTTCAGAAAGGCAGCAGCAGTTTCAAACCGTCCTCCTGATACTGTATGGCACTTCTAAGTTCCTTCCTTCCTGTGTTTGAGAAGTCGGCCTTTGAATGGGGTCATAAATGTCTCCCCAAAAAGCAATTTCCACTCACAGCTGCTTAAAGAAACCGTAAGTTGTGATGCATTCCTTCTGGACATAAATAGATCCAGAGAGGGCCAGGTGACAGAAGGAAAACAACCAGGAATAGAGCAACACATGAGCATTAGCAAAAAGGTACTTTAAAAAATGTCAAAGGGCTGTAAATAAAAGAATTTAGTATCCTGGTTAAATCGCTCACTGCTCTTCACAGGTACAATCTGTCTCTGTTCAACAATAGATTCCTGACCTTTGCTTTGTGCGTGTACATTTTACTCTCCCACCAGTAAATGGCTTTGAATGCTTTAATGAAATTAACTGATTGGTAAAGTATTGATCTGATTTGGGGTTTTTTTCAATGCAGGCATCTTTTCCCTGTGACACTATTGACATCTTAAGTGAGTTTTGATTTCTGAGAACACTGGGGGGGCTTTTATCTTGTCTCTGTTAGACTCTTTTTGTGTGTGTGTGATAGAAATACAAGATGATAGAGCTATTTGATCAGAAGAGGCCCTTCAAATTGCTTCTCTGAATGCAATGTGATTATTTGCTGAGACATTATTAGGCTATTGTGTCCACGAGTGGGATCAATAGCAGAACTTGAGGGCAGATTCTTGTTAGATTATTTAAGCGTTTTTCCTCTTTAATCAAACCAGTTGAAAGCGTAAATCTACATATTAGACACTTTTGTTCCTTCTAACTTCTTTTAAAGCTTTGTCACCTTTTTCGGGGGAATTCATTTGAGTGTTTAGGGTGTTGTTTTTGTCTTTTTTGTCTATCTTGGGTTGTCAGGAAGCATTACCCTGACAGGCTCTTTTGTTGTTTCTTTCTGATTGAAAGCAGCAGTTTAAAACCAGTCCTCAGGGGGCAGAAAAATAAGTATAATTTTGAGCCAATAGGCACGGCCGCAGTGAGAGCGCCAAAGCCCATAAAAGTCCTTTAATGGACAAAGGAATGCTACAGTATCTCCTGCTCCCCAACACACAGCCACTGCCTTTATAACAATGTCCTTTATAACGACGTGGGCTTCAGCATTTAGCAGTGAGCGCTGCTGAGTGTGATCTCGTGAATGCAAATAACCAGCTATCAGCTAGCTTTTGTGATTCAGTAACAAAGACATTTAGCCATTGTTTCCCCGTCCTGTTTCTGTGCCACTAACCCAAAACAAATGAATGTGTGCGTGGTTTGGACCGTGCACACGGTGCCATGTATTCGAGCGGGAACAATCGCTCGATTGTGTTCTTTTATTCCATATTTTGTGGGATGCAAGTTGTGTTCAGAACAATGTTTAAGTGTTGGTGTGGCGTCATCAGAGGCAGGGTTTGTTGTGTATTTTTGATGCTCAGTTTGGTGACACTGATGGTTCTCTCATGTCAGCATGTTGCTTTGTGTTTTCTCTCTGTGCACATTCTCATCATCTGCAGTGCATGACAGCCACTTTTTGTGTTGTTTTTATCACCACTCAGCCTTTTTGGAGCGATCACATTGTTCTTCAGCATTCAATCATTTATCTTACCCGTGTAAACTGCTGGAATAGTTCAGATGATTTTACAGACTGCTCCTTTATCTCATCATCTTAAACTGGATTAAGCACGGAGGATTATAAAACAGGATTATGGAACGTTTTACCACAAAATTAAATGTGTCCTGTTACCAAACACTGCTCATTCAGTGTTTCATGTAGTTCCTGTAACAGTCTGTAAGTCTTATTATTTGCTCTATTTAGGTGAAACTTAGGACTCAAGAAATTCAGATTTTCTTTATTGTCCCACAAGGGGAACTTTGTTTTGCAGCAGGAGCACACAAAACGACACGATGCACAAGGACATCATCAACAGTAAAAACAGACCCACTTCAGATAAAAGTCAGACACAATCTAAAAGGACGAAATAAACAACATCAACAGAAAAATCAGGATAAATAGTAAAAAACATATGACATGAAAATCAAAGTTAAGGCCAATTTAGTTAAAGATAAATGATCTATGTAAAGGAAATATATATCGGATTGTGTTGACATTAAAGGAGCTCATACAAACTAAAAGTTTAAGGTGAGACTTGACTCATAAACTAATACTTGTTTTGTCTCAGTCAGTTGTCAGTGTTAAATATTGACCTAATTAAAGCTGTTGCGTAACAAAAGCAGCCTTTTTACAATTTCAGAAATTCCTCGGCCTCAACAGATGGCGACGAGCAAGCAAAATATTTTCTTTGTTCACACATGCCTTATCCTGAGAAAACAAACACGATGGAAATCTGATCTTTACAGATGCAAGCCATTGTTTTGTGTGTCAGTGAGTGTGAGTGCTCGGACGTGTGTGTGTGTGCGCTTAAATCTTTGTTTACCTTCCCTTCTTTCAGAGCGCTTCATGCACACAGACGCTGCTGCAGCCAAATCCAGTCTTATGCAATCTGGAAAAAGGAAGGTTGGATATTGAGTAATTGGAAAAGCTGTGTGAGTTTTATGGATTACCCTTCATACTCAGAAGGTTAAAGTAATAGTCTTGAAGATTTTCATTTAAATAAACGTCTGTTAAGTCACTATGTATCGCCAAATGAGGTAACACTATGAAAAATCACAAGCGGCGCCCAGTTAGTGATGCGTTTTCCATCAGCCAGCAGTGGTTGGTCTGCCAGAGAGGGTAGGCGGAGCTAAGCGGCTGCTTTTCCGCTCTCTGCAAGTGTTGCGAGTAAACAGTAATCTACTATGGCTGAACAAACAAAGAAAAGATGGATGACTACAGATACAACTTCAACAAGAAGTGAAAATCCAAAGAAAAAGAAACAAACTCGACGCTCAGATGAAGCAAACAGTCTAATAAGGAAAGCGACCGTCAGCCAGGAAAATCAAGAGTTACAACCGGAGCCAACCGTGGACGTCACACATGCAGCACTGTCTGAATATCTGGGAAGTGTGCTCCTAAAATAACCGTTTATCGCCACAAGTGGCGCCAAAGAGAACGAAACTAAGATCTTTGGGATTATAACTTTAACAAACGTTGTGTGTATGTTACTTTATGAAAGAAGGGACAACTCTTACTAATCAACATGAGGACATCATGTAAACATGCCAGGTTTAGCCACACATGCGTACTTACTCATCTGCAGTCCCTGGCAGGTTAATGGTACATAAAAGACAACACCAGGGAGCATACTACAGCACATAAACATATTAAAGGACAATGGACGTAAGAACATACATGATCCTAACATACAAAGGCGAATTATTACAAAAAGAAGCAGACTAAATCTGTGATAAAATCCTTAAGACTAGATGCAGAGGCACCAGCGTGGCCGGAGGTGTTTCCACTGTATCTTGCCTTTAGACTTAGACTTAGACTTAGACTTAGACTCAACTTTATTGATCCCTTTGGGATGACTCCCTCTGGGAAATTCAGTCTCCAGCAGCTTATACAGTACAATACAATAGGAAAGAATCAGCACACAGAGGGTAAAAAATAAAGATCAAAATATATATATCTATCGATATATATATATATAACAAAATTAGATAACAAAATATATAAAATATACACTCTTAGAAAATATACAAGTAAACAGTGGGTAATTGACCTGGTATTTAGTTCGATTAAACTAAATTAGGTTATTGCACTGTGGTATTAGGTTATTGCACTGTGGTGAGAGATTATTGCACATTGACAGATTTTTATTGCACATATGACCCTTTGAGAAATAAATAAATATTACTAAACTACTATTAACTTTGTGAGGTGAATTAGTGGCTACCGCTTGTATATATATATTTATATTGTTTTTTAGCTGTGGTGATGATTCAGCACATTGATGCTCAGTCAGAGTCAGACCCAGGAAACGTTCTTGTTTTCATTTTGATATGGTTGGTGGTGTGTTTCTCGGGGGTGGAGCGGTGGAGGGAGGGGGCTGTGATCAGGCAGGCAGGGGAGATAAGATTAAGCTTTTTTTTTTGAGTATTACTGTTAGCATGAGTGATGTGGAGAATGTTAAATAAGTCACTTCTTTTTATCAGATCACGCCTCCATCTTTATTGTCGCCCATTCTTCTCTTTCCCTTTAAATGAAGTTCTCCCACTGCCACCATAATGTCCACCCGACCCCGTGATCTGAGTCATCGCCTGTCCATATTTGCTGTTTGTTTGACCCCACAAGGGCACGAACCCTGGCTGATCCTTCATCTGAGGACAAAGCTTATGTTTGCAGTGACATCATAAATGCCTGTGCAGAGAAAACAATGGCTGATGAATTCAGCGGGAGTCGGGGCACAGTGGACGGCAGAGACGCAGAGACTCGGCCCGAAACTTCCACAGTCATGGAAAGTTTTTCAGAAGAGCACCCACACCTTGACCAAACAACACTCAGAGAGAGCTCCCAAAATGTGCTCTGCAGGGATCAGGTTTCTGCGGGTGTTGTCAGAGACGGAGGCGGGGCGGGCGTGAGCATGGCTGGGATCATCAGGTTATATCACTAAATGTTTATATGGAGCTCTGTGGCTGCTGGAGGCAGGCGGAGATGGGGCTCTGCTCCTTGGGGAAGAAAGACGCTTTGTTTTTATAGGCTGCCTGGAATGTGTTGAAGAGTGCGGACATCTGCTTTATTAGCATATGTTGATTCCACCCCCAGCTATGAATCTGCTGGTGGCCTGATAATGTCCCATCCTGATATCTGTAAATACAGACTGTGCTTTCATGGCTTTTAGGGGGATTTTTACCCCTTTCACCCCCTTTAAAAATCACAGTTTCATTATCAGTTGTGTCATTTGCATAATTACATATCAAAGCTTGTAGCAGAAGAACTGTGCAGGCAAAATGCACGTATGAGGACTCGTTTGAAAGGCAACATGCTAAAGCTAAGCTTCACAAGCCAGGCTACATCAGCTCAAACAGAAGGGAAACAGTATGTCTTCGGTCGTCCTCTTCTGTAAGTCTTCTTCGAGCATATAGGGTATGACACATCCTGATATCTGTGAATACAGACTCTGTTTAAGAGCTGGTTTGGGGACTTTTGCACTCATTTTACCCCTTTGAAAATCACCATTTTAACAAGTTTGTCATTGGTATACCCCAATAAAAAAAAGCTTGTAAGAGAAGAAGTGTAAGGAAAAATGCACATATAAAAGGCAACATGCTAACGTTTGTGGAGATGTGCTCATTTTGCACTGAGCTGAAACAAAAGACTCCATCAGCTCAAACGTGAACAAAAATAATCTCTTTGGTTCTCCTCTTCTGTCAATCATTTTCGTGCATATTTTATTTATTTATTTCAGTCTGCGTCAACAAAATCTCCCCCCTAAAAAACAAACAAAACAAAAAGAAAAACACTTACAAATAACTACATTTAAAAAGGCGTAGGCTGAAGCTAGGGCTTATTATGCTTACCATTTTTACGCATCATATTCTGTTAGGCAGCCGTTTCATTACGTATCTTTAGTTCAAACACACCAAAGCAGAACAAAGTTCAGAACATTTAAAAAAGAAAAGAAAACTGACGTCCCAAAAGAGTTCCTACTGAACAAGTAAGAAGCAAAAACAATCGTCATATATTGGTTGTATATTTATCACCTTATTGTTGAAGTGAACAACACATTGTTAATTCTGTATCAAAGCTGTTCCACAGGTTTACCCCTTTGACAGATACTCTATTCTGCTTTAAATGTGTCCTTACCTTTGTTTTGTTTCAGATTACCTGTTCCTCTTAGTCTCTAATTTTAAACAACCTCTGAATAAAGTTTGGAAGTAACTTATTTTGTGCTTTGTAAATTATCTGTGCAGCTTTTAGTTCATATAAATCATAACATTTTAGAGCCTGTAAATGCATACGTAAACCCAGCCCTCGCTCTGAATCTGCTGGTGGTCGGATTAAATCCAGTATCTGTAAACAAAACTGAGTTTAATGGCTTTTTGGGGAAAGTTTTACCCCTTTGATTTTAACCCGTCTATCCCCTTTTAAAAACTACAATTTAGTTTTCAATTGTCGAATAATAACACTTGTAACAAAAGAGCTATGTGGCCAAAATGCATGTAAAAGGAAACACAGAAAGACAAAGTAAACTACGTCAGCTCAAACATGAAGGTAAATCTAGTTTTTGTTTTTGGTCTGTCTGCAGAGGGTCGTTTCTGGTCAGTATTATTGCAGCCATGCTTAATATTACAAGTATGAAAATCCCCACATACCTTTAACATCATACTAACTGTATCTGTGTGAAGTTTTAGACCTGTAGGCCAAACTTTACAGGAGCTAGTGAGCTTTTAGTGTGTGATGTCACTCAGTTAAATGAATGGGGTTTGGTCTGCAATCATATTGTAAACATTTACATTTTAATCTGAGGCTGCAGCAGAGGAAGTGCTCTTTTGTTTGCGGCCTGTTTTTGAATGCTAAAAGTTTTTGTTTGCCCCACGCAGAGATTAGCACGAGCAGATGAATGAATGAGAGTTTGAGTCTGGCTCTCCTGCAGATTATTGGTGTGAAAATTCCTCAGAGTCATTCTCAAGTCATTACAGATGCATCCCACCCATGCTCTCATACTGGCCTGTGGATTACCATTCTCTTTGTTAGGATAATTGCATTATTGGGGCTTTTTTTTCAAATCAAGTAGGGGGTATGGTGGCCTGTGTTGTACAATCTTACTTATGGAGGAGATTTGGTTTCTTTAAATATGAGATTTCTTACAGTTTTCTTGAAGATTGTAGATAAAAGTGATCAAATTTTATGGCATATTTTTATTGCAGACTATAAATGACATCTTCAGCTATTACCTCATCTTGCCCTTGTTGGTGTCTGACCTAAAACTCACATAATTCCCTTCATGGCCAAGTCACTTTTACATGCCTTTTTGTGCATACATAAAACATACAACATACACTTTTTCATCTGCCGCTCAGACACATGGGTACATAGTAGCATGAGAAGTAATTAAAACGTAAGAAAAGATAAATGTTAAATGAAAACTATAAAATATTTAGATTTGAGTATAAAAATAGATATAAAACGAGCAAAATATCTGTTGAGTGAAAAAGATGCACATCTGTGCAGGAACCTGCAAAATATTTACCCCAACCCCTCCAGCTATTTCCTGTTAACACAGCCCCACGCCTGATAATTAATTAGTTTATGAAAGATGCACCATTTCTCAAAACAGCAGAGTGATAAAGATCCCCTGGCAGAGACCGATATCATCTATTAAACAGAGCAGGCCCGTGTAACCCAACACCTCCCAGGGAATGCACTCAGTCAGGCCTATTGTTTCTGCTCACATACAGTTCCTCCTGTGAGATAAGTCCGTCCTGGCTGCAGAGATAACAGCGCCGCCTTAAAAGCATGAAGAGACGCTCACTGTCAACACTTCAGCCTGTGAGATTCCTGCACAGATTAGAGGTGCTTCAGCTCAGACGGCCGTATTAGTGGAGGAAAATTACCTTTTATTTTGAAAGTCATACTGAGGAAGGGCTTGAGTTTGATATTTTATTATTCCTGTGTAATATTCAGACGATTAGTCAGGATGAAGCGAGGCAGTTCGGTGCCTGCGCTGTGACTCACACAGAGATTTGATGGGAGCAGCTTCTAAATGGGCGGCAGCATAAATATTATGGCACAGAGGATGTGAGTCAGGACAGAGAGACTGCACTTCATTGGGCCATTATTGGAGTTGAAAGGAAGGAGAGGAAGCTGGTTTGAAGATTTGTCACCAGCAGATCTCTGCTTTGGGAAGGGGGTGGGCTCGGCTCGGCATGGCTCAGGAATGTGGAAAAAAGTTGGGTGTTGGGAGGTTTTTTTTTGTGGTGTCATTCAGCAAAACATGAAGATAGAAAATATTATTCTTACATTAATGTTTCTTTCACTTAATCAAAAGTATGACTGAAAGCAACATAATGTGCAATACAACTGTTTCTTAAATTTCCATTCATGCCTTGAAAAACAGATTCTCATCAAATGTCTCATCATAAACGAGCCCCGTCCTCTTGCCTCATTATTTCATGTCAACTCTTCTGACTGCATCCACATTCCTCGAGCTCATTTAAAGGCAGTTGTCTCACTCAGACACTCATCACCGGCGGTGGGAGGCTGATATATCCATCTGCGCCTGCAAAGGGGCGCTAATCCCTGACAACTGTGCCCCTCTGGCACCGTATCCGTTGCACTGCTGGTTGTGTGATACAATGGGCTCCCCTCCTTTGTCCTTGAAATTGTTTTAATTAGCCCCACGGCGGGGGCTGGGGTGGCAAACACAGGGCGGGCTCAATGGGACGACAATATCACAGGAGCATGATGGTGCGGGCTCAGAGATGACAGACACATGTTGGAAACAGGCGAGTGATAAAATGGGTGACAGATACAGAGAGAGCAGGATTTACATCAAATGAATGAGACATATCAGCCTCTCAGGTGAGCACGGAGCAGGATTTAACTGTTGGTTTAGACATTGTACTTTATCTAAGTCTGTATTAACGATTTTCCCCACAGGAGTCACATAAAAAATACAAATAAATAACATGGGGGAATATAATTAAAATGAAAGCCAAACATACTGACTGAAGCTTCTTATACCTACCATTTTCACATATCAAACACCTTTATGCAAAACCTTCACTGCTAGATTTAAGATGTAATTTAAGAAGAGAAAAATTTCCCTTTAAAAACCGACTTTTCTTCCTGAATTGGGTATATTTGTGGCAAGGCCAGTTTATTTATAAAGCACCATTCATACACAGAGCAATTCAAAGTTTATCGTGACTGATATATTTGGCACGTTTTTTTCCACCTGAGTGCAGAGAACATCAAGCCTCCCCTGTCGTGGAATTGATATCATGCCTACTCTTATGGTAGTGCAGAAATAACATAAAACAGTGCTTTTTAAAATGTACACATTCACTGGGCAATATGAGCAAACTTAAACTTAGGTTCTGTACAAAATGCCAGGTTTATTTGTTTGTAACATTTTCTTTTCTTTTTTTAGGGAATCATCGAGCATTTAGGCAGAATGAAAGCAGAAAACATCGGCAGAAGAATGATATATCTGTCGATGCCGATATGTCATTTTCAAGCCGTAGTCTGCAGATGCCGATAATATTATGCATCCCTAATTCAAAGTGCTTTACACGCTTAAAAACAGATCATTATGGCACAAAATATAACATATAGTGAAATATAAAACCAGGTCCGGTCAGAACAATGCAACAGTAATATGCTTCTTCTTGATTATAGTTCTAATTTTTCTTAGTCTTTAGAATTCCCAGAATTCTTTGCTCATGGGTCCCAGACCCCGGAGAAGTTGTGCTGAATGTATGAGACGCCTGAAAATGTCCGCCCTCTTTTCAACCAGCTAAAATGTTGCAGCAACATCAAAGTGTCACAAAAGACGAAATCTGATTCTTTTTAAAGTCGAGCTGTTTGACAATATAGGCCAAAAAAATACAGAAAATCCATTTCTTCGTATTCTTATATCAAAATCAGATCATTTTTTCATCCAGTAAAACTAAATTTCACGCGTGCTTACTTAAGTTAGCACCAAACAATTTCAACCAATCAATCTGCAACATTTAGCCGCAGAGCACCGAGAACGCTCGCTCAGTTAGCGAGCTACTGCGCTGTGGAGAACGTCTGTCTACGCCCACTTCTCAACGATCAAATCAAATCCCTCTAATGATATGTCCCGCCTGCACGTCCTGTTTCACTTGGAAATACGTCACGATACGGAAGTTTGATACTCTCGAAATGCAGTTTCAGCTCGACACCAAGCATTATTTTTTATAAGGGTTATAACAAACATACCATGCTGATAAAATGAATAAAACAGTGAATAAGGACATAAGACCAAAGCAGAAGTGAGAATACGGACACTACATTAATTACTTCATGATCACATGGGCTGTTACTCTGTATCATCTTACACCAGGTGCTCTACCTCTGATAAAAGGCAAACTCACGCCTATTTTTAGCCACAAAAGTTCTTTAACACGACCAACGTCTGGTAAATGTTTACAAATGATAGAACCACACATACAGTAAGACATTTTGCACATTAACAGCAAGTCACAGATAATCTAAGCATCCTGACTGACCTAACAGAGGATGTGAATGCTTCATAAAGACACTTGTCGTGTGAACCATCAGCAGTTGTACTGTAGTCCAAGTAAACATCTAGCTAGGAATGTGGCTGGGCAGTAATAATTATTACCTGACTGACAGGCCTGCTGCGAAACACGCAAAGACTTCAAAAACAGATTTTTCCCCGAATATCACATGCAGCAATTATTGCAAAACTCAAAAACCAGCTCTGCTTGCTGGTTGAAGATTCACTAAACAATTGTGTGTTTTTGTGTGTGAGGGTTCAGTAAGCCCCGGCCACATGCGGTCGCTTGTCCCACCAAACATGCAGCGTGGAGCTCTTGGACCTCCCAGCAGCCGGCCAGACCGGCCAGCCAGAGGTGACAAGAAGCCGAGGCGTGATCCAAGGCGATCATGTGACCTCTTAAACGCCACTTTAATCCAATGTCTGTGTCTGTTGTGTGGTCACTTTAGTTTTTAAAGGAACCTCTTGAGGAATGACGGCTGTAGCAGCATCACCAGGTTTTGATGTGAGGAGGATCTGCTGTAGCTTACAGCTCGGGGTTATCACACAGAAACTCTCTATGGGTGAAAAATGGAGGCTAAAAAAATTTGCCCTTTTATGTAAATGCTCTCACCCCCTTCCAAATTCAGCTCTCCCAAGTCAAACACACCCATCCCCCTCGTGTTCTCCTCCCCCTGCCCCATGGGAGGAGGGGTGGTGGAGAGAGAGAGAGAGATCCCAAACCATCTGAATCCCTTTTAACTAAGTGGCCAGAGAGGAGTAAGGGCAATTATTCCACCGTGATGCATTCCTCTTTAAACGAGGACACCATCACTGTTCAACACGTGGAATGCAAGCTGTGTTATGGGCACTGCAGGCGTGTCGCCGGCTCCAGCGCTGCGCACGAAAAGCTCAGAGATGTGCGTCAGAAAGAGCAAAACAGGTGCTCGCAAAGGAATTAAGTGCATGTGAGCACAGAGGCAAACAAAACATGAGGGGGACGGGACGTTGTAAGCAAATACTTACTCAATATGTGCTAATGTACTGTATATGAAGTTATCAAACAGGCGAGTGGATCGTGTCAAACAAACTGTTTCTTAAGAGGGCTCAGGCATGATGTCTCATTTGGTGCGTCTCGTTTTATGGTGTTTATTGTGTTATTTCATGTTTCTCATATTTATCAGTCTGTAATACGGTTGAGTTCTTTGTTCTCGATGTATGTTTTTGTTGTCGAGATTGTGTTTGTTACCATTTCTTGTGGATTTGTTGTTATTTTTTATGTATTTTAAAGGCCCATGGCATTGAATTATCTTATGGCATGGGTTTACATGTTACACACTCGCTCCTCTGCAAATAATCATGAAATAAAAAGATAAAAGTGAAATGTTTTACAATCTTATTTTATTAATTATCTGCAAAATAACTAATCACAGTCAAACTCTTATTTTAGATCATATTAATGTTGTATTAATTAATGCAAATATACAGAATGTGCAACAACACTTGATAAGCAAAAATATACATAAAATAAATATGGTGATGTAACACTTAAGGCATGTACACTTTTCATCTATGTTATTATTAATATAATATATTTTATTATAAATGTTATTGACACATACGGAAGCCCTTAGTGGACATGCATCCTCACGGTTTGTTTACTCCGTTGTCTCGTGGTGACGAATAATTTCTGGTTGTTTTCTCGAGATCTCGACTTATTTATCTCGGGAAAACAAAGCTGGTTTTCACATTATAACGTATTAATTTGGCCCATTATTTCTAGATAACGAAGCTCGTTTTCTCGTGATAACGGAACATTTTGGCTCCTCACTGTGATATTATAGAGACATGCCATGCTGCCATTGTCCACACTAATGAGGTCAGTTAAGTCTGTTTCTATGTTTGTTTTGTGCTTTTTCAGCTCTGAGGATACGAGTTATGATCACCTGACGTAATGGTGGAGCAGCGTCGTTATCTCAAGATAAATAAGTCGAGATCTCGAGAAAATTACTGGAAATAACTCGTTATCACGGGAAAGCAGAGTAAATAACATGTTTGGATGCATGTCCGCTTAGAGCTTCTGTTAATATCTGCACAGGCATATTATATCTTTTAGTATCGTTATCTGCATATGCATAAGTATGTGATATTTATTCATTCATTGTATATTTAAAGGTTTAATAAGTAGGATTTTTCCTTGCATTTTGTCAACAACACATTCAAACTGGGCCCCTCCTCCTGGGTTCTTTGTCACAAGAAGCTCACTCTCACTCTCTCGTGCGAGAACACGCCCACCCTGCCGAGCTAACACCAACAGCATCACGGTTACCTTTGCGCTAGCATGCTAAGCGCTGGTTACCTTTGTGCCAGCATGCTTACCGCCGGTTACCTTTGTGCCAGCATGCTAACCGCTGGTTACCTTTGCACTAGCATGCCAAGCGCCGATTACCTTTGTGCTAGCATGCTAACAAGCAGTTAGTTTTGCGCTAGCATTCTAAGCGCCGGTTAGCTTGTCCTACCTGGTTTGAGGCACCTACCTGTCCAACAGCAAGAAGGCCAACTCTGCATCGCTCTTTCGCCATGTTCGCCTGTCTGAATGGGGCTAGTTGCTAATTTGAACCACTCCCACACTCACCTATACACTGTGATTGGCTCAGGGAACCACAACAGCGCTCCTCCTGAAAACGTCCCCAGAAACCACAGAGGAGATGCAGAGGGAAGTTTCTCACAAGGGTCTGCACACACTCACCAACATATGTATAGAGTAGGGATAGACCAATTATCGGCCAGGCCGATTATCGGCGCCGATATGCGGCATTTTGACGCATATCGGCATCGGCCTTTTTTTTTTACATTTATTTTTTTTTTATTTTTTTTTATTTTTAATTTTTTTAAATCTGACGACTGATAAGAGTTCATTTCTTTGCAAATTTGATTTAACTTTGTTTTATTTACTTTATAAAACTTCAGGAAGTTATTTATTTATTTATTTAAATTTTCAGTTAACTTTCTAAGAGATGCTGCTGACCCTGGGAACTCCCTGCGCTTTTTGTTTGTTTGTTTAATAAACATGTGCTTAAAGGCATTTAAACAAAGTTAAGTGTTGGAGTTTGTATTATTCAAAATTTTGACGCCAATATTTTAACTTTTAGTGCAAATGAATATCGGCTCCAAATATCTGTTATCGGCCTCCTTGACTACTAATAATCAGTATCGGTATCGGCCCTGAAAATCGGTCTATCTCTAGTATAGAGGCCCATAAGTGATGATTTATATTATATTTGTAAAAGTCTATATATATTTTATTTTTCTAGGAAAATCTACTTATTATTCCTTTAAACACACTTTAACTGCATTTTCAGGAAGTTCTCAGTAAAGTTTATAAAAGATTTGATTCCCGCTCTCTCAAGTTGTAGTTTCCAGCCGCTGTGGGACGTTTGAATGTTGAAGCCTACGATTAGCAAAGATTAATAATGGTGGTCAGTGATGAAGCCCCTCCTCGTACTGAGACCCCTCAGGCAGAAAAAAAAAGTTCTGTGAGAAAAAAAGTGTTTGTTTATCTTCACCCTCCATAGTCATGCTGATTATAAGAAACTGGAGACGTTGCATTCTTGTCTGCGTGGAATTTCAAGTGTTTTCTCCCCCCGTCACCTTTCATCATCAGTTCATTGAGAAAGGGGCAAAAGAGGGCATGTTGGGTTTATGAGGCAGTGATGAAGACGTGCAGTTTGAATGTTTCAGATTTCAATTACAACTTTTTATTCAGCTGATCTTTTATGTTCTCAAACTTCTTCTTCTCAAATTACACTTTTTTAACACTGAAGAATTGTGACTTCAGTTGTGTGAGACCCCACCTGTAGCCTGTGCAGTATTGATTGCTCCTCTTCTTCTGTGGTGTTTAATGGAGCTCATCGTCCCGAACCAATTCTCCCACCGTTTCCCCTGAAACTGGACACTGGTGCCCATGTATCATCCAGCAGCAGCTTTCTTAGGAAGCGACTGGAGCATGCAGCGAGAGCTTTAACACTTTAGAGGAGGAAGACAATGAGCTCAAGACAAATTTCCAGGCGAGCAGCTGTGTGATGAAAAAACACTTCTCTTTGTGCGCTCCTTCCCGCCGTCACATAGGGGCTGTCATACGCCGAGCGCTTGTTTGACTGTTTCAGATGGCTTTTTGAATGCATGTGGGGTGGAACCAAACACATTCTCATGTGTGTGAGAGTCAGAGGGTGTAAAGACAGATGTAGCATCCCTCGACTCCTGTTCTCCATCCTCATCTGTGATGTTAGTTCAGTCTGGGCCCTGACAGAATCCGTTTAGATCATGTTTTTTAAAATCAATTTTCAGATGTTTGTCAACCGTCAATATGATGTTTCTTCTTCTTTCTTTCTTGCCAAAAGTTGGGGAAAAAACATCATGTCTGTACGGTAAATTTGAAGCTCCCCCCAGCAGCTGGCTACCCTTATTCCGAATTGGGAAGTTTTCTTTCTGACTTTAAATCGTAATGGGTGAACAACATGGACGCTACAAACATGTTAATATACAAAACCTTTCAAACCTACATTACCTTTTCATGTAGGGTCCGTATAGGGCAGATTTTAGGCTCAGCAAGCAGCGGGTTAGCCTAGCATAGCATAAAGACTGGAACCAGGTGGAGACAGCTAGCATGATTCTGTCTAAAGTTAGCTAAGTGTGCCTTCCAACACATCTAAAGCTAAACAATGAACATTATAATCTTGTTTAAACCTGTTTCCAGCCTTAGTGTTAAGCTTTTTGATTCTGCATATTAATATTTCCTTAACTGTAAGCTGGGAGGCACTTATCATGGAAATTGATTGGCATTTAGACAAGCAAATATGTGAGATCTTTCAAACAAAAACACAACAGAGACCTAGCACTGCTAGCTTGCTAGCTGGAAGGTCATATGCATCATGCCAGAGGGACATAAGAGTTTCATTGGACGCAAAGTTAGCATTGCAGGAGTCATTTTATGTTTTCCAGTGACTTGAAATCTAAAACATCGTAAATACCAACAAAATGTATTCTTCTCTTTGTTTCGACAGAATGCTGATGTAGAGGTGATGATTAGCATATGTATTTAGCTCTTACAGGAACTTTAAGATACATGACTGACGATCTCCTCATCGAACTCTCAGCAGGAAACTCCAAAATACAATATCTGTTTTAATGCTTGAACGACAACTCATTATATTTAAATGTCTGTAGCCTCTGCCTCATACCTGAAACTCACAGTGTCTGTGTCATGTTAACAGGCAGATTCCACTCGCTGACATGCAGACAGCTAAATGCGTCTGTGTGATAAGTCCAGCCGAAGCCTTTCATCCTCTGGACGATCGGACGGAGACACAGACAGGTCAGGGTTAATGACAGGCTGTCACTGCACCTTTAATGTACTATGTGTTGAGTAAAGGCCGTTTACACGTCCACATATAGATAATGGTTTTAGATCTTGTGCATGAGAGAAATTTGCTGATCAATTATTGTTACAAAATACAAGATGTAGATAAATTCTCACTGGTTTATTGTGAGGTTGAGATTTATCTAATGAATTAATCTTCCATCAAACAGCACAAAGGAGAGTTCATGTTTCATATCTTCCTCTCTCCTTTCTCTCCTCCCCACACGAGAAACCGAGTATGAACACTTCCTTCAGAAAACGTCCGACTGTAACGGAATACTTGTTAAAAAGAGAAGAATGTGCTTTAATTTGTCAAGGGGATCTGAGCTGACAACTTTAGTAAAGTCCACTATAACAACCTTCCAGGGCCCCTGACCTAGGGAGGGAGTGACCCCTGACCTTATTCGGGCCTCTTTTATGAGGACTTTTTTGGCTCCGGCCAGATGGCTAAACTATCAAAGGGTTTTTTTATGAGAAAAATCTGCAGGCAAGAGCGGCATAGTATATTTATCTCATTGTGCGCAGGACGAAGCCTCTGTAACTTCCGAGTAGGAGGAAAAAAAATGGCACACAGTGGGGTGTGTGTGGAGCTCGGGGCTGCTAAACATCTGCAGTAGTTTTAATTTAGCTGAAAGAAATTATGTCTTTTCTTTCACCTTTGACCTCCATACCTAAGGTCTTTTATATTTTACCCCAAACATATTCCAGATATGATCAGCGAGCTGTCCTCTCCATCAGCTCACTATTGACTCAGTCCTTCGTCTCCGCAGCAACAAACAAGAAAGAAGTATTGATTCTACGTCATTGCAGCTCAAAGCAGCCGCTTGTCAATAGCAGCAATCAGACAGCAGAATGAAATGAACGTCCTGTTGTTGAATAAAGCTGCTGCTCTTCTGTTCTCGAACAGACCTCGGCCATTTCTACAGCTCATGTTAAACCTGTGTATGAACAGGTTTCATAAACGCCGTCAAGGACCTGATGTGACAGCTGCCTGAGATCACAGATGAGCACAAATCAGAGGAATTTTTTGTGCGTTTGAGAAAAGGAGAAGAGTTGTGTGTCCCTGGGTCGCTATAACTCGCTCCGCTCACATCACTCATGTGGCGTCTTTATGAGCGATGGGCTGTTTTGTTGGATTAGGTTTCTGGGGAAGCATTCAGGGGCCGGTCCATGAGCGGAGCCGTACAGGAGCAGAGTCAGGATCTCACCGTAAACATTTGATATGAGCTTCCGTAAAACAGGACGTTTGTTTGTTTGTGCACAAATCTGACTTTATGAACGATGAAAAACCTACGATATGTGCGTGGTTCAACAGGAAGTAGGTGCCCTCTCACACAGCTGCTGTAAGCATTACCTGTTTGTAGAAATCAGCTGCTCCCTCTGAGCCTACCCATCATACAGCTTTGACCTCTGTATGAACAGGAGCAAGATCATTTCCAGACATGTATGTGGAAAGGTTATACACAGGAGTTTTTAAAGTCGCCGCACAACCGGATTCACAACATGCATGTTTCTTAAAGATTCAAGCAAGACATTAAAGCAACTGCGAGAAACATTTTGAGTTTGTGTCGACGATGGTGGCCCCTGTGGACGAAGCAGTAGGTCTACTGTTCTGTAAAGAAACATCTCATCCTGCTTCCTTTTAACGCACGACTTGCTGTGAATATTTGCTGTGGAAAATGCTTTAAAAGGCTCTTTCTGCAGCAGGAGCAAGATCATTTCCAGACACGTATGTGGAAAGGTTAAACACAGGAGCTTTAAAGCCGCTGCACAGCCGGATTCACCGTGTGCACGCTTGTTAAAGATTCAAAATGCAACAATTTCTCTCCTTTTTTACATTAAAGCAAATGTGAGGAACATTTTTAGTTTGTGCCCTGTGGACGAAGCAGTGCGTCTTTGCATGCATGTGTAGGGTTCTCTAAATAAAGATCTCCTCCTGCTTCCTTTTAACGGACCACTCACTGTGGAAAATATTTAAAAGGCTCTTTCTGCAGCAGTCTGTAAATTGATTGAGTTTAGTTTAGTCTACTTATTTCACACAAAAATACAAACACATGAGGAAAATATAAAAGCATGTGTTTGGGCAAGGTAGAACCTGTAAATGCCTTGTTTAAAAAAACACACAAAAAGACATATTCCAGGTAATAAAAACATACAAAACAACCTAAATATCAACGTTCAAAAACGTTTCAGTAAACATTCTGTCACCTCACTATTAAAATTCAATGTGTTCAGGTTTTGAAAACTCTCTCCAGAGACTCTGGTCAATCATTTACGCACGTTTGTAGCTTTTAAAGCAGCATCTAACCCTCCATAGCCGGGGTAACCTAAGCTGTGGCCGGCCTGCTTGTTTTAATGCGGCCGTCTCCTGATTGCACTCAGAGGTCGAGAGAGATCTGAAGTCACTGGAAGCAGTTAAAATAATAGGAGCTGACCATGTGTTTAAGGTTATACGAAGGGGAGGGACGGCCCCGCTTACACACGGAGCCAAAACAGGCACAGTGCAGGCCGCAATATAAGATGAGAAAACATCGGTTATGAGGATTTTTATCTGTTATGCCTGCTCAGATCTCAACGTAGACGAGGGGCATGGATGATTTGGTGAATTGTTTTGGTTATATTCTCTTCTTTTGTGTTAGATTCAATCCTAAAAAGGCTGCATGCGACATATAGAACCATCAGTGGGCCAACAAACGGTGTTTAAAATGACTCATAAGATGTGATCTGAAAAGCAAACTCAAACAACAAACGCAACCCAGGATCAACTGACATAAAAAACTATGCAAATTTATAAAAAAAATTCATGTTGTTGTGTTTACATTTAATAAAGTCTGTACAAAGTGCCTGTTTACTTTCCCCTGCAGGGCAACGGCTCAGCACATGTTCACACACACACACACGCACACACACACGCGCGCGCCTGCTTTCATAAATACTCACCCACACATGTACAGACGCTCCTCTTGGCTGTCTCCACCCACTTTCATTCACAAAGAGAAGCATGGTGCAGGAGGCGGAGCCAGGGCCGGGAAATGTGTGTGAGTCACTGAAAGAGAACAACAGGCTCCTGCTAATGAGAGGAGAGAAAGTCAACTATACGTTTAAGTCGTGCTTTTAATGTGAAAATCCTTTTTATTCCTCATAAGGCACTTCTCTGTAATATATGTTGCCCTGTGCCTTGTTGCCTTCACAGTTTGATTTGTGTGTCTTGTAAATGAAGCAGAATCATGGGTTTGTGGAGGGAGGGGGGTCCTTCTTCACCTTCAGATTTTTTTCACTGTTAAATCTCCTAAAGTTTGGAGCACAAAGACCTCTGAGCGCTGGCCAGCCCACCCTGCAGATGGCCGGAGGATCAGAGGCTGTCAGCACGCTTAAACGAGCCAAGAGTCGAGGCTTCAGCCCTGCGGGGGAGGACAGAGCCTGAATGGGGTATTTCCACCAGCCTCTATAGCCCCCCGCTGGGCATTTGTAAAATGATTTGTGGCAAATTTGTTTAATCAATATGGATGTGGGGGTGTGGATACCCTCCTCGGACAGAAGTCTTCCTTTCC
Organism: Semicossyphus pulcher; assembly: GCF_022749685.1. Taxonomy (NCBI): domain Eukaryota; kingdom Metazoa; phylum Chordata; class Actinopteri; order Labriformes; family Labridae; genus Semicossyphus; species Semicossyphus pulcher. The sequence continues at coordinate 28,271,558 of NW_027211637.1, forward strand.
CCCCTTTTTCCTCCTGCCTGTAAACGCACCAGCGGTCACTCTGTATGAGGAAGGTTTTAGCTTGTGTGGGTAAAGAGGGAAAACTAAACATATGCATACCTGAGAGGAGAGAAGTTAATGATCAGGAGAGCTCACAAACTAGTCGTACAAGTTTGGACACTTCGTGACAAAGACGTATTCTTTACATCTTTTGCATGTCTGTCCATCCTGGGAGGGAGACCCCTCCTCTGCTGCTCCTCCTGGGTTTAATTATCCTTTAAAGGGTTTTTAGGGAAGTCTTTTATTATAAGAATCTGGATGGTAACGTCCCTTCGAGGCAATTTTATCTTTTCTCATTTAGGACTACAACTTGACCTCCATGAATTTTTTTTTTTTTTCTATAATATGATATACCTAAGGAAGAGGATTAGGGCCCCACTTTCTCCCTTTGTAGCCTGATTTTAAGTAAAAGTTCTGACTTTAAAATCAGAGTAATGAATTTTAAACATGTAAAGATATGTAACTATAATGTAAATCAATCAGATTTAGAATCAGAATCAGAAGGCTGTATTTATCCTTGGGGGGAAATCCGGTAAATTACATAAATCAAGTCTGCAGTAATTCAAGTCATAATTCTAAAATTCTATGATTAAATAATAACTGTGGTTTTATTTACAGTACTTTATGTAACTTTGATAAAGTCAGAATTATAATTTTATTTGCAGTAAAAACATAAATATTCCAAAAAACTTGAAGTAAAGCAAAAGAAACATTCTCAAAAGTGTTGCAGTGTGGACGCTCCCCCCACAAGGGATCACACACGTGGGGGAGGGGCACTCCAAATACTGTCAGCCAATCATGGCTAAGGCCTTAAACAAAACAAACTTTACTAACATGAATCAAAAACACATTCGAATAATAGAAAATTAATTGGATAGCTAAAATATGTCCCTTTTGAAGCTATGTAAAAACAGACAGAGCTGCCCACCTGAGGCTGAAAGATCTTTAGCCCTTTCTACACTGCGGTGCCGCCTCAGCGCCGTAACGAAGCTCCGTCCTCATGCCACCTTTGTTATTTCACACTGGACCAAGCAACGGCAGCGTAAAGCCGCCCCAGTGCGTGTTCCGGCGCTGCAGAAGCGAAACGTGTGCGAGGTGTAAACAAACAGCGCATGCTTCAAATACACACGCACGTCGCTGTTCCGCCCTGCCAGCTCCACAGACGCTGGTTTGCATCTGCTACTACCTCCGATGCCGGCTCAGAGGCGGAACGACTTCGCCGCACTGTTACGCCTCCGTGCCTTTTACATATAAGACGGAACGTTACAGAGGGGTAATAATCCCGCCTTGAACTGGCAGTGTAGAAGGGGCTCTTCTTTGACACTGTTGGTGAAGTGGGCAGGATATACAGTAAAAAATTACACCCCATGTATGTGCTGTTTTCAAATGTGAGTTTTACTAAAGCTTAAATTTTTCCTCCACCACATAGGAAAGCAACTCTTTAATTCTGTGTGCAAGGTGGCTTTGCACACAGGCAGGTGGCTTTAATCCGATTCCACCGTGTCTGCTGCCCATGAGGAATCAAAGGACAAAGAGGGAGTAGGATTTTTTTCTCCTTCTTCGTTTACAGTTCTGCCTCCTTTAAAGTAAAACACCCTCACAAACATTTATTTCACATCAGAGAGGAGAGTGAGGTTGTCATTATTTCAGCACAGTCAGCAACATCCTGAAATTATCCGGATTTGTCATTTACCTGTTGGAAAATATCTTCTAGTTTAATAGTCTTGGTTGATGTTTGTCTGCCTCTGCTCCCTGCTGTGTTTATGTCCCGTTATATTCCACCAATAAAAGCAAAAAGAAGGTCCCAGAAGCTTACATATTCTACCTCTGCATACCATCCCGGTTGCCATGCATGCATGTTATTATTTACAGCCCATGCAGCTGGATGTTTCTGCCTCTTTCTCTGGGATTGTTTGCCTTTGTAGACCTTGCACAGCACATTTTGTCACACACTTTGATTTGAATACCTTCTATAGGAGCCGTATATGTTGTTTTTTTCTTCGTTACTTCCTGCTTCATCGCAGCTCCTGGACAGATGTAGGCAGAGCTCCAGATTTCTTTCTCTTTCTCCCAGCCTGTCACTTCTGAAAAGGGGAAGCAGGACAGAAAATAATCGGCAGAACATCCCATAAGTCTGAATGTGGGGGCAGCAGATGTGGGTGGGGAGGGGGTTGCCACTGGGCCTCCCCAAGGCCCATCTGACCATTGTTCAGCAGAGGAGCCATTTCTTTGGTTGCTATAAGAACCATAATACACTCTTAACCATGTCCTTGCTCTCATGGTAGAATGAGCTCTGATTGTTTGAACTTTATTGACAAAAAAGAAGCAAACATCTCTTTAAAATTTCAGATATCTCTCATCAATCTAATCCTCAGCATGTTGGAACAAACAGCAGATGAAACGACTTAATTTCAGGAGCACAAAGTAACAACAACACGTGATATTTATTTTTATTCGACACTAAATATGAGCAGATTTTAAATGCTAAATATTGTTGAGGATGTGAGGATTAACATTTCTTTCAGCGCTCACAGAAGGCATTCAATACCTCCGAGGTCTGCTGCTGTCTTTGTCAATGGCGGCTGTAAAACTACATTGACGAAGCTGAAAAACCCCACCAGGTGTCTGATGGTCTTTGAGCCTCCAGAAGAACGACCACATTCACTGTCAAGAGCTTTGTGCAGCTTTTGTGTTCAGGGAAGTTTTTACCCTCCAGCACCAACATGTGCCTTTGAACGTTCCTACTGATGCTCAATTAAGCCTTAAAAAATTGATTAAAATTATCGATCCTTCCTTTTTGTATTTATTGTACATCTATGAGTGACAAGTCTAAGCCAACATGAAACAAAAGATGCTTTTTTAACCTGTTAAGATAGCGTTCGTGGTCTCCTCCAGTGTGCACACTTAAAGCAATATGCCCCACGAACATATATAAAACTCATTCTTTGTATTATTATATCAAAATACAATCTTGTGAATCTACACATTTTAACCATTTATATCATGACATCCACCCATCAATGTAGCTTAAACTTTAAGTGGCAAAGAGCTTAGATTCAATCGTTAGCTAGTTAGCTAGCAAACATGCTAAGTAGCGTTTGACTACTTTTACATCCTTCAAATCAAATTCCCCTCAATGCAGACTTTTTTAATTTACTGTTTGTACTTAAACTACTGCACTTTAATTGGTATAACACACATTCATGAGTCTATTGAGCGGACTTACCTGAGACAGATGGAGGTCATTTAGTCGAAGCTCAGCAGACGCTATCGTGGGCGTCTGTATGAAGCCCTTTTTACATTGTGGTTCCACCTCAGTGCCGTAACGAAGCTCCGCTGTTACGCCTTCGCCGCTTTACTTCCAACTGTGCAACAAAGGCGTAAAAAAAAACCCAGTGTGTGTTTTTTAAATAGCGCTCTGCCATTGCGGAAAAAAAAGTTGTGTGCCCGGTAAATAAAACACTGACACCGTTTTGCCTCTGTTACTACCTCCAATGCCGGCTCAGAGGCGAAACGACTTCGCCCCACCATTCCGCCTAGGTGCGTTTTACGTAGAAGACGAAGCGTAAGAGGCGTAATAATCCCGCCTTGTACTGGCAGTGTAAAGGGGCTTAAAATACAGAAAGGGGGGGGCTTGAGAAAGCGGATATATTTGACAAATATATTTGACAACCTGGGTATGAGAACAAGTTGGACAATTGTAGGTTACAACATTCATAGAATGTCACACTAACTGTTGCCTTGGGTTATGTTGCCTAACGTTATGACTCTCCTACCTATCATGTTTCAAACAGAAATCCTGTATGTCACGATAAGGAAGCTAGATTCTCTCAAAAGACAGTTTTATTTCAATTTTAAAAATGTAATCACAAAACAGACGTTACAAATGTCAGACTATGTTTTTATGGAGACTGTAACTCAATATTCTTTGATCTTACACATTTTTTGTTTGTGTCAATATGATCAATCAATATTCTGGCGACCGTTTCTGCTTCATTTCAAAAGCTGTTGTAGTGTTGAGACAGTTGTGTTAAAATCATGAATGTTTCTTCAGCACCCATACTTTCCTCTGCTCACTTCACCATCTGGCTCCACAAAACTTCATCCATCAGCGTGAACGAGCACAACATGTGTCCTCCTGCACCATAAACCAACCACAACAATAACACAGTTCATTCATCGACACCGTTGACTTATTAGATGTTAATGAAGTAGTTTGTTAGATTTAAAGTGCAGAAATGTTTTAATTCATGGTTTTTTGAATGCCTTACATATCCATTCTTTTGCCATTTTTAACTTGATGGATTTTGCTTTTACACCAGTGCTTTAATTTGATTTTTGGCCCGGATATTAACACTTGGAAATCTCCAAAACAAGAGTTGGCAGCATTCTATTGTATGACTAAAGTGCATTCTCATAAGCTAATTAGAAGTGAGAGAGGTCTGAGATCCTGCAGGCCCTCCGCTCAGCACTTCCCACCCTGTAAATGTTTATGACCCCGGCCCAGATTGCATCTCAGATTTGAAGGATTGGCCCCCTGTTGACTCACAGCTTGACGGTGACTGCCGAGCTCTCCCTATCTCTTTGTTTATTGTGTCTCAAATTCTTCAAGTTTGACCTCTTTGTGCGCAAAAGATCATCTTGATAATCATGTAGAAATGTGTGAATTAAAAGAAGTTAAATATAACAGCTGTGGGCGTTTTAAGGTAATCGCTTTAGGCTCGTTATTGTGCAGACTCATCGTACGCTGCTTCGCTGATTAGAACAGAGGGTGAGAAGTGGACACAGTGGGGTTCTCTTCATACAGTGAGTCCTTGTTACCCCCTCCAACACTCTATTGTTTATTGATGGAGGCAGTTGTCATAGTCATGCAATAACAAAAGCCTGACTATTGGTTGTGTTTACCTCTGCACAGGAACCACTGGGCAATTCTCCATCAAATTACAGCCATGTGTGGGCCACCGATCTCTCCCCTCACCCGCACACACACAGATCACACACTCAGGATATTAGACTGTTGATATAAACCTTCTAAAAATGTCACAAACTGTAAGAAAATGTTGCAAATAAACACACATCCAACACATAGATCTAATATAGAAGAGAAAATGTTTTATCTGCGTCTACATTTTAAGTGTTTGTGTTTGTTTGTGTGAAGCTGTGCCTCATAATTTCCTCCAGCCACAACTCCCAAACCTCTCAGCCAGCGGTGTGAGACACACGTGCAGCCATCTTGTTATCTTTAAAGACACAGATATACTTTAAAGACACAGCCATTTATACTTCCTGTTTAACCCCCGTGTTACAACCATTTCCGGCTGGACACTTAACATGCAAATGAGTGTGTTGAATTTGGTTTTTGTAATTTGTCATTGTGGGTGCAGTTACAAGTTATATTCCATGATCTACGGAAGAATATTGTGGACATGTTATTTTGCATCTTGAGAATAAAGCAATAATGTCAGGCATAAAGTCGAAGTTTCAGTGTACGTGCCAGGAAAATAAAATAAATTAATCTGAGGACTTTTTGTTTTTTGCATCTTGGAAATGAATGTCAAAAATGTTTTTCATCTAAAAAGAGAAAAAGTCCTCTGAATGACTCTTTTATAGCTGACACTTGTACTAAAAGTCCAGCCTTGACATTACAACTTATTTCAGTTTTTTTCCAAAACATTTTGACTTTTTTTTGTCAAAATCCAAAAGAGAAAAAACATTTTAAAAAATTGTCCTCTAATTTTTTTTTTATACACAGTATATACCTGGAAGTAACACTTACACATACATACATTTAACTTTATCCTCAACATTTTGATTTTATTCTTGACTTTTTTCTTCTCAAAAAGCAAAAAAAAAAGTTTTCCTAGACTCTGTCATTAATACTGAACTTTCTACATCTTGGGAGTAAATGTCAAAAATCTTTTACATTACATTTTTATTCAAACTTTACCTCTATTTTTTTTTCTCTTTTATCTGGAATTTTAGTTTCTACTTGTACAATTTTTTTTTTCTGGGGAGTGAACGTCAAAAAAATCATCTAAATTACTTTTTTTGACCGGAAACTGAAACTCTGGCGTTGCTCTTCATATTATAACTGCTTTATTGACATTTCAACTTTTTTTCAACATTATGACTTAAAAAAAAAAAAAAAAATCTCCTGTATTTTTTCCCTATTATCTGTCATTATACTGAACATTCACCTTTACTTTTACTTTTATGATTTTGTTTTTTCATAAAAGGCAAAAAATCTAAAAAAGAAAAAAAAAAAACCTCTTGTTATTCTTTGATACTCTTTCGCCTCCTGAAAGATGTTAAATATCTCTTTTTTTGAATTACAGTTTGTGTCTGATACGTTTGTTTACTTGTCTTTTTTGAGATTTCAGGTTTATTTAAAAAAAAAAATGTGATTGTTCTGTCAGATAATATTTCTTGTGAGCACGTCTTAAACTCAAATTTAAAAGAAGAAAAACACATTTCTGACTGTTCGGACGAGGTTTCACTCTGTTATATAAAAACACCATATGTATGCCGTGTCCACATGTCTCCATCTAGGGAACCAGTTGACCGGCAGGTATACGCCGCATGCTGCATAACTCATAATGCTTTTCAAAGAACACTGAATGGGGAAAACAACAATATTGGCACAACAGACAAACATCCAATACCTTTCACCTCCGTGCCCTCGGTCTCTATTCTAGGCTGCCGTTACCAAACAAAAGAACTAAATACATGTGTTCATGAAAAGCAGCACATTTGAAAGGCTGTTTGCTGATCAATAATGAAAACATTCTGACACTATAGTAATTGCTGCAGGCGTCTATACTTGTCTTTGCTAGATAATGCCATGTTTGGCTGATTGTACAATCACTGGGAACAAAGGGGGGCAGGGAAAATGTCCCTATAGTCTTAGCAGTGCTGTTATTGAAAGAGGCGCATTGATTGTTGTGATATGACTAATTTGAATGGAAAAAAACACGGGACACAGGTAACAACAAAAGGTCAGCTGGCCTGTTTTTATTTGTGCTCAGCATTGCTTACCCCTCTCCATGGGAGTCAAGTCTTGCATGAAAAACTTTCCCTTTGTCCTTTGTGCCAGTTTAATGACGTTATTTATGACTACAAGGGAGGAAATGTGTTTAAGAGGCACCTGAAGAAAACCAACAGAGGATAAAATAATAAAACAGGATATAGGAAATACACTCAGGAGAAATCCTGCATGTCAATGAGCCCAGAACTGCTCAACCATAGAAACGGTGTTTGTGCTGTCCCACTGTTGAAGATCTGAGAGGGTGAGAAATGAACCGCCTGGCTGTCTCTGCAGGAAAATGCTCTTTTGTCTTTGTGTTTCTCCAGTTGGCAGTTAATTATTTGCAGTCTAACACTTGTCATGCGTGTGATTCAATGCAAAGAGCTGGGGATTATACTGAAATGTCACCATGAGTGTTAAAGGTTATGAAAAGTTTAACACCCTGGTACATAGCAGACAGCGTGTGTATACAGCGTGTGTTCTTCCACTTCAGAAATGTTTGAGGACATGTGAAGATACTCAGATTTTTTTAAATGTTGTGGCTGGTTTACTTTTATCTCCAACAAACCTCTATAACCAAATATAGTCCGACTTTATCCTTAACGCCTGAAGTGTAGAGCAATGATTCTGAACTTTCTCACATCAACATGAGTTACCGTTCGTTACCAGGCCCTGATTGGCTTTCATGATAGGTGTGATGTCATAAAATGGGGCTGGTAAATCGGCTACACATTTTAAACTCAGGTTTAAGGTCCTTCCTCTGCAGATGAATGTAAAACAAGACCAAGACTTTTTAAGACCACATTTCATGGTGGGGGAATGTAATGTGTTAGAGTTGCATTAATGTTATATTCACATAAACCTGATTCTGATGCACAACAGAAACATTAAAAGGGTAAGTCAATGAGGATTTGTTTTTTGTGGTGGACATAAAAATCAACCAAAAATGTCCACTTGGCGTGGCAGTCAGGGGAAACTGAGTTAAGTTTTCTAGTGAGACCTGAAGTCGACATCGAATCTCTTATTTATTGCCTTGTAATCTAATTTACGCCGTGTCCGCTATGTGTCACAAAAAATATGTGCTTATTTGAACCCAAACCACACAAGCAGTTATCAGTCCTTCCAGGAGTTTTCTGTGATTGATGCCAGTTTTTCTTTCTGTTTAACACATAACAGATCCACTGTCAGGGGCCGGGACAAACGCTCCAATAAAGCCATCTATTGGCTGAGCGAGCTGTTTGTCTTCTGACATCACTTCAGGTCGATTTCTGTGTTAAGACGCCAAATAAAATGTGTAAAAACTGAAAGTCAATAGCCAAGCTAAAGCTAATTTCTCTGTGCAAGTGCACATCCAATCCATATGCGCACGGGAGAATCTTCATGTTATTTAAGCGTACATTTGTGCTCTTCTACTGTTTATTACCGCTGCTGTGGCAGCATAAAACAATTGAAATGAGACAGGGGGATTACTTTCTCACTGTACAATGACTATTTGAAATCAACGATGACACAGATATCTGTAACAAGAAGGTGATACAGTAAAAGATGCCTTCAGACGTCAGGGGATCAATATTTTAAACATCAAAGAAGTGAGTTTGGTGATTGATTATGATTGGGTAAACTAGCAAGGTCGAGAAAAAGTTGTGGCAACTGGTTGATTATGCGTGAATTTGCAGGAATGCAACTTAACAACTTTGCGACTTTGCAGTTTTTCGTCACATGTAACGTCAGTATGTATAACTGTACTCATATATCCACTTATTATAAATGATGTCAAAGTCTTTTTCTACACCTGACTGAAAACTTTTGGTGCCTAAACTTGACCAAACTGAAATAGTGTCACAACAGTTATCACGTTTCTTCTCCTACATGCACTTTGCGTGCACATAGTTGCTGTGGTTGTAAAAGCAGTGTCGTTGGGTCGCACTGACGAACAAAATTTTGCAAAGTGAAGGTCAAACATGCAAATGAAGTAACAAAAAGCAAAGCTTATTTCTGATCAGAGGGGGGACTTTAAGGTCGTTGTGTCCAAAATGAAATCAAAGACCTTGATGGTTAAAGCGGCCTCTATTCATAAAGAAATTGTCTTGTTTGAACAAGATCGTCACACTGATGTGAAATGTCCCATCCTTCCCAGGTCACTCTGTGCCTTTCATCTTTTACTGAGTCCTAAAAAACACATGTTCACTTCACAATTCCTCAGCAAGTGTCGGGCTGTTGTTGGCTGTTATTGTTTGTGCACTGCAAGGTCGTCGTAAAGCAAATGACACATCTGAGGAACTCAATGTCTGCTCATCCTGCAGCGCGTCAGCTCAGGAGGGAATCAGAAGAAAAGGTCAGGTTATAGAAAATACAGGCTGAAAAACTGCTTCCAATCGATGTTCACTATTGTTACATAGGCTGCATGGCTTGGTCAAGGACGTGCGATGTGTTATGCTTTTCACATCACTTTAACAGTTGTTATCTTTTCTTCTGCAAAAGGACGTTACTGACATTGACCAGCACAAAATGATCATTATGGACCTCAGCAGCTAACAAACAGCGAAGGCGCTCACAAAAGGCAGAGGAAAATGTCCACATAATGCTTCATCACTTTCTACAGAACAAGTGAGAAGACATCGGCTTCTTTCACACTCTCATCCTCCTTACTCATTGTGTAAAATGTATTTCTATCAGACATCGCTGCTGCTTTTCATTTACTGTACACATTCATTACTTAATCTCTGAGCAGTGCGCCTCATGTGTCTGATATCCTTCTGGTTCCCACACATGCACGTTTACGAGCGCGCACAGTTTGAGTTGTTTGGATTGAACGGGGAAGAAACAGCGTATTCAAGCATAGTTTCTTATTGGGGCAATAAAGCGTCTAGACAGCACTCCCCTTTTTTTTCACCTTCAGCCCGTCCCTTTAAGGGCATTTGTTTATCTGAATATATTGGCTAGTCTTTGTCTCACACTTATCAGCTGTGGCATTATATAACACATGCTGAGGCTCAAACAGAATGGGAATAGGGCCATTATCACTATCACTATGCATATTGTAGTTTATTTCAGTATGCCCACAGTGCATTTAAATCATTGATGTAAAACTAACCTTGCATCTGACCACAGTTTGTACTCCAGGCTGATGTTTGCATCACTTTTTTATGTAGTTTTACCAGTTTGTTGTCTTTAAATCAACGTGCAAAGTTTCAGAATAAAAACACACGTTCATCACAAGTTACCAGCAGCAAAAGTGATGAGTTCATTTTTAATATGGCCCATCAACGTCACATTTATTGCTTTTATTTTGGTTTTTTGACCTTTTTTTATTGAAATTTCCCACAAATCTCTTCAAATGATCACGCTCATTTCATTCTTCCTTTTACAGTTTGTGACCAAATTCCTTTGAAGTTTAAATGTTTGCAAATCACACACAAGTTTTTCCTTCCTTGTCTAATAGTTTCTGAATGACTGTCCCAAGAAAGCTTCTGTGTCTCTCTCTTTTGCACAAGCGTGTGACACTCCTTTCACTCTGCTCGCTCTCTGACAGTTTCATGTTTAACATCTTTCTTTGACGTCTTCTGCTTCTCATGTATTACAAATCTGTCTGTAAAAAAAATCTGGCTGTCCCCCACACTGCCTGTTTTTAAATCAAGCCTCAAACGCACTTTTATTCCTTTGCCTTTACTATTGGTCTTTTTACTGATTTATTGTCCTGTTGTCTTTAAATTGGTCTTAGTGTTTTATTGTGTTATTTTTATGGCGTGTATGTTTGATTGCAAAGCACTTTGGTCAACTATTGTTGTTTTTAAATGTGCATCATTTGGATTGGAAATCTGAATCCAAAATGGATTTTCCCACACCTCTGTGACCTCACAGACTCCCTCGGTGCCTGTACTGCTGCATTTTTACACAGCTCGGTTTGTCACATTTCAACTGTATGTTCTTTCCTGCGTAATGTACATGTTTTGAATATTTAGTTCAGTACGAGGACAGGTTATGTTTCCTGTGCAAACCGACTGCACACCCCTTCATTTTTGGCTCTTTCATTTTATTTTTATGACTCTTATTTTCTTTATTTTGACATTCATGCACAACAATACCACCTCAAACACCTCAAAGCGTTTTTATTATACTGTAAAGTCCACTATTAATCTGCAGGAGTTGATCCCTGTGCTTATAAAACTTTTTCTCTTTTCTGTCATCTCTTTTCTTCTCTTATGTTGACCTTAACCCTTTTTGCCCATCAGGTGAGTGTGAAGCATCATTCCAGCATCTTCGTCATGATTTAGAAATGAAATTTGTTTCAAATTCAGCCAGTACTAAACCAGCACCAAAATGTTTGATGTCTTGGTGACGTAACAGCACATCTAGGGGTCCTTAAGATAGGAAACAAAGGACAAACTCTGTGACGTTTCCCTGAATGCTCTCATGCTCGCTGTAAATACTACAACCATCTACCTCTTGTGTATATATAGTTACCATGTAACAATATTCACCTCAGCACCTTTGCGCTCTCTCTCACACTATTGTCTTCATTCTACAAGTGTTAGATAATGTATATAACTTGTATTGTCTCCATAGGCCTGTATATAGTAGCTTTAGTTGTAGTGCCAGTGTTTGTGTTACCATTTGTCTAACTTGTCCTTGTCCTTGTTTTACGTGTAGCATGTCACTTTGTTTGTCTGCACATCGAGAGTTATGGAGTCAAATTCCTTGTATGTGCCCGCAAACATGACCAATAAAACTTAGGCACACAGTAAAAAGAAGAACACAAACAAACTGTGACTATCCTCTGAAATATTCTGCATATGACAGGAATGTCATTTCTTGTTCTGTTTTCTGTGATGACTCTAATGTCTTTTGTTAAGCTACATCATAAATGCTTGTGTCTGTGTTTGTATCTTCAATTATTTTGCATTCCTGCAACAAAAGGCTTCAACGTTCGCCTGTTTTGGAGTTTAAATTGACTATTACAGCTAATAAACTGAGATCACGTAATATTTGTTTACTTATTATGTCCCAAAAATCTCAAAAATATCTTAAGAAATATTACAAGAAGTGTACCTAAGTATGATGAGATACTAGGGACTGACTTGTCTTTAGCACAGATGCATCACATTTGCCTACAGGGAAATCACAGATACATTACAGTGACGCTACAGCAGGATAAAGACTATTATAAGACTATTAGAATATTTTCTGGAAAGTTTTGGCAAGCAAGCAGCCAGAAACATTACAGGCCTACTCATACAAGATGGGAAAAAACACCTGTATATGTGTATTCTGCTGGGAAATAAAATAAATACCAACAAGTAGGTTCATTAGGAGACTATTTAAACACATATAAATGTAAAAGTCCTGTGTTTTAGGTATTAGTACCACAAGTTGTAAGTAGACAACACGTTTAAGACAATGTTGTTGGACTGATCTGATTCTCGCCCGGGTCTGTTGGTGGCAATATAGGTTTTTTTTCTTCCCATGAACAAGGAAAAGAGCGATGAGTTGCTGATATTAACCCTGCCTCCATCCTGCAGTCCATCCACTCGCAGGGCTTCTCCCGCCCCCTCCTGCCACTCCGCTCCGCTCATCAATGGGGAGCGCATTTGAATAATGTGTGAGCGCTTGGACTGGAGCCAATCAGCTGTCAGGGGACCGTGATAAATCGCAATGCATTATTGATAATAATAATTACGGTGACATGCGCATTTCTACTTGAGGGGCTAATTTTCCAAGCCTGAAGAATTTGTTGAAGAAGCGGAGGAAAATTGTTTGCAACTCTTTGCCCCTGATGGTTGCACCATGTCGAGGCGTAAGCAAGCCAAGCCGCAGCACATCAACTCCGACGAGCCTGCTTCGTTAGGAAATGGTAAGTTTACACGCGAGATATGGGAGCTGCTTTCCCAAAAAGTTTACCCGTAGCCCCGCCATGCCGTGTTGCAAACTATCGACATTTTATCTCAAAGTTTTGGGGGCTGCCTGTTACATTGTTCCTCCCGCACTTTGACCTGTTGCTGTCCGCTTGAACTGACCAGGAGGAGAAAAAGGCGACACATTGAGTAATAATTTTCAACACAATACAGGTGTTCCACGAGCGTCGTTTTTAATGTAACACTGTTCGCTTTTACTCTTTTTCTTATGAGAGAGGTCAAGCGATAAAGTGACCGAGTCGCATCCTTTAGTTGTATCTTTTATATTGTTTTAATGTTGGACTCATTTCAGCCCGAGTCGATGACTTGCAGGTTTCGTGCTAAAACTAAAGTCGATGAATCCCTTTAAACTTTTTGATTCAGTGACGCGTGTATTGACCTGTTGATTGTTTGATACGTTGTCGACATACGTAAAAAAGTTGTGTGGGAAAAGATGAATGCCAATCTGTTTAACGTGTAGCTTTTCATTTAGAAATTACTAAATGGTCTCATTTATCACGATGAATCACTTTTGATATCACTGCTTATCTTCAAACTTCTTTAACTGAATTTAGATGCTTTTTGTTAAAATTGTTGTCGTTTAAATGTCATGATTCTTTGCGTATAATTTAGCTGTCTCTAATGTAACAATGTTTATATTTGGATTGTCGATGTTTTGGTGTAGTTTGTGCGCAACTGAGTGCCAAAAATTCGAAGTTTTAAACAAAGGTGCCCCAAAAACAGTATGAAATGTGACTCTGGAGTAAGCTGACCTAAAGGCAATAAATCCCCCAGTTTAATGCATGACTGTTTCCTTTCGTACATATGTGGAGAGGTGGGGGATGGAGTAGTGGCCTTTTTGTGGAGACTGACTGGGTGGGGGTGCGTTTTGGTGGTGCCATATGCAAGCTCCGGCGGACCTCACCTTATGACTAGGAAACTTTGAACTGTTGCTCTCCAAACGCCGCGTTAGCAGTCAGATTTGTACCTGCCTATCAAAAGATTGTTGTCTGATGAAGGATTACATATTCTGTGTGCCACACAAGTCCCATGAATTGAATGTTTAGCCTGACCTCGTGTCATGTACCCTTCTAACGGTGATCACATACAGGTCATGCGCCGTCAAGTGGTAAACTAGAGCGTTGCCTCCTTATTTTTATCTAATTACCAAAAAGTTTTTACTGGAAGAGAGGAAAGAGAATTTAGATAAATATTCCTCAGCTATCCCCCTGTGTCCTCTGTTCAAGATAAGTGTATCAAGATAAAAGAGGCAGGACTGTATGGTGGGAAAATGTGGGTGGCTGAGTGTTGCTGACTGTTTCCTCATAGATCAGAATGTAATGCAGTTTGCTGCCTTTTTTTGTGTGTGTGACGCCGCTTCAATGCCTCCTGGTGAGCAATTAACAAGTCCAACAGTTTCCCTGGGCAAATGCAAACAGGTGGTCTACCCCCTTTCTTTGAGGCATTAGCATTTAACAATACACCCAGTTGTGAAATGGCCTCTTGGTTAGCAGACAAATTAAAATGCCTACTTGGAGCACTTACAGGCTTTCACAAGCTGTGAAAGTGCTTAAAGGTAGCAACATTAAAATTCACCCTGCCCCCTCATGTTTTTCTTTTCATCCCATTTTTGCATTCTCAACTTCACCTTCTCATTTCATCACCTTTTTTATCCTTACCTCGAGTCTAAATAGATCTAATTGCTTTTGTGGAGTCTGGATTTACCTGTTTAAGCTGATCAGTGGTCAAAAGTTTTGCCCCACATGTAGCACTGGAAATGGATCTGAGTTTTAGCAAGTGCTTGGTAGTCCATTTCCCAAAACGCTGTAATTTAATGCCCATGGCTCTTTGTCTCTCTGGACATTGTTCTGGGTAATGTCAAAGGTAGATGATTGCCCTCTGCTGGCCCTGTGGACAATAGTCAAATCCAAAGTCCCTAAAAAGCCCAGTGCAGTCAGTTGCAGAGCGGGGTACATATTTCCAGATTATCCAATAAACACAAATTAAAGCCTCAAAAACAAATGCCAAAAGTAGTGGACAAGATATGTTTCAAGTGTTTTAATGATCAAACTGGTAGGACCAAAATTACATAGTGCATGGTTGAATTTTTGTTCAATGCAAGACAGAAGAAAGGAGACATCCAACAGTCCATATCATACAGAAAACACATCAATCTAACTTTTATCCAAGACTATGCTAAAAATGTTAAGTATATTATTTTGATCATACAAAAAACGTTTTTAATCTTAATGGTGCCATTGTTAAAATTGTACAAAGAGCATTAATTTGAATCCTTTCCTCTTTTTTTTTTTAGGTGATCTTCACGATGATCACGCTGAGGAGACTGGAAATGAAATGAAGAGGTTCAAAATGGACGAGACCAGAGTCTGCAGCAAGTGTTGTGCAGAATTCTTTAATGAAGAAGAATTTCTCGAGCACGCGAAAAATTGCACTAAAAGTCAGCAAGTGGTCATCATGAAAGATGGTGATGGCAATGACGCGTCTGAGGAATACTCACAAGGCTCTCTTGATGGCCTCACCAGTGACCACGAAGACAGCCAGTCCAGCAGTCATTCCTTATCGAATGTCAATACAGACCACCTGGAAAGAACGGAGGAAGCGTCCAGCATTCATGCAGAGGACTCGGGACTACATGATCAGGCAGAAATGTCTGGAAGCCCTGAGACTTTGCATCTCTCACACAAAATGCAAGACTCAAATGTCACTCTTGAAGCTATGGCAGACACTAAAGTGGCTGTCTCCCAACACTCTTCAAGTAGCCCATCTCTGAACACATCCCAGGAGGCCCTGCAGACCATCCCCATGATCTTGGAACAGTTGGTGTGCCTCCAACAACAGCAGCTACAGCAAATCCAGCTCACAGAACAGATTCGAATCCAGATAGCCATGATGACTCCACAGGGTCTCCAGTCATCAGTAGGGGCAGTTATGGACCCTCTGAAAGCCCTCGGTGCACATCTCTCTCAACAATTATCCGCTGCAGCTGCTCTGATAGGAAAAAGGACCGGCAGTCAGAGCCTGTCTCTGGAGACGATGAAGCAAGGTAAACTACCTCCGCTCACTGGCATTCCTACCTCTCTGCCTGGAGGACTGGGTTCAGTGACTTCTAAAACAGACATTTTGAAGGGCATTCCAGATCTGGCTAACCGTTTACCAGCACTACTGCCACAGTCACCAGGTGTCATGGGTTTCCCTAGCACCTTCAATGGTATCCCAGCAGGGATTGAGCCCTCCAAAAAGGTGAAGACAAAGATGCTGAGCCTCCCACCAGAAACAAAGAGTGGTGACTCATTATACAAGCACAAGTGTAAGTACTGTGGAAAGACCTTTGGCAACGACAGTGCTCTTCAGATTCACTTGCGTTCTCACACTGGCGAGAGGCCTTTCAAGTGCAACATTTGTGGAAACCGCTTCACAACCAAAGGAAACCTCAAAGTGCATTTCCAGAGGCATAAAGAAAAGTATCCTAACATCAGCATGAACCCACATCCTGTGCCAGAACACTTTGACAATATCCCTACCAGCAGTGGCATTCCCTTTGGCATGTCTATGCCCATAGATGAATCAAATTTGACTGAAATGAAGCCTATGCTAGGCCACCCAGCTGCCGGATTCCACCCGTCATCCATTCCAGGATTGAAGACATTTGACAGCTTTGCTGGGGACCCATTTTCTCAGAGACCGTCCCCATCAGCAAGTGATGGCTCCCCTTCTGTTCCCTCTAATATGTTTGGCCAAGAGACAGGACTGGATCACAGTCAGAAGGATGCTAAAGAACTACTTGGAGCACTGCATCATATGAATGGAGAACAAAGCTCTGGAACAGCAAAACTTCAGCAGATGGTGGATGGTCTGGAAAAGAGAACCAATGACCCCAACGAGTGCGTCATCTGCCATAGAGTGCTCAGCTGCCAAAGCTCCCTCAAAATGCATTACCGTACACACACCGGTGAGAGGCCATACAAGTGCAAAATCTGTGGCCGTGCATTCTCCACCAAAGGGAACCTCAAGGCCCATTATGGAGTGCACAGAGCTAACACCCCTCTCAAAATGCAGCACTCTTGTCCTATCTGCCAAAAGAAGTTCACAAACGCTGTGGTTCTGCAGCAGCACATACGTATGCACATGGGTGGGCAGATCCCCAACACCCCCATGCCAGAAAACCAGTTTGAGGCAGCAGAAGCAATGGAGTCTTCTCTTCCAGAGGAGATGCCCCTTGATACCAATGGTTTTGAAACAAGCATGGAGGATCATGAGCCAGAGCTCAACTCCCAGAAGCCAAACGACACAGTAGATTCCCTTCAACCTGCCTCAGAGGAACAACCACAGAAGAATGCTGCCCCTGCCCCATTTTCCAGCCTAGATGTTTTAAAGAATCTCACCTCTGCTCTTGCGCTGAAGCGGCAGACTAGCACCACTTCAGAAAGCGAGGGAACAGCCAAAGAATCCCCTTCAGCTCCTAGGGAACTGGAGTATCAGAATGGCCGCAGTCCTGCTGTATCTGACTCCGCCATGTCTTTTCACTCCACTTCCCCAGTAAACACAAATATGAGTAGTTCCAAGTCTCCTGAGTCTGCTGCCGATGAATATGCTCGCAGTTTGTCAAAACCAGAGTCTGATGGTGGTGCTCACGGTGGCACTGAGTCAGGTGGAGCCCTTGACCTCACAGCATCCAGCAGCTTCACCCCAAAAGCGATCAAAGAAGAACCTGGCCTTCCATTCACAAACGGAGACTATGGTGGGTATATTCAGCAACAAAATGTTTTTTGAAAGCTTTCATGTTGACTGCTTTGATCTAATTATCCATTCCTCGCCCCAACAGTTCCAACTATGCCCTTCATGAGGATGCCATCAAGTCTGGCCAGTCTCGAGATGAAGATCCCTCCTGAGAATCCCCTGGGCCCTCATGGTTTGTTCAACTCCCATATGCCTCAGGGAACAGCCAT
This sequence comes from Semicossyphus pulcher, assembly GCF_022749685.1. NCBI lineage: Eukaryota > Metazoa > Chordata > Actinopteri > Labriformes > Labridae > Semicossyphus > Semicossyphus pulcher. Next base: position 28,289,479 of record NW_027211637.1, read on the forward strand.
GCCCTCCTCCATCTCCTCTGCACCAAGGCGATCAACCAAGCAGCATGTGTGTAATGCCTGTGGCAAGAACTTCTCTTCTGCCAGCGCCTTGCAGATCCATGAGCGCACTCATACAGGGGAGAAGCCTTTTGCCTGCAACATCTGCGGCAGGGCGTTCACCACCAAGGGAAATCTAAAGGTAAGTTATTGTCTGAAAGGGATAAAAAGTCCATATCAGTCCACTAGACGTTTATGTAGGATGAGATTTTAATTATTGTTGTTTCTTGTCTTTAGGTACATATTGGCACTCACATGTGGAACACCTCGTCCCGGCGTGGCCAGCGTCTGTCTCTAGATAACCCCATGGCACTGATGGCGATGAGTTCAGAGGCTAAGATGTTGCCGGAAATGATGCAACCACCCAAAGAACTGGCTTCTCCACAAATGAACTTTGACCCCTCTCTGTGGAACCAGTATGCTGCTGCCTTCAGTGGTGGTCTGACCATGAAGACCAATGAAATCTCTGTCATCCAGGGCGGTGGCATCCCTCTCCCTGGGAGCCCTGCTGGCGGGCCTCTTATTGGCTCCACTGGAGGCCTCATGAAGATGGATGGATCCCACTCTGGCCTGCCTGCCACCCTGGCCGAAATAGAGAAAAACAGCTCAGACAGTGTGCCAAAATCGCAGTTCCCACATTTCATGGAGGAGGGTAAAATTGCAGTTAATTAGGCTTCTTTAGCCATTGATTTATTACCTGAGCTCAGTTTTTGAATGTCTCTTTGTTGACTGAGGTACAATCAGAGAAAAATTTGTAGAATTCTGCTTAGTTTGACTTTTCCAGTAACTTCATTGCAGCTCTCTCTCTCTTCCTGATCTGAATGATTCTCAAGTGTTATTTTTTTTAGTTGAACATGATATAACTACTGTAGTTGTATTTTATTTTATATAAATATATATGCGGGTATTTTTTTTTTCCTGTGACTTTTTTGTTTTGTTTTGCTGTCTATCCAGAAGTTTGAATGTATAACTTACTTGAAACTGCTTTAATTCTGACTCACACCTTGATACTTTGAAGGATTTTGTCTTTAATAGGAAAAAATTCAGGGCATGACTTTTTAAGGACACCATGTCTGTGTTCAGACATGAATGGTGTAGGTAACCGTATGTATCTATAATGACTACTTTCCCTCCCATTGTGTGCCATAGATTTTATGACATTGTATATTTTTGTAGAGGTTCAGTCATTAGCATGTCTCATTTGAAGGGGCTCTTGATCAGGCTAACAGATATTCTAGTGTCCTGTCTACGATATCAACAGTTCAGTTATCAGTTTTTGGATAGTGTAGATTGTAAAACATCTTTGTTGCATTGGTGCGAAGACGCATGACAAGTGCCTAACCCAAATTATACATGTTACTGTTGTTTTTCACTGCACCACAAGGTTGTTAAGAAGGCTCTGTTAGATGGATATATCGGCGTGTTTTACCATGTAGCATATTTTCATCTGTTTACAAAAGTCACCAAATTCTACTTGTAAATCCGCCGTGTCAAATTTAGTTGGCTGAGGTCTGAGGCTATTAGCTTTATGTTCTCATGCCTGCACTTTACTTCAGGTTGAAGCTACATTCACATTTTACGATTACATTTCACTGCTTTTTATTGTAATGCTGAACAGGGAAAGGGCAAATCAACAATTTTGTCTACTTTTCCTTCCTGTAGGATTTTGTTTGAAACATCCATATAGCTTGTCTTTTTTTCTAGGTTATCTTATCAATTTGTAGCGTCACTAATTTATTTATAATTCACAAATGCTTGAGTTTAGGGGGTAAGTTCTACCTCGTTTAGATTTTAGTTGTCCTCCTCACCCCCCTACGCTCAACGCAACGCTCTGTACATTTTCCGATACATTCTTGAGTACGCGATAAGATTTTTCATTCTCAACCTGCTGAGTTGAACAGTAATGAATGTATCACTGGACACTTTACACAACTCAGAATGGTCAGAGTTCTTTGTATGCCCCTGCTGTACATTCCTTATCGATATGCATTTGCCAAGTTGTGCCTTTCTTTAGCAAACCATGTCAAAACTGCTTTCAAGTTGTCTCTACAATTCAAGTAATGTTGAGCCAATTTGGCCTGTTTACAATGTAAATGTTTTTTTTGTTTTTCAAATGTTTCCTTCACCTAAATGTTTTCTGATTTTGAAGAATAAAATCAGGGTGACTTTTTCAATATTTTCCTGTCATTACTTAACCAATTAAGATATTGTTGCCCTACTTATTTGATGTCATAACAGAGAATAAAATCAGAGTTAGGACTACATACAGTAGGCTGAAAGCTTATTTGATAGCGTTGATTTAGCCCCTGCAATGTACCCATCCCCCCACATATTCCTATGCCAACACAAGTAAAGTTTCAATTCACATAAAATTCCTTATTTACATCAATTCACCTTCAGATGACTCTAGTGTAGTATTTTTTTTCTCCTGTCATTACCCACCAGAAGCCATTAATCCCTTGCATTTTGCATGTCAAACAAAAATCTATTTGCATCCACAACTGAAGGATGCTCTGTGCATAGTCTATCAACCATACAGTGGCCTTTCCATTACAATGTTGATTGTTGATACACAACTCTACAAGTGGCTACACGGTGTATTATGTATATTACACGCTATAATAAATACAACCATGGATATAATATTAAGATTATGTTGAGGCAACTTGAGCTTTCTCAATTTCATGCTACACTTTGAACAGGACAGAAAAAACACTAGAAGTATCATCTGATTTTCATTGTGGTGACCGATTCAAATAATAAAGACCAGTGTTCTTTTACATTACAGATTGATGTCATAGTTTTGGCTTGAACTACAGTAGTGTACATTCATCCATCTCTCCCCTTCTATTTCCTTCAGAAAACACTATTACACCTGTTTTAAAAAGGTTAAGAAATCTATAAAGCTGTACCAAATTTTATCCCATACATGTTATTGATCCAACTGAGCTGTCGGATTTTGGTCAAATTCTCAACTGCGCCTAATACAACACTTCAGCAATGCTGGTTTGTAGTCAACTCAAACCCCTTCTAAATTTTGCCAGTGGTTAGACTATTTAACTGCAATATATTGAAGTGTCTTAATGTCCACCACTCAGAACATATACAAAGAGCTAAAAATATTAGAAACATCTTACCTGCCACTTTTGTATTTGGATTGTGTTGCACACGTCAAATCAAATCAAATGAAATTAAGTGGATGTGAAGTATAATGTAGAATAATATACAAGTGTACTTTAGTGCAGAACCCAAAACCAAGTAGTTTCCTCAAAACTACTAAATATAAATGCAGGTATCCTATTAAACAGACCCCCCATGTTGCCTCTGATAACCTATTACAAGAAATAATCTAAACAAGAACTGCTATGATATGATGTTTTAATCATTTAGTGAAACAAAATGTAACTCCCTACTTATAATTATTTCAACATGTCATATTAAAATAAATATTCAGTTATGTAACAAACACTAACGGCAGACATTAAAAATATGATATCATTTATTGGTTTAGTTGCTAATGCTAAGCTAAGTCCTCTTGCTGTAATGCTGTAGGCTGGCTGTCCCAGCAGCGCTGCTATCCTGCTGACTGTTGAACCGTCCTGCGTGAGTGACAGCTGGGAAGCCTCCGCCCAGTACCGCTACTGCCAGGCTGCCTGCCTACAGCCTCCACCCGCTACCAGGAGCTGCAGGAATGACCGACAATATCCCTTTACAACCCGTGAGACGGCCGAAAAGACAAGACAGTAAACACAGAAATGGGTAAGGACGTTAAACAGCTCAGAAATACGAGGCCATTTTGTTAATGTATTGCGCTCGTGCGCTGCTGTTGATGTGTAGCCGTTTAATTGTTTACAGAAGCGCGTCGAAATTGTATCAGTAACTAGCTAAACGGTGGCGGTTTTCTAGGGAGAAAATAGCATAAGGGGGGCAAAACAACAGCTAACAGACACATACATGCTATTACAAATGATGTTACAATTCACATTCGCTTTTAATAAGCTAGCTAAAGCTCCAGTATAGCATCTTGTTCCGGGGAGCAGTTGGAACAAGTGCAATTGACGCCCATGTCAATATTTGCTCGGTTGAATGAAGCTCACGCTGTCGAAGAGCCAAAACCACACGGAAATGCAGGCCCTGACCTGAAAAGAACCACGTCCTTAAACCACATAGAGACTTTATGATGCTTTGCAGGTTTATTTTGACCAGCACATCAAGGGGCAGGCCTCATGTGTGATGATGAAGGGCAGACTGAGTGCTGACATGCAGCCAATTGTCTGATCAGGCTATCGTGGTGATGTCACTGCCTATCATAAACACATAAAACAGACACTCAACATCTCAAATGTTGCTGCTATAGTGCAAACATATTGTACCTAGCTGCTCGATGTGCACTTTATTGTATAGTACAGCAGATATTTTGACAGGTTTTAATAATAACTTTAACAACGTTTCTGTTCTATTCAGATGTCTGAGAAAGCCATGACAGGCAGTCAGCATTCACACAACCACGACCATGAAATGGAAGCAGCTAAATCGTATACTGCCATCATTAATGCTACTATAAACACCTGCTTTTCCTACCGTGATATGCTAAAAAGTCTTCTGTGAAAAAGGCCTATTGCATCCAATTCACCAGTCCACCCTATGATAGCTACGGAAGCCCTAAGCGGACATGCATACATACATTTTATTTACTCTGTTTTCCTTTGATAATGAAAATGGAGTAAATAAATTGTATGGATGCATGTCGGCTAAGGGCTTCCGTAGATAGCTACACATCGAGCTGACAGTTTTTTAGGTACACCACCTAGCTAAAGCTAATGCACTCTTAACACAAAAGACCTGCTATAAGCCCCACTTTTATAAATAATAAAATGTGCAGTTCAGTTGTATATCACAGACGGTAGGCTAAGTAATGGAAACCCCTCTCTGTATAATGTAGTACCATTAACTGCAACACAAACTTCATACTCCAAAATGACCATAAAGTTGATTGTACAAGTTGTTTGTTATTAGCTATTAGTTGTTTGGTCAATTAAATGTCAGAAAATGGTGAAAAATGTCCGCTACTGTATACTTAAACCCAAGATGATGTCCCAGTAAACTACGACAGTGAGCAAGCATGCACAATGCCAGGACCCTGAAACTTCCACAGCTAATTCAGCGGTCTAATTCATTTGATTATTCACACCTGTGCTTTTCCTAACACTACTTTTCAGCCCTTATCTACAGTAGGATGCACTTCACGCTCTTACTGTCTCTGTTGAATAGAATTGATAGAATATCTTTATTTTCATTGCACCATGTAAAACGAGGCTCGGAGGCTCATGGGGTTTAGTAGAAGTACATGAGAAATATTTTATTCAAGATTACAAATAACAGGAGATGCTTTAAAATGAGAAAGCTCACTTTAATTGTTCTCATTCTGATAAAACTATCTCGTCATACGTGGGCCGTATTAACAATATGTTTAGTTTGTCCCCGAATGTTGGCTTTATAGGAACAGTAGCATTACGTCTTAGCTGCAAATAAAGATTATGTGTGTCTATAAATCATAATAAAAACTATAAAATAAAAACTCATCAATCATTAGAGGCAAAGGTTACCTTTTTCCAAAAGCCAAAGATATTCAATTCACTGTTATTATAGAAGAAGAGGGCTGTCCTCATATTGGAGAAGCTGGAACCATCATTTTCACCTACAAATTGACATAAATGATTGATTATTAAAATAGATAGATAGTCGATTATGTTTCTTTTTTTATCAACTAACAGTTTCAGCTTAACTCTAGCAAATGACGTAAAAAGAAACCTTGTATTTGATGCCTCATCCACTGCAGGTTCTCACACAGCTGTTACTCTTGTAACAGCATTTAAAGAACTGAGTCATCCGTCATAAAATTATTGTTTCCTTTAAGCCCGTCTCTGAACGGAACTATTTTGTCTGCAGTTAATAGATGATCTACATTAGTTTGACGTATGTTCAGTTTATATTTAGTGTTTTATAACTCACAAAGCACAGTAGTAGGCTTCTGGGCTCTTGGTCAATTGATATGGAATGTTTTGTTTGTGTTTAGCAAAGGAGTGTCCACCCATTTCCTCTTGAAGTTAATATTTATCTTGTAAGGCAGAATCTCATAGATCTTTAGCTCAGCCCGTTCTGTTCTGCGGGTTTATATCTTCATCAAGCGACACAATAACAGAGAGATGTGACAAGACATTCATTAAAAACTGGGCTGATACTATGACCATGTCACACAGTACTGCACAGATCTTTATTCTAAAGGTAAATAGCCCAAATTAAACAATGAAATCTGATATAATTTTTTTTATTTGTCTATGTAACAGTCTGTTTGTTCTGCATTTTGTCTGAAGAAATTGTTGAGATCTCATCTGAAACTCTTCATCCCTCCCCCTCGCCTTTTCTTGTCAGGTGTTGTCCGTGGTCGAGATGCTGCGGCATGGGTGACTACCGTCCCCGCACCGTGTGGCTCGGCCACCCAGAAAAAAGGGAGCAGAGGTACCCCAGGAATGTCATTAACAACCAGAAGTACAACTTCTTCACCTTCCTGCCTGCGGTAAGTGTCAGTCAAAGGTCACCGCTCCGACAACCCACCCCTCCCTTTAACCCCCCAAAAAACCACCACCCACCTCTCTCAGCCCGATTCACTGCCACTTGTCACACATTTATCCATCAGGACAAACATAATCCAGGGAGTCTTGCCATCCTGGTTGTCATGTTTTACCTCTTAGTGTTGCTTATAATGTGGTGTAGACATTGAAGCCTGTCGTTTGGGGATTACAGTTGGGCTGCTATTTTCATTATTGATTCATGCGACAGTGGTTTTCCAGATTAATCAATTCATATTTAAGTCTATAAATAAAAATACAAATATGTGCCTATATGTCCAGGTGGGGTCTATAAATCTTGTTTTGTCTGGCCAACAGTTAAACACCCAATTAGATTCAGTTCACAATAATATGAATGAGGGTTGATCAGGAAATACTCACATTTAACTTTAACAATAATCCGTTTTCAAAATAGTCAACTTTCTGCCATTTGAAGTGTCTCAGCTCAACATCTCATGCATCAAATATGAATTTTATTTGTGTTTTTAGACTTCATTTCTTTCGTATAATCAGACCTCTGTATTGTACCACTGGATGCTGAGACACCTGAAGCTGGTTACAGGTTTACTCTTACTGTCAAAGGAATGTATAATATGCTGGTTAGGTGAATTTGTGGAATAAATATTGATTACTTTCTTATGTTGGCAGTATAACAAGATCATTTGTCATTTAGATATTGAGGAATGTGTCGTGTTAAAATGTTTAAAAGCAAACAACGTCAGAGCGACAGATGTGACATTGGACAGGATTTACTAAGCTGTGTGTTTTTTGACCCTCACATTTTCCCGGCCTCATTTCCATATCTATTTGCTTTGCAGACATTCAGTTGTCTTAAGATCTTATGAGTTTTTTTGTATATGAAGTCAGACATGTGGCGCAGATTTGTTTGGAAAGCCAAAGACGAGAGCAAAGCCTTTTTGCATTGCAAATGTAGTTGTTCTTTATTGACTTTGTTTATGCCAAGAAGTTCTTCTGAGTTGAACATATTGCACTCTTAATCTTTCTGAGCATGGTTTCATGTTCCCTCAGAGAAGCCGTCGCAACGTGAGGAGGAAGTTTTCCCTTGGTAGTCATTTTGCACGCAGGTGGTAATGAAACTGACAAAAGATGTGGCGTGAGTGCTAATTTTAAGACAGTAGCTCACTGCTTTATTGTCCCATGTCTGTTAGGGGTTAGTTGTCTTTAATAGGCATGGGTGATATTTCAAAATGTATCATCAGATTGTTTACATTTGTCTACAGTCAAAGGAGATTGTCCTTTACTTTTACATTCAGTTATTCCCTTTTCTGAGCATGTAAGGCCAATTTGGAAAAATCCTTCAAATCATTGTGGACAAAATTGACTTTGAATGGAGATTTTTGCAGCTATTGTTCTGTGTTTTGTTATTTGCCAAGTTATTAAACACATAAGCACTTCTCTTTTGATTTTCCTGATTATCAGTAGGGCTGCAATGTCAAGTTATTTTAATTTTGGATTCATTTGCTGATTTATTTTCTCAACGAATCAATGAATTGTCTGTTCAATGCAGTGGCAGAAAACTGGGAAAACACCCACTGCAATTTCTTAAAACCTTCAGTCTCAAAATGCATGTTTTGCAAAACCAACAATCTAAAAAAAAGACTAAAACGATTGAAAATATTCACATTTGAGAAGCAACAACCAGTGAATCTTTCTCCTCATTTTTGCCCTAAAACAATTTAATATTCTGACCATGGTCTTATTGTTTCAGCTCTTATTATGATAGATGTCTATATCCTTCATCATACAGAACTACTTTAAACTGTAATAGAAGATTTTATCCTGAGATTCTGGTCCTGTCAAAAGAAATTTAAACTTTTATTTTGCTAGAAACATTGTTAAACCAAAACAAAGGTTTTATGTCAATCTTAATTCTGTTTTTTTATTATTTATTTCTTTTATTATTATGTTTAAAAGTGACTTTTCTTCCACAGGTCACCAAATCATAATTGTCTCAATTATGGGTTGAATAATCTTAAAATCAGTCATCAGTTATGACCCTTTAAAAAGGTTTAGCAGTAAGTGCAGCATGCAGTCATACATGTATGTACAATAACTCTTTGCTCTGTGTTCACAGGTGCTGTTTAATCAGTTCAAGTACTTCTTCAACTTGTACTTTCTGCTCCTGGCCTGCTCTCAATTTGTGAAAGAGCTCCGTTTAGGTGCACTCTACACCTACTGGGTCCCGTTGGTATGTGACACATTGGATGTAAAAGTTCCTACACACTTTTTAATTTAGGAGAGAGAACTTTTTAATTTTGACACTTCTCATTCCAGGGTCTTGTTTTGACCATCACCATCACCAGAGAGGCAGTAGAAGAGATAAGATGCTACATTCGAGACAAAGAAGTAAACTCCCAGATTTACAGCAAGCTCTCAACAAGAGGTGAGAAACAGAAGCCTGACCAGCATCAGTTCTGTTTTTGTCCGTGTTGATATCTGAACCATGTCGCTTATTTCCCAGCATCGGCGTTGTGTATTAACTGTAGGAGGCTGGTCCTATTAAAACTTATTGGGGCTAGGGGAAATGGTGGGTAATTCAAAGCAGAGATGTAAAAGTGTACATAAGAGGCCTTGGTATAAAGTGCTACCAGCAATAAAAAGCAGGAGACCTCTTGTGGTTTCCATCACTTTGCTCCTTTGATGTGGCAGCTTGTTTTACCCATAAACACAATGACTGGTTGCCTCCATGATAGCGGCCCCCGTGCATATACTGTGGTTTATGGAAACTTTATGACGTCAGAACTCGGTGCGTTGTTTTCCAGCATTGGAAGAAACTAGATGAAGTTCTTGACTTTAGTTTTGTTAAACATTTTAGTCAGACAAATCAGAATGTAAACAATGCTTGGTATGATTTCCTACTGCTGAAGGAGTTGTATTCAAATCCTTCCTTTATTTTTATATTCAGATATTTGTGATATATTATAAAGAAAATAATCAAAGTAGTGGAAGTTTGGCAATTTGTGCTGACCAGTTGTAGCAGCTGTAAGCTTGTGTTTAGCAACAGATGTGATATTGGCATGAAAATACTTCCTTATATCTATCAAAGCTTCATCTTTTAGCTGCTTTGTGGAGGAGCGCACTATTGTGAAGTCTCTTGAACCCTAATGCACAGCAATATTAATGTGCTTTAATGTCTTACATATGCAAAGCCCAGAGGTCACGGCAGGGGTCAAGGGTCAGTGATCTCTTCCAAACAATTTTGCCCGTTCATTCCGACTGAAATGAGAGAAAAGGCTCGACTCCCCCGGCATTCTTTTCAAATCTGCAAGGAAAATTGCTTCTCCTAAATTCGCTGGGGTGACTGATGAGGCATGCGGGACGACAGCTCACCCAAAGAGGACACGAGTGTTTAGAAGTCAGCCTTGATTTAAACTGCACAGGAGAACTTGAAGTGGTTTTTGTTTCCTTTTTTTTTTTGTACAATTGTTTGTACAATAATTTAAAAAGTGCTTGAAACAGACAGGTCTGTATCTATTGAAAATGTTACTTACAGGGTTGGTGATTATGAATTTAAAAGTATAATCTTGAAGATTTTCGTTTAAATAAATGTCTGTTAAGTCCCTATCTATCTCCGAATGAGGTAACACAATGGTGATTGAGGTTATGGTCCACTGATGTAAACCTTTGCATTTGCATCGGGTGTCTGTGGCGACTTTTATGGAAAAAAATCCCAAGCGGCTCCCAGTTAGTGACGCTTTTTCCATCACCCAGCAGTGGTCGGTCTGCCAGAGAGGGTAGGCGGAGCTAAGCAGCTGTTTTTCCGGTCTCTGCAAGTGTTGCGAGTAAACAGTAATTTACTACTACAGATACAACTTCAACAAGAAGTGAAAATCCAAAGAAAAAGAAACAAACTCGATGCTCAGATGAAGCAAACAGTCTATAAAGGAAAGCGACCGTCAGCCAGGAAAATCAAGAGTTACAACCAGAGCCAACCGTGGACGTCACACATGCAGCACTGTCTGGATATCTGGGAAGTGTGCTCCCGCAATTACAGTTTATCGTTTTCATTAGAGGCGCCAAAGAGAACAAAACTAAAATCTTCGAGATTGAATCTTTCACATATTTTGAGCATATGCAACCATCAAACAATTCACAAACCTACTAAACAATTCATTAACCTTTTGAATTTGTTCTGTTTTGCAGGCACAGTGAAGGTGAAAAGCAGCGGGATTCAAGTGGGAGATCTTATAATCGTGGAAAAGGTTTGTTCACCTGGATGTGAATAGTTTTGTGCTTTAGAGCTGTCAAGTTGCCATTTATATGACAGCCAATAATGAGCGGGTTGTTAATCTCGTGTGCTCCTCTGGTGACTGAGGTGAAAGGAGTTAGTAAAGATTTTGTAATCTTGTGATCAATGCTGAGCCTCGGCCTGTCAAACTCAATGCATGCACAACAGAAGTGAACCTAAAATGCCTTTAATTAGATCTTGAACAAAAATTCAATTATGTTGCATGTATTGATATTTTTCTCTCTCCAACTTCAAGTCCCATTTTTAGTTTGCAGCAAATATCTAAGTTAGTTTGAGTCAATCTGCTGAGGTCTTTGTGCATGAAACATGAGACGTGAGTCCTGTCTTCAGTTTCCGACTGAGGGCTTCTTTCTGAATCACTCATTTAAGAGCAGCTGAAGGAAAGGTCACACATGTTGTCCTTCACGTTTCACTAATATGACTGAGTGATTTAGAGTTATGTGGGTTACAATTCATACAGAGCAGGGGTGAAACCAGTAGACAAAGAGAGCTTCAGAGTTTGGAGAAAGCCATACTAATACATCTTTATTAGACTTTATCGACCACTTAGCCACATGCAGAGTTCAGTTTTTGAGAAGCTGTCCACATGAGTTGAATGCAGAATTTGTCTCGTGAAGTGGAGAGACCACGTCTGGCAGAGTGTAAAACCCTGTCAGGGTCCCATTCAGGCCACGGCAGGATGATTTGCAGGAGGGCTTTATTATCGTGACTGACTGGCTGTTTGGTAATGTGGCGCATGAAAAGTCTTTTTAGTCTTAAAGAGACGTTGAGGGGAAGGAGGAGAAGTGAAGGATCAGGAAGTGATGTTGAAGTCATGTTTTTCTTTCTGCCCTTCTCTTTGTAGAACCAGCGTGTTCCTGCTGACATGATCTTTTTAAGGACCTCTGAAAGAAATGGTAAACATCTGCTGGTCATTCATCCAGATCTCCACAACAGGCCGGCTGCCAGGCTGGCTGTCTGGGGAAATGACTTGTTTAAAAGGGCGCTGAGATGCAGGGATTAGCCCTGAGCCAGGGCAGGAAGTCCTACAATGTCTAAATTGTAATTGGGTCCAGTACTAAACTATCACTCAAAGTTCCTACTCCATGTAATGTGGAGGTGAAATGGAGACTGCAGACAAAACATCGTGCTCCCTTCATCTTCGTACGTGAGCAAGTTTGTCTTTCAAATGATAAGATAACAAAAGTAAAATCGAGGGACATAAAAATCAAATTCAAAGAGAAAACAGGAGACGTGAGCGAAGGACGCCTCATCTGAATAATCAAATATGGATTAAGAGGAGATCTATCGGTGATAAAACGTGATGTGCATTGCATCCTTTATTTGCACATATACAAAATACACTTAAGTCCAGTCAAAGTAACAACCCCCTGAGGCACTGCTCATAAACATCTGATCACACGGAGAGCTTTATGTGCAGCTTCCACACACCCAAAGGTGACTCTGTAAGAGAAGCTGGATGCATGTTGTTGTTGCATCTTCCTGTTGGGGGAAGAAAAACAACAGCTTTGTTTTACTGGAAATAGAGCAGGGTTATCTCTCTTCCATGTGGAGGCCATTAGGTCAATTATGAAGAGCCTAGGCCAGGGCTGGGCGTTCTGGGCAGGATGACGCATGCAAGCCAGTGGGGGGATGGGTTTTTTGGGTGAATGCCTCCACTTCCATCCCAACAGTAATGTGCAGCTTTGTCCCATTCACAGAGGTAGCTGCTGTTCATTTGTGACCCCCTGTTAAATGACTCTTTACAAAGTTGGAGCAGATGAGACCAAAAATATACAGCAATAGTTGACGGTAGCCTTCTATTGGAACATAAATATAGAGATTTTTACAATAAAGATTATGATTTGCCTTCTTTAAATACAAGCCAATCTATTGTTGCCCCCTAGGGGTGGATGTGTTTCCATCAGGCATCAGTGGCAGCTCTTGTCCTCTCCTCCCCAGGCTCCTGTTTCCTGCGTACTGACCAGCTGGATGGAGAGACGGACTGGAAACTACGCCTCCCAGTGGCCTGCACACAAAGACTGCCCACAGCTGCCGTAAGTCCAAGAATCACAGCAGAAAGGTGGTAAAGATGTAGCTGTGTGAAATACAAACTGAAGAATATGTGAATATCTGCAGCTGGTCTGAGAGGAGTCTTTCATTAGGACGGAGCAGCAGTATAACGTGAGTGCAGGGTGGCCTGCTCTTCAGCAAAATGACTGACAGGTCAAAGGTTCACCTCAGGCCTTTTCCTTATGAAGAGTTCTTCACTGTTAACTCAGCTTCTTTTTTTTAAGGCAGATATTTGTACAGATATTTTTAGATTTCCAAACATGTCAAATGTGACAGTTGTTTGCTTTTCTAAATCTTCTTTGATAATAAATCTTTGTGTTCCGGGATATTACTCAGACTTAACATGACAACGACAAAGACTTAAAGATTTATCAAGGGAAATAATCTGCAGATTCAGTGGCTGTAAAAAATAATTGTCAGTTGCCGCCCCGGGTTCAACTCAACCCTCAACTGCTGCTTTTCCAAGCTGTGCTGCTGCTGTCATGTGTCGCTCTCCGAGCCCCTCGTAACAGGATGTTTTTTTAGAGAAAACAATATGTGCCTCAGGATCCTCACGTTCGTAAAAATATAAAGAACTGCCATATTTGTCAAACAAGTCAGGAATATTTATTTTCGAATGTGTCATAGCAGTTTGTCTACTAATTATAGCCTCAAGCAAAGCCTCAACAATATACAACCCAAAAAAAAAACAGAGCAAACACTGCCGCTGCATAACTGTAAACGATAATGTGAATGTAAATAATCTGTCGCCCAAAAGAGGTGCAGAGAGAGCTCGATAGTGTTTCATCAGCCAGTTTCTTCTTTATACGTTTATTTGTGTCAGTAATCCTTAATCATGTTGTTGATGTCTCACAGGACCTTCTACAGATCAGATCGTACGTGTACGTAGAAGAACCAAACATTGATATCCATAACTTTATTGGGACTTTCACCAGGGTGAGTTTTTATTTTACTGCTCATGCAGCCTTTTATGTAAAACTGATGGCAAATTAACATGTTAGTCTCACTTTTTAACAAGGTCCAAAGTCTGGTTAATGATCAAGTTATATTTCTGTGCCACTTTAAACACGACAGTGGCCTCAATTTTATTTAAAAACACAAGCAAAAGAACACACAGAGATTGACAAACAGTCACTATGAAATTCCTTTGATATTAGAACAGCCAATAAAACTAGGGACTGAGGTAAAAGAGGACTAAAGAAACTCCTTCTTACCACAGTAATAATTTGTATTTTCAGTTTTAATGGATTTATAAATAATATCTAGTTAAATGCCTTACATACCCACATTAACATCTTGGCCTACACTGTACGCTTGTGCACTGTCTGATTTAAATTGAAACGAGAATTTGCCCTCTTCTGGCATGTAATGATTAAACTAATTTGTAAGAAAGTAATGTAAGTAATAATAAGCACCAACATCTTCCTACAGCTCACATTTGTAACTCAATGCTGGCCCGTCTTTGCTCCCACTCATGCACTTGGTGCAAAATATCATGCGATGTGGTGACAGCATTGTGAGCCGTTGCATAAATGTCCTGCCATGTCTGATTAAAGCCTTGAGGAACATTAACATTTTTTTTCCATCACTTTAACGTTTATAAACAGAATGTTTCAGATCCCATGTTTGAAAAAGGGCTTAACAACGCTGCGACAGTTTACAAAACCTCTGTTAAACAAAGATAACGATTATCTGAGAAATTTCCATCTCCCCTCATTGTTTTGTTTAATTGTTGTCTCAACCGTTACAGGAAGATGGGGACCCTCCCGTCAATGAAAGTCTGAGCATTGAGAACACCCTGTGGGCCAGCACCGTTGTCGCCTCTGGTAAATATCTGACAGGTGGTGCAGCTAATAGCCAGGAAGTAGCCAGGACCAGCCTTCGCTCTAAGCGTGCAGAGCTGCGCTGAAGCGTTGCTTCCTTAACAACTGTTGATCTGATGACACACACGCATATGCACACACAGGAAATAATGAGGCAGTCAGACATTTATAAATAGCTCTGGGGCAGGTAACAATAATGGTAAAGTAGTGTTCGTCCTCCACAGGAGACTTAATCCCTTTTAAGCCATGCTTTCACATGTCATCCATTAGGCACTTTGAAATCTGCATCCTATATTCCTAATGACATTCATTCAGTTGAAAAAGTCGACTCATGTCAAGATTATAAGTCTGGGAAACATCTTCTCGACATAGTTTGTTTTATGTTGTTCCTTTTATTAAATTGACCCCAGGCAGCTTTTTTATGTGTTTTTCTCTCCCTCACTCCAGGCACAGTGGTGGGGGTTGTGATTTACACAGGCAGGGAGCTGCGCAGTGTCATGAACACCTCCAACCCAAGGCACAAGGTACAGTAGTGTGAAGCCTGAAGACCAGCATGAAGCTTGCATGAGGATGTATTCAGTGTATTTTGAATTTAAAGTGTTTTAAATGGATTTGTTGATTTACTTCGATCCGCATATTGTACGCAAACAGACAATTTCTGTTGATATGACTAATAATGTTTGCTTCTGTTTCTCCTGCTAGGTGGGTTTGTTTGACTTGGAGGTGAACTGTTTGACTAAGATCCTGTTTGGGGCCCTGGTGGTGGTGTCACTGGTCATGGTGGCCCTGCAGCACTTCGCTGGCCGTTGGTACCTCCAGATCTTTCGCTTCCTGCTGCTCTTCTCTCACATCGTGCCAATCAGGTGCAGCTTCAGATTCCCTACTTCAAAGTCCTTTAGTTTTATCTATATGTGGGAAGTTAAAAGCACTCATACACTGTTTATTGTTTGATGCAGTTTGCGTGTCAATCTGGATATGGGAAAGATGGTTTTCAGCTGGATGATTAAAAAAGACTCCAAGATCCCTGGAACGATGGTGAGGGCGAGCACCATACCTGAGCAGCTCGGACGCATCTCCTACCTGCTGACTGACAAAACAGGTTAGACTGCATGGACTGCCTGTGTAAAGCAGCACACTTGATGTTAAAATGCCATTATTTGTGTGGCCAAAGAATCACGTGGAGTGCTGAAATGAGAGGTTACGGTGCAGGGGATTTGCTAAGGAAGTATCCAGTCGGACAGAGTTAAGTCATTTCCTTCCCTGGGGGGCTGTGCTCTTTGGTGGGGTTTCAGCTCTTAAAGACCTACTACTTATTGGACCCTTAAATCATAAAAAAAGCCCAAACTCCCTCATCCGTACACACCTCTAAAGCACAACACCTCCACCGGTGCACTTCCTCAGGCGCGAGGTGTTACACGTCAGATTTATAGCCCTCATGCCCAATAAAATGATCGGCCATTTCCCCCGTCCAGAGCGTGATAAGGCCGGCGGGGTCTGCAGGTCAGGCTAATGTACGTGCAAGGCCCCAGAAGTCTTTGTGATATACTGGCGGAAAATGCTTTTAACATGAGTGTGAGGATACAGAGGTTATGTGTTGAAGAGAAGGCTTCTGGTTTTCTGACCAGTCACCATATGTGACATGCAGAGTCTGTTTAACGTTACTGATTAATGTTTTTAAATCCCGACCTGTGAAGAGAGGAACAAACCTTCACAGATATCGATGCTGGAAGCGTTAGTTTACATCCAAACTATAAAATAGAGATGTTCTTTACCGTACACATTCTGACACCTGGTATTGAGTATTGGTCAAAATGGAATAACCTCTAATACCAGTGCGATATATTAACCAACAGCTGTATACTACTGACCCTGATATGACTGCTATCCTTGTTGTAGGGCTTTGCTTAGAATCCTGCTGCCTTATAAGAGACATATCTGACACCAAAAGGGTCACATGCAGAGTTTACACTAGACTTTTTTTATATAGAGCTAATTAATTAATTAATCGACATGAATTAACACATTAGACATCCTAAAAGTATGTCTTTGCATTTCATTAACGTTGAATAAAGTAATTTCAAATAAGGTAAACGGCTGTTTAGGTCAGTTCACGGCTGAGTGGAACTGCTCTGCGTTCTTGCACAGTTGAAGCCATCCAACCCATTCAGACAACTTGCAAGTTCTGACCCTTTTTCCTCAGTGAAGCGGCGTCTCAGGGCTGTTTTTATCCGCTTCTGGAGCGAGAATCCGCCCTCTGCAGCCACGCTCGACGCAGTCATTTTGCTGGCCAGCTTTGCCCAGTCAGAGGAGATTTCCCCGAAATCCCGGATCATAGTTTCACAGGCCGAGTGGAATTTCAACCCGCCGTAGCCATGCAGCGCTGTCATCATCGGCACTGCGTCTCGCCGTGTGCTGAGATGCAAATGATGGGTCGCTGTCCATCTCCGCCCATCCATCAGTTGATGTTTTAACATTTGAGGCAAAGGCTGTTTTAGTTTATATTTAAGTTGTCTTGGCAACACATCTTTTAATGAACCCAATAGCCTATTTAATACGTCATTACTAATTTCTTAATAATTTACTTATTTGGCATATTTTCCCACCGGACATTTTGGCCGTTGATATCTTACCTGCCGGACAACCGCACGTGATACCGGCAAAAAGCTGGTAGATACCAGCTAACGTCACCTGTGGTCACATGTATCCAATTATGCTTCAATTTATCTTGAAAATAAATGTCAGTTGTATTAATTGTGATGTAATCTCTACCAGGTACTCTAACTCAAAATGAAATGGTGTTCAGACGGCTCCATCTTGGAACTGTGGCGTATGGGATGGACTCGATGGATGAAGTGCAGAGCCATGTGTTCAGCGCCTACACGCAGGTAACAGCACACATGCAACGGTCAAAGAGAAGTTAAAAACATCACTCACAGCGTTAAGAAAACAAACACACAAAAAGTTTTAAATTCCAAAATCTTTGCTGAGGGTAAAACAAACAGACAGAAGCATTGTTGTAAGAAACATATCAGTTTGTGATTATTGTTTGGTTGAATGCTTCCTGACCTCAGATGACACCCTTTGTCCCCCTTGACACCAGAGGTTAGTGAAGCAGGAAACAGGATTAGCCCACAAGCGAAGCACTGACCGGACTTCTTTAATGACGCTACCATTAACCCCTGGAACGCGCCGCCTTCTAAAAATAGCAAGGCCACAATGCAAAGGCAAAGTGTTCATATTTACTTTACACATCTGGTTATGTTTACTGGCCACTGTGGCAGCAGTGATTGAGATGGGTCAGACTTAAACCTACACATCTCCAGTTAGTGATCCTTTGTTATATAAAAGGGTTAAAGGGTTTATATCTTTGTTTAATTTTCGTTCTACCTTAAGAGATTTTTAGCTCCTTTTTTCTTGCACAGTACAGATTGTTAGTCCTGTTGGCCACAGTAGCTGTTCACTCTTAAAACAACCTTGACCACAACAGAAGACTCCCGTTACAAAAGGCTTTCATAGCTCTTCTCTGATTCCTGTACGCCCTTCTGTTGATCACAATGCTTTCTGTATTTCTCGTCAGCCCACCCATGACCTTCCAGCCTCCAGGGCTCCAGCCGCCACTAAGGTCCGCAAAACCATCAGCAGCAGAGTTCACGAGGCTGTGAAAGCCATCGCCCTTGTGCACAACGTGACGCCCGTGTACGAGGCCAACGGTGTGACAGACCAGGCAGAGGCTGAGCAGCATTATGAAGACACGTGCAGAGTCTACCAGGCGTCCAGCCCAGATGAGGTAGCCACACAGAACAATACACAAGCGTGCATCGGTGCTCCTCCAGTTTTGTGACATTTGTGGTAGTTTTGTCAACAAAAGGGTTAAATGCTTCTTAGTAGACAATTCGGTTTAACTAAGTCCACAGGGCACTGGCTCATTTGAAAATGTTATACACCTTGAGTTTAAGATTTGTACGTAGGAGTAATATTTTTATTTGTGACATCAAAACTAGTTTGAATTACTTGAGTGTGATGTGGACCCTTAAAACCCTTAAAACCCTCAGCACACATCCACTTCTAACAGACTTAAAGAGATGAAGATGACATCTTGTATCCAGCAGCTAAATATCTAAAGACTAGCTCCAGTCATGTTTTAAGACATAAAAAAATGCTCTGCTTGAAATTATAAGATGTGTTGCAAAATATGTTTAATTACTTCATTACTACTACCAAAGCATCTCCTCCTTTTCCCTCATTAAAAATTCCAGAATCTGTATAGGCCCCGCCCACTATGCACATTTCTAACCGTCCCCTCCGTCGCAAAAACAAAACACGTCTCCGCCATCGTTTAGTGGCAACTTGTTGAAACTTAGCTAGCTTGAAATGTATTAATCAGTAGTAACGTTAATGTTAGTAGTCAGTAGTGAGTTTGCCAAAATTACAATGACGGTTATAGCTGGCTCGCGCATCACCGAAGTGGTTGCCATAGGTTACACATAATGATATGCATAGCTTCACCCCGTCCATTAACGGGATTGGCTCCTTAGGTTTGTGACGTCTCAAACCTGCCAATCTGAAAACGTGTTGTTCAGCCTGTCCTTGGTACACTGCAGTTTAAAAGCAGACAGGCCCAGCCGTGGAGATGACTGCTCATGTTGTCCCTGATATGTCACATGAAGAACTCCACATGGAGATGTTTACAAGGTTAAACACTTGATTTTCACTGGAGCGGGTCTTTAAAACAAGTTTACTTTTTTTGAGGGAAAAACAGCCATAAATTTTGCTCATTTAAATACAACCAGGAAAATACCTACATTTACTTTATTTTGACCTGTTTGGAAATATTCAATTAATCTTCTTTAGCAAAATGACAAACATGTTCGGCCTAACAGGAAAGCAGACTTCTGGTCTAAAGACTGAGAGTTTGACCTCTTTTATCTTAAGTATCTTTCCTGCCTTTTTTCTTTAAGAGCAGCAATCACAAGCCAAATTGATGTCCTTGATCAGTTTACATATTCTTTGAACATCAGGAAGCGTGCTGAGGAATTGATTCATTTCCTGCAGGCATAAATACGGATTTCCTTAATGTGCTCCCCAGCCCATTGCACTTACAACCTTTTGAATTTCCTTTATGTTAGCACATTTTAAGCGAGCAGTGCATCTTTTCTGAATCAAGATCTGTGGCTGATATTGTTGGAGGAAAATGTAGCCGTTTTTATTTTTTTAGGTCACACTGACCAAAACTTTTAACAGTTTTTTCTTGTAGTTGCTGAGCCCTGAAAGGTGCATTGTATCAGCTCAATCTAGGGCAAGATTCAGTTTGCTTTCCGACGGCTTTCAGGAAGTCTTAATATAGATCTGGTTTTGGCTTTGAGCACCGTGGACACAATGTCACTGACTGTAAGATGTAAAGTTTTACCAATGTTGTCAAGGCTTACTTTAATTTCTTAAATATGTGTAAAGGTAAATTAAAATAGGTCACATATTGTAATCAGAATCATCCTATGCATGAGTAAAACAAAAAGGTGACCTACATTATGTGTGATTCACCAAGGAGAGTTCGTTTCTGAATCACTTCACAGCTCATAAAAGAAGCTCTTGAGTCAAACTAACTGAATCCAGCAGTTCTCAGTCCGGCTAGAAATCTGCAGCCTACCGAGAATCTGCTATTACAAGGTGGTGCTGCCGTTGTGGTGGCCGCCAGATCCACAGTGACTATTTGCAGACTGTGACTAAGTACAAACTTCATATTTCCCAACCTGGATGACAAACATTATGGTAGTCAGAGTCTTGTCTGACGGTAAAAGCCCTCCTGGCCAGGCATTGCCAGACTACGTGGTCATTTGTTTCCAAAATAAGTCATTTCCAAAACCGAAAAAATTGGTGGTTTTCAAATCAGAGTTTGAAAGTGGAGAGTTTTGTTGTTTCTCCTCATCTGTGCCCATTTGGCCGCTCTGCTATTAGACCTGTCAGAAAATAAATGATAGATTAGCTTTGTGATCAGGTCTGGAAGTTATTGGGCAATGTCGTCTCCGCTCTCATTCTCCCCACAAACACACACACACAGTTAGTGTCGTGTTATTAATGGATGTCATCTGTTGTGTCCTTCAGAAAACGACCGAGCAATAACAATATTTTCAGTTCAGAAACGGACATTTCCCTCATTTATCAATCAATACTCCTGAGTGCTGAAAATGCTCGAGCTATTGATTAAGGCTGAATGGTTACTGAGCTCCCTGACATCCTGCTCTGTCCAAAGTGGCCTTCACTGTTTTCTTTGTAATTCCAGTAATGGAACATCATATTGATTTAATGGCTTTGCAGTAAGAATAATAAAACCATAAGAAGTGATCACTTTTCTCTCTTTCTGTGTGTATCTGGATGATTATTATGTTTTATTAACACCATAAAACATTAAACACGTCTATTGGAGAAATATTCCAGCCTCTGTATCCACTTATATGTTTAAATGAACTCCCCTTCATGCCTTTACAATGTGTTGTTGATAGGTGTCGCTGGTGCAGTGGACTGAGAGTGTCGGTCTGACTCTGGTGGGAAGAGATCAGTCCTCCATACAGCTGCGGACCCCTACTGGCCAAATACTGAACTTCACCATCCTGCAGATATTCCCCTTCACCTATGAGAGCAAGAGAATGGGCATCATAGTGCGAGTGAGTGCTGAGATTGATTTGCTACTTGTGAATACTTGTGAATACTTGTGCGTATTTGGCTCTCTTATCACTTGCAAAGAAGCTGAATTTATTTCCTAGTGGAAGGGAAATTGTTGTATAAATAAAGTTGAGCCCTATTTTATTTTGTTTCTTCACGACCAACAGGTACACAAATATTCTAAATTGCATCCTTGAAATTGGCTAAAACGTAATCTTTAAGGGCAAATGCACTCGATCAAAGTATGTTTGTTTTTGCAACTGACAGGCTACGATGTTAATGAAACTGTCAGACAACAGAAAGCCCCGTTACATTTAAAAATAGACCTTCTGTAAAAGCCGGAATATAACACACAGTCTGTTTTTGGGGGTATCCCAGAGAGAAAACCGTTTTTCATAGCTATTTATTAATAAAAAATTGTATACAAAATATTTCAACAGAATTTAAATTTTATTTCAATTGAAACACTTTCAAAACACTCACAAATTATAGCCGACCATCTGTTTTCACCATGTCGAGTTTGCAATCCTGCTCAGCCTACGTTAACGTTGACTGTTGTTAGGGTGGCGGCTGCATGTCCGGTACAGCGCATGTCCGGGAAGAAGCGTTCGCTAGCTTATAGTGCTGGGTTCAATACCGTGATGCCTCTCCCTGCATTTTATACTGATATATTGGTCGCACCGGTATAAAGGACGCAGCCCACTTTTTAGACACAAAAAATATTAAAAGTGCTTCTTATACACAGAATTTTCCGGTTTTATTTAAGGTAAGATGCCTTTTTGCCACAAATGGCCACAACAGGATTCTCTTCAGAGCCACCAGACTCCATTCACAAATACAGTAATTATACCTTGCAGAATATGCAGAGTTTCTGATCTACCACTGTCTCGATCTGTTAGTTTGTCTGTGTAGTTATTTGGCGTTGGATCCATGTTGACCCTTTGAAACACCGATGTCACGCAACAAAACAAATAAACTAACTCATCGAAGCAGCACTAGACCTGCAACTCCAGTTTTTCTGTAAGCTAAAATTCCTGTTTCTGTCAGTGGAGTCTGGTGACTTTGTAGAGAGCTTTGTAACAGATATTTCTAGTTAGAAAGAAGCATCATACATTAACAATAGGGTCCATCTCTCTGGTATGTATTAGTCTTTTAAACCCCATGTTAAAAGGGGCCAAGGTTTACAAATACGGGAATTTCCCCTTTAATTAGTAAGTAGTATTACTTGCAATAACATTGTGGGTCAGTGCTTGTTGCTAGGAGGCCAATTGGGGCTTTACACTGACTCTAACAACAAGACAAACAACAGAAAATCAGATCGGTATTAAAGCATATTATCTGAGAAAAACCTCACCTTTAATAACCTCTGACTAAGTCTGATGACTAATTTTATTTGTATTGGCCCGGCTTTAGCTCAGGAAGCCTGAGGTTTTCAAACTCGACTTCCTTCAGATAATATTTTCAAAAGTTTTTTTAAATCCCTCGTGAATACCAAAATAAGCCACGCATTTCCTGGCAACAGAAAAAAATCACCAAATAATGCACGTGCACCTTGGCTCACGTGGGTATGAGCTGGAAATCCCTTCAGAGAGGAACAGACGTGGGTATGTATTATCCTATTTTTGTCTAACCTTTGGTGTAACTGTTCTCTAGGATGAATCCACAGGAGAGATCACGTTCTACATGAAGGGTGCTGATGTGGTGATGGCAGGCATCGTCCAATATAATGACTGGCTGGAAGAGGAGGTACACTTCCTTCTTTTTTCATAAGACATGATGAAGATGTACTAACAGTGATTTTATTCCTGTTATAAATTATTCACAGACTAATGGACTATATAGCATGCTGAATCCAGATGTTGCTGACTCTTTTCTAGTGCGGAAACATGGCGAGGGAAGGCCTGAGGGTACTGGTGGTCTCCAAGAAATCCCTGACAGAAGAGCAGTATCAAGACTTTGAAGTAAGCTCAGGAGATGAAGCCTTACAGTAGTTACACGTTTAGTTTTCCTGGCTCGTGTTTGATAAAGCCGTCACAGATAAAAACTGCAGAGATGTCAACAGTGTGTAGGAAACTTTAAGCTCATATTACACTGAAATTCTGCTGAAGGATATTTTCTGCAGACATGTTCAGTCTTCTTAAATGTCAAAGTGCGTTGTTGGGTAATTAGAGGGTCCGCTCCATGCACCCCACCCGCCCACACACACACACCCAAGCCCCACTCATTGTTTGAGCAGGGCAGGGCTGTCTCCCCCTGCAGTCTTCAGCCCCAGGCCCCTGACTGAAGTGTATAATTGTGTGAGCAGAGCTGGTGGGCAGCAGTGAGTCACCGACTGAGTCACACACTGAGTTTGTGTTCCTGTATGACTCACGCTCAAATTGTTTTTGCTTTATCTCACTCTCAAATTGCCCTGGAGTTGGAGCTCTGAAGATGGGCGTTAACCAATTGATCACGTCTGTTCTGTATTTTCTAAAACATGGGTCATTTTCAGGGCTGCTTGTTAGCAAATATATGTTAGTTTGCACAGTGTTTAATCACTGTGTAGATGGACAGATTCTGCTCATGCATGTACACTATGTGAGGCATCCTTGTTGCAGTTTTTTATACCACCATAGCTGTGTTCCAATCCAGGGGCTGCAGCCTCCGAAGGCCGTATTTGAAGTCTGATTGCGTTACAGAAGGGCGCCGTAGGCTGCCAAATTTCCAGGGCTCCTTCAGATGCGGCTGACAAATGTGTCCTCCTTTTCCCGGGTCGCGAAGGATCCATCGGGTGCATCCTTCACGGCCCAATGCATCCTGAGATGCATTCTGCACCAATTCAAACGAGTTGGTGGACTCTCACGTGGCGGAGGAATACACTTGTAAATGTAAAGTTTTTGGTTTCAACTCAATCAAATAGCTAGAGATACATGTTTAAGAAAACAAAAGGGCCCTTGAAACAAATTATCTTTAAGATAACAGGCTAACTTACTCGACGTTATTTATGCTAGCTAGTTAGCCCGCTAGTTCTCTGTTGCTAGGCGACAGGCGCAGCGTTTGGTGACGCAAGGGTAAGGGCGGGACCAGCCGGTGAAGCAAGTAGGAAATCCTCCAGAGACCGGACATCTCATTTCAGTTCGGCTTTAACGGTCTACACAGGCTATGAATGACGCATCCTCCATCGACCGCCTGCTTTGAAGCCTGGCGCCCGTGGATTGGGACACAGCTCATGTGTTAACCATGACTTCAAGAAATATTTTTCCTGACTTATTCCTTGATTCCACCTCATTTATACTGAAATAATCTCTTTCAACAACTGAAATTCTCTCTCCTGCTCCACAGGCACGCTACGTCCAGGCCAAGCTCAGCGTCCATGACCGCTCTCTGAAGGTGGCCACGGTGATCGAGAGTCTGGAGATGGAGATGGAGCTGCTGTGTCTGACTGGGGTGGAGGACCAGCTCCAGACTGATGTCAGGCCCACACTGGAGATCCTCCGCAATGCAGGAATCAAGGTCTGAGGGGGGCTGAATGCCTCATAGCTCACAGTAGCAACAAAACGAAGAAAACAAAACATACAAACAACACAAGAACATGTGTTTTTATGTCTTTCTACAATAACATGCCTCATCCAAGTATAAAAAAGACCACAGGGAATAAGAAAGGATTATAAAGAAAGTCTTAGGGCCCGATCAGACGGAACGCGTTTCAGCAGCTGGGGGCTTTTTTGTCCTTGTTTTCACTGAGAGGATTTTTGCGTTGCAGAGTGCCGCGTTTTCCGCTCTGTGTGCCTCTGAGGAAACGCTCCGAGGGCCTCGAGTTGAAAAAACTTAAACTCAAAGCAGTAAAGCGCCCGACGTCATGGCTGTTCTTTCTCATTGTCCAATTGGATGAAAGGAGAGGCAGTCTGTCAGTTTACAATATAACGTTTAGGTTAATGACAGCTAATGATTCGGTGGTTGCCCTGACAACAGTAAAAAAACAAAAAGGTACAGCGAGCTGCTCTTTTTGCTCTATCTGGTTGACCGGTCTCGTCCCTTAACTGGTGGTTGGTCTGCACACTGCAGGGGGCTGATATATAATATATGACCACATTTTTTTAGGAATGAGCATTTGGTTTCATGCACTGTCACCACAAACGGACAGTCACTGCATTAATATCCGCTCTGATTTTCTCCGTCATTCTTTTAATTTAAAGGGATGTTTCATCCTGAACATGAACGTAACTCTTTTCTGTGTATCTTGCAGTGCAAATAGTTTATGCTTTATTTGCTCAGGTGTTCAGGTATCAAATCTGTATCCTCCCAGAAAAAAAATACTCCATAACTCTTAATAAAACAAATAACAAGCTGCCAACTTTGTCAATTAAATTCCTATTTATCTCCATTGAATCTCAATGAAAACAAAAAAATCTGAAGAATACTTAAGAGCTGATCGAATGAGCCCAGAAAGATCGGAAATATTTTGTATTTAAGGTAAATCCACCATCTTTTACAAGAAACACTGAGCAACCAATCAATGTGATGCCCGGTGTTTGTCCTCAGTTTGAAGCACAACTACTACACTGAAGTAAACATTGATCATAAGATAATTTCACAAACTTTGGCACCCAGATAAAGCAGTTACACGTTGCTTAAAACAGTGATTGTTTGATCCCTGGAATTTAGTTTCTCTTCAAACAACAGCTGCAACTAAAAATGATGTTACATTCTGGTGTTTGTGTAGGTTTGGATGCTGACAGGAGACAAGCTGGAAACGGCCACATGCACCGCGAAGAAC
This sequence comes from Semicossyphus pulcher, assembly GCF_022749685.1. Lineage (NCBI taxonomy): Eukaryota > Metazoa > Chordata > Actinopteri > Labriformes > Labridae > Semicossyphus > Semicossyphus pulcher. The sequence goes on from NW_027211637.1 coordinate 28,315,702, forward strand.
GCCCACCTGATCACCCGCAACCAGGACATCCACATATTCAGACCCGTAAGTGGTGGATAAAGACCCTTCTTCCTCTAACATGAATATGAAGTGGGTAATGGTTCATTTTAGCCTCACAGGGTTCATCGCAGTTCAATTTAGCTCTGACAGTTTCCTGACCCCACCGACCCACCGGCATCCATCCTCTGAGCGACCAAGGCCCATTAGCTGGTGGTCGTACAGCCCCACATAACTACGCATGCAGCCGGAGCCAGCATCCACAGCTGAATAAATCACCTCCCACCAGTGAAAGCATCCAAGCCACTGTCAAAGAGAACAAACAGGCCTTCCCTCACACATAGAGGAGAAACCAGCTGAACCACTCCCAGAGGGAACATGCACAGGGCTCACTTCCTAATTTGTTTTGCAGCTTTCGGACTCTCCCTCCCGCTTTGATAGTCCCCTTCTGCCTTCCCCTCTGGAGCCGTGCCAGAGCAGAAGGAGCGCCTGCCATATAGGAAGGTTACAACTTGCGTACAACTGCGGTTACTGGAAGAGAATAACAATGGCTGGCACGGCTTGAAAACCTCCGTCCCAATGGACGGGGGAGTGCTGACTGTGCCTGCAACCCATACATCTGGATTAGTTTCCTGGTGGCCACCAATGGCCCAATCTGGATTGACGTATGAATAGTCAGCGGTTGAAGGATATTCATTCCAGAGCTTGGCTCTTGTTGACAGATTAACACCGTGCCTTGTCAGAGCTGCATTTTTGGAGAATTTTTTATTCTATATTTGAATCTGACACATTTTTTTAAATCCTCAGGTGACTTTAAGATACAGTGTGTTTCCACATCTCACAGTTTCATGTCCGTGTAGGTTCTCAGTCATCCAGGTCATGGAAATTCGAAGCTTAATCCAAAGGGCAACTGGAAAGAAATATAAGCCTCTGATTCTTGGCTTATGTTTCTAGCTCCGTCCACCAGTCAGTTTAGAATTAAGATGCTTTTCGGATGGGAGATGAAACGTCTTTAAGAGCTTCAACCAAGTCCAGTTGCCTTTTGGATTAAGCTTCCAATCTCACAGTTTGCCATTCAAACTGAGATTTTGGGACCAGTTTAGTTGAACCTTCCCTCTTTAGCATTAATTCTAACTACTGGTACATAAACAAATGAATTATTACACAAATAATATTTTGTATTATTACAACAGGTTTTACTTTATTGTCATTAATTACCTGTTTATACACCAGCCTTCACTTCTAAGTGCCCCTAAGAGGGGAGCAATTAATGAATGAATGCACTATTATGTGTTTACAATTACATTAAAATGTGAACCACTTACTGTATATAACATTTTTAAATGTCAATATAGTTATAAGCTCTTCTGTACTAGCTTACTAACTTCAAAGTAATGCTGAAAGACTGTTGAAGTGTTACAAAGATTTAAATGGAATAGCTTGGTAAATATTTGTTGTTGCTTAATCCAACTACTTTAAAAAATGACGAGAAGAGACTCTGAACTTAAAAGACGTGAAATAAAAAAGGTGGCATACATGTTAGCTTGTGTTTACGAAGAGTACAGCTTGCGGCTAACAGAGTTTTGCATAACTTCTCAACATTGCCCTTCCGTCGTCCGCCATGGCATTATGGGTAATGAAGTCCTTGAAACACAACTTCAGGCATCTGGCCTCTAAATTATCTCCTGTTCTTATCACTTCACCAAATCAAATATATAAATGAAATGTACAGTCTTGTTTTAACTCAATCCTTTTTAAATTTACTGTTTTACATGTACTACCAACTTATTAAACATATTGACTTATTAGCCTAACCCTTGTAAATACACCAAATACAGTCACAACAGTATTTCACTTGTTGGTGCGCAGCTCGGTTGGTAGAAGGGTAATTAATTTATTTTGCCTTATTGCCTTTTTGTCTTAATGATATGATTATATTATGATATCATTTTACAAAATTCTGTTTTTTAAGTATCAAAATTGTAAATGGTTCATAAAAATGGACCACAGCTCATTGAACATCACTTTTGTAGTTGTAATTTTACTACATTTGTTAAGCTGTTTCTGTTCCATTTCATGGAGATTTAAATGTAACTGTGGTTTTAACATAGCTAAGATAACATGAGAAATTCGGGAGCTAGAACAATGTAGTTAAAATATACATATGCTTGGTATGAATGTCGTAGCTTCCAGTTTAAACTATGGCCTGATGTTAACTTACATAATACCTAAGAATGATCCAAAGGTGTTACATGCAGTGAGTAGTCTTTCACAGTCAGAATCACTATATCACAATATATTTCAGTCATATTGTCACAGGTTTTTCTGCACGTATTTATTCGCCCTAACGTTTTCTGTTACTGCACCTGGAGGAAAACAAGCAGCCATTCTTAAAAGCTGCTGCTCTGATTACAATCAGGACACAAAGGCTGACAGATTGTCATCTTGATAATCGCTTGTTACTGAGTGCTTTCTTTGTGCTTGCATGCATATGTGTGCGTTTATAAATGTGGTTGCCTTTGCCCTAGGTGACAACGCGAGGGGAAGCCCACCTGGAGCTCAACGCTTTCAGGAGAAAACACGACTGTGCGCTGGTGATATCGGGGGACTCGCTTGAGGTAAAGCATCTGTGTGTGTGTGTGTGTGTGTGTCTAACTCTCCTACAGACACGCTTCTCTTTATACAACCCTGACATGTTTTCTGTGTGACGCATGATAATATCGCTGCCACTGAAGCATCTCCGGAAGTGGTATCTGTGGTTAGAGTCACTTTCTGAACCGCAGCAGAACTTCAACTGTAACTTAAGCTGAGGTGTTAAAGAGGTACAGCTGAGATCAGTTATATTTGGTGGTCTCAGTTGCTCACCTGTACCTTCTGGTGGCTTTCTTGCAGGTCTGTCTGAAATACTACGAGTATGAGTTCATGGAACTCGCGTGTCAGTGTCCCGCTGTGGTTTGCTGCCGATGCACCCCCACTCAGAAGGCTCAGATAGTCCGGCTGCTGCAGGAGCGCACAGGCAAGCTCACCTGTGCTGTAGGTGAGTGGAAAGAAGCAACAGCTTTTTCATGAGGGGCAGTGTTAATTTTTGCAGCTATTTTAGATCTAGTCTCAGTCTTAGTCTTTTTTACCCTTATAGTTTTAGTTTAGTTTTAGTCGATGACACTCAAACCATTTTTAGTCCAGTTTTGAACACGAAAATGAACACTTTAAATTTCAGCAGATCATCCGTACAGTAAAAGAACGATGAGGACACAGCATTTAAGGACACTGGATTACGTTTGGTCCTAACTTTTCATCATCTCTTCTCATTTAAACAGTCTGACTGAAGCAGACAGACGATTTTTTGCGGAAGAAAATGCCCCTTTTTCTGTGAGCGTGCACAGAGCCTAAAGCAGGAAGCCTGAGTTAACAGAGAAAGTTCACAACCAACTTCATGAGATCCGTTATCTCTCACTGTGAAGATTTTCATGTAAATAAATGTCCGTTAAGTCACTATCTATCGCCGAATGAGGTAACACAATGGTGATTGAGTCTATGGCCCACTGATGACAGCCTTTGTATTTGCAGTATCACAGACTGGGTGTCTGGTGCGACTTTCAGATAAAAAATAACAAACGGCGCCCAGTTAGTGACGCGTTCTCCATCAGCCAGCAGTGGTTGGTCTGCCAGAGAGGGTAGGCGGAGCTAAGCGGCTGCTTTTCCGCTTTCTGCAAGTGTTGCGAGTAAACAGTAATCTACTATGGCTGAACAAAGAAAGAAAAGATGGATGACTACAGATACAACTTCAAAAATGAGTGAAAATGAAAAAGAAACAAATTGGACGCTCAGATGAAGCAAACAGTCTAAAAAGGAAAGCGACCGTCAGCCAGGAAAATCAAGAGTTACAACCGGAGCCAACTGTGGACGTCACACATGCAGCACTGTCTGGATATCTGGGAAGTGTGCTCCCACAATCTGAACTGAGATCTTCGAGATTACAGCTTTAAGGCTTTAAATTTAAATTTCGAATGTCCGACAGCCGACCTCTAACATTTTAGTCTCATCTCGTCTCGTTAACGAAAACAAAACATACATGTCATCAGAGTTTTTATTGTCAAAGATCTATTTTTAGCTCGTCAACTAACGTCTTCTTTCCATTTTCTACATCCTCCTTAAAACATGTTTCAGCCATCTTGGTTGTTTACAAAATGCTCGAACGAGGCTCCTCTTTACAGTCAGCCATTGAATCTAACCTGCTGCATGTTGGAAAAATAGTGGTGATTGGCCCGACCTGAATTAGCCCGGATGGATATTATTTTGATTTGGATTGGGAACAAGGTGTGTCAGCCAGAGCAACTTAAAATTCGCTTGTATATTTTTGTGGTTCACAGGCTGAATTGATTCCTTAAAACGTGTAACTTCAAACTAATTAGATCAATTATTGAGCTTCTTATTGAAGTCACTGAATTTAACATCATTCTGACCCTTTATACGTGATGTAACTGAGTTGTTTGAAAGATATTTTGTTACTATGATTGTTCATTCAGCTGTACCACCCAGCCTCCTTATTTCAGCCTTTATCTCTTAAATTCCAAACAGATATGTCATTTCACTTACTTTGGCTGCGCTTCTTATCTCACAATCAGGCCAAACTAAGGGAGTGTCTTCAGTCCTCAGTTAGAGTTTGTTTTGGTGAGTCACTGATGTGAATCCTGACACCTCCGTGGCTTTTGTTTTCTCTTAGGGGATGGAGGAAACGATGTCAGCATGATCCAGGAAGCCGACTGTGGCGTGGGAGTGGAGGGAAAAGTAAGACTCTGTCCATCTCATCCCTGCACATTGACGTGCCGCTCTCACAGATTTTCGCTTTGTGTTTCCTGTCAAGATCTCTCTCATGTTCAGAGACATGCAGAGAGACAAGCACACAGATGATTCCTCTTTTTGAGCATCTATTGTCTGAGTAGAGGAAACATAATGACAGGATGCTTTTGTGCCCAAGTAAAAGTAATGGTATCTCTTCAGCCTGCCTCTTGTACGTTTCACAATTCTGTCAGACATGGACTTCACACACGTCCAAGAAATTAGCTTACTCCTTTTCTTGCTTGTAGAGAACTCTTTAATCTGCTGGTGACAGATAAAGGCAGAGAAAGCAGACAATTAGCTTAGCTTAGCAGAAAGACTGGAAACATTGGGAATCGGCTAACTAGGATCTGATTAAAAAAAGCTCTTGACTAGCTCCTGTAAAGCTCATTAATTAACTCATAACACTTTATATTTTGTTTGTGTAATCTGTAGAAGAAACTGGAGGGTAAAATCAACAATTTGTGATTTTACTCGGGGTTATGCATGGGAATATTTTTCCTACAGGACTCCAGGATCTTTCAACATATCCAGCACATAATCCACCATTTTTTAGGTGGAAAATTGTTGTTAGATTCAAAACAATAAGTTGTCTAATGGACAACTTTATCAACAGTAAATTTATGAACAATTCTGATGATTGAATCGAAACAATCAAGTATTTTTGGGGGGCAAACATGTCCTAAATTCTCCTGTTCTTGTAAGTGAATACTGTCAGATTTTTTGGGCCTTGGACTTGTCTGAACAAAATAAGACATTTGAGTACGTCATTTTGGGCTTTAGATATTTTTCACAAGCTTCTGATATTCTACAGCCCAAACAATAAATTGATTAATTAAGAGAAAAATCTGGACAATAATCGAATAATTTGTTGAGTGCATGCTTGAATGTTTTGATATAAGGCCTGAAGGTTTATTAATTTTGACTAATGTCATGCTTGCAGGGAGTTTTATCCACCTTCAGTCTGAATTTTGTTTTTCCAAATAAGCAAGCTGTGTATTTGTCACTGTATGATTAACTCCGCTAATATTCACTCAGCTTCTCAGGTCAGCAAACACTTCTTTTAGTTTGTCCTCACTGCCCTCTGTTCTTTGTGTTGGACAGGAAGGCAAGCAGGCCTCGTTGGCCGCCGACTTCTCGGTGACTCAGTTCAAACATTTGGGCCGTCTCCTCATGGTGCACGGTCGGAACAGCTACAAAAGGTCTGCAGCCCTCAGCCAGTTCGTCATCCACAGGAGCCTGTGCATCAGCACCATGCAGGTAGAGTTTGTGTTCATCAATCATGTGATAATTTATTTAAAATGCACATATTTTCCAAATGCAATTTTCACAACAGATCATCAAATTTTAAAAATTTGACCACAAAATGCTGCACTCAAAATACAGCATATACCTAAAACACCACAAACTGTGTTTATCTGAGCATCGCTACCATCGATATGTTAATCCATTAAATGCATATAATTCTTGTTGCTGTCAAACAGTAACCAACTGCCTTCATACTGAGAGTATTGTCTTGCTCTATATCTTTTAATGGATCTAGAGTAAGAGGGACTTTAAAGACTTTAAAGGCAAGACTACAGTAAATGCTACATTCATGCACATTCAGGGACGTGTTCATTGCAAGTTTTAAAAAAAGTCATTTATTATGTATTATTTATTTATTTATTCCAAAAACCGTAAGCAGTTTGAGGCCAAAACACATTGGAATAGCTAAGTTTAAAAAATATATATATATTGGGGGGAACTGGTTTAGCTCAGTACAGAGGCTACAGTCCTCATCGCACTGCTCGCAGGTTCGACTCCTGATCTGCTGATCATTTAGTGCATGTCACCCCCCTCTCTCTCCTCCCCATATTTCTATACTGTCTGTCTTTAGGGGTCCGATAAATAAAGGCTGAAAAACTGAAAAAAAGCTGTATATGTGCAGACTGGTCCCAAGTTATATCATCTAGAACAGAGTAATACAATGCTGGAAAGCTCATAACATAAAAACATAATTTTTCTCTACTGTACCAGAGACACTAAAGCTGTACATTTGATATGCAAGTAATTAGTAGAGCTGCTTTTGATGCAACTGTGTTATATTGATTCAGTGACTATAACGTTTAGTACCCAGCTGTGCTTCTGTGAGGTGCTTGTGTAATTTGCTCTTTTGTTTTTAAAGTTGAGGATTCATAAAATCTGTTTTGCTCTCTGCTTAAAGAGTTTTGCACGTTGAAGCCAAAGCAAACATGAAGTAGTTAAAAATATCCAAACAGAATGAGTGCTATGTTAAGGTGTGGGCAGGGAGATGTGGGTTATGTTTATCCACAACACCTTAAAATCTAAATGTGAGCAGAAAATGATCGAGGCGAGGCAGGGAGACGTATCAGGGGTGGTCATGGAAGGGTGGGGTGCACGATGACTCAGAGGAGTTAGCCCGTGGTGCCCTTCTGAGCCACCCCTCCAACACACATACACACTCAACAGCGTCCCCAATCCAGTTCCCATGTTCCAGTCCAACCTCAGCCCCCGCCGTGGAGGGACAGCCCGTGACTCACTGCAGCGTGGACTTTGGGGTTTCAGGGAGGCCCTCCTCCGTATGTCTCACATTAACACCAACCACAGCCGCAGCTGTGACTTGTCTGCTGCGGGGCCGCCGGGATGACAGCCTGACAGCTCAATTTGGTTTCATACATATGTTAAAGACACGTGTTAGAATTAGTCAGAGACTTTCTCCGGCAGGGTGCTGCGGTAGAGTGGGGATGATTGCGGTGTTGCATTTGATGTGTGGGATTTAGCTAATTGATTATTCAAAGTGTGGTTACTTCTCATTTTGTGTGTTACTAGGTCACATTAACCTGATGTGTTGTTCTTCTGCGATCTAAAAATGGCCTCCGGGGCTTAGCATTTAGAGAGTGACCCCTGTTCTCCTTTTTCCCCAGGCGGTCTTCTGCTCTGTTTTCTACTTCGCTTCGGTCCCACTCTACCAAGGATTCCTGATTATTGGGTGAGATACAAACTGTGAAACACGATGACTTATCAGGAGAACATTTGGCTGCCTCTTGTTTCCTTGGCATTTCCACTGTGTTAAAGCACTGTTGAAATGGAGACGGGGGAAAATGTGAAAGTATTGACTACTGGACTAATGCAACAAAGAAATGTGTGAAACTTGTGTGCCATGTGATCTGGACCATGTTCCCACCACTGTTTTTCAGCTACTCCACCGTCTACACCATGTTCCCCGTCTTCTCCCTGGTGTTGGACAAAGATGTTAAATCAGAGGTTGCCATGTTATATCCAGAATTATATAAAGATCTCTTGAAGGTATTTAAGAGCTCGCACACTCTGACTGTAACAGTACAGGCAAATATAATAACACAGACACACATATGGAGAATAGTAATCATGATGTTTTCTTTCCACAGGGTCGACCGCTGTCTTTCAAGACGTTTCTAATATGGGTCTTAATAAGTATCTATCAAGGTAAGAAATAGTCCAAACAATTCAAAATAACCAAGAGCACAATGCAGCACACTCACGTATAAACAACTTGTATCATAGCTGATCAGGAGTCATTTCTGTGGAACATTCAAACAGTCTGTTAGACCACGTTTTGTTGTTGAGTCTTCTACAGATGTACACGGCATCACATCAGACACAGAGATGAAGATCAGATGTCCAGTATGGGCCGAAATGAATAAACAAAGAGAAATGTGTCATAGATATCTTTGATCTGTTACAGTTTGGAGTTTGTTTTTGTGTGAGGATTTTCTTCATCAAAAAGCTTACCTTCCCGACATGCACCATTTGCAATGAAAAGGCCTTCATGGAGGCATCAGAAGCTACGCCCCGATCAGTTTTTGTCAAGACTTGAAGGTTTCATTTTGAAGCTAATCTTGAGCTACTTTACTGCCAAGTGATGAGGGTTGGTTTTTCAAACACTGCTCTATATGTTGGTATCACTTCACTCACAGTTTCCTCTTATGTACCCTCTCTATCGTATGGTAAAGGGAGAGAAGTTAGTTCAGGTATATGATTGTGCCTGTGAAAGGTCGTAGATTTTTTTTAAAGACATATATATAATGTTACAATGTTGGATGTTCAGACTAAACGTGGGTGTAGTTTCAGATCTGTAGGTAAAAGTATGTTGGAGTAACCCCCAGGCTTCTCAGCTCAGTCTGCAGGCTGCTGTGAACGCCAGGTTTCACACTGTTTTTTTCTACACGCTGCACTTTGTGACACATTGGCTGTGTTTGAAATCGCATACTAAATACTACATACTGCGTTCGGTGGTAGTATGTAGTACGCTGCTGTTCAAATGTATTTGGCAGTACGCTACGGCAGGCGCCAGTTTCCGGAGGCAAACCGCCACTTCTTTAGCTATAGCGCCCCCTTCTGGTCAAATGCTGCTGCCGTCTGCCATTTCAACTGCCCTTGTGACGTTCCAGTGCTTTGCATTATGGGATACAGTAGGCGAGGTAGACTGGTCCAATGCATACTGGAGATTCTTTCGAAATCAGTCCAACATTTAACTTGCATTTAATCTTGTTGACCTTTGGTGTTTGACTTGAGTTCTTGCCTTTTGATGAGATTTCTTCAATACTCTCTGTTTGGCCTCATTGTTGAAAGTTCTTTAATCTTCCTGCCTTTGCTTTTAAAAACATTCTGTTTTTAAAGGTGCTATATAAATAAAGTTATTATAACATCCGGGTATTTTTGGCGTACTGTAAACTGCTTACTACATTTTAGCAACATCAGTGCGTACTGCTAGTTTTGTATGCCATCTCGAATACAGCCTTGATGTCACAACGTGCAGCCTCAGCAGGCTTCGGAGAGCTGGCCAATCAGAAGAAAGCGGGCTTGTCAGGGCGGGGTTTCTTAAAGGGACAGAGCTGTCGTTTCAGGCAGAGGCTGTATGAGTTATTTAACAGTAAATTATGCTAAGCTACTCCACAGTAATCACAGAGGGAAATATGAAGCTTGAAATTAGCATAATACCCCCCCTTAAAGAACTGTCACTATCAAGTGGCAAGAATAAATATTCAAACTAGAGACAAAAACTAAACCTCGGGGAAGATCCTGGATGGGGAATCAAGTCTTTAATGTGTTATATGCACACAAGTACAGTGAGGCAGTCTTGACACACTAGCAATGACACACTAATTCTCAGCCTTCCTCATGTTGAGCATGAATTGCTGCACAACTTTTAAAGCTGCATTCACTCTTAGTTTCCTCCTCTTTGACCTCCACAGGAAGCATCATCATGTACGGGGCGCTGCTGCTCTTCGAGTCGGAGTTCGTCCATATCGTTGCCATTTCCTTCACCTCTCTGATCCTGACCGAGCTGCTCATGGTGGCTCTGACCATCCAGACGTGGCACTGGCTCATGATCGTCGGCGAGCTGCTCAGCTTGGCCTGTTATGTCGCCTCGCTCGTATTCCTGCACGAGTTCATCGGTAAGTGAACGCAAGCACATGTTCATAAACTTATATTTAAGCCTCTCAAAAGGCAACAACAACAGATGCTTTCAGTTTTACTGCAGCCTCACTGATGTTGTTGTGTCCTTGCCGACCTTGAAATAGTACGTCAGCATTCAGCAGTGAGGGGGACCTATTCATATTATGCCTCTGGTGTGCAGTAAGCTGGATACTAGGAAGGCTAAAGGTTAGTGCAGTGACAAATTGTCCTGGTGTAGTATTAAAAAGGAAATGCCAGCAGTCCTGTTAGTTTCCTGTGGACTGGCAGGGTTCATGTGTTTATCACAGTGAAGATGTGTTACATAGAAACAGAATCAAACATTAGAAGAAGGGTGTATTGTTGGTGTTATTACCCCTCTATTACAGTCTGCATGTTTCAGGCTATTCCACCTCAATTTACTTGAGCCAGCGAAAAATCAGAGCCAATTTTAGTCTTGCCAAATTAAGACTCTTGGATTATACAATCCTCTAACCGAGAGAATTCCCAGCCTTTATTTTCAGCTTTATGTGGGGTGTGGAGGTCCAATTTCAGCCTACAATCTTGAACCACCGAGGGCCATGACTGGCATGCGGTCAAGCGTACCCTTTTTGGACACTTTACCTTCTTCTTGAAGTCAGACTGAAATAGCTTTAAAGGCTATTCTTCATATGCGTGTGCAGGTTTACACACATAACTGGACATTTTTACAAGGAAATGTGTTTGAATTTGAAGCTGTAATTGGTTATTTTATTCTGTATTCTTACCTCAGAGACTGAAATGGTTCCAACCCAGACTCCCTAGAAAAATTGTATTTGGCTTATTACTCATTTTGAAGATGGATAGTCTAACACGAGGTTTACAAACACTGATTCACTCTTTGATGTTAAAGAGGCCAGTGTAAGCCAGATTTTAGTCTCAGTTGGGCGATCAATAGTAAGAGCTACAGCAGAGGCTTTCACACAAAGCCAAGTGCTCTTCTTGGAGTCATAAAAGAGTCAAACCTGAACACACAGACATGATATCCATCTTTTTTATTCCAAATTAAAAGTGTCCAATTAGAAATCACAGAAAAATGATGCTCCTGAAAGAATCTGAACGCTTAGTTTTCTTCAGCATCTAAAGAATCAAATGATTGCTGCTTTTAATGAAGTGCTAAAAACTAATTTGGCAGACATTTATTTTTGTTAAAGGGATAGGTTGTTTTTTGAAGTGGGGTTTTATATGAGGTACTTAGTTACTCTGAAGCTAAGCTATGCAGAACAGCACTTTGCCGTTTCCATAATATTGTATTTTCTTTTATTTGTTGCCTCTTCTACAAGCCGCTGACCCAAACGGTGCGCTGCATGCGTAGGTTTACAGGGCCGCTGTGCAGAGTTCAGGTCTTTTCAGAAGGGGGGCGATTGAGGCGAGAAGGCAGGTAGGGAGGCACCGTCAATCTGACAGGTGGAGCGACAAGCGGGTGCAATCCCGTGAAATTGTCGCGGTCATACTCGTCTCACGCGCACGTCCGCCTGCTGCCAGAGTTGAAAGTTCCATAACTTTTTTTCCTACATGACGCACAGTAGTAACCACAAAAATCACAATGGATGAGAGACCGATCCTTCCTGTAAGTGAGTTCCCGGAGATATATAACCACTTTGTAAACAGTTACCCGGACATTAACAGGAGGGCCTTTGCGTGGCAGAGCATCGGCGCAAGACTGGATGATTATGTAACGTTAGGCTACGTTATGTTAGCTGGTAACGGTTTAGTTACAACTATGCTAAATTAGCTAGTTGTTGTAGCCTTTAGAGATAATACAGTTGTACCGGCAGTGATACAGTAGTGCACAGAAGCCGTTTCCATGGTTACCATAAGTAGAGCGCTTGTGTGCCTGTCTATTCACATGTGGTGCACAGTGAGACCCTGAGATCCAAGCAGGTACGCAGGCGGAGTGTCGTCCCTTGAAAGACGTGAAGACAAAGTGCGGAGGGAAAGGGCCGTCTGATGAAGCGGTGACAAGAATAAAATACAGCGTACACTTAAACTGAAATGTTTAAGTGTATGTGGTACTCTCGGCCCCGTCTGTACAGTTACTATTGATAAGTGCCTCATACAACCCCACTTCAAAAGAACAAACTATCCCTTTAAGCCCGAAGCTAACTCTCTGCCTCCATGGCAACGTCATCCTTCCTGTTTATTGCCCTCAAAGCCCCAAATTATAGGTACCGTGGCTCCAAAGCTTACGGCATGTTTATCCCTTAAATGTGATGAAAAAGCCAGAACCAAAGTTTAATATGACCTAAATATCTAACAAGAAACATGTCGAGGCTCAGTGATGATAAAACCGTTGAACCTGTAAATGATTAATAGATGTGTGTTTGTGTCCTACGACCTCACTCTGACCTTTGATCCTTGTTCCATGACAGACGTGTACTTCATCACTACGGTATCGTTCCTGTGGAAGGTGACCGTCATCACTTTGGTGAGCTGTCTGCCCCTTTACATCCTCAAGTACCTCCGCAGACGCTTCTCCCCGCCAAACTACTCCAAGCTGACCTCTTAAGGACATGAGAAGAGCCTCTGGCCTCATTTACTGCGAGAAAACGGAAAGGTGTTCCTGTCTTCATCCAGCAGAGCCTGCGCTTTGACCTGAGAATCAAACACGGATTTCTACCCTTTAATTTATGTGACTTGGAAAATGTGAGAGACGGACGGTTTTTCAGGGACAGGATGTTTACTGAGAGTGTTTGTGAAGAAGCACTTTAACTTGCTAAATGTTTTAATGCAAAGACTAACTGATGATTTCTCTAAGTGCAGAAATACTGCTGGTTAAATTAGTAGAACTGACGTTATTATTGTCAGCTGTCCTCAGAATTCACTCACAAAAAACACAAAATGTCCTGATAAGAAATGCAAATATGTAACTTTACTACACGGGGATTTTTATCCTTTATGTCTTCAAATCAGTTCAGTAAATCTTGCAGGTCAAGCTTGTTTAACAATGTTAAAATCACATGAAGGAGAGTGAGTGGAAAAGTTGGCCAGTCCTGAAAATTTGCCATTCGGGCTGGAAACTCACTCTCAAAGTCGTTTTCATTGTTAGACGCCGAGATTGACGTAGCATCCTCACTCAGGACTTGATTCACACTCTCCTTAAACGCCGACTTCTAAATGCGGTTTGAGAATTACACGGTTAAAAAACAAAAGTTTACTGGCTAGACTTTGCATAAAACACGTCTGCAGGTTTGTGTATTTGTTGATGCGTCACTGCGATGCAACAGCCCCGACACGGCGGAGGTGGTGCGGTTGTTTATTTTAGCATGATCCGTGATGTCTGATGTTAAATCTGTCTTCGTCTCTTTGTACGGACCCTGAGTTGTTAGTGTTTGTGGAGCGCGGTCGAAACAGCCACAAAGGAGTGTTGGTTATTTGTAGCTGAAAACCTTTTTCCGGGGGCTCCCGCCTGGCTGTGCGTCCGCAGGAGAATGTGCAGCCTCTCATGTGGCTGCTCGGCAAGGCCAGTGCCGACCACGCTTCAGCATTGCATGATGACTCACTGTAACAGTGACCTAAAGCCATAACTGAAAATATCCCGGCGTCCAGAGTCCAGCTGCCCCCTCTTTCATGTCCTCTAACCCAGGGCCCCTCACTTCTCACCTCTACTAACCTCCACAGTTCAGCTGCGAAAGAAAAAAAGGGATGAAATCACCTCTGCTCAGTCAAATACAATGTGAATATTGTCAATAAGTATTACTACTACTACTACTACTACTGCACATTGAAAGGAAAACACTCGTCATGTTTCATGTCACCGGTGGTGTGATTGTGAAAATACTGTAAATAATCAACAACTAACAGAATAACATGATCACAGTCACTGATTTCAAATAAGTTCAAACAATTCTTCAATTTGTTTGCAAAGAAAGTAAAAACTGAAAGTGAGATGAAACTCACTGTGTCAAACAAAACAGAGCGACCAGGGTGCCATAAGTCATCATTTTTTAAGCTAAAAGTTAAATCCAAACTGAATTCAGCAGCGAGCTGTTTGCACAGAATTTTGTTTTGTACAACTGATTATTTATATTTTTATGTTGTAATGGGGATAAAATGATGCTAAGACGGTTTGGTTGCTTGTAAATAACCTGTTTTTTTAATTTATTAACATGTTTTATTTAACGGTGTTGATCACACTCAAATGAGCAGAAACAAAAAGGGAGAACTGTGTTGATGTCAATGTTGTGATGATGATTAATAAATCTCATGTTTTCTTTACTTTTGCTCGACGTTATTTTCCGTGTGACGCGTTTAAAAAGCTGCGTGTGAAAACAGCTGAAAAGATAAGGCCGGTGTTTTATCTTTCTCATTGTTAAGAAGTCTCCAGAAACGACCAAACGTGTTATTTTGCCCCAAACACGTGTTGAAAAGAAAAACTTTATGAGCAGGTTTCAGAATTTATAGTTTCATTATGACGCAGTCAATTTTTACAAAAGCCGGAAACTCGTCGTTTTCTTACAGGAGGAAATACTTTATTTGTAGGGGACTATTTTCAGCTGTGGAATGATACACATTTTGTGCTCTCACGGTGTATCTGGGTTTGACTGCAATTAAATGATATTAAGGGAAAATGTCACCCAATACTAAGCTGTCTCAGGCTTTGTATACGTGACGATACTTGTCAGGAGCTGGTTTTGGTCTTGTCATTGGTTTTGTTGACAACAAGAAAAACAGAAAATTACCAGACTTACCCTTAGATTAATACTAATTAAATAACAACAATATTAAACTTTATTTATATAGCACTTTTTCTGAACAAGGTTACAAAGTGCTTGATGGAAGCAGGTAAAAACAACACAGAAAAAAGCTCACAGGTGCTGTACTCGATCATTCACATTTCTGTTGTCGATCAATGTATTCCTGTTGACGTTGTATGTAGGGCTGCTGTCGCCTCGCAGCTAGAAGGTTCCTGGTTTGAATCCCGGTTCGGACGCAGAGGGCCTTTCTGTGTGGAGTTTGCATGTTCTCCCCCGGGTTCCCTCCCACAGTCCAAAGACATGCTCGTTAGGTTCATTGGTGACTCTAACATTGCCTGAAGGTGTGAGTGTGAGCGTGAAAGGCTGTCTGTCTCTGTGTGTCGGCCCTGTGATGGTGATCAGTCCTGGTGTAACCCCGCCTCTCGCCCAATGACAGCTGGGATCAGCTCCAGTCCCCCTGTGACCCTGAACAGGATAAGAGGTATAGATAATGGATGGCCCGTGTATTTGGATCTTGGGGAATCCCTGTCAAAATCACCCAATTCTTCCTAAGCAGTTTTAAAAGGTGGAACTATTTAATTCGCTAATGTTTGCTATGGATCCTAATTTAAAGTATCACAGTGTTAACTTAATTATTCTCAATACTTAAGGGTAATATATTTGTCATGATGGTTGTATTTCAGTTCTCCAGGGAGCAGTGGTCCTTGTATGCTGAGTTTGTTAACAGACTGAGGGTTGAGAAAGCTGAAATAACAGGAAAACCATTTTTATAATATAATAAGTGATTACGAGATTTTGCAATGATCTAAAAGACTGACGACATTTTGAGGTTTTATGAATAAATATTATGAAACGAAGCCACGAAATGTAATAATGACTCTTAATGTGGTTTAACGACCCACTCATGAACTATAGAGTTAAAGCCGGTTGAGCTTAAAGTGGCCCGCGATAGCTTAGTGGGCACAGTGGAATTTAAACCGAGGGTATCCCATGATGTGGCTGTAGTTTTAAGAATAGCTGATTTTTTGTGAATAAAACAAACTGTAATTCTTTCCTTTTCCCAGGGCATCCCTCGTACATGGAAACTGAGTCTGCACCGAATCTTTCCGCAACAATTTGCATGCAAAAACAATTATGGTTTGTTTGGTTGTGTTCCACGTCAGTCCTGTTTCTGATGAGGTGCGAGTTACACAGGACACACAGAGCAGGCGGAGGAGGAGGACGAGGAGGAGCCGGGGTGTTTGGCACTCTTTCACCAGAGGAGGGAGTCCCTGATGCCTGGAGGTGCTGCTGTGCTCTCACTCTCCTTCAGCTGTGGTCACATCCTACACGTCTCAGGTAATCCACCAACGCAGACTGGAAGCAGAAAAATAGCAATACATAAAAAGCTATGGAACATTTCTATTCCACGGTTGGTTTGAGTTACAGTTTTGAGAAGGAACTAGTTTAATTATCCGTGTAGGTTACAGGTTATAAAAGTGTGTACGGTGTTTCAGCCCAGAAATGGGTTTTTAGTTCTTGTTATTCTCAGTCATAAAATCTTTCCCCCCTTTTTTTTCAGTACGCAGTCGAGAACCTCAGCCCTGCATGTTCAAATTAAAACTACGCTGAATGTCCAAGTTTTTTTGTCTTGTTCCATTGCCCGAATGCGTAAGTTAAACCATTAAAAGAAACCATTTAGGCTAATCAGTCCCATGAAAAGTGAAATTCCACTCCTGAATCAACATTCGTGGTCTTTCCTCTCTTCATTGAAGCCAGCTACGGAGGCCCCAGCTGGTCCTCTGCCAAATCCACAATCCAATCAAAAGTCAAAAGTATATTTTGAAATTTACTTTGCATTTTACAAGGTTGGGATTTTCAGGCTTTAAAAAGAAGTAGCTCACGGCTGTTGCGCAACAAATCCAGGCTAATTACCACAAGGTCGGTGCATTTTATCTTTGGCACTCGGAGACTGGAATTTGTTTCCAGCTCGGAAACATCTTACATGCTGCTCCCAGTGGAACAGGGCGAGAGAGAGAGGGAGAGAGGGAGTCGAGCATAAATGTGCTACAGAATATACCACAAACTAGGTCTCGACTGGAGCGGTTAATACAAATGATAGCATGGAACCATGCAGATCCAAATCCAACATCCAGGCTAACAGCGACCACATCGGCGAGGTCACTGGAGCTTCGCCAGTTTCCTGCAGAGAGAGCTGAACTGAGGTCTGTCGTGCTTCTAGGTCACGTCTGATTAGTTAAAGGCCGAATGAACAGAGTTGGTACAGATACTTGTGATAAAAGTAGAAGTACTGATTCATGTACTGATGTAGAAGTTTAAAGTCCAGGCTCTGAAAAGTACTCGCAGTATAAAGGCAAAGAGTAGACCTCCGAAGGACAACCAACTTTTTCACGTCACATTTGGGAGATTTTTAAACTGAAATCACTCAGACTGAATCAGCATCAACATTGTCAGCAACTGATTCACTTTCACTGAGCTAGAAAAGGTTCACTACCCACCTGTGTCCACGCTCAAGCTTTCCCTTCTCGCCTGTCTCATTTCGATGCGTCTTTCACAACATTTTCGTCATAATATGACTATCGTGAGTGAAATGAAGCTCAAGCAGGAAGACTTTCAACCGTTCAGTCATATCACTCCCTCTCCCTCTATCGCTCTCTATGTCTCTCCCTGACAGCCTCCATCAAACAATCATCCTGCTGCTGTCAAAGGTTTAAATGTGTCTCCTCTCGGCTCTGTCACCCTCCACCACCCCAATCACCTCCAATTCATCTCATCAGTGTCCACTTCTGCATCCCTCCTTCACCACCACCAGTGTCAAGACTCCATCAGGGTTATCCTATCCTGCTCTCGGCCTTACTGCCCCCTTAAAGTTGTAATCTCGAAGATCTCAGTTTCGTTCTCTTTGGCGGCACCTGTGGTGATAAACGTTCCCAGATATCCAGACAGTGCTGCATGTGTGACGTCCACGGTTGGCTCCGGTTGTAACTCTTGATTTTCCTCGCTGACGGTCGCTTTCCTTTTCAGACTGTTTGCTTCATCTGAGCGTCGAGTTTGTTTCTTCTTCTTTGGATTTTCACTTATTTTTGAAGTTGTATCTGTAGTCATCCATCTTTTCTTTGTTTGTTCAGCCATAGTAGATTACTGTTTACTCGCAACACTTGCAGAGAGCGGAAAAGCAGCCGCTTAGCTCCGCCTACCCTCTCTGGCAGACCAACCACTGCTGGCTGATGGAAAACGAGTCACTAACTGGGCGCTGCTTGGGATTTTTTCCACTGAAGTCGCCACAGACACTGCAAACGCAAAGGCTTTCATCAGTGGGCCATAGGCTCCATCACCATTGTGTTACCTCATTCGGCGAGAGACATTTATTTACATGAGAAGCGCTTGAAGACGTCACGATGGGAGACGAAGACATTTCATTCTTTCTGAACTTGTAAATAAATTATTGTCCAACCCTAATGAAGCCTCTCCTGCTTTATCTGATGTTAACGCCACAAATGAATGTTATTGTCCCAGGCTGAAATTAGTCTTCATGTTGGGACAATAATGCAAAATAAAAATAATTGATAATTCCCATCAAATGGGAAAGTAAATGCTGGTTTTGGAAAATGTAAGGAGTACAAAGTATGTATAATTCTGTTAGAATGTATTTTAAAACACTCCTCGATCTGTAACAAGGTACTTTTACGTTGCTCCTAAACTCACACCAACACTGACGCTCCTGTAGGATTACATGCGGCCTTAAACTGCAGTTTGCTGTTTAAAAATAACGGAAACCTTTGGTGGATGATTAGTAGCGACACCCTTTAATAAACAAGCTATGCATTGTTTACTACACACTGTTCCTGCTCTGTGTAAACAGTGGATTTTGGCAATGACAGGCCCCTCACAGAAGCATTGCAGGGCATGAACACACACCCTCCTCTGGCACTATTTATAGCTCTGTGGGCCCGGAATGCTTTGATTTGTCTTTGCACCCATGGCTGTTAAAGAAGGCCTGCAGATGTGTTTCCCTGCCTCTCCCTGCGATCTCTAATGACACTGCTTAATGCCTCCCAAAACAACCGAGCCAAAACGCCCACATCACTGTAAGGCTGCTCGGATTAAATGCATTTTTGAACTGGTGAAACGAGTGATTAATTGGCATTGTTGAGGCCGAACAGGCAGTTGTTGTTATGAATTTTCAAAGGGAGGAGTTTTTCTGTCAGCTGAAATACGTTTGTTCTTCGTCTTGACGACCAAATATTGACTTTTATGAATTAATATCTTGCTGATAATAGAAGCAGGAAGATTATGAAATACTGTTGGACTGGATTGGAAACCTGGACGAGACAGAAATAGTGTAGACGAGCAGGGGGGTTGATATTGTTTCATGGATGTCATAATGCTGTGCTCAAAAGGGAAAAATCCATGAGCTAGTGCGCCACTTTTCCACTGGACTTAAAAAGCTCGAATTCTCTCTACAAACATTCGAGTATCGATCAGAATCCCGTTACATAAGGAGGCGGTTTTTCACCCGCTGTAGATGTATATAGTTTCCATGTTGATGGAAAGTATTAGTTCATTGGTACAATACGGAAAAAGGAGGGAAATGTTTTCCAGGGATCTCAAGTTGTGGCAGGAAGGAAATAAGATTCCTTATTGCACAATGACATGCCAGCGCTGCACCCAGACTGAAATCCTGTCAGTGGTGCTTTCGCTCGTCTCAGAGCTACATGTCTAACAGCTATTGGAAATTATATAACACAGCTTTATATTGTTCTGCTGCTTTATCATTTATCCTATATTATGTTCACTCTTATTTAAAGGTATAGTAAGTAGGATTTTCCTAATCGATCTTTACAAATATAATTATCACTTACGGGCCTCTATACATGTGTGTTAGTGTGTGTGTATGCAGACCCTTGTGAGACCCTTCCCTCTGCATCTGTTCTGTTGTTTCGTTTTCGGGAGGGGCGCTGTTGTGGTTCCCTGAGCCGATCACAGCGTATAGGTGAGTGTGTTTAAAGTAGCAACTGGGCCCCATTCAGACCGGCGAACATGCAGAGTTGGCCTTCATTCTGTTGGACAGGTAGGTGCCTCAAACCGGGTAGCGCAAAGGTAACCGGCGGTTAGCATGCTAGCACAACGGTGAAGCAATCAGAATTGATGTCAGTCTGTTTCATAACCAGCAAGAAATTCCTCACAGGAGCTTTAAGTAGTGTTTTCCCCACAGAATGAGATTCTGTTAGAAGTGGTAGTTGTCTTGACATGTCGAACACATCTCAAGAGGGAGAGCAAGCGGCGCATGAACGACACAAACCAGGTAACTTAACACGATCAGTTTTCTCAGCACTACGACCCCGCTGTCTTCTCTGCGAGGAAACAGCAACAACAATCCAGACTTCTATACACAGGCTGCCACAGATGATGTGTAAGAAATATGGAACTTAGAAATTAGCTAGCATTAATACCTGCTAATGAGTGCTAACATAAAAATGAAATGGGCGCCAGTTAGTTCAATAAACCTCACAGCAAATTTTATTATGTGTTTTGGATAGAATAGAAATAACACCCAACAGCCAACACCTCAAACACGGACGAGAGGTCAAATTCAGTGACTGAATTAGCTGCAGTAACTCCTATCAGACTGCTAGCACCCACTGCTGTAACTCAAAGTGGCAAGCCTCAATTTTTCATTCAACGTTAGAGTCGAGCTGAAACGGCCTTTCAAGAGTATCTAGCTTCCGTATCGTGACGTATTTCCGAGTGAAACAGGACGTGCAGGCGGGACATATCATTAGAGGGATTTGATTTGATCGTTGAGAAGTGGGCGTAGACAGACGTTCTCCACAGCGCAGTAGCTAGCTAACTGACCGAGCGTTCTTGGTGCTCTGTGGCTAAATGTTGCAGATTGATTGGTTGAAATTGTTTGGTGCTAACTTACGTAAGCACGCGTGAACTTTAGTTTTACCGGAAGAAAAAATGATCAGATTTTTATATAAGAATACGAAGGAATGGATTTTCTGTATTTTTTTTTGGCCTATATTGTCAAATAGATGCACAATATTACCGGGGATGTGACATTTTTCATTTCACCTCGACTTTAATGGCTGAAACAGGTGGGCTGTTAAAAGTTAACCCCCGTACAGTTGGCACGAATAGAGAAGTAGAGACCGTTTTTTGACCTATTTAACTTTAACACTTTTTAATATGGGTCCTAATGGGTATTGACTCGCTTTAGGAGCCAGCCTCCAGTGGCCACTTGAGGAACTGCAGTTTTTGGCACCTCCACATTTCAGCCTCAGATTTTGCTGCTTGCTCAGATTTAGAGTGTCGTATCAGCTCGTCTAACTTCCCGCAAAAAAAAAGAGCATATTCCCAACACTACTGAACTTTTACTGTGACGGGAATTCTTTTTGTATGCCATGTAAATTTGAAGGCGAGTTTCCCCGCTTGGATTATTATGTGGTTTAGAGTAAAAGGAAGAAAGCACAATGTCGTATAATAGAGCTGATCTGAAGACCCACATAGAGGCAAATATCCATGCCTCCACTGCCCCCTGAATTTCCTTAGTAAGTTTTCCATGAGACACGACACAATAAACCATTTCCATATCAAGCTTCCACTGCTTGGGTTTAAAAGCTCAACCACACATGTTACACTTGGAAAACTCCAACAGGGCACTGCTCTAACCCAGACAACTCTACCTCAATGAGCTGTTTTTACAGTGATGGAAAATACTGCATGAACTTGGAAAAAGTGGGCTCTCTCCGAGGAGAAAAAAAAACGAGACGGAAGTGCAAAGTCGGCCGTCTGGACACAGGCGGGTTTTCCTTTCTTAAGCGTGTGCCGTATTCATTTACTCATTCATAATTTGGGTTGCATAAGTGTTCCGTAACAGTGGAGGAATTTACATCTGGAGGACGAGGCTGCCGCCGTCGCTGCTGGATGGTAACCCCAAACGAAGGCTCTCTGGTCACTGCGGTTCACAGACGCATCACAGTCACCTTGTTCACCCATAAGTCGAGAACAGGCTCCCCTCACTCAGCCTAATCCATGTCTCAATCCAAAACAGATCCTGTGATTACCCCCCTCCCGCTCCCTCCCCTTTCTCTAGTACACACTTTTTCCTAGGAATGGCCTTGGGTTTGACACAAGTGATGTAAGCACTGAGCAGTCATTGAGGCCATGCAGACAGCTTAAAACATGAAATATAGTGAAGATGTTTCCCTCGAGGCTGACAGAAATAATTGTTTGTGTTAAATGAGGTGTGTGTCCTGCCTTGTTTACCCGGGCGCCGGAAGCCCGTCAGAGTTGGAGGTGCTGAGAGAAACTCTACCTTCCTCTGTTTTGGTAAATTCTCGGTGATATTTTTGTGTTTTGTATTCATTTCAACGGCCAGGGTCATTTATATCTGACAACTCACAACACTTTTAGAACATTTCACAGACAAACCTTCACCGCTAGAATACTTTTTGTCATGCCGCAACATCTACACAGACACACCACAGACTATGTTTAAACATTGTAAACTGAACAGTCAGACAAATGCTATTTTAGAGCGAGCTGTAGTGAGCAGATTCTCTTTCAAAACCGTGAGTTTTAACCGCATCGCATTGTGAAAACGGCCTTACAGTCACAATACTGTATGTGCTGTTTACTGCTGAGTGGACTGAACTCTCTTACAGGGTCTGTCTGACAGTGTGAACTTTGCCCTGATGTTTCTGTTACGTGGGCTCAAAAGGGACACGTAATAAACTTTAAAACACTTTAATTTGTGACATTGAAAAGCTCCAATGTGCTGCGAGTCTGCATGAAAGGGAACGGAGAACATCAGAAGATAAATGGAAGAGGAAACAAAGGGACACCTCTTCTTCAGGCCACTAATTACCTTTACTCTGTAAGACAGTTTAAACTTTCTATTAATTTAGGGGTTTTTTACCCGATTTTATGGGCACAGCACATTTGACCTACTTTACATCAAAGTAGACAAGTCTAGGAAATTTGATCATCCACTGTCTTGCCAGAGAGGAGCGACTCCCCTCTCGTCTGCACGGTAAATGTGACGCTATAGCCAGCAGCAGGTTAGCCTATCTTAGCAATCTGTCTACTTGCACATCTTAAGCTAAAATAAAGTTAAAGAAAGTAATTAACGATTTGAATTAACAATCTTGGATGTACTAGTGGCCCTTCTGTCAGAGCTGCCCCCCCTCATTTTGACTCTATTTTAAGCTAGGCAGCTAAGCTAACCGCCTCCAGGCTCTAGCTTCATATTTAGCCGATGGATATGAGAGTGTGTATCGCCGATCACGTGCAACAAAATGGTGTTAAATTGGCATTTAAACATGACCCAGACCTCTGCTTGTCTTTTCAGATGCTGACACGCCCACCTGTCCACCCTTCCAGGCGAGTAGAATCAGCTCACCTGCTCATCACTGCTAACCTTTCCTACTCCCTCATCACCTCCCCAGTATATTTTAGTCCATTTCCACCCTCTCTACGTCAGATTGTCTTTGTGCTTGGGGCCTTAACCTTCCAAAATTTGGATTAAATGTGGATTTCTGTCCTTTGGATTCTTTGTTTGGCTGTCTGGATGTTTGTATCTTTGTATTCTACCAGGTAAAGACTTTTCACTCCTGCCTCACCTGTCCTGCCTCTGGGTTCACTTCTGTCTTTGAACTTTGTGGACCTTTGGAAACTTTCTTCCCCATTTGGAATAAATTCAAAAGGGGTTATGGTTGTGTTAAATCCAATCATACATCTGTGGATTTTTTGTTTTTTCACTCTTTATTTTGGAATCTACACTGTAAGAATTAAAGGCACCAGGGCAGGCATGAATTCATGGCACTGAATGTATAGTTTAACTTGGCTGGTGTGGATGGTTTATCCTACAGCTTCCTCTCCTCGGCTCCTGACCTGAACTTGTTAATGTTAAAACAGCTTCTCTTGTTACTGTTCCAAACACCTGCGTCTGCTTCTTAAGCAAATATAATCTGGGTAAATGTCAGCCTGCCGTGTGATCACCTCAATTTATGATGTATGATTGTAAAGCAGCCGCTGTGGACAAACATTAGCTCCCTGCCCGAATGAATCACGTTCAAACGTCTCCTCCAGGCAGCACGTGAAGTTTATTTAGGTGCTCGGGTGATTTAAGAAGTTGTCTCTTCACACTCATCATCTGTTTAGAAATTAAAACGGGAACCTCAACAGACGAGAGCTATTAATATACACGACAGCACATAAACTGGGACGTGACTCAGACAAGTGTGTAAGATTAACTCCTGGATTGTTTGCCAACACTGCAGTGAGGTCTGTGTTGGATTTAAAGCAGTATGAGACAGTTCATCAGAAATGCTGAAGGCTAAAATCATCACCGCCGTTACACAAGCGAGACGCATGTGAGGCATTCACAGGAGTTTAGAGTCTGGGACTCTAAAGTTTAAAGTTTCGGTGACCTGAAAGTTTCGTGTGGAAATGAAAAAGTGAGTCTGTATTTTTGGCATCCAAAATATCCATACTTTTTTCCCCTTGGATGCTTCCTTATGTAACTTATATTGCAATGGAGAATCTGTCTGGGGTCAGACTGTGTCGTGGTTTTTTTCTTCCTCCTTTTTCCATTCAAGAATCAGAATATGCTGCAGATTTCCATCAGGACATGGAAATATTAGATAGCAGCTGCTTCTCTCAATGGAAACAATGGAATTCTCTATGTTCCATGTTCAGAACGAAAAACAAATTGACATTTTAGAGCCTTATTGTCTGAAATCATTCACAAATGAGGAGAAAAGTGGAACTCTTCCACAGTCGAGTAAACTGTGTTAAGTAAATTTCATGTAGTGTATCCTGTAATCAAGCTTTAGAACTACTTTCCCTCTCTCTCTCTCCCTCAGCGTCCTACAGTAATTTCTTCATCCCCACAATGAAGTTCTTGTGTGCTACTGTCTGAGAGAAGCCGCAGAAATGCCTTGGCGCAGGAGCCGGAGACGTCATGGATTCCTGAGTGTGGGGCTTTGCAGGAAAGCCCTGAGTCTCCGACATGGACCGGCTCCAGGTTTCCATGGCAAAGGCGCACAAACAGGAGGAAACACTGAGGGAATCCCGTTATTTTACAGCATTGGACCATTATAAACACCCAGAGCGGGGAAGGAAGCCGCTCTTGATACTCAAGTAATCCTTATAGAGCTCTAGGAAGAGGGACTTCATACCAGACCCGCTGCTGGAGCTGATGCGGCTGCATGTTTTTAGTTACAGAAAGGGAGTTTGCGCGCAGCTGCTGTGTCGCAGCTTCAAGTTTTTGAACGTGTACAGAAAGTTTTTTTCCCTTTTTCGTCTGTTTTCCAACATTTTGATCTGAGGAGAGCTTCTTCTTCTGTGGTCATTAGCGGAGATTAATTTTTTTCTTTTTCTGTATTTTTTCGCTTTTTTCTCCAGATGTTCAGAGAGGCGTGGAGGCTGGCACAGTACCACACCATGAGGTCCATGGATCAAGGTACTGCTGAAGTGTTGTGATTATCTGGTAATCAAAACATTTGATTTTTAATTGATGGCGTAGTGTTAGAGTCTGTGATGATGTGAGCTGTTGTGTCATGTGTCGGTACCGTTTCAGAGACGGTTGGGATGTTGATGTTTGGGAAGAGAGACACGCTGCTGCGCTTTTGATCGGCGTACTGCGCGTCGCTTGGCATTAACACCTAATTACTGGTGGGAGATCAGACAGCCGTTACGTACAATGTTACGTACAACATGATTGTAGTTATAAAATTTGAATAATTAATTTAATCGGCGCCAAACAGGAGAGACACTTTGGATATTTATAAAAAGAAAGTTGATATAAGTTATGACGTGATATCAAACTTACACCGGATGATATCAGCGTCTTATATTAGAGCCAAGAGAGCATAATCACCTGATTGCTGTTTGGTGTGATTAAACTGAGATCTGACTCCCAGTCAGGCTCATTAAAATATTCCAGTAGGTGTAAATCATACATTTCCACTAACTAGCTTTATGTCTGTCCTTTTAAATCCATCCTCATGTGTTTTATATCCTGTCCTGTATGTTACACTGGTTCTGGTTCGTTTGCGTTTAATGCCCAGATTAAACCATTATCGATACTCTATTCGTAAAGTTGAGGTTTGTACGTGAAACTACCGGAAAAAGTCATAAAATAAGAACGTTTTTATTGGGTACATGATGTGCATGATATGCTGACTGAGCATACATGCTGCTGGTCGAGTGGGTGGGAGGAACGCCCCAGGATCCGAGCTGCGTCGTGCGTAAATCTGGGGATTCCCTCAGGAATCCCAACCTGTGTGTGTTTTATGAACTGTAAGAGAGCGCGTGTGCACACTGGCTGTGATTTCATGAAACAAAGATCCAAGTCAGGGGTGTACTATATGTTTCGTTTATTCTGTATGTACACGCGACACTGACATGGTCCCTACAACTCTGTTTTAACGCGGAGGTGTTGTCAGTTGCCAGACAGGTTTACGAGCCCGGTCAGCACCCTGCTGTGTCACTGCTACGTGTCAGACACCCGGGGGCAGCACCAGGCTGCTCAGTCTGCCAAAACACTCACGGTGATCTGTTTGAGCGGGGCAGTTAATTCATCAAAACAGAGCTACACTGTGTTTTTTTTTTTTTTTATCTAAGACGCATCAGTGAGCAGCGGAGGCGTGATCACACTCAGAGATAATCTTGTGAAGTCTACATTCAGTGTGAAAATAGACCCGCCTTTTTCTGAAAATAACTGCGGCGCGCTCAAACAGGAAACCTGTGCGCTTCACCTCCTGCAGCTCACCGATGCATCGTTTGACTCTCGAGCAGCAGGTTCCCCAAATCCACATCAGCGCCGCAGCACCTGAGCCGCGTCCTCGCCGCTTCGCTTGAACTCCGAGGAGTCGTTTAGGAAACAAATTTAGACAGATGACCTCTTTTTACGACGAGAAAGATTTGGAGGAAGAGCTCAGTCGAGTGAACTGCCCCGATGAGGATCTGGAGTTTGAGTACTTGTTTGAATATGAGCCACCTTGCAGCGACTTTGCAGGAGGAGATCAAGGTTTGTCCGAGGGGCTTTTGGCAACCTGGGTGGACTCTGATGGTTTATTTGTAGGCTGGAATTTAATATCTGCTCTGCTGTGTTTATTCATGTGAATGAAACAGAAAAGCAGGAAGTGAACTTGACAGCTTGCTTGATGAATGTTCCCACTTAAAAGCCATGTGAGAGAGCATGTCAACAGGAAGAAGCTTTTCTCAGCTGACATGTGATTTATATTATTTGTAATGTAGAAAATAACAAATTAAGCTGCTGGTGCACATTCACTTATAATGAATAGAGATACATTGCTGTTATCGTTGGAATAATTGGACATTATTCTGATTTATGGTGATTTTTTTCCCCTGCAGATGACCCAAACCTTGCATCTCACAAAGTCCTCAGTCCTGAGTCTGAGCAGGCTTTCCCTCTGGAGCAGGCCTCTCCATACGGCATCAAGTCCTGCAGCCCCTCCTACAGTGAACACAACACTGAGGTTCTCTCAGGTTATGAGAACCAGGAGGCCAGAAACTACCTGGACAATACCCGACCTGCAGGCCTGGCCCTGAGCCCACGGATCGAGATCACCCCCTCCCGTGAGCACTACAACCACGGCCGGGACTCCCTGCAGAACCACCACCTGAACATCAGCCCCAGACCCACCCTCACCGTGCCTGGGCATGACAGCCTCGCCTACCGTGAGCCCCAGTGCCTGAGCCCCGCCAGCAGCAACTCCTCCACCAGCTGGCACTCGGAGAGTTACTCCCCCTGGGCGTCCCCTTGTGTGTCCCCAAGCAGTGGCCAGAACCCCGGAGACCTCTGCCCCCGACTCCAGAACATCCACACTGGCTCCCCCCGCACCTCCCCAGGCACCTCCCCTCGCACCAGCCTAGCCGAGGACGGCTGCCTGGGACCCCGCTCGCCCTCCCCCAGACCCGGCTCCCGCTCCACCTCCCCGCAGGGCAAACGCACCTACGACATGTACAGGAACCCGGGCCTGGTCCCCGGGCACCGCTCCCGCAGCCCATCCCCCCACAGCGGCCATGAAGATCACAACATAGGTGCCCACTATACACACACCAGCCTCGTGGACACCATGAATGGTTTTGGTAGCGGTCAGCCCGGCATGGTGCCCCCTAAAATAGTCAAGACGTCCAACCAGGTGTACACTCTGTACCCAGAGAACCACGTAGAAGGAAACTACCTGGTGTCCTGCGACCAGGACATCAAAAGCAAACCTGTTGCAGAGCCGTTCTTTGTGATCCCCCCAATCTGGTCCAAGCCGCTTCAGAGCATTTGCAGGTAAATTAGGAGGAGGACCAGGACTTATTGCTAACACAAACCACACAACACATCCCCATCCTTTAGGATGCATTACTCATGTCTTCTTCTGTATCCTTGTTTTGTAGCATCCCTGTGGCGTCTCTCCCCCCGCTGGAGTGGCCGATCCCCCGACGCACAGACCAGTATGAACTCCACATTGACGTCCAGCCCAAGCCGCACCACAGAGCTCACTATGAGACAGAGGGTAGCAGGGGGGCAGTCAAAGCCCCCACAGGAGGACATCCTGTCGTGCAGGTTAGAGATATTCAAATACCCATTCATTCCTATACCTGGACTGGAGTATGTAGCATGTATACCTCCAACACTAGTGCAATTTAAAAAATCAATGTTATTATTATTTAACAGCTGTTAGCTCCACCGCTAACCCTGCATGAATGTGACATGATTGCTTTCATTGTTGTGTAACTTTGCTCAGAACACTGAAGGTGTAGCTATTATGCAGCAATTATTATAATTAAATTATATATTTTTAATTTCCCAATAAATTAAGCGTTAGAATGTGTGATTGGAAAACCCTTATAGCCTACCCTCGCTAATATTCTGCTAGCGTTGGCTAACGTTAAACTCCCCGCTAGCAGTGCAGTTCTTCTTTGCTGCTCTGAAACAGATGTTGCTAGTGGCAACCTGTTTTGCAAAGGAAGAATCATGTTGCTTTTTAGGGGGGGTTAATGCATTGACTGGAGTACAATTCCAAAACCAATGCAGGTGCAGTTACAGCCCAGAAAAGTCCGAGTACTCTAGCCGTCTAGCTGTCCAGCTTGTGAGGCTCGAGCAGCCCTGATGGGAGGGCTTGCATGTAATGGTATTTCTTACTCATCGTGCCGTCAGTGATGGTGCTGTTATTGCCCAGGGCCAGCTGTATGAAAAGTTCCTCTGGCTTCTCTCGTATCACTTTTATGAATCAAATCAAAAAGCATGCTCTACCCGTAGACATCTATGACACACTGTAACCGCCCCGTAGCCTCATGACAACCCTCAGGATTGAACTCAGGTCAGCGAGCGTCTGATTTGCTTACTTGCAGCTTTATATAGTCCGCTGCTGTGTGCCCTCCCCCCCGGTTTTAACCACACAAACAGATCTGTGTTCACGTTGTCCATAACTTCCTCTTTCACACTGGTTTGTTGACCTGAAGTGTTGAAACACTCGGCCTTTCTAGACTCGTGTAAAAAAAAAAAGTGACTGTGGTTATGATAATTGCAGATCAGGAAAGAAAGAGTTTATTTTTCCTCTTTCAGTCACAACTCTGACAACACAACATGTGGAAATGAGCTGTGACACATACATGTACAGGCGGCTGTATGATCCAAGAATAGGTTCGACTTCCCCTTCTCTGTGTCGCTGTCGCAACATTCAAAGCTGTGTTTGTTGGTTGTAGCGGAGATTTGTCGGAACGAAAGCTTCTCTCGCTTCCATTTTCTGCCCATCACCAAAGGCCTCACCCTGAGGTCAGTTCTGCCCGGCCAATCAGATGGTCAGGCCTGGCTAGCCACGGCTGCACTCCTTCACCTCGTCTACCTCGCCTTTCCCTTCCTCTCCTCCTCCTCTCTCTGTCTGTTTTTCCTCTTTCCCCCTCTCTTTTGAGCCTCGTACCCTCCACTTTTCCAACGCCGCTCGCTGTCATGACTCACTGCTCCTGCCACTGCCATGACAACCGGCCGAGCGCTCACATGGCCTGTTGAGTGTTTGCAGCCAGCTTCCTCTGTTTCACTCCGCTGTGTGTGTCAGCTACCTGGACATGGAGCCAGCACGCTCGTTCATGTTGCCATAGTTTCTGCTCACATTCAGCAGCTGCTGAGATAATCATTTCTGAGAGGGTGATTGATGTACATGCTGTGTGGAGTTTTCCTCCACACAGCTGAAAGACATACAAAGCAGTCAGACTCACTCCTGTCACTCAGAACAGAAATACTACATTACCTGTCGTGTCTCTTTTTTCTCTCTGCAACATCTTCATTCTCATATTCTAGGATAAAGGTGGCGCACCTCTGTGTGTGCACCAAACCAAGCATTTTAGATGCTTCGTGGTTTTTGCAGGTTTCCTCAGGAGGCCCGCTCAGGTTAAAAGTAGCATCTTTGTTTTTCCGTCTCTTTCACTTCACCTTTTGCAACAATCCGGCAATCATATCAAGATACAGGAGGTACTCTTCAGTATCTGGTGATAAGTTCTACTTTTAGGCAAACTTTTATATTATTAAAGGGCCAGTTCGCCAATTTTCAACCTCAGTCCTATCATGCTATTATGGGGAGCTAATGACATTATGGTAGAAAAAAATGCTCTGTCGCTCTGTGCCTTTGGAGGACGCTAGCCGCTTCTCCACTGGACCCTGGAAAACCAGGGAGCTCGCTAAACTACACCTACTCAATCAAGGACGCCCGCCTCCGATGTCGTGTCTCGTTCAAAATCGTCAGGTTTGAAATGTAGACTGCAGACACGAAGACTCGTCGTATTTCCGATTCTGTACCGCTCTGTGAAACGGTAGTATTTTACTCCAGCGTCTCTCGCTGTGCCGTTTCTTTTAGAGGGAGGGGTGCAATGCACGCTGGGTGTTGTTGGAATGTAGAATGGGTGAAACCACGAGCTGTTGGTACAACTTTCTCCACAGCTATGGTGCCAATTTCAAATATTATCGCTTCTATCGATTACAGAGAACACCAGCTTTGACTGGCAGTGGCTTTTTCCAGGGGCGGACTGCTCCTTTAAGAACACACCATCCTTTGCATAGAACCTGTATTAAATAGTTCCCATCATTGCACTACATTGCGATCAGGAAATACACATTTGCTTTTATAAGTAAATTAATAAAAGCTTTGCATGTAAACTATCACAGTCAGCTCTGTCCCTTTAAGAAACCCCGCCCCTACAAGCCCACTTTCTTCTGATTGGCCAGCTCTCTGAAACCTGCTGAGGCTGCACTTTGTGACGTCACAAAGTGCAGCGTGTAGAAAAAACTGTGTGAAACCTGGCGTTCACAGCAGCCTGAGCTGAGAAGCCTGGGTATTACTCCAACATACTTTTACCGACAGATCTGAAACCCACGTTTAGTTTGGACATCCAACATTGTAACGTCTTAAAATGTGAAACAGCATAATACCCCCTCTTTAATATCATGATACTCAAGTGCACATACTTGTTCTCTATGTGAAACATAGGAGGACCACTTCTAGATTCTACGTCCAGTTATAGAAGACGTAGCCTCTAGGATGTGAGCTCTTTGTTGGTTTATGTTCAAGAGGGAAACTCATGCTTTTACACACGTGGGTCTGACGGTGATCAGCCACCTCTGGGGGAAAGCACATCTGGAAAGACAGAGTTAGAACCACAACCAGCTAACAGTGACTCAGACCTTTCCTTAACACTGGATTTCTGTTTTACTGCCTTTAAGAAAGTTTTTTATGATCATTTTTTGTTTCTGCAGTTACATGGCTACAGAGGCAAGGAGCCACTCGGCCTGCAGATCTTCATCGGCACAGCCGACGAGCGCATCCTCAAGCCCCACGCCTTTTACCAAGTCCACCGCATCACCGGCAAAACTGTTACAACCACCAGCTATGAGAAGATCATCCACGGCACCAAAGTCCTGGAGATCCCCCTGGAGCCAAAGAACAACATGAAAGCAATGTAAGACTAGAATAATATGCATCATCTTCCCACTTTACATATTCATCTTCCATTGCAAGGTTGGCTTACATATTTATTGGCTTTCACAGAATCGACTGTGCCGGGATCCTGAAGCTGAGGAACGCCGACATCGAGCTGAGGAAGGGCGAGACCGACGTCGGTCGGAAAAACACGCGCGTGCGCCTCGTGTTTCGTGTGCACATACCTCAGCCTGGAGGACAGCACGTCTCTCTACAAGTGGCCTCGCACCCCATCGAATGTTGTAAGCAGCTACACATTAATCACTTTCACAGTACGATAAGCTCCTCGTGCTGTTTTACCTCTTTAAAAGTGGCACAGTGCTGGGTGTGTTTAATCCCTGTGCGTGCTTCCTGTTGAGGTCAAACTTTACGCAGAATAAACATCATAAAAAAAAGGAACCCACATTCAAATGAGTTTGGAGCTGGGCTGATAGTCCAGACTCCTGCACACAAAGACATCTTTATGCAGCCAGGGCTTCCATCCAGTAGGTGGGCGCTGCGTGTTTGAGTGTGTGTGTACCTGTTTGTATGTGCGGAGTAGTAAAATCTGTGTTTGGGTACATCAGTGCATGTGTACACAGAGTTATTACAGCAGCTGGTGTCATCAAAAGTCAAACAAGAAGGCCTTTTATTAAGCTTTGACCAACACCCTGGTCAAGACGTCACATCAGTCGTGACAGGCTGCGTGAAACACGCTCCTGTCATTGTAAAAAGTCATGACGCAGATTAATGTGTCATTTTATAAGCATCATTTCCCATCTGTTTTCCGATCACAGAAGGAGCAGAACAATAGTTTGTTCCTGTCTGTCGTATGATGAACTTCAGGAACAATCGGCGTCAGTGAGAACCAACGGAGCGTGCAGCTGTTTACAATGACACCTGTGGTACATCTGTCAGACTGTCAGACTGTGTCAGACGGTGTGTTTGAAGAGGCAGGGCCCCCGCTGCTGTTGTCTGATTCGTTTCATCCTCGAGCTGGTGTAGTAGGGCGAACAAACCTGTTCAAAGGTCACGGGGGTTTGTTTGTCGACACCTCAGCTCGCCTCAGTGAGTGTGGAGTTTCAGCTGAGCTAATGGGTGAATTTAAGATGAGGAAACAACACTACTGTTACAGTCCGGTGTGTCTACTAAACTGACAGCTACTGTCATGACATACACACCTTAACATACACTTCCCCTTTCCTAGTGCACATATGTGAATTCATAATCAGCTTGATCAAAGTCATCATTGTGTAAGAGATAATGTTTAGTGAGCAGGGTGTTATCGTAGAATGGATCCCCGACAGCGTGAGCAGGACCCCGATGGGAAGCGGAGGGGTCTTGTCTCACCCTGAGGGGTTCCTCCGCAATAACAACCTGCTCACTGTACATTATCCCGCTTATTAAACGGCTTTTTGTAGATCTCTCTGTCGTAGCCTTCAGTTTTTAATCGTTTAACGTTTAGTGCTTTCTCTCCGCTATGTTCGTCTATTTTCTTTTTTTCCCTCTTTAAACAAGCCAACGTCAAATTTACCTGTCAGAAGATTGATACGACTACAGTTAGTCCCTTAGTTAGATCCCTAGCAACGGTCTGTTCTTCATAACAACGGTCTGTTATTAAGAAATAACAATGACTGTTATTAAGAAATAACAGCCCTCAGAATGTACCTCTCGACTGATATATTTTTTGTACGCTATTACCAAGCCGATATGAGCCACAGATTACCGATATATCAGTATTGGTGTATTTCTTTTCCCATATGTGCTGATTTGAAAACTTTTTAACAGAACATATAATGCAGAAAACAATGCTTAGGTTGATTCAAAAATGTCATCACTCTCATTGTCCAGCAGAGCATCCTCCAACTTAATGGTTTAGTTTTAGTTTTTCTAGAGTAACTGACTGAGTGAGTGACGGTACTTTCGTAGAGAGAGAGAGTTGCGACATCGCAATGGCGGATCATGGAGCATGTTGGACCTCCACTGACGCGACTCTCTGTCTATACGGCTCTGGATACTTTGTTGGGGGAGTAGGCGGGGCTGCTTGTCCACTGCTCGTCCGCTGTCCTCACCTACGTCCGCAGCACGCACCTGCTTTCAAACACGTTGTCATCGGCCTCATGAGGACAGTCCTTGTAACACATTGCCCACAGAAGCACACATTCACCTGATGCGGTCAGCCACATGCTAGGTTTTGACCTAGTCTTACGTGGGCTGCCTTTTGAGTACTTTCACAGTGTCACAATCCACAAAGAAGAGCTACACATTAGTTCCAGCTCAAAACGTGAAATGAGATTTTTTTTCCCCCTCTAAAATTGGCATTAGTTTGGGCCTAAAAATTCAATATCAGTCGGTCTTTAGAACTTTTATTTATATCTTAAAGTCCAATTTAATCAAAGGGAATATTTTTGATGTCATGTGCATCATTTTTGTCTTCTTTGTACACTTGGATAATTAGATCTAAATGGCAGATTTGAAGCTTCACATGCCGTACATGGTATTTATTGCAGGGCTGTTTTATCACATTGCATCAGACTGTTCCTCTTGTTTCCACCCCTTCCTCTCCTGCCCTTTACTGTATAAATTTACCAACGCAAACCTCATTACCTCTCCCGGGTTGTGATTTGACAGTTTTGTATTGCTGCGTATTAAAACTGAAAGCGTGGGCAGAGATTGAATGAGTCAGCGTCACCTTTTATTGCGGAACACCATCACTTCTTGGTAAAAGGTTGTTTTGCATTTGTGAGAAATTGCAGGTTGCATGTTTGTTCTTACTGTAGTGAACGAAATGTCAAAACAACAGTGAAAAAAATACCCGTCACAGCTTACTGGAGATGATGCTTCAAATGTTTGTTTTGTGCAAAGACCAAAGGTGTTAGATTACAATGAACAGTAACTTCTCGATCGTCAGTCGTTTTTGTCACATTTTTTGCTTGAAAAATGTCTTAAAATATATATCAATGATCATTTCAGCTCTGCTGTAGTCAACAGCTGGTTTCATCGTATGCTAGAAAGTGTGTATGACTGGGAAAGTGGGACAGAAAAGAGACTCAACACCCCACCCCTCTGTGTGTCCCGGCAGCCCAGCGATCAGCACACGAGCTTCCCATGGTGGAGAAGCAGGATATGGACAGCTGCTCCGTTCTGGGAGGCCAGCAGATGATCCTGACCGGGCAGAACTTCAGCTCCGATTCCAAGGTCATTTTTATGGAGAAAACCCAGGGTGAGTGCCGTCAAATCACATCATCACTTCCAATCAGTGGGAAAGAGTCAGAGTTTGCAAATGTTCATGTTTGGCAGCGTCTAGGTTTACATTGCCTGGAAACCAAACCCATGACTGCATCTATGAAATCTTTATGGTCTGTGTGCGTCTGTTGGTTCTGCTTTTGCCCAACACCGTGTCACAGTAAGGACGCAGCACAAGTGATAACAGTGACTCACAAGTAATCATGTTGGTGTGACAAGTTCATAGCTCTCACACGTCACCGCCGTCATTGTGTAGACGGAGCCGCAGGAGTTATTTGCATGATCCAGATGATAACGCCGCAGCTTCACTTCCTTTTGTCCTTTTCTTCCTCTCTGACATCCATGATGTCTTATCACCGCTCAGACGGGCCTGTTGTTACGTGATTAATAGCCCTGCTGTCAAATGAAGCGTTGTTTCAGGGACATTTGTCGATGCCTCTGATTGACACAAATGGATTGAAGGATTTTTTGGTAGTGAAATACAGATTGTACCATAAACAGTCTGATATTTGAATTTAGATGATATTTGATGGCTTTGGCCCATTTTGCAAGGGGACTATTTTTACTTGAGGACCTGGTAAATTGTAATTATTGCAGATGTTATTATTATTGTTATGATTATTATTACAGGTTTTCATTGATCTTAAATCCTGTGCGAATCGGCCATGTTTGTGAAAAATCGACAATTTAGCTACCATATTCCAACAAACAGACTCTGCCTCTTGGTGATTTAAGGTCTTTTCAGGGGTTTTTTATGCAAAATATTTTGTTTCTTGTCCCTTTTTCTGCCTCATTCCTGTTCGAGAATTAGTGTAACTTTATGAAAGAGAGTTTTGGCAGAATTTTGGGTGCAAATATCAGAGATAGATATCTGAAATGCCAATGTCAAATCCAGTTGAGGAAAATCTGAACAACAGGTCTCCAACCTTCTTTCATCTGAGAGCTACTTAAAAATACTTGCATTACAGCGCTGCAACTGCTGCCACATGTTGATTCTTTTGTCGAGTGAAACGTTGGTACCACAGACGAAGCACTAACACTTGTCCTTCACATTCGTAAATAAAAACGTTCCCACTCACCGTGGAAACAGGATGTTCTCTGCTTTTTCTTGCCGTGGCCGCCTTCACTGTCCATCATAAATCTGGCTGAACAGGCTAACAGCACCGAACTCCTCACTTCAGCTCGACTAGCATCCAGCATAACTGACCCGACCTGTCGATGGAGGTTGCTGCAACATTGCTGTGATTGGTTAGGTTTTTATTGACAGCTGATCAGCTTATCCTATTGTTTTGTATTGGAGGAGGTGGATCTGCGTATAAGAGGCTTTCAAGGTGCATTTAATGTTGTCAGATTTGTGAACCTCTTGGCGAGCTACTAAATCCAGATTTGCGGCTGAGCTTCCTGAACGAGACCCCTGATCTGGACAGATTATCAGATAAATGACATGCATCTGATGCAAAGAGACTTGACATCATAGCTGGGAGATATTTTTTGCTTGGCCCGTGTGAATGTGCATTAAACACGTTTATGTGGGGATAGTCAACCAGTGCTTTCGTGTCACTTGCATAAGGCCAAAGGTCAGTCGCACTACTGTAACTTGAATCCCTCAGTCTGTACGCACAGCTCTGTGAAGTGTCATCACATCCAGAGTTGTTTTGGATTAATGTCAGAGTGAGGTGTGTGTGTATCACCTGCTGTTAAACAGACAGTTCTGTTTATCGGTAGCTGCTGCTCTTTGGTTCTGTTGTGTTAAAATGCTTGTCTGATATCGTGACTCACTGACTCCACTGCTGTCTGAGAGCGGAGTTCTTGGCTTTAAATGCAGGCACTCCACAGGCTACCTAAAGTAAAAGTTGGACCCGTCGTCTTTCCTCCTTTTTTCTGCTCGGGGTTCCCTGCCGCTCTGTTACGACACACCACAGTAATGGATAGTAAGACGGAGACGGAAAAAGAAATCTTACGAGGTGGGACTGCCATGGTTTTGGAGAGTTTCTGTATGACACAAAGTTCTGGACCAGCGCAGCTGTGAAATCCCTCTGAACCAGAGACAGCTGCCTCTGGCTGCAGCTCCCCTGGCTCTTGTGCTCCGACAGGGAGGGTTGTACGGAGGAAAGGAAAGCTTTCCCGGCCAAGTCGAGCCTGCTCTGGCTTTCTCTCCGGCTTATTCCTCCCCCCCTTTCCCACTTGTTACACAATAATCCCCAGAGGGAGAACAAGCGTCGGGGTATCCCTGCAAACAAATACTTAAAGCCAAGAAAGCAGTAGTCATCACGTTTTGTAAGACGTGGAGAGAGTTGATCATAAAAGTCAAGAAAAAAAGAAGAAAATCTGGCAACACGCGTGGAATCCCCCTTCCCCCTGCTGACTCATTTCAGACATGTGTTTGTGATTTAGCCGTTTTGACAGAGGGTTTCCCACCTACAGTAACGTCCAAGCAGATCTCACTGCAGCGCACGGCGGATCGTGTGTTAGAGCACACATGGAGTTTGCATTTTCTTTCCTCCACTCACCTGAATGACAGCTCCAGTGTGACCTGATGAAGTGTGATGTAACAGAAACCATAATGGTTACAGACACGGAGCTTGTAGCTCTCATCACGTCCCTGCTAACGTTTCAGTCAGCGTTCAGGAGGCGTGTCTTCACAGCACAGATTCGGGGATAGCTGTGCATGTTTAGTGTTAAACTACAGATCATCTAACTGTATGTGTGCACGGTGGTGTAACAGGAAGTTATTTTAAACGAGATGATATCTACGTGCATCAAAAAGGAGACTTGTTGCGAGACAGCCTTCAAGCTGGCTACAAATCTACTGAATAAAACGTATGTATGAAGGTTGTCTCGATTTGTCAGGACTCAGCATTTTCCAAGTTTGCAAGCTAAGGTCTTGCCGTGTTTTACCGCTGTGCCATACATCTTGAAACAATCAACCTTCTTCCCACATTAACAGTTCGCCTTTTCTCTTCTTCCTAGATGGGCAGCAAATCTGGGAGATGGAGGCCACAGTGGACAAAGACAAGAGCCAGCCGGTACGTATTAAACACCAGCATGTAAAAAGACACCAAACACGCCCGCTGTCGTGATCTGAAAGTGAAGTTAAAACACAAAGGTGAGTTCTGGCACGTGACAGAGTGTTGTCTTGCAGAGTATGCTGTTTGTGGAGGTGCCGTCCTACAGGGACACGTCCGCCTGTCATCCCGTCAAAGTGAACTTCTACGTCATCAACGGCAAGAGGAAGCGCAGCCAGCCCCAGCATTTCACCTACACACCTCTGGCATGTAAGACTGCTTCTCAGCTTCTATGTGGTATGCTTATATCATGATGGTTATTATTATCGTGAGCACATGGAAAATATTCATGAATGATTCACAGCGTTTTTTGACCCTCACAGCTCCATCCATAAAGACCGAGCCTCTAGATGAGTATGATGACCACATGGGTTTCGCCATGCCTCAGATCCTGGGTCTGTCCCCTCATTCCTACTTCCATAACCCTCGCAGCGTCCTCCATCCAGACAACGGCCTGGTGCCGGGCATGGCCTCCTGCCAGCGCCTGAGCTCCAGCCTGCCAAACCAAGACGCACGTTTCCAGCAGCAGAGCCCCACCATCGTCTACTCCCGCGGGGGAAAGAGCCTGAGTGGCAGCCCCGGCCTCTATCAGCAGCCAGGAGGGATGATGCCCGACCCCCACCGGTCAGTCCTGGTCCACACAGGCTCCCCGGCTCAGCCTCCAATCGGCGCAGGCCAGCACCCCTCCATCATCCAGTTCTCCCCGACCAACCACCACCTGCTTCGAGGAGGAGACCCTCAGACCCTCCCCGCTCCGCAGCCTGACAGCCAACAGATCATCTACTGCGATGGCTACTCCCCGCAAGCAGCCACCGCGCACTCACCCACGCCCCCGCTGGCTCAGGCGGCAGTGCCCCACCCTCAGCACTATCCCACCGTGATCCAGCAGCAGCCGTACGCACCGAAGGGGCAGCAGAAAGGCCGGGCTCTGCCGGGCACGGGGCAGATGGAGGCTCCAGGAGACGGGCAGAGGAGGGTGACGGTGAAGGAGGAGAACTTGGACCAGGCCTACCTAGATGATGGTGAGTGTAAGTTCATGCTTTTATACTCTGTGTGAGTGGGAGAGCTTGTTGTGTCATTCAGTGTTTAAGGCCTGCATGATTAGAAAGACCTGCGATGCGCGATGACATTGTTCAGTATCGTGACGACGACATGACATACAAATTAGCTTTTTTTAGTCGGTCTGCGTTCCAACTCTCACCTGTGGGCATGAGCTTTGGGTAGTGACCGAAAGAATGAGATTGTGGATACAAGCGGCTGACAGGCGTTTCCTTAGAGAGAGGGTAAGGAGCTCAGAGTAGAGCCGCTACTCTGTGTCATCGAAAGGAGCCAGTTGAGGTGGTTTGGGCATCTGATTAGGATGCCTCCTGGGTGCCTCCCTGTGGAGGTTTTCTGGGCACGTCCAACTGGGAGGAGACCCTGAGGTAGACCCAGATTCTGCTGGAGGGATAATATATCCCGTCTGGCCTGGGAACACTTTGGAATGCCCCAAGAGGAGCTGGGAAAAGTTGCTGGGGAGAGGGACGCCTGGGTCAGCCTGCTTAGCCTGCTGCCACCGCGACCCGGCCCAGGATAAACGGATAAACTTACAATCAAATTGTCTACTTAAAATATCAGAAAGAAAACCTTTATGTACCTTTATTTACTAGTTACTTATTTAACCAGCTCACCTTCCGTTGTCTCTCATGCTTTCTGCTCTCATGTCATACATGACGTGTTAAAGTGTACCAGCCAGGCGCTGGTTTAGCTCAGTCGGTAGAGCAGGCGCCCCATACACAGAGACAAAAGTCCTCGCCACATTGGCTGCTGGTTCACCTCTGTCATCCCCCCTTTCTCTTCTCCACATTTCCTGTCTTATCTTCACCATCCTATCAATAGGAAGAAAATGAACCACGTTTTTCATAGTCATTACGTTCCAGACAACCTCTGGCGACGTGTTTACTGCACAGTTTATCTCCCGATGATGATGAAAAGGGGATTTGTTGAGCAGCCCGAGTGTCTCTATCAGCTGAGTGTAGCTAAGGTGAAACACGACAGGAAGATAAGTGATGGATATACGCTATTTAGTTTCTTTCAAATAGATGGATGATAAGACCCTCCAGCAGAGACACGACTTTGCCTCAGAACAATTCAAGGATATTTACAATATCTGCTCCATCTCCTTCACACACACCCTCCGGTTTGATCTATGTGCTTTAGTATCGCTCAGAACAAAGCCAACAGAACAGGCTCGCACTGTTAAAACAATCCTTGCCAGGAGGTGTAGTTATGTTCCACTCAAGGTGGAAATAACAGGGATTCTGAGTCATATGTTTATACTTATGCTTGTCAACCCCATTAGCCTCTGACTGAATTAATGTCAGGCCACATCCAGCGGCAGGCAGCAGGGTGAACCTCTGCTTAGCTTTGGAGTTAAAGGTTCTCCAAACTATGTTACGTTTTACAATGAAGCGACTCCAGCGTTACGTCTGTGTCGGCCAGGTGAGCCTTAAAGGCAGTCTGAGGTTGCCTTCATGTCCACTGCTCATTGTGCCGGTCGCAGGGGTTCATCTGGCACTGCCACACACCAGGAAACAAGTTTTTTTTCTCTCTCTCGCTTTAAGGGCAGAGAGGGAGGGAGAAAAAAGTGTCACTCTCCTGACCGCCCGGACATGTTGACACTGTTATGAAGTGAAAAACAACCTCCATGGCAACCATTGTCAAACAGTGGAACGGGCTGCCTGGGAGAGCTGGGGAAAGCCTCTTTGTTTGTTATAGTTGGCCGCGGCTTCTCCTTGGCCTTACGCCCCTCGATTCTGTGGGGGAACCCACTAGAGGATTAGCCTTTTTTCCGACCGCGGGATTCTGCCAATCTGGCACAAGAAATTCCTATTCGCAGCTGCTCTCCTCCAGAAATCCAGCCTGATCCCTGTAAGATAGCAGGGAGGGTGGAGGGAAGTTCGCAGGAAAAGGGAAGGGGCTGTGTGTGTGTGTGTTTCAGTGGAAAAAATGAATTGAAGAAAAAAGGCCAGCAATGGAATTTGTGTTTTTTGGATGGGACGTGCAGGGTTTCCCTCCGCAGTAAACAGCAACAGGGCTGTGAGCTGCTGAATTAACAAGGAGCCGGAGGCACAGTGAAACGTAGCCTCCTGTTTGATCCTCCCATCATCCTCAGGAGATGACGGCCAGGCAGCTCCCCGAGTTGCCTCGGCATCTTTGTTCAATTACATTTTTTATTCAAACAGCACACTACCTTTTCTCTGGAAATCTCATAAAAAGAAACAGCAGGATTATTTCTTTATAATTGCCTCCTTTTATCCCAAAAACTACATTATAATGATTAGCACGTCTTTAAAACCAAATCCCTGAATATTAAAATCATATTTATAACGCATTTGTAGCCACAGCGTGATAGTCGCCCCCCTCTTATCGGTCCTACAGGTGATAACTCGCCTGCCCACATCATTAAATGAGGAAAAAAAAGAGGGACTTCCCAGCATTCAAAAGGTGAGAAGACAAACATGGTCAAAAAAAATCCCCCGAGTTTGACTGCAAAGGTGTTGAAATATGATCCAGACCACAACACAATCATCTTTAGTTGGGGCTATCACCGAATAGAGATTGTCAACATTACTCACGAGATGTGTGTTTCAGTTTGTAGTCGCTTTAAGAAAAATGGGGGTGAAGCCACATCCTGGTATCGTCACCGTGTTGTGGTCGGTAACTGTCACATCTCCGAGGTGTCTGAACTGTGTCAACTTGAGTGAGGAGTGTTACATGAAAGTCAGGTATTTCATTTTGTACTTTGCTCATGATTTCGCCCACGCAGAGGGGCTTTTATCAGCCCGCGCACAAGTTCCCATGCCTCCTGCGTGTGCCCCAACGTCTGCTGGTAGATAACTGAAGAAAGGGGCCTGTGGAAGCTTGCCTTGCCTCTTGCAGCACCATGATTTTGCATAGCTCCCTGAGTGCCACATAGTTTGTTAAAACGGTAAAAAAGAGCGACTGGCACGGCCCACAAAGGCAGAGAGTGACAGATTTAGTGGGTGTGGAATAAAGCCCAGAGGCAGTGGAGCAGGTGAAATTGTTCCAGCAGGTAGAGATCAGGGCAGCAGAGATAAAGCACACAGCAACAGCCTCGTGGTCGCGCATTAGTCTCAGCTCACTTCCATCCCATTTGAAAGGCTTAATCAAATACACAACTCAGCCGTATCCAGACTCCGCTACAACCGTAGTGACGAGCACACGACGACTGATTTAGCACACTTATATCGTTTAATCTAGAGTCAACACGTGGTGTTAGTACGTTTGTTTGAGTATGTTTTTGTGCGTTACATCACTGCACATTTGTACGGTATGAGATTCAACAAGTGTGTTAATTCTTCTGTAACTCTTTCAGATGCGATTAGACTTCAAGACAAGGGGGGGGAAACAAGAGTGAGAGCATGCAGCCACTCGAGCAGATCTCTGAGGCTG
Organism: Semicossyphus pulcher; assembly: GCF_022749685.1. Lineage (NCBI taxonomy): Eukaryota > Metazoa > Chordata > Actinopteri > Labriformes > Labridae > Semicossyphus > Semicossyphus pulcher. The sequence continues at coordinate 28,358,458 of NW_027211637.1, forward strand.
CACGTAGGCAGAGCAGCGCTATGTGACGCTAACATGTGAATTTTAAGCTCATCTTTGTTTAGCTATTCGGTGCTTTAAATTAGCTTGTTAGCACGTAACAGGAAACACAGGTTTACAGTGTTTCCATTAATCAATATATAAGACATAGAGGAACGTTGACCTGATGGTAGAGCTGCACAATTAATCACTATGTCCTCGTTGGCACAATATGATCGTCGCAATAAACACGTTGCAAAAGTCTGAATGTATCGCAACGAATAAGAACATTTATATTATGTAAACAAGTCATGCTTTCATACTCAGCCTGTGTGAATGTTACCTATCGGATGGAGCCCTGGGTATAATGGCTTTCACACCATTTTGATTCGATCAGATGAAGCCCGAGCTAGCTAAGCAGATTTAGCAGGTTTAGCTCAGCAGTTAAATCGTGTGTTGCGGTGGCTACAGTCGTTGATGTGGCGTCCCCGGGTTCAACTCCCACCCTCTGCCCTTTGCTGCATGTCAGGCCCACTCTTTTCCCCTACTTTTGACACTATCCACTGTCACTCTCTCTCTCTCTCAATAAAGGCCAAAAAATAAAGAAATAATTTTTAAAAAAAAGGAACTGTCATCACACATCACAGATTTTTCTCATATCGTGCAGGCCTACCTGTTGGTAGTGCTATATTAAGGGTTAGTTGATCACCAGTTTTATTAGAGTTCATCCTGAGAGAGACGTCAATGTGTGTACCAAATTTAAAAAGGGGGTGTTATGCTTTTTCACATTTTAAGTCGTATATATAACGTTACAATGTTGGACGTTATGACTAATCGTGGGCAAACTTTCAAATCTGTAGGTAAAAGTGTGTTGTCTGCAGGCTGCTGTGAACGCCAGGTTTCACACAGTTTTTTCCACACGCTGCACCAGGCTTCAGAGAGCTGAAAGTGGGCCTGTAGGGGCGGGGTTTCTTAAAGGGACAGAGCTGACTGAGTCGTTTCAGGCAGAGGCTGTGTTAAGGCCTGCACAGAGCACCAGTGTGAGAAAAATGAGGAGTTTGTATTAAATGCTAAGCTTCTCCACAGGTGAAATATGAAGCTTGAAATTAGCATAACACCCCCCCTTTAACGACATTGCATTTAATGGTTATCGAGATATTTCACTCAAAACTACAAATGTCAACCTCATCGTGATGCTGAAGGAAAAGTCTGGTATTTAGAATTCAGCTTCCTGGGACAATAAATGTAAGGCGGACATGGCGTGCTGTCTGATATAGCATGAACTAGCAACATTAACGTTAGCTAGATGCAGTAAGATGAATGCACTGTTGAAATGGCGGCTCACATAGTTGGTATCTGCAATGGAAAGTGGGAATGTGGGAAGTGGTACAGAGAGGTACTTGGTCTGAAAAGTTTGGGAACCTTTGTTCGGAAAGGAATCATATTAGAAAGGGGACTATAACAGTCAATAACTCTTTCTGTGTGCATGTAGGTGTGTGATCATTGTTCGAAGACTTGAAATATGTGAGCACTGACACACACGATCTGTGGTTAGAGTGGTGGTTTGCTGTCGGTCCACTCGTCTACTTTCTCTTTTCTCTCTATCGTTTTCAGCCTCAAGCTGTCATTACAATCAGCCTCTCTCGAAATCTACAAGTCATGAACGTACTGTACACCCTTCTGCACACAAACACATACACTGTATTAACATGCAAATACTTGGAGGCACACAAACACACACAGTCCAGGTTGCTGCAGGCAGTGTGCAGAGACAGCTACTGTACAGTGTGTCTCTCTCTCCTCCAAACGTCGGTAAACAGAGCGGCTCATTGGTGCAGAACTCAGGAGCCAGACGCTCACCTACTGAACAGACTAGCCCGAGTGTTCCCCGGGCCCAGCCTTAAATAGCAGGCCCGTGCCAACCCTTCATTAGATGCAGTAAAGCCCCACTGTATGTTGCCCCGCTGTGGTGCTCCTGCTGCTTCTCTGAGCGTGTTTTATACTCAGGAAAAACCCTGTGGCAGCGCTGGGGAGATGAAAGTGTCTTTAAGGCCTTAGGTGTCAGAGGGGATTCCTCTACAGACTAAAATAAACAGGGTCGCTGATGTTGTGACGACAGCAGAGCACCCAGTTTGGCTGCTCCTGCAGTTTTGCGACTCTCAGATGCTGCTCGGGCCATAAAATGTGTTCAGTGTTGAGCAGCTGCCACTGTGTGGGCTGTTTCTGTTTCACATCTGCAAATGATCAGATAGAGAAGCAGAGAGAGAGAGAGAGAGAGAGAGAGAGAGAGAGAGAGAGAGAGAGAGAGAGAGAGAGAGAGAGAGAGAGAGATGGACAAAGATTAGTTTGTTACATGGAGGGAATCTCTGCCTGATTGCTTCATTAGCTTACGAAACACTTCATTGCAGTTGTCATAGCACTTTATCACATCAACAAAGAATAATATTTTCTATCCATTGACCCTCTTGTTGTTACTGCTAATCTTAAATCAGACAATGCTATCACCGCGCCTCCTTTTTAAGCTAATTTTGTTGCTAGCTGTTTTGACCTACATAGTCTGCTTAGAGATGCTGCTGTGTGTGATTTAATTTAACATTTTAATAGTTGCAATCTTATTCTCACAACTAAGTAAATCAAGGCTTTGAATAAAGCTAACACGTGCTAACTCCCTCTACCTCTAAAATAGTCGCAAAATTTGTCATTCATACTGAGCCAAACATGTTTTATCTCTTTTCTCGTCTGAAGCTAAGCTAGTTATCTGTTTGCTGTGGCTTCATTTGCTTACAGAGAAGTCCTTCCTTAGTTTTTTCCTATTATGTTGAACTCTTGAACCAAACAGGAACAACACACTGTGAAACACATGTCGCAGCAAAACTATATAGATACTAAAAACTGCTACTACTTACTGACCCCTCACATTGTAACACATATGTTGAAAAACCCATTCTCAAAGTGTAGCCCGTTACCGTGGTTACAAAATCACAGACACGCCATCCTCTAATGACTGAGTTACAGCAAAAAGCTTTTTTGGCCCATTTTGAAATACTTATATTACTCATCGACCCTAATGAGTTCCCCGAGGCACAGTGGAAGCAGTGGCACCAGCACACAATGTCTCCGAGTGCCAGTGGACAAAAACACACACACAGTTACACACACACACACACACAGTTACACACAGTTACACACAGTAGGCTTCCAGATAAAGAGCTCAGCAGAGACGCATGTTACAACATACTCGTCATTCCTTCCTGCTACCTGTTCCTAGCGTGACTGTGTTTAAACAGGTGAGCACCTACGCTATTAGCAAACTCATACAGTCACAGGTAGTTCCTCTTTACTTTACCGCTCAGGTGACAGGGGTTATTTTAGAGGCTCTCACACAACAAATACACTGTCGAATGCAAATGTATGTTGGCAGATACAGAGAATCACAATATTGATTTTTATTTTAAATACATGACACATCAAGACTGACTATTTTATTTTTAGAACCACCACACAGAAAGTTTTCATTTCACCCCCCTCCTCATCTGTTGTTGTGTAAACACACACTTAGAATCAACCTAGAAACAGGAAGTAATCGCTCATAGGCTCCTGCAAAGCTCTACCTCTAGTGGTTATACGACATTAATGCATCCTTTATCTGCTGCATGACGGCCCTTTATGAGTCCAACCAACATTCTTGTAAATATAATAATTAAATCACTGAGGAAGTTTTTTAACACCACCTTGAAAGGGCTTGAATACATCCTGCCACTGTCTAACATCCTTCTGTTTCTTTGCTTTGCAGTGAATGAGATCATAAGCAAGGATCTGACCGGCGTTCAGGCCAGAGGGCAGACATAGAGGAGGGGCCGCAGCAGGAAACGTGTCCCCCCCTCTCTCCCCCTCGGACACACGCACACAGACGGACACGCACACGCACCAAAGTCTTCAACCTTCGAGTGAGGTGACGCACATCCACCAACAATCAGACCTTCTCTTCCTCATTTGCTTTACGCACAGAGATAGGAATATCAGCTGCTGTGTTTGCTTTGGATGTTTTCCCGCAATAAACATTCGACCCACAATGTCACGGCGACAAACCTAACAGGTTTCAATTATGAGAATCAAGAGGAATAAGTGCCTTATGTTTCATTTTTATTTCCTGTTTGAAGTTTGGGTTCTGTTTTATTTTACAAAGGGTTAAAAGATGCACACCAAAAAAAGGAATTAGACTTGTGAATGAAGGTTTTGTAGCATGCAGCAGTTTCAAAATTATAGAAAATTCAAGCTTAATAAGTAAATACCAAAAAATTCTGTCCAAATATGATCCATTTATGTCTGTGGCCAAACGTGTGTCATCTCTTTGTACATTTTTCTTGCACAAAGTGTGTATTTAGTGTGTAACTAATGACTTGTACATGCCTACATGCAGATCATCTCATCTTAAAGTGCAGTTTTCTCATTGAAGTGAAGCGCACACTGCCTTAACCAAATACATAAAGAACTATTGTGACGCCTCCTGATATGCACTGCTTTCAAAAACAGGAGGTCCGTGTTGAAACTTTTTTTATATAATAGTGGAATCATGTGAATAATGTACCATTTTATATTCATAAATAAATATATATTGGATTATATGCAGGTGATATTGCCAAAGATGATACACAGTTTTCTAACTGATTTATATGTGTTGATTTTCATCTTAATCCAGCTTTGAAAACTATTTAAAAATGTTTCTAAAAATCGGACTCATGTGAGGCGAGGTGAGAGGTTTTGTACGCTTAAATTTAAAGGCTCGCTTTTTCAACTCGTGTTTATAATATTTGTACTGCTCTTAATTTTAATCGCAAAATATTCTGTGTACTGTGTGTATTTGTTCTGCGTATAGTTGAACTTGAGTCCATCCATATTGACAATCAGTATACTCAAAGCTAAACGCCTATGCAGGAGCTTCATGCTTGCCAGTGTAAAAAAACATATACTTTAAACACACTGTAAGGCAGGAAAATACAGTGTGTGGGGTTTGTGTGTGCGTTAAAGAAAAAAAGCAGTAGTTAAAAACATATTTTTGTAATATTTAAATGTTTCACTGACTGGATTGGAGTTCGTCAAAGTGCCTTATTGTAAAGAGACAAAAGGGAAGTGAAGAAAACATGAAATAGAAGTAAAACAGTAAGACTGAATCTCAATGTTTAATACTTAATAAGGGACCTATTTGATGAAAAATACGATTTTATTTTGTAATAGTAGTAAAGCTAATAATCTAATTGAGCCAGTTCAGCACAGGTGCATTTGACTTTTCTTGAATGTAATCTATATTAAATATTTTCCCATTTTCTGTAAATATTTGATAAAAAATGTCCATGAGTGTTAAGATAGAGTTTAAGTAGATTTAAATAGAAACGATTTGTTGTATGTTGTAATATTATGTTACAGTTATCATCGTATCTTTTATTGGTTTTATAACAACTTATTCTAAAGGGAATTCTGACACATTATCTTAAACTTTCATGTTTCCCCTTAATAGTTTATATTTTTGTTTCAGCGTTTGTTATCTAAAGAAATCTCTCTGTATGTTTCATGTCTGCAACACCTTGTGCCTCCTGAAAAAGTCTGTTTCATGCTATTTTTGTATCCTTAAAGTAGCAATAAATAAAACATATTCATCATGAGTGTCCTTGTTTTCATACATCTTTTCTTTGCAGTTGTTGTCATGAGTTTATGAATATTTAGCATGAGTCAGTGCTGTAGTTGAGTCCATGTGGAGTTGTCCCCAGTGTTCAAGTCCGAGTCCCCAAAGAAGAATCCCAGTCGAGTCCCCATTACCTGAGTCCGAGTCAAGGTGCGCTGCTCTTGCTTTCATTTGCTGTCAAATCTTTGAAAGCAAAATGCACGAATCGAGGCGCCTCTTTAGGCATCCTGGCAGGGACTGTTGCTGAACAGGACGACAGGTGAACGTGCACGAAAGTGAACCCACCTTGCTTGAAACTACAAAACCTTCAAAAACAGTCCTTATCAATCAATCAAATCAATCAATCAAATTTTATTTGTATAGCGCCAAATCATAACCAGAGTTATCTCAAGACACTTTACAAAAAGAGCAGGTCTAGACCGACTCTTTGTTATGTTATTGAAAGAGAGGCCCAACATGAATCACCATGAGTAGCACTTAGCAACATTCGGCACATTGGCAGAAAAACTTCCTTTTAACAGGCAGAAACCTCGAGCAGAACCAGACTCATAGTGAACATCTGCCTCGAATGGATGGGCCGAAAATGGGAGAGAAGGAGATGCAGGATAGAGACAGGCAAAGAGAGCAACAACAACATATGTTCTTGTTACAACAACAACAACAACATATGTCCTTGTTACATGAACAACAACAGACACATACTTATGTTTACAATGCCAATAATAGTCGTAGACTAGTGTGAAGATTAGCAAAAATAAATAATAAATAATTTATTTTATCAATAAATCAATAAATAAGTCCCACGACTCCTCTCCATCTTCTAAGTCCGAATGCAGTCAATGCTCAAGTAACAGTCTGAGTCCGAGTCATCAGTGCTTTAGTCCGAGTCCTGGACTCGAGCACGACAACACTGTCAGGAATATATATTTGTGGGCTCTGAGGGCCAGTTGTTGAAAGTAGCAGACTACATTTTCTAACTTCTGACTTTTTAAACTTCTTCTTTTTATGACACAACATTTGTCTCTTTATTAGCTAGTTACTTTACCGATTCAGATTAACAATATAACATATAATCAATCAATAAATAATTATATTATGGGGGGAATCCAAAAACTACCCAGAAGTATGATGAGAAATAACAGGGTTGCTTGGGGGGCTGGAGCCATTCCCAGCTGTCATTGGGCGAGAGGCGGGGTTACACCTGGACTGATCGCCAGTTAATCACAGGGCAGACACACAGAGACAGACGACCTTTCACGCTCACACTCACACTTACGGGCAATTTAGAGTCACCAGTGGAGTGGGAGGAAGCCGGAGCACCCGGAGGGAAGCCATGCATGCACGGGGAGAACATGCATAATGAGAAATGTGTTTTAAAAAGTAAAACAAAGTTAGAGCCATATTTTCCTGCTGCAACACAAAGGGATGGACATAAAACTTTTACTCTGAAATGGGGACATTCGACATAATGAGCACTTTGAAGAATATTTTGATGCTAATACTTTTATACTTTAGTGAAACACATTTTAAAGCTGGACCTTCATTTTGAAAGGAGTATTTGTCCTCTCAGTGTGTCCAGCATGGACAGCTCAGATGTGCCTTTTTTTCTGTGCCATCTATTATAAGAGGAAAATTGAATTAGCAGACCAACAGCAGACGGTGACTCATCAGGTGCTGCTGTCCTGCCCTGAACCAGCAGACAGACAGCATGTTTGTGTATAATTTATATAACATTCAAATTTACAGATTTAACCTATAAACCATGTGTTACTTACATAGACACACACACACGTCCATGTACAGCACACACACAGTCTCCAACTCCTTCCTCCCTCAAACAGCAAACAACAACACGAAGGGGCCTCACATGCCCGGAGGCTGTAGTTGCCGTGGCGACAGCTTGTTTGGTGCTTGGTCCCCGTGTCGGGAGGAGGAGGGCTTTGTGAATGAACCTTGTGTTCAGGAAGTCTCTGGTTATGACATCATCACGGGTGAAAAAGCAGCACGTGGGCTTCTCTGCCTGAGCCGTCTCACACAGCCCCCTCATACAGATATGCTACGATGACTCACGCGCCCTTTAGCGCCCGATGGTGTCATGAGCTCGGACCGTGTACAGATTTACTGTGAGAAATCAAACAAGAATGAAATGCATGATGAGCTTGGCATTTCATTCAGACCGCTTTTGTGTTGTTTAAAAACATAGAAGAGGACTGAGCTCATCGTGACACAGAGGGCAGGAAGTTAAATCCCACAAATGAACTCAGATTATTAATGTTCATCCCATTACTCAGGTGTTTTGATACAGCATTGAAAATAAGGAAAAAAACACATTAAACGTGTCAGGGTCAGCTGCAGAGCAGCGGTATAACAGGCTGTTTGTGTGGAAGAAAGGTGACATTGTCCGTCTGCAGACACTTTTAAAAACTCTGCATCATTTTCTCAGAGACGTGACTCAGTTTCCTGAACTTCAGGTGCTGACTGTTAAAGTACGGAGTCTTATTGAAATTATGAGGTGGAGCACTTTGCATCAAAACATTCTCCAAATAAGGATAAAGATGAAATGATGAATGCTGTTTTAAGTGTCATGAAAAAGAATGCAATCTTAATCATTTAATGGAGCCGAAAACTTCAAAGTTTTTAACATATTCTTACTTTCACCCTGAGAAACACAATTAGGTAAAACAACTCCGAGGAGAAAATGAGGGACTGTCGTAGTGTTTTGTGAATGTTTTTTTTTGTTGTTGTTTTTTAGATGTGCTTGGTAAATTACAGAAGCCCTTAGCGGACATGCATCTATACATTTTATTTACTTAATTTTCCTGTGATAACAAGTAATTTTCAGTTGTTTTCTTGAGATTTTGACTTATTTATCTCACCACCGTAACATCATAACTCGTATCCTCAGAGCTGCAAAAGCACAAAACAAACATAGAAACTTGGTCAACTTGGCAGCATGGCATGTCTCTGTGGTATCACAGTGACCAGCCTGTTGTTCTGTTTTCTAGATCGGCAGAAAATGATCCCGTCATCACAAGAAAACCAGCTTAGTTATGTCGAGATAACAAGATGAAAAAGTTGAGATCTCGAGAAAACAACTGAAATGAAGTCATTATCACAGAAAAATAAAATGTATGGCTGCATGTCTGCTCAGGGCTTCCGTAGTAATTGTTGCTGTATTTCTTATAAAATGTTTTTGTATCTTGTGAATCTTCTTATTTTCTGAAATGTTGTGTTTTGACCTTCAGGGCCACCATATATAAACTATTCTTCATCTGTGGGCCCTGGGTGGAGGATGTGCAGGTTACAGAGATAAAAGATCAGTTGTAGAAAAATCAAAACCTCACACAAGTACAATAAGAAAAACAACAAAGCAAACAGCAATCCTGACACAACAAACTGTCAAAACATGCTAACTTCCCAATTAGTAGCACAACATCAACAATGACAACAACATTAACAACAGAAAGTTCATCAATACAAGGACTTATATCTCAAGGTTCAATCAATTCAGGCTTGACTGTCCTTTGGCTATGTTTTCAGGCTTAACTTTTATGTTTCAAAGTCCTGCACTGTCTGATACTCGGCTGCCTTTACTAAGAAGCAGTTTGCCCAAATGTTGGAGACCAAAATGTAGCCTAACAGCGCCCTCTAGAGGAAGCTAAAACAATAGGGACACTAAAATAAGTGGTGAGTTCTGCAAACAGCCTGCAGAGGGAGACAACAAACTGTGAATGTGAATCAGAAGCACAAGGAGATGTTCAACAGCACTCCACTGGAATCAAGAGACTGGTACTGAAGTCCATTATAAAACACAAGTGCTGCTCCCTCTGTGGAGTAATAACGGGAATACTTATACACGGTGCATTTTTACCACTGAACTGGCAAATTCAGTCACTTCAGAGATGCAAATTGAATCTAATAAAAGAAGTATCTGCAGCTCACAAAAGCTTCTTTGATAAAACAGCTGTAGGCTTTCGTCAGCTTTGTTAATGCTTCAGCTGTATCTTATTTAATTTTACAATTAGTACTTAATTTCTAATGAAGAAGTCTGCACATAATCATCCTGAAATTATAAAAGTGAAGCTTGATTTATTTCCTTTACAAAGTCCCAGTTTTTTTGCATCATGAAGAGGCTCTTAAAATATTTATTAAGGAGCAGACAAAAGAGCAAAAACAGCTTTAACAAACACAGTAAGCCTCTTTATTCTCATCTGCTCTTACACTGTGTGTTTTGAAAGCAAAGTCGGCATTACTGAGAAGCAGCCTGAGGGGGGAGTTAGCTAAGCTTAGTGTAAAAATGGAGCATTTTATAATTAACAACATGACTGTAGTTTAAATGCACCAGCCTTAAGGCCAACTTCTGGGGCTGAATAATTAATTTACAAATGTTCATAGCTTGTTACATAACTGTTTTACTCTGTATGGCTAATTACCCTGCTCATGTTAACTATGTGGGTGGCTGAGGGGGGTTTGTATAACTTTATACCATGCATAATTAGGGGCGTGTGTACTTTGAGTGACAGGAGGGGCTGCTAGCGGTCTGCTAGCTGTCACTTCGGCTAATTCTGTCACTGAACTAACCTCTCTGCTGTTGTTGTGTTTTTGTAGTCTGTTGGAGGTTTTTTAATGCCAAAGTCGTACAAATAACATGGCTTGCTGTGTTTTTATACTGACAGATCGTCTAAGAAGTCCTGCTCTTACGGTGAGTAAAATTTCAGCTGTACTTTATTTACATGTTGCAAAAATTAGCATTTGTTGTCGTTCCACTCCACATACCTGGCTTGTTAGCTTAGCTCGCTAACTAGATCATCAGCTAGCTATAAAAAGCTTAGCCTTGGGATAAACCCAAATAAATGTATAAGTTCAATAAATTAGGGTTTACTCAATCTCGGATCCCATCGGCTATAGTCTGATGACAATATAACCTATGTGCACACCTGTGAACATGCCGGGGCATCATCGGCGGTTAGCGATAAACGACTACCTTTTCCCAGTGCTGCATTGATTACAGAAAAAGAACTCGTTTATCTTGTGATTTACTTTAATTAACGGGACTTACCTTTGCCGAAATTTCAACATCATGATGCAGGTTAGTAAAAAGTACAAATGCAAGCTTTGTCCGGTCTGCCCTCAAGAGGAGAAGAAAACTACTTTTAAAATGCTCGTTTGTTGAACGGAGGTCGGGTTGATCATTTCTGATGCGTTCGAGGAACTCGGGAAATCTTAATGCTGAACGGCTTTCGTGACACCGCGTCAGGGAATTTATCTCAAGCTGAATTTTAGATCTAGAAAGGATTGTTCGCTGAACTTGCGTGCAGACGTCTGTTTGTAGAGATGAATAAGAAGCTACATTTCTATGTAGAATCTGTTGGCAGGGACGCGGATGTGCGGGAAGGCAAGCTTTCTGGTTTCCGTTTGTAGTACGCTTGTAGTTCGACTGACCTATCGCGTAATGACGATGATCATTACGAAACGCCACTATTTCTGTAATACTGTGAAATACATTATTATGTAGAATCTGTAAATTAAAATTAGGATAAAGTATATACAGAATACACAGTGGGACAGAAACAAAGTTAAGTAAATATTGCTTTTAAAAATATACTTGAAATACAACAATATTTCTGTAACACTGTGAAATAATTAACTTGACAATAAATTAGGCCAACATCCCCTTGAAAACTAACAGCATGCTACAATAGAGACCCAATTATTTTATATTAGTATTCCAATGTCAAAGTTAAATTGTCCTCATGTAGAGCACTTTGTCACCAACATTTTATTTACAAAACAAGTGCAGAGAGCAGTACAAGCTGTCCAAACTGTCACAATGTTTATTTATTATCTATTATAACCAGTTGGTGAAAAGCCACTTCTTGCTCTGAGGTGAACGCTGACATCAGCTCTGAAGTGGACCTGATGCTCATTAAATCAGAGGAAACAACAGGCTGCAGAGGTAAATACAGCTGCCGCCCACCACCACCAACAACAACACAGGCAACACGCCGCTTCATGTCTTTAGTTTCCTCCAGCGGCTCCGTGTCAGAGTTGCCGTGTTTACATAATGCTTCCTTCTCACTGCGGTCCACTCCTGACAGGGGAGTAATTTGGATATTCATAGAAAATCTCTGGAGTTATATAAAGAGTTTATATTGTAAAGACCTCGTCGGTTTGTATGGAACAAGTGAATATTGAGATTTTTCAAAGCTGCAATAATATTACTGCAGTCGGATGTTTTATTGTAGTAATAACCTTACAGATATTATGAAGAGGAGTTATTCTATTGGAGTTATTTCTTCTCCTTCTACTGTACAGATTTCCCGTAAACATGCCTTATAATAAAACTTTGTTCGATACTGTAATTTCCTGTGTTTCCCGGAATGACTTGCAGCAGCCACAGCGGGTGTGAACTGTTTTTTCTTTAATCAAAGGTGGGTGTATGTGTGTGGGTGCAGGCAATATGCTAGTTTCTGAGCATTGTGCCATATGCATCATGGCCTCACCCCTCACACACATATAGTATCTTATATGATGTTATGTTGCATTGTTGAGATAGGAGAGTACATACTGCCGGTAAACCTTGCAGTGATTGCATAGAGGCGTGGTGGTAAGCATCTCTGCCTTGCAGCCAAAAGGATCTGGGTTTGAATCCCCAGCTTGGCTCTTTCTTTCAGATGTCATCATGTCATGGAAAATAGATATACTTAAACAGGTAAATATTGCAAGTTTTATCTTTAAACTTACAATGTAAGGGAAATGCTTGAACATGTACGTGCTGCGGGGCAGCAGGTTGGTGTCTGGCCATTAAGTCTGGAGCTTGGTTGTGCATCTATGGGCACTGGATAGTTGGGTTTCCTTGCTGGAGGCTGGAGTGTGGTTTGATTCCCACCTCAGCCAGACCATCCATCATGATCCCCCTTCATTTAACATGACAATTATTCTCAAACTCGAAACGATCCCCTCAAGGAAGGCCGACCAGTTAGCCCAATGGACAGATCCGCCATCCTGTGTATTGAAGATCACATTCGCATGCAGGTTTGAATCCAACCCCTGGTGAAACAAACAACACCCTTGCTAGGGTCTTTCTTTAAAATGATCATAATGTAATATATACTCACACTTTATATTCACAGGATGGTGTGGTGGTTAGCACTGGGTTCAAAGCTGGCTGGGGTCTTTCTGTGTGGAGCTTGGTTGTTCTCAGTGTGCATCTATGGTTACTGGATAGTCAGGCATCCTCTCCGAGTGTGGAGTGTTTGAAGCCACAGCTGCCACTTTAGCCTTGATGCTGACTCTGGTGAAAAATTACCTGCTAAACATCAGCGATGTAGCATTGTCATTGTGAGTGTGCTAGCTTTTAATTCTTTATTATTTAGCTCATCAAACCTTCACTGGGCGCCGGTTTAGCTCAGCAGTTAAATCGACGACCATGTGCAGAGGCTACAGCCCTCGAGGCGGTGGCCCCTGGTTCAGCTCCCGCCCTCGGCCCTTTGTTGCATGTCATCCCCACTCTCCTTTCACCCATTTCCGCCACTATCAACTGTCCTCTCTAAAAAATAAAGGCCTAAAAAGTAAAAAATAAAAATAAAAATAAAAATACAGCAACCCCAAGCCACTGGCATGGCTGTAGACTCCTCTTTCCTCTTTCTCCTTTAAAAGCAGAAGCTGCTGGTTACAGTCCATGTCCTTGATAACTAATATCACATACCACTGGAGCTATAAATAGCTATGATGACACCAAGCAACAAAACAACTCAAAGGGAAGCCTCATTTATCAAGAGCTCATTTGTAAAAGTGCAGGGTGCAATCCCTTCGTGACTTTCACATGTCCTTGCTGAATATGTATATTTAAAGAAATCTCTCAAGAGCACTGCAGGTCATCGAGCAGCAGCGCAAGGACGGTCAGGTTAAGTGCACAAACATACACTTCAACAGTAATTATGAGGGAGGGCAGTGCGCAAGTTCAAGTGCCTACGGTTAATGATTACATTTCACTTGCCTTATTTTATTTTTACAAATTCGACTTGTGATATCATCAAGCCGACCTCGTTGATTAAACATTTAGACATGGTCAGAAATGTTGGTGTACAGGCTGTGAATAGAAAATGAACTAACTGCTAATTGATGTAGTCTCAATGGGCCTTTAGCACCAAGTTTCCAGGGACTGTGAAACAACCCTTTTGGGCCGATGAGGCTCACATCTGTTGTAAATAAAGCACTTTGAGCTGAATGGAAGATTCATAAAAAGGGCAATAAAACAATGGTAAATTCAAGATTCAAATCTTTATTGTCATCGTGCTGAACAATGAAACAGCGAGGCATCTCCCTGAGCTGCGTAGTGCAGAATAAGAAAAACAGAATAAAGAATAGTCAGCAGATATAGCAAGATAAATATATATATATATATATGTATATATGAATATAAATAAAAATAAAGAAATATCAATATTCGCCCCATATTATATATTAATTAATGCCTAGAGTACATTTATATTTTATATTGTCTTTGGTACATTTAATGGGATACTAATTTATTTATAGAGCTCTTTATTTTGGTTGGCAGCTTTGGTCCTCCATATAATGCGCCGTGGTGCAGTGGTTAGCGCTGTAGCCTCACAGCTAGAATGTTCCTGGTTTGAATCCCGGTTCGGACGTAGGGTGTGGAGTCTGCATGTTCTCCCCGTGCACGCGTGGGTTCCCTCCAGGTGCTCCGGCTTCCTCCCACAGTCCAAAGACATGCTCGTCAGGTTCATTGGTGACTCTAAATTGCCCGTATGAGTCTTTCTCTTTGATTGACTGGTGATCAGTTCAGGGTGTACCCCGCCTCTCGCCCAATGACAGCTGGGATCAGCTCCTGAACAGGATGAACGATATAGATGATGGCTGGATGGATGATTTATGTGATCATAAAACTATTATAAAACACTGAATGTAACATTAATTTCAATTTGGTTTCATTTTCCGGCATCAGTGCTGATGAAGTGCCTCTGCCTGACTATATTTCACCATTGACTCAGTCACATTGTGTTATCTGTAAAGCTTCTGTATTATCGGCTGTTTGTTTTCACCTCATCAAATACTTTCTGTACATCACACAAGCAGTATCGTATTGTTGGTGTGAGGCGTTGGGGTGTTTCTGTGCGTCTTGTGTTACCATCTAATCGCTGTCATGGAGATGATGTTTGGGGTGGTCCGGCATGCAGCGCTGCCTGTAAGTTAAATGACGCGCTCCTCTCACATTACAGCAGCACTCAGCTGCAGGGACGTCTCAGGGGAGAAGGAAAGTGGCATCTGTGGTTTCATCTCAGAAATTAAACCAGTTACAAACTACTTTCTTCCTGTCCGCAGACCAACGATGGTGCTTATCTCTCAGTCCCACACACACACACACACACATCAACACTAAACACAGCACATACACAGGCTTACATTGTTTCACGATAAATCCATATAAAGTGTGGACAATGTCTCAAAAGTTTAAACCATACCTGCTGTGTGTTTCTGGGGATCAGTCCAACACTTTGATCCAGACTGGACAAATTTGGTCCCCAGAGATGGACCCTGAAGTTTCATCTAGCTCCATCGTCATGTATTATGTTCTATATATGGATCTACTGTGGTTCATCAGTCTCACCTTTTCTCTGTGTTTAGTTATGTAGAATATGTTTGCATGCTAAAAGAAGAAAAGAAGCCACTGCTCCACCTAAGTACTCGACACTTTTACTCCCAGGAGCTTCTTTTCATGGAACTAAAACATTTTTTGGTGGAAAATTCTTCTGCTGTCTTCAATAAAAGTGATCACATCTAATTGATAGTTAACGTCTTTACTAATAAACTTGTAACTTGCATGAGAAACTTGCTTTTTGTACACTTGAACACACTGCTGTTTAAAGGTTCACACAGTCCGTCAGGTTTCACAGTCATGTCTTTTTTTCCCTTTATATTCACGTTGTCATTTCCTGTTTTATTTTGAAAGTCACCCTAGCTGCGTCTAAGGGCGTAGTTTTCATTGTAACATTGGTGGGGACGACGAGTGAACTCTACCTGTCTTATGAACTATCAATTATGAATTCACAAACTATCAGGTCATTATTGTTTCATTACTGCTTGAAAAGAAGACATTACTAAGGGTCATTGGCTTGTCCTTAACCTCACGTCACCAACTAGGCTCCTGTCGCCTAGCAACAGGTGGCTAGCAGGCTAACTAGCTATCATATCTAAAGTTGCGTGGCTTTTGTTATTTTTAACATTCGTATCGCAGCTATTTGATTGAGTTGAAACCCCAAACACTTACTTACACTGCACTGAATGGATCCTTTGTGGCCGGGAAAAGGAGGACGCATTGTTGAAGGAGCCTTCGAAATGGGACAGCCTTCGACGCGCCGCGTGTGACGCAGTCGGCCTTCAAATACGTCCTTCGAAGGATGCAGCCCCTGGAGTGGGACACAGTTTCTGTCTTCCAGATTCCTGCTCCTTGTGTCTCTCGCCTCTTGTGTCAATAGGACTCACCCGTGTCTTATTCCCCCTTGATTGTCTGTGTATATATACCGTGTGCCTTCCTTCTCGTTGCCAGTTTGTTTAGTGTTCCTTCGAGGCAACCTCGTTCAAGCATTTTTCCTCGTGAGCGATTTTCTGTTTGACCTATCGAACCTGGACTGGACATTAAACTCTGCCCAGTGTTAGTCATGCATTTTTTGAGTCCGAAAAAGAGTCCATCTTGAATCATCTGTCATTCCATCAGCAGTGTCAAAGGTAAGTATTACCTGCTTAAAATCAGCATGCCGGCACGCTTGTGTCTTAAGAACAGCTTCTGTGGTCATTTGTCTGTGGCTGTAGTTCCTTAGTCTTCTGCCCTAAAGCTATCTGATTATATGAGTTAACAGTTACATACAGTTCGACCACCAAACTTGAGGTAATATTTAACAAATTATTTACTTGTACCTTGTCTAGAAAAATAATGAAGACATGTATTTCTGTTCACAGCCTTCGGATGTTTTCCACTCTCCGCACGGAGCTCCCTGTGCTCCCTGTCTGAGGTGAGAATTATAACGAACTTTAAGTATTTATGAACCATCTTGACCTTTCTGTCATTACGAGTCCAACTGCCCATTGCTTTTTAAGAAAGTCCATATTGTCTTTGAAAAAAAAAGGGGCGAAATAAATCCATCTGCCGAGTTGAGAACAGACAGTGAGAGCCTCCTGTTCCTGCGTCTCACTTATATGTCGAGTCCAAGAGCTCATTTACATCCAACAGAGGCCGCGTCTCTCCGAGTCCAAATGGTGCGAGTAACCTTGTACATGAAGAAATAACACATTTTAATGACGGTCAGAGGCTCCGAGTTTGGCAGGAAATCAAATAGCGTGAGCCAACATCCCCTGAGAGTCTCGCCGGGCCAGAAAACAAGCACAGAAGCAAAACAACATGTAGCGTGTGAATGAAGAGAAATGTACAAAATGATTAAGTTAAATAATGATATGTGGACATCGTTGAGTCGGGAGATTTCTGCAGCGCAGTCTTGTTTCAAACTCCATAAACCGTAGGAGTAGTCTTTGATCAGTCGACATTTTACTGCTTACTTTGTGTTGAATTATTAATCCACCCTGGTTTTATTTACACGTTCAAATAGAAATGTGAATAAATCTAAAAAGGTTGTTTTACCAGCTTATTTTGCTCAAAACAGCTGCAGGAATGGTGATAAAATATTTGTTCCCATACTTCTGCATAGAAAGGGTTGAAGGGTCTGTGAGTGTACACACCGTGTGTCTAAATAAATGTTCATGTGGTAATTACCAACCAGCAAACTTAAGTCTGCACAGATTGCACCGAGAGAGTAGCTGTTATTTTGCACAGCTAGAATCAAAGACATAGTGATCAACAGACAGGCCTGCTGAGTTATACACTGACATAGGATAGGGAATGCACTTTATTGTCATTGCATTAAAGAATATAAGGAAATTTTGTTTGGCAGCAGCTTTACAAAATCTGTACATGAATATATAAATACTCTGATCAGCCATAACATTATGACCACTGACAGGTGACTAACATTGATTATCTCGTTACAATGACACCTGTCAGTTGGTGGGTAGTGAAAGTGGAAGAGAAAATTTTGTCCTGGATGTTGATGTGTTGGAATCTGGAAAAATTGGCAAACGTAAGGATGTGAGCAACTTCGACAAGGGTCAAATTGTGATGGTTGCACACCTGGGTCAGAGCATCTCCAAAACTGCAGCTCTTGCTGGGTGTTCCCGGTCTGCCGTGGGGAGTATCTACCAAGAGAGGTCTAAGGAGGGAAAACAGGGGGACCGGTGTGAGGTTCATGGGCGGCCAAGGCTTGTTGATGCGCGTAGGGAGCGAAGGCTGGTCCGTGTGGTCCGATCCAACAGAAGAGCTACTGTAGCTCAAACTGCTGAAAGAGTTAATGCTGGTTCTGATAGAAAGGTGTCAGAACACACAGGTGTATGTGGCTGTGTAGCTGCAGACTGGTGCCCATGCTGACCCCTGTCCACCACCAGCAGCACCTACAATCGGCACATGAGCATCACAACTGGACCACGGAGCGATGGAAGAAGGAGGTCTGGTCTGATGAATCAGGTTTTCTTTTATATCATGTGGAGGGCCAGCTGGCGTTGCTTACCTGGAAAAGACATGCACTATGGGAAGAAGGCGAGCCGGCGGAGGCAGTGTGATGCTTTGGGCGATGTTCTGCTGGGAAACTTTGGGTCCTGCCGTTCATGTGGATGTTACTTTGACAAGTACCACCTACCTAAACATTGTTGCAGACCAAGTACACCCCTTCATGGAAACAGTATTCCCTAATGGCAGTGGCCTCTTCGAGCAGGATAATGCGCCCTGCCACACAGCAAACATGGTTCAGAAACGGTTCGAGGAACACGACAATGAATCCAATCGAGCATCTGTGGGATGTGCTGGACAAAAGTCCGATCCACGGAGGCCCCACCTCACAACTTACAGGACTTAAAGTATCTGCTGCTAACGTCTGGGTGCCAGATACCTCAGCACACCTTCAGAGGTCTAGTGGAGCGAGTCAGGGCTGTTTTCAGGGCAGGCAAACCTTAGCAGCAGACGCCGACTCGTCACACTGGAAGAAGACTCAAAAGAGGAGGAACAGCGGGAAGAGAAGAGGAAGAGAGACGGAGAAAAGAGAAGAGTTTTCTGTATATTTGTGTTTTTTCACCCGTGTAATTCTTTGTTTTTTGTGATTAGGCTTCACAGCAACTCAGAATGATTAAAGAAAAAAACAAAGAGGCTGCAAAAAAGCAGGGAGCAGCTTTACTAAATTAACGAACCTCGACTAATTGGGTTTTCAGTGGATCTAAGCCCTTTGACAAACGGGTCATATTCAGAGTTCAGCCTTAATCCTCACCATCAGCATAATTACTAACCATAATTTCTGGAAAAAAGATTTACATTAAGTCTATAACATATTGTCAAAAGTCTCTTTAGCATCAATAGACATTTAAAATGCAGGAAACAGACGATGATTCTGCAACATGAATGTCCCTGTTCTCTGTTGTCATCTACATGTGAAAAGCAACATGTTTCCCTCTTGTGATGAACACAGGGCACATATGTATCACATGTCTTTACATACAAGCTCCAACTGCTCTTCCAACTCTGTCACATAGCAACAATAAGGTATCCATAGAAACTGAATTAAACTTCAAACGCAGGATATTTACGTCTTGTCTTCTGCGATAAGAATTCTTTAAATAGGAGCGGATCATTTTGCAAAGCTCCTCGAGTGTTTCAGGCGCTGCGAGTGACGGTCGCATTTAAAATCCAGAGAGGACTTTCAGACGGTCTCTTCTTTGTGACACGTGCGTCTGCGTCACATTACAAGAGGAAAAGTTCAGCCTTGACCTCGGAAACAGACGTCAACCACCGTGATGTTTGCTGCTTCAGGAGCTCTGTGAGCTTCTGATCACACGTTCCTCAGCTGGATGGGGATTTGTAAAAGATACAGTTTGAGAAGGAAGTCTCTCACATAAAAGTGGAGTATATCACATAATCTTAACCCCTGACTAGAGAAAAATAATGCACCTGCCACAGCCAACGTTTCCCTGTAATTAGAAGGTGGCAGCTGCAGATTTCATTCCCTGTTTCAGACATTTTGAAGCAACTTTGTACTTCACGTGGAGTCGTGTAATGGAAATATATCTGGCTCTTTAGCTGCTCAGTGCTCCGATATTCAACAGCTATCTGCTCACTCTGTTTGCCTTGTGCTGCTCCGTTGGTTGGAGGGTTTTTAGAGCTCTCTCGCGCAAAGGTGTCATGAGTTTTTCTAGTTATGTTTTTCATTTGTATTTTGGGCTTCAGATATTATTTCCTGTTTTTTCTTGGTCACTTGTTGTCATGTGTATTTCATGGTTTAGGCTTTCCCTGTTTTACTTTGTCACCTTGTCTCTCATGTTGGTCCACTTCCTGCCTTTGTGTGTTTCCCGCCTGTTTCATTATGTGCCCTGCCCTTATTGTTTTCACCTGCCCCTTGATTGTCTCACCTGTGTCTGATTAGCCAAACAAACACAAAATTGCATACTATGAGATGAGAACGCATGACATACTCAATTTTACGTCACGGTTAGTATGATTAGTATGATTAGTATGATTAGTGTGATAGTATGCGGTTTCGGACACACCGTTAGTCTCTGTGCTCCCCCGTCTCACTGTCAGGTCGTAGCCATTTGTCCTGTATATTTCTCAGTGTTACCAGTGTCCTTGCTTCTTGTGGCTCCTCGTGTTTTTTGACCAGCCGTTCTTTTCCTGTGGATTATTTGTTAATTGTTTTGTTTGACCTTTTTGTTGGATTGGGACTCTATAAGTAAGTTTTTGTTTGTTGCCTTCTATTTTTAATTAAATATCAAGTCCGCACCTGGGTCCTTTACCTTTTTATTTTACCATAAACGTGACAAAAGGTTCCGTCTCAAACCCGTTACTTAGAAATGACACTTGTATTAAAGTTATTCTCGAAAGGAAATCTTGTAAAGGTATCGTATAAAGGAAATGTTCTGAAAGAGACATAGTTTTGGTTTGAAAACTGCAGTGTGAGAATGGTGAGTGAACCAAAACATCAAAGCACCTGAAACTGGCTGTGAAGCTCGCTAAAGCCAAAAGCAACACTCCTTTGCTTTGGTTTTGCATTGTAACATGAATTAGCGGTTTCTTCATTTGAGGGGAAAAAACACAGAACTAATGAGCAACGCTGGGGAACTAACGAGAAACCAGTGAGTGTCACAGAACATGCTTGTTTTACATAGTTGGCAGATCTTCTCCATATCGCCCAACAATGTAGTTTCTTCTGCTCGTCTCTTAAATCCCTGCAAAACCAGTATTTTTGCAAAGCTGGCATCGGTTCCCCCGAGATTTTTTCTTGTGATTTCTTTCTGAAAATACGATCACTCCATTGGAAACAGACTGCAATGAGTTATAATATAATCTGATATCAGGCAAGAAGGGATGCTGCAGAATCAAGTGGTAATCCTCTCATCGCTATACAAGCGTGTTTTTACATTGATATAAAACCTATCGCTGTCTTCCAAAAAGAACTGAACAAGAATTAAGATACACGTGCCTTTCCTCCGCACTCCCCATCGACTGTTCACTTCTTCACACAGGCATGTTAATCTTCAAAGCCTGAATAAATGAAGCTCCTTTAACCCCGTGGTCTTCAGCTCTGATCCTCAGGATTCAGTGTACAGCTGTTTTCTATCCAACCAGCTCATCATTATATCCACCTTGCATCCTGAGTGTCTGATGCTCTGTGAATAAATGAATAGAATGAATGTCAGGAATCCTGGAAACTGCTGCTTTAAGTGAGTCCCAAATTTGGATATCTGATGGCCCGCCATGGATTGTGCAAATGAAGAGTAACCCTTCCATTCCACAGGATCCGTCTCCGGCGCGTTTCGTGTGCGCTGCAACCTCTGGAGTCGATCGCGCCCATTCAAGTCAATGATAGTGATTCCACAGCACGTGCCGTGGTCCGTCTCCGGCGTGTCCCAGAAGCGTGTCTCTGCTCTGCTTCGCTAAAGATAAGCGCCGGGTCTATTTTTGACCGAGGCCGCTTCAAACACGCGTCAAGCTCAACAGAGCAGATCGTTCCACATCCGGTCATTTCAAAATAAAACACCATGTTCAGCCCGGTACAGAATCCCATTTTTTCCCGTTTATTTTAAGATCAACACACTGAAATCTCGAAAAAAGAACACTCTTAATTAGGTAGTGTACAAAAAATCACGGAATGATTTCCAAATGAGCAGCGCCGCTGACGGACCCGGAACGCGCCGGAGACAGATCATGTGGGATCGAGGGGTAATGCTGCAACAGTTACTTCAAAATAAGGCCTCATGATTCAATGAAAATCCCTGCAGTTCTAAAAAAAACACCTCCATTCAGACCCTGCAGAGCTCCGGATGCTGCTTGAGACTGAATGAGTGCACTTTGTGCTGCAGACGTCTTTTATCAGCTGGGTCTTAAAAGGAACTTCTCAGGTGTGTTTATGAGCGCACTCCTCCTGCTATTCTGGTCTCTGACCTCGGCACCAGAGTGGCCTGACGTGCCATTTTCAAGAAGATGTACAGTACTTGTTCCTCATTTTCACAACTCCCCCAACCATGGTATGACAGCGCTTCCGTAGGGATGAGTCCTGCTGCTCCCTGTGAAGCCAAAGGTCATCAGCTGCTCAGCGTCAGCAGGACGAGAACCTAAAGAGCTGCTGCACAGATGGAGTCCAAGCTTTCTTACACAAAATAGTTCCTTATCACTGTGTGTCAAGATTAGAGGAACAGTGTGTTTACTGCAGGAATCTGAATTCTTTAATTTGTGTGACGTTTCTTCTAATACAAAGAATGTTTATAATTATTCGGGCTGTTAAAGGAGACGCAGTGAGGAGAATTCACATCCAGTAGAGCATAAAAACCAGAGACACTGGTTTCTAATTTGAAGTCTTACATAATTTAATACTTACTGAATGTGTCCCTATTATCAGGGACCATCATAACAATGAAACTTTAGCTGTCGGTAATCATTATGTGTGTTGATATTGTATAATGGTGCCTGGAAACGCTTGTCGGCTTCACCACGTCTTTTTTTAACTACAGTCTTTTCAGTAACTTGGTGGTGCTTCTTAGAGCACTGCAAAGTCTCCAATCAAGCAGCTTCAATTCTCAAGGCCTGGACACACCAACTTATTCAATTTATCTTGATGTATATATATATATTTTTAAGATAATTATAAGGGCATTTCCGCCTTCATTTATTGGACAGCTGAAGAGAGACAAGAATTATGGGGAGCAGGGAGCGGGGGTTGACATGCAGCAAAGACAGGCAAAGACAGGCTGCGTCAAGAACCGTAGCCTCTGTATATGGGTCACCTGTAAAACAAATATAGCCTGAAACACGTGATGATTTGTGGGCTGCACGGTGGTCCAGTGGTTAGCGCTGTCGCCTCACAGCTAGAAGGTCCCTGATTCAAATCCCTGTGACATAGTGGGCCTTTCTGTGTGGAGCTTGCATGTTCCCTTCCCTCCCACAGTCCAAAGACATGCTCGTTAGGTTCATTGGTGACTCTAAAATTGCCCGTAGGTGTGAGTGTGAGCGTGGAAGATTGTCTGTCTCTATGTGTCAGCCCGGTGATTGACTGGCGATCAGTCCAGGTGTAACCCCGCCTCTCACCCAGTGACAGCTGGGATAGGCTCCAGCCCCCCCACAACCCTGAACCATAGACTGTATAAAAAGATGGACGACATGACAGCTCCCTAAAAGTGAAGCCAAAACATTTCGGGCGCCCCCTGCTGACTGGCTGCAGTATAGCTCATAAAGCCCGCCTCCTCCATGTTAACAGATGGGACATGAGTCAAACTATAAAATCAAAATACACGCCCGACAAATTTTTCTCAAACATGGTTTCTGTCATTATAGTTAGTTCTTATCATGCTGATTTATGTCCAAGTGTTCATTTTTCTGACAAGTTTATTTTTAATTAGTTATTTGATGCTGTCAAAATGATGATTGACAGCTCTGTTGACAAATTCGACTCCTGCAGCCGATCAGTTCCGGGTGAGCAGAGCGGAGGACGATCAGCGAGTATAAACGTAACTAAAACAATCACTACAGTCATTGAAGTTTCCATACCTGTGAACTTTAACCTCAGACCCACACAGAGACGCTGTTCTGCTGTTAAACACGCTGGTGTGCGGGATCCTTGCTGTTATTTTCAGTAAGTTAAGTGTGTGTTTGGGTTAGTGGAAGTGGCTACCTCTGCTTCACTCACCGAACTCTACTGCGCAGACTCTGGCTCCATATGACGTCACCATCGCAAGATGGCAGCGCCTATCACAGGAGCTATTTTGGCATCAATTACATACAATGGGAGCAGATGGAGACGCGTTGTCCATCTATATATACAGTCATTGCCCTGAACAGGATAAGAGGTATAGATTGATGGATGGAAGGATGGATGGATGGATGGATTTGTCAGTGCTTTCTGATCGATAATAATTATTACATTTTAAGAGGAAAGGTTTGGCACTTTGAGGTGTATGAAGAGATACAATGTGATTACTTGGGGCAGTTAAAGCATTTTTGTTGTGTGTTATGTAGAAAGATGGCTCCATATGCTTCCTGGAGCACTCAGTGGAACAGAGCTATTGTTGATAATTGATGCTATAAGTCAAAATATCTTCTGTGAAAAAGGTCTGTCGTCCCGGAGACTCAATGTTCTGCATTTATAGTCGACTGAGCTACGGGCTTAGTTTGTAAAACAGGGATTAAAGAAGGATTACGGTTTTTCTGCATAAACAGCAGACGCAGACATCTATTCCCAGTCCGTATATCAGCCTGCTAATGGTATTGTTGCTTTAACAGCAATTTAAGTGCTAAGATTAGCCTGTTAAGGGAATTAACGATGAAGTCATGCAGGTCAAACTGAACAAACAGTCTCTGGAGAGGAAGCGGGGAGGAAAGGAGGCTTTTTGTCCGTGGAAATAGCAACACTAATAACACAGTGATGAGCACAGAAATCATTATTCTGCAGCCAAAGCAGAAAAAACTGTCTGTGAGGCTAAGACCTGTCGCTATTTTTGGTATCATATCCTGTGAACTCTTGACATGGACGTGTGATACTGAAGCGGCAGATATGTGGATACCATGCCAACTGTGCTTTCTACTTTGTTCTGTGTGAGGCAGGGAGATAATTGTATTCTCTCCATCGTGGTGCAGTTATATAGATTGATCTCGCTGTATAATTTCTGCTCGTGTTTGCAGCAGTTCTGTATACACTGTAGTATATTTAAACAGTGTTATTTTTCTGATAGTGGGAGCAGAAGCACTCTCTAACTCTCATTATTTCCTAACTCAGGAGTTACTCTGTTGCTCTCGCTGCATGTTAAGTACTTCAGCAGTTACTGCAGAGGAAATTGCTTTTGTCTCGTGTGACTTATTACCAAGCTGAGAAGCCACCGACTGTACAGCACACTGACAGTGAGAGTTTGAATCATCTCGGCCCAGTTGTCAGAAGTAATCTGATCGGATTACAGCTACTGGAGGCTTCGTATCTTGAGAAGATTTTGGATTAGATCAATTAATCCAGTTGTGTTTTTTGTCTGGTTTAAACCTCCAGTATGTGTTTGTTCAAAACTTTTGAGTAGGATTGGGATAACTTTGATCCAAACGATCAGGATTATCCTGATCCCAGCAAAGGGACTGATTCAGGCTGGATTGCAGGAAGAATTCTTTCATATTTTGCACCTTAATTTCTGTATTGCAACAGTGACACAGAAGATAAAATAGACATTATAGTGGTAAAAAAAGGTTTTTGTCCCTATAAAAATTTGGCACCAAAAGGCGTCAATATCAAACATCAAATATTTAATGTTAAGTGCCAATTTCTAAGATTTCAGTTTCCTTCTCTTTGGCGGCACCTCTGGCGATAAACGGTAATTGCAGGAGCACACTTCCGAAATATCCAGACAGTGTTGTATGTTTGACGGCCATGGAAAAGCAGCCGCTTAGCTCCGCCTACCCTCTCTGGCAGACCAACCACTGCTGGCTGATGGAAAACGTGTCACTAACTGGGCGCCGCTTGTGATATTTTCGCCACATACACCCAGTCTGTAATACTGCAAATGTAAAGGCTTTCATCAGTGGGCCATAGGCTGTTTTAGGGGTCTCTGCCCACCTGGGATTTCTGACCGGCTGCACCTGGGTGGAAATACATAACAGCCAGGTTTCCTCGGGCTCTCTCTCCCTCCCTGGACAGCCAAGCTTCTGATGTCCTTTTTGATAAAGCAAAATTGCTTTTTTATTATGTTGACCAAAAAAACGTTTATTTATTTTTTTTACCTGAAAGTAGCATTGCTTTAGATTTATTTTTGACTTGTCATGACAGTGTTTCAAACCGAGTGTTTTCTGCTCTTCAGTCGATAAACAGCTTGTGTTTATCGACTTCCTGACATTGATTTCTGTTTTTAACTCATTCAAAGACACGGAAGAAACGTGTACACTTCCTCTTCTCACCTTCAGAGGTCTGCTCACCTGGCTAACAAACAGCGTTGGTGAGAGGAGACGAAGGTGTGCTGAGTCATACTGTGAAACTGAAGGCCCGGTGCTTCTCACTGTGGGAGTTCTCTGTGTGAGGGGATTTTTCTAAACTCTGCTGAAATCAATACTGAGATATCCTCTTTCATGCTCGGCGTGTAACCAACGCGCCTCTTGAGCTTAAATCTGTTGCTCCCTGTGTTGTTGTGTGTGATGATACAGTACTCTGTCTCTGAATAGGTCTGCATCCCTTCTTCTAACATGTTTTATTTTGGTGACAGGTAGAGGGGTCTCACTGCCGTGCAAACACCTTGCGATTGGTGCGTTTGTGGGGGACAAACTGACACTTACACTTGAATGAATCGTGCATCCATGATTAATTAGACATGCATCGGGAGAGGAGTTTTATTGGTTGTTTTTTGGGAATATTTGGCACTGAATTGTTTTGCAGAATTGAACAAAAGACGGAAAGTTAACTCAATAAAATGTTACAACAATATCATCATTCTTCCATGAGTGAGACAGATTAATGATAGTTCATACTTTAAGTGCAGAACAGAAGATAAATGTACATTAGTCACATTCATTCAAAGTGTCATCATAAAGACAGATGCTTTTAATTTGCAAAGAGTAATGCTGGTAGGAGAAAAAAGCAAAGGCATGGTAAGACCATAAATAGTACTTTTAGTTTGTTAAGCACCCCGCTGATAAGGGTATATATTGCATTTTTCATGCAGAGTAATATGTAGTAACTTTTTCACCTCCTTCTGTAGTTTTGATAAGTTTAAAGATGTGTAAGCTAACGAGATGTGCTTAAAGTCGAGGTGAAATGAAAATGTCATTTTAATCCTTTTAGATCACATCCCCGGTAATATTGTGCATCTATTTGACAATATAGGCCAAATAAAATACAGAAAATCTTCGTATTCTTATATCAAAATTCGATATTTTTTTCTTCCTGTAAAAAAAAAATAATTCCCGTGTGCTTACGTAAGTTAGCACCAACCAATTTCAACCAATCAATCTGCAACATTTAGCTGCAGGGCACCAAGAACGCTCGGTCAGTTAGCTAGCTACTGCGCTGTGGAGAACGTCTGTCTACGCCCACTTCTCAATGATCAAATCAAATCCCTCTAATGATATGTCCCGCCTGCACGTCCTGTTTCACTCGGAGATACGTCACAATACGGAAGCTAGATACTCTCGAAATGCTGTTTCAGCTCGACTTTAAATTAGTGTGTAAAAATGCACCGTTAGTAAGGTGACATTTGACAAAGTGCAGAAGTAATTACAGACTTTAGATCGGGGCAGAGTCTCATCTGCACTGTGCAATGTGATTCATCTCACTTTACATGTAGATTGAGATGTTTCTGCTCCCCCAGTTTGCATTTCAATCTTTCTATTAAAGAAGCAGCACATGGTCTGTTTAACTGTGAAATATGGACTGTGGAATATCTTGGGATTCTGTAAGAAGAGCAATTTTCCACTTTGATAACTGGGATTTAGGTGGAGGTGTGTGAATGACAGCTGTGGACTGAGGTGTCAGTAAAGGTGTGTGTATGTGTGTGATAGTGCCCGTTAGAATAAACCACTTCTTTGCTCCTGATCAGGCTAATTTTAAAACCCTGCACTTGAATGAGATGAATGGTGTTACTCCTACCATCAGCCTCTTTATCAGCCTCTCCAGCCTGTGTGATCCGGCTGCTTTTAAGCCTTTTGAGCCCACTGTGTGCTCACCAGACTCTTTACAATGCTGCTTAATAAGCCATTACTTCGAGAGGCGAGCGTTCAAAATGAGCTCCTATTTTAGTAACTATCCAAACTGGTTCACACCGCAGATGGACCAGTACACCTGCCAAACGAGGCTTTCAGATGGATCCCTGGTTTTTAGAGCATCCAGGTGGACGACTTAACATTTCAGGAGCACGTAAATAATCAGAGGAAAACTTTTTATCCCTGACATTTAATACCAGAGAGATTTACCAAAGAAATTCAATATACTGATGTGATTGCACGGGACTTATTAATGGAGGACCTATTCGGTGTTTTTCCCATGTGTATCTCATGAATATAGCGTGTTGTTTGAACAAACACTGCGACCTGTCAGCTGTCAGAAATAGGCCGAGGTCACAGGCACCTCCCACACGCTCCCCGCTGTCATACGTTGACTCTTCCGCTCCGTGGTAACACGTCTCGCTTTACTGTCGACGCATCCGGCTCCTGTTTGATTCCAGCACATACTGAGGTTATCTTCATCATGCACTCGCTCTCACAGAAGCTACAATATTGACAGTTGCAAAGCCAAATCAACTCGATTGTGTTTGCGGAGGCTGAGTCGGGATTATGAGTGATCTCAGACAAACAGACACAGCTGTGTCTCTCTGGCACCTGGACCTCAATCTGGTTCGGATCTTTACAGACGGTGGAAATCATACTTTAGTTTCTGAGCTGTTTTCAGACCTTAATGATATCAGTGTGTTCTAAACAGAGGCGTAAAGAGTACTCAGATATTCTACTTACTCAACCTGCTGATTGTTATACTAAACACATGTTGCCAAGGTTACCTTACACATGCATCCTATGCCGTGAACTGAAAAGGAAGAGAGGGAACGATTGTACAGTTGGAACAATGTAAAGGTCCTCAGCTCGCACTTATAATTAAAATGAAACTGTGTTTACATGTTTTGTGTCAAAATAAGGACAGATGGACCTTTTGTTGAAGAGTAAGATCCTACCTCTCAGAGAGCGGGAGTTGCTGATGGTCGACCGCCTCGATCGGTTATTTTGTTTGTGTTATTGTGTGGTGTTTTAAAGGTTTAGTCTGATTCCGAACTACGACGTGTAACGACGCAGCTGTAGACCAGCAGGTCCTGTGTTCTGCGAGGTAAAATGTTTTTGTCAAAGGAGTCTGGTGGCTTTGTCGTCAGCGATCCAACGGCTGTTTCTGGTTAAACAAAAAATTTTGGCACCGCTGTTTTGAAGTGATGCATGACACTTAGATCTGATTGGCCTGTTTTTTGATGCGATGCATTTGATTGGCTGCTTGTCAGTTTTTCTTTCTAGCTCGCAATATCTGTAGATAAATATTTTACTAGGTAACAGATGGATGTACAAATGTGGACTTAAAATACTCAAATCAAATTCATGTCATAGATTTGAGGCTTTGTAATTAATGAATCGTATATATCAATGACTTCTGTGAGAAGCACATGACATGTAGACTTACTCTCTTTGTAGATGCTTATTTCTTACTTCCACACTTTATTTGAACTCTCTTCTTCACTTTATTAAGTTATAATCCACAATCTACTTTAATCTGGTCACTTTGTCTTTGGTCTGTGTCTCTGTCTGTCTGCTTTGTTGACTGTCTTCATCAGCAGTCCCTTTAAGTAAGTCAGAAAAGTTAAATATTTTCTATCACAATTCAGTTCTCACAGCACGTGAGCCGCGTGTGCACGAGGGATGTTATTAATGACGTAGCGATCAAAACGATCGAGCGTTACCAATGACATCTGCACCTTTTTATAAGCTTTGTAAGCAGCGACAATATCGGGGCAGGCCGCTGCTGCAAAATGTATGTAGCGTCAACACTGGTATCTGTAACCCAACCACTAACAACCCAACTAACTACACTTACTCAATCACTGAGCTTAAGTATGATTTTGTACTTTTCTTTTTCTCTTTACTCGTTCTTCCCTGCACCTCACAGTGATGTAAAGAACTGTCACTGACCACATTATTTTAAATGATTACAGATTAAGAATCAACATTCAAATACATTCGATAAGTTTATAACATACAACACATTCCAAGAGATTAAACGAATGCTTCCCAAACTTTTTGTCTCAAAGTTAAGCAGTATCAAGTTCGAGCCTCCTGCGACGTGAAACTGCCAATAAAAAAGTTCCAGCAGACGTCTGAAGTTTCAAATAAACTCCTTATTAAACTTCTTAAATGTGTTTGTTAAGATTTAAGTTTGAGGCGATATTTTACCCTGAAAGCAAAATTTAATTTTGGTTCGATTTCGGCGGCACCTGGGAACAAAGTTGTTTTATCTATTTGCTGCTCCTGCAGATTGTTTGTTTGTGTGTGTGTGTGTGTGTGTGTGTGTGTGTGTGTGTGTGTGTGTGTTATTCTCTAAAAAAATATCTCATCCTGTCTCCTTTTAACTGGCTGATGTATTTCTCATTAGAAAACTTTGCCAGGGAAAATGGTAATACCGGCTCTTCCGTTGTGCATCCTGGAAATCACTTTGTCGGATCCGAGCAGCGACAGCAGCAACGGGCATTAAAACGTACTATTAAAAAAGTCAATCTTCTCCCTGATGCTCTGTTATGCGTTCTTAAGTGATGATGAGTCTTCATTGTTAAATTCAGTCTCCTATATAACCGGTTAAAATTCCTCATAGAAGGTTTAAGGCCGATGGCAGCGAGTTCAAATTGATTCTTTGCAGCCGCACAGAACGATGTCCTTAGACAGGAAATAGCTATGATAAGACCGGGCACACTTTGAGGATGTGCAGTCAATTCGCAGGCATAACAAATTCAAACTTAGTGTAAAAGAGTTTTGATTGTGTCTTCGAAAACCAGATTAATCATCTCACAACCTGCCGTATTGATCTCGAGAACCTTTGGAGGGGGGCCGAAGTTGGTTGAGAAGCAATGGACAAACTACCCAAATGTTTTTCAATCAGGAGAGACAAGTGAATGAAGTATGGAGGACCTATTTATTTTACAATGATGATGTGGTGATGAATCATGGTCAGAAGTCTTTGCCGTTTGGACTCCACAGGGAGATAAGGTGATGGAAGGGTGTCGGCCCTGAGCAGCAGATAGATATATCCCCCCATGGAGTCCGGACGCTGGTGGTTGAGGTGGTAGGTGATGTTATCTAAGGCTGATGAGATGATGAAGCTGATGATGAAGACTGTTGCGGTGATGGGGAGGTGGAGGGTCACACATAAGGACGGCATGAATGAACTGAGGCAAAGAAAAGACATATATAAAAAGACAGCAACAATATGATGCTAACAATGAGGGTGTGTTGCAGTGCTACTGGACAGATGTGACCAGGTGATGAGAACAGCTGGTGAGTGCAGGAAAATAACCCAGGTTCCATGTGCGCTGCGGTTCTGGTCTGTCAACGGTGAAATCATGCGATAACATCAATGTTAAAAGAGAGCAACAACAGTTCAGTTTGCAGTTTGCAGTTCGGAGATCTGCTCATTTGGACGTCATTCTGTGATTTTTGTGCTTCTACCATGGCTGAGTACACTACTTAATTAAAAACTACTTAATAACGGGAGTCTGTACCTGGTGTTTTATTTTGAAACGTCCTGTTTGGAACGATCTGCTCTGTTCAGATTGAAGCCGTCCGTCAAAAATAGACTCGGCACGTATTTTTAGCGGAGCAGAGCGGAGAGACGCTGTAAAGGCAGTTATCCCAAACTATCTTGCTGCCTTCTGGCTTCAGGTATGCCGCTTGCAGTCAGACACGCTTTATTTTAACCAAAACAAATTTAATAAAAGAGGGAAGGATGCGACAAGAAAATTAATTATTAACTTATTTATTTTGGAACAAACTGAAGATAAAACAGCCCCAATTGACTATGAATGAAAAAATAAACAAAAGCTGCTAATTAATATGTTTAAAGAACGAATCAAGCTGCGGTCAAAAAACTGTGTAATGCCGCTCTACCCGAGCCAGCCTGAGTTCTAAATGACCCGACCCGGACAAAGAAAAAAGGGCGTGTATAGTCAGGTAAGCAGGCAGATTACCAATTACCATATTAACGATTAAAGAATAAACCTGGGGCAAAATAATTAATGGGGCAGAAGAGATACAATTTTAACAAAAGCAAAAAAGATTAATTTGGCTCCTACAGACGCTTCTGGGAAGCATCGGAGACGGAAGGCGGCGCGTGCTGTGGAAACACGAGCATTGACTGAGCAGAGTGGGCGTGATCAACTCCGCAGGTCGCGGCGCACACGGAACGCGGCGGACACGGATCCTGTGGGGGTAGAGCCGTAAGAGTGAGCATGTGTGAGGGGAGTGGGAGCAGAATGGGACAAGATATTAACGATAGAACCAGAATACAACTGAACGTACGCTAGAGCTTCACATAAATGTAGAAAGTAGACAAAGACAGCAACAACCAGCTTGATTAGTAAAATGCCACGTTGATGCACCAGGATCATAAACTGTAACACACGCCAGTTGAAGCTGCTTTTTTCCTGCAGAACGACGTCTTTTACTTTGGATTCTTCAGTCAAATTTAATTTGTAATACTTCCGTCCTTCTACTGATTTTGATTGCAGTTCACAGTTTTGCTGCCGTTCAGTAGAAATCAGACCGCTCCTTCCACCTCTGGGAATCATACATCACAGCAGCAAAGCCACTGTAACTCTGGTCCGGTGTAATCATCGCTGCAGGTTGCACATTACGTCTTTGCTGCTGCTGTATCGACCTTTTTGCTGCTCCTGGCAGAGCCACATACTTCTCCTGCCACAAACAGGTCAGCTAATGAGGAAATTAGATGATCAATCTCATTTTTCCCGCCCACACTCATTTAGTTTCTTAATTCATCAGAGCCGGTATAGGGCGGGCTGAACGTCGTTATGAGAACCCCAAGCAGCAATTCCTAGAATGTTTCCATTCAGTGAAAACTTCAGTAAAAGCCAGATGTAATTAGACTGATTCTCATTAAGGCCTTCGTCTAATGTTTGCTGTACATGACTGTTTTTCTAATCAATGCCATCAAGGCCAGCAGAAGCAGCCGTGCACGTTAACAAGAGCTGCTAATAACAAAGAAAGCCATTTCAGTTACACTGATGACAATAACTGTTGAAGCCGTGCAATTATGCAAGCTTGTTTGTCTGATTGCATGGACATAAAGAACATGGTCCATTTTTTATTTAAAGTTTTATCCCCTTTCTCTCTGCATTGCTGAAACAGTAGAGAAAGATGGCAGCTGGCTGCATGGATTTTATGCCTCTTAAACGAGCTCCATAATTGGGTAAACACAGAGACGTTTGGACACGTTGAAATAATTCTTAATCAATTGTTTTTTTTGTTCAATTTTAGAAGCTACAGGGGATGTTGTTTGTTCCCAAGTTCAGTCCCTCAAACAGGAGAATATGAGTCAGCTTCCGGATCAATAACAAATGACATAATTCAGAAACATGAATACGATTTTTTCGCCGTCACTGGGTTCATCTTACAGGCCAGTGTTTATACTTTGCAAAGTCAGGATTCATTTCTGAGTGCTTTTTAATTCAACCGCTGTTTCTGCCCACGACTGAGACTCATTGGATGTGGGACTATTAGATGTTTATGGGAAACACATAGGAAGTAAGGGTGGCTGGACCGTATAGTACAATGTCCAGCACTGTTAATGCACCACTGCCAGGAAGTGTGACAGGAATTAAAGCGGGTATAAAGCTGATGGAGTAAGTTGGCTGCCATTAGATCTGACCATAGCATACATATTTATACACGAAAAAAAGTCCATAAAAGTAAAGTTCAGAGCAACCATCAAACGGAAAATACGGCTAAATGGGTTTTAAAAAACTGTACAAAATGACCAAAAGTAATTTGAGTTAAAAGAATAGTTGTTTATATTTTTCTTTCTTGCTGAGATTTAGTCGAGAAGATCAACACCACTCTCGGCAAATTAGAAGGTACAGCCAGCCGCTAGTTAGCCTAGCTCCGGCATAAATTGTGGAAACATCAGGAGACAGCGACCCGATTCTATCTAAAGTAAACTAAATCCACCAACCAGAAGCTTAAATTCAGTAATTAAAGCATTTTTCCTCTGTCTTTTTTTCCAAACACTTTTCTTAGTATCCCAATTTTCCACCTTTGTGCAGCCAGGCTAGCTGTAGCTTCATACTTGGTGTGCAGATATAACATTCATACAAATCTCCTAATTTAACTCTCAAGTGACGCCTACACAGTTGAGTTGTCCAGAAATATGTGGAGACTAGGTACCTTTAAAACATAGTGCATAAAGAAAACAGCAGTGGCCCCATAATCAAGCCTTGTGGCACACCATCCAAACCAATACATGGAGCTAAAATAAAGCCAAACGGATTAAGAGTGGGGATGTTGTATTAAGATTCAGGTATTGTGTTTCATTCTTATTCATTTGTAAATTTAGGGGTGCTGCTTTAGCTTAGCGATTAGAATTGGCGGCCCATATACAGACAGTACATATAGTAGTATATAGTCCTCAATACAGCAGCCCATGGCTCAACTCCCGCCCTTGGCCATTTGCGCATGTCATCCCACATTCTCTCTCCCCCTGTTTCCAACTCTATCAGCTGTCCTCTCAAACAAAGGCATAAAAGGCCAAAAAAATAATCTTCGAAAGAATACAAAATCTTGCAAATTTAGGTAAGGTAGTTTCATCACCGTTCAGAAGACAAAGGCCATACTGACATTTTTTGTATCATCTTCAAAGATTTGGAGGTAAAAGGTGCCTTTGAAAAAAGTGTTTGATTCTTAAGCACGGGATGATTTAAGAGCCTTAGGGGATGCCGTCTTTAAACTCTGAGAAGCAGCAGAAAGAAAGCAAATCACCTCTGAGAAAACTGGCAGTGCCAGACAGCCTCCAAACAGATGTGGTAAAATTGTGTCAGTAATTAGCAATCAACAATCAGGTGAACACCTGGAGGTGTAATCACTGCTGGTGCAGACTTTGAGAGAAGACAAAAACACCCAGTTCCTCCGTCTTGAAGTTCAATTTAATTCTTGTTTTATTATTTTTGGATGTTTTTCTATTCCAAGCAGCAGCTCTACTTGATTTGTATGAAACGCTGCATGCCTGAATCCTAATGTTCTGTGATTAATAATCATGAATTGCAAATATAGCAACGGTTGATTTGCTACTGATGTGATTTCTAAATATATTTACACCCCATGTTTGTGTCATGCAGGCTCATAAACTGGCTCACTCAAGTGTCAAACCAAAATTAGCATTTATTAAGACTTAGTCATGAACAACATGCGATCTTCAGTCTAAAAGTGAAAATGCTAAATCCTGCCCCCAAAGCTGTATCGTCACAGCACGTACATATTTAGCCTCACGAGCAACATGGACTTCTGAGTCACTATGTTTGGCTGTCAGACTGTAGGTCCACTACTTTGGGTCTTTTTTGATTGGTCTCTTCTGAATCAAAATGAATCAATCCCTATCATCTGGTCCCAGGAGGATGAACCTGTTTTCTATGATGATAGCTTGACCTCTCCTCACGACCCTTCAACAGACTGAGCGAAGGTTAATAGGGCCTAAAGGTCAGAAAAAGGGCAGTGTTATGTACGTAAAAAATTTGCTGAAAGAAAATGAGTACGTACGTTGTTATTGGGAGAGCAGAGGAGGGTGTTTTCGACTTTTGTACTCACATCCTCCACCTCCTTCTGCTTCCCAAAACACACACTTAACGTGTGGACTTAACGTGTTGGAGCCCTCAGGTGGGCTCAGCCTGCAGCAGAACAGCTTCTTGTGTTGTCATTTCTTCCAAGGCGCCTTTCCTTTCCTTATTGTTAACATTTGCATCGCTAGCTATTGAGCGATTGATTGTGCTTAAACCAAAAACTTGTGCATTAAAAGCGTATTCCTCGGCCGTTTTTGAGAGTCTGCCATTTGTTTGAATTGTCGCCCAATGAATCTTGGGAAGGATGCACCTGATGGACGCATTTATCGGCCGCATCTGTAGGAGCCTTCGACGCAACGCTGCGGCTCAATCGGCCTTTAAATACGTCCTTCGAAGGATGCAGCCCCTGGATTGGGACACAGCTTGTGTTTTTGTAATTACGTTTGCATTAGAGCACTGTGGGGATTAGTCTTAATAATACAGGGCATGATCATATATCAGATGATCCTCTGGTTTGCCGTGGCGGCCTGGCTAAGCTCAGTAAAAACAGCTCTGACGTGCAGCCTGGTGGATGCAGCACACATACAGATAATACTCATTTAACGTTGACAAAGACGATCTCTCTCATATCGCTCAATTGAAATAGCCTTTTAGCATTGTAATGCAGCAGGGTCATTTTCATGATTTTATCGGGCAGATTTCTTTCTCTCTCTTTCTTACTGTCTTTTTGCCTACACAGGAAATATTGTCATTGTTGTCCTCTCACTCGCGGTCCGTCATTATCTACAATAGCCTTTAGTCAGCCAGCTGGAAAACAGCTCTGCTTTTAAGACATAATAGCTCACATGAATTACACGCTTCCTTTTCTCTCTTTTATGAAAACACACTCAGTGCTCGCTCCGCAGCACATACAATAGTAGTGCTTTTTTTTTTAAAAACCCACCACAGATTTCAGGCACATTTAGGGTTTTATTTTCACTCCACCATTAGAGATCATAACAGCAGTGAGGCGAAAATAACACACCGAGATTGACTTTTCGTGTTTGTTTACTTTGTGCTGCTTCCTTTCAGATCAATACAGAGATAATAGACCCAAACACAGGGAGCGGTGCTGGACAAATATTCAGGACAAAATGCAGACATGTCACACGTACTGACCAAGCGGCGACCTCCGGTGTTGAAAAATGAAGCCAGAAAACAAAAAATAACATTACAGCAGATGGGAAATGAACATGTTTACAGCCTGGTACAAAAAACGGTTTTCTTATAAATAGCTAATTTTAGTGTTCAAGATAACTGTACGGGGGCTGACACTTGTTTTAATTATATTAAGCCTTAAATCATTGGGGCCGGATTGATTGATTGACAGGTGGATCCTGCTGGCTGCCTGCAAGATGTCACACAGACACTGAGCTTAACTTCACCTGTTTGTGTTGTTGGAGCCTTTTGGGGATTTTTTCATTCAAAGTTTGGACAAATAATCTCTCTGTGGGATTTATGGAACTTTATGGCTGTGCAAGAAGTCTGAGCTCCAGCTTTTCGGTGAGTTAAATGTTATTGTATTGATATATTTTTTAGCACTAAGCAGCAGGTATACTGTGCTCGCTTTAGCTTGTTAGCCTGTTCAGTGTTCATCAAACATTTATTAAATCGTCGGCCAGAAAATAGGAGTCAGGAGTTGTTGGCTTTTCCCCGGAGAGATTACAGCGGACTGTAGGGATGAGAAGATCGGTTATTTTACGTTTCCTGTTACGTGTCGGCTCGCCGCTCTCTCACTACTTCTTTAGTCTGATAACTAAACCCCTGCAGTCAGTCACCGTCGCAAACAGAATCTCCTCCAAAGTCAAACTAGCTCATTCATTATTTATACAGTCGATGGATAATAACCGCTAGCTACGCTGTGGAGCATATAGCCTAGCTGCATAGCTGTAGCTGGCTGTTACATGCGGCCCGCCCACAGAGCTCAGCCATAGGCTTCAGCTCCGTCGCGCTCCGCCTCTTTGCCCGTCTCTGGCATTTCCAATATGGCGACCCCCAGCGTCGGAGCAATTTGGGCTTCAGAGCGCTTCTTCAGAAACCAATGGGTGACGTCACTGAGACTACGTCCGTACAGTCTATGGTACTGACACACATGTGTTTATATATATAGGGGATGTAAACACTGTATTTGAGCGTCCTTTCTGTTGCTGTTGTTGTCATAAAAATCACATAAAGACATTATTTTCACAGCTGAAGGGAACAAATGATTATTGTCGACAGGAGTAACAGCAGCATTTGCACTGCCGGTAATAAACATGCCCTGTTTGCCTTCCCTCTTATCATCATACCTCATGATAGCGTTTCCCACCACTTGTCTAAAATTGGACAGCCGGGTGAGTCTTAACCAGCCTACAGCGGCCCTCCCCCTCCTCCCTTGTTCCCTCCCCCTCGGCTGGGTAACCCACAGCGCAGATACAAACCTCTGTGTGAATGTACAATCAAAGAAGGCTGAGATTATTCCCGTTTAAAGGTGGAGGGGAAGCACGGCTCTCTATATGCTGGTTGCCATGGATTTCTCTGAAAAGCTTTCTGTTTAACGGCACACCCACTTCTGATGTCAGTGCTGGAGGAAGAGGGGGGGGGGGAAGGAGGGGAGAGGGAGAGATGAGGGCAAAGGGAAGGGAAGGAGGGGAGGGGAGGCAGCCTGTTGCTCATGATCATCGAACATCCTCCTCATGCTCCACAAGCCTCGTTTGGTGCCTGAGCAGAGACGGAGCAGACTCGAACCAGGCAGCTGCAGCAAGAAAAACACACTTCATATTATCCGTCATGTGCGTTTGGATCAAACAGACTTCAGAGGAAGAGATTCAGGAGCACAGTGAGTATTTTCTTCTTTTATTTTGCTCTAATCTTGAATGAAAACTTGAGGTTACCTGCACACTTTTCTGCTTGTAAGTCGCGCTCACAAATCATGCTGTCTCGCAGTTTGTCACATGGGAGACGCATTTTTCTCTCAGAGTACAAAGTTGTTAAAAGACTGAACTGAGTGACATTTTTACAGCTGATTTCCAAGAGGTGATATCTGGAGAATTAATTGGGTAATGTGTTTAATCTGTGAGTTTTAATGTTGATCTCAGAGAAATGGTTTTGCTCTTAATTAACAATAATCAGATCCTTGCAAGCACGCATGAAGTCCAATCTTTAGCGCCTTTTTAAAGTCAGCTTGAAAGATACGTCTGTTTTTATTGTTTAACACCTTAAAACAGTCCGATTGAGCTGATTGAATGTCTCCCACAGGCTCTACGTTTGTTAAAAAGTGGTGTTATTTTATTAATTTATTCAGCACACATCTACAATATGTCTTCAACAGATGCCAGTGATTTGCATACTGGATACACTGCATGTACACTATGGTAACCGGGCTGCAGCTGCCTTACAGCATGTTATTATCTGTCACCATTACTGATGCCTCATCAGGGGCATTTTCTGTGATTTCTGTGGTGATATACGGCGTGTGCGTGTTCGAGGAGGTGTTTCAAACTGCAGCCACTTTTCACAAATCAAATATGAAAGTGAAAAATCGATGTAAGAGAAACTTGTGAGTCTGAGAGCCACTTCAAGTCCTCCAGCGGTGAATCACAGCCGATGTGAGCGTTGCAGTGAGTCCACGAGAGTCGGAACAGCGCACGGTCTCACTTTGAACATGATGTTAGATTATGGCCCTTTAAAGTGATTATGACTCCACATCTGCAAACGCCTCTCTGGGATTTTGGATCAGTGATATATGACGGGTAATAGATCATCCTCTCTCCCTCCTCCAGGTAATTGTGACTGTAATGAGATGAACTAATGACTTTTTTCCCGTTTTAACAGCTAATAGAGGCCGTCTGAGTCGCCCCCACACACAAAAAAGAGAGCCCTGCAAACTAATTATAATCTGCTATTCCCTGGTGTCTTTATGTGTAAGGTATGTGAGGTCTTACGTGTTTATCCTGAAGTGTCATTAGAGCGGATCGAAGAGGAAGTCCCACCAGCGACACTTATGTCCCCGAGCACCGCTGGGTACACACAGAGATCTTCAGTCAGGGTTTAGACTCAATACGAGTCAGACACAGATTGAGTGACGGGTGTGCTCTGAAAGTGTAGTCACAGATTTTTGAAGACTTTGGAGGCTGTTTTAATGAGATTGAAGCTCTTTGTTCCTGAGTTTAGGATTTTTTCTTACTACCTCTGTGCAATAAAAAACTGTTCTGATACAAATACCAGTGTTGGAAATGCCTCTCATACGACCAAAAATGCGGTATCAGGTATTGCTGAGGACACCAGTCATGTACAGATTCGATAGGCTGCGTTAATTAGCCCACCTAGTAATTAACTTCCTCTTCACAATGGCAGGAATATGGCTGCATAAGAACTGATTTTGAAGCAGCAAAGACGGACTGATTTTAGGTATATTAGTATGCGACGAAAGCAAACAACAACACTGAGCTGCTAGCTAAGAATTTAGCGTTAGTCAAAAAGCCGGTAAAATGTCAGTGTTTTCCCATCACACATTTTAAAGTCGAGCTGAAACAGCATTTCGAGAGTATCAAACTTCCGTATTGTGACGTGTTTCCGAGTGAAACAGGACGTGCAGGCGGGACATATCATTAGAGGGATTTGATTTGATCGTTGATCGAAGTGGGCGTAGACAGACGTTCTCCACAGCGCAGTAGCTAGCTAACTGACCGAGCGTTCTTGGTGCGCTGCGGCTAAATGTTGCAGATTGATTGGTTGACTGATGTTGGGTGATTTCATATGTCTTGTAAGCTACTGCCTACATTTCCCTCTGGATCAATAAAGTATCTATCTATCTGTCTAGAAGGTTCCTACTTCGAATCCCGGTTCTGACATAGTGGGCCTTTCTGTGTGGAGTTTGCATGTTCTCCCCGTGCATGCGTGGGTTCCCTCCAGGTGTGAGTGTTAGGTTGTCTGTCTCTGTGTGTCAGCCCTGTGATTGACTGGCGATCCTCTCCCTCAGTGAGAGCTGGGATAGGCTCCCGCCCCCTGTGACCCTGATCAGGATAAGCGGTAGAGATGATGGATGGATAATTTAAACCAACAAAAATACAAAGGAAAGCTGTTATTTTTCTTAAATGGACACAGAACGTTAGGAGATGGCGTTAGCCGCGCCGCTGCTAGCGTCAGCGTCTCTTGCTCCTCAGCTTTTTCATTGCTTAGATTTACTTCAGTGTGCTGAGCCGGGCCACACAACAATGATAGCAATCATATCGCATCTACACAGGGTTACGCTCGAGAAACACTGCACGCCTGAGCAGCGCGTGACGGCTGCCTCGCTGAACAGCTGCACCTGTGTCCAAACAGGCATCTGCTGCCAACCCTTTCTCTTTACATGACGTTCGCCTCTGATAATGGCAATAATGTTTGTTTCATTTATGTTAACGTAGGACAGAAATATTAAATGGATAAAGGCAGATTTAGGGTTAAAAAATATGTCGTTTTTTTCATGTGCTTGACATACTCTACAGGTAGAGAAGTTGAAGCTGTTGTGATTGGTGTGATATTGCAGCTGTGTCATTTTCACAGTCTATTTTTGCTGCTAAATAAAAAGGGTATCTGTGGGGCGCTGGTTTAGCTCAGTGGTTAAATCGTGAGTCCCGTGTGCAGAGGCTGCGGTCCTCGACGCGCCGGCCCCAGGTTCAACTCCCTCTGCCCCCTGCTGCGTGTCATCTCCCACCCTCCCCTCCCCCATCCTCGACACAATCATCTGTCCTCTCGCTCGATAAAGGCAGAAAAGGCCAACAAAAATCATCCTTAGAAATATATATATACATGTATTTTTTTGTCACCCTCTAGCTTCTGAGCGGTACGCAGCATAAGCCAACATTCGTGTCCCGGTATCACAATCGGAATAAGGAACTGTCACTCACACCTTGTTATATTTCTGTCATTGTCAGTGGCAGGAAAGCCGTAATTCACTGCTCTGCACACCGGACTTTTTGAGTCCTGCCCATCAAGCCATGTGTCTTATTTCCGTTCTCTTCATGTAATCTCGCTCCACATCCATCAGCCCCGCCAGAGAACGCCCTGTGTGCCTGTTTGTCTGCTCCATTTCTTCCATCTCATCAGCTAAAGTACTTTTTCTTTCACAGTGTAATACTGTTAAGAGCGGCATGTTTCTGCACCCCTGTCTCTCTTTGATGGGTCAATACCTGTTCCTCCTGTCACCTCCTCCCCCGTCGGGGACCTGCTCCGGCTCCTGGTGCACAGATCCTTTGAAACACTCGATCTGTAGTGACAGACAGACGGTCAGGTCCTCACAGGTATGAGGCTGCGGCGGCCTGCACACATGTCCGGCCTCAGACAGACGCTTTTATCAGCTGCCTGTGAAACAGAAATTGTTTACATAGCCCGGAGCGGTTAGGTGCTCGGATGATTGCAGCTCATGCAGGAAAAGGGCGTCAGAAGAGGAGAAGCGAGTGTTGGTTAATGCACACAGACGACAGAGAACTTAATGTTATGCAATCTTTATATAATCAAGTTAGTTTAGCACTCACAAGCAGTGAGAGCATGCAATCATCCACTCAGGCAGGAGAGGAATATAACGAATGCATATTCAGTGCTTGTTAGCATACAGGTGTAAAGTTGAGGTGATAGTGAGATGTGTGTTTCTGAGCTGGATGTCACAGTTTGTTAATGTGGAGCGCTGATGCAGAAATGTGGGGATTCTGCGGGTTCGGTTTCTCTCCCTTGAGCGCTTCGGGAGGAGGGACAGACGGGAGCCGGGCTGGGAAATAAACTGCAGACGGAAAATGACAGACGTGCGACGCTTGTCATTTACTCATTGTTGGGGAGACATTTCACGCACAACAAACTTGATTGGCATTTTAAAAGGTCGCTCTCTTTTATTAAAATATGATCATGGAGCTATCTGAAAAAAGCAAAGCGGCGCGTTAGATGGATGCATTAGTTCTGCCTCACTTTTGCGTGGGTTGCTGCTAAAACCGAACGGTCAACACAACATAAAATAAACAGCCATTAGCGCTTACAAAGCTCATTATCGCCGTGTATTATCTCCTCGGCAGACTTTTGTGTACCTCAGAAACACAGAGCCGCACATTACGGTGCACCACAGGCTGAGTTAAGGAGACAGTTACCGTCCTGGAGCTCTAACTTTGTCTCCCAGGGTTTTCAGTATGCATTTAAACCGCCCACTTACAACAACAAACTAACATTTTGTTTACAACTGCTCCTGCTGGGATTCGGCAAAGGGAGGGTCCTCTGGGGTAGAGCTGCCGTTGGCGTGCCTGAATGGTTCTGCATTACACCAGGTTTCACAGAGAGAAGGTTGAGCCCAGGACGCTCTTGTGCTTTCAAGTCCATTTCTGGAAACACCACCCTCTTACAGTCCATTAGAGAACAGCGAGCAGCTCGGGGAATAGGAAGAGAACTAGTTGTTAGGGAGCATAAAGGGACATCATGTGGTCTGAATGGTCATTTAGC
Source organism: Semicossyphus pulcher (assembly GCF_022749685.1). Taxonomy (NCBI): domain Eukaryota; kingdom Metazoa; phylum Chordata; class Actinopteri; order Labriformes; family Labridae; genus Semicossyphus; species Semicossyphus pulcher. The sequence continues at coordinate 28,401,527 of NW_027211637.1, forward strand.
CTGAGAGAAAGAGTGCAGCATAGACTCTGTGATCATGTGAAGCATCTTTATGTGGCGATGATGCATTATCGCCACGCCAATAAGAGCAGGAGAATAAGACAGATTTGTGCTCGGGGAGCAGCTGTCCCCGGCAGATAAACAGCTGTTGAATGTGTCTCTCTTGAATTGTAAGTCTCTGAGGTTCAGATTCTCACACTGATCACTCATTTAATTAGCATGTGTTTGTCTTTCACAGATTGAGTCAAGTTGAATTGCAAATCCTTTTTTCAGAGGCAGACTGCAAGAATCTGTCCGATTCAGACTCTTTGTACATTTCTCAGCGCTTCTCAATCTGCAGATATTCAGCCGTGAATAGCAATCATTAATAAATCAGCTATTCTTGCCTCTTTACATGACACACACTCTGCATATGTTCATGTTAAATAGACTCAAATCAAACAGGATCATCCATACTGATCAGGGATGTTCTCACATGTCTCTGCAGAATGATTAAAAGTGACATCAGCCCTTCTTTAAAGGCTTCAGGGTCTTTGAGAAGGTTCTCTCTGCGTTGACCTCACAGTGTTCCTGATCTTCATCAAGCTCATTAAAATCCTCTCAATCCATATTGGCGGTGGTGAAGCGCTCGAGGAGGGCACTGTGGGAAACGCACGCACAATACAGTCAGGCAACAGAGACTCACAACCCTGTGAGTCACCAGGCAATCTGGAGAACATGCCCTGTGGCTGAGCTGCGATAACGCTGGCACAGAGAGAGGCCAGACCTCAGCCGATCTGGTGGAGAGAACAGCCTTCTCTGTCTCTGCAGCGTTTCATCTCTCCTTCTGAGATAGACTCCGTCCTCCCCAGAGGAAGCATCTGAGGCTCAACAGAGCGCGGAGGAGAAAAAACACATGTTTATAAAAAATTTTTAAAAAAGCTCCAGTGACTGTGAGAGGCAAAAGCACAATCGCTTTTAAAGGCAAACAGCCTCGAGGGGTTAACTGTGATTTAATCTGGTAGGAGAGCGGCGTAGGCCCGTGCACACCACACTGGTGGTGCACTGTAGGCGTATGGATAACCTTTGCCGCATGGAGGGAGAATGTGAGAACTTACGCATTTGTAGCCGCAAAACGGAGGGATTTACACGGTTTGTTTTGATGATCAGCACTTCATTTTCTCCAAGTATAGAAATGGATCCATTAGAGACGTAACTCTGATTATTTTGTCCTTCATGATACAACTGTACCAGCATAACTCCACAATTTTTCCTGACCTTCAAGAGTAATTCCAACATTTTTAAACATCAGCCAAATTATTAAATATGTTGGGGTCAAAATGACTAATAGGTACATAAAACATTTAAATTGTTGCAAAGTGAATTTCTGCAGGCGAATCAACACGATCAAAGTCCATCCAACAGGCTCAGATTGTGTGAAACAACATTACAGAAAGGTTCCTACACATATACACCTTTTTGTCCAGGAGTCAGATCTTCAGAACTTCTTACAAAGATCTCTCTCTTTACAGCCACCAGACTCCATTCACAAAAACATAATTTTACCTTACATATCGTGGCAGTGTCTGGTCTACTTCTGCTGTAATCGGTGTGTTTGTTTTTGTTGTTGTTTGACTTTGATGTTTGAATTTGTTAGTTGGGATCCAAACACACAAAACCATTGAAGCAGTGGTAGACCAGCAATTCCCGTTTTCTTTCAAGTTAAATGACTGTTTTTTGTCAAAGGAGTCTGGTGGCATTGAAATGATCAATCTTATAGCGCGTTGGCATGGGTTTTTCAGACCCGGGAAGACCCGCGAATAGATGCTGATTGTCTCTTTTCCCATTGCCAGTGAAGAATCCTCGCCGGAAACAGGGTTAGTAAACAATAGTACACACAAAGAACATACATTATACTCTGTGGTAAGCAGCATGGAGGCCAGTGAGGATGTTACAGTGGTTAGGTCTTTATTGTATCTATTACTCATTCAGTTTATTATCAAACTCGGCGTAGACAAATTTGGAACGATGTTTGAGAGCTTCTTGGTTGGAGTTGGGTGTCATAGCATCGCGCTGGAAAGGGGGCGGAGATTAGTGTGTCGACACAGGTTTTGTGTTCCCATCAATGCCGATCGGAGCCGAGGTGATAATTACCCGGGTCTACTTCAGAGTCATTCGACCGGGTCTGGATGCCGATTGTAACCTTTCCCACTACGCAATAAAGTCGGGCGTTAGCGTTAGGTTTTTTGACCAGTGGGAAAGGGGCTTAATTCTTTAACAATCTATCTCTGAAAGGATCCTATATAAGGCTGATATAAGGACACATATTGTACCAATCTGAGCCCAATGGTGGCAAAAAACAAGCCTTTTTAACGGATGTACTTCAACGTTGCAGCCATAAGTCTGTTTCACGGCTGCTGGCTGAAACAACCTACAAGAGCAATTACAAAGCATTTGTACCTTTTAGTCATCAAGACCTTAAAATGTGTAAAATAGGGCCCGGGTTTAAAAATACCAGCTTTGCCCTTCAAGCAACATAACTCATAAAACCCAGAGTGTAACCCATCAAGAGGAAGCATACGTTAACCAGGCAGAGGGTTGGAGAGAGAGAAGAAGAGCTCTGGTTGCTTTGCTCTAATTTCATGGGTGGAGGATGTAGCTGCCTGTAATCAGCGGCTCACTGAGGCTGACAGTGCAGGTGCCTAATAACCATTCAGTGACACATTCACATCCCCGTTTTAGAAGCCCGGGCCTGCTTCATGACCCAGAATTGGTGGTGCAGCAAATCCAGGCACTGACATTTTAATTCCCGCCCAGCTAACGTGCCTCCCCCTTAATAACTGTAATTGATTAAATTAGTTTGGACACAGGCCACGAGGTCGGCGCTGCACCGGTGGTATCCGCTCAACAATTTCTCTTCCCTTCTCTGCTGTTGATATTATTCCCCCCTCTCTCTCTCCCTCTGTTGATCTGCATGTTTCTGATCTAGTTTAACTTGAAAAAGATCTCAGATTTGGCTGAAGTGTGTGTTTGTTGAGTCTGTCTAACAGTGTGATTGCGAGTCGGTACACACATCTGCAACCAACAGAATTTTTTGGGTTTGAAAGCCACCAAATCGAGCTGCTCAGGGGGAGATTCGAACAACACTCACTGACACATTTCTTCTGTTTAAACGTAGCTTTTTGTGCAGCTGCACACAGCAGTCAGTCTGTGAATTATCTAACCACAGTCAGTGCAACATCAGGCCGTTATTTATCATTCCCAGGCCGCTGCGTCTAACAGATGTTCGTGCACACTGTTGGGAGTGAAACGCTTATCCCTCGATGCCTGCGGTAACTACATCAGTGATCGTGTTTAATGATGCATACATGACATATTCATGCTGCTCAGATTGCAGCTCAGACAGGCAGTTTGTGGATAAAGGTTAATTTAATTTGATTAATTGAATTTTCAGTTGGTGCTTTCATGGGGAGTGACATGTTTGAGAGACGCAGTGTTGTGAAAGCTTTCTTTCTATAATTTAGATTTATTTAACCTTTATTTTGGGATGTAATCTTATTGAGACACTTGATTTAATTATCAAGAGATATCTGGTTGAGACATCAGCAGCAAAGTTACAGACAGAAGCTTCTTTCTCCAGCTTCCTGCTGTAGGTTTGATCAGGGCTGAGGGTTCAGAGAAGAACAAGTACACGGCGACTCACTTGTTGTTTTAGCATTAGCAGGCTATCTCTTCTTCCAGACTGTGCCCGTCTTTGTTAGTTTTGTCCAAGAGTAAAATAAAAGTTTGACACTTTGCGAAGTACGCTTCATCAACACCTCTTTTATGTTCATACGGTAATGAATTAGCTAGACTTAGATGACTGTGGCCCCCGTTGGAAAGACGTTTAAAAGATGACTGTTGCCCCCGCTGGAAAAGATGTTTAAAAGATGACTGTTGCCCCCGTTGGAAAGACGTTTAAAAGATGACTGTTGCCCCCGCTGGAAAAGATGTTTAAAAGATGACTGTTGCCCCCGTTGGAAAGACGTTTAAAAGATGACTGTTGCCCCCCTGGAAAAGACGTTTAAAAGATGACTGTTGCCCCCCTGGAAAAGATGTTTAAAAGATGACTGTTGCCCCCGTTGGAAAGACGTTTAAAAGATGACTGTTGCCCCTGTCGGAAAGATGTTTAAAAGATGACTGTTGCCCCCGTTGGAAAGACGTTTAAAAGATGACTGTTGCCCCCGTTGGAAAGACGTTTAAAAGATGACTGTTGCCCCCGCTGGAAAGACGTTTAAAAGATGACTGTTGCCCCCGTTGGAAAGACGTTTAAAAGATGACTGTTGCCCCCACTGGAAAGACGTTTAAAAGATGACTGTGGCCCCCGTCGGAAAGACGTTTAAAAGATGACTGTTGCCCCCGTCGGAAAGACGTTTAAAAGATGACTGTTGCCCCCGTCAGAAAGACGTTTAAAAGATGACTGTTGCCCCCGTTGGAAAGACGTTTAAAAGATGACTGTGGCCCCCGTCAGAAAGACGTTTAAAAGATGACTGTTGCCCCCGTCGGAAAGACGTTTAAAAGATGACTGTGGCCCCTGTCGGAAAGACGTTTAAAAGACGACTATGACACCCGTCAGAAAGACGTTTAAAAGATCACTATGACACCCGTCAGAAAGACGTTTAAAAGATGACTGTGGCCCCCATTGGAAAGACGCTTGAAAGATGACTAGCGATAGCTTTCAATAGCGAGTTTTTTCACCTACTATTTGAAGACGTTGATTAAACAGATTTCACCTGCTTCTGTCACAAGATTCTTCACACATTGACATATTTAATGGCAATTTTCAAGTTGCATAGCAGCTAAAACGAATAAATGTGCAGTGCACCTTCTTATTAACATCACACAGCCCATAAAATGTCGTATTTTGAATTTTAAATAATATCTTTGTGGGGACCGGATTTAACCCACCACTGCAAAATGATTTTGCCCTACAATCATCACTTTCGTCACCCTTTCATTGCTAAAATGAACAAATTAACAAAATGATAAAACAGAAATGTGTTTCATGTTGCCGTCGTAACCGTATTTTAGCCTGTTAAAAAAAATGGTTGAAATTAGGACGTTCACCCCGTTTTCAACCTAATTTGTCGAGCAATGTACGAGAGCATGTTTATTTACTTTACAGAGCATTTTGAGCAAACACACAGATCTTCTTTTTCAGTTTTTAAGCCTCTTAAACAGAAAATCGAACCATGAACTGATTCCAAACTGGATAACTCTCTATCTCTACCGCTCAAAGCTCGACTGGTTGAATAATCTCAGCTTTTGCCATCAGACAGGAGATTTAGAGTCCCAGAGGCTCGACTGATCAGACAGTGAAACTCTTTTATTCTTCAGTTCATCAAACGGCTGAAGGTACGCCTCAGTTTGTTTATTACCTGTGAAGACCTGAATGTCAAAGTGAGATATTTAAGTAATCTCGCTGCAGCTACTTATCCCTAATGTCTGATGTAACGTCTGTTTGAAGTATTTCTTTGGCTGCAAGAAACATTTCAAAATTATTATTCAGATAATAACGCGTCAAATAATTCATCAGCTGTCCTGCATAGAAGTTAAGCATCACTGTGCCACATGCAAGTCCCATTTAACTCAGCAGAAACTATGTTTGTTAAAGGTTTAAGAAAGAAGAGTGAATACAACTCTTGAAGAGCACATGAAGACTTCCCCTTCCCTGCTTCACCTTTGTGTTGGCACATTTAAAGCATCATTACTCTTGCTCAGTGCGTGGGTTGCTCTGCAGGCAGAAGTTGTTTACATAGGGCGATGACTTTGTATAATGACAAGTGGCCATTAGAATTAAAATGCAAATGAGATAAGTTCCTCCTGCTGCAATGATGCTGCACTGTGGTATTACTCATCTATGGGTTAAAGGGTAACCACTGTGGATCGTGATATTCAAACTGTTAAAGAAACAGAGCCACTCAGACGTAACTCCTACTGTAAACTCAAACTGGATGTTTCTATCAACTTACCTTTAATAAATGACCTCTGTATGTCCTCTGCAGGTGGCTGTGATGGCGTCAGATTGAACTCAGGGATGTGAGCAGACAGTAAAGATGACCCTGCTTGCGGGTGATGGCTCCGACTATGACTACAGTGCCCTGAGCTGTGCCTCTGACACCTCCCTGAATGTGCCTCCTCTACATGAGGAGGAGGCCCAGAAGGGAGCCTTCTACAAGAGGGCGCAGCCTGCCCCTGAACTCACCACCGCCAATGATGATATTCTGCTGTCCAGTGCCCGTAAACTCCACGCCATCATCAACGTGGGCGGCCTGCGGTACCAGCTGCCCTGGACCACGTTAGAGGACTTCCCTCTGTCCCGCCTGGGCCAGCTGCACCTCTGCAGCAGCTTTGACGAGATCATGCGTATCTGCGACGACTACGACGTCGCGCACAACGAGTTCTTCTTCGACCGCAGCCCCTGTGCCTTCAGGACCATCCTGACCTTCCTGCGGGCGGGGAAGCTGCGCTCCCTCAGGGAGATGTGCGCCCTCTCCTTCAGGGAGGAGCTGCTGTACTGGGGCGTCCCCGAGGAGAGCCTGGAGTGGTGCTGCCGCCGGCGCCTGCTGCAGCGCGTGGAGGAGTTTGAGGCGATGGAGAGGGCGGAGGAGGAGGAGGACCTGCTGGAGGATTCGGACAGTGATCACAAAGAGCAACCAGCAGAGTCCAGAGTCAGTCATTGCATGGGGAAGCTGAGGGACATGGTGGAGAGGCCTCACTCGGGCCTGCCGGGGAAGATCTTTGCCTGTTTGTCGGTGCTGTTTGTCACAATCACTGCAGTCAACCTCTCCATCAGCACCATGCCCGCCATGAGGGAGGAGGAGGAGGCGGTGAGTACACTCATGACATTTAAATCACATAGAGGGGGAACAAATCACCATCAACAAAAAAACATGTTGCCAAGTGTTTTTCAGTGAGTGAGGAAGAATAGAAAGAGAAGACATGACCCCAAAGCAACTTCAGATTTAGGTTGGGAATGACCCCGAATCCAAGGGGGGACAATATGAGTGTCCAACTGGGAAAATTCATGTGAAGGCTCCTTTCAGTCAGACAACAACTCGGATAGTCGGAGACATTTTTCGGACCAAACTTGCCAAGTTGACGGACTTGTTGTCATATTATGCTGAAACATGGCCGACCAAAGGGAAAGTTGACTTGGTGGTAGAAAAGGTTCAATTATTTACATATTTCATGTTGCCTAATTTATGGTTTGTAATATTAATAATAAAAATAACTTTATTTATATATCGGAAACGTTTACAAAGTTTTTGACAACCAAGCAAAACAAGCAAATCATAAAAACAGCAGATCACAAAACAAGCAAAGCACCGAACCCAATCGGCAACAGCAGAACCAACACAACATGGCCTGACACAAGACCAAGGGGACAAAGCAGCAAGAAGTGGAAACAGTAAACAAAATAACTAACAGAGGTGAAGGAGAGGAAACAAAGCAAAAAAAGAAGAAAAAGAAAAGAAGGAATAAAAGCAATTAAAAAAAGTAGTAAAGGCAACACAAACAATTAAACAGCCAAAAGCAATAGAAGCTATAAAAGGGAACTAAAGCGACGAAAACAATAAAAGATGGAAAAGTAAGAATAAAGTTTCATAAAAATTAAAAAAGACTTTTAATAGCCAATAAGAAGAAGAAGACGACATGTCTATGAAAGAGTTTTAAGGAGAGATTTAAAAGATGTCACTGCTTTTTCGAGCCGTATCTCCTCAGGCAGGTCGTTCCAAAGCCGAGGGGCCCTGATGGCAAAAGCACGATCACCTATATGTGGTACGATGGTATGGCTCCCATTCGGTCGGCGGTACACATTAGTATGGCGATTGCGCCTTTGTAAAACCAACCTGAAGAACCTTTATCAGATCGCCTGTAAAGACCAATGAGACTGTGGCGGGAAGTCGGGAAGGGAGGGGAGGTCTCGCCTTCCCCTGGGACGACAAAAGAGCCTGCGTAGCCTCTTCTCCTCAACCTTTCTGCACTTCCCCTCGCAGAACCTGATTCCCGTCGGACCCTTGATAGCTAGATGTTCCTTCCACATTATGACTTGTGAATACACCAGAGAAAGAGAGACTTCCCAAGGCTCCCAACTGGGACCATCTGAAGAACTCTGGAATGAAGGGAGAGTCTTCGTATGATTGGCCGTATATAAGAAGTGGAGAAAATGCAGGAGTGTTTTCTTTAACCTGCATTCTTTCTAACATCCAGAAGGGGGCGACTCCACTGTTTGCAAAGAGAAGTTGGATAGAATGGAAGCAGACGGGAAAATGCCCCACCCGTCTTCTCACTTGATTTACTACCTCAGTTAACATGTTCCTGCTGAATTGTTAGTTTTCAGTAAGGTCACTTCTGGCTCCAAAAAATCAGATTGCATCGTCCACAAACCAACATGGCTCCGTCACCTTCTTACGCAGTTGATGCTTTGTTTCCAGAGACACCAAAGCACTGACAACATTAACCCCTCGCTGAGTTAAGATTAGTGTTTTCCAAAGCTAAACTGACGTTTTATTTTGAAAAGCAGTTATTAAAAATTCTAATAATGGCGTGCCTCTTCTGTCACGTCCTCCTAAGACCTCCTCGCAGCCAGCCAGCCGTTTGTTTTGCCGGATTATAAAAAAAATATCTGAAGACCTCTCGGGCGGCTCTCGTGAAATGCTTTCATTATGATGTCTGACTTCAATCACGGCCACAATTTGCACGCCGGCCTGTTTTAGTCGAATGAAAGGGAAATTTAATATTCGAGCCACACATATAATTTTCATGCAGAGCGGAGTGCAAACAGGTTTTTAATAAATTCATTAATTTCTCTTTGTTGCTTTTGATGAAATTTCTACTTTGAGTGGCGGTTGGGAGGAGCTGCGCCCACTTTAATTTGCTGTTAAGAAACATTTTGTACTCAGAAAATCAAGCACAGATAGGTAGTCGGAGGGTGAAACAAAACAGTTTTACTTGAGAGTAACTGTTTAAATGCACATTTCAGATCCAGAACACTACTTTAATTTCATCTTGTGACTCTGTATGTGGTTTGCATGTTCTCCTCGTGCATGTGGGTTCTCTCCGGCTTCCTCCCACAGTCCAAAGACATGCTTGTTAGGTTCATTGGTGACTCTAAAATTGCCCGTAGGTGTGAGCGTGAAAGGTTGTCTGTCTCTATGTCTCAGCCCTGTGATTGACTGGCGATCAGCCCAGGTGTAACCCCGCCTCTCGCCCAATGACAGCTGGGATAGGCTCCAGCCCCCCTGCGACCCTGATAAGCGGTGTAGGTGATCGATGGATGGGCTCTGCAGGTGTCATTGAGTCATATGGCTTCTGTAAATGAAGCAATTAAATATAAGATAAGGTGAAAATCATCTGTCCACTGTCACACTGTAACGCCAATCACAACTGCTGTTCTGGGAAGCACAATGGCTGCGCTCGATCTGATAAAGCAACAGTATTATATTTGACCCGCCTTGTGTTCACACTTCTCAGTATGTTTAATTAAAAGTGCCAGCGATCGCATCCTCACAACTCCACAGCCAGATAACAAAGTGTTGCTCTCGCAGCGTCTCTGAGTGAGAGCTGCAGTTTTTCAGGTGCTTTTATGTGTCTACTCAAACCATCTCCTCCTCTGTGGGAGTGAGTTTCATAATATTTAAACTGACTGCATTCAAAGGCTCGGAGCTTTGAAATACTTTGAACCTTCTCAGCCACGCATTGAATCAGCGTCATTACTGTGTCTAAGAAAAACATCCGCCTTTACAAGAAGCCTTAAAACATCCGCCACGATGAGCAGCTTCTCTGCTTCTTTGGCACAGACCGAACATCAGTTTAATTTAAGATTCTTTATCTTAAACGCTTTCAGTCACGGTGAAGAATAAGTGAGTTTGGCATGTGAGCTCTAAGGTGGAAACATGTTTTTTTCTTGTTATTATTTTGTCAGTTTTAGAAATAAACGTGTTCAGTGCTGCAGAATCAGAGTGTGTTCAGCTCCTGGATTTCACATAGAAATGGTTCCCTCTAGTGACCGCAGCCTCCACTCACACCTGCACATCACAACCATGCTCACTCACAGTGTCTCTCTCCACCAGGGCACGTGTTCCCAGATGTGCTACAACATCTTCATCGTGGAGACGGTGTGCGTGGCCTGGTTCTCCCTGGAGTTCACCCTGCGCTTCATTCAGGACCGCAGCAAGCTGACCTTCCTCAGGCAGCCCCTGAACCTGATCGACGTGGTGGCCATCCTGCCGTACTACATCACCCTGCTGGTGGACAGCACCTCCAAAGGGGAGAAGCGTCTGGGCTCGGGCAACAGCTACCTGGACAAAGTGGGCTTGGTGCTGCGCGTGCTGCGAGCCCTGCGGATCCTCTACGTGATGCGTCTGGCTCGCCACTCGCTGGGCCTGCAGACTCTGGGCCTGACCGCCCGCCGCTGCACACGAGAGTTCGGACTGCTCCTCCTCTTCCTCTGCGTGGCCATTGCTCTGTACTCCCCCCTGCTCTACTTGATAGAGAATGAAATGGCCACCACGCAGGAGTTCACCAGCATCCCCGCCACATACTGGTGGGCCGTCATCACTATGACGACAGTGGGCTACGGGGACATGGTGCCCAGGAGCATCCCGGGCCAGGTGGTGGCTCTGAGCAGCATCCTGAGCGGGATCCTCCTCATGGCCTTCCCTGTCACCTCCATCTTCCACACCTTCTCGCGTTCCTACGTGGAGCTGAAGCAGGAGCAGCAGCGGCTGCTGCAGAGGAGGACTCACTTCCTGCTGCGCAGCCGCATGGCCGGCCTGGGCAGCAGCCTCTCCTTAGAGAGCGACATGCTCTTCCCTATGGTCACGTCTGACCCCAGAGACATGGACGACTGAGACTAATGGACAGGACATAAAATTGAGAAGACGAGGGAGGCTAGAAAAGAGACGAGGGAGAGAAAGACTTTGGAGGAAACAGATAGAGAGAGAGAGAGAGAGAGAGAGAGAAAGCTTAATAAATAAATATTTAGAGGAGAAAAGGGATTTTTTTCTTCCCAGAAATGCAGCCTTTCTGTGTAGCAGCGTACCTTTGGATACAAGTGAACATACACAGAGAGGAGAACGAGATTAGAGAGTAAGATTACATCATTCTGCCATCTAAAGGTTTTTTTCTCTGAATCAAATAAAGAACATCAAATATAAATCCAGTTTACAGAGAAGAAAAATCAACCCTCATGAAGCATTCACGCATAACAATGATCTGTAGTATTACAAGTCATATTAAAATACATCATAATCAGACATGTTAGAAGCAAACTGAGGAGCACAAACACGACTGCTTTGATGTTTTAATTGGTTTGTTAATGTCATGTGCCCCCTAACGAGTCGACCTTTCACCCTTCATGGAGGACGCTCTCTGCTTTTGTTAAGTCCCGACGGTTAAATGGAATTATTACAAAGCTAAAATGTGACCTTCATACACTGATTACGTCTGAATGATGCAACCTCTGAGAATGACTCCACTTTCCGCACACATATTAATTATGATGTATGAATTGTCCTCCTCCTCCTCGAGGTTCCATATGCAACGTTTCACCCCGTTTGGACACTACAGATAACATTGTGCGTGTAATTACTGCAGTTGCTGTCCATAGCTGTTTATAATTATTATTTCTCTCCTTAAAGTGGATTTAAACTGAAATGTGTGTGTTTGGTTGTTTCTCAACTTTCACGTCACTTTGAACTTTTTAATTGTTTGCAGTGGAGGCGCAAAACAGCCCGGACATGGAAGACTGATAACGGGAAACACTAATACTTTACATTTTCTCAATAATCATGAGACACGTGTACTTTACTGTCTGAGTGTGACTTTGTTAAAGTAGTGTATGTTTTAACCAGAGCTTTACTCCGCTACATTTATCCCACAGTGAAAGTGACTCTCCAGAATAAGAGATTAAAGACTCATAACTTGTCTTAAGTAGTTAGTTGGTTGATTGAAAAATGTTTTGTTTAAGCGGCCTACATGAAAGGTTGCATTGATAAATCATAAGCATTAGAGAGAACCGTATACCCTCTGGCTCATCTGCTGTGCATCTTCTATGAGTCAAGCCAGAAGTTCCCAACATAGAGGCGCCGCAACTCAGCGGTTAAATCTCACGTCCCGTATACAGAGGCTACAGTCCTCAATGCCCTTACCCTCGACTCCCTGCAGCAAGCCATCCCCTCTCTCTTCCCCTGTTTCCGACACTATCCACCGTCCTCTCTCTCTAAAATAAAGGCATAAAAGGCCCAAAAAAACAACATTGACTTTCAGACAAGCAAAACCATTTCTGATTGTTTCCCTGACTTTTAGAACAGAGAGTTTTATAGCATTTAGGGCCGTCTATGTGGCACTGAGGTTCACCCTGCAGAGCCCCTCATCCTGCTTTCTCAATATAAGAGGACACGTTACCATGTTTGCTTTCACACTTGGTCACCGCAGGACACTTTATCATGTTTTAGCTACCGCAAGCTAATTTGCAGTTTGTTTTCCGAACATGAGGGATCATGAATCCACCACTTAACAGATTATAAAATCATTGTACACAAAGGGCCATGAAAGATCAATTTATCCTCCACAACATCAAGATCATATTTATTTATTTTATTGTATTTTATTTAAAAGGGACCATGTACAGTTTAAAACATAAATGTCACCATTTGATGCACCGTACCAGATTATAGCTTTAAACTAATTCGCATCTGTGGTCCCTTGGCAGGTCAACACAAAAGGAAAAACAGGACAATAACAAACAGTACGAAGAACAGTGTGTAGTTCAACCTGCATCAGCTACAAACACAGCTTAATTCATTAAATAATATTCCTGTCCTAAAATGTATGGCATGTTACGAGTGCTGAGATATGTAAATGTAGCTGCAGTTCATGCTTCTTACCTCGTTTGAACAGCAGGTGGCAGCATTGTGTCACCTAACCCAAACCGTGACCAGCATGATTCTGGATTTTACCTCAAAGTGATTGAAAATATGTTTAATGCATTCTGTCTTTCAATCCACCTCAGAAGTAGGCCGGCTTTTCTTTAAATAACACACATCTCTAAATTAATTTACGCCGATATTACTACGGTTTCAGCGGCAGACTCAGATTTGAGGTCCTTTTGACACAAGAATCAGAGACAAATCATTGTCTTTCAGTCCAATGTTTAATGGCAAGTTTAGTGCACATTTGACATGAACAAAATCGCAACCTACAATATGAATATCTCTACGGTCATTGAGCCACGTTTGAACCTGCACGCGCCCCCAGGTGAGGAGGGACTTCCCATGAAACGCCATTCATCTAAATCAGGGCTCGATTGGGCATAAAAGCATCCCGCCAATCAGAGGCTGACAGTCTGCTGGAGGCCCCGCCCCCTCTCTGCCTCTAATATCACATCACAGTGTTTTGGTCATGATTTGCTGTTCCCGCACTGTAGCAGTGTGTCGGGCTGTTGCCACGCGTAACGCTCGGTTTACAGATGTTTTAGGCAAATCTGCTCTCCGGATCTTTTTATTTTAATCTGATATATGTGTGAATGAAAAATGTCTTCTTAGCTTTGGAGTGATTCCTCGTCATGACCTCCCCGGGCCGCCCCTCCAGCTGAATGGGATTCCTGATCACTCGTTTTGGCACCGACTGTCTCTGCTTCCCCAAAGCCTTCCAAAGATTTCCGGATCTGTGCGCTTTTTGCTGTCTTTAATCAGTTCATGAATGGTTTGATGTGAATCCGCCTGTCTGATCGGCAGAAGAGCGACGACGCCAAATCTACGGTAGCCTGCGCGTCAGGGTGAGTAGCCCCAACTTGTTATTTCAGTGCGGGTGACTACAGTAATGACAGACAGAGAGACACACCGACAGACAGATAGACAGGGGTTAATTAAAAATAAATGAGGGGTTTGATCTCAAAAGTGCTGCAAATAACTATCATGCTCACAGATGGACACAAACCTTATTTCACCTCCGTTTTGGAGCAATTTTTTTTTACATCTTTCTGACCTAAATCACATAATCTCTTCCTCTTTATGTAAGAAATAATTGCTTTTGTTAATAAGGATCATTAGAAGGAGGTCACACTGTAATTTTCTCATTTCGTAATCCAGCTAAATCACTGTTTGCAGCTTTACCAGCAGTCTGAGAGTTGTGAACCAGAAGCACTGAACCTTGCAGTACTTTTGGGAACATAAAGAGCCTTAAAAACTAGGGATGCACGATATTGGATTTTATGCTGATATTTTCCAACCCTTTTTTGCCGATTGCCCATACTGATATACTCTATCAGGCACATGTTTTTTTCTAAGTGCAGAGAACATCAAGTCTCCACTTTAGTGGAATTGCTATCATGCCTACTCTTATTGTCGTGGCCCACTGGCAGATGCAGAAATAACACGATACAGTGTTATTTAAAATGTACACATTCACTGGGCAATGTAAGAAAAGTACGTAAACTTGGGTTATGTTCAGAATGCCAGATTTATTTGTATGTAACATTTTCTCTTTTTAGGGCATCATGGAGAATTTAGGCAGAATTAAAGTGTCGTTTTATCGGCGGAAAATATCGGCAGAGAAATGACACATCTGCTGATGTCATTTTCAAGCCATAATCGGCCGATAATATCGTGCAGCCCTGTTAAAAACTTTTCACTCTGCATATCATCAGTTTTAAGAGAACGGGCTCTTTAAGAGTTTACTTGAAGTTTTCACAGGTAACTGTACCTGTGCTGCTTTACGTGCGAGCGAGAACATCAGAGCAGTGATACACTGTATATGTTTTAAATAGGACTTTCTTTAAATAATTCTGCTGCTTCATTTAGAATAACACAGCCTTTCCTTCCTTCCTTCGTGATCCCACACACTTTAAAGACGCACTTTGAGGCTGTCATATGCTTAGGATTAGTCTCTCCCACTCAACGTGACTCAAAGGCCCAAATATTGACTCTAATGTGGTGGTAACTAATAATAGAAAAGACTAGATTTTGCGTGGACCACAACGCAATCTGTCTTAATGGAGGTAAACCATGTCCTTGAACGTATGCAGTCCGTATCCTTCCATATTGGCCTGTATGTACTGTACACACGAGCCCCAGCCAGACAGCTGATCCAGGATCAGCGCGCACATCTGCTAACGGCTGTCACCCATCTAAAAAATTAACCTGATTTAGCGTCTAGACCAGATTTCCTCTCAGACGTGTAAAGTTCAGCCTGTCGGTTTGTTCGAGGCGTCGCATTACGACACGTTTCCTATCATGACAGGCGAGATGAGACACTTTGTATCACGCACACTTAACCCTGCTGTTGTACATTTCAGCGTGTTGTCGCTGCCGTTTGATCTGCCTGAAACCTAAACATTGTGCACAAAGTCGCAGCTTGTTTTTGCCTCTGCCTGTAATCCTCCCTGAAATCTAAAACATGTCAGCAGAGACGTATTTCAGCGAGGCATCAGTCATTTTTTAATGAAAATAAAACTGCTATCACATTTGATTATCAGTAGTGCATTAAGCTAATCCTCCACAGATTTCGCTTGTGGGTTTTTTTTGTATTTCCTGGAGGAATTAGGATGTTTGGCAGCATGCGAGCATAAACATATTATATCCGATGGATTCAATATCCTGAGGTTTTATATTGGGCCAATGACATGCAAACTGACCCAGGGGATGAAGCCATGTTGCGTGTAAACACCCCAGGCCGTTTTTTTATCATACATTCTGCTCAATTCGCTCATCATGATTTGTACACTAACCAAGATGAGAGGTTGCCAGTTCCAGCTTTATTAGCATGCATTCTGCGCCTGGCAACGCAGCCAACCAGCGAGCGAGGAGCGTTTCTCAAAGTGGTACGAGCCGGTGCATTGTACTTTTCCTAACTGGCAGATTTCAGGCTCCACAGAGGGGACCTAATGCTCCTTGGAATCCCATGAATGCCCTCCAGTGAAAGCCGTAGATGTTTATGTCAGCTCCAATGAGATTGGTGGAAAGTGGCTCTTGAGGCCGAAATTCCTCCTAATTGGCAACGTGGCCGCGGACTGGCCCCTTTGTCCGCCCGTATACTGGAGCGGTCTGTCTGTCAGGGTGATACACTGGGCCGGGCATCAATGAGCTGCTTGTTTTCCTGGAGAATTGGCCGCTTTAAGACAAGTCGCTTCTCAAAATTTGCCTTTGTGCACCTTTTCAGAAAGGAGGAAGGGAACCATTAAGGGGAAGCTCTATTAAACGGCTAGTTTCTCAAGCACCCCAGCCAAGCGTCTTGATCGTGATGTGTGTATTTGCTGCTGCTTTTAAAGCACTGAGGCGAAATGAGCAGCTGTAGCTGGAGGTTTGCTGAGTTCATCATTTGATCTCGCAGTGAGTGTCCCACTTTCCTTTAGGTCAGATGAGGATTAATTGGCATTGGGCGCTGTGGACATATTGTAATTGTCGGTGATACCAGAAAGAGGATGTCGCTTATTGGCCGGAAAAAAGGAGGGTGCCGAAAGTCACGCGTCCGGCTGCAGTAGTAGTAGTGGTAGTAATAGAGAGTGCCTCTTTGTGTTGAAACAACACTATTCCCTTTTGGCTTTGGAGTGCTTAACAAACAAAACACTTGTCTAATGCCAGAATCAACCCGTCCTCAGTGTGCCAACGAGATGTCTGATAAACTCCGGAGAGAAAGCGAGCGAGGGATTGCACACACAAAAAGGGGGAGCATGAGATTTGTGGCGGCGTCCCGCTGACAAAAGCGTTTGAATTTTTCATGTGGCAGATACCGAACTTCTGTCGCTCTGGCCCAGATTTGGTGCTAATTAGTAGCCCGGCTACTTTCAAGGGCATACGGCTGAGCATGGGAATGTTGGTGCCACCTGTTCTCTCGCTCGTCCTCCCTGTCTCACATCGCTCCCCATCCTGTCAGGCTCTTTATCTGTCTGTCTCTCTCTCTGTTCGGGCTTTATGTGGCAGTGTGGCCTAGTTTTGTGTGAGTCGTCACTTTGCCAGCCATTAAAAGCCCCTGGAAACCCAAATCCACAAAAGCCCTTTAGCTACGTGATACAGGGAATTACGTACCGAATAGTAAGCACCTAAGAAGTATTAGAAATTAGTTTGTTTTATTGTAATTTAAGTTGTTTTATTGTTCTTTTTAACATACATTTTTGGCGTTTTTGATGGCTAAAGCTAAAGAGTGATAGGAAATGTTGGAACGAGACAGAGGGGATGACATGCAGCAAATGGTGAGTGTTGGATTAGCTGGTGAGCTACCAGCCCTCATTTGAATTTCTGCAAACTTTTCTGATATTTGCTTTAAATCAGGCGTTGTTAAGCCAGGATATTTATTAGATATTAAGTCCTCGATCATAGTCACACAGCAAGTTTTCAGCTGTTCACACCAAACATTAGCAGCATTCACCAGCCAAATACTGTCAGCCACAGGTGATTCCCGACTGTCGACCATGGCATCTCTTTAAGGCTTGGGGAGTAAAATTTAGTGATCAAGTGTTTTAGGTTTGTGGAGGAAGTTTCACTTTGTAATAATATATCAGTAGCTAACACTAAAGAGACATTTAGCAAAGCTTTTCCCGTATTAGGAGAAATCTAGGCACCTAAGCTAACGTTGCATCCGTAAGCTAACTGCTAACTATGCTAAGGATAACAACTTTTATGCCTTTATTCAGAGAGAGAGGACGGTTGAAAAGGCTGGAAACAGGCGAAGAGAGAGTGGGGCGTGTGAGTGACACCCAGCAAAGAGTTGAGGGTGGGAGTCGAACCCAGGCCGCAGCATCGAGGGCTGTAGCCTCTGTGTGTGGGATACATGATTTTAACGCTGAGCTAAACCGGCAGCCTATACGACTCAGTCGTAACCCTACACTGTTTATAGCTGGACTACACTTATTGTCACATGTGCTTTTGCTGTACTGATGACCCAGTCAAAATGTGACCGGCCACGCCCACAAAATCTTAAATATCATTTTTGCATTTTTACTATCTC
Source organism: Semicossyphus pulcher (assembly GCF_022749685.1). Lineage (NCBI taxonomy): Eukaryota > Metazoa > Chordata > Actinopteri > Labriformes > Labridae > Semicossyphus > Semicossyphus pulcher. Next base: position 28,419,491 of record NW_027211637.1, read on the forward strand.
AAGCTGAACTTCCAGAGGCTTTAACCGTAACTGTGTGAGTCTCCCTGCTCGCTAATTCTGCTTTGTAGACCGCACTGTGTTGAATGAGTGACCGCAGGAGAGAAGTGGAACATGGAGCCACAAAGCCAGTCCATTGCACTCAGTAGTTGAATGGCAAGGATGCAGAAGTGAAGCGCTCTGACATATCCCTCCCAGCTCTCCGTCAGAGCGGCCTGTGCTCGCAGGCCATTTGAATGAAGGATCTGATAGTGGTTTGATACAGACAAACAGAGGAGGGCTTGTATCCTCCGGGGATCCCAGGCCACTTCCTGTCCCTCTGCTCTGGGAACGGGCCAGGGTGACACAGGCCACGCATCTCCGCTCAATCCACCCACTGTTGTTGCCTCTGTGGAAAAGCGATCGCTCTCACACCCTCATTCCCGTCGCTCCGTGGACGCTCCTTGTGACAGGAAAAAGCGTCTTTGGCATTTAGAAAGATGCCTCTATGTGTGGCTTTGTGTAGGCGCAGCTGTGCGAGGCTGGTCAGGATGATGAGATGCTGGGAAGAGCATGCTGCCCCCCACCCCTCCATTAAACCGTGAGGCTCTCCATCCTCTGAGAATCACTGCAGGATATGTTGACACTGAGTTTTTTTATGCAGATCGTGTGCTCGCAGACATGAGCAACCCTGTCAGACTCAACCTCTGTCTTTATAACATGACCAGATGCAGATAAAAGGAACGTGGATTTTACTAATCAGAATATGCATTTAGGGATGTGAAACTTTTAGTCCTAAAAACGTTTTTCTTTTCTTCAGCCTCTTTTTCAGTTTTGTTTTCAGTCCAAAGACCCCTAAAGATTTGGCAAAATAACCGATTACTAAGTGTTTCCGATTCCTGCTGGATTTTGCCTCAGCATAAATGCTCAGAAGGAACCGGGACTTCTTTCTTTTGCAAAGTCATTTCTGTGTCGAGGCACAGTAAACAAGGGGGTGCAGTGGTTAGCTCTGTCACCTCACAGCTAGATGGTTCCTAGTTTGAATCTCGGTTCAGATCTAGTGGGCCTTTCTGGGTTCCCTCTGGGTACTCCGGCTTCCTCCCACAGTCCACAGACATGTTCACAATGTTCATTGGTGACTCTAAAATTGCCCATGTGAAAGGTTGTCTGTCTCTATGTATCAGCCCTGTGATTGACTGGCGATCAGTCCTGGGTGTAACCCCACCTCTCGCCCAATGACGGGGGTAGGCTCCACCCTCCGTGTCACTGAATAGGATAAGTGATATGGATAATGGAAGGCACAATAAACAGAAAACAAAAATACAGGTTGGTTTGCAGCAGCAGCTTTTAGATGGTTGCTCCAATAACATCCTGTGAGTCCTGAGAACTTAAAGCCCCGCCCTAAAAGTTCCAGTACTTTTGGAAAGTACTGCCCTCCAAGCAGGAACTTTGTCCCCTAAACATAATGTAGACCCTGGTCTCTGTGGTGGAATATAAGTGAGTTTGTCCAAAGGTTCCTAGTCTGGGGAAAGTTCTTGAGGTGGAAACGTGGCTAAAGTCACAAAACGTTGGTTTCATACGGTTGTATAGACAATACAAGCTATTTGGAAATGACCTATTAGTGAGGTTAAGAAATAAACAGTGGCGAGTTGGTGAAATAATCCTTAATGAAAGTAATCATTAGTTACAGTCTAAGCTGCTTGATGTATGCGAGTAGTTGAGATTCATGCTCTCAAGGTGCAACAAGCAATGTTTAACGCTCTCATATCACACAATAACTATAATACAGTCTCTGTGGGAGGTTGCTAAACAATACCAGGTATGACTCAGTGATTGCTTTGCCAAGTGCTCTGATTTCTCACATTCAAATTAGGCTGCACAGCTCGCAGCCTGTTTAGGAACAACAATTCTGCACTCATAAGAGTTTAAAATATGTTCATGCTTCACCTTCTAATTTCTCAGCTGTTTCATGCTCATTTTTTCAGTCCAAATAAAGAGCTGTTTTAAGTATTTGCTGAACATTTTGTGGATCTGTTAAATCCTACTTCATTGCTCCTTGTGTTACCTGTCACTGCTGTTACTCTTCCCTGACTGAGCTTGTGGGAAGTAGAATTTCCCCTCGGCTCTGACCTCATGTGTCACTTCTGTCTGACCTGATGTGAGTCTGCATGAGATGCAGCACAGGGCCTTCTTCCTCTTTCACAGCAGGGGTGCTTTAGCGAACACACCCTTTTAGTATCTCACAGAAATCTCCAACCAGCAGCTCTCTCTGCTCTCTACTGATTGCCTCGCAGCCAGCCGGCGTCTCGGTCTCTGCCTCGCCGCCCCTCTGAGCTGCATTTGAATATTGAAATCAGGGCCAAGTGAACAAAGGGGTGGTTTAAAAGAGATGGAGGAAATCGCTCCCGTGTTGGGGGTCCTGCCCTCCAATCTGTTATGGAAATGTCATGGCTGCGAGCTGTTATGTTTTGATGATGGAGCGTGACATGGGCACATTTTAAAATTTTAATGGCACAGCCTGCTGGGTGTTTCTGTTTTTTTATTCTGCTGCTCTTATTTGTCTATCTCCAAGGAAGCAGGACCCCAACACGGGGATCTTTGTGTCTTTGTTTTCACCCCGAGCAGCTATAGAAATGTGGATACAGCATGCTTTATTTATACCGCTGCATCTGCACAGAAACACGGAGCATTTGCTGCTCCCCTGCTCCTAAAATATGCTGTAGGATTTCTCCAAACGAGAGCTGCAGCTTACGGTTAGTGTCATCATGAGTAATCAATTATTTGTTTCTCCATAAAATGTCATAAAGTTGTGAAAAATGTGCAAAACATTTTCCTGGGATGTCTTTAATTATCATAATTTACAAAGAAAAGCAGCAGATTTTCACATTTAAGAAGCAGAAACAAGCAAATCTTTGACATTTTTGTGTGAAAAATTACAAAAAAGTTGCAGTTTAATTTCTTATGATGGTACCAGATAATTTCTTTTTCTGACTCTTGATTATTCATTTGTTTTATTTCTGGATAATGATGATAATAATAGAGATGTTCTATGAGACACACAATTGCCAGACTCAGCGTGACACTCTCAGCATGCGTTTAATTCTGTGTCGACATCGAGCTAAATCTGGGCCAGAGCTGTTTCAAGGCAGGATGAACAACCACAGAGTCTGCTTGCGACCTTGACTCGCATTCTTGTTCTCACAACGTGGCTGCTCGTCGCTGCTTTCCCTTTTCCCTGACAGACGGTGGAGGGGAATGCGTCGGGGTGGGTGGGTGGGTGTCAGGCATGTGTGGCTCGGGGGCAAGCCCGGGTATCTGAACATCCTGGGCGGACGGTGTTTCTACCTGCTCCTCGTGCATTCCTGCTTTGGGCTGTGAGAGCAGGAGAGGAGTTGAAACTCGCCCGTTTCTCCATTCTGCATTCCTCAACCATGACTGGGCTCAGTCGCACTGCTGCAACGAACCTGGGAATGCCACACTGCACACACACACACGCACACCTGTCCCACTTTCTCATATTTGAACATGTTTCATGGTTTAGAGATGTCATGATACCATTTTTCCTTTCCTGCTCAGATTCCGATACTTTGACGTGCGTTTTGGCAGATGCCGAGTAACGCTCCACCAGCATGATTAAAAAAAAAAAAAAATGTTTTAACAACTTTACACTACTCACCCTGAAGGGTTGTGATATGAATGCCATGATTCATTTATGGCCTTTCTCAGTACCCGACAGGAATTCTAATGAAAGTTAAAATACTTTTAAAAACAGCTTGGCACCTAGAGACAAGCTGAGCTAACGTTAGCAACAGCTCAGGCTAGCTGCCTCTCCTGACATCCTGTGTCAGAGATATACAGACTTTTTTTTAAATGTAACTAATTATTTAGTATTTTTTTACCTGTTTGTAGAATAAAACATTTAGATTCTAAAATTACAGCCTCAAATAATGTGATAGGAGAAAACTCTCGCCATAACCAACCTTACACTTGCTAGCTAGAACTGCTAGCTAGCAGCACACTGTTGTTTGCTGTCGTCACATGATCAGTTCTTCTTTGCTGATTTAAAAACAGTAGTACAGCCATGTCGTATATTATTGCTGTGAAACTGTTTTTGTCAATATACAGGTGGAAAAATGTTTTAATAAATTAAGCTAGCAGATTAGTGCGTAATGTGAGACAAACGCTACACTTACTAGCTAGCTGGTGTGTGCTATCGTCACATGCTAATCTGCCTGTACTTCTTTGCACTCTAAAACTGTACTTCCTGTTTGCAGCCATAAAATATATTATTGCTTTCATGGCTGCTGATTTGGAGAAGGAGAAATAAAGTGATTTGGAGGGGGCTAATAAATGATGGTATTGGTTCAGTGCATTAGGCATCCACCGCATTTTAGACTGTATCGAAGGTGTTTTTGTGCCGTTATTTACTCTCAGATCCTTCTGCGTTATTTGGTTAGCAGAACTGTTCTATATGTGTTTTATATATGAATTCCCGCCGGGTTAGGCCTCAGATTTGTGGGCAGCAGGGATTTCTCTCCCTGCCTGGCTGTGCAGCTGAGGAGTTAAACGGTGAAAGCCCTCTGTTGCTGAAGCATGAGGCCCTCTGGAGTCTCTGTGGACTGGAGCAGATCAAATGCTGCCTCTTTGAAATGTGATGAGAGGGGGGTGAATTTAAGGCTCTGCCATCACAGAGCCGGAGTTCACTGCAGGCGACATGTTTCCACTCTGAAGCCTCAAAACATGAGCCCGTATGATGCATTCTGATGCTTTAGTTTGCATAGATTGTCTCTGAATGTTTCCCCTCCTCTCTGAGTTCACTAATATTTGGAAAGCAGAGGAAAGTGTGTTTTTCCTCCTCACGTGACATGTGGCTGACACATCAGAGGAATTGAAATCCTTTATTTCCACCATTTCCCGCTGGAAATCTCCTGAAAGGATTGGAGAAATTATGGGGGAAAGAGAGTGCGAGCGGAGGGGGAATAGCCCGAGTGTGAGGGAGTAAGACTTGGGAGGGGAAATAAAGAAAGCCCAAAGCCCTTGAGGATTATCTTTTTCTTCTCCTCCCTCCTTCCCTCATCTCTCTCTCCTCTCGGCTTCTTGTTTGAGCACACGACCACAGCTCATCAGTCCCAGCGCACATAATGACCATATTTAGATGAGAGCAGCAATGCAGGGCCGCACAGAGGAAAGCATAAGATGATGTCAGAGGAGCAGGGGAGCAGATTTCACCGATCACTAGTAAACTATTCCGTCCATTCTTGGTATTTAATACGGCACAGAGGAACAATACGAGGGCTTCTCACACTGTCGGGTCCCTTAACAGCGCTCGCGTCACCGTGCATGCCACAGATGCCTCAGATCTTACAGTTTTACAGGAGAGAGAGCTGCTGCTGCTGTTTTGTCTGTAGTCAGTGACGAGGGAGCAGCTGAGAGACCTTGAGCCATAAAACAGGACGTGTGTTTCCACATTCATTTGCTCACTTTTGATTTACATTCACTTCGACTGTCGGCTTTCTCCTCCTGACAGACATGAAGCTGTGACACGATTGAACAAAGAACAAACACGTCATTACTGCACTTAAATCGAGATTTCAGGTGTTTGTGGTCTTGCAACTTTTGACTTGTACTTCCTGTATTTGAGCTGTGTGCCTGCATAACAATGAAAAGTAAGTGCGTCACCGTGTGTGGTGTAAATTTGTGGAACAGTGCGGAACTAGTTTTAAGCAATTGTACAAGAAACATTTTCAGTAGATCTAGAGAAGAGGAAAGGTTGTGATAGCTTGTTGAACTTATTTATGTATTTATTTTTTTCTACTATTGACACGGTGTTATAATTGTTGAATCGTGGGTAGGACTCCTCTACTCCTTCAAACATGTGATGTTTTCTTCTGTGTCTTGATGTCTTGTTTAGTTATTTATCTACTTTTATTTTTTGAACATGTACGAAACAAAGATTTTAATCCATTACAATTTGCTGGTGGCCCAGTGGTGCAGTGGTTAGCTCTGCCTCAAAGCTAGAAGGTTCCAAATTCGATTCCCGGTTTGGACGAAGAGGGTATTTCTCAGTTTGCGTGTTCTCCTCATGCATGCGTTGGTTCCCTCCGGGTACTCCGGCTTCCTCCCACAGTCCAAAGACATGCTCGTTAGGTTCATGGATGACTCTAAATCGCCCGTAGGTGTGAATGTGAGCGAGAAAGGTTGTCTGTCTCTATAGCCGCTTTCCCACTGGTCAAAAAACACCCGGCTTTTTTGCTTTGTGGGAAAGGCTACAATCGGCATTCAGACTCTGGTCAAATGACTCTGCAGTAGACCTGGGTAATTATCACCTCTGCCCCGATCGGCATTGATGGGAACACACTAATCTCCGCCCCCTTTCCGTCTGTAACTTCTGCGACTCCTCGTCATCTCAGCTACAAATTCCCGTCTCTGTCCGAGCAGCGCTCGAACATCCTTCCAAATTTGACTGTATTAAACAGACTGAATGAGTAATAGATACATTAAAGACCTAACCACCGTAACATCTTCACTGTTTACTAACCCTGTCTCCAGCACATTTGTGACGTCAGACGGTGACGCAGCAGAAAAGAGACCGACAGGAGGATACTTCACTGGAAATAGAAACAGAGACAATCAACATCTATAAGCGGGTCTTCCCTGCTCTGAAAAACCTGAGTCAACACGCTAAATGTAGGTGGCAAAGAGGTCTTTGTGTCAGCCCCGTGATTCACTGGTGATCAGTCCAGGTGTAACGCGCCTCTCGCCCAATGACAGCTGGGATAGGCTCCACCCCCTGCGTCCCTGAACAGGATAAGCAGTGTAGATAATGATTGGAATTTAAAGCTGAGGTAACAGCTTAGCTTTATTGCATTAAAGGGACATTTTTATATTTTCAGCAAGACATAGTTCCACTTACATGGATGGGAAATAACAACAAATAGATGATCCCTTCAGTGTTTACCATGCATGTTAGAAAAACAATGAAGTGTTTAGTGAGCGTGATGATCTTAACCTACAGGGAGACCTTAAGTTCTTATTTACATGATATTGATTTTCTTTTAATCCTAGTTGAAGTTGATGATTCAACTCCAATAGCCTCACAAATGTGACATGAGGTTGTGTAAGCTTTGCACTGACACAGCTGGTTGACATGTCGTCTTAGAAGGCTGCTGTACCGACTAAATCTGATAACTTGAATCAGAATTTCTGGTTTACCCAGAGCCTTTTTCCTTCTCCCGCGTATCTGCACTTCTACGTGAGTAAAGAATAAGTGTACCATCTTAGTAATTGTGTAACTGTTGGTTAATGTGCAGGAATTTATTTGCTGTTTTGCAACAAACCTGATGAGCTAAGCTGGAGGAAATTACAGTAATATCTTCTGTCTGCCTCGCCTGAGCCGAGCCCGTCACACCCAGTCTAGGAAGGTTAGTCCGAGGTCTCTGCAAGAAAGTAGGTCTACAGCATGAGAGCAAGGTCTGAAGGTGACATCATGATCTTCATAAAAAGCGGGACACACTCGACAGGTGCGAACGCCAACATTGTGTAAACTCCCAGGTACACTCTGAGTCATGTGACTGGTCTGAGCTCTGGGCCATCTCTGTGTCTGTCGGGAAGGCAGGGGACATCCTCTGAGAGAAGTTCAACTGTGACACTGTGGCGTCTTCATTTTTAATCACAGTGCTGTCTGTGGAAGTGGGAAGCGTTGGGCTCAAGTGTCGCCGTGTGGGCTCTCGCATAATGTAGGGGATGGAGTGGGTGGAGCTGGATCCAGAGGAGGTAAAGGAGAAGAAGGAAGACGGTCTGAAAGATGAGACTGATGAGAGGAATTTAAATCAGGAGGGAAAATTTCTTTAATCGTTTAAAATTACATTTTTTTTAATGGTTTGGCATTTGGAGAATTTCTTATCCACTCACCATATTACGAAAAATATGCAATAATAAAAAATAATAATATGCAGTCAGAGGAGAAAAGTAATAATTCAAGAAAAAACTTGAATTAAAGTTGTTTCTCGGAAGAGATTAGAGTCCTAAATTTGCCAGAAAAAAAATGCAAATTTATGACTTTATAATCTTTATAATTAAAGTCATAACTTTGCAAGAAACAAAAACTACGAAATGATTGTTTATAGGAACCTTTTTGAGCCACGACCCCGCAAAAAGTAGGTTGTGGCACGCGTCCCCCTGCCTCTCAATTCAACTGTTTCTCTTCCGCACTCTGTCCTGCGGCACCGCTGCTCACGCCGGCGTGCATGGCTCGGAGCTCGGTGCATATTTAGCCTATTTGTCTGCACACAAGAAGCAGGCGTCACAGAGGGCAAAGATAAAGTGACCCCAAAAACACACGTGTCTGTGCTCCCCGTTTGCCCCAGGGGTTACCATCACACATGAAAGTTACCCTAAACACTCATGACGGCGACTACGAATAAGGAAACCTGCATTACAGACAAAAAATAGACAAAACACTCCTATAAACACTATTTTACTAGTTTTTGTTTCTCGCATATCTGTGACTTTATAATGTCACAAATGTGCAAGTTTATTCTCACAGATGTTCCACTTTTAATCTTTTAAATGGCCCTAATACACCGTCATATTTTATTAATACTCCACTAGAGTTTTTTGGTTCCGACTCAGTATTTGTGTCGATTTCTTTAATGTATTTTTTAAGGCCCGTGTAGTTCACACATTGCAATTTAGCCGAGGCTATGAATGCTGTGGTGTGTGGCATTGATTTACACACTACATACTTGTCTCTATAGGAATACACATGCTATGAATATCCATCCATTCATCCTTCAAAGCTTCTTAGCTTAGCTTAGCTTAGCATATACACAAGCTTGGCTATGTCAGAAGGTAACAAACTCCCCCTATACAGCAGCTTTCTAACTTATTGTTGTTGTTGTTTTTAGAGTCAGAGGACAGTAGATAGTGTCGGAAACAGAAGAAGAGAGAGTGGGGATGACACATGCTAAACTCACGCCCAAGCACCTCTAAAGCTTTCTAATCAACATGAATTTATTACACATGTTGTTTAATCCATTCTAAAACTGACGTGTAAACGGGACACACCGTTAAAGTCACTGCTCCTGGCCAAGAAATAGTCCAGCAAATCACCCCCTGTAACACGACTAATTGTTGTTTCACATGTAAACACTTTTTTACGGATGAAACAAACATATATTTTAGAAGTCAACATAATTAGTTGCCTTCACACAGAGCCAGGCTAGCTGTGTCTCCTGTTTCCATTAATGCTAAGCTAAATTAAGCTAACTGCAGTTGGATCTAGCTTCATATTTAGCGTGTGATCTAACCTTTCAGCACGAAGGAGAATGATCATATTTCCCAAACTATTCCTTTAACGTTGTAGTCGGTCTCTCTTCACTGCTTCCATTTTGCTACAGCCAAGACATCACCTCATCTAAAATGGCCCAGATATTTTCTTACTGAGCCCCAATCCCAAAATAATTTGATGTATGTCATACTCAGATTAGGAACAGGGGATAACAGAAAAGCCACGGACCTTCAGTCGCTGCCAGCTCTGTTTGTTGTTTGGAAGTGGACAAAAAAAAAAATTCCTCTGTAAGCGCCGGGTTTAAGACCGAGCGGCCAGCTGCTGAGCTCCACCAGCTCAGGATGTCATATGATTTTAAGGTTGCGTTAGCTGTGGCTTCTGGCAAACAAAAGGTGATCTGAACCCATTTTTTTAAGCAGAATACCAGCGGTGAGAAACGCACACACACATAAGCACACAGTGAAAGGGATAAGGGCTCACAACCTCTGATCCTATTACAGACGCCAAAGCAGGAGGCTTCTGGGGGAAATGGGTGAATATGATGTTTTTATGGGAATCTTCTTAAACGACAACGTCACAATGGTTCAGGTGGTTTTACCTTCTCTCTGTCACTTTCTCTCCATCGTCTCCTCTCTAGTTCTCTCCCAAAGTGCTTTCAGGAAGTGACAGACATCCCACATAATTTAGAGCGACGGAGCCGCCGCTAATCTCGCCTTTTTCTTCATCAGATAGGCATGCGGCGCGCTCTCTGAGTGTTTTGGCCCAGAAAACTCTGTGTGCAACCATCCTACATCTGTGCAGTTTGTTGGTTTGAGGAATGCTTGGAATCACCTCCATGGAAACGGCCCGGCTGTGTGTGTGTGTGTGGGGCGGTAAATATTGACATCAGCACCTCCCCATCCCTGTGTCGGCCCGTGACAGGAGCACAGGGGGGATCTGTACACACGCTTTATCCAAGACTCAGCAAAGTCCTGCCACCGGGGGCGTGTGTTTACCTCCAGAGCTCCCAACATGGAGGGGCTCTCTGGCTTTATTCGATACAAAAGAGGTGAAATGCCAGGATCTTCATGACACACTCTGCTGTGTTAACATCATTGTAGCTCTTTGTAATGATCAACCTCTGAGTAAATGGGAAGTGTGGATGAAACCTGTGCGGGGGTTTGCAAACACATCCAAGCTGCCATTTCCTCATTTCAGTTTATTGAAGGAGAAGAGAAACACGAGGACGTTCGACTGTTTGCTCAGAACCAGGAAGCAGCCCACCTGTTGTGGTACATGAGTGTTTAGTTACTTAATCAAACTGTGTGACTAGCTCTGTGGAGATTTTCTGGTGTTTTCCCACAGCAGAGGGATTTGTTGAGACAGGATAAGAGAAACGCTCGGAGCGCTAGCAGCAGCAGTAGTAGCTGTTTGACCGGTCTATCCTGTCTTGTCATTGCTGCACCCGCGTTGTGCACAAGCCCCAGATGGAATGTCATCACAGCCTTTGGCGAATAAGATTAGGGAATAGATGTTGATAATCTGGACAGAACAAGCACGGCTGGATTAGGTTACGATTGGTGGCTGCTGACGCAGGAGCCAAATCCTCGATCCCACTTTTCCCCCCGTAGTAATTACATAAAGAGCATTGAGATGAAAGAATACATCCACTAGGTCGACTTTAGGATCACATGCGCTCACTCGCACAGGCAGAGACATACTGAACACTCCCTGCTGACACACACGTACTTCCTGCCCCTGAAATACATCTGTTCTTCCCTCCGCTAAGAAGGAGGAGGATTTATAAGACGTATCCTCAACCTGCGTTCTTGTTTTACTGAAACACTCAATTGAAACTCCTGTGGAATGAGGTTATTATCGGTCGAGTGTGGGTTTTTGTTTGCTCGGATTTTGAATGAGCTCAGTTTTATCGCCCAATCCAACTTGAGTTCATACACTCCACGCAAACAGAGCACACAGGCACGCACACACACAGCAATTTGAAACGTTTAAACGCTTTATGCAAATGCAATAAAAACAGGATGATATCTCCCTGCAGTCTGGCACCTGTTGTTCACTCAACGTGCTTAGGAACACTTGCAGAGGAGGCCTAGGGAAACTGAATGCTAATGTATCCCTCTCGTGCGGGACCTGTCCTGTATACCTGCATTGCTTTTATACGTCTTTTCTTTTCGTCAAACTTCAGTCCCCAATGTCAGTATCTGAGCCTTGAGTGTAAGGGCTATCATCCCTGTTTGATTAGCCTACTTAAATACACTAACAAACAGATGCAAACAAAGGTAGGAGCACTTTAAAGTTAGCATCAGATCACTGAATTATTTAGCAGTTAGCAGCTCGAACTCCCAGATCACTGCATATGAAAGTAGTGGTCTTTATTGCTGTTATCTTTATTCTGTCCCAATAGTAACTGCTGCTAATAACAGCAACATTAATTCCCACTAACAAGTTAGCATTAGCTGCATTACTAACTTTAGCAAGCTAGCTAGGAGCTCATCTATGTTGCAGAGTTCTGTGTCCCCACAGGTCTTTTAAGGAGAGCTTTTGAAGATGTTTCAGCTTTCAGAATCGATTTCTCCAATGGTCACATGTTAAGTGAATTCTCTCATGGGGTCAACATGTTGAAATCATCCACCTGCAGTTAAATCTGTAACTTCAAATGTGCAGGTAAATCGATTTCTTTAGAGCTTTACACTTTAATATCTCAAAAGTGTCGGAACATATTTGCAACAATTCAAACTGCTTTTTAAACATTCAGCTCCCGTCTTTTGAAATTTGAACTGTGAAGATGTGAAGCCTTAAGCTAGTGTACCGGGTGTGATCGTGCGCCGTGTCATTTTGAAAGTATCACAGACAAGGATTTCCAGTTTGTTTGATTGTTTCTGTATCTCTAGTGCCATCCTGAAAACATGTTCCAGAACATTCCAGTGATCTCATTATTTGTCCATAACCGGAATAAACACTCATGTTAACACACACACACACATCTTAGCTAGCAACACATGCTAATGTTCGTAGAACAAATATAGTGAACATGCTAATCTACAAATGCACATATGTCCTTGTCCATGTCTAAACTACTCTAGGTACACTATATATACATTGATATGATTACAAATAAACAAAATATCTCATAATAATCTGCATAATGCTTTGAACATGACCTACCTCTTACAAGTTAACCTGGGATGAATGTAGGGTGAGTCCGTCCCTTGTGGACAACCACACAAGTATTTTAAAGTGAACAATATACAGTATACAAAATACATAAACATAAGACGCATATCTAGATCTGGTAGCATGGCAGGTGGAAGGATAATTAACCATGTTACACCAGCTAGCCGATAGCTTGCTTAGCTAGCTGTTTAGCATGGGAGCTAATGGTCAGAATCTGCTTCATGCCAAGTTCTAACAAGACATTTGTATCAGTGGATTCTGAGGTTTCACAGCTTCTGAATGGGGACTGTTCTGTGATGTTAAGACTCTATCTGACATATTTTTGTCAAAAACTAAGTTCTCAAGTTACTTAAGAAGCCAGGCAGAGTCATTATTTTCCTGTTGTTCTCATATAGCTTCATGTGGCGTCACAAATCAATACAGAGATCTTTTAATTGAGTTTCTCTCCCTCAGTGATCCATCATCAGAGGTGATCAGCGCTCCATAAAGGGACTGTTATTAAGCAGGAACACTTGTTATTCCTACAGTGTGACAGTGCTAAAACAACAGTTTCATTGTTGTAATTACAGCGGTACAGCAGAAGCTTAAATGTGACCTTTAACCTGTTTCGCCTGAGGCTTTAGAGACTCTGCTCTTTTGGTTCAGGAAGATTGTTGGAACACGCCCAACCCATGTGTCAGAGCGGCAGATCGACAGCAGCTGGCTGTGTGAGGTAGAAGTGAGGGGTCTACTGTAGCTGTCATCACAACATACAAGTCCTGACCTGCCACGACACATAGTTTCAGCCTCCTTCAACCCTACTTTGAGTTTGCCTCGGCTTCGTAGCGTGAAATCTGAAGCTGGCTTGGTTAATGTTTACGATTTTTGGATCCCTCCCAAACAGAAGAAAGGTACGTTTTTAAGCTTAGTAGACTTTGTTAAAAAGCTTTTATTATTAGAGGGTAAATGGCCCGGTGTCATGCTCCTGCCCTGCAAAGACTCCCATCAGTGAAAGCTGTTAACTGGATGAATGAAACCACCTCCTTTTTATATTATATCAATGAGAGGACACCATTCAAAACTCGTTCAATTGTTCCCTTTTAAATGAAATGAAAGAGAAAGCAGAATGCAGCATCCTGTGAGGGGAAAACAGCCCCTGCAGCGATATTAAAAGACTATTCCCATTTACCGGGAGCCCAGGAGAATTGAGGGATTTGGAATTTATTGTCAGATCTTATGCATAATTAAGCAAATCCCCCACCCAGCCGACCACACCCCCCTCCACTTGCCGGAGGGATTTTCATGCTGCTCTGCCTCTCAGACGATGCTTGTTACTGTACTTCAGCTCTATTAGGCCACAATCAGGCTCTGGTTACTATCAAACGCTATCATACACGCGGACGTGAATGCTGCAAAGCATGACTGTTGATTGTTTGGTTCATGGCTCCTTTCATGTTCACATGTCCTGCTGGCTGTTTGAGCCGAGACACTCTCGGATCTGGCAGCCCGGCAGCCACAGGCCACGTCTGCGTCGTGTTTATGCCGCCTGCTGTGAGCCGACAAAAGATCGCTTTGTTGGAAGGAGAGCTTGAAGAAAGGCCCGAGACCCTGTTGATGCTCTGTTTAGTGTTTACTTGGTTCTGTCTTCTCTTAGCGGGAGTCTTTGTCGCAGTCTGGGTCAGAGTGTTAGGACATTTTTGGACAAAGGAACCAAATTCTATTCAGCCTTGAGATACAGGCGTCATTTTCCCTGAAAGCCCAGAAAGAGAGATTATTCAGGGTTTGGTCAAAGTACACTGAGACGATAAACCTGTGGACTTTAGTAGAATAAAAAAATAGAATATAATGAGATTTTTTTTATTAATTTCGTGCATTTGTTTCTTTATTCAGTTTTCCTTTTTTGACACAACTCTCTGGCTTTAATTAATGACAAATGAACATGAGATGCATTCGCCTTTGATGCTAGATCATTATCAAAGATAACTGGAAGATCCAGGCTGCACAACGGATGTCAAACATAATGAAACTTTGATTTTAAATTGTTTTCATTATCACTTAATCAGTAAAGCCGCTTTCCCACGGGTCAAAAAACACCTGGCTTTTTTGTTTAGTGGGAAAGGTTACAATCGGCATTCAGGTAATTATCGCCTCGGCTCCGATCGACATTGATGAGAACACAAACCGTGTCGACACGCTAATCTCCGCCCCCTTTCCAGTGCGATGCTATGCTCCATCTGTAACTTCTGTGACTCCTCGTCATCTCAGCTACAAATTCCCGTCTCCATCTGAGCAGCGCTCGAACATCGTTCCAAATGTGTCACCACCGAGTTTGATAAACAGACTGAATGAGTGATAGATACAATAAAGACCTAACCACCGTAACATCTTCACTGTTTACTAACCCTGTGTCGGGCGTGTTTGTGACGTCAGACGGTGACGCATCAGAAAAGAGATCTGCAGGAGGATACTTCACTGGCAATGGGAAAAGACACAACGGGCATTTATAAGCGGGTCTTCCCGGGTCTGAAAAACCTTAAACCTCTAAATTTAGGGGGGAAAGGGGTAAAAGTGACAGCTATGGGATAAAGTGGCACGTATGGGTAATAGCAGCAACAATAATAACAGCATTAAACATTATTTAACAACAGTCTGTCCTCATGATGTGTTTTTTAAGCACCATCTGAGTTATCTCATTAGTGTGGCATCTTTGAAGTGAGAGCATCATCTGCGTGAAGGCTTCTACACGTCGGACGTCTGCAGATGAGAGAGGTAGCGTCCCGCTGTGCTCTGCCTCCGCCGGCTTATTAACCCTGACACCCGCCTGCTCGGGGAGAACACGGATCACACAAAGAGCAGCTCCCTGAGCCACCCGTCATCTTTGTGTCTGCGCGTCTGTGTCGACCCGCACGCGCTGCCTCACGCGCCGGGATGGAAACCCTTTGCATGCAGACATGCCCGGGGGTTACGTATTGACTGTCCACCCCCTCATTGACCCCTCTTCACTTCCTCTTCCTCCTCCCCCACTTTGCCCATTCATAATGCCAACCTAAAATGCACCCCCCATGTTATGCCCCCTCCCCTTCCTCGATCCGCTCTCTTTCTCCCTCGTTCTGCTTTCTGTCTGTTTTCATATTTATTTCTGAGCTGCTACACTGCACCTCTGGATGTGCGCGCATGTGCATATAGACATACTCTACATCCTGGTTCAATTTCTTTTTAAAAGAGTTCAATTTGATAAACATTCAGTGTGAAGGGCCTAATATTTACATTTCCTAAGTCAGACCTGTACAGCGAGGAATTTAAGTATGTTAATGCACCTTTCAATCCTAGAAGAGAAGCCAAACACAAAGCTGTGTTTAATGTATTTTTATTCAGGTTGTCCCTCCAGTTCCCGTCTGCTTTCTGCCTGGGTAGAAACTCCTTAATAAAATACGTATTTCTGTGATTAACAACAGGCATAACTTAAAGTTGTAATATCGACGATTTCAGTTTCGTCCTCTTTGGCGCCACCTATGGTTATAAACGGTAATTGCGGGAGCACACGTCCCAGATATCCAGACAGTGTTGCATGTGTGACGTCCACGGTTGGCTCCGGTTGTAACTCTTGATTTTCCTGGCTGACGGTCGCTTTCCTTTTCAGACTGTTTGCTTCATCTGAGCGTCGAGTTTGTTTCTATTTCTTTGGATTTTCACTTCTTGTTGAAGTTGTATCTGTAGTCATCCATCTTTTCTTTGTTTGTTCAGCCATAGTAGATTACTGTTTACTCGCAACACTTGCAGAGACCAGAAAAGCAGCCGCTTAGCTCCGCCTACCCTCTCTGGCAGACCAACCACTGCTGGCTGATGGAAAACGTGTCACTAACTGGGCGCCGCTTGTGATTTTTTCGCCACAGACACCCAGTCTGTAATACTGCAAATGTAAAGGCTTTCATCAGTGGGCCATAGGCTCAATCACCATTGTGTTACCTCATTCGACGATAGAGACTTCAGAATTCAGTTTTTATTTATATAGCTCTAAATCACAATAACAGTTATCTCCCTGCACTCTACACAAAGAGCAGGTCTAAAGCGTTCTCTTTGTAATATTTAGAATACATTTAATCCACCACAAGCGAGCACGTGGCAGCAACATCAGTAACAGGTATGATGATGACAGAGACTAATAATAGCCCTGCCAATAATCAAACAACAAACTGATGAATGTTCTGACCTTAGCTCTGTCTGACTGCATCATCAGCGTCAGAGGGAACATTTTATAGTTTTCCCTTCTTTTGCACGTTAAGGCAGCCGTGAAGAAGCACCCGAAACGACTGACAAATCAGTGACGGCTTCACTAGTTTCCCTTCCGTGATCAGCAAACTGCGCTCCTCTTTGTGCCTCACATTTTCCACCATATGTCACTGCATCACTCTGACTGCGAGCGTGCCCGCTGGCCCGTGTACCGCAGCTCGCCCCTTGTTTAGGATTAGACTCATCGCTTGTGAATGGCAGTGCGTCGCCTGACTCCGACGTTGGATCCAACAGATGCTCGGCTTCCTAAATAGCAACAGTCCGGCCGGGCGTGTGAGCAGGAGGCGGAGCGGCACCGACACTTCCCGCGTGCACTCTGACCCTCATCTGCTCATTAGAAGGGCTCCCAAGCCGCCCCACCGTCGTGTTTTAGTGTCTAAATTAGCATTTCCTAGCGGGCCCCCTGTGGCTATATCAGGCCATGATAGCACGGGTTTGAGCCCCTAAATTGTCCTTGGCTTAGTGTAATGATTTCCCCACACTAAGCTGTTATTAGAGCTACCTCATGAGGCTGAGTAGGCGGGGAGGTTCCACTAATGAAGACACGCAGAGAGAAGCTACAACAATCCAATACTGACCTCTTGACCTTTGACCTGTGTCATTAGGGCTTGTTAGAGTATCACAAATTTTCTCCATTACTGAAAACTCTCTGATGTCCAGCGCTGGCTCCATCCACAGCCTCTTCACTGATTCTGTTAATCAGCTAAGTGAAAAATCTAAAAGCTCTTTTTAACTAATGTGCTGTTAAGTGTCCATGTGGAGAACATTAATGGATCAGCAGCCGCAAAGATGAGTTACAACCAATCATTCATCATCAATTCATCTGTTTTATATAATATTGTAGCGGTGCCGGGTAGCTAGATGAATGTGGAAGAACGAGGACAAACAGGTTGGCTCACTGCTTTTCTCGCTCGCTCAACATGCGTCTTATATCTCCAGCATAACTCTACTTCTCAGCCTATTACCCACTACGCTGGACACCTCCCTTAATAAACAACAGCAACATAAACAGTACCTTGGTGTTGTCGTTGCATGCTCAATCGGTTTGGGGTGTGCAGCTAATAAATGTAAATGTTTTATCACTCCATGGTTGAATCTGTCCTGACCTTTGAACCTCTCCTGGTTTGGCAGCCTCTCATTAGGAGATAAAAAGAGGTTAGGACACATTGTTAAAGTTACCAGTAAAATCATTGGTGTTACACTACCTGATCTGCCTACAACCTTTTGCAGGAGGGTAAACTCTAAGGCTCAGGACATCATACAGTGTCCTGATCATCCTCTCCATGCCGAATTTGAGCCGTGAGTTTTATGTTTTTTACCTGCCTGCAAAGCAGATTTCCCTCAGGGGACAATAAAGTTAAAGTTAAAGTTGAAAGTTGAAAGTTGAAAGTAAGTTATACCTAGCGTTACACTATAGCCGCTTTCCCTCTGGTCAAAAAACACCCACACACACCTGGCTTTTTTGCCATTTTTTCAACATTCAGACTCGGATCAAACGACTCTGCAGTAGACCCGGGTAATTATTGCCTCGGCTCCGATCGGCGTTGATGGGAACACAAAACCCAGGTCGACACGCTAATCTCTGCCTCCTCTCTGGCGCTCAAACATCGTTCCAAATTTCTCTGCGCCAAGTTTAATAAATTGGCTGAATGATTAATAGATCCAATAAAGACCTAACCACCGTAACATCTTCACTGGCCTCCATGCTGCTCATGAAACTTCTTTGTGCGTGGTGTCAGACGGTGACGCAGCAGAAAAGAGAATATACTCCACTGGCAATGGGAACAGACACGATCTGCATTTATTAGCGGGTCTTCGCGGGTCAGAAAAACCTGCGTCAATGCGTTAACTTCAGTGGGAAAGGGGTATATGTTTTTTAAGCTAGCAACTTTTCTGTTTTAGTTCACTCTCACGTCTCACTTTAGCCTTTTGTCTTATCACAGAGGGCAGACAAGCTCGGATAAACCCCATGTTCCCTACCTGACGAGCACCAAACGTCACACTGATTAGGGCTTCCAATACTATTTAGTGTGTCAGAACAGGATTTAGTTTGTCCCAATGCATGCCAGGATGTTCTTCTCTAGCCGGATGCATTTTGCAGTATGTAAGCGAGCATGCTTTTTGGGCTAATCTGACCCAAAATCCTTGGCATAGGAGAAGATCCATCACAACCACTGAGCTGCCAGCAAACAGCCTTTTCTATCTCCTGTGCAACCATTTTTTTTTTAAATGTTGCGCTGCATACTGCGACAGATGTATGAGCATGATGATCAAAGTTCAAGCTAAAATCTGATGCTTAAGAAGTGTGTCCTAACTGATGCAAAGTACGTACTTTAAAGGGCAGCTGCAGGTCGTAACCTTCTATGATAAATAAAAAAAGGATGCAGTTTAGAACAAGGGGGAAGCTGTCAACTATAGCAGGCGAACACAGTGAAGCACTCAGCAGATAAAGAAGCTTTAATAAGATTTAATTGGTCGGTGATTAACCAAATTTATAATCAAATATCTGATTCGTCGTTTGCAGAATCATCAGCATGGAGTCTTGTGATTATGTTAGCTTGCCAGTGTTAGCAGTACTGTGCCTCCTGGTGTTGCTGCAAATGACTCAGTTATTTACTATATGTCTAATTGTTGGCCTTTAATTTTAAATGAATAAATTAAGCAGTGCGACAAAGAGAGACGGCCTTTTGCTTTTTAGGTCTAAAGCTAAGTCACCACAAAATAACTCCATAGAATGCTGCAGCATGTCTCTGTTTGTGCATCTGTGGCCGACACACGTGCATGCAGGCATGTGCGACATGTCTGTGTGTGTGTGTGTGTGTGTGTGTGTGTGTGTGTGTGCTGCTGGTGGCAGTGGGATAAAGTGGATCCCATTCCTGTGTAGAATCCGAGGAGTGGCAGCTGCTCCAGCGTCCGTGGGGAAGTTTTGGTTCATGTGGTCAACATGACACTGCGTCTCAGCGGGTTTAGAGCTGTGGTCTCTGCTCGTCTCCGGTTTCAGCATCTGGTCTCGCAGCAGTCAGAGGAATTCTTCCACAGATTTGATTCTAAGAAAATGACATAAGCGAGCGAGTCTATTTGATGCAAAATATTATGCAATTCATCTTTTACAGAGCCTCAAAACGTAATCTCAATTCTGTCCTAATCTGTTGTCTGATCGTGGTTATTCCTCTGCGTTACAGGCGTCGGCCATGGGGGGATCCAAGAGCAAACCCAAGGATGTAGGCCAGCGAACCCGCAGCCTGGATGGAAACCTCAGCTCTGGGGGAGGGGCGGGCGGACACCACCTCAACTCCAATCAACAGTCCTTAACGCCCAACCGCAGCCCGACTGTGGACGCTGGTCTGGGTGGAAATCAGTCTGTGAGCAATAAGGCAGAGCTGGCCCTGTTTGGAGGCGTGGACAATAACAGTGTCACCTCTCCTAACAGCATCACACGAGCAGGTGAGAACGTCGGCACAAAGACGGAGATGTAGTGCTTTGTTGTGTGCGTCGTTTTAATCGTACGCCATAAGCTTGTTTTTTATATAAAGCAACAATTAATTGATTAATTGATCAAAAGAAAATTAGTCAGCGATGTCATTGCCAAACATTCAATAGTTCATGCTTCTTAAAAGCAAGTAAAATAAGTAAACGTAAATAAAAAGTATTTTGGTCTGACAAAAGAAGCACTTAAAGATGTCGCCCATGGACACATGGCAACAATCTGACATTTAAAGACGATTAATCTGAAGTACACAGTAAATGGCAGATTCATATTTAATGAAAATAAAAGTTGTAGCTTGAAGCCGATCTTTCTCTCCTCACAGGAGGCGTGACGACCTTCGTGGCGTTGTACGACTATGAGTCTAGAACGGCCTCAGATCTGTCCTTCAGGAAGGGTGAACGCCTTCAGATCGTCAACAACACGTAAGGACAACACAGACAATCTAGTTCTGTCTCCTCTTGTGCACATGTGCAGTAATTATTACATTTTTTAAGATACCTTAAAATTAAAAATAGAAAGGAAAAAATACTAACTGTTATCATACCTACCCTTTAAAGTGTACTTACAGGTAACCACTGAAAATTTCTACGGAAGCCCAAAGCAGACATGCATTCATACATTTTTTTTACTCCGTTTTCCCACGATAACGTGGTAATTTCCAGTTGTTTTCTCGACTTATTTATCTCGTTTTCTCGTGATTTTCTGGCGATCTAGAAAACAGAACAACGGGCTGGTCCCTGTGATATTACAGAGCAGGACATGCCATGCTGCCATCGCCCACACTAATGAGTTAAGTTAAGCCTGTTCCCTGGGGATACGAGTCATGATCCTCTGACGTTATGGTAGTGCAGCGTTGTTACCTCGAGATAACGAGATAAATAAGTCAAGATCTTGAGAAACCAGAAATAACTCGGTGTATAAATAACTAAATGTATGGATGCATGTCCACTTAGGGCTTCCGTAAGTCTCAAACATGTCATACATAAAACACAAGAGCAGAGGCCGGTTTCACAAAGATGTTTTAGACTGGTCTATAGTGTTAGGCCAGTCGTAATATTGCTGATACATTAGTCTAATGCAAATTAGACCGTTTGACAAAATTAAAGACTGACTAATTTTTAGCCCAAAAAATTAGACACCTTACTCCCAGTCTAACTCAGCTCTAAAACCCACCCATCCGTGACACCTGCTGACCAGTAGTAAAATGCCCCTATAACCTCCAATAGGCATTTCCTGCTGCGGTTAACTGACTTGAGCAGATAGATGCAGTTACGTGGTCGGAATTTTTTTTTTGTTTTAAAAAAAGTCTTACCCAGAATTCATTGCATCATAGTCCTGCTTAAAGTCTAAGTGAAATGAAAAATGCCATTTTAATCCTTTTAGATCACATCCCCGGTAATGTTGTGCATTTATTTGACAATATAGGCCCAAAAAAATTACAGAAATTCATTTCTACGTATTCTTATATCAAAATTCTTCCTGTAAAAAACAAATATCCCGTGTGCTTACGTAAGCTAGAACCAACCAATTTCAACCAATCAATCTGCAACATTTAGCCGCGGAGCACTAAGAACGCTCGGTCAGTTAGCTAGCTACTGCGCTGTGGAGAACGTCTGTCTACGCCCACTTCTCAACGATCAAATCAAATCCCTCTAATGATATGTCCCGCCTGCACGTCCTGTTTCATTCGGAAATACGTCACGATACGGAAGCTAGATACTCTCGAAATGCCGTTTCAGCTCGACTTTAAGCTCGTCAAGAACTAAACTGCTGCGTGAAACGGATGAATTTAGTCGCTATCTGAAGTCTGAGTGTTGGTTATATCTAGCCAGTCGAAGTCTGTCTTTGTGAAACCGGCCCCAGGCAGAAAGAGAAGTCTCAAACGTTCATACCTCTGTTCTGTTTGTTTATCAGGTTATTAATTCTTTGACAGACACATCTCCTCTTTGCATTTTCCTGTTACGCTGTGAACGATGACGAATACCTGCAGATTATCCGTCTGAGTTTTTGCTTCATCTGCTTTGCACCCTGAAATGCATGTCACCTGTCGCCTCTCTGAAACCTCCTGTAACCCTGCAGACGTGCTTCCCTCAGCAGAGCTTCAGTTTTCTGTTTCCAAAGACACATTTTATGCTTCATTCACAAAAGACTGAAAACATTCTGCTGCTTAATCATCCTCAGGAGAGACTGAATGTGTTGCTAACTCCAGTACCCAGTACAAATCTAACCTGTTTAACGTTGGAGGGGGTCATGCTTGTTTTTTAACATAGGGGCTTGCTCTATGAATCAATAGAGGTGCAGTGAACCATATACTGTAGCGCTGCACCCCCGGTGCTGCCTGCTCACTAACAAACTGCTGACCTAGAAGGCAGGAGCTGAGGACAATAGTGGATTATCGCTGCATCTGGCCCCCTAAGCCAAAGACCTGCATCATTATTGGGTCAAGTACAGCGAGAATCCATTAACCACCTCGAAGATTATCACCGCGTATTCGCAGTCAAATAAGGTGTCAGTCAGGCTGCTCTCAGCTCGCTGATAGGTCCAGTTAGATTATACGGACATGCACAACGACCTGCTTCTGTTGTAGTTATGATGCATGTTTATGCCTCCTTTATCTCTAAATTATGCACTGATGGAAGTATTTTAGAGTCCTAGCTTTGGCGTATTCCCTGTATCAGTTGGTTTAAGAGTCTGTTTTGTGCACTCTGCTGTTCTTCTGCTGCTTATAACTCTGTATTTCTTTAACCCCTCTCTTTCCCTTTTATCTCTCTTTTCCATTTCTCCATCACAAACCATCACGTTTTTGTTTTTATAGGAGGAAGGTGAACTGCAGGTTTGTGAAGCCTCTCTTGAATTGTATTTGTCTGTGTGTTTGTATCACCTGAAGCATACACGTCTGCACTGTAAATCCACTCCACTAGAAAGTCGCATCACTCTGCTCATCCTGCCCCTTAAACACTGAGTGCAGTAGTGAGGGGAAACTGGTGTGAAGTCTTGCAGCACTACAATCAGTTCAGGCCAACTGGAAGCAATTAGTGTAAACAAACTATAATTTAACATCAGATTCTCAGAGTGAGTGTCGTGCTGCAAAGCTACAGTGGTTCACTCCCTGGTTAAGTGTAGCGTACAAGCACCATCCCTCCCAGAGCGGCGTACTACGAAGCAAGTGTGACATATCCAGGATTTCTTTGCGTCAGCTGCCTCCACAAAAACCTGAAGCCACAGCCGGAGATAACCGGCATCACAGAGTAGTAACCAGGATTTCTTCTGAAGGTTCCCATGCAAATAAAGGGAGGTTTAATGCGTCATGTGACCAGCTTTCTTATTGCAGGATGTAATAATTCCAGCAAAAAAACACTGTTGCTGCAGAAAAGGCGAGAGAGAAGTGCACACCGTAGAGCTCTTAAACTTTATCCATCCATCCATTATCTATACTATCCTCTTCAGGGTTGTGGTGGGGGCTGGACCCTATCCCAGCTGTCATTGGGTACAACCTGGACTGATCACCAGTCAATCACAGGGCTGACACACAGAGACAGACAACCTTTCACACCTTTCATACCAATGAACCTAACGAGCATGTCTTTGGGAGGAAGCTGGAGTACCCGGAGGGAACCCACGCACGCACAGGGAGAACATGCAAACTCCACACAGAAAGGCCCCACATGTCCGAGCCGGGAACCTTCTAGCTGTGAGGCAACAGCACTGACCACTGCACCGCCGTGCAGCCCCTAAACTTAATGATTATATATTCAATAACCGCTTAGAAGTGCTTGGTCAGGTACAGTCTCATGAAGGATATGTTAATTTTTGGTTAATCTGTGGTGCAATTACTAAAAGAGAAGTTCTTTACAGCGGATATAAATCTGAAACTCTGATGATAACCTCCGATGGATTATGTGTGCTGCCTAAGTTACCTTTGCGATCTAAAAGAGAGCCAGGTTTGTGACGCTGAAAACAACATACCTCGCTTCCCCATTGATCTTGCTTCGTAGTACACCCCTATATCATCATACCCACATGAACGCATGTTTGTTTAAAATCTCACCTCCACATAGTCTTTACTTTAGCAGTAGAGATACCTGGGCTTCATTTATCAAGTGTCTCCAGAAGCTGAAAACCTGCAGGATCTGCGTAAAGTTCAAGTGAAGATAAAGCAAAAAGTTCAGCGTGGATTTCATTACTCTCTGAGACACTTGATAAAGAGCGGCCCCTTAAAGTCACACACACACACACTGTTGTTTGTGCTTTGGATGTGTGATGAGCCACGCTGAAGCTGTGTGTTGTCATTTCATCTGTGCAGAGAGGGGGACTGGTGGCTGGCGCGCTCCCTGACCACCGGCGAGAGCGGTTACATCCCCAGCAATTACGTGGCTCCATCCGACTCCATCCAGGCAGAAGAGTAAACCCCTTTTTTTATTTCTTCTTCTCTCTTGTTTCTTTCTTTATCGAGCAAATGAAAGAATGAACTCACACATTGTTAAGAGTATCTTTGAATTTTAGACAAAAAATGAGCACTTAAAGGACCGTTATGATGTGTACTGAAACAACCACAGACTGTATATAAGAAGTGAACCGTCTTTTTGAAGCTAAATGTTTGGCATTTTGGTCGTCGCCATGTTGGTGTTATAAGTGACCATATTTGGAAGAGAGGGTGGGGCTGCAGAGACACGCCTACACCTCTCTCCTGACAGGTCGCTGCCGTAAAGCATCCCCTGTTTTATTGTTATATACCATAATTAACAGAATGAACATCATGTTAAATTAAAGAAGGATGAAAACAAGAGACTACAAACTCATTAATACAATTTTTGCTGAGGTAAAAGAAGCCACAAATGGCTCATTTTCTCATCGACTTCAATGCTGTCAGACTTTTGTGCTAACAAGGAAGTCACCCCCTGCTGGCCATTTGAAAAAAAATGCAGGTTAAAAGCACCTATGCATTGGTTTCACTCTTCTGAACTTCTTTTATGCAGTTTGTGGAAGCTGCAGCCAGCAGCCAGTTAGCTTAGCGTAGCTTAGAGGCTGTAGACAGGGGGAAACTGTTAGCCTTGCCTCTTTAAAGTAGCAGAATCCTTACACATACATTTCTAAATGCTCATTTATTAACATGCAATATCTTAGTCATGGTTTCATAACCTCTCATAGGCAGATATGTTTGGACAGAGCCAGGCTAGCTGCTTCCAGTCTTTCTGCTAGGCTAAGCTAAACAGCTGCTAGCTATAGCATCATGAGAGCTGTTTCTCTCCTAAGTCTCAGCAAGATAGAAAGTCTGTGAAAATGTTGCTTTAAATGACTACATGTACTCTTTTGTGCTTTAAAGACTCGCACTGCTAATCTTAACATGCTAACCTGCTTGCTAACACATATAAGCTTCAATTACTAACCTTCTATAACACCTCCATTTCTCACTTTGCTTCCTGCTCCTCCAGTCATGTCAGACTGACTCTAGAGTCCAGGTAAGTTGCACTGTAGCATGAGTACGCACTTCATCTGGAATGCAAAGACAATACAAAGACTTACAGTCTCTGAAACACGAGCAACAACTCACCCCTGCTTCGTCACTCCTTCTCTTCCGCCCACACATCATCTTCCTCCCCTCACCAACCTGCTCCCGTCTGTCCCGGGTCTCTTCTCTCTCGTCCTCATCAGGTGGTACTTTGGCAAGATCACTCGCCGCGACTCAGAGAGGCTGCTGCTCAGTTTGGAGAACAGGAGGGGGACTTTCCTGGTGCGAGAGAGCGAGACTACCAAAGGTAAGTTACCTGAGCATTAACTCTTTACACCAAAAAGTTAGGTATCAAACAGCATAACATCTCGAGTCCAGACCAAAGTGTGTTCTTAAAATGTGCTCTGCAAAATCCAAAAAAATCTGCTGCATGTGCTCGAAAACAAGGATGCATGTCATAATAGGCACATCAGTCTTATCAGCCTATAAAGACCTTATAAATAAATATTAGCATCAGCCCCCTAAAAAATTTAACTTGTGTAATAGTTGCATTTAGCCTCGGCTTTCGCTGTCAGGGTTATCATAGGGAGAGCATCATCCAGGCCTGATAGAGAAAGATGCAAATGTTAACATAATACAAATAAAAATATAAAATGTTCATTACTACGGTTTGTTTTTCATGTAAAACTAGTTGAAGTCGTTTTCTTATTTTGCCCAGTGTGTAGCTCCGTCCCAATTCAGGGGCTGCATCCTTCGAAGGACGCAGTCTAGGGAGGATGCTTCATTCGTAGCCTGTGTAGACGCTAAGGCCAAACTGAAATGAGACAGTCTGGTCTACGGAGGATTTCCTGTTTGCGTCACCAAACGCTGCTCCTGTCGCCTAGCAACAGCTAGCTAGCGGGCTAATTAGCTATGATACATCAAACATCACATAACCTAACCTGTTATTTTAAAGATAATTTGTTTTAAGGCCCCTTTTGTATCTCAGCTATTCGACTGAGTTAAAACCAAAAACGTTTACATTTAAAGTGTATTCCTCGGTCGATTCAGAGTCCGCCATCTTGTTAGAATTGCCTTGCAATGGATCTCGGGATATGTTGGGCCAATAAGGATGCACCTGATGGATCCTTCATGGTCCGGGAAAAGGAGGTTGCATTTGTCGCATCTGAAGGAGCCTTTGACACGCCGCTCTGAAGCAATCGGCCTTCAAATACGTCCTGTAAAGCAGTGGGTCTCAGCTGGTCTCGTCTCAGGAGCCACCACCACCTTGCGACCCAAATTTCTGAACATTTTCAACCGCACAAATTTATTTAATGAATGCAGATTGGACCAAAACACAACGGTGTAATAGTTGACCAAAATGACCAGCAGGTGGCAGTGCATAAGAGGGAAATATTCCCTCTACAATTCACTCAATTAGCCGCTTTTTTTCAACAGAATAAACTCAGAAAGTGCAGCGTAAAAATGCAGCTACTGTCAAGAAAGTAAATGTAAGTGTAGCTGGGATCAGTGCAAACATGGAGTGTGAATAAACTTCACTGCCACAGCACGCACATCTTAGGAGGCCCATTACCTTCCAAATAAAGCACAGCATAGACTTTTTTCTTTTCCAAGCACACATCCACGACCCCACTGAAAACAGCTCCGTGACCCACTTTTTGGGTCCCGACCCACCAGTTGAGAACCACGGCTTTAAAGGATGCAGCCCCTGAATTGGGACACAGCTTGTGTCTACATTTTAAAAGCGTTTTTTCCACCACAGGAGAGACTTTATGTCCTCTGGAATGAGGTGAATAAACAATATGTGCATGTATCGACTTCAGGGCAAAATGGGTCGATAGATATCAGCCATTCTGAAAAATATCCTATGTAGGTCAGATTCCACAAGAGAAGACAAACTTCACTTGACTTGCGATGGAAAATAAATGTTTAATAATAATTACTATTTTCCAAAAGTACTGATGAAACTCGCATTTAGCTTTGCACCTGTAGCAACAACAATCAGCTGACTTATTAAACAGTAAAACTCTGCTGAAAGGAGTGTTGTGACTTTTGGCATCCTTGAACAGCCCAGAGGTTTCTCGAGGTGAAAATGTAAAGTGTGGTTATTATTTTTTAACACATTCTCTGGGAGGTAAAGTTTGTAAAAGAGGGAACTGTTAGGTCCTGGGGAGGTAGACCTAATTATTCACTCTGTGCTATTGATCAACAAGCCTGCACTGCAACTTTATATTTCCACCACTGATTATTTGGGTTTTATTGCTGTGCTTCTGTTTTCGTTGGCTTCTTGAATCTTGGAGCTTCAGATCTCTACATGAAGCCCAGTTTGAATCCTGTGACATTTCTTAGTCAAATGCACAAAGAAGAAAGTGAATTATCCTGAGCAGTCAGACATGACACCCCGCTGCTTACTGAGCGCCCTGCCGCGCCGCATCGGCCGCTGTGCGTCGTGGGCACAGAGGAGAAGCGAATCAGGCAGATGGGAAAAGGTTGGATGTGGCGCCTGTGGGACTCTGGAGTCTGGAGATAGTTGTGATAGTCAGCTGCTCGGAGACTGCTGCAGCAGCTCAGCCGTCCCCACGGGTTCAGCTGGCTCTGTGTGTGTGTGTGTGTGTGTGTGTGTGTGTGTGATTTGTGAACACATGTACAGCGCAGGACTCACGTTGTTTCCTGTGATGGGATATGTATGCAGCTCTGGCTGGAATAAGAAAAAGGGGACAAGGTAGAGAGGGAGGGAGGGAGGGAAAGTGAGGAGATGAGTGAGCAGGAGAAGAGGAGAGGTACCGGGTGGGTGAGCCCGACAGAATTAGGTCAGCGTGGAGCTGAGGACTCTACAACCACGGGCCATATCAGTTCAAACATTCAGAGGAGGGGGAGGCATCGCCTTGGGCCTCTCTGTGATTCATGGAGTGTTTAAAGCTGGCTGACGCTGCCCTCTGGTGGTGAAGGGAGTGTACTGTCAGCTAAAATCTGAGTTTTGATTGTTTTTTTTATCCACGCAAACGATGCACACTACTCTACTCAAATAAAACTAAAGGAGCAGATATTATTTAAAAGATTTATATTAACAAAAATACATGGAGAAAATAACAATCACAATCTTTACAGAAAGCATCAAAACCTCGACTTTTCTGGAGAATATTTTTAATTTCTACATTTTAGTGATTTTCTGATGAAGACACGTGTTTTTTTTCCAGGATTTTCTGAAAAAAAGGGATGAATGAAACTTGTGGGAATTTCTTTGGTGCAGAAATTCTAAGAATTCTAAATTGGTCGCTCCCACACGTTTAGCTTTGTCGCTCACTCCATGAATGCACAATCCTTACAAGTTGTACCTCGTTGGAAAGGTGACTAATCAGGCTTTCCATCGGTCTAAAAGACAGCACCAACCGGAATTATTAAAAGGGAGAAATTATGGACTGAAAAAACATTTCCAAACTTTTTTTGAGTAATTTATACTAAAATACTACTCAGAGTTCATTTTTCTCTGATAAAGAGTGGTTCTACCATCTCAGCGACCTTTCCATTTGATTCCTTGTGTCAAAATTATCAGAAAAAGTGTGTTCATTTGTCTTTGTATGATGTCTGGTTTAGGACTTGTGAAAATTGGCGTTTTATTGGTGTTTTCGCCATTCGTGCGGACACAAATTCAAAATGGCCACCAAAAAACCCCCATGGGACATTAGTTGACCCGGGCAACAATCAAAAATCTTAAGTAGACACCTTAAGGGTCCTTAAAAAAACATGTTTCAAAAATGTTTGTCTCTGGGACATTGGGACCCCTCCTTCCTACTGGACTAATAACATAAATAAATCATGAGAGCATCATGAGGGGAATCTGACAGTGCTACGGTAAAGGGCCTGATTCTGACTGTGAGATCAGAGCTTATTGATCAAACATTGTTGAACGTTTCTCCACATCAGCATTATCGTATGTTATTCCTTCCAGGTGCCTACTGTCTGTCTGTGTTAGACTATGACAACACCAAAGGGCTGAATGTGAAGCACTACAAGATCAGGAAGCTGGACAGCGGAGGCTTCTACATCACGTCACGCACACAGTTCAGCAACCTGCAGCAGCTCGTCAACCACTACCGCAGTGAGTTCTCTGTTTCTTGTACACGCCGTCACATTATTCCGTGGACTTCTTCCGACCTCGTTCTTCCCTTGTTGCGTCCCTCAGAGCACGCTGATGGGCTGTGTCACAGTCTGACAGACATCTGTCCCGTGCTGAAGCCTCAGACTCAGGGCTTAGCCAAGGATGCCTGGGAGATCCCGAGGGAGTCGCTCCGCCTGGACCTGAAGCTCGGACAGGGCTGCTTCGGAGAGGTCTGGATGGGTGAGTCGTGACTCGATCTATTAGTTGAGAAAACACCAAGAAGTGCTTCTGGTGGCGTTCTGTCTTTTCGTTGAGACGTTTATTGAACTCGCTCTCGTTGCTCACTTGAAGCTTGAAGGCACACTTACAGTGAAATATAAAAGACTGTGTGAAGGCCAAACTGCAGAGACATTATATATTAAAGATGATTTGTTCTCACAATCTGCACCACACTGAATCTCCTCGTCTTTTCCTCTCAGTGCTCGTGTTACTGCTGTAGCTGAAGGAAATACTGCATGTGATCGTCCTTGTCGAAGTCAATTAGCATAAAATGAAAAGGACCTAAGCTGGTATACAGCTGGCTGCTGTTTGTGAAGCTCTATTTGACTGATGTAACTGGTGGGGATGGGTCACGAATTCAGAATATTTGAATCGTAATTAAAAAATCGAAAAGCTTAAACGACTATTATCTCATCTTAAAAATATACATGTTCCATTGTTCTTACTGGCGCCTTGTCGTACTACCAGATAGTGGCTGTAGTGCATCTGAAAGCTGTTTGCTAACCGCTATTAAATAACAAAAGAAGAAGAAAGTGCCAGGTGCCGGTAAAACAGGTGTGCCGCTTTGAGATTCAGAACCGAAAAAATACAGAGACTACTGAAATTTGTTGATAAAATAATCGAAAATGAGGTCAAGTGCAAACTTTGAAAGTTGAAAGCAGAATGTTATAAGTGTACTGGTCTTCGGATCTTCGGATAATAGTCGTTTCGTTCCCACATATCGAACAGTATTTTTGCTTGGAATGCACATCCCTAGTAACAGGACATACTGTATTTATTTCATACATTGTAAGGGCCAGTGAGTACGACCATTTCTTTAGGTGTACCGCCAAACAGCATCAGATAATTGTCAGTTTATCTGCTAATATAAAAGTTGATTATTTTGCACAAAAAAACTGGGAACACTTGCTGGAATTCTCTGATGCAGGCTTCGGTCCATTTGTAGCTTTCTTCATTTGGTTTCACGTGGCTCTATGCTGCTGAAGATTAACTGTGATTATCAATACTTAAATTATTGTTATTGTTATGTTTGTTTAATCAGGAACATGGAACGGTACGACTCGAGTGGCGATAAAGACCCTGAAGCCCGGCACGATGTCCCCTGAGGCCTTCCTCCAGGAGGCTCAGGTCATGAAGAAACTGAGACACGAGAAGCTGGTTCAGCTTTACGCTGTGGTTTCAGAGGAGCCGATATACATCGTCACCGAGTACATGGGACAAGGTCAGTATCAGTTTAGCATAAATCAGATAACTGTAGCAAAGTTTGAATGGTGAATCGCTGAAAACCTACATGGCCTGCATGTTTGCAAAGTCGAGCTATGGTGCTTTTGTTTTGCTTTTTTTTGTTTGTTTGGGGGGTTTTTAGATTATTTTTTGGGCCTTTTTTCAATAGAGAAAACAGTGGATAGAGTTGGAAACACGGGAAGAGAGAATGGGGGATGACACACGGCAAAAGGCCGAGGGTGGGAGTCGAACCTGGGGCCACTGAATCAAGGACGATAGCGTCTGTACATGGGCGGAAGATTTAACCACTAAACCGACACGCCTATGATGCATTTGTAGTCTGCAAATAAAACAGAACTTTATTTTATTAGATACACTACAATTACTGTGTAGACAAACAGAAGATGTCATGCTGTGACACATCAGGACATCAGCTCCACAGTGTTATTCTAACCTGCAGTGTGTCCCTGCTAACAGGTAGCTTACTGGACTTCCTGAAAGGTGACATGGGTAAGATGCTCCGCCTCCCCCAGCTGGTGGACATGGCCTCACAGGTCAGCACAAACACTTTGACTACACATTCAGAAGCTGTATCTCGGCTGTTTTCCTCTCCATCAGAGAATCAGAGAGCTTTCTTCTCTCTCTCAGATTGCGTCAGGGATGGCCTACGTGGAGAGGATGAACTACGTGCACAGAGACCTCCGAGCGGCTAACATCCTGGTGGGAGATAACCTGGTTTGCAAAGTGGCTGATTTCGGTCTGGCTCGTCTCATTGAGGATAATGAATATACTGCCAGGCAAGGTGAGACCACAGGACTGTTTTATGAGCTTCTAGCTTTTGTTTTATTTGCATATTCTTTGAATTTAGTACAGGAGTTAGCCACATGTTTTAACTTGTGACCTCTTGAAAATAACCTGATTGTACATCAGACCTTATGATCCCTCCGATTTCTGGGAACTACAGATGTACTATCTGTGGATTAGAAGGTGTTAAAAGCCTCCAGGAAACTGTATGATTCATGCAGCTGAAGTGACGAGTGCTACAATGGTCTATTTTTAACTTGCTGATAAATGTTTCCTCTTGCAGGAGCCAAGTTTCCCATCAAGTGGACGGCTCCTGAGGCCGCTCTGTACGGACGCTTCACCATAAAATCGGACGTCTGGTCGTTTGGAGTGCTGCTGACGGAGCTGGCCACTAAAGGCAGAGTGCCCTATCCAGGTTAGTATCGTCTTCAGTCCCAGACTTTAACCTGTGCGTCTTAGATTGAGCAGCTTTTATCACCTACGGATGCTGACATCATGTCGCTCAGGTCCAAGAGTCTAGCAGCATAAAATATTTATTATTAATCAGAAATCAAGATCCAAAGTGTGATCATATCTTTGCTCTCTCAGGTATGGTGAACAGGGAGGTGTTGGACCAGGTGGAGCGCGGCTACAGGATGCCGTGCCCGGCCGAGTGCCCTGAATCCCTGCACGACCTGATGCTGACCTGCTGGAGGAAAGAGCCCGAGGAGAGGCCCACCTTCGAGTACCTGCAGGGCTTCCTGGAGGATTACTTCACCTCCACAGAGCCGCAGTACCAGCCGGGAGAGAACCTGTAACTGGGGCTCGGTGTGGAAACGTGCATGCGTCCTGCATGTGCAAAGCTGAGCATGTGCATCTACTTCAGAGTGCATGGACCAGTTTGTGTGTGAGGGTTTGTGTGTACAGTATAACGGGGCAGACAGCCGACTGCATTCTGGGTACAATCAGTGACTCTCTGACATTAAGGAGTGTCAGCGGGACATCGAACCAATCAGCAACACTCAGTTCTTGCCTCTTTCCAAAGTCATGATCTCCAGCATGTCAGAGGAAGACGGTGGTATTATTTTGAGTACTTTATTTTGTCTGTCAAATCAACTCCCTACGCTTCCAAGCAGGTTTTTCTACCTTCCTTGTGTTTAAAAGGCGCCCTAATTATATACATTCCCCATACACTCTTCTTGTGTTAAATCACCTGACTGCAAGCTTCCACGCTGCAAATAAAACCAGACATAGAAGATGGAGCGATATGGGAGAGAGTTTTTACCCCTTCAGGACGTCTTTGTCTGTTTTTGGGATGCGCACATGCTCAGTCCGTCTTCCATTTTGCCACTTGAGACTATTTGGGACGTAAAAAATAATTTGCCAGGTTTTTTTGGGTGTTTATTTTTGTTTTATTTTCTGCTATTAAACCTGGATTAACTGGAATACTTTCAGGTGAACTATATTGTTTCACGACCATGCTTCCCCTGTTCAATACGAGGCTAGATTCTCACAACTGCTGTGAGATTTTTGTGTGAGACTAACATCAGAGTTGGATCGGATTAAATGTTTCATCGCTGTGACCAACATACAGCTCGACACAAAGAAGAGGAGAGATAGCGAGTCTCTTTATTTTCTAATTGTGACTTTTCGTACAAACAAACGGCTACTGATCTCTAAAAGTCATCTCAGGATGGAGACGACGACGACGACGACGACTACTGCTGCAAGGACTTTGTGCCAATGAGAATCTCTTTTGTACTCTCTTCTTCTACTGCTGTGTAAAAGTGTATTTTACTACTCTGAACTTTTCTTACAATGCGTTTTGTAAGCAGAGATTCTTCTTCTTCTTCTTCTTCATAAAGGATAGTCCACTGTTTTGAGATCCTGCACCTGTGTACAGAACCAACCGGATCACCAGCGTGGTTTCAAGATGCTGATTTGTTACCAAGCATTTAAATTAGAAATCAGCTGAATCTTTTTTTTGTCTCCTTTCAGTTCTAAAGATTTTTTTATTTTAATTGGCATCAATATTTCCCTAACAACACAATAATACACTGGAGATGTTCTCAGTGAAGATTATAAATGACGGTCGTGGTTATTCCCTCCTCCAGCCAGTAGGGGGCAGACCAGGAAGCCTTCCCATAACATAGCAAAGAAATTAGCATCTTGAAACTTAATTGTAAATATCCTTTAATGCTAATATTTTTTGTGTATATACCATCTTTATAATTTATTCCTTTTAGAATAACCCAATTGTTTATTTTGCTTTCAGCATCATCATGCAAACTTTAATGTTTAATGGGTTTAATAACATCCAACAATAATGATATAAATATATATTATAGCAACACTGTTACATTACAAGTATGTTTTTTGTGCACGTATTTGAAACTTATCTTGGTTGTACATTTTCAATATGACTGACGGAGCTGCTCTGCGTCCCCTGACTCATATCTTGGGGTCGGTTCTGTCGCGCCAGATTTTTCGATCATCCACCAGCATCACTCCTCCTCATGAAACAATCAAAACCACAAATGTTTACATTGTGACCACCTGCGGATCGCTCCAGTGCTGCTTCAGGGGGCCGGCGAATGAAATCAAGTATCGTTCACGTGACAAACATGGTGTGTGTGCTGCAGTCGTCTTCTTCCAGCTTGTGTTTCATAAAGCACTCCTGTTTATAATAACATGGAAGGAGTTAACATCTGTGTAGCATCTACTGTGTCCTGTGGACATGGGTTCTGCCGCAGTGAATGCATTGGGTTGTCTGGCACCGTCCCGTTCTCTTCCTGACCCGCCTCGTGAGCAACGATATGGAAAAGTGCACGATAAGGTCAAACTGTGTGTACGCGGCCTTGCTTAAAGCCGAGCCGTGTCCTGTGGGCTTCTGGGTCTTCTTTCTGGCTATGCAGATATTTTTGTAATCTGTGATATTCATACAGTATATTTACTCTTTTCTACTGTATTCAATGGGAGTTTTCAGATAAAATCTCTTTGGTAAATTCTGCTGAATATTGTTCAAATTTGAAAGTACATTTGAATAAAATTTGTATATTGCCATCTGTTTCCTGGAATGTGTTTAACTGAGTGAAGTCTGTCACCACAATGAGAGCTCTTTGTCCCAGTGAATCGATGACATCATGATCAAAGGTCACAACCAATAATAGACCTTTCTGCTTTCATTTGTCAGTGGACCCCCTGAGGGAGTGAATATTTAGC
The DNA here is from genome assembly GCF_022749685.1 of Semicossyphus pulcher. NCBI lineage: Eukaryota > Metazoa > Chordata > Actinopteri > Labriformes > Labridae > Semicossyphus > Semicossyphus pulcher. The sequence goes on from NW_027211637.1 coordinate 28,454,742, forward strand.
AGATGGTTCCCACACATACAGCAGTCTGGAAACTGGAATAGTCTTACTTGTTAGGAGCAAAGTCAGGGCCTGTGGTGGCCGTAACCTTCGATCCATGCTTATCCTGTTCAGGGTCGCGGGGGGCTGGAGCTGAATCACAGGGCTGACACGTAGAGACAAACACCCACACCTACGAGTCCCCAATGAACCTAACGAGCATGTCTTTGGACTGTGGGAGGAAGCAGGAGTACCCAGAGGGAACCCACGCATGCACGGGGAGAACATGCAAACTCCACACACTCTACATTCAAACTAGAAACCCTCTAGCTGTGAGGCTAACCGCTGCACCACCATACAGCCATGGCCGCAACCACCTTTGGCAAAGTCTGGCCACCAAGCTTCCCACCCCACAGGGCACAATATTTTGCGTCACTTATAACAAACACACTGTTGTTGTGCAAATATAGACAGTAACAGTTTAAAAACAGGTTATTAGTTATTATCATTATTATTATTAAACAGGTTTTTAGTGTTAAAATCCAATCTGCAGAGTAATCAGAATATAGATGGCACCTGCATATAGTAAAGGGTTAATCTTGTCTTCACTGAACTTATTAATACATTTCTTAACATGTTTCGACTGCTGTCTTCCTGCAGTCTTCCTCAGAAGAATCAAGAAGACAGCAGTTGAAACATGTCAAGGTAAAAAAAGGTATTATCATTAATAAAAGGTGCATTATTTGCACCTCAGGTTTAGTGGAGTTTAACTATATACTTGCATTGAACAAGAGTAACTTGTTATTATAAAAACATCCTGTAAGCTTACGTGAATTTTCCCCATATGATAAGAATTCCTTGTGAACATGATTTCAACCGATTACATGTTTCACAACTCAAATACAGACTGCATTGGTCGTGTTTGGGGCCTCATCGACCCCAGCTGTAAGACATAGATAAATACATGTGCTATTTATTTGTGGTATCTGCATTTTAAGAAGCATTAAATCTCCCACTCCCTGAATTTCTGTTATTCTTCTTTTATAACAGTTGGTTCATAAGAAGCAGATTTTCATCAGGGCTCCTCCTGACAGTTTTCTTATCTTGTAATCTCTTGATTCTTCTGCCGATTAGAATCATTTAGTCTTTAAAACGTCAGAAAATTGTGCAAAATCTCATACATAAGAGTTTCCCAAAGGTTTATGGCAAATACTGTATTTAATTAATCTAATTTTGCTTGATTATCAACATTAAATCCAACAATTATCTGTTTATTAACTATTTAATAAGTCAGCTAACTTAAATAAAAATATAATTATTATTATATTTGTATCATAGACTGTGTTTGGTCTCTTACACAAAGATCCTTACGGTCCGTGTGGACCCGAAAAATAAGGAAGTAAAGTCAGTGTCAACCTATAAGGGTATTGTCAAGTAAAGTTCTGACTAATTGGTAACCAGATATTTTAAAATAAATAAATATTGTATAATATTTATTATTGATGATGTGTAACATTTGAAGTAGAGACATCATCTATACAGTATAAACCGGTCATTCCTGCATGGTGCCCTCAGGGTAGCCATATCACCTTAAAAACACACCTACCCAGCCTGGCGTTTCGTCACGTGCTGCCGGTGGTCGCGCTGACTTTACAGCTTTACCAGAAAGTCCCGGAAGAGGCTCCGCTCGTGCAGTATAGGCGCCGCCAGTGGCAGGTGAGCCTGCGCGAGCCTCTTTACCTGTAAACAAAGACAACACATCATGGAAACGACTCCCGGGATGCAGTTTCACAGATACCCGCTCCCAGCTCGACTTCAGACCTGGTAATGTGACTTATTTAAACATTTCATGACTCGAAGCTGCTCACAGGGAAGATTTTAGTAACGTACCTTTGATTGTTATTGTGCGGGGACGCGCTTTTGTTATTCTCTAAGTTATCTTTTAAGTTTAAAAGTGGGTTCAGTCGGTGGGCTTTGTAGTCTAACGTGTGCTGCTGCCTTCTTTTGTAGTTCCTTGCACTTTAAAAAACATGAATGAGTGAATTTCTGTGTCAAACAGCTCTGTACGTGTATGAATGTTCCCCGTTTCTCTGCCCTCAAATGTCAGCTTTCATTCTGTAGCTTTTGTTCTTTTAAATCACGCTGCTTGTACTTGCTAACATGTTGGGTTTGTGCCACTCAGAGCCACACCTTCCTGTTCATTTCTTAGCTTTCTATCATTGTGAGCACACACACATTTGAGAGGTTACATATTAATGCCTCACTACAAGCATCGGATGTGTGCCAGAGCCTGATAAGTCCGGGAAATGAACTCCCCTCTCATTCTCCCATCTGTTTCATCTCTCTGCCTCCTTCTGCAAAACCCGCGGGTCTGCAGATCGCTGCCTGATCCAACATCCTGATACTCGCAGTGTTGTCACACACGGAGCAGCAGAGCTTACACATGTAATAAGGTGGGTCAATCCAATCCAATCCTATCCTCTAAGTGAGGAAAATCAGGTCACTTCACCTTTATACCTGGGCTGCATCTGTCTGATCTTGTTCGCTGCATTCCTGCTAAAACTCGTCTCTTGCTTTTGAGTTGCTTAACACAAGTCAGGTGGTGATGACTCCAAGTGTGTGTGTGCTCCTACTTTTGCCATGCATGACCCTTCTGAAACTATCTTTGGATTGGTCACAAGATGGTGATTTTAACCGTGAACCTTGTTTGTGCTTTCTTTTAGTGCTACTGTACATCATTAAAGCCGGTTAAAAACAGACAATATAGCACAGAGTATAAATAAAGCAGCCCCTCTGGGAGTTAGACAAACGTTTCAAGATGATCCTTTGAGTTATTTTTAGTTTTGACAGGTTTCTTGTCTTCACAGGCCTTTTCATTTCTTGGTAAATGTCTCTGGTAAGAAACTGGCAAGGTGAAAAGGAGACTTTCACCGAGGTGCAATCTTGATTTATCACGTCAGACCAAAGGTGACGCAGCCAAAACTGTGCATGTCAGATGGCATCTATGCGATCTGTTGTAGGATCTAAACTGCCAGTAATGAATAAGGAAACAGAAGGTGGGATGAATTTGATTAACTTAAATGTAATTATTCTTTAAAACATCACGTTTTTTCAGCCTTTTTGTCTCCAAGTCGGCTCATCAAACACCTCAATAACAGATTGTCTCTGGTTTCATGGTCGGTAGCAGCTAGTCTGAGTGATTGGAAGCATATGTTACTGAACAGAAGGGGAAAGGGGAAGGATTCTTTAGCTCAATGTCATAATTTCTCAAAGGTTATGTCATCATGATGTTCTTTTACGATGAATATCTCCACACAGTCGATGGTAAGAATGTAAGAGAGAAATGTTGATCTAAACAAGCACGCAGTCATGCACAGTCCTGTACACACATGTTGCAGTGATGTCTGACGGTAATTGTAGCCCCCGTGTCTCAGGTGGAACAGCAGGGGCTGCAGAATTAGCAGCAGAGGGGCGTTACTGTGAGGTTACTGTTATCTTCAGGAAGTGATGCGTGTGTGTTAGTTACAGGAAATGTCAGCCGCAGCTTGCTGTTACTGTGCGCGAGTGTTAAACAGGAGCTGTGCACTGCACTGTGAGGACGATGCTTAAAACTTAGCATTTGCTGTTTACTGAGGATTATATTGACTTAAAAGATTAGCATGTTGCTGCTGGTGACACTTGTTTTTTAAAAGAAATAAACACCTTCAGTAAATGTTGACAGGTACATTAAGATGTGAGCTCATATTGTCAGACAAAATGACTATGATTAGATTTTCTTTTTGATTTAATTACCAGGTAACAAGCATGCTACATTTGTTTCTAAAGCTTTGTCTGATAAGTTTACTGAAGGTGGCATCAGAGCTGGGTGTCGTTAGCTTTCACAGTCGTCTACAAAATTCTCTTGTTCCAACTTTATAATTCAAGGCAAACTGTAATCAACTTAATGAGTTTTTATTCTAACCTTGTGTTTGGAGCTGCATTTTTAACGAGAAAAAACAGGAAGTTCATTTGCAACAGTTTTGGCCTTTTTATGTCTTTATTCAGAGAAAGATGACAGTGAGAGTGTCAGAAACAGGGGAAGAGAGAGTGGAGATGACCCACGGCAAAGGGCAGAGGGAGTCATGTCTGTTTAAGTTGTAATCTCAAAGATCTCAGTTTCGTTCTCTTTGGCGGCACCAATAAACGGTAATTGCGGGAGCACACTTCCCAGATATCAAGACAGTGCTGCATGTGTGACGTCCACGGTTGGCTCCGGTTGTAACTCTTGATTTTCTTGGCTGACGGTCGCTTTCCTTTTTAGACTGTTTGCTTCATCTGAGCGTCGAGTTTGTTTCTATTTCTTTGGATTTTCACTTCTTGTTGAAGTTGTATCTGTAGTCATCCATCTTTTCTTTGTTTGTTCAGCCATAGTAGATTACTGTTTACTCGCAACACTTGCAGAGAGCGGAAAAGCAGCCGCTTAGCTCCGCCTACCCTCTCTGGCAGACCAGATTTATTCCACTAAAGTCACACCAGACACCCAGTCTGTAATACTGCAAATGCAAAGGCTTTCATCAGTGGGCCACAGGCTCAGTCATCATTGTGTTACCTCATTTGGCGATAGATAGAGACTTAACAGACATTTATTTACAGGAAATTCTTTCAGATTATTATTTTGATGTAAGAACTTGTCGTTGTCTTTATCTTACATCAGGTATATTAAATGAACATAAGTTGGAGAACCAACCTGAGGTTCTTGTGATGTTCTGAAAACCACCACTTTAACCTATTAAAGGAGAAAATTAGTTTAATTAAAGATCTACTGAAGGATTAGTTTATGAAAATAATTATCAGTTGCAGCCTTGCTCGTGTTTGTTTTCAATTTACACTTAAACCCACTCAAGCAAGGCAAGGCAAATGTATTTATAGAGCACCATTCATTCAGAACGCCATTCAAAGTGCTCTACACAATTAACTCAGAGCATTAAGAACATTCAAAGAAATGTGACACTTAGAAAAAATAGATACAAAAAAACAAAAATCAATTAGATTAAAAGAGTTAAGTATAAATTGAGATAAGAGCCTGATGTAACACACAGTTTTCTTCTTTCTTTGTGTTTGGTTGAGGTGATACCGAACAGTAATACGAGTCCAAACAAAGGTGGATTTCCCCCGATGGGTTTCAGCCATATGTTTCTGTTTAACTGTGTCTTCTTGCGTACTCAAACTAATGACGGGCAAACGTCCCGAGGCAGTGTGAGAGTGACACATCAGGTGTGGGCGGGCTGCAGAGCAGAGCAGTTGTAAGAGAAAAAAAAACAAGCTAACCACAGAAACCACATTGAGGAAGTAAGTAATGACTCGGCCTCCGAGGTGACAAATGGACATCTGGACTATAATTAGCAGAACATGAGGAGGAGACTTTGTCTGGCTCAGACGGTAGAAGACTTAGAGGATAGGGCCACCTCTATAAACTCACCAGGACAACAAGGACTTTGTAACCCTTTGATCATTTACAGTAAACCCCTCCTCAGGGCCTAGTTATTTCCATGTAGGAAGCTCTAACACCGTGATATCACCTCCTCTCTCACAGTTAACCAACAAACCCAGTGAGCAGAAGACCGGCTCCTCCATCATCCTCCAGCATGGCGAGCCAGGACCCTGGAAACCCCTCACACGCCACCTTCGACCTCTTCGTCCAGGCCCAGACCTGTAAGGATGTGAAGCAGCACTTCGCTGACCTCTGCAGGCAGCTGGACGTCAATCCCAAAGATTTCAAGAGCTTCTACAGCAAGTTAAAAGAAAGACTGAACTACTGGAAGGCCAAAGCTCTGTGGACCAAGCTGGACAAGAGAGCGTCTCACGCAGATTACCAGCAGGGGAAAGCCTGCACCAAAAACAAGGTACCAGCACTCAGTCATTCTCGTCTTTTTAAAGGGCGTACGAGGTTTATGCTTAATTTAACGATTGCAATGATGCATGATGAGTGTGAATGGTTATTTTTGGATCACAGCTTTATTTCCACTGAAAAACAAACAACTATAAAAATCATGATGACGTGACTTATGCTTGTAAAACAACATTTGTAGGCCAGGACGTCTCTGCAGCACGACAGTGCTTAATTATAAAAGCGTTTGTCCCACATGTTAGCTTTATTAAACAATATTAGCTACGGCCATTTTGATACTTTCATTAATTGTGCAGCCACAGTTGCTAACTCTTTCTATTTCTATGATGATTAGACATGCATACACTTGCTGTAACTCAGTTGTTTATTTGTTTTTTATCTATTTGTATGCTCAGTTATGTAATTTATCCTTAATTTCTTGCTACATAATTTCACCCACATGGTGTCACATGAGTTAAATGCTGTTTTTAAGGCCACTAACATCGTATAATTATCAAAGAATTATCATCAACAGGATGCGATTTAACAATTTCTTGATGAGTGAGATTAATGATTTTGATGCTTGGATGCTAGGTCGAAGTTTGGGGGAAGCTTCACTGGGGATCTGACGTACCTACGGATGGACCCTACGGATAGGGGGACAGAAAGAAACAGAAAAAGAGCAGTGGGTGGGACGGAGGAGTGCAGAATGTGAGAGCAACAGAGGCGGAGAGCGGCAGTTGAGCTGTGGTCCTGCTTCTGAAACTTTGCTATGTAGCATCACTTGTAGGGGTGTAAGAGGAAATGGAAACACTTGAGTAGAACAGTATCATGTTTTATGATACTCAAAAGCACAAAAACACATGATGGGTTTTTATTTGAAGTTTTTATGGTAAGATTCGTGGCCGTGGTCCATTTCATATCGTTAGCATGAACACAAAGAGGACCGGCCTCTGAAAGATGCAGGGTGCAACATGTAACCTGGTTTATAACTTGCAATGTATGGTAATACAGATGTCTATCCTGATATGTATCATGGCCTTACTCTGTTGTTGTTTTATCTTTAACTCAACTAAATCAAACTAAAGTTTAATTAGACTGTGGATCAGTTCTTCTATCACGTTGATCAGGCTGGGCTTGAGGTCTAAAATAATAGGACTTAAACATTTCCTTTAACCTGATTTTTTGGCAGCATATCCTCCCATGCTATTTGTCTGATTTCCCCTCCCTCTCCATCTCTCTCAGTGTCTCGTGTTGGGTGCTGGGCCATGCGGGCTGAGAACAGCCATCGAGCTGTCCCTGCTGGGGGCTCAGGTGGTGGTGCTGGAGAAGAGGGAGGCTTTCTCCAGGAACAACGTCCTCCACCTGTGGCCTTTCACCATCTGTGACCTCCGCGTGCTCGGGGCCAAGAAGTTCTACGGCAAATTCTGCAGCGGGTCTCTGGATCACATCAGTGAGTGACTCAAACACACTGTCCTCTTAATCAACAGCACTGATTTACTTTAATCAATTATCAGCCAAAATGATCAATCAAAATGAGATTAGCTTCCTGCCTCTGTCTCTGACTCTTGTTCGGTCAAAGCAAGGAAAACAAAAACATCTACAAAGTTATTAGTGGCATTTTAAAATTTTGTTTTTCTACATTTTATCTGAGTGTTGTTTGAAGCAGACTGATTTCATTACCAGTGGCTGCTTCACTGTATCTGTTGTGGAAGTCACAAAGAACTTGAACTTGCTCACTGTAACTTCCTGTATGCATGACTGGCTGTACATCTAGTTTCATTGTTATCTAACACACAATGAAATATGAATGTGTGTTTGCAGGCATCCGTCAGCTGCAGTTGATTCTGCTGAAAGTGTCACTCCTCCTCGGGGTGGAGGTGCACACCGGCGTGGAGTTTAAGGGCTTAGTTGAGCCCTCAGGAGACAACGGTATTTACATTTCCCAACCTGCAGAATCATCACTTTTACTTCTTAAATCAACAACATTAGGAAGTGGCTTTATGTAAAGCAGTGAAGTTGTTATGAAACCTGCAGAGGAGGAACAGGGCACATGAAAGTTTGATGTGTTTCTGACAGGGTGGATGGCCAAGCTGCAGCCCGGGTCTCATCCTGCTGCAAACTTCCAGTTTGATGTCTTCATCTCTGCTGGAGGAGGCAGGTTTGTCCCTGATGGTGAGACAAGCACACATGGGTTCTTGAATCGTCAGTGTTCCCACTGTTGCAATAAGGGGCATGAGCATGACATTTCGCAAGGCCTGGCTGTTACACATCATCAAAAACTTCCACTGGCAGCCATGTTAGAAATGTGAGCTCTCATCAGCCCAGTTTCCTCTTTTGCTCTGTCCCAAACTTTCAGGCTTTAAGCACAAGGAGCTGAGAGGGAAGCTGGCTATTGGCATCACAACTAACTTCATCAACAGGAACACAGCTGCTGAGGCTCAGGCTGCAGAGATCAGCGGCGTGGCCCGAATATACAACCAGAAGTTCTTCCAAGACCTTCTCACTGAGACGGGTAGGAACTTAAAGCTGTGTAAATAACGGATGAAGCCTCTGTGACGTCATGCGATGCTTTTTAAAGCCTAGAGTCAAGCATCTTGGTCGTCTCTATGTTGGTTTTCTGGAGTCAGATATGACCATGTTTGGACTAGAGGGTGGTGATGGAGAGGATGGAGGGGTTATGGCACTCTGTGCTCGCCCGTATCTCCAGTAGAAGAGCAACTGGTCAAAGACACATACCAGATAACTTAAAATAGTCGGCCTTCCCGTCACGACAGCCGGACGTATTTCAGCAGCAGCAACAATCCTGACTCCCATGTACATGCTGCCATGCATAAATCAATGTATGACAAACACTGACAGAGACAGGCATCGGTATCTGCCAGTTAGTGCTAACATACATATAAATTTATCTTAGAATATTACTCACCAAATTGCAGCACAGACTTCTTGGATGGTCTCACTGCAAGCCATATTATGTGTCTGATATTTGCGTTAAAAATCCCCAAAATGTGGGCGTTGCTTTAGCTCCCGGTCTGCTGATCATTTGGTGCATGTCATCCCCCGCCCTCTGCTCCCCACATTTCCTGTCTCTCTTCACATAACCTTCAAATAAAGGCAAAAAAAGGTGGCATAACACAGACACAGTTCAGAGGTTAGACTCAGGGACTGAATAAGCTGACAGACACCTAGCAGTACTCACCTGTCAGTCAAAGTGTAAACGCTTAATTATGCATAACTTTAAGCATTAATATAATTCTAACATTGGGCCTAATGGGGATTGACTCACTTTTGGAGCCAGCCTCAAGTGGTCACTCAAGGAACTGCAGTTTCTGGCACTGCTGCCGTTGCCTCATTTTTCAGCCGTGGGGATTTCCGTTTGATATTACATCTCGAGTCGTGTTCAGCTGCATTGAAGAGGACTTCTTACTTTGAAGTGAAGCGGCTGCTTTATATCAGTTTACTGTTTAAATATTAAATGGAGAAAAGAGGAAATCAGTTGCGTCAGATAAACTTTATGTTACACAACAGGAGAAGAGAACACGAACGATGAAGTGGAGTCACAGAACCGTAACATTCCGAATAAGAACAAGGGCACATTTTTGCAGTTTGTTGTTCTCTTGTTGTGCCTTGCTGAACAAAGCCCTGAAGGCACGAGTTGAATGTTCACACTGTCAGGTCGGGTTCAACGTGAGGTGTGAAAAAAGCAGCAGTGTTCTGACTCTGACTTAATTTCTTGTGACAGCGTTAACCGTACGACGCCAACCGTTCCTCTCTGACTTCCTCTGCACGTAGTTCATCATGATTTAGAGCAAACCTTGCAGGCATTGTGTGTGTCACCTTTATAAGAATGATTGCACCCACCCGCCGACCTTATTTTGAGTCCATCTGCTCCCACGCACTCCACCAGAAAAGCATTAGCACACAAGCTAATGACATAGGAAAACATCACTCCCAAATACAAAAGGCTCTTGATGTCTGCCTTGCTGATTCTCCCACTCTCCTACACTCTCTCTCTCTCTCTGCATGCCAACCACGCTCTCTCTCTCTCTTTTCCATTCCAGGTATTGATCTGGAGAATATTGTCTACTACAAAGACGACACCCACTACTTTGTCATGACTGCCAAAAAGAAGAGCTTGCTGAAGAAGGGGGTCATTAAACAGGTGAGAACAACACATCCATTACCAAGAAAAAGTGTGATTCTTATTGGCAGCGGCTGCATCACTGGACAGTAAAGAAAAGGAAACCAGATGGATGAAACGGCCATGCAGGTGCTGTCAGTCGTCTATTCTTTATCTGCAGCCAGGCCTATTAGCTGCTGCAGTCAACTCAAGTATAGGAAGTGTCACTCAGAATCAGAAAAGCTGCCATGACTCATCACATCACATCCCACCCCCCGCTCTGTGTCTGCAGGACTTCAGCGACGCAGAGGAGCTGCTGGCTCCCGCTAACGTGGATCATGAGGCTCTGTGTCGATACGCACACGATGCTGCCTTCTTCTCCACAGGAGGCAACCTGCCTGACCTTCAGTTTGCCAAGAGCCCGTCGGGCAAGCCGGACGTGGCCATGTTCGACTTCACCTGCATGCACCGAGCCGAGAACGCCTCTCTGGTCAGGGAGAGGAGGGGGAAGAAACTGTTGATGGGTCTGGTTGGAGATAGCCTGGTGGAGGTAGGGGGCAACAGTTGCATAATCACCCTGATTTACATTTTTAGACACACTGTCATTTTTTCCTTTTACAAAGCTTCAGAAAGTAAAATATGGATGCTTGTTTAGCTCAGTACAGAGGCTACAGCCCTCGATGCGGCGGCCCCGGATTCGACTCCCACCTTCGGCCCTCTGCCACGTGTCATCCCTACTCTTTCTTCCCCTGTTTCCAACACTATCCGCTGTCCTCTCTATAAGTAAAGGCATAAAAGCCCCCAAAAAGTGTCTTTAAATACAGCAATGGTTTCCCCTGTTTTGGTCTAGACATGCAGTCATGGTTTCTTGAGGATGAGTCCTTGACCCTTTTTAATTTAGCATCACCAACGGGCAAATTTTTCAAGTGAAATGTCTAAAACGATAAGCAGAAAATGTACCAGTAAACACAATCGTGGTTGCACAATTGCCTTGAGTATGTTTTAAAGACTAATTTGGCAATTTAAAAAAATGGGCCCTATTTCTTTTTATGCCTTTAGCCGCTTAATTTGGTGGAATAGCTGCAAACATAATCCTTTGGGGGCAAATATTCCCATTAGAAATACATCCATTAAAATAACCGGTTCAGATTGTTATGCAAAGACTCTTAAACATTATGGTAATGATTGCTAAAGACATACAACATTTACTGTTAAAAGAGTACATTGCTTTCTTTAAAGCCACCAGACCCCATTGCCAAAAACTCTAATTTTACCTTGCAGAACATTGTCTACCACTGCCTTGATTCCTGTCCCTCTGAACCTGTTATTCATTTATTCTTGGGTAAACGTTAGCTCAGTCTGTAGGGACTTGGCTTGGGAACCGCAGGGTGGCTGGATCAAGTCCCGGTACAGATCAAACATGGAAGTTGGGACTGGTAGCTGGAGGGGTGCCATGTCATTTGCCCCATGAGCAAGGCCCCAAAACCCCAACTGCTCACAACGCATGTCCATGTGCAGCCCCCTCACTCTGACATGCATGTCCATAAAGCCCTGTGCGTGTGTGTATTTCGGGCCTGTGTGTGTGTAGCATGCTTCTTATAATAACAGAGTGAAAACAATGAATTTCCCTTCAGGGTACATAGACCCCAAGATGTGTGTAAACAGGATCAGGGTTTAAAAATACCAGAATTGCCCTTTAAATAGATGAGCCATGAAAGCCACGAAATTCTTGTTCCATTTGATGATTTACATTTTCAACTAGCGCTATCATCAGGTTAGTATACTTAATTTGTCCAGTACTGCCTCAGCTGTACTTTATTTAGCTTTGTTAGCAAACATATGCTAAATTAAGATGGTGAACATGGTGAACACTATGTAAGCTAAACATCATTGTTAGCATCATTGTTAGCATTGTCCCTCTTCAATGCTGACGTTAGCACTTAGCTTAAAGCTCTTCTGTGTCTGATTGCAGCCTCACACAGATGCTAACGTGGACATGTGAACAGCTCTCATGTCGAGTTTTAATGCTGGGCAGCTGCTTCCTTTTCCGTCCCATAGATTTTAATATGCTCCTTAATGTGATATTCACCCACTGTATGAAATGTTTCTGCTCCACTTCCTGATAATTGTGAGACCGTCTTAATGTGCTACAGTGACTTCTTTTGTGCTCTGCTGTGTGCAGCCGTTCTGGCCTCTGGGTACGGGGATCGCCCGAGGGTTTCTAGCTGCTTTCGACACAGCGTGGATGGTGAGGAGCTGGGGCATGGGGGTCCCACATCTCAAGGTCCTGGCTGAGCGGTGAGCCGGCTTTATTAGACTATTAAACAGAAACAATACAGAGAACAACAACAGCGTTTTATCTGTACATCATGAGCAACATCCTGCGGAACACACTGTAGCTAATGATGCAACTACTTCCCTTTTCTTCACCACTTGCTGTAAACAGTTTGCTAATCCAATGAAAGGTGCATTTTTTTGAAAAAGAAAAGTTTTGAACTTCTGCTTAAATAATCAGTTGAAACTTTTTACGATCACTCTGATCGTTGGTTTGAGGAAAAACTACAATGAGGAATTAATCATTTAGGAATTTAACAGATGGCCTTGAAAGTATCTTTTTATTAAAAATAAGAAGATAGTGCCCAAATCAATCAGAATTTCTGCAGATGTCTTCATCAGCATCCCCTCCCATCCTGAGATAATTGGTACGTTGGTATAATATAAATTTGATTGCATAGTCGTAGAAATCGTCTCAGCATGTTTCCTTTATGTGACAAGAAAAACACAATGAGACGTCGACTATTTAAATGCATCAAATTTTCCCCGTTAATTTTGACAATTTTGAGCTTTTGAAATCATTACTAAAGTCTTTGAGAATGATTAGGCATGAAATCTGTAAAGTGTTATTTTCACTCACCTTAAATAAAGTAATCTTCCTCAAACAAAGAAAGCATAAATGCTCATTAATTTAATGCAGGACAGACATTTCTATTAAACTGCACTCTGTTGTGCTCACAATGCAACTTTGCACATGATTCATTTTTGCACACTCACACACATTGCACACTGCATCTGAATAGTATAGTTTATAATTTATTCACATTATTGTATCATAGTTTAGTGTATTTTTAGCATATTTACAATATAGGTATGTTTATATTTACTGTGTATTTATATTGTTCTGGTGCTGTATTTTTATCTGTCTATCTATCTATCTAACTATCTATATCTCTTTCTATCTATTTACTGTCTCTATCTATCTCTCTATCTATCACTCTATCTATCACTCTATCTCTCTTTCTATCTCTATCTATCTATCTATCTATATCTCTATCTATCTATCTATCTATATCTCTATCTATCTATCTATCTATCTATCTATATCTTTATCTATCTGTCTGTCTGTCTGTCTGTATCTCTTTCTATCTATCTCTCTATCTATCTCTCTATCTCTATCTATCTCTATCTATCTATCTATCTATCTATCTATCTATATCTCTATCTTATCTATCTATCTATCTATCTATCTATATATATGTATCTTTCTGTCTCTATCCATCTCTATTTCTATTTATCTTGGTCTACCCTTGATCTCTACTGCTCTCTCTCTTTCTATCTCTATATATTTATATCTCTATTAATCTCGGTCTATATCTCTATCTCTATGTATCTCTATATCCAGCTCTACCTCTCTATCTATCTCTCTGTCTATCTTTATATGTCTCTATCTCTATTTATATCTGTCTATCTCTATCTGTCTCTCTCTCTCTCTCTATCTACGTACCAATCTGTCTGTTCACACGGGGTGAGGTTACAAATGTGTGATCATGCTCTTTCTTCATTTTTGTCAGTTCCTTTTTCCTCTGTGTTCCTACGAGCTGACTGATTTCAGGGCTGGGCTTTGCTCTAAATAACTTTGTTTTCGTTTCCTTCTCAAATGTGCAGGGAGAGTATCTACCAGGTCCTTTCTCAGACCACACCGGAAAACACCAGCAAGAACTACGCTAGTTACAGCATCAACCCCAAAACACGCTACACCAGAGTCAACCTGTCCTCCATCCCCAGTAACCAGGTCAGGACGGTCGTCCTTTATTTACCCAACAGAGATTTAAGTCAGAGTTTAATCAACACAACAGGTATTTAAATAAACAGATGTGTCTAGAGGACACAGTCTGACACAGGTAAAACAGTTATCATTAGTTTAATATGAAACTGGTCCATAACTGTTTTACCCTAGCCCTTGATATGTGTCAGTAAAGTATGGATTCAGATTCATTGATTGCATTAAACAATATTTTTAATCCTGTTGTCTTCCTGTTTCATGAGCTCAGTGAGCCAGTAAAAGCTTCATTTAATCCATGAATGTTCACTAATCGACCTGTAACTTCATGCAGGTGCAGCACCTGTACGACGTAGACAAATTCAATCCATCCATCAAGAAACAGAAGAACCCGCCGGCTCCCATGCGTCAAGGTCAGCTGCTCTTTCATGTACATGAACTGTGTGCAGGCCTGCACGATGCTAACTCTGGTTATTCTTTTACTTCCTGTTCAGCTTTGTTGAGCTAAAGAAGGAGCACTTTGTGGCTTTGTGGTCATTCACACCTCATAAAAAGAACGATTCATTCACCATATCATAGGCAGACATGGTTTTATGACCAGGAAACCACAAGCAGGTGACGGAGCAAAGTCTTATTAATGCTCTGTGTTCGTCCTCTCAGATTCCGTCAGCGGTTTTGAAGAGTTGTTGAAATGGTGCCAGAGACACACGGCGGGGTATGAGAACGTCAACGTGACAGACTTCACACAGTCCTGGAGGTCCGGACTCGCTCTGTGCGCTCTGATACACCACTTCAGACCTGAGCTCATGTGAGTCCCAACCCTCGCGTCAGACGGGTTTTGACCTTACAACAACAGTAATGTGTGGAGTCAGAGGAGTGCCAGAGCAACATTAATCAATTCTTGTATTATATCATTCATCACCATTTAAGTATTTCTGCATAGGCTTCTAATTTTAAGAAAAAACTAAACAAATTAATCAGAAAAATAAATTAATTTATATGTATAGAAATAATAGATATTTATAAGGCCCTGTGTCCACTAACGCAGTGTTTTGCACTGGCAGCGCCGACAACCTCAATTTTAGAGCGCTTTTCACCGGAGCTTATTGTTGCTAGGTTACGAAAGTTGTCTGGCAGCACTTCCGCTTCCCTTGGTAGTGACCGTTAAGTTTGTTTTAAATCGCTCTGTATGCTTAATGTTTGCCTTTATTCAAGGAAATTTAACAAAGGAAAAATAAAAACAATATAAAGGAATCGTGTCCTGACATTAGCAGCAGCTCTACACCTGGAAATTGTGCCCTCAAAAAAAGATATGATTAGCTTCTCCTCCACAATCGTTGTTGATAAAGTTAATATTGGAAGTCCCGCCCATTCTTGCTTTTGATTGGTCGGTGAGGGAGAAGTGACAGAAGTATTTTTAACTAAGCATTGGTTTTGGATGGACACAGGCATTAGTTAGTGGACACAGGCCCTTAAGGTACCCTTTAGCACTTGTTTTTAAGGTCTTTTTCTTTCTTTGTTATTATGTAGTTCGGCCTGTTTCGAGGTACCCTTTAGCATCTGTTTTCTTGACAAAGTTGATATCATAAGTCCCGTCCCTTCTTGATTTTGATTGGTATGTGAGGGAGAAGTGACATTGGCAAGTGCAGCGGTGTTCCAAAAGTTCCAAAACTGTTTTCATCTGAGAATGCAGCGACGCAGCTGGCGACAAGGGCGTTTTTGTGCTGAACTGCATCGGTTTTGTATAAAAAAATAGGTAGCAAGAAACGCTGTTAGTGGACACAGGCCCTAAATTGTTAAAAAATATACACTGAAATGAATAAACAAATTGTTAGATTAAAGAAAAATGCTAGTTTCTCTCAATATTTCCACATTTACATGGTTATATTTTTTATTTATTCCTCTTTTAAATCTGTAAAAAATGAGAAGAGAGAGAGAGTATAATCTTCACTCCTCCGTACCAAGAGACACTGTAGGATGCTGTGAGATTATAAAAAGAGACTTTGACCCAAATAAAGTATTTTCTTTAACACATTTTACCAAACAGTAACCAAAGATTTGATGGAGGTGTCATCTGTGCTGTGAAAAGGCCCTTCATGATTCATCCTGTTGAGTAATCCCAAATGTCGGATTCCTCCACAGCGACATGTCCGCTCTGGATGAGTCCAGCGCCGTTCACAACAACCAACTGGCCTTCAGCATCCTGGAGAAGGAGGCGGGCATCCCACCTGTCATGTCTGCCGGGGATTTAGCCAACAGCGGTCAGATAGACAAGCTGTCCATGGTCCTCTACCTCACGCAGGTCCAAAAAGCCTTCTCTGTGCCCGCTAAAGGTAAAACTTTGGGTAGGTATTAGTTGCAAGGGTAAAAAGAAAATCCAGCAAGGCAAAGCCAAAAAAGCACTTTGCAAAAGATTTTTAATTTAAAGGCTGTTAATATTCTGATATATTTCTGCTATTAGTGACAGCAGCATCAATGTTACATAACTCAGTTGCTAAGACACCGCTCAGCATTAGCACCTAAAAAGGGTCAGGTGTCCTCCCACTGCAAAGTGTTTGGTGTTGGGAAGTGATCAAACCGCTGCTGTCTCTTTAAGAGCTGATTACCCACAATTCATTGGGCTTAAGTGGCTAGTGCTGTGCTCAGAGCCAGCCTGTACTGGTGCTGCTGCTGCTCTCCTGCACTAAGCCAGCAGGCAGAGCATACAGCTACGGTGTGGAGCAGGCTTATCGTGGGTCTGAGGGGACTAGCATCTGTTTAAGGAGATCTACTATTCCTGCGCTGAAGGAGGATTTTCTCCCGCCTCGTCGCAGCAGAGGTATTTTTTTTACAGCGTTTGTAGCATAAGGAGTTTAAATGTGAAGCCCAGCGTTTGGAGGCAGTGAATGAGCTGAAGTGGGTGTGATGATGTACGCTCTCTGTCTGTGATGCTGCGCTGCTCTGCTCTGCTCCGGATCCGCTGACTGATGTGCAGGCAGGAGGGGAGCTGTCAGTCTCCGGTTACCTTATCTGAATGATGAAAGAGTGGGAGTGTTAGTCAGAGCCGGAGCTGAGTTTTTATGTGGATTGACAAGTTAAATTCAGCTGCTGCTGCTGCTGCTGTGGCGTTACAGAAAATACAAGTGAGAAGGATTATTTATATTCCTGTCAGAGTGTTGGACATAAAAGGATGCACCTTGATGATTTAAAAAAGGAACAATCAGAATATTTTCAGCCGCTGTATGCAAAGCTGCAAGTAGGCCAACAGTATCATTCAGTCTCTCTTCAGGTTTGCAGCCTAAACTAAAACAAGATAAAGTGAATGTGCTGTGTTTCCCTCTGTGACATCTTCCTTTCTTTCATTTTCTGCTGGATTCAGACTCTGCAGGCTTCCTTCCATCGTCCAAGCCCCTCACTCTCTCCCAGACACAGTCAGCCGTCTTCTTCCTGAACAAGCTGAAGCTCAACTCTCTGCAAAGACGCAAGGTACGCCCACTGAGACTGACTCCAGCTCAGTGTTTACACAGCACCCAGAAATGTTTGATAAAGATATTTCCAAACAAGCAGACCGGCTCGCTGGCTGGAGTTCACGTCTGGGCCTTTCAGACGTGACTCACGTATGTTTGGTCTGTTCTTTTTCTGTTTCAGTGCATATTGTTAGATCAAAGGAAGTGGTTTCTAGTGGTTCATTGAAATGTTTGTTGCGACTGTCAGACATAATCGGGTCATATGATAGCCAATAGTTTCTTGCTGTCTCTGCAGGAGAAGCTGGCAGCTGAGAAACGAGGCAGAGACAGTGAGAAAAGGATGGGAGATGAGGACAGTGTGAGTTGAAGCTCTCTGCACGTACCCTCCTCTTTTCTTTCCTTTTTCATGTTGTTTCGCTGAATTAAACTCTGCCTCCCTCAGACGGTGGTGCCTCCTGTGTCCCCTGAGCTCAGCCCGACGCCGAATCCCGCTACCGAGCCTGATGCTGCCGCGTCGCTGACAAACAGCGAGGAGTGTTACTTCTGTGGTCAGAGGGTCTACGTGCTGGAGCGCATCAGCGCCGAGGGAAAGTTCTTCCATCGGAGCTGCTTCACCTGCCACAAGTGCAGCATCACGCTCAGACTGGGAGGATACACCTTTGACCTGACCACAGGTGAGTGCTGAATCCAAACGTCCCGACTTGACTTGCAGATTTAGCAAGCGTTTTCTCAGGAAGTCTGCGATTGCTGAGGCTTTTCCAAACTTACAATTTACCCAATCCACAAGGGGCCTTCAGCAGCCTTTCTGCAGATTTTGCAGAGTTCACTTGAGGTTCAGACTTCAGCGGGCTTCACTGATTTATTTATGCACAATTAATTGCAATACAGCCTTGACATTTACTACAGAAACTCATTATGAACATGCCGAACAGTCACTTTATTGAAACATTACCTGAATTATGCAGGCAAGAAATGATATTCAAAGACACCATGATGAATATTTTAGAACAATTAAAATGCCTTTATCGTCGCAGCAAAGTCAGATCGACTCACATGACAATGAAGACATTTTTATTCTTCCAAAACACTGGAGGAGGTTGAGTTAACTTGTGATTTGACTACATGTACTCCTATCCGAGTAGCACCTCAAACTAAATGGAGTGATGCCTGCGAGCTCGTTCAGGCAGGCGACTCAAGCTGCACTGATTCCACACTTCAATCACCTGTCAAACTCTTCCTCCCAATGTGGCGGCCTATTTAAACTGCAAGATCTCCTGTCTCTTCCTCTGCGCTGTTGTTGCCACCGCTGCCCTGCACCAGTGCTGCGCTCATACTGTCAGCCCCACCGCCAAAACCCCGGCATCCACCTGCAGGCTACCAGCTACATTTAAGATATTATCTCATGACTCCTCAAGTTTCTGCATGTAAAATAAATCTGCAAGGAGTGATGAGGTCGGAGCGTAGACGCCAAACACAAGCGGTGTTCTGCTGCTGCAATTAACATTTCAAACTATTACACACGTGAGTTTGAGTCCTGGTAAAACTCTCACCTTAGTACAGCAGGTTCTTCGGCTATTGTCGTCTTTCAGGGACTTTACTCTGCAAATATGATTTGAAGTTGACCTACCCTCAAGCTACTGCAACATATAGATAATCTTATAGTTTAATTACATGAAGCTAACTGCTCCCAAACACTGATATTTGGATCCAGCCATGCTGTCTGAGCACGTCCTTTTATCTAGTGATTATTCTGGTAGCTATTTTAGATTTAGTCTGAGTCTTTAGACGAACATGCTGATTAGTTTAAGTCATTTTTACCCTTCATAGTTTTAGTCTAGTTTTAGTCGACGACGTCATAACTTTTAATTCAAAAGTTAAACTAAATCAAGTAGCCTCTTACAGGTATCAGAAACTGGTTTCAAGGTGACAGGTTGGACCAAGTGTTTGAATCTGTAAAGCACGTTTGGTTTGTGTTGATTTTGGCGCCCCCTGTGGACAAACCGTACCTCTCATCTCTTTGCTGATTTTGTCCTGTTTTTTTTTTACAACAAATCTCATCCTGCTTTCTTCAACAGTCACATGTATCACTCACTTTATATGTATTGCCCTGGAAAATGTAAACAAAGGCAGCGTGCAGTTAATCGCTTCGTCTGACACCTACCCCCCCACCAGAGGTTTCAGGCATTAAAAAAACTTTATAGAAATAATCAATCTTGTCGCTGATGGTCTGGTTTGCTTTTATAGCTCATATAGAGTCAACAGAATTAATTTCAGTCTGTTTCATGACCAGCAAAAAACTCCTTACAGGAGCTTTAATCTCCAGATTCCTTACCTTGGGTAATCTAGCCTGGACGCTCCCACCGATTCCTCCCACCTTGTTTGTAGCTACAGGGCGTCTCTACGTCTTGCGTTGCTAAGTGTGTCTGATCTTTTTTTTCCAACCAAACCTGTTTTATGTTTCTTTACTTAAGCAGGCACAGTGTACAAAGACTATAACCTTAACCAAGGAGAGATGTGTTTTAGCTAATTGCTATTTTCTGCCCTTAGTCTCTGGGCAGGTCAGTAAAATAATAGAATAGTAGGGAGACAGACGTTATAAGAAGACTAGACATTTTCTCTGGATGTCGTCATGTTGTTGTCAAGCTGCCGCTTTGGGACATCCTCACCTGTATGGCTGGTTCAGATTCAGGGGGCTCTGCACACGCCTCTCAACCAATTCAACCAGTTACAGGATGCATTGATTGTGTTTTGACGGACAGATTGGACCACAGTTGGGAGTGGGTATATCATGGATTTTAAATGTCTGACAGCTCACCACTAACATTTTAGTCCTGTCTCGTCTCGTCACAGTTTTTATTATCAACGATCTATTTTTTTAGCTCATCAACGTCTCGTCTTCGTCGTGGAAAAGAAGGTTGTTGAGGAACATCATTTGCAAAATGAACACTGCTTTTATAAAAGGAAGACTGTTCTGTGTTTAGTGTCACTGATGGGACACAAACCTCCTTTTAGATTTAGCTCAGCGGTTAAATCGTGCGTCCCAAATACAGAAGCTACAGTCCTCGATGCGGCGGCCCCCCTCCCACCCTCGACCCTTTGCCGCGTGTCGGCCCCCACTCGTTCCCCTGCTGATGACACTGTCCACTGTCCTCGCTCTCTCACTAAAGGCATAAAAGGCCAAAAATAAATAAATGTTATTATCAGAGTTTCCCAGGTATTTATGCCCGTGTTTGGTGTAATGTTTGCCTTGATGCTCTTTTAGCAGTCTCTTGCTAATCCAGCCATCCTCCATTGAAGCACTTGTATTTCTGGTTTCTGCAGCTATTGCACTTGTTGTGTTACATGTTCTCTCAAAGCTGGGATTTGCTAGAATAAATGAAACGCCACTTATTTCTTTAATTAATAATTTGATCTCTTTTTAAAGGGCTTCCATTTAGAGTCAAATGAGATTAATCATTTAAGGAAGCAGCAGGGGGTTTCCTCTCCAGCACGTCAGCATTCACTTCATTCAACTCATTTTCTCGTCTGTCATGTCGCCTCAGGGAGGTTTTACTGCGAGCTGCACTCTGAAGAGCTGGAGCTGGAAAGCGGGGCAGAGACATCATGCGAGGTGGGTCACTGAGCAGAGCAGATGTAAGCCGCTCTGTTGCTTCCTGCTCCAGACTGCACGTTGTGTTTGTTGTGCTGCTGTTACACAATCTGCTGTTGCATGATGTATCCTCCGTCTGGTGCCTGGGCTGATGTCGTCAGGGCGGACTCGCACGTAACTGTTATGCACCACTAATGACAGTGTTTGTGTCGGTGCTGATGTAGTCTGCGGACCAAAACATATTAAAACGGGGATCTTTGTGTTTCTGTTTCCAGGATGGGGAAGGAAATCTTAAAGAGACAAATGAAGAGAACGGGCTCTCCAGTGATGATTACACGCTGTCTCCATCAGATGAGGAGTTCGAGCACACTCTGGACTGCGGTCCCTCTTCTCACTCACACAAACCTGAAGGACAGGATATGTTTGAATCCAAAGAAAAGTCCCAAGAACCATCAAACGTTCCCGCAGATCCTCCGTCTCAGAAGGAGGAGGAGACAGACGAGCTTGTTCCCCATCCCGTCCCCAAGCCCCGCCCCTCTCGGCAGAACACACCTAGCCACGAGCCCTCTCCTCCAATCGCTAAGCCTCGCACAATCCACCTCGATAACCTAGAAACGCATTCATCTCCAACCCCAACAAAAGAGATCTCTAAGACGGCTCCAGACTCCCGTCCCAAGCAGTCGCTCCGAAAGCTTCAGCTGACCGACGAGGAGAAAAGCCAGCTGATGAATCTCCAGAGCCTCAGCGCGGACTCGGACTCAGAGACCCCCGGCGGGTCGTCCTCCTGCTCCTCTTCGTCCGCCACCGCAGGAGGTCCCAGCCCCCCGAAAGCAGAGGGTGGGGATGGGCAGGAGGAGGAGGGATACTGGAGCGGGAGCACCGCTGGGCACATGCGGGAGAAGAGGAATCGACGCTGCTTCAGGAGGAAAGAGATGCCGGGCGGGCAGACCAGAGTGCGGTCCAAGTTTTCCCCCTGGAATCTGTCGTCCCCGAGGATCAGCCGAGACACGCGGCTCAGCGTCCACGTCAATCATCCAGGGAGAGTGGGTACGTCTGGGTGACTCATCTCGCCTTTGCTCTCAAGTGGAGAGAAAGAGATGTGCTGTGATGTTTGTGAGATCTCACATCTTTCTTGTGTGTTCCTTTAGAAACAACGTTCAGACACGTTCACAGCGCCTCAGAGGAGGGCGTCGATGGAGATGATGATGATGACGACGACGACGATGATGATGAGATGTTTGGACAGGATGACATGGATTTATATGATGAGAAAGTAAGGAGAATAAATGAGCTGAGGATTTCATGTTGATAAATAGCGACACTTGCAGTGCTGACACCTTGCTTGTAGTTTCAGAAGGTGCCGTCAGACCCGATAGAGGCTGAGAAGATGGAGCTGATGAAGATGAGGACGCTGGAGCGGCGAGCCAAGATGAGCGAGTTACAGCGACTGCGCAATGCTCAGGTCAGTGTCCCTCTCAGAGAAAGACAATACTCAGAGCTAATCTGTCTTTATGGAGCTCCGTCTCTTCTCCAGCTTCTCTGAATGACGCAATAAATGTCATTGTGCTCGTACTCACGCTGGGTGAGCATTGTGGGCGGCTCACTGTGGCAGCTCCTCGTCTCATTACTTCCTACAGTTACTTAAACAATGAGCATGTCTTGTTCTGCAGGCACCTTTTTTTATATATATGGCTGCTTCTCCTGCAGCTTCTTCTCTTGTCACATGCAGCGTCCTGTTAGATACTGTGTGGTGTTGGTGGACTTGAGAATGTAATTTTTTTTGCTCATGATTCTTCTTTCTGTGTCTTCCAGTCCATCCAGAGGAGGCTGGAGGAGATCGAGGTGACCTTCAAGGAGCTGGAGGACAAAGGTGTGGAGCTGGAGCGAACTCTGCGAGGAGAGGCTGGTAAGACCCAAACACCCGAGACGGCGTGCTTTCATTGTTTTCAGAGTTTTGATAGAAAATAACATTATTTTATTGAATTTATTTGTATTGGTGGAAACAGGATAAACCTTTTTTTACAGACCAGTGTCAACTAAACCGACAACACAACCCAGACACCTTTATTTAGCATGTAATCAGTACATACAGAGACGACTGCAATAATCAGTGTTTCTCTGGTTCTTCTATTTATAGGTTTGTGTTTGTGTAAAATGAACTTTTGTTTTTTTTGTATAATTTCATTCTATTTTGGAAGAACATCATCCCACATTCATCATTTTACATAGCATCAGTCTGACTGCAAGTAGATTCACATTGTACATCTTTGAAACGGTACATTTGCAGGACGTTATACGACTTGGCTCTTCCAGAGTTTTTCTTTTATGACATTAGATAGAGTTACTCAC
Organism: Semicossyphus pulcher; assembly: GCF_022749685.1. Classification (NCBI taxonomy): domain Eukaryota; kingdom Metazoa; phylum Chordata; class Actinopteri; order Labriformes; family Labridae; genus Semicossyphus; species Semicossyphus pulcher. Next base: position 28,478,148 of record NW_027211637.1, read on the forward strand.
AACTGAACATGGGAAGCTTTCATCTTAGATACTACGAGGGGGAAAGAAATAAAATCAGAAATGAATACAGAGCGAGTTATTAGTGCAAAACAGAGATATAAATCGAGTTAACTTCTCACTCTTTCAAGTCAGTTAAAGTCAGACCTTATAGGTTTAATGTCCACTTGGTCCAAATCTGGAAAAATGTGTCTTTTTGGAGTCTGAGGGAAAATGACAACCTTTCCATAATATACATTCTGTGTATTATTTCAATCTATTCGTCAGTGGTTGCTGGCTCTGGTTTTAGCCACTTTCTCGTAACAGCAGTTATTCCACCCTTCAAATGAGATGTCACCCATATATACAGCATCACATCTAAAGGGAATGTCAACTCTAAATACATTATTGATATGTTTATGAATTTCCTGTCAATAAGGAACAATTACCTGGCAACTCCAGAAAATATGGTAGTGATCGGCATCATTCATCCCGCATTGTCTCCCACAACCAGCTCCGCTTCCCTGATGTCGTTTTTTGCAAAGGCGTAATAAAAAATCGTAGAATATTTTTCCAACAGAACTCTCGCCGAACTTTTGTTTTATTGTAAACGACATTTCTCCTACGTCCAAATCAAATATTCTCACTGAGGTCTTTTATTTGCACAAAATGACGACTGGTTACGATAACCAAAAGATGTTTTTCAAAGCTGGAAACAAGTTCATGTTTACACAACAGAATGTTTTAACTCAGGAAGAGTTCACAGGTCAATATCTGGTGAATAACCTGGTTTTTAATCACAGCTCTCATGCATCTCTGCATGCTCTCCTCCAGTCTGTCTCAGTGCTGTCGGGCGACGTTAGACCGCTCTTGGAGCAGCTCGTCTTTGTTCGATGGCTTGTGACCGTCCATCTTCCTCTTCCTCTCATTCAGGAGGTTTTCAGTGGTTCACATCTGGACTGGGCGGCCATGACCTGTAGAGAGAGATGCTGATTTAAGAAACATTTGGAGCGGTCTCTTAATTTTTCCCGAGCTGTACTTCTATTCATAAAAGTGACAGAATGTGGTGTCAGACCAGCCAGACGACAATCAATCAAAAAATCCTGGAGAAATAAAGAAATTCTCCCCTTAAAAAGGCAAAAACATCTCTTTTATTAAGGTAGTAGCAGAGAAATATGAGATTAAAGGTTGCAATTTGAAGGAAAAGGACTTGTGCAAACGTTTTTATGTGTAAACTCATTTTCTAAGACTCCTTTTTTAAGGCCAGGCTGCTCTTATAAGTGCAAAAATTAGTTTAAACTTATTCCATGTGGATTTTGTGCCCCCGTGCAACCAAACGCTGTTGTTTCCTGCTGGAAAAAGAAGCAGATTTTTGCAGTAAATAAAGTCCTCTGTCTTCTGATAATATAAAGTGAATATAAAGTACACTTAAATACAAAGGCAAACCAGTGAGGCTCTGCTCTGTAAGTGGAAAATAAAGTTCAGTAAATGATAAGTAAACAGCAGGTGCTTATTTGATAGGAGCTGCATGTTAGCCTGAGGGCTGTTCCTCTCCAGACTCGCTCACTCGAACACGAGTGTTGAGTCACAGACAGAACATAAATCTTGTTCCACAACACTATATCTGGAAGTTCCATACAAACCTGTTTTCCTCTTTCTTTCTTTAACTCAACAAACACACATAACGTCACACACACAAACTCAGACGCTGTATTTTTCCGCTTGCAGGCAGCAGCGGCTCTCCTGACATGATCGAGCACTGGATCCAGCTCGTCCACGAGAAGAACGCGCTGCTGTCCGAGGAGTCCGACCTCATGGTGGCGTAAGTGTGCACAAAGTTGTTTCTTGTGCATTCAAACACTCACACACAGTAAAAGCCTGTGCAGTCATACTGGGAGGACAACACAGCTTTTGTGCAGAGAAGAAGTGACACAGTAGTTGGACGGTCCATAACAGCAGACGTCCGCCTGGAAACACTGCGCGCACTGTTTGGTTTCACAGCAGCAGCAGCCAGCCGTCCGTGAAGTCCGACTCTGTTTGTTATTTGTCCTGATGATGACCTGCAGCTACAGCCGGGTGTGATGTTGACATGAATCAGCTGTTGTTTGTCTCTGTGTCTCAGGTCTCGACAGCTGGAGCTGGAAGACAAGCAGAGCATGCTGGAGCTGGAGCTGAGGAAGTACATGGAGCTGAGCGGTGCGTAAACTGTTTGTTGTTGAAGCGTCTTGACGAGATTATTGATGTTAAAGTTGCTAAAAGAGCAACACGAGCCAAGGCTGATGAGAGAATGAGCTTTTTCTCTTCTAATGAGAACATCAGTGCTGTCACGCCTCGCTCCTGTTTCCTGTAAACAGTTATTTTTGGCTTAACTATAACAAGATATTTGTTCACAGAAAAAACATGACTCATTTTCAGTTGAGCACTTAGAGCCTTACAGTATATCCGCTTTGGCATAAATAAGTCTTAAGTTATTGAAATCATGTGGGTAATGCCGTATTTCCTCTTCGTGACTCCTCACAGACTTTCAGTGCAGAGCTGCAGTGAAGGAATCGTACTGAAAGGGAGACTTTTGTCATAAATAGACTCTGAAATGAATAAAAGAGCACTTGACTTGATTAAGTCGGCCTGCTGGTGTCACAGCAGCTCTGGCTGAACTTTCAGTTCATACTTAATGTGCTGTAGGAAGTGGTCTCTTTGCAGCCAGTGTAATTTTGGCAGCTATTTTAGGTTTAGTCTTCAGACGAAAATACTTTTTACTTTTAGTCACATTTAAGTCGACGAAAACTCTAAACACTTGAGCCAGTGTTAGTCGATAAAAAGTCATCACGTATTAGACCCCCCTCCAGTCTCCTTCTTCTTGTTTTAAAGACCTCCTTCAGTGTAAATCCAGTGTTTAACCTTGTAAACATTTCCATGTAGCGTTTTCACATATCGGGGCCAACATCAGCAGTCATCTCCACGGCTGGGCCTGTCTGCTTTTAAACTGCAGTGTACCAAGGACAGGCTGAACAACACGTTTTCAGATTGGCAGGTTTGAGACATCACAAACCTAAGGAGCCAATCCCGTTAACGGACCGGGTGACGCTATGCATATCATTATGTGTAACCTATGGCGACCACTTCGGCGATGTGCGAGCCAGCTGTAACCGTCATCGTAATGTTTGCGAACTCACTACTGACTACTAACGTTAACGTAACTCGTACTAATTACTACATTTCAAGCTAGCTGAGTTTCAACAAGTTGCCACTAAACGACGGCAGAGACGTGTTTTGTTTTCAGCTGTAATTTAACAAAAGGAGAAGCATAGCACATAGATTCAGGAATGTTTAATGAGGGACGATTTTTAAGGTAATTAAACATATTTTGCAGAAAAAAAACACATCAGTCACAATTTATTATTTCAAGCAGAGCATCTTATATGTCTTAAAACATGACCGGAGCTGCTCTTTCACCTGTTTGCTTCTGGTAAAATCAAGACTTTCAGGAAGAAGCGTCAAATGACGCGTGAAGCGAGCCTGAAACAGAAGCCTGGGTTGACAGAGAAAGTTCATAGCCACCTTAAAACATGGATTTTTAAACGTCTGACAGCCCATCAGAGGTGGCAAAAGTACACACATTCTATACTTGAGTAGAAGTACAGATACTTGTGTTAAAAAAGACTTAAAGTAGAAGTACTGATTCAACTCCTTTACAAAAGTAAGACAGTACAGGCTCTGAAATGTTCTTAAGGTCTTTCTCTGAAGGACATTTTACGACCACTTCTCTGCAAAGTTAACTAAACCTCACAATAATAATAATAATGATAATAATAATTCAAAGACGATAAAACTTAAACATTCTAGCTTAAAATAAAATAAAACTATATCCTGCCAATAATGAACATTAACTTTGTTCTTGTAACAACACCAGAATTTTGTTCTTCAGCGACACACGACACCTCTTTTGATGACTGGGCAAAACGACAACAGTCCTCGGGACACTGCGATAGTTTTCTTCGTTTATTATCTCTGGACACTTTCTGGTTTTGCTGCAAGCCAAATTTCAGACAGAATATTAAAGACTGAACCAAACTGAGGTCCCAAAGGAGCACCTGGATCGTTTTTTACAGCTTTGAAATCATTGATGTTGGGAAGGCAGCGCGCAGAGACCAAATAACCGATAATTCCCCTCACGTGCGTTAAAACTAAAGTAATGAGCCTGTTTTGAGAATGTAAGGAGTCGAAAGGACAGATCTGTGTTCAAATGTCGAGAGTAAAAGTAAAAAGCTGTCAGAAAAATAAATACTCAAGTAAAGTACAGATACCTGAAAAATCTACTTAAGTACACTAACAAAGTATTTGTACCACCTCTGCAGCCCATCACTAACATTTTAGTCCGTCTCGTCTCGTTAAGGTAAACGAAGCATACATGTCATACAAGTTTTTATCATCAAATATCTATTTTTAGCTCGTCAACGTCTCGTCTTCGCCATGGAAAAAGATCCTTGATGAACATTTTTCCTCATAATATTCGTTAACGAAATTAGCTACGGTATGAACATGAACTTATTAAAACCTGTTTGGGGCAGCTGAAACAATTTGAAACCCTTTTTAGGGTGATGTATCGAACTTGTTAGGAAACAGTTGCAACATCATCATTCATTTGATGTAGTGTCTCTGGCCACATGGTGAATCTTACTCAGTATTCACTCTGTTTTTAGGTCTCTTTTAGTTGCTGTTTTATCTTCTGTTCCAGGCTGAGCAGGTAGCGCACAGTTTCTAAGGAGCTTTGTCACTGAAAGCAGCTGCTTTCTGAGACCAGAAATGCTGCTATGAGAGGAATGAGAGTGACCCAAACAGAAAGATTCAGTTAGATACTGAGCTGAAGTCTGCTGTAATGCTGAAGGTTCATAACTTGTAGCCATTGTAGCTGATTTAAAGTGCATATGTGTTTGTTTTCTTGCAGACAAGACAACAGAGCAGCAGGCAGAAGAGGACCGGGTCCTGCAGCAGATGATCGAGGTGGTGGACATGAGGGACTCACTGGTGTCGTTTCTGGAGGAGAAGAGGCTGAAGGAGATCAGCGAGGAGCAGGAGGCCTTCTCCATCAGGGAGGCTAAACGGCAATCCAAGGCAGGAGCTCAGGTTCACTGGGCTTAAGGCTTCCTCTCACACAAACTCGACATGTATGTACCGTACGGTAGATTCTCCTCACATCTACTGTATGAGAGACGCGCTGCTTTCAGACTCGGAGCCTGAAACTTTTGAAAAGCCAAAGATGAATCGTTTGCGGAGGGTCTCTTCTTTTTTATCCAACGCGGATGAAGGATTCAGGCTTATTATCACGCACAGGCGGGGGAGAAAATCAGCCGCAATCCGCCCCCTAGAGGGAGACATAAGCCTGGAGATGTGAGGCTCTGAGCTCCGCCTGCTGTCATTGTGGGGGTCACAGCTTCAGCCCGCATACGAAACAGGGCTCCCAGTGTCTGCTTTGACATCCACCACCCAGCGGATCATCTTCACCGGCCTGGGACTCGGCCTGGTTTGGAGTTAAGGAAACATCTGAGTTTGAAGCCCAGACTGAGCAGCTTTAAGTGGCAGCGGCGGGGAACCTGCAGCAGCTGCTTTGGAGCCTTAGCGATAGACACAGGAGGGAGGCTGTTTAAGGAAATACTTTGATGTTCATGTTGATTTTACTTGTGGCATCATGAATAAGTGCTACTGTACACAATGACATTATTATATACATATCATAATCTATGTTTAGTATTTGTATACTGATGAAAAAAAAGTTTAAAGAAACTAAAAAGTAGTTAAAATATTAGAATAATTAAATTAGTCTTCATGCTTAAATTTTATTGATGACTTTTATGACTTTTGTAGCACTTCCTGTTCGCCACGTCCTTCCCTGCTAGCATGTTGGATTGTTCATCTCAGGGGTGGATGGTTCAGAGTTCGGGGGGGGGTTTCACTGTTGGCCTTGGACAGTCGGCTGCTCTTTAACTGTTGGTGTATTATACGGACACGCGGGGGGTTTGGGTGGGTGGATAGATAAAAAAACTGGACTGGTTTTCATCTATTTATAAGCGACATTTATCATTTGCAGGTGTTCCTCTTCATGTGCGGGCAGAACAGCCGAGATGAAGACAAAAAGGGTTTGTTGTTGGTTAAAAGGAGCCTTATATAGTCTTTTATCGTTCTGCTGCCATGTTGTGCCACCTGGACGGCACTTCACAGTATATCAAATAAAGATCATGCACTTTGATGTGTTTCATGTTTTCGATCAGACACTTCAAAGGTGTAACTAATGCGTGCTCAGTCCTCTCAGGTGTGTGTGTGTGTGTGTGTGTGTGTGTGTGTGTGTGTGTGTTAGAGACTCGGTAACCTTGGCCATTCAGTGAACTGCTGTTGCATAAAAGCTTTAACTGCTGTTCTAACGTCTGACCTCTAGGGTGCACACTTGTCCCTGTAGACTGCCAGGAAACTTAATTAGACTCCTGAGAAACTCTAAAGCTTTTCAAAAGAAGTGCTTTGATACTTTCTATTTTTACGTTGTCGTTTCAGTTTTAAACGAAGTCCTCGGTCAGAATGTCACGAAAGTAAAAGTACAAAAGTGTTGTCAGCGATCCCAGCTGTCACTGGGCGAGAGGCCGGGTAACACCCTGGACGGATCGCCAGTCAATCACAGACATTACCTATGGGCAATTTAGAGTCACCAGCGAACCTAACGAGCATGTCTTTGGGCTGTGGGAGGAAGCCTGTATGCACAGAGAGAACATACAAACTCCACACAGACGGGCCCTCTGCGTGCACACCGGGATTCTAACCACTGCACCGCCGTGCAGCCCTACTTAAAGTATCAAGAGAAAAATGAGTCATTGACTGATGAATGTTATGTGCTCATAAATTATACTAAATATGGATTATACTGCACATCAATGTGTACCAAAATGAAATGAAATTCTAAATTGTACTTACTTAATATTTATTTATGATATTTTATGTATTTATTTACTGTTATTTGTTTAGGGACAAATATGAAGCAGGTAAACCGATGCCTCACACTGCAGCATTTATAGCCTTGGCTAATTTGCGATGCCCGTCCCTATGGGCCTTTAAAATACATCAAATCAACGACAAATGCACAAGAGACCGATAAAACCATAAAACCGATACAGGATACCAAATATCCTACAATAAAACTTCATCATGCACAACAAGGTGCCCAGTCCACATGACCTTAAAGACACAACAAAGAAAACAAACAAGAGCAACGACAGAGTGAGAGCAAACCAACAGTTGCACCTCCAAATATGTCAAATAAAGGATAAAAAACGAACCTTACACAAAACAACTTCAGCGCTTCTTAAGCACAGGCTGCATCGTTATACTTTAACCCAACTGAAAAACTTTATGTGTGAAGAGATACTGAAGTGTGCATTCATCAGACATGGAAAACTAATCAGGACCATCTGCAGACATTTGCTCAAAACAAACGGCAGAAGAAGAGAAAGTGCATTTCATTTTCCACTTCTCCCAGATCACAGAGGGAACACTTTCTTGTTGGGCCCAGAACATCATTTTTTTATTAGTAAAGTAAATAACACTGAGAAGAAACACATGTTTTATTTGCAACTTTAAAAAGATATATTCAGAAAAGATATGAGTGCATGATGTCTGAACTCATCTGAATCGATGAAGAAATCCTCATGTAAGTTTTTAATAGCACATAATTAGATTAAGAGCAACATTTGGAACTGTTTAAATAACGCTGCAGACCAGGTCCTCAAACTGTGCAGCCGTCCTGTAAATGCAGGTCTGAATAACACTGTGTGTGGGCGCCATGAAAGCACCCACACAGAGACGTGTTTATTGTTTTGACCTCAGAATTAGCCTCGTCTTCACACATGCATGTCTGCAGACTGACCTTAAATATTGATCACACTGATCTTGCAGAGGAAGCCTGTGCGGAGGAGGAGCTCGTTGCAGCACCTGATATGCATATTTTTTATTGTGCACAGTTTTTACATCTTGTTTTTGCACCGCTAATACTTTACAAGGTTGATTACATGTTCAGGTTTGGGTCACTTGTTTCATGCGAGCACTAATTGAAGTCTAATCTCCGGTTATGTGACTAATGAACAGTTCTTAAACCTACCCAGGGTCACTTACGTAACTCTTCACATCCACAGCAGAATAACATTTTCTCAGCGGTTTTAAATGTAGATAACGTTCTGCTGAATCACGTCTTAAAGTGTGCAGATGTGATGATTGTAATGTCTATGACTCCTCTTCCTCTCTGAACACTTTTGAGCTGCAGATTAGTTTATTTAAGGCTCTGAACATTCACCTGATCCCGTTAGTGTAATCCCATTGACCGCTCGTTAGGTGGACATGGATCTGAAAGCCTGCAGCTGTGTTAATTGTTCTGTTTCTCTCCCAGGAGAATGTGCGGCTTTTGTTTTACATCACTTTAATGACATAAGTGAAGCTGCAGCGTTGGATAATCCCACCGGCAGGGGTTAGAAAGTTCAGCAGATCCCACTGTTTCTCCGGTAAGCTTGTTGATGATGTAAGGCGCCACGAGTCAGGCCCGGTGTCACAGCTTTTACCGGGCTCTGCAGACACGACACTGTGCTGTAATGTTCGGGGAAGAGGAAGTAGGCGACACAGATCGTTTAGTAACAGTATCAGAACCACAGTGCAAAGTTTAAATGATACAAAGTACTTCTGAAGAATGACACCTCTTACTATATTATGGGGATATTAGTACTGTTGCATTAATGTGTAGGTGTAGTGTGGTTGCTGCATACACTCTATAGCAGTTTAATGTCTCTATTTGAGTCCTAACAATTCTTTGCAACAAGTGAAGTGTGAAAACTGTTCTTTTCTTTTTTGCAATCATAGAAACATATTGAAAGAACTTCTTTTGTCTCAAAACAAGCTGGATTTATACTAAATAACCAACTAATATTTGTTGGACAACTTGCATCATATGTTTAAAGCCCATTCTCTCTTAGATGTGTAAAATATTCATGGCTTGAAATCAAGTCGCTGTCAGTTGAATTAAAGTTAAATGTGGGACATCAGAGATGCATAAAGTAATGGAAAAACTCAAATACTGCACCGAAGTGCGTGTTCTTGTTTTTTCCCACTACAGGTAAGGTGCCTTTCTCTCTTAGGGACTTAAATGTTCGACTGTACGGCTGTGGCTCGCTGGTACAGTCAGTCGTCTCTCCATCGTTAAATCAGAAGGTTGGTGGTTCGATCCCTGACTGCTACAGTCACATGTCGACACTGGACCCCAAATTACTCCTGAAGGCACAGCCATCCATCGGTGTGTGAATGCATACATCCTGATTGGAGGTTGGCACTTAGGTCATTGTCATCAGTGTGTGAATGAGTGTGTGAATGTGACATGTAGTGTAAAAGCACCGTTGAGTGGTCTAGACTAGAAAAGCACTATATAAGTACAGTCCCTTTACAAAACAATCACAGCAGCGCTTGCACCTCTTCCACATGCTCAATCGGTTTGGGGTGTGCAGCAAATGGTGAATGGTTGAATCTGTCCTTTGAACCTCTCCTGGTTTGGCAGCCTCTCATCAGGAGATAAAACAGAGGTTAGGACACATTGTTAAGGTTGCCAGTAAAATCCTTGGTGTTACACTACTTGATCTGCCTACAACCTGTTGCAGGAGGGTGAACTCTAAGGCTCAGGACATCAGTGTCCTGATCATCCTCCTCCATGCTGAGTTTGAGCCCTACCCTCTGGCAGGAGATTTAGATTGCCAAAGGCTAAATCCAACAGGATGAAAAATTCATTCACAACACAAGCCATTACACAACTACATTTAAATTTTAAAAAATGAACAGTTATTATGCATTTATTTCTCAACAATGTAATGATGGTACTGCCTTCAGTTGTCCTTATCCTTTTATGTTTTTTACCTGCCTGCAAAGCACATTTCCCTCAGGGGACAATAAAGTTGAAGTTGAAGAAGAAGTTGAAGTTACAAAGCCGGTTAGCCAGAGGATGTAATATAAATGTGTCTCAGTCTCACTGCAGAGCTGCTCTGTTGTTCTCCTGAATCAAAGTGTAACTTAAACATTTGTTTTATTTTCATTCCTCCAGTTAATGCTTGGTTAGTCATTTTGTTTTAGAGGCATTTTACGGCGGATTTTATTCTCCTTATAGCTCAACAGCAATGCTAGTTTCTTCATAGAGGCCTGTCTGAGATCAGACTTTGCTGTAGCACTGAGAACTGTGGAAACAAAGTTCATCAGGATATAAAATCACATGTAGAGTTTATGAATCTTTTCTAAAGCAGCAAATAGAGATAAAAGCCCTGAACAGAGAAAGGCCTATCAGTGCATGTTAGATTAAATGATATAATTGTTTTTCTCAGGATATAAAGTGTAAACAGCGCGAGTGGAGGGTCAAGAAGGAGCTAAACAGTGAGAAAACATATACTTCTAGAAAAGTATATTTATTAGCATGATCGCACAGGTAATACATTTGTGATTACATGTCCTGCTCTCTGTATATATATAACACTCTCAGCCTGTGGTAATAACTGTGACTCGCGGGGCCGTGCTGCTTTTGTTTAACATCCATCATCTCTTTCATGACAGAGCTGCTGGTTCCTGCAGCCCGATGACGCCCCCTGTCCTGATTAGAAACGACTTCATCTCCAAACACCTGCAAAGGCTAATGACCGAGACCACCTCTTGACCCGGCCTCCATGGTAACGTGATGAGCGAGGCCGGCTATTGATATTCTGTCTGTGTCGATCTGCGGCACGTGCTGATTAAACTCAGGCCTGTATTTAAAAGGTAAACGACTCGTCAGGATCAAGGCGGCAGCCTGTGATGGCGGATCAAATCATACCAGCACGTTTTTATTAGAAATATTTGTGTATAATTAATTTTGGTGCACACAGGCTTGTTTTGTGCCCTTTCCTCTGTGTGCAGTGCACACAGAGGAGGCGTGACTGTGTTTTCAACACGACCGTCCCCTCGCTCTGTGTATGTCTCTGTGTGCAGCAGGTGAAATAAGCACCTGATGCAGATTAATACATAAGCCTGTTAAAGGTTGCCTCTTAACACCACAGTGTGCACTGCTACACTCAGAGAGTGTAAAGCTGCGGCGTTCACAGGCTGTGGAACAGGTGTTATATTATACAAGACAGTTCTTACCACTGTTTGTTGTAGTTTTAAAGGTGCCTGATAGGTAAGCTGTAAGCTGTTAATAAGAACATCTTTAGGGTTGCCAGGTTTTCTCTGGATGCTGTTTATCCTCCTCCAGCATGAAAGTTGTTTTGTCTTCTTCCATTATCAGGCACATTATAACTGTAATTCATTTCTGTGACTCATAACATGTTAACATTTGCACCGATATACTTGATGACTTCAGTCATTGCTGCGACCTGTTTTCTACCTGTTTTATGCTGTTGTAAAGATTGAACGTGTACTTGAGTCCACTTGGCTGAGCGCTCTCCCTCTCACTCATATTCTACTCACTCATATTTATTTAGGTATATTTAAGGTCTATTTAGGTTCCAGTTTTTAAACAGAGTTTACAGTTTTCTACTCAGAGTCTAAACCTTTTATTATTGTTGTATTTTTCTATTAGTGCTTTCTTTTAAACTGGGACCTGAGTACTGAAAGTCACCTGACCTGGCCTGCTCTGGAATGACAATAAGTCACCTGGAATATTTAAGAAAAATCTGTTTTTTTAATTATAGAAAAGCTAAACAGCATCAAAAGGGATTGCACCACCTTATGATGATTGATGTAAAGAACATTAGTTAATAACATGACCTATACCTTTTCGTGGTTGCCGTGCTGGTGCAGAGGTGAAGGCTTGGAAATGGAGATGTAAGCCCTCTCTGCCATCAGTCATCACACGGTGTCGACTCAGCCCAACAAAGGTGATGAGCTGGAGATGTTGGTGCAGACTCACTGAGTTCCCTGTGAAGTTCTCTGTGAAATAGTTGCCAGGATACAGACTAAACATCCTGAGGCACTTTTAATAATATCAGGAGACTTCAGTCATGTGAAGAAGGTTGAGGCCCTTACAGGTATAAAATCTTAAAGTGAGTCATACATTTACTCAAAGAGAACTTTATTTGCTGCTAAAGGTGAATCAACCACAGAGTGACCTTGAGGGGGTAACACGTGTGCAAACTACTTCTATGCTTCATATATTTAAAAAATAGTATTATAGTAAAATGTATATTAACATAAACTGTTTTGTTTGTGTTGATCTTCCACAGAAAACATCCACTTGGCATGAACACTTTGTACAAGCTCTTATTTTAGCTGGTAATTAGAAATAAGAAACAAAACACAAGTGAAGATATTTTTTTGTTTTACATTTCAAGAATAAAGTTAAGAAAGTTAAAATTTAGTGCCAGGCATTAAAACGTATTTTGTTTTTATTATTTTATTGTTTGTTTGTTTGTTTGTTTGCATTTTCAGATGTGTCGAAATATGCTAACACAGTTTAAATATATATATATATATATATATCTTTGCTCTCGAAATCTAAAACAATAAAAAATCTTCCTCATCTCATTTTCCAACATGCCCGGACCTATTACTTGCATTCAAAGAAGGTTGTTCTTCCAATCAATATTCAGTCAAGACCAACTTGCGTGTGCGCATGCGCAGGCCCATGAACCGCTGAACTGTTTTGAATAAATCGTGCCGTTTTGGAAAGAAGCTCCAGCTCTGCGTCAGAAGCGCCGTTTTCCATCCTGCAGCAGCTGTGTGGAAAAATGCAGCAGCAGGCTGGTCTGGAGTCTGCGCCTTTAATACGTCTCACTGCGCACCTGTGAGACTCTCAGCCCCTCCCCTCCCTGCTCCCCCCTCTCTCTCCATGGATGTAATCTCTGATTTGACAACAGGTATTTGTGAAGTCTCAGACGCAGTGATCCATCCAGTCCTCAGTGAGCTACCGTCAGGAGAGTCCGAGCAGAGCTGCTACCGCGCACAGTCTCCAGGTGAGTCTCAGTCAGGCTGCTGCTCAACTCTGCTGTGGGAAGGGAATTACTTTGACCTGTGAGCCAAACCCTTTTAGTTTTGGAACACCTTTTCGTCATCATTTGGGAGTGCTTTCCAGTCCAGAATCAGGTAGAGAGCAGACGTTGCCTCATTAGTATTCTGTGCGTTATTTGGGTAGTTATCGAGTGTTCGCTTTCATAATGAGTCTTTCTACGAATCCCTGCCGTCAGTCTGTGATCCAAACTTGTATTAGACAGCGTCATTGCTTCGGCTGAAAGAGCTCGGGGGCTGCTACAAGCTTGATCTGAATATCTGATCAGTCGCTTTTGTTTTGCCGCAGAGTGATTTTTCCGCGGATACCGCAGCCAACCTGATCTTGCTGGTGATAAGAGGGGCTGCATCCGCCGTCAGTCACTGTCAGATCAAACTGTCTCCGTGCTCTGCTGTGTGGTTGTCCATTCATTGATGAGTGTTTTTGCGTCAAAAAAAAGCGTGACAGGCCTGGAGCTGAAGAGTGTGTAGAGTAATGATGTGAACGAATGCTGCAGATTAGTTTGGCATTGCTGTTTATTGTTGTGGACATATGCTCCAGCCTGCATGACAGTAATTGTGATGTTGTGCGTGTTCTGCTAGATAAAAACCAAATGCTGGGTGAAGATAAGACAGTGCTTTATTGATCCCCAGAGGGGGAATTAGGTTTCTGCAACAGCACAAAGACAAGGCAAGTACGAGGAGAAATAGGAATAAAATTAAACAAGTAAAGTAAAGTGACATATGGGTAATAGCAGCAACATTTAGCAGTATGAACACGTGCAGTATGATATGGAAAATAACAGTGTATGTTACAGCAGCAGAAACAACATATCAGATGTAATGATAACCTCATATAGAGCAGTAGTATGGAGACGTAACAGTATATGGCGAGTGTATAATTAAAGTCAGGCCAGAGGGTCGCTGAGGAGTGAGGGTGATGGGGGTCGCTGTCTGCTGGGGGGCTGTTCAGCAGGATAAAGGGGCTTTAAATACAGCAGGGGAAGCTGGGCAGTGAGTCACCTGAACCAATGTGTGGATACAGGAGGCGACTATGCAAATGTCAATGCTTGTTCAATGGGGAACTTTTTTTTTAACACTATGTAATTTATTCTGCATTTCAAGTTGTTTGTCCGAGGCTTCACGCTGGTGTTCGTACCTATGACAAGGTCACGCAGGTCTCCAGATCAAGAGTTTTCTAATCCCTTATATAAGAGAAAAGAGGGCAGCAAACAAACTGGGTAACCTGCTCATTTGCGGTGCTCCTAATCCCTCTGAGTGCCTTTACTTTGATTGATCTTGACTTTCTAATCCTTCCAGATAATTCATTATTTAAGCAATGACAACATAAGAGCTGACGTCACTCTTTCATGAGTTGTTTGTGTGACGGATTATATGTTTTGTTCAGCCTTATTTTCTAGTTCTTCAGCCCTGTTGGAGTAAAGACCATGCTTGCTATAAATCCACCTGTGTACTATATACAGCATGGATTAATCAGCTAACCCTTTTGTCCGCCAGACAAAGACGTCTGTGTCATCTGTTCGTCCTCCTGCCGACAGACAGACGTACAAACCTTCACATCTGTTTTCTCAGGACTCCTCAATAATCCCGAAGGACTTAATGTGTACGATGCAGAGGGTGTGTGGACACTAAGCCTGCAGGAGTTACCTGAAGGGAAAGACAGGCATTGAGTTACACACCTGAAGGGAAACACAGGCATTGACTTCTATTCTTTTCTCTTCCTTTAAATGGTCAAAGAAATCCCTGCTGAAGCGTCTGCAGACATGGGGCGTCAAGAGGCCGATCAGGTGTGGAAGAAGGACACGGAAAACATCCAGGAAGTTTTTGACGTCATGGACGAGCTGGGATCGTAAGTAACTTCTACTCCATGCATGACAGCACTATTTATTAGAAGACAAAGACAAGGAGCACTTATTTAAACAGCACATTGAAAACACAAAGAGTCAAAGGTTTATACAGGCAGAAAGAAGCATTCGAAAACCTTCCAAACTAAAAGCTATAAAAACAGAAAAACTTAAGACAAACTAAAGAATGACTTCCTGTATATCTCAGTGTGTCTTGCACTATGTTGCATATGTGGATGTTTTATTTTTATTGAGCACATCTACAGTCAAACTTTTGTCTCGCCTCGCCGTTCACATGGCATTACTTGAGCCCCACCGGGTGCTGTTTGAGTCCGGGGACAGATTACCGGTTTGATTGGATTGACATGAGGAGGCCGACTTTACCGAAGTCTTAGACAGCAAGACGCTTTGGCTGTCGGAGGTTAGTCCGTCTGACTGTCCTGACGCTGCCTGGATGAAGTCAGCTTAGCAGTTCATTCACAAAAAAGCACACAAACAACAACATAAATCCTTTTCTGGGAACTGAAACTAGAAAGCAAGTAGAAATCAACAGGTTGTAAAGCTCTGATTTGTCTCTTGCGTATTTGCTGTCGAGTCAGTTAAAGGCCCATCTAAGGACGAGCAATGCAAATTAGCCCAGACTATGAGTGCTATGGTTTGTCGCATTGGTTTACCTGCTCTGTAAATGTCCCATAAGTAAATATAAATTAAATCTATTATCTGATTTAACTAAAAATATTTTTTTAGATTAACGTCACTTTTTTATGCAGAAATGCTCATGTTTCTGCCTCCAGCATCTCAGGAGAAACAAGTTGCTGCCTTTTCCCACCAAACAGGACTTCTGATAACATCACATTCGGCTTTAGGAGGTTGTGATTTGGTTTTTGTCATGATTTTATAGACAAAAATGTTTAAAAAATCACTAATTGATTCATCAATATTCAAAGAGTCGCAGCCCTAAAAGCAAACAAACTGTTAATATGCTTTTTAATAAGATCAGCTGCAGGGATTTGAATCAATAATCTCAAAGGTAATATTTTGCAGCATGTGACTGTGTCCTCCTGTGCACACACCCAGTCGGCAGTCTCTCCTGTTGGCCTAATTCCTGCCAGGTCAGCGCTGAGGATCAGCAGGTGTTCTAGCACTCACTGTGTGCTTAGCGAGCGGCTGGAGAACAGCGGATCAGAGGCCAACTGTAAATAAAGGTGCAGGCAGAGTGAGCGCTGCCAGAGTGACGTCTGCGTGTGTCGGGACAACAGAGTGGAGGGAACCGTGCTGCGGGCTGTGGCGGTGTGGAGGCCCCCCTGAGTGCTGGATGTCGTCTAATAGGTGGTCCAATTAGTTTGCAGCAATTACTTTAATTTCCCCGAACGCTTTGAAAACAATTTGGAGCTTTATGGAAAATGGGCGAAAATGTAGAAGCACACGTCGCAGGTTTATTACCTTAAGATTGCTTCCACTGGTAATTACAAAATAGCCCTCTAAATGTGTAACTAAGGGTGTCATGTTGATATTCATTAGCATCTGTAAGTATTAAATATGAGCTTCAATCCAAATCGAAATAGTATTTAGGTTTCTGTACACCTTCACAGTCTTTAAACGTGATCAGTACAGCAGAATCAGCTCCATCAGAACAAGGTGTTCTAATATCAATGACTATTTTTGTCATTTGATATTAAATATATCAAATATTAAAGGAGCAGTTCGCCCCTGGAAAAAACCTCTCTCAGTCAAAGCTGGTGTTCTCTGTAATCAATAGAAGCGATAATATTTGAAATTGGCACCATAGCTGTGGAGAAAGTTGTACAAACAGCTCATGGTTTTGCCCATTCTACATTCCTCCAACACCCAGCATGCATTGTGCCCCTCCCTCTGAAAGGAACAGCCCAGCGAGAGACGCTGGAGTCAAATACTACCGTTTAGCTGCAGGCAACGGCTCAGAGCGGGACAGAATCTTAAATACGACAAGAATATTCCGGTGGATCGTCTAAAAAATCTTCAGGTCTGCAGTCTACATTTCAAACCTGATGATTCTGAACGGGACATGACATAGGAGGCGGACGTCCTAGAATGAGGAAGTGCAGTTTAGCGAGCTCACTGGCCTCCGCCAAATGACGAGTTTTATGTAGTCTGGTGGAGGTTTACAGGGCCTCCTCCAAAGGCACACAGGGAAATTGCATTTTTTCCCTACCATAATGGCATTAGCTCCCCATAATAGCATGAAAGGACTGAGGTTGAAAATCGGCGAACTGGCCCTTTAAGACAGAATGATGCTGCAAAGTTTGCAATCAAATTAAAGAAAGGAACCAAAAGAGAGACACAAAAACACGCTGAAGGATTTCTGTTGTTGTCTGAGCCTCTGAGTGATGTTGAAGGTGTCAACACAGCTGTGTGACCCATTCTTCAGTGTACAGTTTCTCTGTGGTTAATAAAAGGACAATCCAGAAGGGAGAGGAGATTGCGTAGAAGCCTCTAATACATCCTTCCCCCTTTGGGCCTCATCACACAAACAACATCCTCATGGTTTCCTGGCAATCAGGACAACAATCAGCCTCATCAGGGGTCAACAATCACACTGCAATTTAATTCCAGTCAACATATTTAAATCTGAGCTTGCAAATTTAGACACGAAAGTACGTCCGTGATTTCGGATGAGTCCTTCTCTGTAGTTGTGTTAAAAGGGACGCTGCTGATGGCATTCATGTGCCGTGCTTGATTGATGATTTCTCTCGAGAGCGGCAATAAGCTTGGAGGAGATGTAAGAAGGAAATGAGCTCTTGTTTCCAAGGAGAAATCAGCTGAGCGATGGGATGTGAAGCGCTGTGATGATGCTGTGGGGGCAGATTGTTCCTGTCTGCCTCCCTGAGATTGCATTAGGCAGTTTTTATGAGCGTGTGTGTGAAAGGCATTGCAACAGCGCCTTCTAAATGACACAGTGCAACTATTACAGTGCCAAATGAGTTCTCATATCCTGCAGTTAGCGTGTTGTTGTTCACAAGAGCACGCTGCTTTGTCCTTCAGGGTCATGGTCATCCCCTTCAAGACAAAGGACAGGGCAGTAGTATCCCCTGTCTGCCCACCGCCCTTGACCCTGACTGTCTGTGACCTGGTCGGTTCTGTATGAAGGAGCTTATTGTTTCCGTCTGCACATGCTCAGTTTCTGACCTCTGCGCCTGCAGAGCCCTCAGCCCGCCGCTCTTTCCGTTGCGTCAGGGATAAAGGTTCTAATCCTTCGGGTGGAACAACTATTCCCAGACAGCGCTGAAGATAGCAGGGACACGGAGCAGCGCAGAGGCTGAATAATAAGCTGCAGACATGTGAATAGTTAAGCCACAGAGATCTTTCACAGATCTTAATTGAGCCCCTTGATATTGCTGGTTCTGATGTGTGTTTAATTTAAATCCGGAGCCTGAAACGACCTCCAGCTATGTGTGCTAACGTAGACGCAGACAGAGGCAAAATAGCACATCAAAACAAAAGGTGATATTTTAAAGTCTTTGGAGTTCAAACAGGATGTTCTGTAACTTTAACCATAACAAAGAGTTATACTCTTCTTCATATCACAGGTGCTTTATGCTGTTGTATTTTTTCACAAAGTTATCTACAATGGCCGCAGTCAAGAGCCCCCAATGCTGCCTATAAGCAGCTTTAAAGAGCAGCTCCAGTCATGTTTTAAGAGATATAAAATACTCTGCTTGAAATAATAAATGTTTTCTGCAAAATACGTTTAATTACCTTGTAAAAATCCTCCCAAGGCATCTCCTCCTTCTCCTTCATTAAAAATTCCTGAATCTGCATAGGCCCCGCCCACTATGCACATTTCCAACCGCCCCCTCCGTCGCAAAAACTAAACACGTCTCTGCCATCGTTTAGTGGCAGCTTGTTGAAACTTAACTAGCTTGAAATGTAAAGTAGTTACGTTAACGTTAGTAGTCAGTAGTGAGTTTGCAAAGATTACGCTGCCGGTTACAGCTGGCTCGTGCGTCGCGGAAGTGGTCGCCATAGGTTACACATAATGATATGCACAGCGTCACCCCGTCCGTTAACGGGATTGGCTCCTTAGGTTTGTGACATCACAAACCTGCCAATCTGAAAACGTGTTGTTCAGCCTGTCCTCGGTACACTGCAGTTTAAAAGCAGACAGGCCCAGCCGTGGAGATGACTGCTGATGTTGTCCCTGATATGTCTAGAAAAACACCACATGGAGATGTTTACAAGGTTAAACACTGGATTTGCACTGGGGGGGTCTTTAATAGATGGAAGTATTGATTGAGTCCATGTTTGCTGTGGGTCCTGATTTAAAGCCACACTCATCATATCAAAGGAGGGGCTCAATATGTTCCCTACTTATCCTCCCCCCTTAAAAAAAGTGATTAAAATGTAAGAAGTAGTTTTTTTATCAATCCAGGCTAACTGTTTCTCTTTGTCCATTCCTTATGCTTAGCTATGCTAACCGTCTCCTACGACATGTCTAGGAGACATGTCTGCATGAAGGAGAATATGTGTATTTTG
Organism: Semicossyphus pulcher; assembly: GCF_022749685.1. Lineage (NCBI taxonomy): Eukaryota > Metazoa > Chordata > Actinopteri > Labriformes > Labridae > Semicossyphus > Semicossyphus pulcher. The sequence goes on from NW_027211637.1 coordinate 28,497,515, forward strand.
TAAAATGTTACTACCACACTCTAAATCAAGAAACCCGTTGTGTATTTGAAGACCTGCAAATATTATCCCCACTGGAAAACACTGAATGTTATACAACAAAAAGGAGAAATTAAAGCACAAACTAGCTAAGAAATATGCAAAGAAGACCCAGCAAGAAGCCAGAACTGTGCTCGCCTGTGTCCTCATATTTTATTAACAATTTCCCTTGTGAAATATGAAGGAAGACTCATTATTTGTTATCTCTCTGTCATGTTCTGGAGTAATCAGCGACTGCATAATCATCCATAACTCATTTTTCTAATGTGTTTGTGTGTTGATGAACAGGGGGGCGTTCTCAGAGGTCTACATGGTGAAGGAGAAGAAGACGGGGAAGCTGTTCGCCATGAAGTGTGTGAAGAAGAAACAGAAGAGGGACCTGAACCTGGAGAACGAGATCACCGTCCTGAGAAGGTCAGTGTGGAAAGGAATCACAGTGATCAGTTTTAGCTGTTCTTTATGTTGAAAATAACTTCTGTTGTTGGATTGTGGCAGCCATGTCTTAATAAAAGCATCTTGTTATTTTCCTAAACAGAATCAAGCATGAGAATGTCGTCGGGATGGAGGATTTCTACGAAAGTCGGACCCATTTCTACCTCATCATGCAGCTGTGAGTTTCTCAACCAGTGTATTATTATTTAAATGAGCAGGCTGGCTTATTAAAATGGCGTGTCATTAATATATTCTGATGGTGGCGTTATCTTCTCTCAGTGTTTCAGGCGGTGAGCTCTTCGACCGTATCCTGGATCGGGGGATGTACTCAGAGAAGGACGCCAGCAGTGTGATCCAGCAGGTGCTGCAGGCTGTGAGCTACCTGCACTGTAACGGCATCGTGCACCGTGACCTGAAGGTGTGAATCAGATAACGCAACACAACCACACATTTACACAGGCTGTACATACACACATCATTGTAAGAATAATGTATTTATAGCTACACCTATAAGCCACCTATAATAATCCAACCAACAAAGACAACTGGAAAAAAATCCTTAAATATAGTACATTTTCAGAAAAACATAATAATAACTTCTACTTTTAATTCTTAATAAAATTGCTAACAGTTAGATGAGCAGAGAAACACCATTGTTTCATCTGTACCTTCAATATGCTAAAGCTAGCAGCTTGTTAGCTCATCTTAGCATCAGGGCTGGAAATGGCGGGAAATAGCTAGCCTGGATCTGTCAAAAGGTAACAAAATGTGCCTACCCTCAGCTCTTAAGCTCACTTATTAACACAGCATATCATGTTTGTTTAATCTGTGCAAAAACTGAAACATAGAAGCAACAATTTGTCATTTAAGAGGAGCTTATTTGTAGGATTATTTTGTAGCTGGGAGCAGTGACTTTCTGGATTAAGTTAACCTTTGGACAGAACCAGGCTAGGCTAACCGAGCTCCAGCTAACTGTCTGCTTGCTGTAGCTTCATGAGAGTGTTGTTGTTAATCTCATCCTAGTTTTGACAAAAAACCAAAAAGAATAATTCCCTAAATGTCAAACTTCTTCTGATTTTTCAACACAGCTAAAGTAACACTTATTTGTGTCCCCATGCAGCCAGAGAACATTTTGTACTTCAGTCAGGACGAGAACTCAAAGATCATGATCAGTGACTTTGGCCTCTCAAAGATGGTGGACAATGACATCATGTCGACAGCTTGTGGCACCCCAGGATATGTCGGTAAGACGGTGACTGTGTAATGAAAGATTTATGGACTCTTACTGTGTGTGTACGAAGACAGTACACACAACATACAATATTTATAGTGTGTTCTCTGCATACAGACTTATTCAGAGTAATCACTGTTTTTGTTTTCCTGTCCTTTCAGCCCCTGAAGTTTTGGCTCAGAAACCCTACAGCAAGGCCGTGGACTGCTGGTCTATCGGAGTCATCACCTACATCTTGTAAGTGTAGAGAGGTGGCGAATGTGTGCACACACAGCAGACTGAGATTAAGAGACAAAAGAGGGATTTTAACCAAGATTAGCTCGAACGGTTGTTCCACAGGTTCCAGGTTTTTCCTTATTTAGAGCCGGGATTTTCAGATTAAAAGCCTCTGACTGCCGGTCAAGTCCAGGTTTAGCGTGACACAGTTACCTAAATACAGAACAGAAGATGCAGGGATTGAGCTACAGCACCACCTAGTGACCCTCTACCTAAACTGCACTGTATCCTCCTTATTGTTGGACATTTCTGAACTGCTCCTCTTCTTATGTTGCAGACTCTGTGGGTATCCTCCTTTTTACGAAGAAAGTGAGACGAGGCTGTTCTCTAAGATCATGAAGGCTCAGTATGAGTTTGACTCGCCCTTCTGGGACAACATCTCTGAATCTGGTAATTACACTGACTCATAGCGCGGACAGCTTTCCTGCTGCAGCTGCTGCATTCTTCCACACAGTCCTCGTGCTAATGTCATTTTTCCTTCTTTTATCAGCGAAAGATTTCATCCGTAACATGATGCAGAAGAATCCCAGCATGCGCTACACCACTGAACAAGCGCTCAGACATCCCTGGTGAGTGTCAATCATCTAGCCTTGTATCATGGAAGTACTTTAAGGCGAATGTTGTCTCATCTTTTTACCGTTAGAAAGAAATGATTCTAAGCAAAATAGTTGCGTTACTTTAGCAAAGTTAGTCTGTTTTGATAGATTTTCAAAATAAAATATCTATAGGATATGTCTACAGTTAAAATAACATGTAGCTATTAAAATGTAGTTGATTTCCATGTATTAAACCATCATATAAATTTATAAGATTTGATTATGGATTGCTTTTACTGTGTTGTCAATCAGCACTGAATCATGGGGGATTTTAATGCAAATATTGTTGCATCTTTTAACCCTTAAAGCGAGGAAATAATTCCCTTCAAAATAGTTGCATAATTAATCAAAGTTAGTCTGACTGTGATAGATTTTCGAAATAAAATGTCTCTGGACACTGTCGCAAAGTTCCCCCTGGTGGGATTAATAAAGTTGTTTGTTTGATTTATTGATTGATTGTTTGGCTGTGCAGCTCTGACCCTAAATGGCAGCTGGAACAAAATGTATTATAACCCTCAAATATACAACATTTTCTACAAACCAATACAGTCATTCACAAGAAAATAGGTTTGAAGCACAGCCGGTAGTCCAGGATTAACGTCTACCTGGAAAATCATGCAATCCGTTTCGTCATCTGTTTTCCAGGATTATCGGAAAGACGGCGCGGAGCCAGGACATCTACTACTCCGTCAGCGTTCAGATCCAGAAGAACTTCGCCAAGTCCAAGTGGAAGGTCAGTGCTCCCTGATGTCTTGGCTTTTGATGTGGTAATCTCATTGAGGACCTGCAGTTTATCGTAGATTAATCGGGTGCGTCGCTAAATCCTTCCTGATTAAGGACGGTTTAATAAGATATGTTTTGTAATCAAGGCCACTGATGGCTGATGTAGGGCTGTTACTGTCTGGGGACCTAAGTGCACTCGATTGCCTACATGAAAGAAAGACTCTAAAACACGAATCTACAGTCTAGGTTATCTCCTGTATGCACACACGTAGCATCAATTAAAGTGAATCTAAGTGCAGTCCTTAGGCTTTATTTATTCATTTGCCAGGGACAGATTTTGTTAATGAACATCAACATAAAAAATACAAGATATAAACAGGCCGGGGTTTACGAGAAAGCTAATTTACATCTTGAACCTGTCTCACTCCACAGCAAGCCTTTAACGCCACTGTCGCCATCAACCACTTGAAGAAGCTGCAGCTGGCCCACTCAGAGCTGGTGCTGAGGCAGGCCAGCATCCCCGACATCAAGGTGATCGACGTGTCCTCCCCTGTGAAAAACCGCAAGCGTCTCGATCCAGACAGACTCGACCCCAAGCCGGCGGAGGTCAACGGGAATACACTCGGGAGCAATCACATGTCCCTGCCCATGAGCAGCATCGAACCCAAAAGTCATTACCACACGCTGAAGGCCACTCAGAGTCACGTGGTCCCGCACCATGCACCCACTATCGCTGAGCAGGGCAAGCACGTCTACCACTCAGAGCCCGCCAACCTCAACGGGTCGGTATATAAAATCTGATGTTGTAAATGTCTAATGCGTGATTTTCGCAGTGGGACTGATGTGAGATTTCTCTTCTGCTTTCAGGTACGGGAAGAACCGCAACGGAAAGACTGTGCAGACCGGAGTTTGCTCGGTCATGTGAAGGCTGCATGAAGTTTACTTGCCAAAAAGCGTTTTACTTGGTAGGTTGAAGTAAAGCATTAACATACCATCATGAAACACAAAGTAGTAGATGTTTATATTTAAACTAAACCTTTATTAAAAATGAGTACAAAGATCCTCCAGTCCCTCTCAAATAGAAAGAATAAATTATGATCCTGCCCAAAAAGTTGACGTATAAACGTAAAAACAACCACTGTATTAATATTATAAGAAGTACTATATAAACATTTAATTTATGTTTTATACTCATTTAATGTTCATACTTAATCCTATACAACGTAATGCATTATAATTTGTATAACAGTCGTTATCGCAAGGTAATGTAAAGGTCAGTTGGAACCCTACATTACCCACACATTGTAACTATGGCAGTGCAGCATGTGGGAAGTCAATTGACGTAGTAGAAAGACCTCGGTTAAAGAGCGTGTACTATGCTGTTTTTTAAAATATATATATATATGATGTTACGATGTTGTTGGAGTAATCCCCAGGCTTCTCAGCTCAGTCTGCAGGCTGCTGTGAACGCCACGTTTCACACAGTTTGTTGTACATTCTGCACTTTGTGACGTCACAAAGTTGCAGCCTCAGCTGGCCAATCAGACGAAAGTGGGCTTGTAGGAGCGGGGTTTCTTAAAGGGACAGAGTTTTTTTTAACTGTAAATGATGCGAAGCTACTCCACAGGTATCACAGAGGGAAATATGAAGCTTCTAATTAGCGTAATACCACCCCTTTAATATGGGGGGTGGCAGTCAGGGGCAATAGAAGCAAAAAGTCATTGTAAGGTATTTCCTTTTTATCCACACCAGCATGTGTTTTCTAAACTTTACCAAGTATTTTTTGTGCCTTAAACTAACAAAAAAGATGTATCTTAAAACAGACCTAACCACATGTAGGAAGAAAGAAAACAGACCTTAAAACAGACACTAAAAAGACGCTATCATGTGCATTTATTCAACACGCCAAAGGGGGGGCATGACAAAATGTTTTAACCTTTGTAGGAATAAGCAACAAAAAATTGAGCTTAACTTTCTGTAAATATGAAAACAGTTGTTGAAGGAGATGTTGTGTAGTTGTAACAACATGCAGGGCCTTTAAACACAGGCTGTCTGACAACGTGCTCTAATGTATGTTTCCTTCATAAAGGATCTGAGTGTGAGGAGACATAAACAAACATTTGAGATCTTTCTGTTCATATTTTGTGTAATTTTCTGCCCATTAAAAGCAAATATGTGTCTCACCTATTGTGTGTTTCTGCCCCCTGCAGGTCAGTGTTGCTGTGCTGACTCAGCATGCAGCTGTTTTGTGTCAGCAGGTCCCTGCAGTACTGAGAACTGAGAGAAGTGGTTTTAATCCTCTGACAGACCCACACGCGGTCTGAGAGGTCCACTACAGTCAGTGGGACATTTTATTTTGGAAAGAGTGCCTATGAAGCTTCCTGACAACCACACACACACACACACACACACACACACACACACACAAACACACACTATTCACTTGAACAGGGTAGGCTTCATTTAAACAGGACCGTTCAGACAGTATTGTCTCTGTAAAAAAGGTGGTATGATGGGCTCACCTGCTGCTGGGTTGCACCTGGCGTCCAGCTCGGTCATGGTGAAGCAGTCCATGACCTTTAATGTCACGAAGGCTTTATTTGACAACTCCTGGTGTCTGACCGGGGAGGGTTTAAGTCAACATTAATAGTCAATATCAAATCTTAAGTGTAAAATATCCTCATTTAGCCAGCCGGCATCTTTAAGTGCAATAGAAGGAACACGTGGAGAACCTGCATGCTTACTGCTTCAGATAAGCCGCACTGGTATATGTTCTGTTCTTGTAAAGTTGTTTTTATTTTTATCACATTATTTGTTTTATTTTTCTAAAAGTATTTGCCTCCTTTTTAAAAAAAAAAAAAGAAAATATAAAAAGAGTTGTACAGACTTGAGTTAGAACACATACTCAAACTAACTTATCATTCACAGTGTAAACACCATGATTATATCCAGAACTTGCCAAGTCATTCATCGCTCTCATAGCTATCTGCTACAATATACTGTATAATGTCATGTAGCCTATGTTCACTATGTGTTTCTTCACTTACTGTATGTGCTTCATTCTGCACAGTCTGCTCTTTGTCTCTGTCGCTGGACGTGGCTTTGTGTTGATGCATTCATCATTCATTTAGATGTAGTCTATGCGTTATGGTGTATACTGATATATATGTGTGCTCATAAATAAAGCCTGTACAAAAGATGTTTTTCTCTCTCTTTCTTCTTGGACAAATAAGCTTAAAGCTGTTGAAAAGTATAAAATAGAAACATGAATAAACATTTATTAATAGCAGAAGACAGAACTCTCAAAATGAACTTATTAAGAATATAAAAAGGTATTTAAATGTCTACAGATTACTCGTGCAAATACCTGAAAGATAAATGGAAACTTATCAACAGATATCAATATATTTAACTTGATTCTGCGACCTGACACTAATTAAACCAACCTCCAGCTTCAAACCACTTAACTCGGCTGCACTTCTTCAGTAGATTAGCTCTTCAAGCACAGCCAGGATTACCAGCAGGGGGTCCAGAGCAGCGTCAAAGAGTAAGTACAGTAAACCAGCAAATACAACACAAGCGGAACAAGTGGAAATCCCCTTTAATGTCAGCAATCACTTACAATCATTGTTTGCGTGTCAGTCCCTGATTTTTCCCGAAAGTGTCACATAAAACCAGAGTATATACTGACCCTTTTCTCCCCCAAACCTCTATCAACAGAGTTTTCAGATCTACACACACCATAGACCCTCCTCACAACCCCCCAAAACCACAACATGGTCGACTTGGTGAAGCCCAGGACGGAGACAGGCTGCCCATTGAAGCAGAATGAGCCAGAAATGTGGAGCAAAGGTCTCCAAACAGCCTCAACCTTTTCCCAGCAGTGGTAAACATAGCTGCCCAGAGTCCACACTGAGTTTCTCAAAGAGGGACATTATTGAGGGTGTAATTATAGCAATATTACGGGCAACGTTTAAACAGTCTGTGCTCTGAAAACTGACCATCAGGGGGAAAGGTTGTACGGGAATTTAGAGACAGTTCATCACTGCAGAGTTAAAGTTCAAGTGTTCATTAAAACACCAAAAGAGTAATTTCACCATAAGCTGTGGGACAGTGTTTTTCACTTCCTGTTCTTTTCTGTGTTTTGAAACTGTGTTTTTCGCATGTTGTGCAATTCTGGATTTTGCATCTGAATGTGTTACAAAAGTAATGGACCATTAACAGAAATGTGTATTATTCTCATGTTCATGATGCTCATATGTGTAACATTTGTGGCCCTCTACTAAATTCAAGAAACCGTTGACTATCAGTAAAGTAACACTGTGGTCTACAGGCATGTTAGCAAGTACTAAGGCTGTATTTGCTAGCATCAGCATCCTAATATGCTCTTAAAGATCGTGCAAGTTGATGTAAGCAAATGTTAACCATTAAGATTATTTAGTTTAGCTTGCTAACATGATAAAATTAGCAGGTATAATATTTATAATGCTAAATCTTGTTAGTTTGGTGTATAAGCAGGCCAACATGTTGATGTTAGCATGCTAATATGCTCTTAAAGATAATGCTAACATGATGACGTAAGCAGGTATAATGTTAACCATTCAAAACGTTTTAGTTTAGCTTGCTATGATGATGACATTAGCAGGTAATGCTAAATGTAGTTACTTCAGCATATTAGCAGGCCAACATGTTGATGTTAGCATGCTAATATGCTCTTAAAGATAATGCTAACATGATGACGTAAGCAGGTATAATGTTAACCATTCTAAATGTTTTAGTTTAGCTTGCTAAGATGATGACATTAGCAGGTAATGCTAAATCTGGTTACTTCAGCATATTAGCAGGCCAACATGTTGATGTTAGCAATAAGCTCAAGTACACAGGCTATAGGCTACTTGAGCTTAATGCTTGCGTTAACAAGCTAATATGCTCATAAAGATAATGCTAACATGATGACGTAAGCAGGTATAAAGTTAACCTAAACGTTTTTACTTTAGCTTGCTAATATTAGCAGTTATAATATTTACAATGCTAAATCTTGTTAGTTTAGCATATTAGCAGGCCAACATGTTGATTTTAGCAGGTATAGGCTAATGTTGAATGTGCTAACCCTCGTTAGTTTAACATTCTAACATGTTGAAGTTAGCAGATGTTAACCATGCGAAACCTTATTAGATTTGTGTGCTAACATGTTAACATTGGAATATTTACTATGCTATTTCTTCTTCGTTAAGTATTTTAGCCTTCTCACATTAGCTTAGCATTAAGATTAAGTAGCTAAGTGATGGAAATGTCATGAGTCTGAACCAAGATTAAATTTTGACCAGATAATGATGACAAAATTAACCTTGTTGTGGTGCTAAAGAGAAAGTTAAGGGATCACCAAATTCAGCAGGCACATCTTCTTGGAACCATGAACGTCTGTAGCGTATTAAATGCGATCCATTCGATAGTTTTTCAGTTATTCCAACTTGGTAAACCGGCCAACAGATTGACCGACATTGCCATCCCTAGGGCCATGACCCTTGCATGGCCAAAGATCCAACTGGATTATATGTGACGGTGCATCGTCTTCATCTGGTGTGCAGATGTGGAACAAACATGCAGACGTCTCGTGGCGTTGGCCGATTGTCATTTCACTGAAAGCAGATGACACATTTCTCTCTGTGACAAAGATCAGACACATTTCACTACTGACTTGGCCTGATTTCACTCCCTCCTTCTTGCAGTAGGGAACGAGGTCAAAGGGCAGAGAGTTTCAGACTTGCACAGACACTCATGTTAATCACTGCGTCATTGTCAGCTCCATGGTCAGACGCTGAACATGAGACAAAGCAGCTCAGGACAGCATGATAGGGGTGATTCTATTTAACCTTTTCTTCTAATTAACCTTATCTGTCAGCATTCAATAAGTCTAACAAAACCTTCCAGCCAATAAATGGGACTGACTCTCCACATTCTAACTCGCTGTGATTGGACACTATTCAAGCTCTCCTGATGAGGATCAATGTTTATGCTAACAAGCCACGCAACACAACCAACCACCTGATGTTGTTCAATGTTCAGGAAGGTGTGAAGTAATTGAATTTTTGTAAGCAGGATTGTTGCAGGGTTAGAGGTCTTTTTGAGATAGATAACAATAACACACAGCATGCTAAAGCGCTATAGTGTGGTGCATGCAGACCTTATGATGTTAAATGTATACAGTTTCACTTTCAAGGAAAATGTTATCACTGTCCTGGAAACCCCTGCCCTTTTACCCAAACACGCTCTAATCTCCAAAAAGTGATTGCACTCGCCTCATGAATATGCATTTTGTCACATCTGTGGGAGTTGACCTGGCTCCAGTTGGGTTTAAATGGCAGAATCTTCCTCTTGTCTTCCTGCTTGTGAATGCCTGACTGGACCGAACACTGGGAAAGAGCCACTTTGGTGTGTTTCATATAACAAGGGTTTTTAGCACAATAACAACATAGCTCTTGGACACATTTCTGAAACAAACCTTTTCCTCCTTTTCCTTCAACAGGTAACCAAACAACACAACATGGAAACCATCAGTGAGATCATCCCATTCGCTAAGGAGATGCTAAACCAGAGGCCTGGCCGAGGCATGCTGAAGATCTACATGCTCGGCTCCACTCTGGCGATGCTCGGAGCGGTTGCTGCAGTGGTGGAAACCGTCCTCCTGCCATTTGCAGAGCGGGAGGAGACAGATGAGGACATGCCAGGAGAGCTAATCTTGGAGAAGATAAAGAGGGAGAAGAAGCAGATGTTGGCGTTAGAAAGTACCTTGATTCCTACTGAAGTTGTGGAGACAGAAGTGATTGATGCCAAAGCTAAACATCTGGGGACAGCTGGCCGGAGAGTCTCAGTCAACCGCTTGCATGCTTCTTAAAGAAACCCTCCCCTCCTGGTGTAAACGGACATGACACTTGCAGTGTTGATAATGGTGGTAAATTAAATCATCATGTTGAACGTGCCACTTTGTACTCATTATTTTATTGTGTTTAAAAAAGCATATTTGCTTATGTTTACTGGAAAATATGAGATGTGTAGATAATTTTTAAAAAACTGCAGGGTACAGAAATATCAGACTGCTGGGCAGGAAATACTTGACTTGAGGAATGTGCTGGTGAAAATAGAGTTTGTGTGAGTTCATGAATCTGCATTTAAATAAAGCTATTTTCAGCCAGCAAATGAGGTAATGATTTTAACTTTTATAACGCCCTTTGTGCATGTTGCTGTAAGAAAGTTCTTTAAATAGGTGTTTTTATAATTACAAGACATGCATTTGTTAATTAAGAAAAAAATACGTTTTGGGGACCATTAGACAAAACTGCATTAAAACATCTCATATTTGATTATTTTCTCTGCTATGTGACCAATTAATGTATAATATAGCCCTACACTAAATCTATCACTAATAAGTGGAAATTAATCTGCGCATTCAGATCTGTCCGTTTCTTGATTCTCATGTCGTTGTACGCTGTATTTTAGCACTAGCATTTCCCAGTCATCTACATCGAGATAACAGGTTGACACGTTGAAAATCCGGCAGTTGTAATTCTACATGAAACCACTAGATGGGAGCAGTAAGAGCAGTGCTTATTATTTCCAACATCCGGCTGGGTGACGGAAGTGACGACATGAATTTACACCGTGTTTACTAACGGCGGCCAAACGGCCGTTCGGATTAAATACAGTTATAGTCATTACAGCGTTAAAAAACAGTTTAATCCAACGAGTATAGTACAAATAATTAAAAATGGCAGATCCTGCGGTGGCGTCGGGAGGTTCACTGAATGTAGGAGGGGTAAGAGAAGGTTTTTATACTCACCGTCATTAGCGGGATGTAGCCATGTTAAGCTAGCAGTCAGACCAGTTTACTGAAAATGCCCCACAAGGACAAATAAATAACCTAAAGCAACTTCTTCTGAATCAAGTATGAACTTGCTGTGCTTCTTTACAAACTCTAAGGTTAGCTTAGTCACCGTTTAAATTATTCATATGACTTAAAATTATTAGGAAAAATTCCCTGTATGGGCACATGTTAGTGTGATTTTAGTTAATACATTTGTATGTTGTTGCATATTTCTGTACATACTGTATCACTATCTTACCGGCTATTTATTTGAATGGCCCGTAATGTATTGTACAGTTCCAAATTGGGGCACATTTGCCTGTACTTTGTATCGTTTACGTTGCACCTGCCAATGTGCACATGTGCTAAATTAAGCCTGTAAACTAAATTACATTAGAATCAGGTTCGGCTTTAATGTTGAAATATATACATACAAGATAGCTGATCCTGTTTTTTTTTTAAAGCTAAAAAAAATAAGGACAATAACGCCGAACATAGATAGGTTAAAACAAACCTTGCAACTAAGAATGTTTTCTGCTGGTTTCGATCATCCTGGGTTGATGTTTTCATCATTACAATCTTTTAGGTAGTTCTCAGGGCTTTGTGCTACCTGGCTCAATGTTAAGTTTGTGACTTTCGTACTTCAATGAGCCAGCTTCCTTACGTTGATTAGTTTCTGATATCTTTTCCTAAGTTTCTAAGTTGCAAATACTATTCTGTTCAATGAATTCAAAGGTTGTATCAGCATGAAAGCTTAAGGGACAATTTTGCCAGTGAGTATAAACAATCAAATCTATGTCTTGATTGTGCTTTCAGCGTGGGAGTGGCAGTAAAGCAGCTACCAGCCCTGCAGAGAACTACCACCTGGCCCGGCGTCGCACCCTGCAGGTTGTTGTCAGTGCCCTCCTGACAGAGTGTGGCTTTGAGAGCGCAGAGAAGGCAGCAGTGGAGACGCTCACTGAGATGATGCAGAGCTGTAAGTATGAATCCTATAGAAGCCTCTATCCACTTATGATGTGTTTATTTTGTTACATTTCTTATATAAACAAACTGTTTAGCATCATAAGGAGACACTTGTGAACACTATGTTTTGTCCCTTTTTTCCCCAGATATAAGTGAAATAGGTCGTTGTGCTAAAGCTTACTGTGAACACACAGCCAGAAGCATCCCAACCCTGTCAGACACAGTGGTCACACTCATTGAAATGGGTAAGTACTGAAGGACACCAAGGTATGAATATACATTGCTGACACAAGGTAGTTAAAAGTCATCATTTAATCTGTTCATGTCACTGCAGGTTTCAATGCTGACACTCTGCCTGTGTACGCCAAGCGATCACAGAGGATGGTTATAACTGCCCGTAAGTAGAAACTTGTATGGCTACTGAACAGGTACTTTTATGAAAGCTGTGAACTTCATTTTTTTCTCTGTGTTTGGATTGAATTTCAGCTCCAGTGACAAACCCTCCTGTGACTCCCAGAGCACTGTCAGCTGGACAGAAACGCACACATCCAGCTCACATCCCAGGCCACTTCCCAGAGTTTCCCGACCCTCACACCTACATCAAAACACCAGTGAGTCAGACCTGTTTTTGGTCGATACATTGGCAAACCCTTAAATAACTTGTCTTTATTACCAATTCAGTTTGAAAGAAAAAACAGAATCCACTATGTTGATTTTCCCAGAGTGACATGGAAACACCTTTTAGTCTCACCTTTTTAAACAGGCATCAACTTGCAAGGCCTTTATTGTGTGTAGCATACAACTTTTAAGGTGTTTCCTTTTCTACTCTCAGACCTTCAGAGAGCCTGTGTCAGACTACCAGGTGGTGAGAGAGAAGGCGGCGAGCCAGAGGAGAGACGTCGAGAGAGCACTAACACGCTTCATGGCCAAGACCGGAGAAACTCAGAGCCTCTTCAAAGATGACGTTACTGCCTTCCCATGTGAGTTACAAAGCCAAGTGGACCTTTTATTTCAGAATTTGGTTGTAATATGTTGTTTGTGCAGTCATGTTGGTCTTTCTTCCTGTTTGCCTGCCTGTTGCGCTACGGAAAAGTCGCTGTATGTACATGAGTGTTAATCCCTTTGACTTTGTTTTCAGTGATTGCAGCACGACCGAGCACCATCCCATATCTCAGCGCCCTCCTGCCCTCAGAGCTGGAGCTGCAGAGTCTGGAGGAGACGGACTCGTCAGAGCAGGACGACCAGACTGACAGCGAGAACACAGCAGGAAACATCATCACTGTAAGTCTTCACTGCTGGAAATTGCCCAGTGTCTGTTTGTATTTGGGTCTTTAGAAGAAGAAGATTTAGAATTTTCCTGGAACATTTTCCCTTGGAATTCTGGCCATGATTTAACTTTCATCATGTAATTCTTTCAAAAGGATTATATTATTTGGTAAATTGTCTCGGCAATCCCTTCCAGAACAGCATGATCTCATCCTCTGGTTTTAACTTATCCTCTTAAGGTCATCAGTTTAAATAGCATCTCTGGGGGGGTTAGAGGAGAGAATGAAAATACTACCCTGAGGTTATTACTAATTGGTGTGTAAGAAAAAAGTCCCTCAAAGATTAGCAGAAATCCTTGCAGCTGAAAGGTCCAGTTTTATGACCGTATTTACAGCATTTCAAGGTTGGATTTTCGTATTTAGTTACACTTGTTTCGTGCAAGCATCAATGAGGGTTTGGAGAAAGTGTCTTTGTTTCAGTTCACATGATTTCTACAAAATCCTGGGTTCATTTTTTGTTTTGATAATGTTACAGGAAATTCAGACATCCAAACTCCTTTTACGCCACTGGAGATGCTCACAATTGAGCATTTGTATATTCTTCATGAATGTTTTAACAATGCAAACTAAGTAGTGCTCCAGGTGTATGAAACCAGGACAGTGACATTAAGTTTTAGCATTGTAATCTAAATCTGAACTGAAGACACAAAAGTATGGCAGAGGTTGCTACATTGATGGCTTGTTTGGTTTCCATCATTCAGGATGATCCAGGAGCCGACAAAGAGAACTCCATGCTTCCTCCCAGCGGCGTCGTTCCCTCAGCAAAGGCCAGCGAGGACAACGTGATCGACAACCCGTACCTCCGGCCAGTAAAGAAACCCAAAGTGAGGAGGAAGAAATGAACCACCTGAACCCACAGACTCTTATTTGCAACAGTGGTTTGTTCTTTCAGCAGTCAGTGATTCCCTCCACACAGAGGAGCAGCAAAGACCAGCAGCTGCTCTTTCCTCTATGCTGGAACCATTACTGCTGTTGGTTTTTTGTATAATGACTTCTATTGAAGATATTTTTTTTGTTGCGTCATTTTTTCAGCAAGCACTCTCTTAGTTTAAAACTTGTGTAACATCACTTTGTAAGGAACATCATAGTGAAATACAAAACAAACAGGAATCTGGTCATCTTGTGAATAAAGAAATATAAGTTTCTTTCCAGTAAATGAAAATGTTTTGTGTTGTTGTTCTGTTGACAGTAGAAGCTCAGGAAAATTATACAATAAAGGCACCCTGAAAGGTTTTCATGCATCAGCTTTAGAGTTAATAGTACAAACTCAGGTAGGCCACTCTGCTCCGGTGCTTCAGGAACTCCTTTTCACTGGCGAGCTGAAGAAAAACAAAAGACCATTAGATGTTGCTGTGTTGTACTATAGAGACTAGAAACTCATCCAACCAAATTGAACTCTTATGAGAAAATCATGTATTTCTTCAAGGTGGGTCAGGAAAACTGTTACAACTCCAAGTTTTCTTATCTGAATGTCACACTTTTTTTAAAGGTATTTTTAGACATTTTGGGAAATGCACTTGTGTTGTTTTCTCTAAAGATTTAAACACATTTTAACACATTCTATATGAATTTAAAAAACAAGATATGTTTTAATTAGTGAGGTTAAGAAGAACTTAAAGGGAGATTTGATTACTTTTGAAAGACCAAGTCAGGCTAACCTCCCATCGTTTCCAGTCTTCATGCTAAGCTGGTTGTAGCATGTAAGTATATAAGAGACGGATATTACAGCAGTGTCCATCCCACCGTTTAAATGTTGGCAAGAAAGCAAATAAGCATATTTCCTAATATGTTGAGTAGTCCTGAGGAAGCCAGACTGAATAAGCTCACTTATCTAAGAAGATCAGAAAAAGTTTTGTATTACCGACACTCAGCTGCCTTTGGATCAAGTCATTGAACCAGCCTGCACTCTGAATGTTATCTGGTCCAGATTTGTTTTTGTATCCCTAGTTTTATTTTTTAAATTTAGGAGTCAAAATCAGAGGGCACCCACCTTCACCCTATGTGACTTCTTCTCCAGCTGAGGCAGTCTGGACCAGTCCGGGCTCCCAAAGCACATTGGCCATTCCACTTTCCTGTTTGTCACTGCATCATAGGCGTAGGTCCCCGGGCTGGATCGCAAAATAACATCTGTCAGTTTCACTTCAGCATTATAAAATTAGATTAGACTTCTCTCTCTCTCTCTGTGTGTCTCACCCTGGACTGCACTCAGCTGTACCCGATGTGTTGTTAAACCTCTGTGTAGTTGAGTTGAAAGGTGTTTTTCCAGGAGGGGGGAGTCTGGACCAGCTCTGATCTGGCTGGTACTTCTGTGGGGACGGGGTCACTGTCTGAAGATAGAGACAAGAGAAAGTCTTTCTTAAATCATAGTAAAATCAAAGCAGTTGCAAAGATGTCCTTAATAATTGGTCAAGCTACTACAATTCCCATGATGCAGCATAATAACGTCCTTACTCAGTCCATGTAAATCCCCACTCTAAACTTGTCACCTTTAGTTTGAATTCACAATTTATTAGGAAGTTTTAATTCTTGAGCTGGGATCACAAAAATGTGAGTAACACTTCTGTGGCAAATAAACATTTATGAAAAATTGTTGAATAAAAAAAAAAAAAAGTTTAAACACATTATATTTATTCCAACCAGCAAACTATAACAGGGAACAAAAAAACATGATAAAAATTGTATTAAATTATTTTATTAAAGTAATGCTTTAAACATTGTCCTTTTTTAGTTTATTAAAGCCTATGATAAGATTGAATTATTTACTTAAAAAAGTCTCATTTGTTTACAGAAAATTTACCTTTAAAAATTATTATAAAACTATATAAAAAAACAATTCATCGTCTTTGTTTTGCATAAAAATACCAAAGTAAACAATGACATTCATTGACGACTATTACATTCTTTCCAGAAAAAAAAAAAAACACTCATATGTTCTGTACCAAAAAAAAGCTAAATTACAAGTGTAGAAACATGTTCAAGATTCAAATTAAATGTGCTGTCAGTGGCCTACTTGGTTGATACGGAGAATAGCTTGTGTAGTAATTTTGGTTCATGTACCTTTCCACTGGTCGGAAACCGTGCTTCAGTCCTTGCAGAGAGAGCATATCCTCTCGTACTCCCTGGTGTCTTCTGTAAGTTGTACAGTATGCTGCCAAACTGTGGAGGAAATGGAAAGATTTAGTCTTCATGTCAAATAACAGGTGAAAACTACTTTTTCTTCAGTCTTGTTGTGTATTATAAAGGTTTAGTTGCACATTGAATGTAATGATATATATGGTAGAAAACTGTTGCTGGGAAAAAAACAGAATTTAACCAACACCACTCAGGGTCAATTAACGAGACGAACCTCATGGTTGTCGTAGCAGCCAGGACCGATGTTTGGCGCTTCCTGTCGGGACATTTGGTTTCCCAGTCGGTCTGGCGCATAATGGAGGGGTAAGAGTTTCCTCTCCTGAGAGCTGCCAAAACATATTCTCTGAAAAGGAGCTGTTGTCATGTTGGAAACAACTTGTGGGCAAATAAGAAACGAAAAAAGACAAGACACGCTGGCTAACCGTTAGCGTCGTCGCCAGTTGTCATGACGTCATCTTGTTTTGACGCAGCTATGGCAACAAAGGTTGAACATAAATAAGGCAATTTAGTGGGATTTACTTCTGGGTGCTAGAGATTACTTGGTTCTTTGAATTCAAAACGTTCAACAACGAAACTTTATCACAATTTACAAGTCTTTATTTTAAATTGAAGACAACATTATGGCAACATTCACAAGCTTGACAAACGCAGAACTGAGGCACTCATTAATTCATTCCTTGATGAACCTAAAGCATGTGGTAAACTTTATGAGACAGATAAGCAAAGGAAGTCTTTTTTTTTATACAAATAAATTACTTGGAAAAAAAATCAGATCAAAATGGTGGCACTTGAGAGGGATAAATCTTTGGAGGAGTTAAAACTGAACTAACTATATATGCTAGCGAAAGTATTAGCATACTTTTGTAAGGCCATTCCAAACAGAAACATTTCTGAGCACACTCATAAACAGCAATATAATCTTTATACAGGCACTTCTTTTATCACCAGTAGTATTTAAATTACAGTTCATTTGGAAACCATAAAAACTGAGGTCAGACACGGCCCTACAGCATCCAGCGACACATTCATGTTGGCACAGAAGGCATTCTCTAGTAAGAGATATTAATGCAAATTATTTTTTTAGGGAAAATTTCCACTCCGTCTGGTCAAAACATCTTTAGCACATGCTCACTCAATTTAATGCATACAAAAAGGGCATCTGTTTTGGCACTTGCAGATGAAGATATGAAATGGAATGTCCCCTGCAAGAAAACTGTATCCTAAAGACAGCTGTGGAGGGATTCAGGAAAGAAAACTACAGGAAGAAAATCAGAGGGAACGTCAGAGAAAAAGGGCCAAAATATACAAAAGCATCTTGACAAAGAGGGACTTTTCTAGGAGGCACTGAAGGACTGAGGAGTGCGTGTGTTTGGGAGCGCCTCACTCCACCTGAGGCACTGAAATCGATGGACCTTTGGGGTCATCGAAACGATCCATGGTGTTTAGCTGCATGATCATGTGCAGGCCGTAGACGAAAATTAACAGCATGAGCAGCGTCGTTATCAGCCCCATCCAAATCCCTGCGGTGAAGAAGCCCGCACAGTCGTTGGCGTAGGCGAATTCCGTTTTGTTGGCTAAACTGAAGCCCTGAATCTGCATCGTAAAAAGACAAGCATATTAACCTCAATGAAGAATAGTAAGACTTGCCAGGCACCTGATCATTATAAAAACTCTCCCTATTAAGAAAATATCTGATGCACTGTTTGCTGTAAAAACATTGAGTAGCAGGATGTAAAATGAGGCATAAAGTTGTACCTGGAAGTCGGCAAAATTGAGCCTCCACTGCGATGCGTTGCCGTTGGTGGTGTTCGGCACAAGCAGAATCTCTCCAAAGCTCCTGACGGACTGGCAGTGGAAGGAGTACTCTGCGGGGGCGTAGATGCTTCGGCTCCCAATGAAAGACGCAGTGAGATTGTTAATCTGCAGCTGCACAGAGTCCAGGGTGAACCAGTTCCGTGCAGACACGGGATAGAACCGTTGACTCATGAAAAAGCTGAAAAACAGAAGAGGGTTTCTTAGCCATAACACATCATTGTAAAATACACGTATTTATAGCAGGAACACTGACATGCATTTATTGTTTTTCTGAAAGTCTTGGCTTCTTGAGGTAAAAATATTGAAGAGTCAGACAGACCAAAGGTCAAAGATTGACGGCCCAAAAACATGATGAAATAGATCAGCTCATTTTTGAGTGGTAAACTCAAAGTAATAAAAAACAAAAACACACTTCTAAAGACGAAGCTTATTGAGTCCGAAAAAAATCACAGAATGAGAAACACTAAGATTTGAACAGCAATCGAAAAACAGATTAAACATTTTGGGATTTGCACCTTTAAGCTCTTCATAGACCTTTTTCATCACACCAAAAACACGTCAGGTATAACAGGCTAACTAGAGAGCTTTAGGGGACATCTCTTTCCCCCTGTTTCCAGTATTTGTGTGAAGCTAAGCTAAAAAACATCTCTGCTATTGTTCAGTGGCAACTTGTTGAAACTTAGTTTAAAATGTAGTAATTATCAGTAGTAACGTTAACGTTAGTAGTCAGTTTGCAAAAAAACACGATGACGGTTACAGCTGGCTCGTGCATCGCCGAAGTGGTTGCCATAGGTTTCATATAATGATATGCATAGCATCACCCCGTCCATTAACGGGATTGGCTCCTTAGGTTTGTGACGTCTCAAACCTGCCAACCTGAAAACGTGTTGTTCAGCCTGTCCTTGGTACACTGCAGTTTAAAAGCAGACAGGCCCAGCCATGGAGATGACTGCTCATGTTGTCCCCGATACGTCTTATAGCACATGAAGAACACCACATTAAAAACTTTACGGAGTGGGTCTTAAAGTGCTGTACTATTCCTTTACATTCACCATTTATTGCCTTACCTTAGTTTGTGGCCTGTTGCATAGTTTAGGGCGAGCCTAAAGTGAGAAAAGAAGAAAACATTTATTCACTTAAATGACACAAAACTCTGGTTCTCTTGACAAAATGCACAAAACAGCGACATGGGGGCCAACTCACAGTGAGAAACTGTTGTTGCACATTGATCCTGTAAATGTGGGTGTTTCTGCAGCAAGATCGATCCAAGCGGCAGTGCTGGAGAGGCTGATGTTGAGATTCTGAGCCCAAAGCATTATGCAAGGGCCTCCAGTTGTATTGAACATGATTGGAGGTTTGACATCTTGTGCAGCTACTTGAAGCAATGAGCGCCCCACAGGCTGTTCAGACAGGGATGTTTCTGAAATCACCTGCAGAGATGAGTAAATAAAATATATGTTATAATTCTTTATTTATGGATACGACCTGAATGTTTGACTTTAAAGTATATGATGTTCTAGTACACGAGGCAAATTTTATGCGTGCTAGACAGAATATCTTACTCGTGACGGCTGGGATCCTGTGTAAATCGCAGTGTACTGGATGTCTTTGGCTTTCATGATACTCAGAACCGTCCCGATAATATCATCTGTTGAAAAGCGAAATACAGATGAGCAACTCATTGCCCAAGTCAAAACTTGGTACATGATAAGAAATATTCAGTGACCAAAATGCTGGCAACTTTTCACTAATAAATTCTGCAGAAATCATAACCTACCGTTGTCATGTAGAACTTCCTTGCAAGACTTGTGTGAGCTATAAAAAACAGTAAAAATGTATTTATTCACCTGGTCAAAAACAAAAGAAATTATACTTCTATTTACTGATAAGCTGGAGATTGTAGCAGACAAGTTTTACCTGGTACAATATGGCAGATTGATGAGCAGTAGATTGCTGACAGACGAGTTGATGCTGAGATGTGACAGAGTGTCTGCGTCTACAAGAACGGGCGAGACACCGAGCTTCTCCTGCAGCAGAGCCGGGATGGCAGAGGAGCCCGACCACTCTAAAGCAGGAAGCGTCAGTGAAGAGGAGGAAGACTGCAGTGCAGCCTGGAGAGGAGGGAGTGGAAAGAATTATCACTGTTAGTCTGACAAAACCAGCTTCATTTAGGAGTAATGTTTAAGTCATACAAACCTACCTCAAGGTTTTGAAAGGCGCTATCCTGCTTGTTTCCAAAGACTCCGCCAAAGACTGTGAAGTCATCTTTGCTTAACTGAACACAAATAACGACAAATTAACTACATGAGCAGAGAAGTAGGAAAATATGTCTCTTCATGCATTGCAAAAACAGTACAACATAAACATCAATCAAAGAAATTAATCAGTTAATTGCGCTCAACCAGAGAGAACAGATCCTAAAGATGGGTTAAAGAGGAACTGTGAAAGGGGAAGTAATGCCAGAGCTCATTGTCACACCAGAATGAGAGGTCTGCTACACAGGGTCACATGGTGACTGCAGTGCTACTACTACACATGACTCATTACAACCCCGATTTACACAACTAAAATATCCAGGGGTCGAGCTTTTCCTGTTCTTCTCCTCAACACTACAATCCACTCTGTGACAGTTACATGCTGTACCCATGTTTGCTGCAGAGACTGACCTTGTCCTGCAGGAACAGCAGCACAGTGTGGGGCCCAGAGCCAAAGGCAGAGGTGAGGTAGGCAGTCAGCTGGTCATTGGAGGTGATGTGACCAGCTGCAGGGGGGGCCAGCGCTGGTAATCTAATCATGCAGGATAGACAAAGACAAATGATGACATCTAATTCAAGCATTGTTAATTGCTTTGACACATTTCTAAAACAGTGCAGCAGGTGTATGAAGAGTGCAGCAACGCCCTTTGTTAGTCCTTAATAATAATCCTCCATAATTTGGATTTACCGTGTATTAACTGTAGGTTTAATCTGTACACATGACATGTACTGCATGTCTATCCATCCTGGGAGAGGGATCCCTCCTATGTTGCTCTTCCTGAGGTTTCATCTATTTTAATCTGAGTTAAGGATTTTTTTAAAATCTAAATTCTAAAAGACTTGTGTCAAACATTAATAAAGTTACTCAGTAATAAATGTGGATCACTTCCACAAAAACAACATGTTTTTTTTTTATTACTGTTCAGTAACGACAGTAAAACATGGGGATTGTGTCGGAAACTGCATTTTTAATTTTTTTAAAAAATGCAATTTCTCATTCACATTTAGCTGCGATGGCCAAATAGTAAAATCCGCTCTATGGCCAACTGAACAATGGTATACATCAAAGTTTCTTCTAGTGTTTGTATGCACCTTGAAAGTAAATTAAAGTTACATTCACTTAAAATGGAAAGCTGTCATAACATAATATAGTAAAGATACATCTTTCAAGTTGCCCCCATCTGGTCACAGCTTTCTTAAAACCCTCACCTAGTTGTGAAGTCCTCACAGGCCCTGTCCTCCCTGTGCCTAAACCTTATATCTAACAGTAGTACACTTTCACATTTACCCTCTGTATGAGCAGCCTGCTGTCCCTGTCTAATGTCAGCGAACTACTTATTGAGGAGCTGTGCTACTTTAATAAAACTCAGTTTCACTGCCTTTAGTGTAAATGACTTTGAGTAACGAAAGTATGTAGTTCAAATATGTAAAGATCACAGATGCTAACTAAGTGCATCACAGACTCATATATTGTATTAGAGCTACAAGAATTTAGCTGTGAATTAAAAATGCTTTAAAAATCATGACGATAGTTTTAAAAAGTGTGAGCTTTCTGAAACACTCTTCAAACGGCACATATTTTATTTTTAGCCTTTGAATATTGGCTAGGCCGACCAGCTAATCGTATTTGGATAAAGTAGAAACACAGTTAGCTACAAGTGTTAGCATTAGCATGACAAACAGCTGGCCAGAGTTGACTCTTAAAGTAACTCAAACTTCTAAAAAGAGTAAGAAATTGTAATATTACCCGTCACTGGACCATATCACAACTGGCACTTGTGCGGTGGAGCTTCCTGATGAGAAAAAGGCAAATAAAAAGGCAATAAACGCCATTAACCGCAGTCGACTCGGGCACCTCGATCCTGCCATTTTCGTTTACTTTTCCGCAAAGTTCTGCTCACGTGACGCCGACCAGCTGACAGTCATGTGCGCAGTGGGGCTGTTGAAAGAAAGGACTTCCTGCTTCTTTCATTCTGACTGCTGGAGATGAGAGATCCGGCTCTGTTCAGTGAGCCGGATCATTTGGCTCGGCTCTGAAAAAAAGAACCGGTTCTTTCAGCCCCCAAACATCTCTTCATCTAGTAACACTTCTTGATTTTGTAACTCAACTAATTTTCATAACTAATTAAAATGTAACAACATTTTGACCTGTGACTAGTATGTGTACAGGTGTATTATTTATATTAATTAATATAAATAACTAAACTTATCACTTTTTCTTGTCACTTACTCCTACTTGTATAACAGTTGTATAAACCTCGTATTTGTATTTCTATTCTTGTTTCTATGTTTAGTATTTTGTATATATATATTTATTTTAATCTACAAAAAAAACACACTTTTGTAAGAAAAGAAAAATTAAAGCCACCTCCCCTCTTTCATTTAAAGGAGCCGGCTCTTGGAACCAACTCGTTCATGGCCTTCCCATCCTTACAGCCTGCCCTGCCCTCAACTGCCTTTTTAATAACACCACGAAACACTGCAGATTTTCCTTGTTTGTTCTGTGCACATTAAACAACTTAAGAATAGTCTTCCCAGCCGTGACACAGACATGACACAGCCATGACACAGCTAGCATTAGCTGTTACACTAAAGCTTGTTATTGGCTAGTTGGTACTTCCATGCAGCGTTGAGCAGAGCATATGTTAGGACAATAAACTTCTTTATGTTTCATAATGATTAATTTGCCATAAAGAGACATGTGATGTGTATGGTGTAACTGAACTTTGTGCATTGTTCATGAATGACAGGAACACCTTGCAACTGTCCATGGTGCTGATACACTCTTAAATTTGACACTTTGTTACTCGTGCTATCATGTCAGATCCACGTATGATACATATAAAAACACTCTATATAATACTAAAGAAAATAAGCAAAAATTGAAGTCAAGTTTTCTTCAGTTTCTCTTTTGAGAAGGCCTGCGTGCGGTCGGTCAGCGAAAGCAACTCCCATCTACACAGCTGTGGTGGCGGAGGGATACTGACTGTATCCATGCAACACTGCGCCTACAACTGGAAAGGAAGGATAGAAAAGAAAATAGAGAACGAACAGTTTGTGACAAAATGTTTTCAAAATGGCACAGTATTATTAAACTCCAAGACAAACTCTAAAGCGAAACTAAGCGTGTGTTTAATCGCTCGCAGCTCAGAGCGAGGTGTCCTATTACACGCAGCCATTCAGTTTGAGTCCATTGTGTGGCAGGATGGGGAGAGGGAAGGAGGATACGCACTATTTTCAGACGCGCACTAACATTGTTCTAGAGTGCTCCACGAACAGGGCCATCTTTGGTCGTCCTCGCCGGTGACAGTGTGGACAGTTTATTCCATTGATCATTAAAGCCTAATGATTAATACATAATATTTAACTTTAAACGAGCCGTTTTGAAGCACTCGGACAGAGAAAGGGAGCCAAATCCCCGCTTTTGTGGACTCACTTTGCATTATTTCCTTCAATACCCTTCATTTCTTGAGGCAAAAAGAGGGCGAGACGGGAGAGGCGGTGATACAACATGGATGAGGAATATGATGTGATCGTTTTGGGCACCGGACTCACAGTAAGTAGTCGAGCTTCATTTGTCTTGCACGGAAGGAAAAACATTTTTACTTCCATGTGATTATTTAAGGCAGACGAGTGCAGGCCCGCCTCCCTCCATGTATCCTAGCCCAGAAGTGAAAGCCTCCTGCATCCCTGTGCTGGTGACATAAGAAAATTGTGATATGAGATGCGCTTTACAAATGTCGCTAATTAAACAATGAATATGGGTGTACAACCAAAGAAAAGCAAACAATGTTCTTTGAGTTATTATTTTATTCTCATAGCCGGTTCAGTGTTGTGTTACACCCTGTAGCATCTTTTAGGCGTAACCCCACAGTGTCATGGTCCTCTTTGCATAGACAGGCCTCCATCCTGAGGTCTGCGCAGGCCTGAGCACGGGTTTATTAAATGACTGAGCTTTTCTCTGCTGCTACTCCTGCCGCATTTCCCCTGACTTATCACACCCAATGCGGCAGACGTAGGCCTGGTATATTTACTATGGTATTATTTTATGTTTTCGCGTGAATAAAAGTCGACATTTTAGTAGTTTTATAAGAGGTATCAAATAACCTTTTGTCAGAGGAGAGCCGTAATGACTTGTATTTTATGATTTGATAATGTCAGCCAGATATTGTTCAAAGTAAAACACGTCATCATTAGCATTATGATTGTTATTATTATTATCATTACAGTAGGTACATCTGTGAATCTAGTCGCGCATGCGCACTCTGTTCCTTCTGTCCTCCCTGCAGCCTCCTGTCATAACTCTCTATTTGCGGTTGTTTTCTATTAAATCTGTCTTTCCTCCCTCCTTTTATTTGATGTCAGTTCATTTTTAACTTGATGCTACGTTATTGATGATACAACTTGGTGTTATATCTGTTTTATAAAGGAATGCATTCTGTCCGGGATCATGTCTGTGAATGGGAAAAAGGTCCTGCACATGGACAGGAACCCCTACTATGGTGGCGAGAGCTCTTCCATCACCCCCCTGGAGGAGGTAAAGAGCTCCTCGGATCTATAAAACCAATCAATATATTTTATATCCCTCACTACATCTCATTCTACTTCCAGTGCCATTGTGCATGAGCAGCTGCTCTTTCTTTTTATTGTCTCTCCGCCTTATGCTCTGTAACGCTTCAGCTTCAGAGATTTCAGGTCATGTTCATGTTTCTCTTTCCGGTCTTTTCCAACAGCTGTACAAGCGCTTCAGTCTTCCAGATAGCCCGCCGGAGTCCATGGGCAGAGGAAGAGACTGGAACGTGGACCTCATCCCCAAGTTTCTCATGGCCAACGGTCAGTCCCACATCCCTGCTTTTGTGCTTAAAGGAATGTTTTTTCAAAATAAAAGTCTCTGGCACCAATCATCATTTACTGAGGAGACAGATGGACAACTAGGACTACTGATAAGTCCCTGTAATAAGGAATTAACTAATCACTTATAGATGAAGCTTGAAGACCATAATGATATTTAATGTGTTTGTCCGTGTGGTTGCAGGTCAGCTTGTGAAGATGCTGCTATACACAGAAGTGACACGGTACCTGGACTTTAAAGTTGTGGAGGGAAGCTTCGTTTACAAAGGAGGAAAGATCTACAAGGTGCCGTCGACTGAGACTGAGGCGCTAGCTTCAAGTAAGCAGCTCTAGTCTGTCTAATCAGAGTAAATGAGCAAAGATATTAAGGGTGTAGCGGTACAACATCACGTCTTTGTTTGTTTCCAGATCTGATGGGGATGTTTGAGAAGCGAAGGTTTAGGAAGTTCTTAGTCTTTGTGGCCAACTTTGACGAGAATGACCCCAAGACCTTCGAGGGTGTGGACCCCAAAACCACAACGATGAGGGATGTTTACAAGAAGTTTGACCTCGGCCAGGATGTCATTGACTTCACCGGCCACGCCCTGGCCCTCTACAGGACAGACGAGTAAGAACAGCTGCATAATGTCAGACATATACACCTGTTATTGACTCTTAGATAGCTTAATTTAGCTTAATTTCAATGCATTTATAACGTTAACATATAGTCACCACAGGAAATATGATTAAATGAAGGTTTAACAAAGCTTTTAAGTAGACACTGACTGCCTGTTGTCAAATATGTTACATTTTTGGCTGCCTAGAATTAGAGTTATCATAATATAGAAACATTTTCTGATTAATTATCCTCCTTTTTTTGTTTTCTCTCCTCCTCCAGCTATCTTGACGTTCCCTGTTTGGAGACGATCAATCGTATCAAGCTGTACAGTGAATCGCTGGCACGATATGGGAAGAGCCCCTACCTCTACCCCCTGTACGGTCTGGGGGAGCTGCCGCAGGGATTTGCCAGGTAGTTTAATACAATTTCTATCTAAAATGTTATATTACTTGGAAGATTACAGCTTTAATTTTTAAGGAGTACGAACCCTCATTAAATGATATTCACTGTCTTTTCAGATTGAGTGCAATCTATGGAGGAACCTACATGCTGAACAAACCAGTGGATGAGATCGTGATGGAGGGTGGTCACGTGGTTGGAGTGAAGTCTGAGGGCGAGGTACGACCATGCTGATTAATTGTCTGTGTAAATTTAACAATATCATTTCATGTACTCACTAATATAATATGTATATTTCTGTCTCCTTCCTTTCTGCAGGTGGCTCGCTGCAAGCAGCTCATCTGCGACCCCAGCTACATCCCGGACCGCGTCCGTAAGGCGGGTCAGGTGATCCGTTTGATCTGCGTCCTCAGCCACCCCATCAAAAACACCAATGACGCCAACTCCTGCCAGATCATCATTCCTCAGAACCAGGTTAACCGCAACTCAGGTGAGGATCATTGTCACTCTTTGAACTAATCAGCTAAATGGTACAGTGCACTTAAAGGTCGCATTCAGTTTTCTATTATTCTAATGTGTTTCTGAATAACTTTTTTCAAGTTTGTTTCGTTTAAAAAATGTTATACATATTTTAATTTATTTATTTTTGGAGCCTCTCCTTCCTCCTGAAGCGAACAAGACGTTTTTGCCATTCAAAGGTCAGACCTTAGCCACAATAGGCCGACAGTATTTAGAGTTACCGCATAGCAGCTCCCCCACGTGTGCGACCCAATTTAGGGGAGCGGCTGCACTGCACTGTCACTCCAGAGCTGAAATATTGACAATGACTTGACAACAAGCTTGTGCAAGAAGGCAGCCTGAGGTGAATGACGATTGGTCGATTTCAGCCGGACGTAGAAACCTGCAGCTGTTCTGAACGGCCCATTTCAGAGGCGACCTTTTTAAAAATGTAATTCTGGAATTATGTGAAACAAAATATGAGAATATCCATTTAAAACATATGGCCCCTTTAAATCTTAGCTCATAATTTGATTTCATGCTGAAAATTGACTTCCTAGCATGTTTCTTGATTCCTCAAGTCCTAATTCCTAAATCCTCTTCTATGAACAATGGATCTCATGACAACTTGTATGTGGAGGGGGTCACTCACAACCAAAAAGCAACATGACTCAGCAGTTCTCCTTCGCTCTACAGAGAGTCTAATAGTCTGTCAGATTTTTGGTTTACTGACAAATGTCCTGTTCTGTTTCACTTTACAGCTCTCTTGGGGTTGTGTCTCGACAAAGCAGATTTTTTTTGTGAGAAAAAGCTCTAAAAATGTGCTGTTTGTGATCTGCCCAGCACAAAATTACAAAGTAACAAACAGAAAGCAAACGTGAGAGAATGAATACAGCCTGCAGGCCAGGAACACGTCTCTTAATAAAGGATAATGATGCTCCATATCTGTTGGTAAAAAACACATCTGTTAAAGCAACTTTTAAGGGGACAATATGTTGCCGTTGTGTAACAGCTTGTCTGCACTGCCCCCAAGTGGCCAGAAAAGTGGCCAGAAATCACATAATGCATCTTTTAGGCATAGACTGTACTTAAGAAGAGGACATAGCCGACATTTAGTCACTCATTGTTATGTTAGTCCACATATCTAACTTTGTTTTGCAAGAGTTGAGCCGCCCCCTGCTGGCCATAAGAAAGATTGCAGCTTCAAACTTTTCCCACCAGGAAGCTTTGTGCACTTCTTACACACAGTCTTTGCTTTAAAGGTACAGCTGGTTTGACTTTGTCCTCCACTTAATCTTTTCTCCAGACATCTACGTGTGCATGATCTCCTATGCTCACAATGTGGCGGCCCAGGGGAAGTACATCGCCATCGTCAGCACCACAGTGGAAACCAGCGACCCCGAGGCTGAGATAGAGCCGGCCCTGGAGCTGCTGGAGCCCATCGACCAAAAGTCAGCATTTCAACATTTCGTGCATTTAATTAACATTATGATGAGATTTAACAAAAAAATTAGCAGTGGTTTGAGTTAATCGAGTTTTTCTTTGACAGGTTTGTGGCTATAAGTGATCTTTATGAGCCCACAGATGACGGCACTGACAGCCAGGTAAGAGAATTTTCCTAAACGACATTGTGACCATGAAAAGCTTTAGCCTAAGAAAAAATCAATCATGCTCGCTATTAGCATGCTAATGGTGCTGCTCCATGGATGGCAGTGTCATTCAGTTGATCATCCACTTTGGTCCTAACTAAAATATCTCAACAGCTATTGGACAGATTGCCATTAAATTTTGTAGGGAAACTCACGATCCCCAGAGGATGAAGCCTTATGACTTTGAGGATCTCCTGACCGCTCCTCTTGCACATCTATAAGTTTAATATTACATTTTATGAGTAAAATAGCTCAACATCTACTGACTGGGTTGCCATAAAATTCTGCTACAGATAGAGGGTAAATTCTCTAGCGCTTTTATCTGGCTTTTTTTAACCAAGAACTTTAAGTGTTATGTTAATCAGCAAAGTTAGCATGCTAACAGGCTAAATTTCCTCCCTACTTTACTGTGATGATGAAATGACTATTTTGTGCTTGGCTAGGAAAGCCAAAAGGTCCACCCAACAGTTTTCGTGTCCAAAGGGAATACTAATGTCAAAGTTAACTTAATATTTAACACAAATCGTGATCTTGTCTTGGAGCTAGTGAAGCAGTTTTGGTTCCTTAACCTAGCCAACTTTGTGGCTAGTGCTGTGAAATGGTTGAAGTTTTACGTCTTGTTTTTTTTTTGTAAAAGCACAAAGCCATTATGAACTTGTACATGGGACACAGAGCGATGTTGTCACTCAGAGGATCAGAGGTACTTTATTGATCCCACAGGGAAATACGGAAAAAAAGTTCCATGGCAAAAAGCCCTGAAGGCAAAATTTGAGGCGACAAGTACTAGCCAATCAGAGCAGAGGAGGGCAGGACAGGCTAACACTCTAATGGAGGAAGAAAATTCTGATGAGCTTAACCTACACCAGCAGTTTAGCATTGCCATGTTAGCATGCTGATGTTAGCATGTAGCTCAAAGCATTGCTCCGCCTAAACACATCCTCACAGAGCTGCTAGCATGGACGTTGATTTGAAGTCTGTTTGTTTTATGTTTCCCAGGTCTTTGCCTCAAGGTCCTACGATGCCACCACCCACTTTGAGACCACCTGCAACGACATCAAGGACATCTACAAACGTATGACCGGGAGCGACTTTGACTTTGAGAACATGAAACGCAAACAGAACGATGTGTTTGGGGAGGATGAGCAGTGAGCGGTAGAAGGGGGTTTCCTGAGAGAGGGCGGGGCCGGGAGAGGAGGCGGGGCAAAGAGGGGCAAAAGAGGCGGCAGAGCCGGCAACAGAAGGCCGGGGCAGTCCTTTAAAATGATGGGTGGGGGGAGAGTGAAGGTGGTGTAGGGGGTTTGCTTCTGGGCTCTGCCTGCTCTCAGCCGTTTGCCTCCTTTTCCCTACGTCCCTCTCTCTCCTGTTCAAACACATAAATGCTCACAAACACACACATACACACTGTTCAAACACTCACACTCCTTATCTCTGTCACAGAAAAGCAGGGTTGATACGGTCTTTCATTCCATCGTAGAATTTACAGTATAATCATGTCTTAACTATTCTCATTAGAGGTGAATTTATTACTTGTTGTTGGCGATTTTACGAAGCATTTCATTCTTTCTGTAACGTCTCTCTCCTCATATCAGAGGTTGGCTGGTTGGAAGATTGATGGCATTGAGAGGTTTGAACTGCGAGCTCTGACATGAGAGATATCTGTAATGGCTTAGTGTAGAATCCTCTGGAAGGGTCACCTCCAGTGTACATGCATGCATCTTTTACACACAGTAGTATTTGTACATAGACTCTAATGACACTGCGGTATGAAGGCTGGACCATTCCACGCATCGCTCCTGTCAACCCTGCTTTCACTTTTCTCTTACTTGGTCTTTTACCTGTGTTACTTCAAAAAAAGACGTCGCTCCTTTTGGCAAAAATCTGTTGGTCGGGCTAAAAAAAAAAATGTGATGAATAATTACATATAAATGGGCTGTTCTGTCAACTGATAGTGCTCACTTTGCAATGCTGTTGTGTTCCCTGTGCTAGCAGGCAAGCTAACCAGTGGCTATTAACCGTCACCCAGCCCCCATCCCCTCCCAAAAATCTGTTCCTTTGTTTCTCTCTGTTGTTTGATGTCAATTTTGAATTTGAATAGTTTACTTTCTAACATTTTAAATTATTGAAGAGTTTTATTTCTATATATTTGGTGCACATTTCACTGGCTGAAGTTATGAAGTTTACAGAGCTGAGGTTGAAACTGTGGTCTTCAAGTTTAAAAAAAGGGAACGACAGGACCTAAGGAGGCAGAGAGAGGGTTTACGTAGTGCGAGGCGAGGCTTTGGTGGGAGATCTGGAATGAGTGATGCAAACTAAAATCGTGATTATGGCGAATTCTGCTTGTCGAGATGCGAGGACGTGTGGCGTGGGGAAAAGAATGTGTTCTGGATTCGAGGTTTGGAAAGTGAGGGGTGAAGACTGAAATTTCGGCTGATAGTGGAAGCACCAGATTGTGTCTTGGTTGTTTCAACCCTTGTGTATGTCGTTTAGATAAGTCATTCCCCTAGGGACTAAATCCTACATGAGAAATTGCTGTCGTTAAATAGCGGGAAAAGCTGGATGCTCCCATAACTCTGAAAGACTTTGTAGCATAGCGGAGGTATGAAGCCACAGTTACAGATGCCGCCCCACAAGAATGAACCAAGATGCTTTTATTTGGTTTGAGCCTTAATTTGGGGTCTTATTCAAACGTTTGGGCCCTTTAGAAATTGTTTTAGTGGCAGGTCAGTCTTGTGCCAAAAATAGTGTCTCTGTTATTGGCAAAAGTTGCTGTTAAATTTGGTGGTGAGTGTTGCTCTGCAGATCTAACTGAATACTACAGGAGGGATTTTGTTTCCCACCAAACGAGGGCTGTTATTGTTCACCTGAGCCGAGGCAGTCCCTCACATCTCTTCAGTGCACACTCACTCTCACAGCATGATTGATCGATCAACAAGCAGCTCTGTTTCACCTTATCCACCTCGACCGATCCCTAAAACTAAAGGTGGTGATACAATATCAACTTTTACATCAACATCAACAGACAACGTCAATGTTCAGTGTTGACTTTACACTTCTGTATTGAAAAATGTTTAACCTCTTCTCATCTGGAAATGTCAGATCAGCAGCAACCTCTATTGTTCAACATGCAGAATCACAAATGTTCCAATCACAGCCCACATTTTGGGTCATGTGATCTCTCTGGCCTGGAAAAAAAAATTCTGAAAAATGGCGGCCATTCAAGCGTAATGGACTGAGCAGAAGGAACTTATCCTGATAAAAAATGACTCTGGCAAGAGACTGTGTGGAGAATATCTGTCAGTTAAAACTAAATAAATATAAACCAAAAACTTTTAAGATGGTTTATTGCCTTGAAATTTGTCAGTTAGCAGATTTGTATGAAATCGTTTGAGCTAGCTTAAGTTGCGGTCGTACTAGGGGTTGCTATGGTAACGCCGTAGTTGCGACTGGAACGGAGGAGTACAGAGAGCCTTGTTGCCCGTGGACCTGTTGCCCTGTGTCTCATCATGTTGCTTGTTGATGTTGATGTAAAAGTTGACCACCTTAAGTCATCGTGTGTTTGGGGTGTTGACGTGTCTTATTGTTATGCTCTATTTATTTAAATCTCACTGACGTATCTTAAACGCTGAATATGCTACGCTTTATGTTCCGATGATGAAATGGATTTTAAAAGTGATGCACACCGGATTTACTTGTTTTTGTTTGTTACTTGCTGTGTCATGTGTTGCGTTCACCTTCTTCAGTGATCATACCGGTGCTGCATCATGATTTAATATGATTCTAAGCATTCCTAAGAAACAGGTTTTGATGGAAGGACAGCAGTCAGTCAGTCAGTCAGTCAGTCACGGAGCTGAATCAGAATCTTACAGCTGTGTATTCACTACAGTTTTCACACTGTGCGTCATTCATTATTGTGTGTGGTCTTCATCCTGGAAACATGTGATCTGAAAAAAACTGGAATACTGTTTACTCTTAGATATATCTGAAGCCCTCCCTCCCCCTGCCCTTCCTCAGCATCAGATACTGTCCGCTCTTTTTTTATTTATTGAAAACAAAAGCCTCATGTGTGGTTGTACTGTTTTAATTTCCATCCAGTTTCGGGCCTTTGGAAACCACTATTGACAATATCCCTTGAAATTGACAAAAAGAAATAGGCTGAGTAGTAGAAAACTTACTGTCCTTGTTTGATCACTAGTATGTGAACAATGCCTAATGTCTTGTGTAACAAATAAAATGAATTAAACTATGAATGAAATGATAGAAAAATAAAAAGCACATGGCAAACCTGGGAAGAGTTTCTTTTTCTTTTACACTACATCCAGGCGAGTAACCCTTTGTTAGAAGATTGTCTATACATATATATATAATAATATTTTATATACACATACTAAAAAATACAACTTACAGATGATACACTTTTAATAATTACACATGATTCTGCAGGAGAAGAATCTGGCTTTTCCTAAGAATCACTCCAGGATTAAATCTGATAAATATCTCTGAAGTTTGGTGGACAGAGTTTGTGTGCATTTTTTCCTGCTGCAGCTCAAACAGACATTTTGTGGTTGCCATGCGACAAGGAGAACATTGCGTCTCTGTCAAAGATACAAAACACAGAGCTTGAATCCAATTCAAATTCATTTATGGAGAACAGCACCATCATTCAGTCCGTCAATATATTTGTTGAACCAAACGTCCTTATTATCCTTTAAAAGCAGTTTTGTCTCTCTTAGAGTCTCTAATCTGTCCTCTTTTGAAACCACGCCCGTTTCACTCCTCTTTACAGAATATAACACAGTCCTACTCTGAGTTTCACAGAGTCCCACTTCTTGCTCTTCCTTTGTCCAGTAACCCCGTCACGATAACTGCTGTGACCTGAGCCGAGCAGCACAGAGGCAACAAGGTGGAGCCGCCTCGTCTAGGATTACACATGATCCACCACGTAGCTCTCGTATGGATGACCCAGCAGTCTCTCTACCTCGGCCTTGGGCACCACCCAACACTTGCCTGTGTGACGTTTCCTCACCGAGTCTTTCAGTGTCTTGTCTTGCAAAGTGACCGGCATGTGCTCGGATCCCCACCGCAGGATGCCCCGGACCAAAGTTCCCTCCTTGTGAGCTGCTCCGTCCAGATTGTCCTTCACTGCAGTTACGCTCATGTCAGCGTGCTGAAACTGACCTGTAGGCAGACAGAGGACACCAGTGGTGTAAATTAATGAAGTGCAAGTAAAAAACAAAAGCACTTATCTTTACTCAGGTATTTGAATTTGATGCTTCTTTATACTTAAGCTAGTATTGTATTTGTTACTCTTGTACATGTATGTGAATGCTATACTGTAATTGAAGAAGAAGAAGTACTTTATTAATCCCCGAGGGGAAAGTCCATCTTTATTTTACAAACAAGCTACATGCAAAGGCCTGAAATACAGACATGCACAAACAGGACCCTGTTGACATACACTAATTGAGAGATGTCAGAGTGATGGGGCTGCATATGGACATTAACCCCGAGCAGTGGGGGATTCAGAGCCTTGCTCAAGGACATCTCGATAGAGCCCCAATTCCACGCTTGGTCCATACCGGGACTTGGACCAGCCTCCGGTTCCCAAACCCAAGTCCCTACAGATTGAGCAACCGTCTACCCCTTGCCAGTGATGTCTAAGCTTATTCTTAAGTTCTACTTTTATATGCTTATATGTACTTTACCTTTTAAGATTTACATGTTAAACCAACGATAAGCTAAAATTCAACCTTGAGTTTACTGGGGCCCGTTATAACCCTCCAGATGTCTATGAGTTACTGGCCTTTCTGTGTGTTTGCACGTTGTGCCTGTGCATGAATAGGTTCCCTCCGGGTACTCCGGCTTCCTCCCATAGTCCAAAGACATGCTCGGTAGGTTCTTTGGTGACTAAAATTGACTGTAAGCGTGAAAGGTTGTCTGTCTCTCTGTGTTAATGACAACTAATACTGTTGTGCTTGATTGGTGATTGGTCTAGGTGTACCCCGCCTCTCCCCCAATTAAAGCTGCAAAAGGCTCCAGCCCCCCCCGCAGCCCACCAGAAAAGATAAAAATGACTTTGTTCTTTTTTCGTACCACATTATTTATTGTATGACTTCTCACATATATTTAATGACCTCTATCTAAGGGCCCAGCCCTTACCCAGATTACCTTAGATTACTTTCTACTTATTATATTACTTATAACTACCGAAATATATGCCTTAATTAATTTAAAAAGTAGTTAAAACCATCTCCAACTCATAACATAAACAAGCTAATTATGTATGTCGTGAACAATAATATATGACAAATGTTTTTTTGCAGAAACTTTAAGTACACCTGGTTGATAAAAGTTTAACTAAAGTAGGAATTTGAATTAAGACTTTCACTTGTAACACAGTTTTAGTATTAGCTGAAACTGTGTTACAAGTGAAAGTTGAAGATCTGTTGTGTACATACCCAGGAGGCCTTGCGTTGAGGCAGACAGCCCCCGACCATTTGTGATGTAAAAGCCCAGGTGAGCCATCTGCAGGTAGCTGGGGTGCTTGTAGTGGTGGAACAGGACCAGGAAGCGCACATCCCTGGCCAGCTCGATCCAGCAGCTCCGATGGTTGTCCACGGTAACCGTTACACCCTGCCTCATCACGGATCCCTGCTGATTGATGGGGAGGATGTCCCGACCCTCCCCTTCCACCACTACGGCGTCCAGCGAGAGGGTGATCATGATGTCACCAGAGCCGCCGCCCGTGGCTGAGGAAACGGTGAGCTGGTCGAAGTAGGTTCTGGTGCGATCTTCTACGCCGTGTTTGGAGGGAGCGCCCATGAGGTGGCCATCGATAATGATCCCTTCAGGAGGAATTAGACATGTTTTAGTAATGCACTTAAAGCCCTGACTGTGCAGTAACATACAGTATGTAAACATGTATATTTAGACACTTAAAGCTCCTGGAAATTTAGCTTGGAATAGTAACAAACCTAGATCTAAAAACAGCTCAGTTTGCTGTTAAGATGTTTCTCAAGACTGTGAGGGTGTGGAAAATAACATTTTGATTGACACCTGCCTGGCATCTGCGATATGCACGACAACGGTGCATGCTACAATCGGCTTATTGCAGCACTAAACAGTCTGTCTGAGTCTGACTTACAAAATGCTTTGCTAACAATGTCTTAGTTAGCAGTTAGCATACTCATGTAACATTAGCTGAGATGCAGTCAGTGCTAATGCAGGGTGTAAACAAGCTGCAGTGTGACTTTTCCTTTTATTCGATCCAATCATACCCACGCCCAATTCATTACATATAATACATTAATACATTAGAGGTCTATAACGGTTGTTTCCAGAGGCTTTAAGTGAAATGAGAGCTGTGTTACTCAGCATACCTCTCTCTGGGTCCTCTAACAGTCTGAGAACATCATTAGCCCGGCCGTCTACTGTGAAACACAGGCCCTGATGCAGCTTCGGCAGCTGAACCACAAAGTGAGGATCTCCGTCAACTACAACAGATAACGAGAGCATTAATACAAC
Source organism: Semicossyphus pulcher (assembly GCF_022749685.1). NCBI lineage: Eukaryota > Metazoa > Chordata > Actinopteri > Labriformes > Labridae > Semicossyphus > Semicossyphus pulcher. The sequence continues at coordinate 28,533,676 of NW_027211637.1, forward strand.
ACAAGTACCTCAAATATTCAAGTACCTGTAAATAAAAGCACATAAATATAACTTCTGACCTGATGAGGAGAAGACCCGGACCGTGCTTAATCTGGACGGAGGTTCTAAAAGCACAAGACATTCAGCTAAAGGACAGTCCAGCTACGCACTGAAACCAATGACAGGACTAGACATGTATTGCTCGCAGTGTCTCTGCAATAAATAACATATTATATAACATGATAAGACATTCAGCTGTAGATAACGCCCATTAAATACGTACCAAATGATTCTGTGTCTGCAGTATCGTCCCCTAAAAATGAATCAGAGAAACACATGGACGTTTTAAGGCCTGAAAAGTAACAACGGTACATAATGGCCTCTAATGAGCATTTCAGACTTACAGGAATCATAGTTGAGATCGTAGTCGTAGTCATAGGTTGCATCATAGTCTGAAAAAATGGAAGCAAGCTTTGAGAACAGCACAGGATACATGCTGCTAATGAAGGATTTTACAGGGAACAACAGGATAAGGCTAAAAGTGATACTCACCTTTCACAAGGTCAATATCTGTAAGAGATAGAGCAGAAGATAGATTTACTTTCAATGGTTTATCTGAATTTCATTATTCTTGAATTTGTTTTTACCAAATAAAACATAATTAAAAACTTAGAAAACAGTGATATAAATAGAAGATTCAGTACCTTTTCTCTGAATGAAAGTGGAGACATCTAGTGGAGAGATAAAGAGCATTCAATAAGCAACATACTTCAGCCTGCAGCCATTATATTCAGCCTGTAATCCCTCAGGGCTCAACAAGCTATAATTAGCATGATTAGCATCAGCAGCCAAAGGAGAGTGTACCACTTACCCAGAAGCCCTGCTGCCTCCCACGGCCGTGGCCCGTCTGTGACACCGGGCATGGGGGCAAAGGTGGCCGACACAAAGGTGGCGATTCTCAGGTCCGTCTCTGAGTTTGTGTTGTTGTCGTCCACAGCCGGAGCCGGGGCCGGGGTGGGGGAGGTGAGCAGAGACGACAGCTCGGGCGGAGTGGTGGTTCTTTCAGGCTGAGGGACATCTGGAGCAGACGTGGTGCTGTTTTCTGCCTCTGTGGAGGGCACGGTCGCTCTGACAGGAAGTGTACCGGGCTGTGTGGGAAGGGGTTTCCCAGGCAGAGGTGCAGGGTCGGTTCTGACAGAGCTGAGTGGGGGTGTGGTGCTGGTGGTGAATGGTACCACTGGGGTGGTTGTTGAGCGTGTGGTTGTTTTCACGGTGCTTGGCTGGGGGGTGGAGACTTTTCCAGGTGCAGGGGGCGGTGCTGTTTTTAAAGCATTAAGCAGGGAGGTGGGTGTCTTACCAACGGGAGGAGGAGGAGGAGGAGGAGGAGGAGAGGCAGATTTGGATTCATTTTGGGGAGGAGTGGGCTTTTTACCCAAGAATGGTGCCGGGGCGGTTTTGACTGTGCTTGGACTTGAGGTTGTTGTGGTTTTCTTCGACTCTGAAGGTGTTTTTGCTGTAGAAGTTGAGACCTTTTTAGTCGGTGGTGTATTTGGAGGAGGCTGAGGAGGGTCTGGTTTCACTTTGTTTGGCCTGGAGTTAGACGCTGAACTGAGCTTCTTTGCTGCACCAGCAGCGGATGTCTTGGTGGTGGCAGTGGTTGCTGCGGTCGTGGTTGTAGTGGCTGCTGTTGTGGGTTTTGCAGTAGTCGGAGTTTGAGCTGCTTCATCTGCATCTGGCTTTACTACGACTAAAGAAGTGACTGGTGTTACAAAGTTATATTTAAGGGATAGATTGGTGGCTTTGTCTGCGAGTAACCTTTGAGTTGCAGGGTCAGTAGCGTTCAGTTTGGCGAGCAGCAGCTCTTTGATGGTGAAATACGCCCAGAGACGGTGCACAAAGTTGGAGATTCCTTCCAGGCCTCCTGAACAGTTGAGAGAATCTGCGCTCCCGTTCCCCTCTGTGTGGGAAATCAAGACGTCATTTTCCAGCTTTACATGCTGCTTCAAATCAGTGGCGGACATGGACACCTTTAAATCCTTCACCCCTGGTTTGACCTTCCCCGCCACCACCAGCTCGGAGCCTTGGAAGTAGTTGGGGAACAAGGAGCGGGTGATGTCAAACGCCTGATCGTCCAGATACGTGAGCTGGATGTCTGATAGCAACGGGCTGGCTACCTCATCATAGAAGCCCTTCAGCTGCAGGGCTGCGTCCGCATCCTCGTACACCATCCTCGCCACACCTCGGTTATCCAGAGCCAAACGTTTCATGAGGAGGTAGTCGGCATCGTCTCCAAAGGCGAGGCCAAACAGAGAGGCCGAGCCCAAAGCCCTCTTGGCGTTGCTAAGGATGGTGTCGCCGGCTGTCACGCCAATGGTTGCCTCCCCGTCAGTGAGGAAGATCACCAGAGGGACACGACGGGATGAGAGGTGGTTAGGGGAGGATGGAGGGTTGACGAGCTGGGCAGCAGAAAGCAGAGCTGCATTGATGTTTGTCCCTGTTACAAAAGAGTAGAACAATAGGGATGATTAGTTTTAAAGAAAGAGAACAAACAAAAGACAAAAGCCACCACGTCTCAACTCACATCCTTCTGCAATAATCCTCTTCACAAAGTCTTTGGCGTCCCGCACATTCTGCCGAGTCGCCCGCACGGTTCGTCCTTTCTTCCACGTGTGAACCTTGTCTGAGAAGGTGATGATGTTGAAGTGGTCTCCCTCTCTAAGGTCCCCCAGAATGGTGCTCATGGCCTGCTTGGTCTACTGACAGAAATGAGAAGAATTATTGACAGAAACTCCAAACCTGTAGCTCTAGCCATAGGACGTCCACGAGGTCTGTCCACTTTACCTGTTTTATCTTAGTGCCAATCATTGAGCCACTGACATCGATGACAAATATGACATCCTTGGGGACCACAGGAAGCCCTCGAGGTGCAAAGTAATGCACGAAGTAGCCATCGTACACCTGAGAGAGGAGTCATAACACATCTTTAAGGGGGAGAAGACGGCCTTTACTGGTACCAACAAACGAGTGTTTGGTAGTGTGAAAAAAACAAGCTATAAATGAAAATATTCTCCTGACCTGGACTTCCCCCATGAGGTCTCTGAGGTCCACATCATACTGAATGATGAAGTCTGCGTTAAGACCTTTGGAGGAGATGCTGTTCTGCTGCTGCACAGATGGACTGTAGCGGACTCGAGCACAGCCACCACTCCGCTCAACATGGGTGGAGGCAGGTGCGACAGTCTCACCTGCAGGACAGAAGCATGTGGTTATAATCAGGAAGTAGTAATCTTAAGATGATCAACAGCATTTACATTAAAGGCATAGTTTTGGGAAATCGACTTATTTGTGTTCCAACAAGAATATTGAAACCAATCTCATGACGTCTGTGAGCTAAATATCAGGCTTCAGCCAGTTAGCGTAGCTTAGCATAAAGAAAGAAAACAGCAAGCCTGGATCTAAGATTTAATAATGTGCCAGACTTTTTCTTGGCAGGGAGCAGCGACTTCCTGTACTTTCCTGACAACCTCACTGTGACAACAGAGGCATGTTCAGTTGGAAAACAGAGTGCAGCGCTTTGCTCTGGTTTCCTGACTGAATTACATGTTTTGGGACAGTTTTTTTTAGCCTTTTATGCATTTATTGACAGAGAGAGGAGAGTGGATACTGTTGGAAACAGGGGAAGAGAGAGTGGGGGATGACACGCAGCAAAGGCCCGAGGGTGGAAGATGAAACCCGGGGCCGCCACATCGAGGACTGTGGACTGTATCTAGGACGTGTGAATTAACCGCTGAGCTAAACCAGCGCGTGCAGGTGTGGGACTGGGTTTTGAGGTTTGTGTTCACTCCTTTGGTGGTTGTTTCATAGGTTTTACCCAATCAGCAGCGACAGAGCAGGCAGTGCGCATAAAACAACATTAAAAACAGCATTTCTGATTCAATAAATGTTTTGCTACATGCTAAAGAAGCAACCAAGCTTTGTTAGCTGTGTTTCAAGTCTTTATGCTAAGTTAAGCTAACCAGCTGCTTGCTGATGCCTCATATTTACTGTACATACATGAAAAGGATATAAATCAGTCATCTAACATTCATTAAAACTTAAATACTCTTAACGTTCCCCAGAATGTTCAGCCATTCCTTATACTTCAATTGACCATTTGTGATTATTTTTTAAGTAATTTTTCAATCAGGAAGCCTCGTGAGATTCCTCAGAGCTTTTACTCTTTTCTCAGTTTTACCTTGAGCTGTGTTGGAGAGCAGTCTGCTTGTCTTGAGAGGAAAGACTTTGATGAAACTGATGCTCGTGCGCTCTGTTATGCTGACATCCAAAGTGAGGTTCTGCACGGGCTGAGCCGGCCTCAGACCCAAACTGAGCTCGTAGCGGCCGAGTCGACGGGGCAGCAGCTCCTCGTAGGAGAGAGAGAAGAACATCCGAGCTCCAGACGGCACGCTCACCGCCACACGGAACTTCTCAATCTCCCTCTCTCTGAAACATCAGAGTTTACAGCTGTTAGAAAACATGCAGCACGACATGGATAATCACATTCTACATTTGTATTTAGAGAAAGGACTTAGTCTGTGGGACTGACTTGGTAGCAACAAGCCCGGCTGTTTTTCCTTGCTTCTTCGCAGCATCGTAAATTTTCCTGGCAGCAGCTCTTTCCTTCACCTGGGCCACATACACCTTGCCGTTGGAGGTGCTGATGGTGGAGAGAAAAGAGGAAGAAATAGCTCTCTGTGTGACTCACAGTAGCCGGATTATATTTCAGAAACACGCCTGGCCTGCTTCGAGTTATTCAGCACGATTTATTTTATTTTGCTGCTTGAATTTCCAGCGTGATCACAAAGCGGCTTCTCAAACATGCATCGCACTTGTTTACCAGCGGAGCTCATTCCATGTGAAGGCGAGGCGGGGTCATAAACAGGGCTGCGTGGAGAAAAGTAATTTCCCTCTCAAAACAGCATTAATGAAGAGAGATCTCGCAGGCTGATGACGCTCTGAGGGAGTGCCGCTGGGTGCTGCACCCTGCAAAATCCCAACCAAAACTACGGCTCAAAAGTCGGATCCAATTCACACAGTGCACTTCCTAGAGTTCAGTGCCGCTGATGTCACATGACAAGGTGCTAAATTGAGGTCAAGTGCTTTGAACAAATATATATCTAAAGGAAAAAAAATCAAGGGCTAGCTAAAATAAACCCGCAGGCTTGAAGCGGGTCTTGTTTGAGAAACAGAGCAGAATGGCATGAGTGGAAAATGGAGGCGCTTGTATTTATATGTGTGGCTGGCTGACGGTGACCTGCACGCAGAACACAGAGCTCTTAGTTTCACACACAGAAATGCCAAAGCAACACATTTAGCGCTGCCTTTTTCCTCCCCTATTCGATGATGTGCAGGCGGCTGAATGGGTTCTGAGTGTGCGTGTTAAAAATATAAACGTGCAAGACTGGAGTGAAAGAGAGATGTGAGGGATTAGTTCCAGACTCACACATACTTAAAGATCCACCTCCATGTAAACGCGCAAACATACAGTAGATGTAGGCGTGTGTGTGTGTGTGTGTGTGTGTGTGTGTGTGTGTGTGTGTGTGTGTGTGTGTGTGTGCAGCGTATCTAAACTGGCCGGCTGCCTCAGTAAACTGTGCGGGGGAGAAAAAGGGGGACTGGGCAAACTCCCGTCATTTTCTCTATTAACTTTTCTGACTTCCATTCACAAAGCCGGGTATTCATCTGCCCTCAGGTTCCCCCTCCTCCTGACCTGCTTCCGCTCCCAAATCCAGCTCCGGGCTCGGTGTTTGGCCTCCGCGGTGTTGACTTATTTTGTTTTGTTTATATTTAGCATTTTTGAAGGAGAGTGGTTAGAAACCCGGTTAGTAATCAGATTATGCATCTTCCTCCAGACCGGAATTATAGCTCCTTACATAATTCCCTCTGAAGTTTTATTTCTGGATTCTGCCCATAACACATTACTTTTATTTATTCTAATCTTTAACCGAGTGGCAGACGGGAATGTTGTTTTCACAGGCAAGAAATCATATTTCCCTGACAACCTTTTTACTTCTGACCTAGTAGCTGTCAAAACCTGAGCTGCACTTTCAAGAAAAGGCCACATTTGTTGTGAGAAATGACGATAAAAACAAGGTAAGTGAGGTGATGAATGCTGGGATTTTCTTTCTGGGACTTTTAAAGCCATTTTAGAGATTAGAAATGAAACGCTGCAGACTCTAGGTAATAGAAAGGCAGTGTCAGAACAAGTAGGACTGACTTACATGGTGAAGTTGGAGATGAACGCAGAAGAAGGCAGGTCCACTTCGAAGGCAGCCTCTTTGGTGATTGGCAGCTGGTTCCAAACTGAACTCTGGACCGTTGTGACAGCGTAGCGGGACACGACTCGACACCTCACATGGTAGTCTGTAACCTTCAGCTAATGACAACATAAATACATGTATAAATTACTTATCACACAGGAGCACAGTTGTTTTACTATGTGATAAAATACACAAAATGCAGTCTTGGTGGACTGAAAGGACAAGAGGCAACCGCTAAATATATAACTTCTAATTAATGCATCTTTTAAACACTGAACTACACTGAACCAAACCATAAAGCGCACATATAACTTTTCCTTTCTTCTCCTGTATCCTGTTTTTCCCTGCATGCTTTGCTCTGACGAGTCATCCAAACATTACAAAGCAGTTCCCTGCATGGCGTCTCTGTCCTGCTCCTGTTTACTCGGGGAACGCCGGCGCCTGCTGAGACCAACTTGGTCAGCGGAGGCCACATTACTGCGGGACGAGGCGACAGGCAGGAGGAACACAGCCCGCAGCAGCCCTCTAACTCAGGGGTATTTAGGAGAGCTGTGGTTTGTGCCATACACACTGAATTACTGTATGCTTTTCAGGGGATTTCTTCACAGTTAAACTGCAGCACACACAGGACAGGCAGATGATACCCTGAGAGGTGGATGTTCCCCTGTCTGTAGTTTCATTCTTATAACAGAGGGCAAGACCAGAACCAGAGTAACTGTATTTTAAGATCTTAGAATTTACCTCATTCCATTTTTCTGCGTTCAAATGCTTATTGCATTCAAAGAATATCATAAATGTTTAAAAGGAGTTAGGAATTTAGATTTTCTGCATGAGGAGCTCCACTCTTACGCCAACATTTGGTGAATATTTCGCATCTATCTGACGCATTTTATGACAACTGCACAAACTTACCACCGGTCTCGATGCTTTGCTTTGGCGTTTTTCTCTCTGGAAAAGAAAGACAAAGTTATAAAGTTAATCAGGTAAAGAAGTGGTTTTGTAAAATGCTTTATTGTTGATTAATTTCTTGTTCAAAAGAAGAGTTGTTTATAGATACTGACCGATATTGGATTTTTTTAGACCGATACCAATATTAGAGTGAAAAATGTATTTATTACTGATATGATGGCCGATATAAGTTTAAAGCTGAAATGAAAATAAAAATCCAGTCATGTTTTAAGACTCTGTTTGAAATAATTAATTGTGTCTGATCTGTTTTTTTCTGCAAAATATGTTTAATTACCTTGTAAAAATCCTCCCGAGGCATCTCCTCCTTCTCTCTCATTAAATATTCCTGAATCTGTATAGGCCCCGCCCACTATGCACATTTCCAACCGCCCGCTCCGTCACGAAACCAAACACGTCTCTGCCATCGTTTAGTGGCAACTTGTTGAAACTTAGCTAGCTTGAAATGTATTAATTAGTAGTAGTAACGTTAACGTTAGTAGTCAGTAGTGAGTTTGCAAAAATGACAATGACGGTCACAGCTGGCTCGCGCATCACCGAAGTGGTTGCCATAGGTTACACATAATGATATGCATAGCGTCACCCCGTCCTTTAACAGGATTGGCTCCTTAGGTTTGTGACGTCTCAAACCTGCCAATCTGAAAACGTGTTGTTCAGCCTGTCCTTGGTACACTGCAGTTTAAAGCAGACAGGCCCAGCCATGGAGATGATGCTCATGTTGTCCCTGATATGTCTTGAAGCTCATGAAGAACACCACATGGAGATGTTTACAAGGTGAAACACTTGATTCTCACAGGAGGGGGTCTTTAAAAAATATCTGACATTATTAACTACTTCTAGTACAACCACCTTCTGCACAGCTGGGATGCTCTTTAACATGTGCTGCAGACAGTGTTGAGAGTCTTGTAAACCAATGCTGAATTAATCTGAGCATTTTATGTTCAGTATAAAAAAGTTTTCAAATCAACAGATATCTGAAAACACATGCAGATACAGATATATCTGTGACAGGCCTATATCGGCCCGATAATATCAGCCTATCCATCAGGGTCTAGTTGTTTGGTCTTTAAAATGTAAGACATTGTAATAATATAAATCAGGCGTCCTCAAAGCATGAGATAATGTCCTTGAATGCCCTGTTTTGTCCACAACCCAACGATGTTCAGTTAACTGTCATAGAGAAGTAATTAATGCATAAAGTATCAGTGTATAAAAAGCAGGAATTTGAGACATTTTTTTCTTAATCAATTGCTCAAACGGATTAATCTATCATTGGAATAATCGTTGATTGATTAAACAGTTGACAACTAATCAAGTAAGCGCCGCAGCTCTTTCCATCAGAGCGTATATCAGTACCTTAGTTTGCTCAGAATGCCTTTCTATTTGAAGTTATCGCCACAATCTGCCTATGTGAGGGCTGGGTCAAGATTTTGTGTCAAAATAGTCTGAATCAAAGCCATTCATGAAAGGAGGGGAAGTGGAACTGGAAATAAATGCTTTCACTGTACACAGGGCCAGCAGCGCCGCACGGTTTGGTCTCAAATGTTAATTTTGCACACAAGTCATTGCTGTGTCAATACATGACCACATATCCTGGTCAGTGCTGGGAATTCAATACAAACATAACTTTAAGAGTGGAAACCCTTTATGGGGAAACATACAAATCTGTAAATCATGTAAAAACTACTGTAGCGTATGTTCAGCCACAGTCAGACACTGCACTGGTTACCTTACAGCTGCAAAAGCTCAGTACAGGACACAGGGACTTTTACATTTTCAAAATAAAGTTCTGTATTATTAATGTTTTACTATCTTGCTTTGATTCATCCTGGAATAACTCAATAACTATTTCAGAAAGTAGCATCAGTGGCTTAAACACAAACATAAAGAGAAAAAAAAAAAAGATAATTTACCTGTAAAAGATTTTTTCCTCCAGGATTTGCTTCATAGTTCCTCGTTAATCCCTCTTGCACATAGAAAGTGAAGAAAACTAAAACGCACTGAATTTTAAAGTTCATCATGTCCATGGTAAGTCAGGTATTTAGGCTCCAAAGTGAAGTAAACTGCCCAGAGGTCTCGCGTTGTCAGCGGGACTGAGGCGGCTCGTGCAGCAGGACGCTGTGCACATACCTCACATTTTACACAACTTACTTCTTTGCAAGGGGCAGTCTCTCCCTCCCTCACCTCTGCAGAGTTTAAACCGCTCCTCTGCAGTGATAATGACAACGAGAGAAAGAAAACGTGCTCTGATAAGAGTGAAACATCCGTCAGGTGAAGTGAAGCGTGTGAAGTTCAGTCACAAAGTTGCGCGAGTCCCGCTGCGTTGGAAGAAAGCAGCTCCCAGCTTGGGCTCGTGCACGCTGGAAATTTCGCGGACTGCTGCCACCAAGGTGCACGAGAAATGAGGGATTATTAACCCCTGCTCGACTATTTTGGGGGGGTAAAAAAACACCTCCCTCTTCCGTCCTCTGAAAAAAAGCTGCAGTTTGAGTTTTATTCCTTTAAATTACTCCCAAATGTGCGTTTCTCCTGAGCGCTCTTTCACAAAGACCCATTATTGCCTGAAAGGAACAGTGCGTCGGTCTGTTGGGTTAAATCAACAACATACCATGTCTGCCAACCACACACCAGTTTGCCTCTGACCTATGATTGATGTTCTGCACAATGACATGTTGGAGGGATTACTTTATTTACATTTCAGTTTCATTCAAACCTTCCTAAATTCTGCCTTTTTATTTATATTACAATGAAACAGTCAAATGTACACCTAAATGTTTTGTTTGGGAGCTGTCCTTGGTGCTAATTCCCATCTCTAATATTCCACAACACCTTGTGTTATCTGTACAAATGTTAGCTACGTGTGCATGTAGGCCCACGTTACAATGACAACGCTTGTTGTTTTACACTTTTGCATAAACAGTGCGTCCAGTTTTCTTATTCTTTGTAAACAATGTGACACTTTAAAATGTTAAGAAGAGCAAACAAGTCAGTTAAGACACGGGAACGTTTCACAGACGAGCTGAAAACAGAATCTCTCGTACCGGCTACAGGTCACGTACTTTTCAGTCACTGCAGGAGGAGGTCGAGTTCTTCTACGGCTTCTGTTGTCACACAATCAACCTTTAACTGGAGTGCATCTCTAATGTTTAGTGAAGCTAATAAGTAGCAACAAATCCAGTTTCACATGATTGTAGTCCTTTTCTCTCAAAACAGCTTTTATATGTGGTCTGGAACAGTATGCAGAGCTTCATCCGGGTTTCTGTTGATGTCTATGTTCTGCAACGACAGACACAAGAATATCAGCAGGTCCCGAATTCAGACTACACAAGAAACAGAAACAAATAAGTGCAGCCATGCTATCATACATACACATTACCGCCTGCCATATGACACATGTAATGTGCCACAGACCAGCAGTTGGCAAACCGAGGTATCTATTATGACAAATGTGTGCTCGTGGAAACTCACCACCGGCCTCTCTCTGTGCGTGTTGACTGCCTCGATATTGAGGAAAAATGACTCGACTTTACACCCTGAAATTGAGGAGCAAACCAGACAGTCAGGAAAAGATTTACAGTGATTAGACATGTCATCACTCAAGCTCTCACCACCTACCGTAGGCTATCGGTGTGAGTTTGAGCACCGTGTGGAGGGGGCATCTTAGATAAGGCAGCTCCTCTATAGAAGGAGGAAGTAGAGAGCATTAAGAAAAGAAGAGAAGAAGCCAGTCCATGCAGCGGTTGAGTCTGGATTTTCTGTACCTGCAGGTTTGTCGAGAAAGTAGGCCAGCAGGCAGCGCATCACAGCCTGGTGGCAGACGACCAGAACGTTTTCCTGCCTCTCCAGCTCCATGATGACGGGCTCCAGACGATGGACGAGGTCCTCATAGGACTGGACAAGAACAAAATAAGTATAGAGATTTATCAACCTGGCTTTAATCAGATATCGAATAGTCTGGCAGGATAAATCTGGGATGGGAGTGAGCCAGTTGAGCGAGGCCTGTTAAAGCTGCAGTAAGTTACATTATTAAAACTAACTTTTTGTCACATTTGCTCAAACTGTCACTTTAAACATGCAGTAGTACATGAGAGAGGTAATCATGTTCCTCTGGCTCCTCCTAATGCTCCTGATGGCATTTGTTAGAATCCAACGCTCCCGAAACACAACAACCAATCAGAGCCGAGCAGTCGCTCAGGCTGCTGCTTACCGTTTATTCAAGTCTATATACGAAGCTAAGCTAACTGTGTCCTGACTGAAGAGTTACAATTAACATACTGGTAACAGCGTCTAGTCTGCAAGAAAACAAATATGGTGTTTCCCAAAATGTTGAACTATTCCTTTAACCCTCACACTGCTACACCAGCCGACAAATCAGACTGTGGATGAACTGGGCTGAATCCAGGTGTAAACGAGTGCGTAGCTGTGCGAGTTCTTACCTCACCCTTGGGGTAACGATACCGATACTTGTCCTGGTCTCTCAGTGCAAACTCCTCTGGGAAGTTCTCCTGAATCTCCTCGTAGGTCAGCTCCTCACACACACCCTTAGAGAGATGAAGATAAAGGTTTATTTGCTTTAGAGCTCTAAAGTGTGTGTACACATCAAAAAGACAATACTAGCCTACTAGAGAGTTTCTTGATAAACTCACAGCGTCGATCTCATTGAGGGCCTTCCACTGCTCATACTGGACTCCCAGAGCCTCTGCAGTCTGGATGGTCCTCTTCATGTGGCTCGTCCACACCTTCAGGTCACTGATCCTCTGACTGCTGATGAAGGCCGCCAAGGCGTTTGCATACTGGAAACAATGAGGCACACGTTTGCATCTCTTACAGCTTTATAACCTGCTTGTGGAGCTTTTGTCTCCCCCTTCTGGCGGTGAGTGTGACTACATGAGCACTATGGGCAGGTGATACTGTATGTTTCCTTTACAATTTAAACTCCTCACCTTCTGTCCTCTGGGTGAGAGGCCTGAATCTCCTCCGATGCGACCTAACAGGTTGAGTTCGCTCTCTCCGTGGCGGCTCAGGTAGATGGATCTGGGTGTGACGTGGATGTTCATGAGGTAGTAGACTATCCTGCTCTGAATGTGGTCCTGGACCCGGTTCACCAGGTATCTACTGCCCACGTCGAAGATCTTGATGTAAGAGAGCTTCCTGTTCAGAGTCAGGATTGGGAAGAAGGGAAAACTCACAAACCACGTCCTTTTTTAATGTCATAAAAAGACAAGCATCGTGTGTCCCTACCTGTCCTTCTCATCGTCTATCGGCATGTAGCTGGCTCTGTAGCACTCAATGCGCTGGAGGAAGTCTTCATTAGCCTCATCTCCGTCACGATCAACGTAATCAGGACTCCCGAATTTCACTTGCTGGACAGGAAAGGAAAATTCAGAACACGACACCCCCGCCTCTGCGTGATGCATCTTCATTAAAAGTGAAGCCTTAGCTGAAGATGTTTCTCACCTTAATATTCTCTGCAATGATTTCTGGGTCATCACAGATTGACTCAACAAAGAACACCTGCATACAAGAAGTTATTGAGAAGTTAAATACATCAAAAGTGAAATATAGCCTTGATTTTCTTCATGTGATCACGTGTTTGTGTTCAACAGTCACTTTCTATCTGTTGAATATAAAGTTATAGCTTAGCTTAGCATAAAGGATGTCGGGGGAAACAGCCAGCCCCGCTCTGTCAAAAGTTGGCAAAATCTGGAGTTTGGAGACTCCAGGAGGTGACCGCACCTGGCCCACAAATAGGCCCGCACGTACCGTATGTTACCGCAACCAAAACATTTGAACGCTTTAATTAATTTATTTTTAATTAAACAAATGTTTATTAGAATAAGTGAGGTGTTTTTTTTACTTTTGGCAGAACCAGGTGAACTGTTTCACCCTGCGTTCAGTCTCTACATGAAGCAATCATAAGTTGAGCTGAGCTAAAATAAGCTAACCTGTCTGTCTGCTGACTTTCATTTCAATTTGAATGGACAGATGTGAGTGGACTCGATCTTCTCGTCAACATTTGACGTCCACAAAATGTCCACATCCAGTATGTACTCACTTTGTAGCCCTTCTCCTTCGCTACGCTAATGATGATCGCCCTCCTCTCCCTGGTGGTGTTGGTAGCATCAAACACCTGAATGAGACAGGACACATGGGTTACCGTACAACCACGTGACATTAGGTGCAATTACATTTCTCATTTTGATCATGTTAATCAAGCATCTGATCATAATGAAACATATTATGCTCTTACACACACCCAACACTTCCTCTATTACTTCTCGACCCACTTGATTATCTTCTCTGCACATTTATGATGATGTGAGCAACTTATTGTGTGCAGTATGTCAACCAGGGACTGCACAGTGGCCCAGGTTTTAAACAATCTTTATCTTTATGTTGTGTCTCTTTTAACAACACAATATGGCAGTAACATGGTGCTACATGCCTCAGTGGAGTTCGCCTTTAAACTCAGTGAGACTGGACTGCTCAAGTTACTGGTAAAGCGTCCCACACAGTGACGTAAATGATGAATCCATGTGTTTTATTGAGATTAGAGAGACAGTTTCAGTTGTCGTCTTACTCACAGCCACTTGTCCTTTTTCCTTTGCGAAGTAGGCGGCGACGTCTTTGAGGGCGGCTGCTGCACACGCCCTGAGAGAGAAGTTACACGTTAAGGTAAACTGCAAAATACAGTATCAATGATGGATGGATGTAGCAGAGGAATAACACTGGAACGACTAACACATATTAAGGCTCCTAGCATAGGTGACATATATTTTGTGTCATATCTTGTTGGACACGTTTCATCCTGCTTACTTGCGGATCCTCATGGCCTCCTCATTATCTGGTTTGAAGAACTCAAAGTTCTTGTAGATCTTGACTGCCTCTCTGCGGTACTGGCCCACATTAAACACTAGTAGAGTCAGGGAGAAACAGAGAATAACATTTAAATGACCCGTGCTGGGCAAGAAAAACTAAAGGCGCTTAATGATGATGAACTGATGCTACAGGCAACATGTAAACACATAATTCCTTCACCCTTTCGTGCATTTATTTAATCCTTTGAAACTGACTTTTTGTAGGCACTCCGATCCAGTTCAGATAGCGCGTGAGCTTCTTGGAGATGTACGTCTTCCCTCTGGCTGGTAATCCCACCATCACAATCATTGTAGGAGAGTTACAGAACTGAGGCACCGAGGCTGAGATGGAGACAAACACACAATAACATAGAGCAATGCTTGATGCTGCTGATGTTGGAACTGAAGCGACACATCATTCAGCAGTGGACTGTTAGCCTCACTGGCAACACAGTCAGATGCAACAAGTCTCTGAGGTCTTGTGCCGCAGGTGCACGACATGTGTTGTGTGTGACACTGCCAGGGTAATCTTCATTAAGAGTGAGAATAAGAGCTCCAAGGTGCAGATCAAATGTCTGTAAACTAGCGTAGTAAGTCACACGCCTCGACACAGAAAACTCCCCAAACAAGCACAAACTAAATAAACGGCTCATACAGATACAGAAAACACGACAGATTAGCAGGTGAAGCACAACTTTTGCTGACCAGATGCTTCTCCTCCTCCTCCGGTAGAAACGACCAGAGCAGCAGTTCACTGCACCATATGGCTGACAAGCACAGGAGAGAGACAACCCTAATCTTCAGGTGTGTTAAAATGTCTCCTTCCTGCAGATGGTTACAAATCAGGTCAGCTGTACGCACTTCTGTTCTTACTATAACAAGTTTTTCTGACTGAATAAATCGGAGGCTTTGGTGTCACTACTCATTATTATTATTTAAAGAAAGTTACAGGGAAGACAACAAAGAGAAGGAAGGCACTGTTGTAACATTAAATATTCCTTTGAAACACTTTGTGTGTTTCTTACCTAGTCCCGGCCCTGCTGCTGCATGCCTGTCTGTCTCTGGAGGCAGAAAATTGCCAGTAGCTTATAAGGCGGTCTTGCCAGCTAGCTGTACCCGCAAACGATACCCGGATGGCCTCTGTGTCTGTGTGTCAGCCTCCAGGCGGTTCGATTATGAATGGAGCATGCTGCGTCAGCAAAATGCTCAATGACCACGTCAGACACTGAACAGAGAGCCAACTCGGACCTGGCTCGAGTCGAGTCTGGCTGTGATCCCGTGGCTGACTCCTCTGTCTCTCAGACTGCCGCCTGACTACCTGCATCCCCCCCCCCACCCCTGACAGGACAGAGGTCAGACCTGAGGCGACAGCTTTCAGCACTGACAATATAACATAACCAATGTTGGGGGAGCTACACTGAAATTTACTTCAGACATGAAGAAATTAATTAAATCAAGTGATATTAACAAAATGCCACTCAATTACTTTCAGTGCAAAAAGCGCACCTTGTTCACAGGTCAGACACAAACACAGAGATACATAATGGAACGAGGAAAATGAGATGAACTTCACTTTTGTTTGTTGTCAAAGTTGTGGCAGAAAAACAAGCAGGATTACTATTTATTTTTATTTTTTTGCATTTGTTATTAAATATAAATAACACATAATTATGACAAATTGGCATGTAATAAATGTCATGCATTTTCAAAACAAGTTAGTAAGTAATAGAAGATATTTCCCATTGAGGCCTGAACCTGTCCTAAACAAAACAGTCCATTCTTGACTTTTAACATGTTGATTGTAAACAAATATAGAACTTTTTTTTACTTTCTGACCGCAAATAAAACACCAGATTAAAATATTTAACTCTCACTTCTATAGATTTGTCCATGCTGTCGTTAACAACCAGAACACTACTGCAAAAAGTAGTTAAAGTATAATATGGTGTAGTTCCCTACTCCCCAACACAGCCTCTGACTGCAGAAAACAAACACTGAACAGTGACTTTAAATAAAGGCAGAACAAACACCAGCATGGGATTAATGTATCCTAATCCAGCTGGTTTCTCTGCACTTACATCCTCTCCTGCGGTTCAAGTTGCAGCCCATCCATGGCACCCAGATCTTTAGCAGAGGAGTCTGTGTGAGTCTCTTCTGCTCTGTGGACGTCTCAATGGTGAGAGCCATGAGGCCTGAGCTGCAGGTGGAGGGGTAAAGGACCGAGTCGCACACAGCTCTGTGATCTGTGTGCATGCGTGTGCTTCACTGAACACTACCTCCTGCAGGTCAGCTGACTGTTGCTAAGGAGCAGTCCTTTGTAGGCAGGAGGGGGAGGACCTGAGGCCGCGCCGCTCGTCTGCCTCACCGTCTGTTTCATGATTTAAAAGACCTGAGAGCAGCTGCCAAAATCTCTGTTGATGTCAGACAGGAGAGGAGCATCCAAGTCCACCATACTGCTGGGTTACACAGCTGGTGTCTCAGTCACAGTCAGAGCAGCACAGTCACAGTCAGAGCAGCAGAGTCACAGTCAGAGCAGCAGAGTCATGTGAGACGAGTGCAACAAAGGTGGGAACCTGTCATGAATTCAGATCAGCACAGTTGGTGCTGAACAGGCAGTTCGTTCTAACAGAAGCATGGAGCAGGGCCTCTTCTGTCTTACCACTAGAGGGCAGTTTAAACCTTAAATACAGTCACTGTAAAGGGTTGTTACACTGGAACTGATGTAAGTGTGGAGGTGAGCATGGCTGGCATGCAGCTGCAGGGGGGAGAGGTGTGGGGTCGCCTCACGAGAGCAGCGCTAGGTGAGTTGATTGGCACAGCTGGTGCTTGTTAGCTCATCTACTCTCCCCTTTTTATGCAGTAGTCTGTTGGACCTCTGGTGCGCTCCCACACATGAGGAAGCACATGGAAGATACTGATGTTTTGTTGAAATGTAAAACTGTTTTCCAGAGTCTACTGTGTTTGTGTGCGCGATGGGGAGAACGGTGGCATAAGACCTGCTACAGTAAGTAACACGGTAGTCATGCCACTTCCCCAGACTCCCAAAATGCCAGACTGAAATGTTGTTGCCATTCATAAAAACAGGTCAAGGACAGAGGGCCCTCTTACACACAAGAACAAGTCTGTCGAGCCTGGACAGTGTATGTATACTGTTAAAACTCGAGTTTTGCAGGTGCACTTTGTGCATGTTGATTAACTGTTATGATGCTGAAGTGGAAATATCAAAATATACGTAATTGCAAGTTAATAGGCTGCATTCAGAACAATAAAGCAAACGGAGAAGTCTCGCACAAGACCGTAGTTGTTGCAGGAAGAAGGAGAGAGGAGTGAGAGAAGACAAAGATGAAAAGGGAGAAGTCCTGTTTGTTGTGTTGGAGTACAGAAAGCGTCTCAGTGTGATCTAAAAGATCGTCATGGCTGAAGATTTATCTGATTTCTACGATTCACTCCTCTCTCCTTCTTCCTGCAACAACTACGGTCTCACGCGAGACTTCTCCGTGAGCGAGACTTGGTTACAGACAACAACAGAGAGCATAAGGTAAAGTAGCATGGCTGCCACAGTAATGTCAGACACTTATAAAGATCCAAGTCTGTCAGTAGCCATAACAAGCGCTTTTAGTGGCTGTATATTGACGTATGCGCGGTGCCCCGTTTATCTCATTTCACGGCTGCCGGCCGGTGCTCCCTCCCTGAAAATAATTGTTGTCTCCACTAGTCACTTACACACAAACACATGGGAAGCTGGGGTCTAGGTAGAAAAATCTCAAAGTTATCCTTTAAATAAAAACATGAATTAGCTCAAATGAAAATGTTCAAGAGGAGCACAAGTACCACAAAGAATTAGTACAACAATGAAAGTTATTTGCTAGCAGAGAGGAAACCGTGGGAAACAGGAAGCCTGGTTCTGTCCAGCAATAATAAAATCCGCGAACCATCATCGTTAAAGGTCACTGGGGCTGGCCCCCCTGAAGACACTTCTGCACTCTTCACTGTTTAAACTAAGATGTTACGTCCACTGTGTGGTGGTTTCATCGAAACTTATCTAAAAAAGAAAGAATCGCTTATAATAAAGTTGCAGAGGCTCTCTGTACCAGACTGTCTGTCTGTATCACACTGACAAGTCCCAAACCTCAAACCCTCAATTCACTCATTCCATTTAGATTTAAAGAGGAACATCATCTCCCCAGTCCTGGCCAATGTTCAAAGTCTGAAAGCTCTCAGGCAGTGATTTTCAAGGCCACTAATGGCCGGTGTTTCCTGTTTTTGGGAGAAGCTCAATCATTAAGAGAAGGTACATGCTATTCTTGTGGGCGTTTGCCCTGGCAGGAGTTCAGCACAGCCTCCCACAGGACAGCCATGGGGGGTTGAAGTTGAGACTATCTCCTCTCTCTCACATATACGCACACACATAATGGTTTTAAAGTCATATAAAACAAAATGTGATCAATTACACCAAGATTTCTAGGAGGGCAGAACATTTTGGTTACAAATTGTTCTTGCTGTTGTCCTGAAATGTGTGCTTTTGTTTTTGTTGAGATTATCTACTGCACCATGTTATTCATTGTAATCCAGCTGCATTCAATTGTGTCTTGCAAAGCGTGGCGACCTGTAAACAAAAAAAGCACTGAAAAGCCACAACTACATAATCTGAACAGCAGGATCCAGATATCTGTCTTCACTTTCTGTTTCTTATTTCTCCTGTTAAATGCTATTGGTGCAGTTGCTTTGCTCCACAAGGAAGTCATTCTGTAGCTGCATAAAGCAGAGCATTACATGACAACACATAAAGTCTATTTATACTCCCATGTGTGCTGCACACAGTCAGTATGAACATATCTCAGGCCTGTACGTGTCACATGTTCGTAGAAAACTTTGCTGCAATGTTTGTTTGACATGCTCTCTGCAGAGGAGGTTCATCTGTGATCTCACCTGCGCTGTCACACCTGCGGAGCCTCACGTGTCCCAGCTGGGGAAGCTCCATTCTGTGCTACACTCCGATGAAGCAACCAGCAGAGCGACCAAAGACCACGGACACGATCGACACACTGGATTATGTGGTCAACTGGAACATTACTGATGCTCTTTTTAAAGACACTAAATCCCTCTGCTAAAGTATTCTAACCCACCCGGCCCCCTCTCCTCCCAGTCCTCTCTCTTCTTGACACTTGGACATATGATAGCAGCAGACTGGGCTTGTCCTTTAATGTTTGCCAGGGCCAGAGTTCACAACATACACACACTCACATGGCCAGGGAGAGGCAGCACTCAAAGGGCGCGTCAAAACAAGTGCAAAGGTCGCTGAGGAGGTGACTGTTGTTGCACAGGGAGACGCAGTGACAGTTATGCTTACAGACCACATCCCTCATTTTGCATGCCCGGTGTAATGAACTGCAGGGAGGGCTGTGATGCCAAATGGGGAGGGTCTGATTTATGATCAAAACCCACAGGTTCAGACTTTACTTGCAGCGCTTTTTTTATTCCTTAAGTTATACCAGAACAGTCATTGAGGAAGACATGGCTTGTACCAAAACCCATACTGCATGCTAACTTACAGTACTAAGAGTCAGTGTATAGTGTTCTAGCAGTTACAAAAGTGTGCAATAAAATCAACAAACAGGAAATTGTACAGGATGCAACTATGGCATTTTACTAATGAAGAAAAAGAAGCGTCCCTTGAATTCCTGCTAAATAATTACACTATAAAATCTCTAATTATAGTGATAAGAGTTGTGTAAGATCCTCAGGCATGACATTTCTGCTGCCCACAGGTGTGATACGGGTAAATAACACTTATTACTAGGCCTGCAACAACTAATCGATTAAAATCGATGATTAAAATAGTTGGCAACGAATTTCATCATCGATTAGTTGGGTCTTTGTTATTATGAACAGCATGCGCTGAGAAAACGTCACTGGGGCAGCCAACCAATGCCGCGGCTTGTGTAGCTCACGTGCTGAATTACAGGAAGTTAAAACATCTCCGGTCTCCTTTGGGATAAACATGAATTATTTTTCAATGAGCACTCCTCATTGAGGAGTGTCTGTTGTGCAGTGCTGATGATGTGTCCGCCTCCGGTAAATCAGTGTCCGTTTACACGGACAAACGCACGAATACGGTTTCTAACGTTCATTTAAAAACAAACGTAACGGACTGAAACTCCGTCTGTTTTCTCTCCTCTCCGTTTTGTGATGGGCCCACAGCCAGGCCGCTGATAAAGCAGCGGAGGACAGTATACCGTGGTAGTAAAGCCGTCGTGTTCAAATTAACTTGTAATGATGTGTTTGTCCGTCAGAAAGGACTCTAATCTATCGCTAATTTAGCTGAAATTCGGTCACAGAGACACCGGAGTGAAACATAACGTTATGAAGTTTTTCAATATTTCGTGCCGTTAGTCAGAGTCGGACTAATGTCAATCTTTTATTTATACACAACAGAATCTGGTTAAATATATTGGTTAGTTACATTTCCCTGTTAGACTCAGTTGTTAGACAAAGATGAGCTACAGAGGTGTCGTATATGATCACGTCTTTCTTGCTCCATACCCCAAGATTTTTATCAGTTACAAGCTAGCCACAAGTAACACGGACTCATGTGACATCAGTTGAGGCAATCAGGGCTGTGTTCAGCCTTGACAAAATCAATCAAATCTTATTTGTATAGCGCCAAATCCTAACCAGAGTTATCTCGAGACACTTTACAAAAAGAGCAGGTCTAGACCGACTCTTTGTTATGTTATTGAAAGAGAGGCCCAACATGAATCACCATGAGTAGCACTTAGCAACATTCGGCACATTGGCAGAAAAACTTCCTTTAAACAGGCAGAAACCTCGAGCAGAACCAGACTCATGTTGAACATCTGCCTTGACTAGATGTGATGGAAATTGGAGAGAAGGAGATGCAGGATAGAGACAGGCAAAGAGAGCAACAACAACATATGTTCTTGTTACAACAACAACAACATATGTTCTTGTTACAACAACAACAACATATGTTCTTGTTACAACAACAACAACATATGTTCTTGTTACAACAACATGTCCTTGTTCAAATGAAATATTGTGGATCGTTGAACACCCAGTTGAGTTTGTTGTGCTGTAGAAGTGCGCTAACTTTTTAATAGGGAGGGTTTTAATACGTCTCTGCTGATTGGGCAAAACTTCCATCCCACCCACCAAACAGGAAACGTTCCCCCGAGCTCATTGCACACCGTTTCATACTGTTTTGGGCAAACATGGTCAAACATCGAAATGGGAGCAAAACTGTGTCCATTTTCAGATTACAAGTCCCCCTAGGTTTCATGCAGCCCCCTCTGAAGCCACAAACGCCTTGTAAAGCATATTCACGGCAGCGCTACACCTGTAAACGGACTTTGTTGTGCATGACGGATCCGTCGACAGAGCAGACAATAAACAGAGTCAACGACTCTTACTTATCCACTTTGGTGGTGAATGCGTAAACTTTAGAAAATGCTCAAGTATAAATGGACCCTGCACAAATTTAATAAAGCTATTTAACAACAAGCACTCAGGCATCTGGATAACATTTAGTGCAGAGCAGAGGCAGAAACCCTCTGGGTTAAAAAACAAAAGATCCTATCTGATACAATATCTTGTTCTGTTTGAGTTTCCTTTGTATCCAGGGACTGGAAATTGAAACAATCAAGATTGAAGATAGCCCTTTTACTTCCTGCAGGCAAAACGTCGTATTGTTGCTCAGTGACGAAATGTAAACAGCAAATGTAAACCATTGGCTAGAGTGACATTGATGCTTATTGGTGCAAGCTAATGTATTCAGAATTAAAGTTCATCCACAGACATTACACTGAACACTCAAACACTTTAACACCCAACTCTGTTCATAATGACGTGGAAACTTTGTTTTAGCAGCAGCATAACAAAGAAGCTAAATGAGTTTAGTTTTATTGTTCTCCATGTCCCCGATGTGGGGAGAGGATCTGTTAGACAGCGATATTTTGGTCTGTTGTTTCATTCAAAACTGAACCACTGCTTTTGCCGCGTTACAAAGCTGAGACAATAGTAGGTGGGATTTACTGCCCTAGACTTGTTTGTACTTGATCACCAGGTTAATATTTCGGTGAATTTTAGCATTCCTGAACTTTGATAAAATGATAACCAGATGGTGTTTGGGCGGAGAAGAAAAACATCCATAACAGGAAAAACGCTGGGAGGAGGGTTTAAAGGGGGGGGCTCGGCTTGCACCCACTTGCAGGCTGCAGAATGGAGCAGTTTGGTCAAGATCATGTAGAGTTACCCATTCACTTGTTTTCCAACTGTTGCATGATAACCTCAGACACTGGATTGTTTTTGGTCAGAGGGGAAGTCACAGCCTGAGGTGAGGAGCTGCTTTACTAACAAACCGTCTTCCTGCTTGTGTTTTCAGATATTTGGACAATGTGGTTTCTATCTTTAGATTATTCTGAGAGTTTTCCTGACTCCACACACTGTGGCTTGTTGTGTACACAGGGCTGCAGAATGTGACTTTTGAATCATTGTGCAAGACTCTGCAGGATTACTGAAACAAACACTGCGACTGAAAATCTCCCTTGTGCCAAAAGATTATTCAAAACCACAACTGCATGTTTATTTTCAGACTATCCCTTTTTCGCGTGACATTTGATCTCAAACCGAGTCTTCAAAGGCGCTCGGTCTGGTACTGCACAGTTTTGACATCCTGTGTGCTGCATTTTGCAATGCTTTGTGGTCGTGCCCTTGATGACAGTTTAAGGTGTGGTGATTATTTGCCAAGCAGACAAAACTTTGAGATCAAACTGGTCATATATGTAAGTCTTGATACTAAGAAGTTTGTCACGTTGGTCTTTTTGCTTTAATTTAAATCTTAAATATTTTACATTTAATGACATTCTGCACACACCATAAAGATTTTAGACTACATGCTAAGAATGAAAATAAATAATACATGACTTTTTTGGATTAAGTGCACAAAGACTTTGTTTTGATTTAGTTAATTGGGGATGAACATTAACAGTGCAAGGGGGGGGGACATGAGCAGATAAACTGTGCAAACTAAGTGTAGGCGTAGTGGATTGTTAGATCTTGAAAAGCCGAGGCAAACCGGGTGGCATACAAACGAAATGTTTCAGATGTAGAGAAGCAGGAAACAACTGAGCAGTAAGTAGCAGCTTGAGAATGGCAGGGCATAAAATATCACACATGGACGTCATCAGGCATGTAAACAGGCACAACAAGCATCTTACGTTTGAATGCTGATTTGAGAATTTAATGTTTTTTTAAGATTAAATATTGTTCTTTTATACAACTGATAACAAATAAACATAATTTGTGGAGCCTTTGACTGAATTATTTTCATAGATTCTCTTTGTCATACTATAGTGGTGCAATACAAATATGTCCTCAATCAATCCTCATTTATATGACTGACATACATCCTAACCCCAACCATGGACGAAATTCCTTTGTGTGATTCTTTTGCTGATTCTAAAATTCTTCAATCTGCTGTCAAGAATAAAAAACTTTTGAATCTCCCAAATGTCACACTTTGAGAAACCAAACCGCCTTTCCATCTGACAGATTTTAAAATAGTTTAATCTGCAAATGAAGTGGATTGTTAGATCTTGAAATGCCGAGGCAAACCGTGTGGCATAAAAACCAATTGAGCAATAATGAGCAAGGCAAGGTAAGTTTATTTATACAGCACATTTCAGCAACGAGACAATTCAAAGTGCTTTACACAGAACAAAAGCAAAGAAACACATCATAAAACAAGCAAAGTGAAGATAAACTAAAAACTACGGAGCCCCTGAAGTCCCAAAAGGTGAAACATTTTATCTTGTTTGCACAAGATAACTTGTTGCCGAAAGATAATTAACTTGTGCGCACAAGATAATAACTTTTTTTTTTCAACTCTTGGGACTTCAGGGGCTCTGTAAAAAACAGTATCAGTATATGTTAATATGTTTTCACCATTGTTTGAAACATGGCAGAATAAATTTCTCCTCCCTGCAAAAATGTCATCTACGGAGCCCCTAAAGTCCCAAAAGGTAAAAATCTTTATCTTGTGGGAACAAGATAAAGATTTTGGGCTCTGTAAAAAACAGCTAAAACACAAGCCAAACTATAAAAAGATAAGAGTTAAAGCTACAGTGCAGATATAAACAATTAGAACAGTTATTAAAATAAATGTATTAAAATAGCTTAATAAAAAGCAGCCGTGAACAGGTGAGTCTTCAGGCTTGATTTAAAAGAAGCAAGTGTTTCAGTAGACCTGCACGTTTCTGGGAGCAGCCTGAGAATTGCTTAAGGCATTGGCAGGGCATACAATACCACACAAGTATATTATCGGGCATGTAAACAGGCACACAACAAGCCCATACACGCACATGATGATTCTTTCTTTTAATGTCAGCCCAGTCGGTTTAAAACCCGACACATGCCTACTCTGAACAGCAGCCTGCTCGGCCTGTTAACAAAGTTGATGATTAAGACACTGAAACACTCTACAGAGTCATCAGCAGTGCTATATCTGAGTGGGTTCTTCACTAACCATTACATGTTTGTGCAGTATCTGAAACAAAAACAACTCTTTGTTAATGATCAACTCTCAGTGATTCACACATCCCACTGAAACATTACTCTGACAACACTGATTAGTGAAGCGATTTAAGTGTTTTTATTACATTCGTCAACTTGCCACAAACAACTCCAAATGAAGTTGCACGGCTAACATGCTATCACCGTATACGTTGATAAATGGGAGATAATATGTGTGAATCAAAATGTTTCTTTGTCTCTTCTGCAGTGATGGGGTCCAATCCAGCCCTGGCGTTCGTCCTGCTGTTTTCAGCAACTCTGTCCTTCAGTTGTGATTGTAGCAAAGTCCTGGTTTACCCTATAGATGGGAGCCACTGGCTTAACATGAAAATCCTGGTGGAGGCCCTTCATTCAAGAGGCCATGAAATCACGGTGATACGTTCTTCCAACAGCTGGTACGTTTCTGAAACCTCACCCTATTACACCTCTATCACCATCCCCCAGGAACAGTCTCAGTACTTGGAGAGCCCAAGCTCCATGACCTCCTTCTTGCAGAAGTCATTGGAGATCCGTCGGGCTAAAGGATCACTGTGGGCGTTTATTGAATTTTATAAGAACCTTTTCCACATGATTGGGGAGTCACAGAAAGGTATTGCCCAACTGGTTGTCAGCATATTTGAAAATAAGTCTCTAATTAAGGAGCTTAGGGAAACTGGATATGATCTTTGTCTGACTGATCCTGCATTTCCGGGTGGAGCGTTGT
The DNA here is from genome assembly GCF_022749685.1 of Semicossyphus pulcher. Taxonomy (NCBI): domain Eukaryota; kingdom Metazoa; phylum Chordata; class Actinopteri; order Labriformes; family Labridae; genus Semicossyphus; species Semicossyphus pulcher. The sequence continues at coordinate 28,559,070 of NW_027211637.1, forward strand.
TGGGTCACTATCTCCAGCTGCCCATGGTTTTCAATGTGCGCTGGCTTTTTAATGGAGATGCACACTTTGCCGTTGCTCCCAGTCCTCTCTCCTACATTCCTCAATTGTTCTCCCAATACACTTACAAGATGGACTTTTTCCAAAGAGTCGGTAATATTGTCCGTCATGGCATACTTGTTTACATGTACCATTATGTCTCAAATCCACCATTCCAAGCTGTGTGCGATCAATATTTTGGACCGGATGTGAGTGTCATGTCCCTCATGCAGGGTGCTGAAATCTGGCTTCTGAGGGTTGACTTTACATTTGAGTTCCCTCGTCCCACCATGCCCAATTTTGTCTACATTGGAGGGTTCCAGGGTAAGCCCTCCCAGCCTCTTCCCTCAGATTTGGAGGATTTTGTGCAGAGTTCAGGTGAATATGGGGTGGTGATCATGACTCTAGGGACACTGCTGGGTGACCTCGGCCCTGAGATATCGGAAATAATTGCCTCAGCGTTTGCCAACCTCCCTCAGAAGATCGTGTGGAGACATCTCGGGAAAAGACCTGCAGCTCTGGGAAACAACACCATGCTGGTCAAGTGGCTTCCTCAAAACGACTTACTTGGTCACCCTAAAACCAAAGTGTTTGTCACGCATGGGGGCACCAATGGAATTTACGAGGCCATCTACCACGGTGTCCCAATTCTGGGCCTTCCTCTAATCTTTGACCAGTTTGACAACATGGTGCGTATGAAGGCTCGAGGAGTGGCTGAGTTTCTTGAAGTAACAAGCTTGGATGTTGAGTCCATGACAAGTGCTCTGAAGAATATTCTGGACCCAGAAAAGTCATACAAACAGAATATGGTCAAACTTTCACAGCTTCATCGTGACAAACCAATAAAACCAATAGACAATGCCATTTTCTGGATGGAGTACGTCATGCGGCACAAGGGAGCAGCACATCTGCGCACCGAGTCATACAAGCTGCCGTGGTATGTCTATCACAGTGTAGATGTGATGGCATTCTTTGTAGCATGTGGTTTGCTAATCAGCACTTTAGTTTGGGTGTCCTGTAGATGTCTCATTGGATGTTTAGTGAAGACAAAGAAGTCCACATCCAAGTCCAAGAAAGAATAGATAACATTAAGATAACAAAGTCTAAGACCATTGATAAGAGTGAGCTAGGCCTAAATCAGACAGCAGGGAACAATAAACAGACTTACATGAAGTATAATAGCTTTAAAATGTGAAAACTATTAGCACGAGTCTCTCTACTGACCTGTTTTTGTTATTTTGCACATTTCCAAATTGCCGCAGGAGTCACTTTTTGATCTTTGCTTGTGTGACTAATTGTGATTGCTTTGAGTGATTGATTGATTTACATTATATTGTTGTATTTCCTCTTTTCTGTTATGGATTATCTTACGTTTGAATGCTGAAATGCCAGGGTCTAAGTCAGAACAATAAAAGGCTTGATTTGATTTGAGAATTTAATGTTTTTTAAGATCAAATTTTGTTCTTTTATACAACTGATCACAAATAAACATAAATTGTGGAGCCTTTGACTGAATTATTTTCATAGATTCTCTTTGTCATAGAATTATTTTCAGTTTAATAATACTGTAGTGGTGCAATACACAGAATAGATAACAAATATTTCCTCATTCAATCCTACTTCATATGACTGACATACATCCTAACCCCAACCATGGACGAGATTCCTTTGTGTAATTCTTTCGCTGATTCTAAAATCAGCAAAATCATTTAATCATTCCAGTTATTTTTTGCAGTCGGCTAAAATCGTACGTCGATGTTTTGGATGTTAAAAACATCCTCTTTAGGAGTACTTCAATCTGCTGACAAGTATAAATAACCTTTGAATCTCCCAAATGTCACACTTTGAGAAACCAAAAAGCCTTTCCATCCAACAGATTTTAAAATAATCTGCTTGTGGGTTGTTAGATGTCCTTACCCATACTGAATCAAAAGCACTATTTCTATACAGTAAAATCACTAATGTTAGAGTTTGCAGGATTTTGCCCAACATTTCTGACATTGTTCAGATGTCTTCTTTGTCTCTTGAGGCCTCAAAATGAGTCAACAATGACGCTCAGTGTGGTACTGCGTGGTTTTGATATCTGCCGTGTTGCATTTTGCTACGGTTTGTGGTTGTGGCCTAAATCACAGATGATGTGGCAATAATTTGCCAAGCAGACAAAACTTTTAGAGCAGATTAGTCATATATTTAATTCTTGAAACTAAAATGTTTGTCATGTAGGAACTTTTTGCTTCAATTTCAATCTTTAAATATGTTATATTCAATTAATTTCTGCGCATTGTAAAGGCTTTACAACTAGGCTACATGCTAAGATTAAACAGAAATGACGCATGACTTTTGTTTTGATTAAGAGCACAAGGACTTTGCCTTGGTTAATTGGGGGTGAATATTAACAGTTCCAGGAAAAGGAAAACAGAGCAGATAAACTGTGCAAACTACGTGCCAATGTGGTGGATTGTTAGATCTGGAAAAGCCAAGCAAAGGAAAACTGAGTGGCAAAATATAAGAACACCACACCTCAATGATTTAAAAAGAAATGTTGCAGATGTAGAGAAGTTACAAAACATTTGGGGAAGAAGTAGGGGCTTGAGAGTGCCATTGACAGGGCATAAAATAGCACACATGGAAATGGAAACATTGAAACTGTAACAGATTTTAATCAGCCAGTGAGCAGAATTTCATGGAACAAAAGTATTTTTATCTCTATATGGTAAAATTATACATTTTAGAGTTAGAGGGATTTGGCGCAAGTGTCCATTGGAAAAAAAAATCAGATCTTACTGAGACTACTATTAATAAATGATTTAATTGAATAGGGGTTATACAGAGTCCTACAGTATACCAGCAGCATTATAGTCTGTTGCTATCACTTTATGATCTTCCTGCTCAAGCCTTTGATGTGGAGTTTATGCTGCAGGCAGCGAAGCACATATAATTTGCATCTTATTTTTACACTATCACTTCCTGTTATATTATAGCAGTATATGCAAAGCATGGGGCCTCCAATCAGAACATGTAGTCTTTTTTTTTTAGAAAGTGAAAGTAAGTTTTCAAGTGAATTTTCTTTTCTTTAATCTGAGCCTTTTCAAGCATATTAACAGCAATATAAACGCTACATACAGCAACAAACAGCTAGTACATAAATGTCTAAGTGGCAGACAATCATTTGACTTCATTAACATATAAGAGCATTTACACCAGGAGAGATGCCACATGACAGCTAGGTTTCAAAATCTACAGAATTCACAGACACACAGTCAGATTTACACACAACTATTGACATGTTTATTTGTTTTAAATGTCATTTGAGGTTTGCGTCATCGGCACACTGCTGGAGTGTGTTGATGGCAACTGGCTGAACATCTGACGAACTCGCTGAGGTAGTTGTCTGAGCTGAGAAAGAATTTCATCATTTCCATGGAGGTAAACCAGAGGGTTGAGAGCACTGTTCAGACACACGAGGCTACGACTTATCTGACGGGCGATGTAGACTCCATTAAACCATTCACGACAAATACCCTGTTTAGTCAGAACTCTTGCCAAAAGGTTGAGGTTCTTCAGCACATGGTAGGGGATGTAACAAACAGAGAAAAGAAGAACCAAGATGAACAACAACCTCAAACTTCTCTGCTTCAGTACCTTGTCAATGGTGTTTGTGCGGCAAAGAACAACTACCGTATGTCCATAGCAGCCCAGTGTGATGAGGAGAGGGATACAAAACCCAATGAGTGTCCATCCAAAGCTGTAATTCAGGTAATCGTTGATGTGGTTCCAGTCGGTGGTATCGTAGCATTTTAGAGCGTTGTTTCCAAAATATTTGGGGTAGAACATGTCAGGAAGACTTAGCACACCCACGATGGACCAAACCATGACTGAGATAGTGACAGAGTGGGTGACCCTTATTCTTCCCCTCACTTTCATTGGGTGGACAATGGCCAGGTATCTGTAGACACTTATACAAGTGAGGAATCCAATGCTGCCATACAAATTCAGGTTGAAGCAGAATCTTGTTATCTTGCAGAAAGTATCTCCAAAGATCCATTTACTCTTCATTAAGTAGTACACAACCAAAAATGGGAGTGTGAGCAGATACAAAATATCAGCAAGTCCAAGGTTGAGAACAAACACATTGACGTTACCCAGTTTCTTCCAGTTGTGCAGCAAAGACTTCAGTCCCCATCCATTCGCTGCTACACCAATGATGAACACTAAGATGTAGACAGGAGGCAGGAATCTTCCCGTAAAGTCAAAGCTGATATGTTGGCAAGATGTGTAATTCATTTTCTTAGAGAGAGCAGGTAGTATTTTTCCTTCTCTGTGAATGTGCCGGTCTTCTCTACAAATAGAAACTGATCACAGCATGCGTTCAGAGAACATTTCCTGTTTAATCCCCTGCTTCTACATACCACAACTGCATGTCGGCACCTGTCACGTTCAGGAAGTGGCAACGGTCGTCTGGTTTTGGAGACGTTTCGAAGCTGCAATTTATAAAATCAATGTAATCTCAAGCAAACTGAGCCAACACCCGATTAGAGGTTTATAAGTACTCATGTTGGGCTGTAGATATAGATTTTTCGTCCTCCTCTGATAATACCTTATGGTAAATAGAAGCATTTACAGTGCAGCTGTAATTAAACATCTTATGACTCAGCACCAGTAGAGTTTTAAGCATTTACGAGAAGCCTATCACGTTGGACTTTCCAAATAAAGGTTAAAGTTTGCAGTGCTCATCTGTAACCTATAACTGTACAGTGGCAGGTTTCATATCTCAAGGAAGGCATCTGTTATCTGCAGATCTATTTAGCACATCTTGCAGCAGGGTCCATCTGCTCATGCAGATTGTAGCCTTCTAAAAAATGTAAGGGTTTGTTTTATATATTCCTCTTGTTACCTCCTAAAGTAATAAAATCCTCTTGGAATTTTTTTTTCACAGTTAACTGTCTGTAATAAGTTAAAACATCGTCACAAGTTTTATAGTAGGCTGGTTGGTCTGATGATTGCTTGATATTAATTGATTCAAAAGTACTTTGAATGTATATAAGGTGCCCAGACTTCATTAAATAGCATCAAAATAATATTTAAGACAAAAATCCCACCTATGGAGGTCTGGGCAAAGCCCCTATAAAACTCCCCAATGTCCTCAAATCCTAGTACGCTGTAAGAGAGATACTAACACTGAAATATATCAGTGAATGAGGTCTTTGCTGAAGTACTGTGTTGGAATACGGTACGCAAATAATGAAATACAGAGTGATGACCCAGTACTGATGGGGTTATGTCTTGGTGGCACCACAATGTCTTGAGCTGGCCATGGAAAACCTACACTGTAAAAAGATAGAACAGAAGTACCCCTTTTATTGGGTTTAAAATTAAATTGTTGATTTGGGTACAATCTAGCTACCTCGAGTGATTAGGATTGTCTCACAGTAACAAGTGAAAAGGTCCATCTTTGATTGAGTGATTTAGAAATGTTATAAGGGCAACACAGTAGAGGCATCAGGGAATTGTGACCTGGGGAAGCGTTGGGGGGGTTGAATTGTTTATAGCAGGTGCTAATGATATGTGATGCAACAGCCAATGACAAATGGCATTACAACAGAAAAACGAGATTCACTTTTCACAGGTATAGAATTGAAAAGCACGGTAATAATTGTACAGTTAAAGCACAATCAATCAATTCTTCAAAGTTAAAAATGACCAAATCAAATGCATCCAAAAAGTTTAAAACATCCACAAACAACCCAAATCCAAATTATAGACACAGCAAAAAGCAAAATACTTTAGCTGTGAGCAAAATCTGACTAAATACGGATATGAAGATTCAGTAAATGTTATTGTTGAAACAGCAACAAACCACTCCTGCTAGCTAGCACCTGCCTGCTAGCTGTAGCTAACATTAGCTCAAAACACACAGCACCTGACAGTAGTAGCTAACTTTCAGCTCAGGATGCTAACTTACTGTTTTAATCCAGCTCGGTCAGACAGATAGACTCTTCTTCGCCGTCCTCCTCTTCGTCCTCATCCATCTGTGGCATCCCAATGTCTCCACCATGTTAGCATCCTCATTGCTGGAATTAGCAGTCTGATCGTTGACACAGACATCATCCACTCTCCTTGTTTTCATATCAGTAAGTAAAGTAACTTGGTCCATAATCAGCTTATTCGAACGAATTTATGTTTTTTTCCTGAATTGATTAGACACTTGTAGGAACTACTAGTCTACAAACTGTTAGAGTAATGTATGTTTATGTTGTCCAACACATTTAATCAGACTTGCAACTATATAAACAAACCAATTAAATGTACAACAAGCAGCAACGGCCAACGGTCATAAAAAAAAAACGGTCAAGGGTCATCATCACTCGCGTCAATATGTCAACGTCATTACGTAAATTAAAAAAATGATTAGGCTATATTATTTTTTTTATTTAATTTTATACCTATACATTTATTAAATATATACATTTAAACCAGATCGATGTCTCCATAAGTATTTTTTCCAAAATATTTTCATCACAAAATGGGGGCTTAGACACTTTTATTTTTCCCTGGGCTAAAGCTCATCCTTACCCTTTACTTTAAATGTATATTCATTCTCTGATGATACGATGATGCCCTCAGCAGTACATTATTTTGTCCACTAGATGTCAGGATGTCTAACAAAGTAATCTGGTCTGAATGGAAAAGGGCCTCAGAGACGCAGTGCATGTTTCAACAAAAATACAAATTACTGGTGATACTAGTCATTAATTTGAGTTCATTTTTTATATGAAACACCAAAATTGATTTCAATGGTTCTGAGTACTCATGTGTGCTTCAAACAACACCTTACAACCCATCAGAAAGACAAACAAGTGCACTTGTTATAAGTAATATGTTGTGGAAAAGTACCTAAAAAGCCACCACGTACAGAATGACAGTATAGTTCTGGGAATCCTACAGTGAGAAAGTAGATGTATATTGAAACATTTTTCACTTTACATAAGAGGCTTTACAGAAATATTTACAACAAAGCTGAAAATGAAGAAATAAGTGCAATGTCATCTTATTACAAACACACAAATAAAACTGTACAAGTCAAAGCTGCATTGCTCACGTCAGAAAATGTCTGTCAACACAAAGGTTGGGGTCATTCTTTGGGATTATTTCTCTCAAAATAAAACATTTTTTCATTTGAACATTACATGTTTTGCTTTTAAACACATGTATTGCTTTTTAGCACGGTACACCTAGCGTTAAAATGATCTTCCTAACCAAATTATATCGTGTCCTGAGTCCTTAATTCATACCTTAATTGGAATTACGAGAAATTCTTTTTCAGGATCCAGATATGTTCAAGCTGAATAACAAATCTACCTGACCCACTTGCTCAAAATGTTCAACCCAGTATAAAATCAATCAACCTTAACTTTGAGCTCCATACGATCGGCTTCATCCTGCTTCAACCAATGAAGGAACATTGCAAGAATCAGAACCGAACTTCATCCTAAAGATTCGTAAAAGTCCACCATGCTTTATCGCATAATTTCCACTATATTGAGTAAACATGTTCAGAACTCAGAACCAGTGCTTTCAACAAAAGCAAATATAAATCCTGTGACACCAGTTCAGTTTCTCTCCATTGGCTCCCTGTCAATCTGAGGACTGATTTTAATACTACTTTTATCATATAAGGCATTACATGATAAGGAAGAGGAGTTATTGTGCCCTCTGTCCCAAAGAGGAAAAGGTTCAAGAGAAGTCAAATCAGTGCACATCTTTCTTAAACCCCTTTTACTTTGTGGGTTACACACACACCTCCCTTTGTGTTATATTTCGTCTTCTCTGTCTCCGTCTTTCTCTCGTCTTCGCCCTGTGAAGCACTTTGTAACTTCTGTGTTCAAAAGTGCTGAATACTGTAAAATAAGTTTGCTTGATTTCTCTACAATCTTTGATATGGTTAAAAACCAACATCCTATCAGCTTTGCAAGGTTAGAAGTATGAGGGAGTTGTGAAGAAGTGCAGAGCGAGATTGTACAAGTGTGAAGATCAGTGTTCGTCCAAACTCAATCACAGTTTTTAGCTACATTAATAATTTTCTCTTTCAAGGTCCATTGATCAGAAGACGCCTTCATGGATCCATATTGTCATAGATGAAGTGACTGGCCCTGGTCTGTAAAGTCTCTATGCTCTGAATAAATCAGTGTTAGATCAGGGCCTGAATCCCCACAGGGCCGGGTTGCTATAAGGCGCGTAGGGGCAGTTGTTGTGACAAACACACGAGTGGATCATCATCACAGGTCTCTGTATGAGTCTGCCGGTGGGGCAGCGGAAGGTAACGCCAGCAGTGCTGGTTTGATACGGCGTGCAGCAGCGGGAGTCCGTGCACTGCCCGCAGTACCGGAGCTTGTAGGCCTGAGTGCTGTAGCAGCCCTGGTGAACGAGCCGGATGGGACCTGGCGAGGTGTAGCTGGCCTTGCACCACCTCTGCCGTCCCCACTGAGAAAACACAGAGAGGCAGAGTCAGAGGAGAAAGTGCAGGTAAGCAAGCATTTATTTTGGTGTTTGCAGGTCAAAAGATGTCTGGATGTCCAGTTCAAAGCTGCGTGAGTTGTTTTCAATTTTCAGTGACAGTATTTCATTAAACAGGAGCTATGTACATGTTAAAATATGGTTAATGAATGTTGTTTAAGATATTTTAAAGACATCTAATTTAAGACCAGCAAAACACACTAATCAAGTTTAAATTAGAGAACAGTTTTAGTTATGCAACTACCTCTAAGCTGCATAAATAATATAGATTAATATCTAAAGGTCAACTTAACTAACTTATTTGCAGCAGTTTTCTTCCCTGCATTTGTTGGAATAAGATTGCTATAAGAGCTCACCATGGGGTTCCTTGGTGTGGGCTGGACTGTATTACAGGGCCGCACTTTACAAAGCCGGGTTTCCATTTGCAGCTTGCAGGCTGGGTTCTGGTTAGAGACCCGCGTGGAGACCCCGGCCCCACAGCTCTGAGAGCAGGCACTCCACTGGGTGCTCCGCTCCACACAGGGGGGAGCAGTCGGGACGAGTTTGTGTAGGAGATGATTCCTGGAGAGAGCTGGCCACACCCTGCTGGGTCTCATGGCTGCAGGAATAAAACAAGCAAGAGCAAGAAACAAAGTCAGATCAGGACCGCAGACATGACGCAGCATGTACGAAAGCCGGTTTTATTAGATCTGATTTAATATCATTCACTGGGCTATGGGTACGGCTGCTAACCTGTTTGTTTTGCTCTGGTGATTTGGTGGTTGGTAATTAACTTAAGTTTCCATGAGTGAGCCAGTCGTTAAGTGTCATGTCAAGTGTTGGTTGGCAGTAGGTTTCACTCTGCTACAGGGGCAAGGCTACAGCTAACAGGGAAAGAATGGATTTCTACAACTTTAAATTAACTTGTGTTTAGTGTGCTTGGAGTTTTGTTATCTTGAGGATAAATCAAGCGTCATGTTTCTCTGTGTATTCAAGAGGAACTGAAAGAAGGAAACTAGTTTATTCTGGTGGATTTGTGCCTGAAAACTGAAATACTGCTGGTTTTATGTGACGCTGAAACCTGGAAAAGTTCATAATGATTATTTTATCTATTATTCATTATATTAATTCTGTTTGACGGATGAGCATGCTCAAGGTTTAGAAGTTAAGCTCTCATTGTGCTTTGGGGGATGTAAACAGGAAGTGTAATGTTGCTATGGATACAGGGAGTTAGACTGTGGGCTGCTACATGAGTCCTCTTTTTTAGACTATACTTACATGTATTTTAGCAAAATGCCACCATAGATATGAGCCGAATTACTTATTACCAGTTGCTGTTTGCAGTATGCCCATGGATGTCAAGACAAAAAACACTGGATAAGTTTGACCCTGAAGAAAACTTAAAAACGTGCGATTTTATAGGCAAGTTCTGTATGAGCATCTCACTCTCCATCATCTCTCCGCCTGTGACGGAGCCTCACAGTGTGAGAACTTAAACCAAACTAAATTAGATGCTTCATGAACTCATTCGACTCAGTGGCCCTCCTACACTAACCCTTATGTCTCATCATTGTTTTAAAAGCTTTCAAAGTTCCTCAAAATCTGATCCTCTGTTTGGATGTTTTGTGCGCAATAAATCCAAAGCAAATTCTGTGCCTCCCAAAAAGAACATGTGTAAGTCACAATAATCAGCTGATGTTGAGGGATGACATCGCAGGTTTTATATCCAAGAACAAAATGTTCTGTTTCTGCTCGCATCACGTTGTCTCACCCCGGCAGTGTTTGGACTTCCAGATGTTTTTAGAGTGGCTTCATTTCACTAACACCTCGTCTCATACACACACAGCCACACACGCTGAAGTAAGAGTCTCGACAGGGCTTCATAAGTTTAATTATGTCACAGCTGTGTTTGTTGTTATGAGACTAGGAGACTTATAGTGACTGGGAAAGAAATATGTTTTGACTTTTCCAGAAAGCGTGGGGTATATTTGGACTTTGTGAGTTTTCCTTTGGCCGGACACGCCCCGGTTTAAAGGGAAAACGCTCCAGTAAAAACTTCCAGACATGACCGCCGGTGACAAACCTCATAGAAATGAAGGAAGGACTACTCTGCCATATGGAAGGATCATCAGTGAGAGTATAAATCCAATCCTCTGACGTTATAAAATTCAAAGGAAAAAAGGTAGCCATACTCTTATGTCTGTTCTTTAAGCTACAGGAGACAGTTAGCCTAGCTTAGCCTAGCAAAAAGACTTCACACATGCAGCACTGTCTGGATGTCTGGGAAGTGAGATCCCGCAATTGCCGTTTATCACCAAAGAGAAGGAAACTGAAATCTCTGAGATTATATCTTTAATTAAGGTCTGTATCAGAGGATGTTTTGATGTCTATTCACCCCTGATATCTCATCCGTTCACCTGTAGAGTTTACCTGTGATTGCATCCTGAATGACCGTGTTCTCCAGGTTTTCACACACCCACTCCTTGCAGCACTTCCCCGGCAGCCGGATGTGTTGCGGGTTGGGACAGTCTGGAGTGGGAAGACGTGCGTTCAGAGGACACGCCGGCTTACAGCTCACACCACCACCTGTGCAGTAGCAGTAGGTGTCACAGGAGGGCTGAAACGACTGGCCCTCTTGGTACGTGATGCCGTTGACTTCACAGCCCAGATCCTGCTGACCTGCAAAGAACACAGTTCAGACCTTAACTTTCTCAGCCACACCTGCAGGCTGGATTGATGTGGGGGACTTAATCAGGAAGTGAAGGACAGAGAGAGAGAGTGGTGAGGACACAGGAGCTGTTATGTAGTTTAATGGCAAACAAGGCCTCTATATACACAAACTGAGGAGCCTGTTTTTTATTCTGTGCATGTTCTCTGCAGTCTATCATGCTCAAAGGGCAGTCATTAGAGGACATGTGTCAACAACAGTCCTGGAAATAGAAGATGAAATGATTTGGACTTCCTGCAGGTCGTCCTGCTCTGCTGAGCAGACTTTAAACATTAAACGTCTGTTTGTCACGCTCATGCACACTGACTCTTTCTGTCTCACCAACACAAACATGGGCTTTGGTTGTTAGGAGGCACTTACTGACACACTCCCCCGCCTCTCCGGGGAGGCTGATGCTGTAGTCGCACTGCAGTCCTCTCTGGCTGTCGCAGGGGAACATGTCGGTGCACGGCTCGCCTCGCTGCCGCGCACACACCTGGCAGCAGCGGCAGCCGTCCAGCACCAGGGGGACTCCTGAGGGGCACTGTGGGGCCGGTCCGGGGCAAGAGCAGGGTCTGTCACACAGCTGGCACAACACCTGCAGAGGAAACACACGGAGGAACAGGTGAGAAGAAGATAACTGCTAGCATCTTTACCATCAGCACCACGACGAGTTTCAAGGGTCTTCTTAAAGATTTCTTTTTTTTTCTTTTTCTTTAAGGTGCATTTTTGTTTTCCTACATTTGCCTACACTTTTTGTATCATCTATTTTACTTTCCTGCCTTTGTAACATGGCTTTTAAGTGTCCTATAAATAAAGTGTATTATTATCACTTTTAGAATCATCATCTAAATTCTAATCTTCATGTTTTTTCCCACAAAGAGGAGAGAAAGTATTAGTGGTATTCTCAGGAACTGCTCGCCAATATGCAAACTGTCGGGCCAAACCACTGCTTTCAATTACATGAATCTGGTGGAGCCGGGACGCAGACCAGATCTGAACGAGCCCAGAATAACTGCAGCAGAAGATTCCACAACTTGTTTTTCATGCACTTTCACACAAACATATCCTGCAAGAATCCCACCAGAGAGCAATGACGATAACACTGATAACACTGATCCTTAAAGAAGCATACAGCCTGGTGTCCTAAGAGTTAAGTCAACTTGATTTTCACTACAGGTTTATTTTAAGGGATTCGTCGATCAAATTACATAAATTAATCTGCAACAATTTTAAAGCTCCTGTGAGGAGTTTTTTGATGGTTATGAAACAGACTGAAATTAAATCTGTTGTCTCTATATGAGCTACAAAAGCAAACCAGACCATCAGCTACAAGATTGATTATTTCTATATAGTTATTGCTAATGCCTGAAACTGCTGGCGGGGGGGTAGGTGTCAGACGAAGCGATTAACTGCATGCTGCCTTTGTTTACATTTTCCAGGGCAGAAATTTAAAGTGAGTGAAACATATGACTGTTAAAGAAAGCAGGATGAGATTAATTGTTAAAAAACACCACTGCATCTACAGGACAAAATCTGCAAAGAGATAAGAGGTATGGCTTCGTCCACAGGGGGCGCCAAAATCAACACAAACCAAAAGTTCCTCACAGGAGCTTTAATTTCAACTTCCAGCTTCTTTAATGTGATGATTTGCTGCTTTTCTTTGTCTTGTGTTATGATTAAAGGAATTTAGACTTGTAGTCCATAAATCAAGCAACTTTAATCATATCTCCAAGGGTTTTAGTCAATTATAATTCCCATGTTTCACTGTCTTCTGAGATTAAATAGACCAACCAACCTATCAATCATTCCTTAAAATAACTGCCAGACATAAATAATGGTTAACTAAAAAAACTAACTAAAAATGTCCTTTAATGTTTGTTTATCGTGCTCAATGAGCTCAAATCTGTCCATACAGGATGGTTATAATCACTCTTCTCTTCAGATCAAATCAGGCAAACAAGAATATGTTCTTCTGCACATTAAATAAAATAGATAAATTACCACCCTGAGGATCTGCATCTTCAATATAGAGCATAGAAATGTCTTCAACAGCATTAATCTTTCTTGTAACAATAAATGAAGGCAGTACAAATGACAGGAAATCCACTTAACTATTGTTCAAACTTCCACACATCACATAAATAACTAATTGTAGTAAAGCAGGAGCCTCACCTGTGCAGTCACACACAGCAGCACAGCCAGAGCGCTCACACAGTCACGCAGCAGGCGGTCCATGGGTTCAGGTGTTGCTGGTGGAGCTCCGTGTGTCTCTATCTAACCTGTGTGACGGTGTGGTGCGACCGGTGCAGCTGTTTGCTCACTGCTCGTTCTCTCGCCCGCTGACATTTATAAAGTCTGGACTCTGATGTCACAGGCTGACTGCCGTGTAAACAGGCAGCCGACCAGCATCAGAAATGTTTCACATTCCTCCTCCCTGCTGCCCATTTCCACTTCCACACACACACACACCTCCACCCCCAAGTCTTTCCGCTCCTTTTCTTCCTCCCTCTCTTTCCAGTCTTGTGGCGCTGTGAGTTTACACAGCTTAACACGAGCTGAGCGCAGAAAAATACATTAGCTCAGTTGTCTAAAAGTCAAACAACCTCTTCGGCTTTAGTGGTGACGATTCAGATTTAAGTTGATGAGAGTTTTATCTTCCTGATGTTTTTACAGACAGTTACAGTAGCTGATGTGAACGGACGGATATAGATCAGATATTCCCACAACTTTTCCTCCTGGAACCTTAAATACGTTCTGAAACCATGATGTGTAACCGCAGCCAGACCTAAAAGAGATTAAATCCTTCACTTCCCTGTGGTTTTCATGGAGTAATGGCAGCACGTCTGAGGCTGGCGTGAACTTGAATCATCATGAGCTCCTCTAGTGTGGGAGTAGCTCGCCACTAAAGAGAATTAAAATAGGAGGCTGAAAGCAAACAGTGACAAATGACTTCTTCAGAAGCTTCGAGGACGCAGCTTGTACAAGAATACAGCTGAGCCGCTTCATTACTAAACAGTTAGTGCAGAGACAGTCACTTCACATTAGACAAATGTTAAGACTCTAAGCGTTACATTAACGCAAACTGGACTTTTATATTGGCTGTACACTGCACGATTTTTAGCTTGTAATATACTGTTTTATATACATTTTTTTACCGTTTTTAATTACACCTGTATTGTCGTATTGTTTTTTATATTTTTTTATTCTTATTGCCTATTTCTAGTTCTGTGTTAACTGTTCTGCACAAAAACAAATTGTATGTGTAAACCTACTTGATAATAAACCTCGTTTTTTTATCAGACACACAGTTCAAGCTGTAAACGTCCATCTTTGTTAACCGTGCATCATGTTGTTGTACCTGTGATGATCCAAAACAGGCTGCACAGCAGTGTTTAAAGCTATGTCACCATGCTAACAAGCGGTTAATGGTTATGCTAACATTAAGCTAAACTTTCTTAGCTTATTCAGTTCCATGCTAATATTAGCTAACTAGCAATAAATACTAAGTACAGCTGAGGCTGATGGAATGTACCTTCTATAGCCACTCAGCTAGAAGGTTCCTGGTTTGAATCCCGGTTCAGACGTAGTGGGCCTTTATGTATGAGTTTGCATGTTCTCCTCGTGCATGCGCGGGTTCCCTCAGGGTACTCCGGCTTCCTCCCACAGTCCAAACACATGCTTGTTAGGTTCATTGGTGACACTAAAATTGTCTGTAGGTGTGAATGTGAGCTGTGAAAGGTTGTCTGTCTCTGTGTGTCAGCCGTGTGATTGACTGGTAATCAGTCCAGGTGTAACCCCGCCTCTCACCCACTGACAGCTGGGATAGGCTCTAGCCCCCCGCAACCCTGAACAGGATAAGCGGTATAGATAATGGATGGATGGATGGCTTTCGGTCATAAACTGAAGTATTGGAAATATTCTGACCTGTGGATGGCGCTAAAAGAGTTAATCAAAGTTATTACAGTTCATCCGGGTAAGGACAAACAAACTTGGTGCCCGTATTTTCTAACCTCCAAACCAGTGTGTACCACACATTTATGCACACACGTACGTATGTACATGTATGCAACATAGGAGTTTTTATCAGAATGTTTCAGCCTGATAATAAGAGCACAATAAGACACCATGAACACTTGACGAAAGAGGGAGCCTGCTGGAGCTTTTTAGATGAGACTGACTTTCTCTTTAGCATGAAAGCTAACTGTTAGCAGAGACAGTCCTTGCTGCCAACGTACAGGTTTGTCGGAAAGAGTCGCAATGACTTACAGGCTACCAACAGCCTCGACAAACACTGACGCACACACAGATAAATCAGTGTTGAGAGGAAACTTTGTCCTGCTATTGCTACATAGAAAGCCCAGTGATATCTGTAATAGATGTGGAGATGTTTCACTGTGAACATTTTCAACTTGCTGGTGGCTCTAGATTAAAAGTCAGAGGATCACTAAAGTCTTCATCCTCTGGGGTCGATGAATGTTTGAACCAAATTTCATGGCGATCCATCCACTTGTTTTTGGGACGGTTTAGTCTGGACTGGTGGACTGATGGATGGGCAATGACGTCCCTACAGCAGCTTGTGTGGCTTAAAATGTATAAAACGACTTAAAGAAAATATTTATACCACGTACAGCATGTTTCAAGATGCCGTCAGAGCTGCAACATGGCCGAATCTAAACACTACAGCAGGAAGACTGCAGTCAGTGAAACAGAAAGTAAGCCTTCACGCTAAAACATGTCAAAAGTAACACTAGATTCCTGAATTTCAACATTTCTCACGCAGCTGGGTGGGCAGCGAGGACGTCCAGTGAGGAGTTATAAATAGAAGAAGACAGACAGAAAGATAAAGAAGAGGAAAGTATGTGTGCCCGGACCCGGCAGGTGGGCTCCAGGTGGCCAGCCAGTGTCGATGTACTGCGAGGCTTCAGTTTCAGCTCTCTCCGACAACTATGCTTTCCTGGCCTCTGCTCCATGTGTTTTCCAAGCGCTCCAAGAATGACACAGGCTGGAAGGATTGCGATAGCTCCACTACAACGTTCAATAATGTGGAAAAAGGTCTCTTACTTTACTAGATATACAAAACCAGAAGAGAAACTCACCCTACTTCTCTGTTGATTTATTACTTCATTAAAAATTGTCCTGATGAGTTTATGGTCTCAATCAAGTCTTCTTTAACACAGCATGATGTTCTTTTTGTAAGTTATCGTCCCATTCACATTAAAATGCTGTCACAGTCCGTCCACCGTGACATCTATCATCCTGTAAGTGTGAGATTTTCATGTCTCTTTCACTCTCTGCACACCTGCCCCGGATCTCCAATAAGCACACCTGCCAGCCATCGAGCAATCAGCACCTCCTACAAGAACCCTGCGCTGACAGTCAGTCCCTGCCAGATCACAGTGCCCAGCCAACCCTCTCCAGGACCACTCCATCACTCCCCAGCAACCCCGCCACTCAACCCTGCCAGCTTTTCTCAATGAAGCACGTATTGACACCTTACCTGTTGTAGTCTGGGTTCAGTCATACCTCATGACAAATGCATGACAAAACAGGGTATGACTGACCAGGGGAATGACAAGTTGCTACCACAGCAACCTAAAGAATAGCTGTGTCTCACTTCAGGGGCTGCAGCCTTCAAGGAGTCGGTCTGTGAAGGATGCGCCATTCCTGTGTGGACCGCTAAAGCCGAACTGAAATGAGATGGTCTGGTCTACGGAGGATTTCCTATTTGCGTCACCAGCTGTTCCCGCCCTCACCCCTCCCCCTAAATGGTGCTTGTGTTGTATTAACTCTCAGATGTGCGTCGCTTTGGACAAAAGCATCTGCTATATGAAATGGTAACAATGTAACCCTGGCGTCACCTGGCTCCTGTCGCCTAGCAACAGGTAGCTAGTGGGCTAACTAGCTAGCATAACTAACGTCACATAACTTAAGCTAATATTTTAAAGATAATTTGTTTCAAGGGCCCTTTTGTTTTTTTAACACGTAACGTTAAGTCTGCCATTTGATCCGATGGATCCTTCGCAGCCCGGGAAAAGGAAGACGCATTTTTTTGGCCACATCTAAATTTCACGAATTTAATCAAGTATTTCTGATTCTGATTCTGGAGGAGCCTCCGAATTGGGACAGCCTGCAGCACGCAGCTGTGACGCAATCGGATGCAGCCCCTGAATTGGGACACAGCTAATGTCTTGTTTAGCATTTGCTTGTACTAAAAGGCGTGCTAATGAAGTCCGCCTTTCAGTTTGTCAGTACATACATTTTGTTTTAAGTCTGTTTTTTCCTGAGCCATGATTAGCATCCCAATTAATACCACAGTAACTGTGAATTACCTTGCAAACCAAGCTAGCGCTAGCATTAGCTGAAGACTTTGCGGTTGCTAGCCCCTCCCTCCTCTCCAGTTCCTCACTCTCGTCCAAATATGGTCACTTGTCAAACTCAAGGCCTCTAACCCAACGGGTGACGTCTGGGTAGCTACATTGACTTTTCTCCAGTCTGTGGTCTAGCTTCATTTTGCCTGATCTAAGAGCCACTACTGTGTGAAAAGGATTTAGCCAAGTCATAACATCAACAATCGAGACGGTATCAGTCATTGGGAAATCACGCGGTATCGGCCAGTTCACACCAGGAGAAGCAGAGAAGGCCTGAGACATGTTTCCAGCACAGACAGATGAGTGGACACTTTGGAAGAAACCCTCAAAGTCCTGTACAATGACCCTCATTCAGTGCGGCTGGATATTGTTTTACTATGTGATGGTATGTAGGAAAAGAGCGTCTGATTCATTGTTGATTGTGAATGCAAAAGCAGCAGGGCAGAGTTATGAAAATATTATTTGTCCTGTAAATGTTAGAAAAGAATTCAGTGATCTAAGTGGTGAAAGAGAGGAAAAAGCACTTGACCAAACTCGTCACTGTGGAGCAAAAATGTCTAACACATGTTCGGAGAAGTTGTCCAACAATCCGGAAATTCCTTAGTGTTGATTCAGGAGGTTGTAGAGATACTCAGAGGTGACACTGCAGTGCTTTAATCACATCTACAGATGGAAACGTTACAGTCCTGTTCAATAGTGATTTGTACAGATAGTTTGACAGTGAAATCAGACAGTAGGATGGTCCAGGATGAAATATCTTAACACCTATTGGATGAACACATTACAAATGACAGGGCTCCTTTTCCTCTCATGCTACCATGAGGTTGATATCTGTCATCTTTAAGGCATGACTCAACGGCAACTGAATGGATTTCCATGAAATTGGACACAGGCAAAGAATGACTGTATCTAAGACGTGGACACAGCCACCGTTACATCATCCATTGGTTTTTGGATGACAATTTAGGCCTTGAATTTGACATTTTGGCCGTCCACAGCTTGATTTTTTTGGAGCCAGAAGTGACCATATTTGGACTAAGGGTGGACTAATACCAAAGAGGTTGGGTTCTGTGACTCAGATTAGCTGAGATGACACTGAGCAGACAGCTAGCATCAACTACCTGCACAAATATAGACATATCAAAAGGGTGAGTTATCATCAACGGGAAAATTATCTACAGAGACAAAAACTTTTTGTCTCAGGCTGTAAAGAAGCTCAATTTACCGTCAATTCTGGCAGCACTGGCAGTCTGTTGTTGTTTCTCTCTTTGCCTGTCTCTATCCTGCATCTCCTTCTATCCCTCTTTTCGGCCCCTCCAGTCGACAGATGTCTGTTCAACATGAGTCTGGTTCTGCTCAAGGTTTCTGCCTGTTAAAAGGACATTTTTCTGCCACTGTTGCCGAATGTTGCTAAGTGCTGCTCATAGTTGATTCCAATGACTGTATATATAGATGAACAACGCGTCTCCATCTGCTCCCATTGTATGTAATTGATGCCAAAATAGCCCCTGCGATAGGCGCTGCCATCTTGCGATGGTGACGTCATACGGAGCCAGAGTCTGAGCAGTAGAGATCGGCGAGGACCGTCCTCCGCTCTGCTCACCCGGAACTGATCGGCTGCAGGAGCCTAATTTGTCAACAGAGCTGTCAATCATCATTTTGACAGCATCAAATAACTAATTAAAAATAAACTTATCAGAAAAATGAACACTTGGACATAAATCAGCATGATAAGAACTAGCTATAATGACAGAAACCATGTTTGAGAAAAATGTATATGACGTGTATTTTGATTTTATAGTTTGAATCATGTCCCATCTGTTAACATGGAGGAGGCAGGTTTTATGACCTATACTGCAGCCAGTCAGCAGGGGGCGCCCGAAATGTTTTGGCTTCACTTTTAGGGAGCGGTCATGTCGTCCATCTTTTTATACAGTCTATGGTGGATTCACATTGGGTCTCTCTCTAAATAACAAAGAGTACGGTCTAGACCTGCTCTTTCTGTAAAGTGTCTTGCGATAACTTAGGTAACGATTTGGCGCTATACAAATATAATTTCATTGATTGATTGATTTTAACATGGGGGTCTATGGGGATTGACTCACTTTTGGAGCCAGCCTCAAGTGGTCATTTGGGGAACTGCAGTTTTTGGCACTTCACCGTTAGCTTGATTTTTCAGCCCTGGAAGTTTAAGCTTGGGATGAATTGAAATAACTTTGTTGAAACAGTCAGGGTTTCAAGTAGCTAGCCTTTTGTCTTACAGTTTGTTTTGGCCGAGGAAATATAAATAGTCTAGCAGTTAACTTCGGAGGAATGACGCAATGTGAAAATTAGCTTGCGGCCTGAACACACCACTAGTCTTGTTGCTGGTGTAGAAACCACACGTTTGAGAACAGGTCATTAAAATGATTCCATTGTTGATGTGTTTCTAATGTGAATCTGTTCTGAAGATCTTTTAAGGTTTATGCTTATTTTAAAGTTCACCAAAAATGACCTCACAAACCCAGACAATATTAAAGTTTGCCAGTTTGTGGTTTTGGGTGGCGGCTACTTGCTGTGACTGATATGAGTGTGACTCAAAATAAACAGTCTGAGGACCGAAAACAGCCACAAAAAAAATCCTCAAATCTCTTCCCAGCTAAATATTTGACATGTGAATAACATGCGGAGCAGCTCCAAGTGCATTCGGTAACTTGTGTCTGAGGTTTTGGCTCCATGCGTCACTGAAATTTTTCCAGTCATTGGCAGGTACGCTCCGCCAGATCCACAGGTAGCTTTTTTCAGTGGAGACGGCAGATTAGCCGTGACTGCAGAAACAGGTAGAAATAGCAGAAAACAAGTGGTCCAGCTTTGAGTCAGACGGCACGTGTGAGCTGTAGTCTGTTCACGATGTACTGAGTTGTACTGACTCATTATTCCAGTACGGATGTCGCAGTGGTAATGGGATGACGGGGCATCTCTGCATCGCCACCACGCCCTGCAGAGGTCACAGACGGAGCAGCTGTCCCGATCCATTGAAAACACAACAAACGCACAAACTGCACTTTTTTTATTGTTCTGTCTGCTTCTCCTTTGACACGCCTCGGCTCAATCCGTTTCCTCTAACAAGTTCAGTGATTTGAAGTCTTTTGCAGATGTTATTGGCTTTGAAGTCCAGTTTCAGAGCTTAATAACCACTATATTTCTACTGTATGAATCTTTCCAGAATCCAGAGTGGGAAGGAAAAGAAAGGATGAAGGGGGGAACCTTGAAGCAGATGGAAAATTAGCCTAACATTTACATAATATAATTACAGGCAGCATAACTCCCCTCACTCCTCAGATGGCTGGGCGTTTCCTCTGAAATTGCTCTTGTGCAACTACAGAGGAAATACTACAGGTACACAGCTGTTATGTGATGTAACACACAGCTTAAACTGTAATGAGCGGTCTAAATATATCCAAAACATAGAACCGAGACGTGATTTAATTCAGCCGAGACTCCAGCCAGAGACTAAATACCGTAATTACCCAAATTCCACACGGCAAAGACTAAAAATGTGCTTCTGGAAACTGGAAACTTCCAAGAGGAAAGGGAAAGGCTGCTGATTGTATAAGTCCTTTGTGCATGTGCATAATTCTGACGTTTATATGATGAATGTGTCAAGATGTGGTCCAGATGGAAGCAGCTACAGTCAGGCCTCCTCCAACATGGATCATTCCGGCCACAGCCAAAGTGTTTTCCCTAAAATGACACCTGAAATTCCCGGCATTTCTGCTAGATGTGTGAAAATCCCACAGTGCTGCCACGGAAACACCCGGAGCCGACCATGAGGACGTCGCCCGGACCAAAAGGTCAGCTCCTGACGTACACGAGGTCGAGGTTGCTGCCGTGTCTACAGCGACAAAAGAAAAGCCCGGATCGTCCAGACGCTCGTTCACACGTACTTATCATGACAGCTGCTCAGACGGATGTATCAGCAGAGGTACAAACAACTGTCTGCACGACATCACATGTTGTATCCAAACCCAAAGAATGTTGTTCTGATGACTAATTCTTCTCAACCTGTACAGCTTCATGTCAGACCTGGTATCATAGTGCTGAAACAGGAGGATTGGACAAGAGGAGTATGTGTAAGTAAGTGTCTGTTGGTCTGCCTCTTCAACACAGACATTCAAGGTCTCCAGAGGCATGACGTTGACTTTTTTTACATGGCATATCTCAACATCTTACAAATGGATTACAACAAGATTTTTTACAGAAATGGTCCCAAGATTTTCTACTTTTCTCTATTTACAGATTCTACACAGTAGAAGTAGGCAGGGACCTACATTTCTGGGAAGGCAAGTGTTCTGGTTTCCGTTTGAACTAGGCTTGTAGTCCGAGTTGTATTGACCAATCACGTATCAGCAGGCTGCGGCGTATGCAAGAAAAACAGTCCATGTGGAGAGCAAAAGCAGGTGGAGCGTCCGCCATAATGCCATCCCAGCTCCCATCATCATCATCTGACGCTGATTTTGCTTCTTATTAAATATATAAATCTCAATAAAAAGATGTCTGCATGCTAACGGCTAACAATCTGTTCTAGATCTAAAATTTAACTTAACATAAATTCCCTTGACACTGTGTCACGACAGTCGTTCAGCGTTCAGATTTCCCAACTTCCTCAAATGCATCAGATCGATACGACCTCCATTCAAGAAATCTGCATTTTAAAAGTTTTCTTCTCCTCTTGAGGATGGACCTGATAAAGCTTGAATTTTTACTTCTTACAAATCTGCATCACGATGTTGAAATGTCGTCAAAGGTAAGAGCCGTTAATAACAAGTAAATCACAAGAACACGGTTTCTCTTCCTGTAACAATGCAGCACGGGGAAAAGGAAGTCTTGACGGGAATTTGTTTATCGCTTACCACCCGGCACGTTCACCACTGTCCCTGTAGGCTATATTGCCTCAGACTGTAGCCGAAGCGATCCGAGATTGGTTCATGGATGACTACATGGATTGCCATGACTTTGCTTCTCATGCAACCAAAATGTTGACTTTCTCAGCAGTCACTGGATGGATCGGAGATTTAGGTTGCCCAGAGGATGAAGCCATGCTGCCTTTGGTACTGAATTCTCTAGTGCCACCAATGAGTCAAAATTGCCTCTTAGTTAGAGACATATACACCAATCAGCCATAACATTATGACCACTGACAGGTGAAGTGAAAAACATAGATTATCTCACTACAATGGCGCCTGTCAGTTGGTGGGATATGTTCGGCAGCAAGGGAATTTCCCGACTTTCCCCCTGGGATTAATAAAGTATTTCTGATTCTGAACATTTTGTTCTGATATGTCGGAAGCAGGAAAAGTGGGCAAGTTTAAGCATGTGAGCGACTGTGAGGGCCAAATTGTGATGGCTAGACCAGTGGTTCTCAGAGTGTGGTCCTAGGACCCCTGGGGGTCTGCAAGCCATAGCCTGGGGGTCCACGAAATAATTGTAATGAATTTATAATAAATTAGAAAATTGTGCTGTATCATCATTAAAAACTGCATGTCTACAGATGAGGACCATTTGCACCAATGAAACATGCATTTTGCATCACTCCACCCACGTTGTGGACCAATAGAAACTGATATGATTGTGACACATCAGGTGAATCTGTCATGAATCAACTCACTCAGGTCGCAACGAACCGTTCCTGTGGCTGTCTTGTTACTATTAATTTCTGAGCTTTTAAGGTCACTAACTTGAAAAGTATAAATGCTTTCAAACCGGCATTCAGTCGGCACTGGCATAAGGCATGTGAACCAAACTTGGCCCAGATTAGGCAGAGGTTAAACTTTTGTAAACTTACAATACAAATAGTTCCAATGGCATCAAAAGTGCAAATAGTAGTGAGCATATGCTTAATCGGTGTAACAATTATGAGGGGGGCCTCCGCTGTAAAGGTCCCTGGCACCAAAAAGTTTGAGAACCCCTGGGCTAGACGGCTGGGTCAGAGCATCTCCAAACCCGCAGCTCTTGTTGGGTGTTCCCGTTCTGCAGGGGTCAGTACCGACCAAAATTGGTCCAAGGAAGGAAGACTGGAGAACCAGCGACAGGGTCATAGGCAGCCAAGACTCATTGATGTGTTTGAGGAGTGAGGGCTGGCCCGTGTGGTCCGATCCAACAGAAGAGCTGCTGTAGCTCAAATTGCTGAAATCGTTAACACTGGTTCTGATAGAAAGGTTTGTTGTGTATGGGGCTGCGTAGCCACAGACCGGTCAGGGTGCCCGTGCTGACCCCTGTCCACCACTGAAAGCGCCTACAATGGGCACATGAGCATCACAACTGGACCACGGAGCGATGCCTGATTGGTTTAGGCTTCATTTACAACTAGGTTTTTTATGTGCTTATTCGTGGTTCCCAGATCATAAATCCTAAATGGCTTGTCCTGTAGTTTCACCATGAGGTTGAAATCTGTTTATTTATTGGATGAACTGCTGCACACTTTTTTGTCTCAACATTCAAGATGAATTTGAATAAATTTGGGTGCAACATCACTTCGTCCAATACATCGGCTCATGCAAAACTAATTATATTCACCTTCAACTGTACTGTTGTGTTAGCAGACTAAAATGTTCCACCTTCTGCTTAATATGAGCACCATAGCATCGTCAATGTTAGCATGCTGTTAGCATTTAGCTAAGTAATATTGCAATAAAGCCGTCCAACACGTTGCCTGTAATATAGGGCTTTACAAAAAACGTTACTTGTGTGCAACGTCTCATCATCCACTCGATTATGTCAGCTTTTTTTGTCTGACCTCGGGTTCAGGAGGTGTTTGTGGAGAGCTGATTACAGCAACACAGAGTAGAAATAGCATCCTGCATTCGTTGACACGCCATAAACCAACAACACATCCATTTCTAGCTCCGGTTACTAAAAATAAATGAGAACACATAAATAAGGGACAAGGATTCAGTTCATTCGTGGCAGCCGCTTCCTCGAACGGGAGACAGTGTCAATATTTTTAGCTGAGATTGTGCGCTAAGTTAAGGTGGAGGAGAGATATTCTGCAGACAGCTGGAGACATCTGAAGCGCAGCCAGGAGGTTTTAGCATGCTAGTTCCTGCTGGCGATCTTAATGAAGACGAAGTGATGACAGACACATTTACAGAGAGGAAAACAAGTCTGTGAGACACGACAGAGGGAGTTTTAGAAGGAAGTTTAAACTCATGTAGAAAGAATTCAGTTTCCATGATTAACTGGTTTAATCTGCTTTCTGGAAACCAAGCGGAGCATCAAAGAGCCTGATTCATGTTAAATTATTCCTCTCGCTTTCCAGAGACAACACCAACAACGTTTTGCTCAGAGTACAGCTCAGAGTCAATGAATTTAGACTGGCGAGAACTTTTAGATAAACAGAGTCCGGCACACACCACAGTGCTCTTTAACTAAATTACAGGTTGAATGTTTTAGCAATAGCATGAAGCTGAGGAAGCAAACGTGGGAGGATGTGTTGTTGCTCTCCCAGTGTTGATTTGGAGACCGCTTGCAAACTTGCATTGAGACTTTTCACATCTGGGGGCTATTTCTTATTTTTAATCTTAATTATCCTTTGTTTTTTTTGTCTGCTTACTTTTTGTTTCATCTTTTTGAAAACCAGGCCAGGTATCCGTTTGGCAGACAGACTATGAGGAGAGTTTAAACATATAATAAGAAGGATTTTTCTTTGCATTTTGTCAACAACACATTCAAACTGGGCCCCTCCTCCTAGGCTCTACGTCACCACAAACTCACTCTTACTCTCTCGACGAGAACACGCCCACCCTGCCGAGCTAACACCGACAGCATCACGGTTACCTTTGTGCTAGCATGCTAACCGCCGGTTACCTTTGCCGGTTAGCTTGTCCTACCCGTGAGGCACCTACCTGTCCAACAGAAAGAAGGCCAACTCTGCATCGCTCTTTCGCCATGTTCGCCGCTCTGAATGGGGCCCAGTTGCTAATTTGAACCACTCCCACACTCACCTGTACGCTGTGATTGGCTCAGGAAACCAAAACAGCGCTCCTCCTGAAAACGACAAAGCAAAACAACGGAACAGATGCAGAGGGAAGGGTCTCACAAGGGTCTGCACACACACTCACCCACACACATGTATAGAGGCCCATAAGGGATGATTTATATTATATTATATTATAAAGTAAAAGTTTTATTTTTGTAGGAAAATCCTATTTATTATACCAAGAACGTGTTGCTGTTGCTCTTGAACCTGGCGCTGACAGAGGCTTATAAATGAAGCTAAAAGGACCTCTAGTGGCCAAGTTAGGATACTACGACCTGTGACCACCAGTACTTGCTCTTTTGTCTTCTTTGTGTTTTATTTTTTACTAAACCAGAGTAATACTTCACATTCATATAAAAATAGATCTATAATAATATATAAATCTAATTATCACTATAATAGACACTCCTTCTCCTCCTCCTCCTCTCAGGCCTTTTTTAAGCTCTGATGTGGCAGAGGCTGAAAAGCTCTGTGCTGCGTTTGAAGAAGCTCAGACAAATCAAAGCTGAGCTGTAGATCAAAGGACAGGCAGACAGATGCTGCTGTGTTCTGATGGAGGATGAAAGGATGTTGATCAGGGACTGAAGCTCATACATGACAGGATAAATGGCCGTGTAGGGATGATGGAAAGACGGATAGATCGAGAAAATGTAAAAAGGATTACATGAATTAAATCACATCTTGTTGCACAGTTGGTTTGATAACCAGAAGCGCAGACGCAGTGTGAATTGTATTATGTGATGTTGTGTTTCAGTGCCACCTGCTGCTGGAGTCCCCACAATCCAAATCATCAACTTCTTGTCCAGCTTGTCCAGCTCAGAGTTCTTCACATGAGATGAACGACAGGCTTGGAAGAGATTTATCCCCATCCAGAATCTCTAACTGAAACCGCTGTATGACGACACGCTGAGGCGCGACAGCTTTGACAGATTCAACACGCATGAGTGCTCTTGGAGCCCGGGCCATGCTGCCCAAAAGTCATCTGATGGGATTACAGCTAATCTTGAGAACGGGTGGTTCAAAAGGGGAAAAAAGGACTGTGAAGTTGGATTAGATCAGGTAAATGTCTTGGAATAAAAACAAAAACAAGCCAGATATCAGGAGCAAGAGTAATATACCCTCCTGAGACCCGAGCTTTTGTTTGGAATGCATTTTTAATTTCTCCTACCTTTTGGGGATTAATAGGACCTAATAATTAATATTATAGTATAGTATGATATAAAACCAGGCTGCAAGGAGCAGTGGTTAGCACTGTTGCCTCACAGTTAAATGGTCACTGGTTCAAACCTCAGCTTGGGCAAGGTGGGCCTTCTCCTCGTGCATGCGTGGGTTCCCTCTGGGGTCTCTGGCTTCCTCCCACAGTCCAAAGACATGCTTCATGACTTTAAAATGCCCATAGGTGCGAGTGCGAAAAGGTTGTCTGTCTCTACTACAGACATACTTTGTTTTTACTTTGGCCTTTTGTTTGATATTTTGCACTTTAATTGCTGCATCACTGCAATGTAAAGTAGATAAAGTCGACTTTAGAGTTGTAAAAAAAAAATCAAGGATTTAGATATCTGAGATATCTCATATCGCAGTGTGGATTTTGGCGCCTCCTGTGGACAAAGTAATGAAATACACAGCCCTGTTTGGAGCACTGGTCATTCGGTTATGGTAATCTGTAAAGGTCTGTATCTGGATCAGGTTGATTCAATCCAGTTTTATTTTGAAAAAACAGGACAAAGTTAAAATGGATTAGCTGATCTTGGATCAAATCAGGATCATTAGAGCTGCTCGACTCAGACGGCAACAACTATAAATATCAGTCTTCCCCATAGTATCATTATCGTAGTGGCTTCCTATTTTAAAACAATAGCCACGCTAATTTAGACACCGTACAGACAGTTCCAACCAATGACTGTATATATACATGGACGACGCGGCCCTAAGGGGTTTACTTACAACAACGCTGGCTGACCCATCTGTAGAGTCATCTTCGTTTTCTTGAGACTGGTGACAAGTCTGAAGGCGAGGAAGGTGATGGATTCAGAAAATGGAGGTACAAAGGCTTACTGGACAGTGAAGCAGGTTAGGGGGCAAAACCAGAGACCAATCCAACACAGGCGAGGAGATCCAAGAACAGGAAGAAGGTCAAACATGCTGATTTATGTCCAAGTGTTCATTTTTCTGACAAGTTTACTTTTAATTAGTTATTTAAAGCTATAAAAAGGGGGTGTGGCCTCATGATTGACAGCTCTGTTGACGAATCGGGCTCCTGCAGTCGTTTTGTTCCCGAGTAGCAGAGTAGAGGAGGAACGGCGAGAGGAGACGTAACTGACACTAACACTACAGTCAGTGAACTTTCCGTAAGTGTGAATATCTGCTTCAGACCGACACAAGAAGCTGTCCTGCTGCAGACTGAGCCCACCTGAGGGCTCCAACACGGCAAGGTACAGGTGTGTTTTGGGTAGAGGAAGGGGCGGGACACCGATACTGCGGCTCCACCAGCCGATCTCTCCTGCACACACTCTGGATACAAATAAGCAAGATGACAGCGCCCGCTCCGGGGGTAGTTTAGCTTTGCTTTTGTACAACGAGAGGAGGTAAAGACACGCCGCACTTCTTTACTCACTTCAATGGAAAGGAGGTCGAGTCTGAGAGCATCTAGTGGAAAGGTGGAGAACGGCAGGTCTCACTTGAGGTTTTAATCAAAACACTACTTCTAGTACTACACGTTTAAAGTTTAACAGTTTGTGATGTAACTTTTCAAACATGATGCCAAAGTCTTTTAACCTCATAAAACCTGCGAGCACGAGCGAAGCCGCCGCTCTCAGCTAAGGAGTCAGTCGTTGCATAATCTCTCTTTACTTTTTTGGAACGACTAAAAGTTTAGACACTAAAGAGTAACTAATGGACACTTAATGGAGAAGCAGCCAAAGATTAAAAGGATACTTTCTTTCTCATACCACAGTTTAATTCCATCCAGAACTAATTGTCTGCTGATTAAAAAAAGCTACAGGTGTTGTTCAAGCTCCGACCACAGGGTGGTGCTAACGAGCAAAGCAACACATGGTGATTCAGTGGCAAAGAAACCTCAATGTAGGCTCAACCTGGAAGAGAATTTAACTGTGGAAGAAAAGTAGTTCCAGTATTAACAGATTATTCTGCCCCATAAACTGTTTGAAGTTCCGGTTTTGAAAACCACAGATGAAGAGTGTTTGGTTGGCAGCTAGAAACTCAAAACCTCAGAAGAGGAAGCAGAAACCAACATGGCCGGCTGGTAAGTGACAAAATATAACAGCTTGTTTTTGTGACACGTCTCTTAGAAAAATCATACTGATAAGAGATTTAAAAGGAAGTCGCTGGAACTCTTTAAGTAGCTGAAACTGACTGAGGACGCACTTTGTCTGAGTTTCAGGCAGGGAAATAATGATGCCTCAGGCTTTCTCCGTCAGCACACGTGATGGTGGTAGAAGTGGAAGGAGAAGAGAAAGTTGCACACACACACACACGTGGTACGGATGCTGACGGGGCCAGTTTCAGGTTAAAATCTGAAGTCTGCAGCAAAATCAGAAGAAAAAATAACTCACAGTCTTCACATTTGAACTGTTTACACTGATATTTATTTTGGAGTTGTTGGAAATATTAAGTCGATTGTGGTTGGGCCCATAAACTGTGCAGCTGTATGTGAGTCTTCTCGATATGGATTAGTTTTGTTAGTAAGATTTCCTTTTGTTACAAACTGATTTGGAAGATTTCACGCTGATAAAAACATCATGTGATTACACCTGGTTTATGTACTATATTTGAAAAATGTCCCCGTTGTGGGATCAATAAAGGTTTATCTATATATCATATAAGTTGTGTATGAACAAACAAATATTCCTGTTGTTTGAGAAGAAGTCACTCACAGACAGAGAGCTGTACAGCAGCCTGTGCTGTAGTGATGTAACTTATGCAGGGCTGCAACAAACCTTTATTAGTTTCAACCAGTTGTGCTATTGTTTCTTAATTGTGCAGGTTTTGATGTCCTGCTGTCAAAGAATGTTCATGTTTAGTGCAATCGATGGTTCAGAACTCGAATAAATTCAGTTCACTCTCCTGTATGACCGAGAAAAGCATCAAATCATCACTTCTGAAAATGTGGAAACAGTAAATGTTGCACAATTTTGCATCACGAATGACTAAAATGTTGTTTGATGTTCAAAGTTTGTCAGTCGACCAACTGTTTAATGGTTCAGAAGCCTTTACACTTTATTTCAGAGTAACATCCGGTTGTTTTCTTGAGATCTCGACTTATTTATCTCGTTATCTCGAGATAACAGGATAATTTTCTGGCGATCTAGAAAACGAAACAACAAGGCTGGCTGTGATATTACAGACCAGGACACGCCATGCTGCCACTGCCAACACTGATGAGGTAAGTTAAGGTCCCAATCAGGCAGAGCGTTTTACAGCCTGCAAAACACGAGGCGCACCGCACTGCCTTTTTTGTTGAGGCCTACGGTTAAAGAAAGAGCAGCTCGCTGCGCCTTTTTTTTCTACTGTTGTTAAGGCAACCACCGAATCATTAGAAGAAGGCCCGCCTCTCCTTTCATCCGATTGGACAATCAGAAAAAACAGCCATGACGTCGGGACGCTTTTCTGCTTTGAGTTGAAGTTTTTTTAACTTGAGGCGCTCTGAGCGTTTCCTCAGAAGCGCAAGGTGCACAGAGCAGAGAAACATGACGCACTCAGCAACGCAAAAGCAGCGGGCAAAAAGCCTCTCATTGTCAACAATGACAAAAAAGCCCCCAGCTGTAAAACGCGCTCTGTCTGATCGGGCCCTAAGCATGTTTCTGTGTTTGCTTTTTGCTTTTGTAACTCTGGGCATACGAGTTATGATCATGTGACTTCATGGTGGTGGAGCATCGTTATCTCGAGATAAATATGTTGACATCCTGAGAAAACAACTGGAAATTACAGAGTAAAAAACGGAGTAAATAAATATGTGTGGATGCATGTCTGTCAAGGCGTGTAGTAGTTGGACCCAGAAAGTTCAAAGTTAATTATTTAACTTGCAATTGAGGTTGATGAGAAGTTGGTCTGGAGTTATGTGGGAGCGGTGGCAGCAGCAGCTGAAGCAGAGAGCACGGAGAATTAAGGGAGGGAGACAGAGATCCTGGGGGGCTGATGAATCTGTGACACAGGTAAACCAAGAGTTATTCAAGCGTCAAAAACACGACAAAAGATCCACAGATCAAGAAATAAGTTTGTACCACTGATGCGAACTGAACAATCTGGCGAAGACTGGAGTGAAGAGCCGGGGTATATATATTGCAGGAGCTGATAAGTGAATGGATCCCAGGCGTGCAGGTGGATTGGCAGCAGGAGGGTAATTGATAGCCACGCATGCACACACAGACAGAGAGAAAACACACAGGGGAACAACACACACAAGGAGGGGAAAAAACAACTGAAACACTAGGAATGAGGGAGAGGCACAGCCCAGACCATGACAATGTCCGCTTTGGGCTTCCGCATGATCGAGCTATCACTGGCTAATTCTGTTCTATTCTTATAACACACGAATGCAGTAACTAGCTTGTTGTATTACACTTTCTATTTTTACAACTGATTACAAGAGATCATTTTGTACAGCTTAGTATTTTTAAAATCATGTTTACAAGCTATAAAACAGGACAGGTCACGTGGCTCAAGTGTGACCAGATTTGCGTGTAAGAGGGCCTTTTGGGTATTATCGACTGACCTTGTACTTCACGTATATCGGGGTGTTTTATCACCATTTCCATTTCAACACAATCCTCTACACACTTTAGTATGATGGATATTTTTCGAGTCTATATATGCAAAGACCTTAACATGAATCCTCCAATTAGCTTTCTTCCGTAACTCGGTTTAACATCATTAACCAGCCTAAGCTGCCTTAATCCTTCTACCTGCTGAACTCTACATGTGCTGCTGCACTCCGAAGCCTCCATCTCTGTGCAGCGTCTCTTGTTGCTCCGTGGACTACAACTGGCGGTGTTTTTTTTTTACACGTCGGAACAAAGGCGTGTCCCGGAGTCATGCACATAATAGTCAGACGCGCCGCGATCTTTGGCTCTCCTGTACTGAGCGCTCTGTGCAGCAGCAGCAGATTCACCAGTAGCACCAGCAGACTGTGCAACATGGCCGAGCACCCCTGTGAAGAAGTAGTATTCAACAAACCAAAGGTACGTCATCAGCGCTGTGGTCCGAGCGTTAATTATTTAAAGGAAAAGATGAATTACTGGATTATTCTGGATGGTTTTACGCACGTTTAGAGTGCGTAAATATACGGTCTGAGTGTTGACGGAGTCCCCGGGACAAGAAGAAGAGGAATAACGGTTAAAAGAAATTACGCCTTAGATAAATTAAAAATAAAAAAAATATGTATTTACTTTTTAAGTCATGTGTTTGATATCCGTTTTAAAAAGGACGTAACGGCTCAGCTATCAACAAGACACAACAAGCTGCGCCGCTTCTGCTGCTTACATAGAGTCTGCACACATTTTTCTTTTGTTTTTATATTTGCATGATGTTAATGAATGGATAAATTAGGCTGTTTTTTTAAACTTGGTTCCTGTTTCTGTAAGCAGTGTTATGTTGCACTGATCCATGCTTGTGTGAGGAAGAAATTCCCTTTAAACTCACCTGACCGCAGCTTTCTGCAGGACAAACATTATATTAACATGACTTTGCCTGTTTCCTTTTTTGAATATTTACTGGCTGGTTGATGTGCTTTGCTTGTACAACAAAGTGCACCTTTATCTGTCAGCTACAAGCACACATCCGGCACATGAATGTAAATTGAGTACTTGTTGCCCTTTGGAGTGTGTGTGTGCTGCTGACTGAGCAGCACCTGCTCTGAGCTGAGGCTGATAAGGACAGGAAATGGGCTCTGTGGGCACACGATGTAACTCTGTGTGTGTGTGTGTGTGTGTGTGTGTGTGTGTGTGTGTGTGTGTGTGTTGGTGATCATGAGTTGTAACAGGAGAGTCCTCAGCAGCCGCTCAGAGATAATCTTATTAAATATTAATTTCCTGGAGTAGAATCTATACCCTGCACTCACAGGGCCATTGTCCGCTCCTATTCTCATGTTAGTCACAGTGGAGTCGCTACAGATAGCAGTTATTTTTTGTTATTTCTTGCTGAATAAAATATCAGAAAAAGTGAAAAAAATCCCTGTTTTCATTTCCCATGATGCATTCAAATGTCTGTTCGTCAGTTTGTCCGTCCAGCTGTCTAAAAGCCAAACATGTTCAGGTTAATATTTCATATGACAAAGAAAAGCATTAAATCCTCTCCTCTAAGAACACGGCACCAGCAAATGTTGCTTTTTGACTTAAAAAACAACTTAAAGGATTTATTGACTCTTGAGATAGTTGCAAAATTAAGTCTCTGGCGTTCTGACTAATGCATCTCCATGCTTGAGTTTGGGGTCGGTTTAAACTCTCTTCTTCAAATAAAACCAATGTCTGACACCTTCAGGTTCTTTCAGAACAACTAATATTTCAAAATACAAAAAGCTTGTGATGATATTAAACACAGGAAATCATCAAAATCGTTATAAATGTGAAATTTAATATTTGGCATCTTTGTTTCAGCTTTAAGACGAGCCGACTGTTTGCTTTCAGTTTCTGTTGTAGCTCAGAGCTGCTCTCTGATTCAGTCATAAGATGAACACAGGCATTAATAAAAAGCTGGCTGACAGAAGTGTGGCTGCAGCTGGATTCTGTTAATTAATTAAATTATTTACATAATGTACACGGTGGTGCAGTGGTTAGTGCAGTCGCCTCACAGCTAGAAGGTTCCTGGTTTGAATCCTGATTCAGACATAATAATAATAATAATAATAAAATAAAGTTTTTGTGTTTAGCACTTCAAACTAAGGTTACAAAGTGCTTTACAAAACATCAAAGGTCAACATTAAAATACATGATAATGAAGGGATGAGACAGGAAGCCAAACTGAATAAAGAGGAACAACGTAGGGGGCCTTTCTGTGTGCACGTTACTTGTTCTTATGTTCTGATCTTAATTCAGCACTTTACCAAAAACATCGTCCCTGACTGTCTTCATGCGTTCATGTTGACGTCTTCAGATGTTTTGTCGTGTTGGTTGTCCAGTTCAAAAGTTTTAAATTGTATTAAACTAAAAAAAAACCCATCAAAACTGAGGAACTTTTTATTAAGATTATTTTTGGCCTTTTATGCCTTCATAGTTGAGAGGACAGAGCAGAGTGTCAGACAGAGGGGAAGCGAGAGAGAGCGGGGGATGACTGGCAGCAAAGAGCTCAGGATGGGGGTTGAAGTCTCTGAACATGTGCTTCCAATTTAACCGCTAAACGAAACCAGCTTAAACTTAAACCAGGAAATGTCTCCAACTATTCATCTGTTAAACCACAGGGTGCTGCACACTAACAGGGTGCTGCACAATAACAGGGTGCTGCACAATAACAGGGTGCTGCACTGCTCAGATGCAGCACCCTGTCATTGTTAAGCTTTCTATAAACTCCAATTATTTATATTAGTCACTGCATTGTACTGCAGGAAGTACTGAGCGTGCTGAGAGAGTGAGCGGAGGATTTCCTGACATCATGATTGTCAAAGCAGCTGTTTGTTGTTCAGTAAACACGGCAGACATGCAAACATCTGATCATCCAGCACAGGTAGACTCGAGCTGGGCAGTTATTCATAATGATGCAGCAGTTTTAATCACGTATTAACGGGTTGTTAAAGGTATTTTTTTTTATACATACAAATAAAACATTTGGTCGACACATCATCCAAAAACAGTGGAAAATGTTCCTCAACTTCCAAGCTCAAGGTGGTGTCTTTAAAAGTGTTGTGTTGTTCCACCAAAACAGAAATATATTCACTCATATGCTACGGAAGCCCGAAGCGGACACGCAGCCATACATTTCTTACTCAGTTTACCCGCGATGACGAGTTAATTTCCAGTTGTTTTCTCGACTTATTTATCTCGTTATCTCAAGATAACGCTGCACCACCGTAACGTCAGATGATCATTACTCATATCCACAGAGAGCACGAAACAAACATAGAAACAGGCAGAACTTACCTTCAGACATCCAGGATAAGAGAAAAAGCAAGACCGAGCCTCGTTAGTGCATCCTGGTTTAATCTGTTTCACGTGGGTCAAGCCAGGCTGGACGGGTGCAGCGCGGTCAAGCCAGGTTTAAGTCATTCTCATAAATGTGCTCTCACGCTTTTCTTCAAGAGACCACGGGGCCGATCACAGGTTTACTGATGCTGAAATGGAGAAAGAAGCGTGCAGCATACTTCACACCCATCGAGCACGAGCTACTGATGGAAGTTTATGAAGAGAAGAATCACTGAATATGTATTAAAAAAAAGGAAACAAAGAGAAAACGCAGACTATTGCAGACCGACAGAATGCATAAGTATCCTAAATATAGCAGATACATTCACCAGTGGAAGTTAATGTTACTTTACCATCAAGATAAATTACAACCACTCATCCACCATGCAAGAATATATTACGACCATGTAGCTTTATATGTATATAATGCACAATTTACCATTTTAGCAATGAAAGGGCGACGAACGTGATTATTGTAGCGGCGTTTCTCCAACCATTAGCAGCGGCCGGTGTACTCCAGCCTACACAATGACGTAATTTCAACGCATTTTAATTTTAATTAAAAAAAGTCATAAACATGGTGCTTTATGGGCTGTGTGATGTTAACAAGAAGGTTTAGACACAGTTCAGAACATTCTCCACAGAAGAAGAAAAAAGAAGACTGAGCATGCCCAGGTACTTCGGCTGTGCAGCTCGGACTGTAACGCCTGGTTCCCACAGGATCCGTGTCCGGCGCGTTCCGTCTGCGCAACATTTCTAGTCCGTCAGATGGCGCGAGCTCTCGCCCACAAGAAGCGTATCTGATCCGCAGCGCAGCGGAGCGCTGGCCCAAGCAGCTGGATTCGTGAGATCACAAGATCGCACAAGGACTGTGAAATCATGCGATAACATCACTGTTAAACAGAGGAACACAAACAGCTGTTCAGTTCGACCTCCGAGGTTGATTATCGGCTCATCTAGAGATCATTCCGTGATTTTTGTGATTTTACCATGGCTGAGTACACTGCTTAATTAAAAGTGTTCTTTTGTCAAGATTTCAGTGTGTTTAAAACGGGAGTCTGTACCGGTCCGTACATGGTGTTTTATTTTGAAATGACCGGATGCTGTATGCTGTTTTCGTGTGAGACTTCCTGTTTGGAACGATCTGCTCTGTTCAGCTTGACGCGAGCTTGAAGCGGCCTCAGTCACAAATAGACCCGGTGCGTATCTTTAGCGGAGCAGAGCGGCGCGTGCTGTGGAATCACGATCACTGACTTAAATGGGCGTGATCGACTCCGGAAGTCACGGCGCACACGGAACGCGCCGCAGACGGATCCTGTGGAATTTGAGGGTGACAACCCCTGGATGCTGACGGACTTCATGAATACATTTTTAAACGTCTTTTGAACTGAAAAACTGCTCGCAGAAGTTTCCTGCTCACACACATATTGGTTTCCGATCGCAGTCACTGCTGACTGAAGTGATTACTCTTACCAGGATTAATCAAGCCTGGCTGTTAGCCCGGTCTCTCGCAGGCTAGCTGCACAGAATAAATCTCCA
This sequence comes from Semicossyphus pulcher, assembly GCF_022749685.1. NCBI lineage: Eukaryota > Metazoa > Chordata > Actinopteri > Labriformes > Labridae > Semicossyphus > Semicossyphus pulcher. The sequence continues at coordinate 28,595,361 of NW_027211637.1, forward strand.
TGGTAACTTATGTGCCACTGCTTTCGGGAAACCAATCACGACTAAATTCAGCCAGGATAGGTGGAAAATTGATTTATCTAGGTTTTGTGAAATAGCCCTCTGGTCTGTCCCAGTGACCAGCCTGTTGTTTTGTTTCTAGATCGACAGAAAATGATCCCGTTATCGCGAGAAAACCAGCTTTGTTATCTCGAGATAACAGGAAAAATAAGTCGACATCTAAAGAAAACAAGAAGAGTAAATATATGGAAGTGTGTCCACTTAGGGCTTCCGTAGATATAAATTTGATTAAATGTTATCTTAAAGTTTCTGGATTTGGAAGCAGAGAATGTTTCGATTTTGAGAAAAGACTAAAAATCAGTAAAAGATCAAAGTAGAGACTAATACTAACTAATCCTCTGTTGGTTTAGAAATGGATTTTTTGCCTAGTTTAAGCTTTAGTCATGATGCAGAAATAATTGAGAACTGGTGGGTGTAGATCTCTTTACAAACAACATTTTTACACAATTAAACTGTTGTCTGTTATTCATCCCAGGTTTTATTGCAATTGCAACAACCAAAGTCACTTGAGAAAGAATGTGGATAGAAATACAAGTCTGAAGTTGTTTTGGATATTACTCAATGCTCAGGCAGTTCTTGGGTAAAAAAAGAAACTTCCACTAAATGTAACAACGCCTGCGAGCTCGTTTGGCAACTCAAGCTGCACTTGACATTCATCGCTCTCCACAATCACCTGACAAACACTTCCTCCGGTCTATTGAAGCTGTAACGTTTCAGTCTCTGCTCTGTCGTTGCCACTGCTGCCCTGCACCGGTCCTGCGCTCATACTTTCAGCCCATCACCACCCCAGCATCACCCGGAGCTTCTTTTAGTTTATATTTTAGCCACTGTGACCGTTTAAAGTTCTGATATGACGTATTTTTCTCCAGAAATTCCCTCCCCTGTGTTTTGATCTTTACCACAATTTTAAGTGAAACAGCTGTGGCTCTGCAGAGCAACATCGGGATGACGCTCCTCTTCCTGTCGTTTTCTTACATACTTGCATTTCAAAGGGACTTTTATGACATCGTCGGGTTTTGGTTTTAAATGTAGTAGATCCAGATTTTGAAAAACATCTGTAAGAGCTGGTTCTGGCTTCCAGATGTGAATATTTGTGCTTTTTCTGTTTTTCTGAGCATTTTATTGTCATGTTTCAAAGAAAAGGAATTGATTTTGGGAATTTGTTTTGCCATTAATGATATTTAACTAAATATTTTGAGGCTTTGGACTGTCGAGAAAATAATCTGACGTTATAAATCTGACATTAGTGCTAGAAAAGAATGTCTGAGGCCGGAAAATTTAAATCCTACCATGACAGTTGAGTGAGCCGCAGTTTCAGCCAGAGATGTTGGAGGAGGGGTGATTTATTGGTGTCATCTGCCAGAATAAATCACATCTCTGAGCGCTGGACAGAGAGCCAGAATTCTTACTCCTCCTTGACCCTTGGCTGGCATTCGAGGCCTTTTCACCATTCCCTGCCCAGTCACGCGGGATGCATTCATGACGGGCTGCAGCCAATTGAACTTCATCACCCATACCAATGCTCTTTTGTTGCTTTCTTTTTTATCACTACTGGGTATCTGACATTCAGATACATGGCACTCTGTTTGAAGATCATTTGGTTTGCTTAATTATTTTTCATCTCATCCACAGGTTGAGCTGCACGTGCACCTCGATGGAGCCATCAGGGTTAAGACTATTCTTGATGTTGCCAAGTAAGTTATTCACTTGAAATTTACATTTTTACATTTTAGGTTAAAATGAAACAAAGTTGTCACTTAGATTTAACATCGTCCTTGAACTGAACACTTAGTTTCTTTTCCTCATTCCAGGAGACGAGGCATCCCTCTGCAAGCGGACAACGTGGAAGACATGACCAAGATAATCATTGTGGAGAGGCCCGGCACCCTCACATCCTTCCTGGGCAGGTTCGCCGAGTACATGCACGTGATTGCGTAAGTACTGATATGCCGCTGTAAGCGTTACAGTTTCATAATTACCAAGGTGTTTTCTTGCTGAGCGGGTGCCAAGAAGTCCAAAGATCAACTTTTGAGAGATTAATAGTCATGTGAACCTCATAAGTGTCACAGGAATGTTACTTCAGCATGTTGGCTTTTATGTATGACCCCTGTAAATGATTTAAAATAAACTGAAATTTTACAATTCAAAATGGCGGATTTCCTGTTTGGTTTAGGGTATGGCTCCAAGAGGCTTTATTCTAGGTTTGCATGTGACAAATGGGCGTACCAAATTTTGTAAGTCTAGCTGAAACGTAGTCCAGGGGCTACTTTTTTGAAATTTTGTAGGAGGCACTATTGAGCCATTTTGGCGCATCCACGCCAAACACCAATTTCAATGATCTATTTACTCTATTTGGGATGGTTGTACCAAGTTTCATGACTATTTGAGTTAACTAAGCCTCTCAAAAACGACTTCCTGTTACATTTAATTTTGTTGAGCAGCCATGGCGTCGCCGTTCAAGGATCGTTGAAGATCTGAAGGACTTTTCATCTTTAAGGTCTTTTCTATACGCTGGAGTTTCATGGTTAAAACATAAAGACGAGTTGTAAATGTTAGTGTGAAGCAAAGTTTAAGTTTTCGGGTGGAGGACACAGCAGGATTACGCAATGTAACTCTGCTACTGCCAGAACAGGAAGACGTCATTAGGATTAAATGTCACCTTGGCAACCGAACCAAGAGGAGAGAAAACTTGTTAGGGATACTTTCTGAACTTTAGTCCTCCACTGACAGGGCTGAGCTGAGACCCAATGCAGTCTTTCAGATACTCAACAGGCGTGAAAGCTTTAACAATGCCGGTCTGTGGAGGCCGGACTGCAGCGCGCAGGTTCCGCTGAATGGACCCTTCTGTATGAAGGCAGTATGGCTTCAACAACATACAGAAGCTGCTAGCGGAGTTTAGCTCATGCAGAATTGTTGTGTGAGCTCAGTGTCGGTGTGTTAGTAATGTGTTTGGATGCTGGAGAACAACAGGCATTCAGGGCTGTGAGATGAGCTTTCACTGCGGGTGGAAATGCTGGAAGCGGCGTTGTTGTCCGTCACATGATGAAGGATGGAAAGTGAGCTGCTGATGCTAAAGGAAAGACAGAAACAGAGCTCTGATTCTCCTCACATGTTCATGAAACTGCTCTGAATTGTCGTGCAGCACGATCACGTGTGCAAGAAAAATGTTAGGCCTAAGGAAATAGTTTTGTGTCAGTATGAACTGTAAACTTAGACACAGCTAAATAAGTAAATAAGGAGAATTTTAAACTGATAAGTAATGACAAAAAAGACTGAGACAAGGGAAATGCTCTTAAACTACCTGGTTAGAATACACACCTTTTCAGAGAAAACAAGCACGTACTACCTTAACAGGGACACATGAAATTCCTGAGGCAATCCTCACTATCTGAATGCTTATATTGCTCATTTTGAAAGCCATCAGGCTTTAGATAATGGCTAAGCAGTGGCTAATGGTTTAATATGTACCACTGAGATAAGAGGTTATCAGAGCCAAAGTACAATGTCATCCATTCTGTGTTTTCATTGCTCTGTTTCAGTGGAGACAGGGAGGCAATAAAGAGGATAGCCTACGAGTTCGTCGAGGACAAAGCCAAGGAGGGAGTGATCTATGTGGAGGTCCGATACAGCCCGCACTTCATGGCTAACACTGAAGTGGATCCTATACCGTGGGACCAGAAAGAGTAAGACTCCTCTGAAAGCTGCACCCTCTTTAGAAACTAGTGTCGTACTTTAGGGTGGGGATATATTAAGTTTCATTTTCACCATTCTTTCTCACCCAGAGGCGACCTGAGCCCGGACGAGGTGGTGCGCCTGGTGAACGAGGGCCTCAGCGAGGGGGAGAGGGCCTTCAATATCAAAGCCAGGTCCATTCTATGCTGCATGCGCCACATGCCAAGTAATGAACTGTTCACGCTCCGGTCTGCCCAAACAACCTTGTGAACTAAGGTTCCTTAATGTGTTGTCTTCTGGTTCAGTTATTCTTGTTAGATAATGAGCAGGGGCACCACACACACACACACACACACAACTATTGCTACATATTGGTGCTATCCAGTGAAAACCATGTATCCTCAAATCTGTTGGATTACTCCAATGGGTTTTTTAACAGGTTAAGAACAATCGCCTACTTTTTGAGCCAAATTATCACATCCTTAATGATCCAATTAAGACTTTTAAGAGTCCACACTCGTGCAATCAGAAGTCTGTCCTTACCATAGACCGCATATAAGAAACGGCAAACCCACCCTGACTTCACCCATTGGTTTGTGGACCGCTTTTTTGGACCTTTATTTTTCCATAATTCATACCTGTGAATATTTGAACAAGAGGATGGAGCTGGAGAGGAGCGAAAGGTTAGCAAATGCTAGAATTAGTAATGTCAGGTGAAGCTAACGCTAACTTGGTCAGCAAGGTACATCTGTAATTCACAGTCAGTGTGATATTGATTGTTAGGTGGATTTTGGCTAACAAAAACAGGCTTTAAACCAAATGTAGTACAAAATAAGAACAACGCAGCTCCTCAATATTTCTGTGAGTACAACCGAATGCTTAACAGGGAAGGTCGAAGTGGAAGCGATTTGTCAATCAAAAGGTAGCCACGCCCTAACGCATCGTTATCTTTAATTTCTGTCTAACTGCGACCATCATTTACAAAATAAACATCATGCTCTTTTAAATACGACTTAAAACTAATAATTGAGACGATAGACTCATTAGGAAAATGTTTGCTGAGATATTGAATCAAGTGTAAGTAGAGTCATGTCCGCATTGACTTCTATACAATAAATAATTTGGCAACCAGTGGTGTTGCCCCCTGTTGGCCTAAGAAAGAGGATCACGTGTAAGGCAGGACCTGGAGGCTACGTCCACTCCTTACACACTCCTATACGAACACACAGTGGTTCTTTGAGCTAACTGCTTCAGCATGCTCATATGACAATGCTTACGTTCTGATGCTAAGCAGAAATAATGTTTACCATGTAGCACATTTACACGTTCCATCCATCCATCTATTATCTTCCGCTTATCCGGGGCCAGGTTGCGGTGGCAGCCTACTCATTAAGGTTATGCAAGCTTCCTTCTCCCCAGCAACATTTTCCAGTTCCTCCTCGGGGATTCCGAGGCGTTCCCAGTGCCAGACGGGATATATTATCCCTCCAGCGAGCTCTGGATCTGGCCCCGGGGTCTCCTCCCAGTTGGACGTGCCTGGAAAACCTCCAAAGGGAGGCAACCAGGAGGCATCCTAACCAGATGCCTGAACCACCTCAACTGGCTCCTTTCGACACGAAGGAGAAGCGGTTCTACTCCAAGCTCACCCCGGATCTCCGGTCTCCTGACATGTTAAAATACTTGTACAGTCTAGACCCAAATGGTGGAACAACAAGAAACAAGAAACATCCCGAAAGCCATGCTACAAGCATAGCATAGAGCTAAAGCCATCGGATTATCTGACAAATGCATCTTCACAGACCTGAAACCAGTGATGTTTTAGGTTGATGTTTTGGAGATACATGGTTCTCACAAGACAGCGCTAATATGTGCAATAGAAATGGTTACATAAAATCAGTGGTAGTAGGAGTCGTATTGGCGCTACCGATTACTACAGCTGTGCCATTCAGTGTGTTCTTTTTATGAGCTGTAGCAGTGAAAGTGTGAGTGGGGTAACTGTTGTGGTAAAAGCAGAAACAGTGGCAGTAATGGAAAGTCTGTTGTAAATTAGCTCTGCTCCGTTCATGCAGCTGTTTCCTGTGTAACAGCCAAGAATAATTCATGTCTGCAGTTATGTATTTGAAACTCTCCAAAAGATGTGCTGTAATATTCCCGGGTGGTTACAGTCATCTTTATGTAAGAGACTGATGGAGGATATCTGATTTTGTCATTACAGATGAGGAGAGAGCTATTCTCGGAAACCGTACAAACAAATCTATATACTTGTTTGCAAATTAGACTAAACACAATCATACTGATCGAACATGGCTTTTTACTTATTTATGTTTTCATGAAATAATATAAAGATGTAATGCAGCAAATTAAAGGAATAGTTTGATAAACGAGTGTCAGACATTAATACTGAGACTGCTCTTATGTCTGTACGGCAAATACGAAGCTACCATTGCAAGAACGTTAGCTTAGCTTAGCATAAGAGCTGGAAACGGGAGGAAACAGCTAGCCTGGCTCTGTAAAAAAGTTGACAAACTGTCCATATTGAGCTAAGCTAACTGGCTTCTGCCGGTAGCTTCATATTTACCGTTCAGACTTAAGAGGAGTATCAATCTTTTCAGCCAGCTGTGAAAAAGAAACGCACATTTCCCAAAATATTGAATTATTCCTTTAAGAGCTCGTCCCCGCTGCTGTCAGCCAGACAAATACCGCCACTACAGAATGTTGTCATAGCTGTAGAGTGATGAAAGATGATGTCGTGTGTTTAACTTAGCTGGACCAAAGTGTGAAGTAAAGTATGTGTGTTTTAAATTCTCCAGGCTGGTCCATGGACATCGTGGAGCTGTGTAAGAAATATCGCCATGAAGGAGTGGTGGCCATCGACCTGGCCGGTGATGAGTCACTCAACTGTGAAACCAATTCAGGACACAAGCATGCCTATGAGGTGAGCATGTGGAAACATCAACAGAGTCTCTGTTCGAGGATGAGGAAGATTTGTCGGTGTTGACTTTGGCTGTACTTTTTTTGTATAGTGGTGTTATAGGCAAAGTGTAGACGAGAGAGCAGATACGACTGATGGACGAGAGCAGAATGAGTTCAGAACAATGAGTTCAGTGACTCCCTTACTTTTCCTTCTGCGCCCCATCAGGTCAAACTGTTCAATCAGCCTCAACTCTACTTTCTGTTTAGTGCTAATTAGGATTTGCTAGCATGCTAACAGACACCAATGACTGTATATAAAGATGGACAACGCTTCTCCACCTCCTCTCGTTGTTCCTCTTGCAGTAGAGATCGGCTAGTGGAACCGTTGTATCGACGTCCCACCTCTTTTAACACTCATTTAACTTACAGACAAAATGTCAAAGACCCCTCAGGTGGGCTCAGTCTGCAGCAGGACAGCTTCTTGTGTCGGTCTGAAGCAGATGTTTACGCTTATGGAAACTTCAAAGACTGTAGTATTAGTTACGTCCTCTCGTCGTTCCTCCTCTACTCTGCTACTCGGGAACAGAACGATGCAGGAGCCCGATTCGTCAACAGAGCTGTCAATCATGAGGCCACACCCCCTTTTTTTACAGCATTAAATAACTAATTAAAAGTAAACTTGACAGAAATATGAACACTTGGACATAAATCAGCATGATAAGACAGAAAAATGTATTTGACGTGTATTTTATAGTTTGACTCATGTCCCATCTGTTAACATGGAGGAGGCGGGCTTTATGAGCTATACTGCAGCCAGTCAGCAGGGGGCGATAGAGAGGGTTTGGCTTCACTTTTAGGGAGCTGTCAAGTCGTCCATCTTTCATACAGTCTGTACCTCAGTTTGGCTCCACAAATGTAACTTCTCCGTTTTGTTTAGGATGTACTGAAGGCTTGTTTGGACCAGACGGCCAAAATATAACAAGGAACTATTGTCATGAGGCCAGCAGGGTCCAGGCCAGTCAGGGTGCCAAACTCCTGGTCTGACTCTCTGTTTGAGCTGTCACACAGTTTTAGTTTCTTACAACAAATTTCTAAACAGATTTCTTTTCCACCGTCAGAGAAAATGCTCAACCTAATAAGGATGTAAATATCTTTATCTGTGACTAACACAGTAAAGGAGGATAACGAAACACTCACAAATCAATTTCCTCTTAAGCTCTGAGGTTCTCAGAAAAATCCAATTTGCTTTTCAGCTCACATTTATTGATTATTTCACAGAATACCTCAGTAAGTAATGAACTGTGGCTGTCAGTGTAATAAATTAGATTAATCAGTTAATACACTACAGCACCGGGCGTGCACAAAGTCTGGGCTGAAATTAATTGCTTAGATAAAGGAGGGTGGAGTTCACTGCAACAGGACATTTCATCATGTTTCAGGCCAAATATTTTTTACATCTTTTCCGTCTTTTATGGAAACAATACATGGATATTTCTTTTGTGTTTGTGATGTTCAGCTTACAACTTCTTCCTTCTTGTTGCTAGGAAGAAAATAATACACAAAAGTCTTATCAGAGTCTCACTGGCTCGACTTGTGTGACAATGAGGTTAAAATACAACCAGTGAGAAACCATGTGAGCCAACAATTGGTCAATGATTTGCCAGCTGGTGATAAGATCCAGCAGTGAACTCCCTCCTTATCTATCAGAAACAATAGAAGATTAATAATGCTGTGACATCACGTTGACCTGTCCACATTTATACTACACCATACAAACTCACTTTGAACTTCATCTGTAATCAGTCCCTTTTAAATAGTTCAAATAGTTTAAACAGTAATCTGATGCAGTTTCCAGTGCAGACATCCCTTACTCCTACTGACTCCTTGATCACATGAACAGCCCGTGCCACTCATCAAGCCCCCTTCTGCACCTCCTTTAATTACACACCTTCAGTGTGATGCATCTGGCCCAACAAGACTAGAACCGTACGCTGATTTTTCAGGACCCTTAAAGGAGCAGTTCGCCCCTGGAAAAAGCTACTTTCAGTCAAAGCTGGTGTTCTCTGTAATCGATAGAAGCAATAATATTTGAAATTGCCGCCATAGCTGTGGAGAAAGTTGAACAAACAGCTTGTGGTTTCGCCCATTCTACATTCCTACAACACCCAGCATGCATTGCGCCCCTACCTCTGAAAGAAACGGCCCAGTGAGAGACGCTGGAGTGAAGTACTATCGTTTTCGCTGCAGGCAACAGCTCAGAGCGGTTCAGAATCAGAAATAGGGCGACAATATACCGGTGGATCGTCTAAAACATCTTTGGGTCTGCAGTCTACACTTCAAAGAACGATTTGGAATGAGACAGGACATCGGCGGCGGGCGTCCTAGATTGAGGAAGTGTAGTTTATCCTCAAATCCCCCAAAATCCCCCAAATGACGCGTTTTACGTAGTCTGGTGGAGATTTTTCCAGGGCCCATTGGACAAGCAGATAGCGTCCTCCAAACGTACAGAGCCAAATTGCATTTTTTTCCGACCATAATGGCTTTAGCTCCCCATAATAGCATGATAGGACTGAGGTTGGAAATTCTCAACATCTCAAAGAGAGTGTTTGTCGGACTAAACTTATTATCCATCAACATTTCATGATCTTACCGGACAACCTGTAGAGATCGTACATCCGTAAAACCAGCACCAAAGATTCATTCTTCACTGAGTGTGTAATCAGTTAACCAACACCTCTTTTATATGCAGGTTGGAATGTGTGTATAAAGATCGATTTCAGGTGTGTTTATTTCCCTCTGGTTTTCAGTTTAAATTCCTTTGTTTTGTGCTTAAATTGTGATTTTTATCTGTATTTTCTGTTTGACTTTTACTCCTAAAACATTGAGTAATATCTGTGTTTCATAACCTGCTTATAAATACATTTTATCATTACTATTATTGGACTACAGTATTATAGGCATATTGTTCAGTTTTTAGACATATTTTAGGGTAGAAAGGTTCTGAAACCCGGTCAAGCTGACTTGACATAGATGGAAGACGGTGTTTCAATAATTAACAGCAGCCAGAACTCACAGAGCAGAGTCCACTCTAATAATAAGGGTTATCTTCATAACCACGCGACCTCGAGATACATATGTGCAGATTTAGCAAGCTAAAGTGTGTCCAAGGTTAAGAATGCTAAAACAAAAAGAGATAATTAATCGAGTGAGATATCTGGTCCGTAAGCGGTTTTTCCTCCATGACAAACGCCACATGCGCAACACACGTTTTTTGAATTATGTAACCGTCTGAGACGAAGCGGGAGTGCACAGAAACATGTCTAGAAGGCGCCTCATGCAGCAGATATGAAAGCCAGATGTATGACTGTGTTGTTTGACTGATTTGTTGTGTTCCCAGGAAGCAGTGCGTTGTGGGGTCCACAGGACGGTGCACGCAGGAGAGGTTGGGCCGCCGTCAGTGGTGAAGGAGGTGAGCTGCTCAACAATAACCTGAGACATTTCACAACGGGGTGTTGGAGTCATATGAGAATCTCATCATCTCAACCATGCAGCTCAGTGAAACCGGTAACAGCAACAGAGTGAAACAATGAAGATAAGAAGGAACAATAGAAAGGAGTAAAGCAGGAAGCAGGGCAGAGAGCCAAAAGGTGCAAACAAAGTTCAATGTTTGTTGTTTAGCAGAGGTGTAACAAAATAGGCGTCATCAGTGCATGTCAGCCAAGACACACATAACGTGATGAAACAGACCTGGGAGGACTACTTGACCGGGGCTGATGCGTGTAGTTGGTGAGAACTTGTAACCCCATGAATAAAAGTGCACCAGTCAGCACTGATGATGTCAAAACCGATTTATAGCAGGAACTAGGGCTGGGGGATATGATGATATATCTCAAAACGATATGAAAATGTCTATCATCTCTATCGTGATGTCGCAAAACCAGCCCTGTCTTTCTACATGAGTTTTAGCTTAATAAAGGTCATAAAATATTTCAATATGTTTGCTTTATAAACGTTATTTAGATGTATTATACAGGAAAGAATACAGAGGCGTCTGTTTAACTGTAAATAATAATGAATATACGTAAATAAACTATACATTCATCACTCTTTACTGTACCTGGCCATATCCAGGGGTAGTTTTGGGTCTTTGTTTTACAGGTTTCCGGGGTTGGTCTTAACAGAAAACGATCTTATTAACATTAGAAACGGGATTAAATAGCACACAGCGAAAACAACCGTATGAGCCGAGACGGAGAGAGAGAGAGAGAGAGAGAGAGGGTACGTCCGCAGCCTGTTGTCATTATTTCATTTTTTACAAACATAATGTAGGTTAAGGCCTACGTGAGACTTCTGACAACGTTTCATTTCAAAGACAATTAAGCAGGAACCGCAATAAGGAGCCTCATGAGTGACTTTATCTACCGAAAAACTTCCTAGAAATGTAAATAAAGTTTTAAAAAAAATCTAAACAGCTTCCCCGGAGATACTTCAAAATAAAAGCATTGTGAACAAACAATCAGTTAGAAAGCCGGATGGGGCTTTTATTTTGAAAAAGCATTCCGGAAGTGTTACTTTCAATGCCTTTGACATACTCTACATGAAGAGATGCTAATATTGCTGTCAGGGATCAACGCATTACATTTTCATATAGGGGGGCTAGGGCTATATTTTGTTTGTTTCTCGTCCTTAAATTTACTTGAAATTGTGACGTTTGCACTAAAGTTCTCACACTGGAGCAAAGTTAAAGCTCATTGTTTTAAGTATATTGTCAGTGGGGTGCTGGTTTCGCTCAGTTGGTAGAGCCGGCGCCTCATGTACAGACACGCACTGATCGCAGGTTAGACTCCCAGTCTGTGACCATTGGTGCATGTCCTCCCCCACTCTCTCCTCCCCACATTTCCTGTCTCTCTACAGCTGTCCTATATAATAAAAAGGCAAAAGCCCCAGAAAAAGTGTATTGTCACTGGTGAAGTTGGAAAGCTTTAAGTTTAACAACCCCCCAAACATGAGGTGGGGTTCAGTTAGCTTTGCACAGAAAGAGCTGGTAGAAATGTCCTTAAGAGGAACACTTTACATGTATACTGAGAGTTGAATCTGTACACAACGCTCTGTACTTCTACTTAAGTAAAGATTGTGTGAACTTTTTCCACGTCTGGTTGAAGGTTTAATTCAGTGAATTAGTGCAAAAACACATGAGATTATAGCTTCATTTTGTGTTCGTCTTAGCGGCTACGTTTCACCCACTCCCATGTAAAACTTGAGTATGTCTCGCTGCTTGGTGGCTGCCACATCAAGTGGCTGCTCCCCAAGGAACCATCCTTCAAAGTGACAACTCAGCAATGCCACAACCGTTGGGCGTGTGTCTCTAGAAATAGGCCGCAGATTCTGCTGACATGGAGAATTTTTTGCATGGTTCAAAACCTCATCTTGTGACCCCTGTCTGATATTTTTAGGCTGTAGAAGTCCTGAAAGCTGAACGGGTTGGACATGGCTACAGAACCCTGGAAGACCAGGACCTGTACCAGAAGCTGCTGGCTCAGAACATGCACTTTGAGGTGGGAAAGTATAAAGAATTATTTCTATTTGCATCAAAAAGCTGCATCACCTACAGGGCTGCTTAATGTTTTAAAGTACTGTGCACTTTTCATCATAACACACCTGTCATTTTTGGCATTGCAGATAGAAAGTAGGATTGGGTTATTATAGTGAACTAGTTAAGTGTCACATTATTACAGTACGTTCCAGTAGGAATATAGTGAAACACTGACCCCTAGTGGGGAGTTAAATATCACACCTGTAAGAAGAGACTGCAGTAATGAGGTTTCTCAGTGCTTCCTTTTCTCTGATTGCAGTTGTGCCCTATTTCCAGTAAGCTGACAGGCGCCTGCTGCCCAGACTTCTCCAAGCATCCTGTCATAAGGTAAGCCGTGTTATGTTACACGATAGTCGGGTCATCAACCAGCATTACACCAGATTTGTGTCTCACATTTCATTAATTTTCCTTTGGATGTCTTCATTTCCTCTGTGCAGGTTTAGGGAGGACAAAGCCAACTACTCCCTGAACACAGACGACCCTCTGATCTTCAACTCGACCCTGCACCTCGACTACAGCACCGCTCAGAAATACATGGGATTCACCGAGGAGGAATTCAAACGGCTGGTGAGATCAAATGCATGAATAACAATAGCAGCGGTCCACAGAGGGAAGGCCTTTGAATTTGGTTTGAAATGATAGTATGGGGTGCAGACGCCCTGTGCATGGTAATGTCTTTCTCAGCTGTTAATTAAATCAGACACAAAGGGGCAGATAATAGACGTGTTCAGCTGCACACTGAGAGGCCCGAGATCCTGTTAATAATTACTGGCCTTAATATACAGTATATTTTACACAATGTGAGGAGAATGGTGCATAACATTCAGGCTACACCGAGTTTGCTTGTGTTTCTTATTGCAGTAAATCATTAAAAGAATTGCTGGACATTTTCTAAAAGGCGGTAATTTGCTTTCTTGTTAAGAGCTGGATGAGAAGATCCATAACACTCACAAAGCTGATGGTAGATATAATGCAGCAGCTAGTAGCAGGTTAGCGGGAGGAGGAAACAGCCACCATAGCTTTGTCCAAGATCTGAGCACCGGCAACTTCACGCATTACCATGTTATTTCTTTTTGTTGTTTAACCAAGGTGTAAAAACAATATGCGATAGGTTAAGGTAACATACTTTTTCCTGACCAGGAGCAGTGACTTTTTTAAGTCTCGTTATCACCGTTAGGTTGCCAGGTTGGGACGACCAGCTTTCTCGTTTTTCCAGTCTTTAAGCTAGGCTAAGCTAACCATCTGCTGTTGAGGCCGCTTTGCTTATTTGAAGCATTTCTTTCAGTTGATTCAAAAGATTTGTTATCAGTGACTGTGTGTAGTTTTCTCACATTATTTGAACATGAGCAGCAGATTTAGGCTTTTTAAACAAGCATACCGTGAATCCCAATTAGCACTTCATTAGCTCCACTAAAAGCTATGAATTCTGTCATCGCTGGTTAAAGTCGAGCTGAAACGGCATTTCGAGAGTATTTAGCTTCCGTATCGTGATGTATTTCCAAGTGAAACGGGACGTGCAGGCGGGACATATCATTAGAGGGATTTGATCGTTGAGAAGTGGGCGTAGACAGACGTTCTCCACAGCGCAGTAGCTAGCTAACCGACCGAGTGTTCTTGTTGCTCTGTGGCTAAATGTTCCAGATTGATTGGTTGAAATTGGTTGGTCCTAGCCTACGTAGGCACACGTGATATTTAGTTTTACCTGAAGAAAAAAAGATCCGATTTTTTTTTGGCCTATATTGTCAAATAGATGCACAATATTACCGGGGATGTGATCTAAAAGGATTAAAATGACATTTTTCATTTCATCTTGACTTTAATTCAGAAAAGTTGGTTCCGTTTAAAGATTCATTCTCAAAGGCTTATTGTTTATACATATACCGAACAATTCTAGTAGACATAGTGGTATGTTCTTACCTCTATACTTCTTTTTGGGGCACTAAGACAATAATGGTGCTTGCAAGGTTTTTTTTGTACCTCACTTGATATCACTGCACAAACAATTTCACCAGTGTGACTTCAGTGTGTTATCAGTTATGTAATCAATGACTTCTTTTTGTGTTCAGTCAAGGTTTATTCACATTTATCAGACATTTATTTTACTGAAATCTCTGACATTTTTATTTAAAGGTTAAGGTACAGGTGGCTAAGCTAAGCTAAGCATTTGAAGGGTGTACTGCCATATTCAACTCCTCTTAAAGTAATAACCGATAGGAAACGGTAAACATGCGCCTTTTTGGCTTCTTGTGTCTTACAGAACATCTGCTCTGCAAAGTCGTGCTTCCTGCCTGCGGAGGAGAAGACGGAGCTCCTTTACAGACTGTACAAGGCCTATGGGATGATGCGTTGCACTGTCTTTTAAGGCTGCTGTGGAAGCTGTGACCTAACACAGGGACAACCACTCTGAACCCTTCATCTCCCGACACCCGACACCAAGGAATGTCTATTTTCTAATTTTTAAACAGACATAAAGCCTATACAATACGACATACAAAAATAGGCTGTTTATGATGCGACTGCTGCCTTCACCTCACTTACCTATACATCAGATTGTGTTTCTTCAGTATTCCAATGAGGTGTTTAGATACCTCTAATAGTTTACAGTGCAGATCCAGCGGATGTCATTGTGATCTGCAAAGTGAAAAAAAAAAAAAAAAAAAGGCCATGCAAGTGTTTTGTTTATATTCACCATAATCACACGGCAGCCATTTTCTTCTGAGGTAAGCTCAGGGTTGGAAGCTCAAATACTAGCGTAACTTTGCACTACTGGATTACAGGTTGTAAGGGTCAATGCAGGGAATCTTACAATTGTTATCAATCCTTCTTTAATAATGGGTAACATTAAAGACAATTTGTTAGTAAAAATCTGGACTGATCTGGACTAACCAGCCAGATTTCAAAGGAAAACAACACATTTGATTAGCTACAGTTGGACAGCAGCTAATGTTAGCATTCAGCCATGTCCTAGCTACTGTTATGTTAGGTAAGGCGTACATTTCTAGCTAAAATTATATTAGTTTGGTATTTACACCTTTCCTATTGAATCAAGTAACTCTACTAAATGGTAATTAGCTTTCAGACACTTCCTAGCGAACAGTAATATAAGCTAGCAAGTGGCTTAATGCTAACATTATGTTAGTTTGGTATTTACACCTTTTCTATTAAATCAAGTAACTCCACCAAACAGTAATATTAGCTTTCAGCCACTTCATAGCTAACTATAATGTTAGCGAGCACGTGGCCGATGGCTAGTGTTAGCTGTTGTTCGACAGTCGTTAATGGGTTATGAAATATGTTGTTTTAACTCGAAATATTGCCAGATTTCCTTCCAGATTTTCCTTCCCACAGCATTGTGACATACTAACAGCATTTGAGCTTCCCACCCTGAGCGTGAAATTGCTGCTGTGTTCATAAAGTCAGTGAAAACTCTGGTTTAAAGTTTCACATTATGTTTAATCCTGTTGTAATGAAGATAATCAGGGAAACTTTTGATGCACAAATATTCACCAGCTTCAACACTTTATCAGCCTGTAAGAGAACAAAAATGGAGGTTATGTGTTCATAGCTTAACCATTATGGTGTCCTGAACATCAGTGGATACAAAACCCAACTACCTAACAATTAAAATAATGTTTACTTTAAGGCTGAATTTAAGGAATCTGTGCTTTTTAACCCTCAACATCCAAAACCGCAACATACATCAGGTGTAACAGTTTAATACCAAAAAATGTAGTCTTACATTTGTACACTAGGTGGCACAATACTGCCACTTAAATGCATGAATCAGTGGGCTTCATGTGGTTTTGCATATCATAATCTTATGTATATATTTATTTTACATATTTTTTCATTCCACTTGATAAAAAAAAGCACTTCCATGTATAACAAATACATTTATGGCACTTGTGAAAAGCATCTTTTAACATAATAAAAGATATTATAAAATGCGTGTCTGCCTATTTCTAAATGCCAATAATCTACAGTAATTTATCTTCATTTAACAGACATTTTCAAGTAATTATGATTAAAGAAGATACTTACAAAAATGGAGGAAAAAAGGATAATTTTCTCTGTCATCTTCTGTTTCTTCATAAGAGATAAATGTGAGCACTGGGGCCTTGCTAGGTGGAAATATAAACACTAGCTTCCTGTGGTGGCCGCACTAATGTACACAAAAGCTGTGTTCAATAATATTTATGGCTCTGGAAGCA
Organism: Semicossyphus pulcher; assembly: GCF_022749685.1. Classification (NCBI taxonomy): domain Eukaryota; kingdom Metazoa; phylum Chordata; class Actinopteri; order Labriformes; family Labridae; genus Semicossyphus; species Semicossyphus pulcher. The sequence continues at coordinate 28,611,807 of NW_027211637.1, forward strand.
CTCAGCGCTGAACTCATTAATCCTGGCTGGCTCGGACTCGCCGCCTTTTGCAGCTCTTAAACCTGCTGCGAATCGCCCGGTGTGGAGAGAGAAACTTAAAGAACACAAAATGCACACAGGTTACAGTAATTCATAAGTATTTTATTACACAAAGAAAATTGCTATCACAAAGTTATTACTGAACATTTAGCAATAAATATGAAGTCCGTACACGACAGTATAATGGCGACTATGTGTTTTCACTTTAAAAAAAGAAAAGACTCAACGATGAAACTGAACAAGAGGGTCACAAACACACACACACACAGACACACAAACATAGAAAGAAAATGACAAACAGATGATTATGAATACGCCCCCCTCCCCATGACACAGCTCCATATTAGGCTGGAACAATGTTTCGAGTGTTATAAATGGATTCTGTTCAGCTCAGTCCATCTCCACAGATGTAAATTTAAAGTTTCTGTGCTTTCTTGTCTGCTCAGGGAAAATAAATGACAAACAGAGTGTGAAGCGTCTCAGTTCTGCTCCCTTCTGCTCCCCGTGATACAATCTGATCCGATGAAAAGGCGACATTTGGGCCGCTGAAGCTCCAAACAGGCCGGCAGTGAGCGAAGGTGTCCTCATGTCCAGACAGGACAACCAATATTCACACTTTCTCCACTTTCACCTGCTTCCTCTCCACTTTCCACTCCTCGGCTCTGCCCAAACTTCGGCCTCATGCTGAGTTTAGGACGGGCCTCCGCCTCCCTGGGCGTCTTGGCTGGTGGAGCCCTCTGCCTCCGGGGCTGGGGAGGCCCCCGGGTCTCCTTCTGGAGGGAAACAATACACAAAGAAAATCTGTGAGAGACTGTGTTTAATATCAAGCAGCAAGATGTTTGACGTTCCTAACAGCAGGCAATAAATCTGCTCTCAGGCTCCAGAAAGACAATTATGAGAATCCTGTGAAAGGAACTACAACTTCCTGTAGCAGCCACATGTCAAGCATGATATGAGATGATTCCAAGTGTGATCATTCCCACAACACCAGCGCTACAGTACTCTGATTTATAGAAGTCATACTGGTTATCATGTCACGGGAAACATGAAAAGGAAGTCGGTAAGAATGAATATATAATACACAATGGTGAGACTGGGAACATCTGCGTCATATGCAGACATGTTCCTCCTGACAACCCGACACAAAGCGGAGCGCAGAGGAAGAACAGACCGTCTGTCATTGTGTCGCTGATACGACTCATTTATTTAACACAACAAGCAATTCATACAGAGACCACAACCTGAGCAACACCTGTTTGTATTTAGATAGAAAGATACAGTTTTATTATAGGGTAGCTAATAGTAGGAATTAGAATAGAGGTTTAAATCTTTCTCTCTTGATAAACGTCAGGAGGATGAATTTGCAATGAATTCTGGGTAAATTAAACACATTTTTAAAATAGAAAACACAGCTCACTGATCAACTGAATCCACTATCAAGGTATTCAATACTTAGAAAGACATTTTCTGGCAAAATTCTGTATCTTACACCTGCAGAAGAGCTGAGCTGTGTTGGGATCTTAATGTGGAAAAGATCAGCACTTCTGCTCACTCATCAGTCAGGATCAGGAGAGTTTCTTTGGGGGAAACAAACGACTGACGATCCACACTCACTCAGTCCATAACACTGTCAGCAAAATACTCACTCTGTGCCGTGCTTCCTCTTTCTTCAAAGGGGTTAGCAGACGTCATGATTGTAACTATGGAAACATGGTTCTTAAACGTGAGTTAGCTTGAGGGTATAGGTGGAAAACTCCCCAAGGCTTAATGAGAGGAGAAGTGATGGTGGTTGACGCCCTATCACCTGTATGCCTGATCCTTCATCAACACATGGTCAGACTTGCTTCATAGTCTAGCAGGTTTAGACACAGCACTACAGCAGGTTTCTTAAACGTATAAAATGTCCTCGAAAGTGTAAAAACTGTAGAACCAAGGGGCGCTGGTTTAGCTCAGTTGGTAGAGCTCCCCTTGTACAGAGGCTACAGTCCTCGACGCTCGAGCCCCAGTCTGCCGATCATTTGGTGCATGTCTTCCCCCATCTGGACTCCCCACGGTTCCTGTCTCTCCTCAGATACTTTGGAACCATCTACCTTTCTTTCGACGATTCTAAGGCCTAAGTTAAGGCCAACCCAAATGTGTTTGTTTTGGGCCAACAGGTTGATTTGAGAAAGTCTGCATAAAAAGTGATTTTTGAAATGTTTCCTTGAGGTTGGTACAGATTCTTCTCGGTCTGGATGCTTTGACAGCTGGAATCAGATTTCAGTCTTTTGTGTCACAACTACAACGTCTAATCCGGAAATATGGGAGTGATAGGGATCTTGAGTTTCTCATGCTCCCTCGTTGGAAAGCCAGCCACCAAGCATATGCAGTTAGGTTAATAAATCTGATTTTACACTTGCAGATAACGGAGCAGACAGGCGGTCTCAAGATCTGATTTGAGGAAGCGATCTGATCAGCCTGCAGTTTGAACATTAAGACAGATCTAACTCCACAGAGCATTTCAAAATATCAGCATTTCTCACGTATCAAACTTTATTCAGATGTGGTTCACTGACCTGCAGCCTTCAGGTCCATCTCTGCCAGGTCTTTGCTGAGTTCACTGGTGCTGGCCCCTCCCTCTCCCTCGCCTGCGATGTCGGGCACTGCGTTCCTGCGGCCGGTGCGATCACAGTTGATGAAGTCTGAGTACGACGTCTCCACGTCCATCATCTGTCCATGACCAGCGCTCTCATTACACCTGCCAGGAGGAGGAGGAGGAGGAGTGTTAGACTGCTGCGGAGGTGTTCAAGAAGCACATAAATCACCCTGCTGCCTCCCTTCAATGGGCTGCAGGAGCCGTGGGAGGACGTATAACTGTGTCCTGTGAATTCCTACTTCTGCAGAATCAACGTGATACATAGAAAAACTGGCTAGAGACCAAAAAAAAAACAGCAAACAGGGAGCTATCTAAGAGGAAACTAAGGATGAGTGATCGAGTGGGCAGAAAGGGGCACTTCAGAAACACTTCCACATCCGGAGACGCCGACAGACAGCACGGAGAATTAATAAAAAGAAGGATGAAGGTGTTAATAATTGCCTTTTCTATTTCAGCGCAGCGATTAATGACACTGCTGACATCTGTGTTAATTGGTTGTCCTAAATATATCAGGCAAAACAAAAAAGCTGCTCCAAATCTCTCAGGGCTTCCACTTGCATAGTCATACCAGTCTACTACAATCATCTGTCAGTGCTCGAGGTACTTACACAGCAAGGACTGAGGGGGAAAAGGAGGCGGGTGGACTGAAAGGAGCCCTGATCAATATGGAAAGCAGGAGGGAAAGAGCCCGAGAGCTTTCAAAGCACAAGCAGAGTCCAGAGCCAAAGAGGAAAGTAAGCAGAGCTTCTGGTAGCCATTCATTCCTCCTCTGTTTCCTGTTCTCAGTCCACATTTAACTAGGTCATGGATCGTGCCAACCTCTAAAACACTATACAGCTGGTAAATCCTCAGCGGGAGAGGACGAAGAAGAAGACTGTCCCAGAAAGAGAAAGAAAGGAAAAGATAAGAGAGTGGTAGAAGGAAGTGGGTGCACAGAAAAGCAGAAGGAAACTAGAAGACGCTGTGTCAGGCTTTAAATGTCGTCACAGTTGTTCCCCTCCTACAGCTTTGGCTTTTTAGACCTTACTGCAGCATAACTGACTACTACAGCTACGAATATACCCTCTAATAAAGCACAGCACTCCAGCCTCGACAGGACAGCTGAGCAGCTAAGCCTTGAATCTTCAAGAAGCATGAGGGGGCTTTGAGTCTCGAAGGGAAACCAGAGAAAGAATGAGAGAGGAATAAAAAGGAGCTGGCAGGAACCACAGCCGCGACACTCACCCAGGGCCAGCATGTTCCCAAACTCTCTCTCTCGCATTCTTTAAGTATCATTTAAAAAAGTCCCACCATTGTTTTCCTCCACTTATGTACAGTATGCATTCTCAGAGCCAAAAAGGAAGCAGCTGGGGTCGTTCCCTGAGAGGTCACGAGATGCGCAGACGTGGGCGACGCCGTGTGGAAAGTGAATTTTGCAGTGAAGGTCAAACTTTAAGCCCCTGTAGGTACGGGACGTACTTTAGGAAATGTCAGTGAGTTCTGAACGGCTGGCATTTCCCGGAGTGCCTTTACTTAAACACGGGAGACACTCTGTATTCAGACTGCAGATGGTGGTGTGATCCGCCGGTAAATTGACATCTAGATAACTGGGCTGTACGGTCATTAAAGAGCTGAATCACAGCAGGCGGTCAGAGTCTCACAGGTTCACAATAAAGCCTACAGTCCTACCTCTTCCACGACAAGAGGCTTTAGCTAACTGCTCATTAATACTGAAAATTGACAAATATATTAATGCGTTTCTGTCAATTTTAACAAATCAAATGCCAGGTCTAGGAGTTTCATTCATCAAAGTGTATGTGAACGACAAAACTGCAGTTAATCGATGGATCATTTTGCTTGTTGTGGAATCTTCTGGGTGAAAAATTAGCTGCCTCCAGTTCCTTAAAAGTGAGAATTTGTTGCTTTTTTGTCAGGTTCCTGGTTTGCATGTTCTCCTGTGCATGCGTGGGTTCCATCCGGGTACTCCGGCTTCCTCCCACAGTCCAAACACATGCTTGTTAGGTTCACTGGTGACTCTAAATTGCCCGTAGGTGTGAATGTGAGCGTGAAAGGTTGTCTGTCTCTAAAGCCCTTTTTACACTGCGGTTCTGCCTCAGCGCCGTAACGAAGCTCCGCCATCATGCAGCCTTTTTGTCATTTAACATTGGACCAAGCTACGCCGATGAAAAGCCGCCCCAGTGTGTGTTTTTACAGAGTGTTGTGGCGTTGCAGAAGCAAAACATGCCCGAGGTGTAAACAAACAGCGCGTGCTTCAAATACACGGCGCTGTTCCACCCTGCCGGCTCCGCAGCTTACACTGACGCTGTTTCGCCTCTCTTACTACCTTTGATCCCGGCTCAGAGGCGGAACGACTTCGCCCCAACATTCCGTCTCCGTTTTACATAGAAGATGGAACGTAACAGAGGCGTAATAATCCCGCCTTGAACTGGCAGTGTAGAAGGGGCTTATGTGTCAGCCCTGTGATTGACTGGCCATCAGCCCAGGGTGTAACCTCCACGACCCAGAACAGGATAAACGGTATAGATAATGGATGAATGAATTCTTCACAATAATCTGTAATTTAATCAATAACAAAAATATTTGCTAGCTGCAGCTCAGCAAACATTAGCATGCCCCAGGACAACCCAACAGATCACATCTTTAGGCTGGATGTGGAAGTGTTTTGTGCACACGCGTCAAAGCCGTGTACTTATGGTCTAGTATTAAACAAAAATACAACAAATTAATTCAGAACCACACATTTATATTGTTTGTATCTTTTAACAAGTTAGAGAAAAGCCATCTCGCCTGAACCCTTCAGAACAGATCAGAAACCTCATCATGTTTTCAGCTGCGGTCTGGAGCTGCTGAAGCTGTTAGCTTCACAGGCAGCATCCAGAGAGCATAACTAACAAGAGCAACAAAATTAACTTGATGAGCTGCAGCTGCAGTAAACTTAATCTGCAACAGGCGGTAAAAATAAAAGTCACAGACCGACTGTAAACTTTAGGATGACAGCTGGTGACTGTTCGATACGCCCGTTACAAGGAACGTTTGAGACTTTGGGAAATGCAACCGCACAATCCAACTTATTTTATCCTGGTAACAAAATGGTCCAAGCCAACAAGAAGTCACATTTTGAACAGATTAAATAAACAACTTGTGTCTAGTAACTTCACAGTGATAAGATTTCAGAAAGTCTGCCACATAAACCACGTATCTTTTTACAATAGGGTTGGAAAAACAAGATATATTTCACAAATTCAGCTCCCGATATATAAAAATTGCACTCTTTTTAAGCCACGACATCAAGAGAAAACTTACAATCAATGCATTTACTACACAAACTCAAAGATTTCATTGGCAGATCCTCCCTGAAAGCAAACACCCAGCAGAGACCGTCTGTGACGAGCAGCAATAACTGCATTTGTGTGCTCTGTTATGTTTGCCTTTTTCTACTCCACTGGCTCTGTTGCTATGTGACTTATGAGAGCTCCTTCTAATTGCCATTTGTTTGTTTGTTTAATTAGTCTGCCTGCGCATGTGGATCAAATCCTACCATGAGATCATTAACAGGTTTCCATGGAGGGACGATGGCGATGTGTTTACTCTCCTCTCCGCCCGGCTGCAGGTCTCAGCTGTGGTGCGAGCTGCTTAATGGCGCTGCGTTTGAAAACTCACTTTATCCCTGATGTCACGAGAGCGAGCCGAGATGATGAACATGTTTTTGTAAAGCTGTCTGACTGAAGCAGGCAGGTAGGACGTTGTTGTCGTTCACCTGCTGTGTATTTGTATGATGTAAATGAGCATGTAAAGTGACCTGCAGGCTGATGATCTGTAGAAGACGCTGATGGCCTTCTGTGTGACTGAACTAAGTGCTGCTCATGTTTACTGAGTGGATTCAAAGAGTTATCATGCACTCCATCCAGGGCTTCCATCAACAACTACTTATTGATTTGTTATCAAACTGCATTTCTAGTCATTATACTAATGTCAGGAAACTGTAAAACACGTCCGCCCCAATTTCCCAGAACCTAAGGGGATGTTAGAAAACAGAGAAAGGCACCAAGTCCTTAAAGAGCAGCTCCAGTCATGTGTTAAGAAAATGCTCTGCTTGAAATAATAAACTTTCTGATACGTTTAATTAGCTTGTAAAAATCCTCCCAAGGCATCTCCTCCTTCTCCCTCATTACAAATTCCTGAATCTGCATAGGCCCCGCCCACTTTGCACAATTTCAACCCCTCCCTCCGTCGCAAAAACAAAACGCGTCTCTGCCATCGTTTAGTGGCAACTTGCTGAAACTTAGCTAGCTTGAAATGTAGTAATTTGTAGTAGTAACGTTAACCTTAGTAGTCAGTAGTGAGTTTGCAAAAATTACGACGACGGTTACAGCTGGCTTGCGCATTGCAGAAGTGGTTGCCATATGTTGCACTTAATGATATGCATAGCGTCACCCCGTCCATTAACTTTTTTTTTTTTTTGCAGCATCACCCTTGATGATAAGGGGACAAAAAGCTATGCAAAACTAAGCAATGCTAACAGCAGAGAAAAGCCTCCATGATTATCATTTTTCTACTTGAAATTTGATTTGGTTTCCGAACGATACTCTAACATAAACCAAGGAAACAATTACAACAGGTGTGTTGGAACAAAAAACAGCAGCGTCCACTGATTAAAGGCAGTTTAAATGGTTTAAAGTTTTAGGTTTGTTAAGAGAGAAAACCAAAATATTCCCAAGTTTGGGATGAATTACTTTTTCTTCCTTTTTTCTTCCAATTTCACCCCAAAATGAATTGAGCTGTTAATTTAAGGGTAAATGTGGTGGGTTATTTTTGACCCTACATCTGAGTAAGATTATCACTTAATTAAATCAATATATTTAGATTTTTTACAGACAAGATCCTTGTAAGATCCTTACATTGCATGCATACATAAGTGAGGTCGAAGTTTAGCGATGGCAAGCGCAGCATCCACTACAGCCTCAGTGAGCAGGTCTGCAGCTCTGTGTGGACCTCGGTCCTGAGGGAGGTGCGAGCTACGTTGATGAGGGTCTCTGTCCATTTCTGTGTCACCTCGCCTCCATATTGCGTTTTGTTTTTGTTTTTTTACAGACAATGGCAGTTTGCAAATCAATCAATGAGTCAGACTTTATTTGAATACCACTTTTGTTTCACACACACACACACTAGTTTTTATATATCTGTGGGTTCTTTGCACCTACATTTACGCAGGTTATTTTCCTGTAGTGTTGGCAGATATTTGGCTTTAATTTGACTACTTTTCTTCTAGTTTTTGAGAGCTGCCTTTCTGCAGGGTGAGGTCAAGAGTACCCAGAATGTAAGGACACAAGGGTAACCTCACAGGTGTCTTTACAGATGGCATAGTCTATATACCGTACATATACGTCCTCCTAAAGGATTACGTACGTGTGAAATTTATGACCTTTTGCACAGATATAATGAGCCTCTTGCATCATTCAGCTTTCTCACTGTAATCTCATCTCAGCATCTCATGACCACATTCCTGAAATTATCACTCATAGCTGTCTCAAAGTGTCCTAGTTAAATAAAAAGGCTGCCTTTATATGAAAGGCCGGGTGTGTGCGTAAGGAGGGAAACTTGACACAGCTGCAGCTGGAAACAAAAGCACAAGACAAATGTCACAGGTGTGCGTTTTCACTCCAGATAATAACAACACAACCCTCAAAGGGAAATCACTGCGGCTCGGATCATGAGCTGAACTCTGCTTAGCCCCTCTCTCCTTCCTGCTCTGTGTGTGTGTGTGTGTGTGTGTGTGTGTGTGTGTGTGGATCGTTTCCGATGAGGGGATTCATTCTGCAAAGTTATTTCAGGAACACGTCCTGATTTAAATTCTGGTAAATCCTCTATACTGAGAGAAAGAAGCTGCATCGTCGTACGGACCCAAAGAGCAACTCATCCCCGTCGGAAAAGGAACCGGCGGTGCAGTTTAATCAGCGAGGTTTCCTTCATGACAGGTCTGCACATGAACGGTGACCACACATGTAACAGGAGATGTTTTGGCTCTGAGATATTAGAAACTAAAGCCGCTGGGATCACTGGGGGAATATGAGTCAGCACAGACACTCACACCGGCCCATTAGAGAGGCAGCCTCGTCGCGATCCCACCGGAGCCTTTTAAGCCTGATTTGTGTGTAATAAACTCACATTATCTGCAATAACACACAAAAGCCCGGCTTCTTTGCCGACTTCAGCTTCCATTAGAGACGTCTGCTCGGCCGATTTCAGGTCCGTCGACTAATTCTGCTGCGCCTGAGTCACGTGGCAGCTAAACTTTTCCACCGACCTTTTTAACCCCGAAAACTTTGAAGTTCAATCGATCGGGAAGACAAAAAGGAAAAGTCAGCAACGAACGTTCATTTTGATTAGATTCTATATCGATCATTATGTTGTCTAAAGGTGGAAAAATAGTAAACAACGGCTCAATTGATCGGTTGGTCGACAAAAGTTGGGAATATTTTGATCATTAAATCACCATATTAGCTCCTTTTACAGCAGAAACACCAACAATTTTGCAGGTTTCAGCTTTAAAAAAAAGGAGAATTTCATGCTTTTGTTTGTTTCACATGATAGTTAAGTACATATTTTTGGGGTTTGGACTGTTGGTCAGACAAATCAAGGCATTTTAAGTTGTTACTTTGAGCCTAGAAAAGGCACTTTTCACATTTTCTGACATTTTTTAGAGATAAAAGGATTTATCAGTTAATCACGTTATGAAAAGAATCATGTAGTTGCAGCTCTAAAACTATAAAAAGTGATGTCTTTATACGATTTATGTTTGAGCAACAGTCCAAGGGTGAAAGATATTGAATTTAAGATGAAGGAAAGTATGAAACAGTCACATTTAAGAAGCTGTAGTCAGAATATTTTTGGCTTTTTAGCTTGAAATACGACTTAAACAAATAATAAAATAGTTTTGGTTACATTTTAGATTTCCTCTGACGAATCAGTTAATTCTTTATTCTTATAAAATCCAAGAAACCTCTTTAACTTTTAAATAAATGAAGACGCTGCTGTTGAAGCTCTAAACACATCCTCCTCTATTACTCCCCCGTGGTCAAACTGAGCATCACAAGACAAAGCACAATCAGTCCTTCTTACCAAAGTTATACGAGTCTTTTAGTCTTAACCAAATACTAAAATAGCTTCCTATTAGTTTTCTGTCTCTTCATCACATTAAACATTTACTAAAATCCTTAAAACATCCATTTAAATCACCTTTTTTCCCCAACTTGCAGCACAAAACAGACACTTGACAGTCTCAGCTATCACAGCCCTCGTGGTCAGACTGTGCATCACAACACAAAGCAAACAAAGTTGAGAGCCATCTGTCCTTCTTACCACAGCCATCAGCCTCTCTTCATCTCCTCTCTGGGCGTCTACAATCAGCCCCCAAACTGCCTCCAAATCCATCCAGCCTGCAGGGTTACACAGTGTTTGCACCATCTCACCGTGTTTCCGCAGCTCTGTGCCCTCTCGCTCGCCCGCCTCTCTGCCCCCGCCGGCTGTGGTCGGGGCTCTGTCTGTTCACATGATGTCAGCAGCTGCTTGGCTGACAGCGAGCCCACTTTAAACACGAGGGAGCTGTATTTCCTCGTCAGGATTAGCATTGTTGTTCCTCTCTCCGCTCTTCCTCCCATAAATAAATAAAAGCCCCGTCTTTTCAACTCGGGTGTCTATATTTGCCCCGTATCCTTCCTCTTCTTATGGGACTCGGGGCAGGGTGTTAAGGCGTTATTTCCCCTGGTGAAGTCAAAATTGCAGCTTGCCAAATGGATTGCTTTTGCTCTTTAGCACTCAGCCATTTATACGTACTCTGTGAAAACTTTCCTGCTGGGGAGACACATTTCTGCTCCATTCAAACTCTGTTTTCTCCACCTCTCTCTCTCTCCATCTTCTCTGTCAGACATGCAGCATTATCACTGATAACACTTCATACTCAATGCAATTTTCTGTCTCCCTTTCAGCAGGCAGAGATACTGCGAATGATCACTGCCACTCTCGTATAATTGCCATCCTAAACGAGCGCCGCCGAGCTCGTGCGCTCGAAGGCATCGTGAATCAGCCGATGAACAGGAGATAAGAAGCCTGACCGAGGCCATTAGCATCAGCTGCTCAGGAAAAGTCTTGAGTGAACTGATGAATAAAACAAAAGGTCCGGGCAGGGCGGCTTCTTCAGAAAAGCTTCAGCCAAATCAAAAATCGATCAGGCTTGGACAGATTATCTCAGGAGGCGCTCAGACGAGCAGCTCGAGGTGCAGCTCTTCACTTGGGAGATTAATTCCCAGCGTTGGTCTCTCCTGAGAGATCAGCTGGAGAATGAAGCGCACATATGCACGGCTCTGCTGTTAGTCATTAACTAAATAGCGCCCTCTCTGTAAAGGTGACTGCCGGCATGTTAAGTACGACTGCAACGAACGAGTTTTCATTTGTTGATTGATCTGTTGATTGCTTCCTCGAATAATTGATTTGTTGTCAGGTTGTTTAAAGTCAGAGGAACATCTTCAACATTCCTAAACACAACGATATACCATCCATCCATCAGTTATCTATACCGCTTATCCTATTCAGGGTTGCGGAGGGACGACGACTGATCACCAGTCAGTCACAGGGCTGGGTTAGGGTTAGGCTGACACCAGGAGGGATGTACGGGGAGAACATGCAAACTCCACACTGATTCAAAGTTTTATCCAGAAGGAAACTGGACCTGGTTGAAGATCTTAAGGCGCTGACGTTCTCCGGATGAGAGGCGAAACGTCCGGTTGCCTTCTGGATTAAACTGTGAGTCGACGTGACCTGGATGACTGAGCGCCTCACAGACAGCTTGAAACATGACTAAAACTAATTCAGCGAGTAGTTCGGCTTTACATAACTCCACTTGATCTGACATCATGGTTATAAATAACTGATGACTTTCTAAGAACAGGCCGCCCAAACAAAAGAGACGATGCAGCCGTGTTTCGCAGTAAACTACAAGACCAGGAAAAGTACAGACAGGAACACGCTACTGGGGCTTTTTTAAACAACCAAAGCAGAGATGTGATGAAATGATAGATAGAAAAAGAAAGATAACTGATCATGTGCATGTCCCATTATCTATTCATCTACAGATTATTTTCTCAACAGAATGTCTAAAAAAATGCTCAATACAAGTTCGCTGAGGTCACGAAGGTGTCCTACACTTCTTGTTTTTCTTCTGACCAACACTCAAAAACAAAAATATATTCAGTTTATTTAAATGGAGATTTTTAACTTCTAATGTTTGGATTTTTCCATCTTCAATGTGTCTCCTTGAGGACATGCATAACAGAGCGCTTGAAAACATTGTAACCTCAATTAGCACACACAGGAATAATGGCCGCCCACTTTGGTAACGTTAAGTTAGCACTGATAGGTCGTCAAGTTTACATCCTAACATTTTAAACTGCTTGGTTTTAAACTTAGAAAGAAAAATGAACGTACTGAGCATGCTCAGAATGTTCTTCTCTGGTGTTCAACATTAATCTGGACTGTATCACCACCTACTGGACCGGGGCTTCGGGGAATTGTTTTGGTGTTTACTTAGATGCTTTGTTAAATGTGTCGCGTGGACAGATTTTTATTTTGTTTATATTTTGAAGGGAAATTTATTCGTTTTTAAAAATATTCATGAACTGCAGGAAAGGAAAAAGAACCAGTGAGTTTTGCAGTTTTGTTAAAACAGTCGCTCGATGCTCGGCCTTTTCCTGTCAGTCATCACTTTTGTTGACAAAAAGTTGCTGAAATGTGCAGAATAATAACAAAATATAAACAAAGTGTTGATGGCTTCAGAAGCAGGTGGGATCATTCTTTGTTTTCAGAAGGAGTGAAAATCGACTTTCTGCTGAACCTCCGATAACAATCGTCTCACAGGGATTAGACGGTCAGACGTTCAGAGATACTGAAGCAACACAAATCTATTACAATCTCTACAGGTAAGCAGTGAGGTTAAATGTCCTCGACAGAGGGTCAGCTTTACTTCATCTCCAGGTTTAATGTGGGGAAAGTTTTTACAGCAAGTCCTTTAACTGGCAGCAGACTTACTTCTGATAGATATCTCTGCAGTCAGAATGAAGTGGCACCGTCACACCCTGAATTTATTGAACAGCTGTTCCTGCACTCTCTTGGTTGCAGAAAACAGTCAGCCTACTGTTTAACTCTTAACTGGTGATGAGTTGACGTGTTTTGAACCGAAACATTGGCCATATATATTGTGACATAAAGCTTGCAGCAAACCAGCAGGACTAAAAAACATGGCTGCCACTGAGGCCCCTGGACCAGGGCCTGTTTGTGAGACACTTTTAACATTTCTTGTTCAAGGGTGAATTAAATGACCACAAAGAGATTCAGAAGAAATAATAATAAAAGCTGCATCAGTTGCAACAAAGAGACCAATAAGAGAAGGAAAACAAGAGACAAAAACAACTACAAAGAATGACGACAAAGAGACTTAAAAACAACGACAGAGATGCAAACATGGCCAGAGAGGGATCAAACAACCCGTAAGAGATGAGAATGAACAAAATATGATGCAAAACGAGAACAAAGAGACACTAAGTGACTTTAAAGAGAAGCAAACAACCTTGTCTGTAGGTGACTATGAGTTGCTAACATCTGATTGCATTACAGTATTGAAAGTTGGGAAACTATTGATAAGGTTGAAGTAGGATTGTTGTAAGCACATCACGTCGGTGCAGGGCTTCAAAAAACAGCAGCAAGGAAAAGAAGAGACGCCTGCACACCTGCTCAAAGACACTAAAAGTTTAATAGGCTACTCACAACGTTTCAATTGCCTTCTTCAGGTGAAAACTGGGAACCGCACCCATATGTATAGACCTGCACACCAATAGGCTGAGAAGCACTATGATGGCAGGTGTGGTCAAAGACAGTTTAAAATACCAATGCTAAAACTTTACATTAACTCATTGTACTTCTATTATTAATGTCCACCCCCCTTCTTTAAAACTGTGCACACATCAATGGCCGTCTCAGCCACACAGCTTGATGGTATCTGGATGAGAACATCATGTGACTGTGACTGGGAGACCTCTTGGTCCTGTGCAGGGGCCACCTGTTTTCCGGGCACCTTTAAGTTACAACAAGACTTTGGCGAAGTTTGCGCATAAACCTATTTTGCAAAATGTAGAAAAAAATAATGACATCATCAAGTGACTCCACCCAAATGATTGCATCACATTCACATGACCAGGAAGTTCACCCCAAGCTGATATCTGCATCTTAAACATTACACAAACTCCCCAGAAAGCCAGGACACGACATGCACTCAAACCTTTTAGAACAGGTTCAGTGCTCTTCGTTGTTTTTCTTCTTGTTTTGACTCTAACTTTGTGTAAAAAGCTCCAAATCGCCACATGTTTAGTATCAAATTACAGATGGAGTTGTGTTTTATAAAATTAAAACAACTTGTAATTGTCTTTTTCTTTCTGTTTTTGAGATACAGCTGTCTGGTTGAGTTGATAAATGCTCTTAAATTTCTCCTGGGGTGTAGAGGGTTAACTTACAAAGTGGCCTCACCTGTTAAACAGAGGGCAGGACAGGTAAATAAGCAACACAGCAGAGACATACAACACTTCCACCACAGACCGTGTTCCCTTTTGTTAGCACAGCTCACTTAGCAACAGTGAATCATGTAGCACCGAGCCTGTAACAGGATCACACACACAGGATCAGATATCAGTGTTTGGAGTTAAGTAAAGGTTACAGTACCAGAGGGGTGAGACGTACACCAACATGTCCTGAGTGTGTGAGCGTCCCCGAGGAACGACAACTGCAAACAAGCTGATCGATCGACTCTTCAGAGACGAGTGTCCAGACACAGAGACACATGAGACTGAGTGTACAGTAACAGCAGGCCTCGGGCTGCAGGGAATCCCCGGGTTTCTGTGTGTGTGTGTGTGTGTGCGTGCGTGTGTGTGTGTGTGTGTGTGGACCAGGATGGGTGTGACTGAGACTCATCAACCAGCCGTGATTCACAGCTGAGTCAGGAGCAGGTGCTTCGACTGGACTCCAAAATGAGACTGTGATTACATCCCAAGACAGAAAACACTTCTCACATCCTCGTTTAGCCTGTTTTAAAGTCTCAGAAATACGGAGAAACTGGATTTTAACAGAAACTAACACATATTAGAACTTATTTAGCACAATATTCCCAATCTCTTGCATTAAAAAAAAGCTAAAGGAGACACAAGTTCGCTGAGACAAACATCTCCGAACAGTTATTCTCCTGCAAAACTAAGAAAACAAACTAAAGCAGCTCTCGAGGATGTTGGAAGATTGTGTTTGATATCATTGCTCATTAAATGTCTTTGGACAAAGCCTCGTCTCTCTGGGAAAACGTGATGGGCGGTTTCACTTGTGTTAGATATTTAATAGACCAAAGGCTTCATTTATTAATCCAGACAACAATCTGTAGACTAATCAATGAAGAAAATAATCCTGAATTGAAGGCTTACCGTTTATCCTCTGTTGGGTTAATGAAAGTGCATCAATAAATCGTATTCCTGTGTTGGTCTCAATTATGGCTGCAAGCACGATTACTTCTAACATCAATCAATTCTGGTCAATTCTTTGTTTTGGTATCGATATGGATTTCTCAATTTGATCTGATCCGATCCCATATCGATTTGTGTTAGAGGTTTTTCAGTTACAATATCAGTGCTCCTCTAACCTGGTGCATTATCAAAATGTTTAATGTTTACAATAAGAATCGACCCTAAAGAAGTTACATTATGTACTTTTTATTTAACATGACCGACACACAGCAGTCAACACATTAACAATTTTATGAATTAGATAGCGAGTGAACTTTTTTCCCCGTTCAGATTTCCAGTCCGAACATCTGCCTGATGGTTTTGATTAAACGAACTGGGCTTCAATTTGCACGAGATTTGGCCACGAGATCTCATAGCGCAAAGAACAAAGCCACACGAGAATTATAGGGAAAGGCATGCTGTACAACAATACGCCGAAAATAAGAGTAACATAGACATCATTGCAAAACTAACTTGCATATTCATGGCGCACACACAATAAAAAGAGTCCGTCTGCGATCACTGATGTCTCCGTGGTAGCTGCAGTAAACAAGTCCGGGCATGTCTCCCTCACTGCTGTGTTTCGAGGGGATGTGCTGAGTCGTGCTGCGTTCAGGAGCACTCAGAAATGTGAGTGATCAGACACCTTTTTACATTTTTAAAGATCGATCTCTGGATTTATGAATTGATATTGGATCATTCATATGAGAATCGATTTTTTAAACCCAGCCCTAATAGAGAGGACAGAGCTTAGTGTCAGAAACAGGGGATGACACAAAGCGAAGGGCCGAGGGTGGGAGTGAAGCCCGGCCACATCACTGAGGCCTACAGCCGTGAAAACGTGAAAAATGCCCATCACAGTTTCTTAAAGCCGAATGTATCGTCTTCAAATATTTTGTTTTGTCCAAAAGCTGAGGATATTCAGATAAAGTGAAAAATATCAATAAACCTGGTAAATATTCATATTTGAGAAGCTGCTTTATAACTTTTTCTGTATAATTGATCACATATATTATAAGATCAAAACAGTTGCTAACTTATCAAAGAGATGGACTAAACAATACATAAATAGCAACTGTTTTAATACAATCACATTATAAATCTTTGAATGGGTTATAAATCTCAGCATCGGTCCTGATTCTCTCAACATCACCCGTCTGTTTGTCTGCAGCTAAAGATCACTCTCACTTACTGATTCATTTGACGAATGTCTTTTCAATTCATCATCCGGCCTTTTGGTAGAAAAACTGTTAGAAAAATGTGAAAAATGCTCATCGTAATTTTGCTGAAGCCCCAGGTAACATCTTCAGATTGCAGATCAAACGTCTAAATCCCAAAGATATTCAGCTCACAATCACAGAGGGCCAAAAACACGTGAACATCAGGTGCTATTTTCTTGACATTTTCTAACAACGGATTGATCCTCTGATGGGTTATTCTAGACCCCAGGTGCGACAGTCTTGGTTTCTGTTCACCTGTGATGCAGCTTGCGCCTGTGAACAAGTGCTGTGCTGTTTCCTGATGTCCGTTCTATCTGCTCTAATTCTACAGCGAGGTTGCCCGGCTCTATTTCTGTCCACACATTTAACAACACGAGACCTCAGCAGGAAGCAGGTGGTTTGTTTGCTCTGTTGTTTATGCCCTCTCTTTTCCCAGGCTCTGTCTCTGCGCACATAAACACACACACACACATGTACACACACACACACTCACTGCAGGCTGAACAAGACCCTGACGATGAGGAGGAGGAGGAGGAAGCGAGGAGGAGAGGGGAGAGGAGGTGGTGAGGGAGAGAGGAGAGGATGATTAGTGTGAGGATGAGGAGAGGAAGAAAAAGCAGATGAGGATGATGGGAGGAAAAAACATGGAGGATGGGAGGTGCAGGGAAGGAATGTGTGCATGTTTATTGTGCTTTCTAAATATGGAAATATCCCCCACTGGCTCCCATGTTTTCATTACTTGTTTTCTGAGAACTTGAGAAACAAACTACGTTCCCTCTCTGCTGTACTGCAGCACACAAACACTCAGGCAATCTCAAACCACATTTGGTTTTCAGCTACGTCTCCCTGCACCTAAAGATGATTCAATACCATTTCTTCCTGATAACAAGAGTATCGGCTGATTACAAAGTGCTCCTCTGATAGTAGGGCGATTAAAAAAATATGCATGATATTGATGGAAAAACACTGATGCTAGCTTTGGGCTGCTCGATTATGGCCAAAATGATAATCACAATTATTACAAAATTGTAACAATTTGTGCACAAAAATAAGACTTAAAATTGGGTCCTTTACCTTAATTTGGTGCATCATGGGTACTTTAATTCGGTCTTTGGGAGTTGGGAGGATAGGGTGTCGCACTTGCCGTCAGTGATCGAAATTAATATTCGATTAATTGCACATGAACCACACGGAGCCAAAGCATGCTCTCCTACAGAGATGTGATTACTCTGACTACACAAGCTCTTTATGCTGCATTTAAATAACCTGAAGAACACGACTCGCTGCTCTCACCTGCTCTTATTGACACCACTGAGGTTTGCAACAGTTATAACCAAACACGCAGCATTGTGTGACGAAGATTCAAATCAAAAGGTCACAATTAAATAATTAAAATGACTGTTTTAGAGCACTGAAGGGTCAATATTTGTCCACAACTAAACCTATTATTCACTATCACTTCATCTGCCAAATTTCTTCTTCTTTCATTGATTAGCAGTCCAAAGCCAAAAGATATTCAGATTACCGTCATATTAGACAAAGAAAAACATAAAATCTGATGTGATTTGGCCACAAAGTTTGGCTCCAACGGATATATGATTTGGTTTTGGGCAATGTCTCTCTGCAGCACCTGTTAGAATGATTTCTGAATCAGAATAAAAAGAACATTATTGATCCTATCTCCCCTCCTCCTCTCTTTGATAACACAAACCAGAAACCACATCCAAGCGACCTGCTCTCTTATAAAGCTACAGATGTGATTACTCCGACCACAAGAGCTCTTTACGCTGCATTTAAATAACCTGAAGAACACGACTCGCCGCTCTCACCTGCACGGACGGCCAGCACTGAGGTCTGCAAACTAATTCCACTCAGCTGCATCATCACACTCCTCTCCCACAGATCGAGGAGGATGTGGGCGTCATGTGATTCGATTTGCTGAGTTGACGGCACATAAGTATCCCTCCTCATGAGCAAACAGTAAAACGAGCGGAGGCAACGCTGCACTTTCCTCCAGATAACAAGGCTGTTGTTCATGCTGGCGGAAAAGACACACAGCTTCAGTCTCTGTGATGTGAAGGACGTGAAATATACTGTGCTGCAGTCTGCAGTGGTGGAAGTACTCAGATCTTTTACTGGAGTAAAATGATACGATGCTGTTACAAGTGAAGCTGCTAAGTTTAAAATCCTTCGTAAGATGAAGTATATTCTGATATATATTGTTAGCATCAATGCTAAAGCTGCATGTTACTAATGTAGCTGGTCGAGACGGACCTCATCTAACTACATTATTAAAGGTTATAATAAAAATAATATCAAAGCTGCTTCTTTCACCAACTGTTTTTTTCTACCAAAATATAAATGTCGAGTGATGTCCGTCAGCAGCCTACAGATATTAAGCTTACGATCACAAACATAAACAAAGAGTCAAAGTCAATTGAATATTCAATTTAACTTTGCAGCCACATTCAGTGTTGCCAACTTGGCGACTTTCTCGCTGAATCTGGCGACTTTCCAAATCGTCTTGGCGACTTTTTTTGTCAAAAGCGACTAGCGACAAATCTAGCGACTTTTTCTGGTGTTATTGGAGACTCTGATGTGAAAGCATGTATCGTTCTGAAGTTACCGTCCTCAACAAGCAGCAGGTGCTGCCGTGAGCCCCTCCCCCGTCCCAAAGCACTCGCAGGCGGTCAGTCTCACAGTAGCCTCGCGCAGCAGTCCCAGCTGCAGTCAGAGCGGAGAGGAGACCCACACCACTCCGCGTCCACGCTGCAAATGAGTCGCGCGTGCGCAAAGTCGTTGCTGATCCCGCCCTGGCTTACAGAGCGGGATGTAAATATAAATTATTTTTTAAAATTTGATATTCTAACATTTAACAATACAGGACAAAATTGATTTATGTAATATGGGTCGAGACAAAGCATTAGTCATGAAGTTATTTTGAGAAGTGATGGCCTATTTCAATGGCAAAATAAAAAAACAAACAAACCAAGAATCAAAAGAAGAAAGTTCATTTATAGTTCTAAACATATTTAGGGTGATTTTTACTCACGTTCTGTCTCTCCCACGACGTTATTCCTCTCTCCTACGGCGTCCATTACAATTACATGAAAATGGACAATTATGCAAATTAGGCGATGGCGTCATTTAGCGACTTTTAGGACAGCCAAAAGCTACTTCCCTTACTGAGGAGTTGGCAACACTGGCCACATTACATATTGTTGGGCAGATTAATCCAAATCCCAAAGCAGGGGTTGGGAAGCATTGGATCTATGAGGCGGGGGTGGGGTCGTTCTGTCATGTTAAGATGGGAATTTTTGTTGTGAAGTTGGTTCACATGCGGCTTATTTTATTTGATGCTTTTGTGCCTCAGAGAGGTCTATTAAAGTTCATTTCCTGGCACACAGGACACCCTAAAAATATCATTTTCGTTCATCCAAAATGTTTTCATGGGTTTAGAAAATGAAGAAAGTGAGCAAACGTTGATGAAGCCGTGTGTACAGTGGGATATGAGTAACACGTCCACGCAACATCCGTTTATTATGGCCAGAATGCAATGTATCATGCAGACAGCTGATGACCTCATTAAATTACAGGCTACTTTGCAATCGGCGGACGGGTCCGGAGAGTTACAGCGGGAGCACGCCCTGGAAACTTGAAACAGGCTCGCGCAGTGACCCGGAGAACGGAGAGAAAAGAAAATAGATCAGAGACCAATTAAGCAGTTATTTTCTGTGCGTGCGTCCTTGAGATCTTTAGCAAGCAAGACATTGTAATTGCATAACCATGTCATACACCCCCTTCCAATACCTTCATGTACATTATACCCCATATTATATATGGCTGGCAGGTATTACAGTATGAATAAATGGATGCCACCCTAGCCTTATAACTGCTTGGATGTTACTCACACAGCTTTAATGCAAATAGTCCCTGCCTGTAAATCTCCGCCCTCTGTCACTAACCTGCAGCTCCATTAAAGTCGACTTCTCAGAACGGTTTTATCAACTGGTCTCTACAAAGTTAGAAATGGTGATAAAGATAACCTGAGCCTTTTGCTCGACTGATCGTGTGCTGCTATAAAGGGATAATGCACAGCAAGCGGGTCGTTACGGCAACGAGGAAGCAGGTGTTGCATTGCTGTAAAATCATGCCTAAAAGGTTGGGAAACATGGTTATATACGTTTTAGCAGCACATCTAAAACACACTTCAGTAAATGTATTTAATAGATATATTCCACTGCAGTTGGCAGAGTTTAATTGGCTGTTAAAAGCCTCTATTTAAAGCCATTCAGCCTCCATGCAATGTTTACCTACAGGCCATTTAACTGCAACAATGTATTTGTCTTATTAAGAGTAATTAAAACATTTGATTTCCTCCAGCAGCACAAAGGGAAACAGGATACACTTTAATACATCATTGTGGAGCGAACCTTAATGGGCTCTCCTGCTTCCTCTCAATGTCGTTCTCCTCCTCGGGGATTCAACGAGAATAAAGATATTCTAAAGTGACTGGAGAATTCCCAAAGTGTCTCGAATCAAAGAGTCAATAAGCTCACAAGCCGGAGACTCCCTGTCAAACACTGAAGGTCATGTTCTTTACTGTCAAACATTTTCTGTCTCATCACTACTTAAAGTACAAAGATGACAGTAAATATGGAAACAATCAAAGCTCACGTCGTTTGTTACCGAGGAGATGTTCTCATCGTTTTTCTCTCATTGGACTGAAAGCCAAAAACAGACGTTCATTTTACTTCCTGTCAAATTTATATAAATGAAAATCCATTATCATAATGAAGTTTGATTAAAATTCTTTCACCAGATAGATTTAAAACTGGGTTCATTCCCTATCTATAGTATTTATGCTAATGCTGTAGGCTAATGCAGCTAAATTAAGAGGCTGTAACTCGGCGTTTTCATTAAATATACTGGTTTAATCCTGGGAGACAGATGTGTCGCCACTCTGAGAGCAAACAACGTCAATTAGCAAGAAGAGAAAGATAGACTCGAGTCTTAGAAATGCAGTTAAAGTAAAAATAAAAGCATCTATTTTCGATCCTGTGCCGGGTTGTTAGCAGATGCAGCCAATCCACCAAACACGGTTGCCAGCCTTTTATAGAGCTTTGGATGGAGACTTTTAAACAGGCAGGGTCAGCGTGCCATTTCCTGCGCCAATTTCCTGTTGGAATAAAATCTCACAGACATTTAAGAGACGCCACACCCAAAAATCTGTCCTTAGAGAATGACACACTCTTTCCCTGCGGGCGTATTGAGTTTGATCCGTTGCAGAGGCTGCGGTCAGACTTCACAGTGGTTACAGTAGAGTTCAGTGGTGACCCAGTTTCACAGGGCACACAAAGTAACTTGTCACACTATTCCCAGAGTCGTTACTGCTGTCTTTAAGTGTGCATTGTATGGAAGAAACTGCTCTCATTGGAGCGCCTGCCTCCTGCTCTTCCATCGGCCCAACTTGTAAAGCTTCTATCTTCTCGTATCTGCTTGCAAACTTTCTCCTCAAGACGAAGCTGCTCTCCATATCGAAATAGACTTTGAGTGGACGAGCAGCCAGTGTTTCATATGACTAATGTTACACAGTAAAACATGCAAAAAAGAAGAGAGGCAGGTGGGTGGAGATGGAGCTGCCTTCGTAGGTTGACTTGCTAACGTAATGATACATCGATATCATCATGGCCACAGTAGGTTGAACTGTGCAGACAAGCAGTTGCTTCTGCTGCCTCCAGTTTACCAGCAGAAAGGTGCACTGCTAATAAGAGCTGTGGTGTGTACCTTGTGTCCCTTGATAGAAAAGATGATGCCCACAGGTACGGTACCCTCAGTGTGTTTCAGCAATGCACCGGCACAGTGTAAATATGTGCAGACATCAATGACCTGTTTATATCTCGGTGCTTCAGCCTGCTCAAACTCATCAGACCAGCATTTTATCAATTGTGCCACATCTGTGAGGTATCCCAACAACACCACTGAAGCCATCATTTAGACACAATTATAGCCACTATACTGCGGCTATTCATAGCACCTGTATAATTAAAACCTGTAAGCATCATCATTATTATTGCAGACACACCGATCAGCCATAACATTATGAAGGTGTGCTGAGGTATCTGGCACCAAGACGTTAGCAGCAGATCCTTTAAGTCCTGTGGGTTGCGAGGTGGGGCCTCCATGGATCGGACTCTGTCCAGCACATCTCACAGACGCTCGATGGGATGGAGATCTGGGGAATTTGGAGGCCAAGTCAACACCGTAAACTCGTTGTCGTGTTTCTGAAACCATTCCTGAACCGTGTTTGCAGCGTGGCAGGGCGCATTATCCTGCTGAAAGAGGCCACTACAGTTTTAATTTAGGGGTGTACTTGGTCTGCAACAATTATTAGCTAGGTGGTACGTGTCAAAGTAACATCAACATGAATGGCAGGACCCAAGGCTTCCCAGAACGTTGCCCAAAGCATCACACTGCCTCCGCCTTCTTTCCGTAGTGCATCTTGGTGCCATGTCTTCCCCAGGTAAGCGACGCACACGCACCCAGCCATCCACATGATGTAAAACAAAACGTGATTCATCAGACCAGGCCTCCTTCTTCCATCGCTCCGGGGTCCAGTTGTGATGCTCACGTGCCCATTGTAGGCGCTTTCGGTGGTGGACAGGGGACAGCATGGGCACCCTGACCAGTCTGCAGCTACACAGCCTCATACACAACAAACTGTGGTGCTCTGTGTGTTCTGACACTTTCTATCAGAACCAGCATTAACTCTTTCAGCAATTTGAGCTACAGTAGCTCTTCTGTTCTGTTTCACTCCCCACATGCATCAGTGAGCGGGTTATGGTGAGTTCAAAAATAAAGAAAATAAGAATTCTTTTCAGGGAAATAATAATTATATTCTTGCACCTTTCTTGCAGTGGTCTGGCATTTCTGTGTGCATCACAAAGCTTTTCTGTGTGGTGCAGGAGACATAAAGGCCGGGGTGATAACGGCTCTCATTTTCTCCTCATGGGGAGTCAGGGAGCTAAAAACAGAGGAGCTTAAGTCCTCTGTACACAGGGCAAAGAATGTGGTCGGAGGTCATCACAGTATAACCGACAAATCCCTGTCCACAAAATATGCACACATTGAACCCATGATTACAGTAAAATAGAGCCCGAGCTTTGTTCAGATGCACCATAACACCGCTGCTGATATTCTTCTGATCCCTGTGGTCTCTAGCTCGGGAAGGTCTCAGGGCAGGCGACTGATTGTGGCACTTGAACCAAATCTGGGAATAGATTTCTATTTTTATCTGAAGCATGTTAAAATGGGTCCTTGTTGCAGAAAGCTTTGAATCCATCAGCATCACTTTAACGGACAGTCTTCTCAAACTCGGAGCAAAATAATGGATGTTTACTACGACATACTGAAGGACGCACGTTTAACCTTCAGTCGGGCTACAAGTGGAGACGCAGAAAAAATAAGCTCCCCGGCAGGAAAGAAAAATCTGACGACCACTTACGGAAAAACATTTGGCAGCCCCATCCACACGGCTACCATCCCTCCCCTGTCTGTATACTTAATGCAGGCTCTCAGCACAAGGATACAGGGGTCCAAATGTTCTCAGGGTAATCATGTTAGTGTTGGCAGCCCTCAGCAGGAGCAGATACGACTAATATTTACTGAAGGAGTTGCAGGAGGAGGACGGTGCAAACGCAGCACTGCAGATAATCAGAACCTGTGCTAGCATGACCTGATTACTCATGATCTGCCTGCTTTCTAAACAACCGGTGTCACAGATCAGAGGAGGAATCATGCACAAAGACCCCCTTACAGACGACTTACAGCCAAACATGAGCAGCTGTAATCTGAAAGTGAGTGATGTGTCTTGTTTGTCCTCCTCTGCAGACTTGATTCGACTCCTGATTGAAACAGAGCAGAGAAGGTTCTGCAGGGTTCTGTTCAAGGTCAGCAGGGCATGTGTGTGCCTGTCTGGTAGCTGTGGGTTTCTTGCCTCACTGCGCCCTCTGTTTTGGCTGCTGTCCACACACATACACACACACCGCCAGCGACACACACACCTCCCCTGGCCATTTTGAAGGATCACAGACCATGTTTGGTTAGCTGGTACAAAGAGGGGAGACGAGGCAGCAGAGGGCGATTCCATATAGGGGAAAATCTGTACATCAGGCTGTACAGATTCCCAAAACCTGAGTCTACCATGCATCAGGTGTCTCCTATTACATGCATTTTAGCCATCAAATTATGTGCTGCTTAATGTCACAATCTTTCTAATGAAGGTCATTTGAAGTAGAGCTGCAACGATAAACTGGAAGGAAATAGATTTTGATAAACTATTAATAGTTCTGTTCATGTTTCAAGCCAAAATGTCGAACCTCTGCTGGTTGCAGCTCTCTTAATGTAAATATTTGCTGTTTTTATTTGTCTTTTATGACACTAAATGAAGTTTTCTTTGAGTTATGGACGAAAGAATTATCTAAAAATGTCACGTTGGACTTGTGAAGAGCATGTTTTGCCTCTAAAGCATGGCCAGAGAGATTCATGTTCAGCCTTAGCTTCTACCAAAATATGCAAATATAAACTGAATTTGTTTTTGTCTTCATATAACTCTGGAATAATTTGCAAGTATTTTCATAAATGTCATGGTTCTTATTCTGATCATACATGCAAAAATGCTTTTCTAAATTGTGAAGATTTGCTGGTTTCGTTTATCTTAAATAAATATCCCTAGGTTTTTGTGTGTTGGTTAAACAACAGAAGCAGTCTGATATATTGACCTTGACCTTTAGGATTTTTTCCTGCATTTTTAGACATTATTAAACCGAATTTTAGTAGCTTAAAATAAAACCGAATCAATAATGCAGCCCTATATATCACCCCAAGTTTGCACTTTAGTTTTATTTTCTAATCCCAGCATGGAAGCACATAGTGTTGAAGCTAGTATCCAGTAAAAGCAGAGGCAGGGACAGGAAATCCAAGCGGATTTGGCTGTGGTTCTTTTGGCCACCACCTTTGGTCAAATGGCAGCGCTGGTGCTGGAAGAACAACAGCTTTTGCAGCTGTGCCCCAGAGACACTAAGCACATCTGCAACAACTGGAAGCGGATTTAAAGCTCTATACCTTTTCTCAGATGAATAGAGATAAGGTTAAAAATAGGCCTTTAAGCTCGTCCCCTTCAAAACATGCTACAATCCAGCTCTGTTTGGTCTGAAATAAGGACAGTTCTGTATCAACACTGGTAAGCTGTTGTACTTATATTTAAGAAGAATTGTTTTTTTTTTAATGTCTAGATTACATGTTAACCTCGCAGTGCCTGAGCTCAGCGCACACTGTTTTGGTTAACAGTCAGCCAGCCGGTCGACAGGGAGGCAGAGCACCACAGACAGGCAAGATGCCAGTATTTATCCTCACTAATGCTCATGCCCAGTAACGCTGGCCCCTGCCCAGCAACACTCAGGCATAGTGGGGGGTCCAAGGCTGCTCCCCACCAGCTGCTGAGCCCGTCTCTGAGCACCATCATCTTCTTCCAGCCCTGTCATTTTATTGCAGAAATCGCCCCATCAAAAAAACTGCTCTAAAGCCTGCTGTCATCACTGCCTCGTCATCTTATCGAGTTAGAGTAAGAGGATAAGGTTGATTTGGGTTTATCATGGTGATGTGTCGATCGCGGACGAGTCGGTTCTAAGAGCCGACTCCTTTAAGTTAATCGTTTCTTTATAATTTGGTCAACTAATACAAAACATCATCAAAGGTTGATCTTGCAGTCTGATCCAGAACTGCCTTACTTTGTTAAAAATACAAAGTAACAACTAATGACAAAAAAACTAATAATGGACATCACTACTGAGCAAATAAACATTTTTAACTTGAACATAAAAAATTACAACTTTAGTTTCTAAATTTGGTGAAACTGGATAATATTCATGGGAAAATGGTTTCTGATGGACAAAAACTGTGATAGATCTACCACGGCTGCTAAGTGTAGCTGCCGAAAGCTAGTTAGCTCAGTTAGCCTTGAGGCTAGCAGTACTATTAGCTAATTCTGCCTGCTTTGGGAGCACTGACCATGTTTAACCAGTAAAGGAGCTTTGAACCGGAAGGAGGTCAAATTGTCGTGCCTAAACCGAATCTCTCGAGTTTTAACAGGAAGTAACGTTAGTGTTAAAGTAGCCTGAAGATTTACAAAAGGCAGGAAGACGTGATAAGGATTGGAGAGGAATGAAAGGGATGTCGAGTATCAGTTCTGCCATCTCCCGAGGCCTGACCAGGGGATTTGCCTGGGTCAGCTTGGACGCCACAAATCTAAGGCCATGTCCACATGTACACGGGTATTATAAAAAATCCCTGTCCAAACGAAAATGCAAAAACACAACAGAAACGCTGTCGTGAGAATGCCATACCAACAGGTGGTGATATAACACAGTCATGTAAAGAAGAAAAAGAAAACCGCGGCCAATCAAAAGACTGAAAAAATCTGTTGCCAGAAGACTACCTCGGGGGCTGCAATGACGCGAGTAATGGTGGACAAGTAACTGTACGTGTAAACATGTCCTGTTATCAAGCTAGAAAGATCACTGCTTTTGTCACGTCTGTCATTTTGCAAGGAATGTGGCTTCATTTGTGGCACTTCACAAAGGAGATAACGGCGAACAGCCTGACGTCACGAGCCAAAAACGCTGTTTACACATCTCCGTGGAAACTGAGTTTCTAAAAGTCTTCATCCTGGCCTCCATAAAAATTAATTTCACCAATATCCAGATCCCCTTAGCGCCCCCTACAGGCCTTCTCATTAAAATCTTTTTATCGGTTGCAGTGTGTTTGCCCTTATTGGCCACCATACAAAAGAGCTGGCTCGTATTGCTGAACTGAGCCAAATGATCTGGCTCACTGAAAAAAGACGGAATTCCCATTGCTAGTTTGTAAGGGGGCTTGGATGGGTGCATTGACAGAGCATAAAAACCCCCCTCACTCGATGAGGAGAGGAGATGAGAGCTTTCAAATGCTATCCAAGCTGTCATTAGCCAACTACCGCTGAATGCAGCAGCTAATGTGTGGGAAGGACGTACATGCCAGTCCTTTAAAGAGAACACACACACACACACACACAATCTACACAGAGGCGAGTAGCATAATGGATACACTTGAACGCCTCATACAATCGAGGGAAAAAAAGAGAATATCATCAACATTCATTATGTTGCTCAACATTAACTGACACCGAGAGAACGAGGGACGTTATTTTCAGCCGTTGGTGTGTTACAGTTGACACTAACGGCTCTGCGTAGAGGGATGTATTGTCTAACGTTAGCTGGAAAAATGCCTCACTGAAATCACGTACAAACCGTTTGCTTCGTGACTTCAAAATTAAACATGTAGACCACTGTTTAAAATCAGGTACATTCACAGTAAAACCCAGAGACATTAGAGAAAGACAGCTACTAACCTTGGTAGGGTCGCCTCCTGTTATCCACTTGTTACAATGGAAATTTAACACCATGGATGCCCAGTTAAGTTTCCTGGCAGGCGGACAAAAACGCAGCAGTGAACGCAGCACCGAAGCACGCAGGCTGGTGAGGATGAAAAGGAGGAAGAAGGGAGCGTTTGAAGCCTGGGTGTTTTTCTCAGGATACCCGTCGGAAAACAACGAGAGAGGGAGAAAAAAAAAGGTTGTGTCTTCAAACAGCTGTTTTCCAAAATGGAGTTAGCCGTGTCTGAGCCAATCACAGGCGGTCTGTGGAGGCTCCCACTCCTCCTCTGTGGGCTGAACACCACACTGCACTCTGGAGATCAGACACTCACAGATTATACATCTTTTTTAGGATGATTCATTGTCACGGCATCTTTTTATAGACGCACATCAAAACCACCAGGCGCCTTAAACTGGTGATTTTTCCTCGCAGGGGAACCTCCAGATGTTTCTCATGTTGGTTTTAGTGAGATGTTTCATCCCTGCACATGTAGGGATCACTATAAACCCACATTTAGCACATTTTCATTGCACAGTATTGAAGGGGCACTACAACAATTTAGCACTGCACTTGGGCACACAGCCGGGTACTTTAAACAAAGAATGTTCTTGCTATGGTCCGACTTATCCTGCTTTTTACAATCAGTTTTATAGTCCTAGCACTGAAAATGCTGGATCCTACATTTCCCAAGATGCAGTTTTCTCCCTTTTCTCCCTAGTGCCAGTTTGTGCCTTTGAAGTAGGCTGAAAGTAGAACGTTTGCATTGATAGAAATTTCCCATTATTATTTCTGAATATGCCAAAATTCCACATTTGATAAACCTAATATTCATAATCTGAATTAGGTCCGTTTTATTCCCATTGTTGCATTTTCAGAATTAAACTTCCTGTGTAAAAACAGTGAAGTGCCCCTTTCATTTGTTCTGCTTTTTGTTAACTAAAGGACTTTACAGTGTAAAAGTCAAGTCTTACTCAGAAGATTCATGCCGTGTAAGTAGCAGCCCAACATTATCCAGCAGCGTAGGCTGCGTGGAGTTTAAATAAAGTCAGAATCTAATGAAAGAAACTGAAAAATATAATGAGTTCTGTGTAAATGTTCCAAATGGAAATGGTCCAAAATCAAACCAGAAGACTCTCGTGCCAAAACTTTTAAAACCTCGACTGTAAGACAAACATTTTCTTTGTGTAAAATTGCAACATACTGAACCACTTGATTGAAAATAGTTCCCTGATCCCCATGTTAAGCACAACTGACCCACAAATCCAGACCCAACCATACAGGGTCTTTCAAGTGTTATACACGTTGCTTTGTCCATGAATTAGTAAACATGCCTCACTAATATCAAATGAATGCTCTTTTTATTTTCTAACAGGTTAAACATAATATTTCTGCCTTGGTGGAAAGTAACATTACTCATGTACTTTACTAAAGTATAATTTTCAGGTACATGAACTTTACTCACGACATCTGACAACAATAGATTCTATGCAGGTGAAGATTAAAATGATTATTAGATTAAATATAACACTTTTTACAGATTAAACTCCTAAATTGTTATGTTGACGATTAGGTTATGTTAGTTATGATCAAACTTAGTTCTGCCATGACCATCTAAACCTTGAAATGTGGTTTAAATGTTAATGCATCCAAAATAATACACCTAGCTTAAAGTACTGCAGTCATGTACAACAGCCCTGCGATAAATTCTACCTTGATGAAAGTTAAAATGTTCGTGCTTTTGTCACATTTGACTTTGAAAAACTTCTGCTTCTTTCCTGAAGTACATTTTAATTGAAGGACTTTCACTTCTTCTAAATCTACCCACTTCTTCCAAAGCCGTACTTCTGATGTCTTCGGGGACCCGTCTGGTTTTTGGAAACGTTGCTTAAGCTGCAATTATGTTGTGAAAATACCCTCAACTTCCCCAGAGCCTGCAGCACACCACCAAACTCTGCCAACAACAGCATCCACACAGCAAACAAGACACAAATAGCACTCTGTCAGTATGAGTCGTACTTTACTGTCTTCACTACTGACGATAAATATCCTGCAACACAACACAGCTCATAGTCACAGACATGCTTGAAATAAAAGTATAAAAAAATGACAAGTAATTCAAGTTAGCTTCGGGTTACCGCAAGAGAACAGATCCAACATTATAGCACTTTTTGTACATGATGGCCTGGTGTGAAATTTGGCAAAGCAGACGTCTTTATATCCAGGACTGAATGTTCTCCTCCTCATGTGACTCCTGCGATGAGTGATGGCCCCCGTGTTAAGACTGAGTGATGGCAAACAGGTCAAACAAGGTCACATACAAACACATAAGGCAGATTTAACTTAACTGAGAAAAACAATCCTCTCAGAAGATTAAAGCAACGAACAGTAAAGCTCAACAAAGGCCCTTAAATACTCTGTAACATTTAAATCTATAACACTATTCTTTCTATCTCCACTCTTATAATCAGACCTGATGAGAATACACATGAATATTGCTTTGGTACACACGTCCAACATGATTTATGATACATGAGCAGTTTAAGGCAATGTATTAGACGCATACACACACTAAAACTGTCTCCTTCTTTTAGAATTGAGTTGTGTGGAGGTGAAACCATGCAGACAGAGCACTAATGGTTGGAGTATGACCGACACTGGTATGCAGATATTAAACAAACTGAAGAAGCTGTTTTTAGAATTCTTCCTCAGCGGAGTAGTGGGTTCATATTTTTCCATGACTGTCTCGTAACTATATTTACACGGAAACATTCTTCACTGGCTGTGATCATTCCTCCTCTTCATTCTGCCTTTCAAAAGATGTTTAACGTGCTTCCAATAGAAGAGACGGGGACACAGACTGTATGAAAAGATGGACGATGTGACAGCTCTATAAAAGTGAAGCCAAACCCTCTCTATCGCCCCCTGCTGACTGGCTGCAGTATAGCTCATAAAGCCCGCCTCCATCATGTTAACAGATGGGACATGAGTCAAGCTATAAAATCAAAATACACGTCAAACATGGTTTCTGTCATTATAGTTAGTTCTTATCATGCTGATTTATGTCCAAGTGTTCATTTTTCTGACAAGTTTACTTTTAATTATTATATAGTTATTTGATGCTAAAAAAGGGGGTGTGGCCTCATGATTGACAGCTCTGTTGACAAATGGGGCTCCTGCAGCGTTCTGTCCCCGTGTAGCAGAGTAGAGGAGGAACGGCGAGAGGAGACGTAACTAACACGAACACTACAGTCACTGAACTTTCCATAAGCGTGAATATCTGCTTCAGACCGACACGAGAAGCTGTTCTGCTGCAGACTGAGCCCACCTGAGGGCTCCAACACGGCAAGGACACAAGGTAAAGGTGTGTTTTGGATAGAGGAAGGGGCGGGACTTAAATCAAGACTCCACCAGCCGATTTCTACTACACACACTCTGGATACAAATTTGCAAGATGGCAGCGCCCGCTTCTGGGAGTATTTCGGCTTTACTTTTGTACAACGAGAGGAGGTTCAGACACGTCGCCCATCTATATATACAGTCAATGGTAAAAACGTATTCCAAAGTTATCAGTTAGCCATTTTGGTACAACAAGCATTCTGTTTTCCGTTTGTAGTGTGTTTGTAGTCCTTGATCCTAGCAGAGTTGACAACTAATGTTTGAGCGGTCGGATGCGTGTAGGAAAACAGTACATGTAGTGTAGTGTAGAGATGAAAAGAGACAAAAGCACTGGCTGAAATTCAATCCTGGACCTCATTTGTAAAAGTTGAACATCAAGTTTGCTTTTTATAATCTCTAATAGATATCTAGCGAGTAGTTCAGATAATAAACTAATCATGTTTCTGGTCTCTCAAGTCCAATCCCAACCTTGCATCTGAAGTTGTGATTCAGACTGTAAAAAAGTAACAGCACAAAGAAGAGGAACCTCGGCCCTGATAGTCCTCATTGGCTGTCGCCCCCAGAGGATAAATAGTTGGCAGGCAATAGTCAATGCGCTCAGGGATCTAGAGGAATGATTACACCAAGCAAAAATGGTTTCAATGTACACATGGGTCGCTAACTATTGAAAAAATGTGAACCTGACCCTTAAATTCCAGATCCAAAGAGGCCACCAGTAATGGCACAACATGCACTGGGTCATGTCAAAGGGCCTCATTGCCTTAGCCTGCAGCTGCCTGTGAACCACGGTAAGATGCTGGACTACGTGTAAACTAGAAAAGACTATCCACCTCTAGAAGGGCTGCTCTGTTACTAAAATAAATCATGTATAATATTGGCAACTTGCCCTGTAAAAGTCTACACACATGTTTCAAATGAAACAGACAGAGTCCTCTCAGTGACGGGAGTGTTTGCACCCTCAGAGAGCATCAGTAACAGTAGTAGAGCTGAGAGCGCAGCCCCCTGAAGGTGTCGTCATCCTGCCCTCCGGCCTGCGCTCCGTCAAACAGCATGGAGTCTGGGAGCACCACGCCCTCTAGTGGATCCGGCTGGCAGAACTCCACTATGAACTCCTCCTCACAGTCCAGCAGCAGTCTGGACCAGGCGTGCATGTCCAGCTGGCCCGCCGAGCCGCCGTACTCCTCCGGCAGGACCGAGCGGGGGATGTTTCTGTGCAGAGAGCGCAGGTCTGAGCCGTGGAGGACGTACTGTGAGAGGAGACAAGTAACATGTCAGTGACGTCATCGGACTCACGGTCAGCCTCATTATTTAAAGTGATTAATACGTCATGTCGTGTCATCCGAGTAATAAAACAGACCCAACTAAAAGCTTCATAGCTTTGGTTTTACAGTGAACAGGCGTTACTGTTCTGGTTGGTCGTTACTATGGTGTACATCACAATTTTCATTATGATAAGATACCATATTGATTTTTTGGAAAATTATAACAAAGTCTGCCAAGATACAATTCTGATTTGATTCAATTCAGGAGCCAGACATCGAAATTAGATGATATTATTGGTGTATTTAATACAATCAGTTACATTTATATCAACTCACCTATAAACAACTTAAGTATGACATCCTCATCTTATCACTTAACTCTTCCTGACATTTTAATGCTAAAAAGTCTGATTTATTTTTCAATAACAAGGAAAAATAGACCCTCTGTTCACTAAAAAGTGTCACATCTCTCATGTGTAAGTGAAAAACTTACAAAGGGTCAATGACGTGTTTCTTTTTTAGTTGCCAGATTTTTTACGTTTCATGAGTATTTTCTCCTCCAAAGACAATCGGCCTCATTCACTAATATCTGCACAGAAATGTTCTTACTCTCCGCAAAAAATAAGTGCTTGCGCAAAATCACCGTCGGATTTATGACACGTGCGTACCGGCCAATTTGTTCTCACCAGCATGCGTATGTTAGTAAATCAGAACCATTCTAAATTGACAGGCGCGTGTCCGCGATCTGCAATCAGCATACTGCCACGCCTCTATTTCTCTATATAAGGACATCTGTTTGGTGCCGCACGAAGAGAGCGGTGTTACGGAGAAGCTGAAAGAACGTGAAAGATGGCCTCAAAAGGTAAAAAGAAAAATTTCACATCAGCAGAAATTGACATTTTTTTCAATAAATGAAGTTTTAATATAGTATGCATTTAGTTAAAAGGGTGTGTGTTAACATTTCCTAGGACATTTCTTTAATCATTTGTGCGTACGCATGGTCTGAGGGAGTTCTACATTTGTTCGCAGAGTACGAAGAAATTTAGGTAAGAACAAATTGATGAATCCCAGATTTGTGTGTCAAAAGTGCGTGTGCACAGTTCAAGCACAGATTCGTGCGTACGCGCTGTTCGTAAATGAGGCCCATTGTTTGCATGTTTCATGTGCCTTGTCGTTTTTTTTTATTCAAAATCTAAAATATTTCCACACTGCTGATTTATTCCTGAGAGCGGAGGAAATATTAGATCTAATATAATCAGGATTGTCTCTGTAGTTTGCCATAATCTACGAGGCACTTGAATGTGTGTCTGGATAGAAGCAGTGACTCAGAGGAGACATTTGAATTTGGGGATTTTAAGGCACATCTTAAAGATGATGATATATAGATTAATGTTTTCCCTTTGTGTCAACTTTATCGTACAGTTGATGATTAAATCAATTTATCATCCAAATCGATGGATTGTTACCCTCCTAAATCTTACCGGTCTTATCAAAAAGAGATGCAAAGCTTCGGCTACAGATGGCAAAAAAAAAAGCTCTAAATCAAGTTTCTCGTTACCTGCCCACACAGACACAGTAAACACTAGCTGAGCATAACAGAGCATTGAGCAGCTAAAAAGCCAGATTTTTCTGGTGGCCTGACCAAGAACGAGTCCAATAGCATGCTAATGTCGCTCAGTATCTGCTGTAAATTAGCATCTATGTGCTAACGAGTTTGCCATAGTGACTGAATACATAATAACGTGTCAGTGTTGTGCTAAAAGCTCGTTTCTGCTGCCCCCACCTGAATGAAAATCAGTTAATGCAGGTTTAAATGAACACAAAGAATCTCCTCTCATGAGGTTTCAGAAAACATGAAGTTTTGTTTCTGTTAGTTTGAATTCGTTCCTCTGAAAAGCTCCTTTTTTTCTCAGATGAAAATAGATGATGTTTCTGGAGCACAGGAAGGTACACGATTCAAAATAACCCTTTGTTTCAAACAAACAGAGACAGACAATTCAAGGATGATAGTTACCCTCTCTGCCATCTTCTCCTTCAGAAAAGGCTTAATTATCGCAAAGATGCCTTTGAAAATCCGAGGCTCGTTAATGATGTTAACAGCCTTGATTCTGATTGGAAACCCATCCTGCAAATGAGAAGAGAATCTGCATTTAGAAAACAGGCACAGCTGGTTCCTGACAAACATTTCAAGTGTTTGTGTGCTCCTGTAAATATCAAACACTCTGCAGTCACGACAGAAGGCAGTGTTCAAGAGAGGCTAAACGACGAGGGTAGCTTCTCACCTGGAGGATGCTCACTACTTTTTTGGCGAGGAATGGGCCTGGATTGGATGCTTGCGACATTCCCACTCCGGTGTAGTCGGCGAGGATGACGATACCATTCACCTGTGTTTCCTCCGGCTGGATCAGCTTCTCCAGAGTCAGATAAATGGCCCTCACGTTGTCAACAAACGGATAATCGTTTGGTTTCCATTTTCCTGTGTGAGAAGATGGAGGGGGATAATTGTACAACATGAGTAAAGTCCATGTTGGAAGAATAATCACTAATTAAAGCCAACAGATATGGGATATTTGAGACCAAATGCTGATATGGCAATTGATATACAACAGTTTTAAATACCTTGTAGTGACACTGGACCATGAACTTACCTTTGACCACCACATCACAGACATTTACAAACGTAGTCACCAGAGACTTTCAGTTATCCGTAAACTCAGAGGACTCTATGTTGCTCCACATCTGTTGCTGAACAAAACCATCATCCAACCCATTTTACTGTCCTGCTCCACCTGCTTTTACAACATGCTCTCTGTTAGAAACCAGACTAAACTAACACGCATCACCAACACTGCTGCAAAAATCATTGGTCTACCCACACCCAACCTCACAGACTGCAACAACAGGGCCGTTACACGCATTGCAAACACAATAGGACAGGACTTTACACATCCACTGCACGACCACCTCACCCCACTGCCCTCAAGGACCAGGTACCGGACTCTAAGGTGCAGGAAAGCTCGGTTTGGGAAAAGCCTGATTCCCTGAACAACAGGCCCCGCTGAGAGTGTCATGTCTTGTTTTTGTTTTGCCTTGTTTTGCACAGTGGTTGTTTACTTTGTCAGTGTTTATTTGGAGTCTATGTTTGTACAGTCTGTGAAAAAGAATGTCCCCTCTGGGATAATAAAGTTTAATGTCTTAAAGTCTTAAAGTCAACTGATGCTACATGTCCTGCAGATAGTGCAGAGAGGATTGTTAACTTGTACTCTGCTGCTCTGAAAGCATTTCTAAATCCCCCAAGCATTGTTTTATACATATAATGTTCTGTTAAAGGTTTTCATATTGCCCCATAACGGAAAACATATACCCCAATACCCATATATCTGTCACAGTTTCAAAGTGGCCGATAATATCAGCCACCCTATAATTCATATATGCTAAAATCAATATAGTTAGACACCCACCTGGCCGCAGACAGAGGATGTATCGTCCGTTGGGGTCCGGCTGAGGCAAGACGGTGAGGAAGCCCAGGTCCAGGACGTGCTTCACTGTGGACGGCTTCAGGTCCTGGAACACCTCTGGCCAAGCTTTGCGTCCCGCCTGGTAATTGAGCAGCAGCTGCAGGGCGCGGTCATAGTCAAACTTCCTGGCCCGCAGGAAGCGCAGGAGAAAGGTGTCGTCCAACCTGGTCCTCAGATTGGGCTGTTCCTGCGGAGTCAGATGGAGACGAGAGCACAGCAGATCAAAGAGTTTGGTAAATACTGCAAACACATGAAAAGTCAGTTACACTGGGAAAACAAAAGATGACCCTTTGTAAACCCGAATAATGTCAATATTATTAGGGTGCGTCTTATTATATTCTTCTTTTATTATAAAGATAAAAAAAAAACACTGACTTGAATCTTCTTTAAAAATAGTGTGTCTATCAAGAGCCCGATATATTTTATTCCTCAGTAACATAAACACAAGCGTCACTAGAGCGGAACGTCTACGACTGACGATGTCAAATCAAAATTCAATGTTGACTCCTTCTCAGGTGATTTAGGTGACGCCACATTCAAATATTGCATAATGGACGGCAACAGGTGTATGAGCAAGAGGGCGCACGTTCCCAGACAGCAATACAGACAAAGTAGTTTGTTCCAATTTTATGCATACTGCAAAGTATGTAGTTTTAAAGGCAGCTAAAGTATGTACAGTTGTAATCAGAGAAAGTATGCAGTATACCAAGAAAAGAGCCAGTAACATATAAAGCCCTAACTAGCCTAATATGATACTGGCATATGAACAGGAATAGGATTGTTTATATATTAATAATAAATGTTCTTGTGGCAAACCTTCAGTATCATGTCTCTCAGTGCTTGGACATCCCGGAGACGCCACTCCGGTTTCTCCTGGAGCTCCTCGCGTGCCTTGGCCACCAGCTCAGGGGTCAGTGTGCAGGAGTACATGGGCGGAGGGGGTCCAGGGAACCAGCTGTGTCCTGCAGCTTCTGATGGGTCCACTGGAGGAGACCTGAGATCGATGGACTCATGCTGATCAGCCATGGACTGACTGGATGAAGCTGTTTGTAAAGCAACACACGAGAGAAAGGGTATTAAAGAACTACAAGGAGGACTCTGGGCAGTTAGCTTCTAGCAGCTGTCACACACAGTTTACATCCCTTAATACATCTTGTCCACCTGAATTGGACAATAGATACTGGAAGAAAGTCGTTCCCTGATACCTGAGAACATTAGGTTACATCCGTTCAACACCATAACAGCGCGAACACCACCTCACTGTATGTATTTGCTCAGCATTGAGTCAGAGCCTCAGCCGACACGGGCTTGCTAATATAACCTGATCCTGAGCAGAACCGATGCGACAGAACTAATGTCAGAATAATGACTGAATACCAACCCGAAAATGCAGGTAACATGATCCGTCTAGGTCAAACATAGACGTATTTTATGAGCATCCATGGGAAAGTGATAAAATGTCATCAAATTCATGCTGCAATGCCTCAAAAGCAAAACCACAGTGTCAAAAAATCTCACCGACCTGTCAGGAAAATCCTTCTTCCGGGTTGATAAACGGTGCTCTCTCATTTGTCCATATGCGGCACGTGACGCGCTGCCGACGCTACAGAGCGTTCGAGTCGTACGTCAGTTGTTTTGATGGTGATGTTGCATTCATTGACCCTCGGAAACTACACCGCTCAAAAAAATAAAGGGAACACATAATCATTACTCCAAGGCAATCACACTTCTGGGATATCAACCTGTCCAGTTAGGAAGTAACACTGATTGTGAATCAATTTCACCTGCTGTTGTGCAACATACAACAGGTGGAAATGAGAGGCAATTAGCAAGACAACCCCTATAAAGGAATGGTTCTGCAGGTGGTGGCCACAGACCATTTCCCTGTCCTCATCCTGTCTGGCTGATTTTTGGTCACTTTTGCATTTTGCCAGTGCCCTCACCACTAGAGGTAGCATGAGGCGGTGTGTGCAACCCACAGAAGTTGCTCAGGTAGTGCAGCTCATCCAGGATGGCACATCAATGCGCGCTGTGGCGAGAAGGTTTGCTGTGTCTCCCAGCACAGTGTGAAGAGCATGGAGGAGATACCAGGAGACAGGCCAGTACACCAGGAGACGTGGAGGGGGCCGTAGGAGTGATTTCCATTGATCATTCTTATGTTATTTCGTTCTCAACGCATTCCACTATGTAACGAATAAAGATTTTCAACTGGAATATTTCATTCATCGCGATCTAGGATGTGTTGTTTAAGTGTTCCCTTTATTTTTTTGAGCAGTGTTTTTTCCGTCTTTTTTTTCCACAGTTGGCTACCGTAGTTAAATTGCCTGAAGTTTACCTCGTACAAAGATTAGAGATAGGCCTACCTATCGCTTCTTTTTTAATTAAGTATACGCACCAGAGAAGTTGATGTGACCTAAAAAATTAATTTCCCACGTTTTTTAAGGACACACCACATGTATCAGTTACACCTGAATGCGGTAGATGGCAGAGTTTGCCTAAACATTGCTTTGACTCATCCCCGTCGCTAAGCTACAGCACACGTCGTCTGTCAGGTATGTTTTCTACTTAAATTTGAAAATGGATAGTTTAACATATCTAAGTAATAATTCATACTTATATAAGTGTTTGGCGATCTGGTAATAAAAGAAGTACTTAACTTTGATTTCTGTGAAGTTAACTTTAATGTCTGAAGCTTGTAATTGTTTCCATGTCAAACTTCTGTCATGTCAATTTATAGTTGAGTGGAAATATAACATCTTGATATTGACATCGAGTTTTTTTGTTGGCATATAGGAATAAATCATGGAGGTGTCCCCTTCCTCTCTTCTTGAATCAGTGCTATCTATAATGATTTTATGGCACTTTATCAGTCTGAAGCAACATGTTGCTCTGGCTATCAGTGAGCAAGCAGCACTGCCACGTTGGACCATTTATGACTTTCCAACACGTCTGACTTCTTCATCATGTTCTACCAATAGCTTTCGAGAATGTGCATTAGTTCTATTTCCTTCTAAAACGCTTCTCTTACAACCAAAGATGGTACAAAATATGGTCTGCAGAAAATGTAAAAATAGACCTTGAGATTTATTAATTCATCTTCACATTGAAAGGCGAAACATTTCCTGTTTTTGTAAGGCAGTACAGGTTACAAGGCACAGTTTATTCCATCAGTTAAACCTTGACAAAGTACTAAACAAAAAATAGAATATATTTTTTAAAAACAACATATTATTGGGAAACTTCCTCAGTGTGTCTGCCCGGTGACTTTTACAAAGTGGCACCAGGCTGAGTTCACTAATGCGCCAAGATTTCTTGGTGTAAATTTGAACATTTTACTAAATATGCACTTTCCATCACATCACAAACCACAGATATTTTAGTCCTGCCACAGAATATTTAAAGACACCTCAAGAAGCTGAAGTCATTGAAGGGATTTTCTTCCAGCTTTGATAAAATGAAGATTGCTGAATGAATGTTGACACCATTTTATCACTAATGAGCTTAAATAAAATACTGTGCAACACTAAATACACGACAAAGTAAGGCCTGTTGTAACATTCAAAAAAATACTGACATGATCCTGTCACCATGTCTAACATAAGCCCTACTGCACACACTGAGGCCAGGCTAAAGGAAGTCATGTTTCCCAATAATAAACTATATATACAACAAAGTATTTCTATGTGTTAATCTTACAGAACAACAACATATCTGAGTAGCTTTAATGCTTTTTTTTTTTTTGCTGGCATTCGCTGAGCTCAACTGCAGCTGCATGTGTGAACAAATGAATCCCTGAAGAAAAACAGCAATCTGCAAGGGACATCATCGCAATTACATTCTACATATCAGGCTAGTTTTATTGTTTCAGTCAAGTTAACAGCTTCAATGCTGATTGTGTACATACATATAAACACCCTGGTTTAACACAATAGAAAACTGAAGGAATAAGGACACAAAGGATTGTTAGATGGCCTCTTGCTTTGTAATAGTCGGCTGAGGGATGGAGGTCGGCTGCTTGGGCACGGTGGCTATGACCCCCTGAGCCATTTTATAATGTTCTGAGCTGGAGGCAGTGGGCGGAGACGGGATCGGGGTTTCAGGAGTGGCTGAAAAGTAGAACAGGAGCGAGTTAGAGGGAGAAAGCGCAGCATAAGCAGGTGTATATTTACCATTCTGGGGTATGACTTGGGGCAACATAATTTTCAGATGAGGAATAAGCACTTTTGTGAAATTTCTCAGAGTATTAAACATGTTAAGAAAGAATAACAGAAGTTCTCTTTGACAAAATAAGCCAGATTAGTTTCCAATGAGCACTTAGAGGATTATTCTGCCAAGCCTGTTTGTCCTTCCAGCTTCCTGACTAGGCTGCACATGGAGCCGGGCGAGGGAACTTTACCAGTCTATTAATTAAACAATCATCGATTTCAGTCCACTTTTAATTATGCTTCTAAGCAAACTTGGATTGACAAATTTCACAGTTCTTTTAATGTATGTGTACTTACAGATTTGACCATTATGGATGGGCGTGGGCATGTTGCTGCTCAGTATTATGTTGCTGCTGAGGTGCTCCTGAACCAGGTGAGGGTGCAGAGAGTGGGGTGCATGTGCAGCCTCATTTGCAGAACCTGAGAGACAAAACGCAAACACTTCAAGCCTTTGGAAAGTTGGCTGAGGATATGCAAGTTGAGAGGCTCATTAAGCCTCCACAAAAAATAAACCTTCATAAGAAAACGTAGATTAAAAAAATAGCATCTCAAGATCTTATGGGCCTCACCAATTGCATTTTCACTGACATGTCCTAACTACAACTGTGCATGTGATCATTAGAAGCAGAACTAAACAGTTTTTTTGAGCTGCCTGAGTTGGTCTCAAAGCTATCCTGAGCATCGTTAGCAGTTAGCATAAACATGCAATGGAAGCTGAGATACAGCTTCTTGTTCTCAATGCTAACTGTTAGCTCTGTATCAACCGAGGCCATGAATACTTGGCGAGCTGGGATCGCTAACGTACGGTGTGAACAGCTGAAAGATTCAGTTGCAGAATGAATGACATCATAAATACCAGAGCTTAATCACGCTCAGTTCAAAACCAATATCAAGAAAAGTTTACAGAAACTGACATTTCAAATTTTCAAATTTGTATCGAAACAAATTCCTAAAACTTTTAAGACGCTTAATATTCCTTCCTTAAATTTAATACAAAGAGGGATGCTGGGTTTCCCTTGGCTTTTATATAGATGACCACACTCCTCTCTATCATATAGTTATACTTGTAGAATCTGTTTGTTCCAAATGATCTGAAAGGGCTCACCTCCAAGAAGCATTTCCTGTAGCAGGTTGTCGATCTTGGCCACCCCGAAGAGTTTGACAAACTGGATCTGCTCGATCATTTGCCAGGTGATGCTCTGTAGCGTCGGCAGCAGCAGGAGCAGCTCCCCGAAGCGTCCCCGGGAGTCGTACTGCCTGTCGTTGATGTAGTCTTCCAGGCTGACCTGGACCTGGTATCGCATCCGCTTGATCTTTCCAGGGTCGCTCAGACCTTTAGCATCTGTATGCAAAAAAAAACAAAAAAACAAGAGTGTTTTTTATGAGATGTGTTGTAACTTTACGTATGTATACAGCTGATAGTTTGTAGACACATCCAAAAGAAGAGTCAGTAGTACCTGGGTCAAAGAAAACTATGGCTTTCAAGCAGGCATATTCATTGTCGTCTATCTGCAGCTCCTGGAAGGGAAGCACCAGCTCGTCCAGGATCCTCACCGCCACCCGGCCCACCTCCAGCTCCGGGCAGTTTCTGGGAATGATGTAGTCATTTCCTGCAGGAAAATCACATTTAGGGTGAGATTTAAAACCTGAGAATCGAGTCCAGGATGAGACCATTTGCATTTATGTTTTTTTTACAGAATTGGGGGATTTACCTAACAAGAGGATGTCTTTGTACAGCATTGATCTCTTTGCAGCGCCGAGCAAGAGGTGTTCTCCAGCATGA
The DNA here is from genome assembly GCF_022749685.1 of Semicossyphus pulcher. Taxonomy (NCBI): domain Eukaryota; kingdom Metazoa; phylum Chordata; class Actinopteri; order Labriformes; family Labridae; genus Semicossyphus; species Semicossyphus pulcher. Next base: position 28,653,923 of record NW_027211637.1, read on the forward strand.
GCTCGCAGCAACGCCACCTGAAATACAATGAATGTTTACATATAAGCTGTGAGATCTTGTGCAGTTCTGACCCTACAGAAGAAAACAAAAACCCCTGGAAGACGCTGGCTTCCTCACTGATACAACATCAGCAAATCAGTTACCAAGGCCTGGTGGTGACACTGTTAATGATTCTGCAATGATTCCTGAGGAGGGATATAACTTTAAAACCAGCTCATCATATTCTAACCCAGGATTAAAATACATTAACCACTCTGGTTGAAGAAGTTGAGCTGTTGCATGAAGACAAAAACCTGTCGTCCTTTGAGATCTTTTATCTACATTTATATTTATATTCACTGAGTCCCCATGTGCTCCTGCAGGCCCACACTATGTATTTGAGCCGCCTGGTTGATGAGTGACCAGAGTGTCTATACCACTATGTACACTGTGTCTGTATGAGTCTTACCTGGTCATCCAGGGGCAGGTCACAGAAGGCCGGGATGTACTTGGCCCACTCCACCAGCACCAGTAGCTGCTGCTTCATGGACTCGCACACGTCTGTGATGGCGGCGATCTTTTTGGTCCTGATGTCGCCGTTCAGTAAGGGAGCGGGGGAGGTGATCTAGACGAGGAAGAGGAGAAATGTCATTTGATACCTTGTTGCAGGTGATTAATCATAGTTGTATGATGTAGTGGGTCTTACCTGTCTTGACAGCACGTCTGCCTGGATGAGTGCATTGATGGAGGGTAAACTGCTGTCTTCATAGCTCGATCTCCTGGTGCTGATTCTGTCTCTTTCATTCTGCACAGCTACAAACACAAACAGATCAAGACAAATGTGAGAGCAAAATAAAATGAAAACCCAGCAAAACAGTAAAAGAAAGTTAAATTTTCTTCATCACTTTGTGACACAAAGAACGCAGAGACTCTTCCAAGGTTGTCATGTTTATCAGTATATGGCTATTATTGCTCGGAAGTGTTTGCTCAGCATAAGCTGGTTAGAGACTCCAGCGCTGCACGGAGTGAACATTAACAAAGTGCTACTCTCATGGGGATTGCAACACACTTGATTCAGCGGCCGGCTCACACTTCGGCAGTGATTTGCTGATTAAATGGGAAATTCTGTTTATAAGAGAATCTGTTGTTTTCACACGAGAACAAATAGATTGAGTGAAGATAAAAAGGCTCCTACCTTCTTTCTTCATGCCCGCTCTGAAGCATTTCTTCAGTCGGCAGTATCTGCATTGATTCCGCTTGTCTTTGTCCACGATGCATTGTCTATTGAACCTGGAAAATAAGTGGAGCAAGTTTGTTTTTGTGCTGAGAATCAAAGAAGACACTTGAATGAGTGTAGCAGCGAGAGCTGCAGGGTTTTTAAGACTTGTTTTGGTCCTTTTCTAAAAGCAAAAATGACAAATAGTTGCTGATTCCAGCTTGTTGAACGTAAGAATTTGATGCTTTTCTTTATTTTTTACTGAAAATCTTGTATTTTGCAATCTTGTCTTTTAATCTTGTGTTGTATTTAGACAAAACTAGACATTTAGAGAAGTCACACTGACCTGTGGGGAACTACAACAGACATGTTTCACTATTTACTGTCAATTGATTAATCTGTAGATTGATTGGTAATTAATATTTGCAGCCTTAGATGCAATCAGTCTCTTTTTTTGCAGTATTTATTTCCAATTTAGTGAAAAAAATTTGCTTTAACTGAAACATCAGTGCAGAGTTTAGATCCAGTTTAAGGCTGCATGTGCATGTTTTGCTTCAGTGCCACATCCAATCTCCTTCCTCCGTCACAGATCTGTCCTCACCTGCACGAGTACATGTGGTTTTTGCGGACGCTGCGTCTAAAGAAGCCCTTGCAGCCGTCGCAGCTGGACGCTCCGTAGTGTTTGCCGGTGGCTCGGTCTCCACATATGGCACACAGGCTGCCCGCCCCCAGGTGGCCCGGGGCGTTCATGTTGCCGCTCTCAGCTGGTGAGGAGTCTGACACACGGAGAGAGAGAGAGAAAATGTCTCATGAGGGCAGGAGGAAACCAGAGGAAGAGGGTTCTTTAGTCATAATAAGATAAAGAAATATGTTTAAGCTTTAAAGCGGTGTTTCTACTTGACGGCTGGTTTGATTAAAGAAGGTGTGAACGGCCCCGGTTTGATCACCGACAGCCGGCCTTCATGAGGATCTGTTACCGGCCTGAGTGGCTCAAACAGAGTCAACAGAGAGTCACTGATGTCGGCTTGATTACCTCAGAACAGGCAATCACTGGAGACAGCTTTCTTTCTAGTCACCCACACAGTCACCAGACCGGGTCAATCAATCATAGAGCATGTCATGACACATACAGGCTGACTCCACACACACTGTTATTCTTTTATATAATAGAGTAGAGACATGAAAGGAAGGGAGAAGTCCTGTTTTACTTTTCTTTTGGTCTCATTGGGAATTTAAGAATCAGGATCCGAGCCAGACGTCATGGGAGAGTGCATTTATAAATAAGTTGGTGTCATTGTGAGACCCTTTTTCCTCACGTCAGACTCTGTGGGAAAAGACCGTTTGTAACAGGAGATACTCAAACTTCTGCTTCATTAATGTATGAATATCAGACAGCTGTAATCAGTCTGACTCCACACGCCGAAACAAGCTCAGATTGCTTCGACCAAATGACCCCGAGTGAGAATACAGCGGAGTCTCGTAAATCAAAATCTCTTAATGTTTTACTCTTGGTGATAAAACAGAAGACCACTGAACGAGCGCGAGCGGATGGACAAATGACCCCTTTTTATCACTCCCTGCCAGAGCTCCCTCCGTCCCGCTCCGCTGCACAACCAAAGTTTTAAATCAGTCAAAGTTTCAAAGTTCAAACGCCAGAGCTGCATATATGTGACTCACCTGTGCCCAGTGGGAGCACCTGCATGTTTTCGAACTCCAGCGTGGTGTAAGCTGGGTCCAGAGCCTCGCTGTAGTCTGCCATGTCCATGTCTGCCAGCGCTTTGGACCAACAGATTCTCTACTACCTGACAGAGGGGCAGAAAGACTTGTCCAAGAAGCTAATGTGCCCCCCACCTCCTCCACCCTCCTCTTCCTTCCATTCTCACACCTCCACTAAACCCCCCCTCCCTCTTTTTTTTGGCCTTTAGCTCCGCCCACTAACAAGGTAGCTCCCCCGGCCCAGTTGAGTGTGATGGCGACCTGCTGGTGTCAGAGAGGAGACCAGTGAGTGACAGCAGAGCTTCCCTCGTGCAGCTAACCCGAGCAGAGGTGGAGTGTCTCTCTGCTGGTTGATGGTTAACTAAAACCCTTCAATGGCAAATCACAGGCTTGTGGTTTTTTTGAAGGAGATAGTAGAACAACTTTGATATCCACCATCTCCTCTCTCGCAGTAATGGATCAACAATTCTTCCATGAGTCGTATCAGTCAATCCTTTGCCAAATCACTGCTGCACCACCCTAAACCAGTTCATTTTATAGCCAACACTGTACGTGCTGCTATCACATGCACACACACTACACAGCTCATTCAGTATGAAGCAGATGAAGGTTAGCTTCTTGTGCCTGCAGGGTTCTAATATTACTGTTAGCATTGCTTCTGTAAGTCTGCATTATCTGTTATTTCTGTGGCTGCTCATCTGTCTGTATCCACCTCTCCTATTCGGCCTCTCTCTCTCTCTCTCTCTCTCTCTCTCTCTCTCTCTCTCTCTCTCTCTCTCGCTCTCTCTCCCACTTTCTCGGCTCTTTCGGTTGCATCAGATTCACAATAAGTCTGGTTCTGCTCGAGGTTTCTGCCTCTTAAAAGGAAGGGTTTTTCTTGCCACTGTTGCCAAATATTTGCTCTTGGTGGATTAATGTTTGGTCTCTCTAAATAACCTAACAAAGAATTCAGTCTAGACCTGCTCTATTTGTTAAGTAAGATAACTTTTGTTGTAATTTGGCTCTAAATAAAAACAAATATTGATTGATTGACGTCCTGTGCTTAAAACATTGTACTTAAGTATTTCCACTCTATGCAACTTCATACCTCCACTCCTCGACTTTTCAGAGGGAAATATTGAACTTGTACCTGTAAACCATGGCTGTTTATACGAAGTGGAAGTGACACAAATTGTTTAAGTTGTTTTGCAGCTGAAGCGGACGTCTCAAGTGCTGCAGATGGTTCAAAAATTGTACCTGCAGAGTCTGCCAAAAAGCTTCCTGCCAAAACAGATCTACACCAACACTTCTCTGCACACTTCTACTACATATTATCATAAGAAACCTTAGATAAAAACAGTTACTCTGTTGTCAAACTGATTTAAATAGCTTGATTTTATTGTACTTAGTACTCGGGGTGGGACAAAATAACAATACAGCAATATATCGTCGTCCTGCAAAAAATATCGCCAAATATCGATCTTTTAAAATACAAATAAACGGCAATTTTGATTCACCGCATCACAACATGACTTCTCTTTGTGCCACTTATGACATGAATGAGGGCTACGTGAATGGGAATTAACAAGTTAATCAGATATTGTGATATTATCGTTATGATGTGACGAGCGTCACATATCGTATCGTATCATATTGCATGGTATCGTATGATACCGTGACTTGTGATTCCCACTTCTACTTAGTACGTATAATGAATTTAAGAAAATAAACAAATAGTGGATTTATATTACAGACGACATGAAAGACTTCATGACCAAAATACCACGACTTTTAACAACAGTGACCTTCCAACAAAATATGTTGACAATAACGTCAGACTGACGCTGTACAGTAATCCATCCACGCTGACAGCTGCATTTACTTTGCAAATTAAGACTTTGCTCACAATCATATGATCAGTTTATAACTGTAGTTTCGTTTTGCCGGACTTTACTGCACTTTAATAAAGTACTATAGTACTTCTACACAGGCGCACTGCTACTTTTACTTGTGGAAAGGTTCTGAGTACTTCTCCCCGCACAGTAAACCAGCTGGTCAGATCATATCAGTCGATCATATTTAGACCTACTTCCATGTGTAATGCCTAAATCTGAGTTAATTCCCGCATATTAACAGGGGTTATAAGTCTTGCTAAAGCGCAGTGATGCCTGTATGTAAAAGACTTCATTGTTTGTGAAAATGCAGGTTGCACGTGAGGCTGACCCAGATCCAGAACACTTGTTGTTGGAGGGACGGCTCCTCAGTGATTCACAACATATTCAAGATGCATTTTAGAAACACTAAATTTGCAATGGGAGTATTTTGCAGCAGGAATGAAACACTTCTTTTCTGCAGCTCTTTGCAAACAAACATCTCAAGGACCTCTGCTGGATTATCTCAGCAAATAGAGGTAAAAAATACGATGTGGATATAGTACACGTACGTGGGTCCGTTTAGGAGAAACATTAATACACAAAAGGGATTATAAATTAACTCGAGGCTTATGGTTGAGTTCAGATTTGAGCCATTTAAAAAGAGCCTAAACATGATCCCCTTTCACACAGCCTGTTTTATTCTGGCGATTCATTTCACGCTTCAATAATCATAGAAATGGCTCATTTATGAAGATTATCTTGCTTAATGAATCATAAACTTTCGTATGCTACGGAGATTATTTTATGTAATAATCCAGAAACCAAAGGAAAAAAATCCCTTTGCCTTTTTGTTGCGATAACCCTTATTCGTTGTTTATAAGCAGGATATTAAAGCTAAACGTGTCGTTTATCATACTAATAAAAGGACAGAGTTTTAAAGACACATGAGGACATTCTATTCTATTCTATGTAACTCCTCAGAAGTGAAGCTGCTGTGTAAACACTAAATAATTGTTAGCAATATGATGATACAGTTGTGATCATATTTAGCGTATAAAGTATAGTATAAGTATAAAATTGGAGTATTTATGACAGCAATAAATGTTTTTTTCTTTTTTTTTAAAGATTATTTTTTTGGGGGTTTTTTGCCTTTATTCATAGGATAGCTGAAGACAGACAGGAAATGTGGGGAGCAGAGAGTGGGGGATGACATGCACCAAATGGATCGGCAGACCGGGAGTCGAACCTGCGATCAGTGCGACGAGGACTGTAGCCTCTATACATGGGACGCCTGCTCTACCAACCGAGCCAAACCAGCGCCCACAATAAATGTTTTTTATGTTTTTATATTTACTTATTTTTGTTACAGATCACTTATTAAGTGTTCATATACACTATATGCTTAAGTTACACACTTAACATAATAGCGTTAAAGAAGGTACACAAGAAGATGATAAGTTACATGTTCCTGATTTAAAATAACTTAAATGGTTAAACATTCCTAATAGGGATACGTTTTTAATTGCAGGTCATGTGTTCAAAAGCCTAAATCTCTAAGTGACAGATTATTTACAGACAATTAATCAGAGGTTTTAAACTTGGAATACTGTTGTCAATTTGGTCAATTAATTCTTAAATATATAAACCTGGGATCAAGAGGAATTGTTCACGTTCATGTGTTATTCGTGCTGGTACATAAGTCTGGCCCTCGTCTCTTTCAGAAAGATTTTCATCTGACCTGATTTAGGTCGGGCCAATCATAACTGTTTCTCTAATATCGGGAGGGTTTAATCGCCATTGAGGCATTTTTGAAAACAACCAAGATGGCTGCCGCTGACGTGTAACGTTCTGAATCTTATGCTGTATCAGTATTAAATAAATTATGTTCATATTACGGACAAATGGTGGGTGTTGGCTACAAAATAATGTCATGCTGAATGTCTGTGTGTTTATTTAAACTTGTGTGATGTTGGAACTAGCTACCTAGCTTAGCAGGCTAACGCTACATCATGTTTTGTTGCTCTGATTGGTTGTAGCGTCCAGAGGCATTTTGGTCTGCACAGATTGATTACATCTCTTGAAAAATGGAAAATGATCTGTAAGTTTTCAAATATATTCACAAGACGCCGGGATATTGATGTTTTTTTATTCTAAATCCTTTCAATATTAAAATAAACAAAAATTGCTAACAAAGGTAAAGAGATGTGGATGAAGTTGCCAGATTAACTCAAGTAAGTGGAGCTTGAATTTGTTGGTCAAACTACTGAACATTAAAGCTAAATATATTTTCATGAATTTTGAATACATTTAAATTGTCTTTATACGTGATTGCAGCGTTGTTTTACTGATATATTTACTGTTATTATGCCAGTTTGGGATGAGTTCTTGTTGATTACATAAACAAACACTGAAAAATGTCTGCAAACAACTACATTGTGCAGACAGTGTGTTAAAAGCTTGAACTGTGTACTGCTTTTAATCCTTAATTGGGGAGGTAGAAAGGTGTGAGTACTGATTTGAAACATGCCCCATTTAAGATGCTAAAATACGTTTTTGAATATTAATATCGTTAAACAAGCTGCATATGTTCAGTTATTCTGGGTGGTTTTCAAACAGGACTTCTTCAGGACATTATCCTGAATCTGACTGTTTTTGAGAATAAATTCTCTGCTTGCTCAAAGTGTCCGCCTCTCTCATGTCACACAGCAAACAGTAGTCGTGTATTTGAAGAGAAAGTGCCAGAACATAGCAGTAGGTCAACGATCCCGAGTTCATGCAGACCTCAGAGGCAGTAAACCTCCACGTAGGTGCTCTTGTTAACCATACACTCAAATTATACTGGCAGCTCATAAAATTATTTTTCTTCCAGCAGGTTAACACCGTAACATTCCTGCGGGCTTCTGTACACGACTGTCAGTGATTAAATACTGACCTCTCGCAGTGATCCAATCAGAAATGAAAGTAGAAGTGATTAAAGCAGCAGAAGGTAGATTTAGAGTGATTGATCTTTGGGTCGTACTGTATGAAAATGCTGTGAAGATCTTTAACAACATGATTAACTCAACAGAAACTACGCCCATGATCAAAAGATGATTAGCAGCTTATTACGCGCTCTGATTCTCCATCGTGTTTTTTCGCTTGTGTGTACAGAGGTCGACCATTACAACATGTCTCCGTGTTCGATCTGCTCTTCTGCAATGCCCTTATTTGCTCAAGAAGCGTGTGCTGATTATTTCAAAGCAGAGGGGGAGGAGAGGGGGAGGAGAGGGTGATGATGGGAGAATCAGTGTGGAGCTATGAATGAGTCACTCAGAGCAAATCTTATCTCCCCCGTCATTAAAGCGCTTTATCGCTGCTCCCATCTTAAATTTCTGTGAACTCCTCAAGGAACAGTCGTATACAGGACTATAAAGTATAATCTGCTGGGTTATTGCTTTCTTAATCACAAACTGACAAACTGTCCTGATGACTTGGATAGGCCACCTTGAAAGTCTCACAGAACTTATCAGCATTTTGAGGTGGGGGGGGGGGTTGTCTTAACATACTGTACCCACATTCCCATAGTGGATAGTCACGTGCAGGAGGCTGTAAAGCATAAAGCCGTATGAACAGAATATTCATTATGGTGACAAATAATATGAAGTCACCATGATCTGGTGATAAGCTCTGCTGATGATGAAACTTACAGTTGTTACCCAGCACAAAAAGTGTGATGATTACCACAAATATTAACAAATAATATCTTTCTAATTGGACTTGTTTAACATTTTGGAGAATTTTGGACATTTGGAGAAGCACAAAATACTGGAAACAGGCGGCAACATCGAGCCAAGCTGGCTACTGTAGGCAGTAAAATTTTCACTTTGTTTTTACTTTCGATTAAAGAAACAAGATGTAGCATATTTATTTGTGAGATAAACAACTGCTGGTAAACCTGCTTTGTTGAACTTGAATGAGCCAAGTTTCCACCTGTTTCCAGTCTTTATGCTAAGCTACGCTAACTGGCACAGGGTGTAACTTTATTATCAAAGCTCAGACATGTTATTGGTGTCAACCTGCGTATCTCTTTGGCGATGTCTGTTGGATGTGTTCAGTATTGCAGTATGCAGGGGTGCTGTTTCGCTGAGTTGGTAGAGAAGGCGCCCCATGTACAGAGGCTACATTCGTCGTTGCACTGATCGCAGGTTCGACTCCCGGTCTGCCAATCATTTGGTGCATGTCATCCCCCACTCTCTACTCCCAACATTTACTGTCTATCTTCACCTGTCCTATAAATGAAGCCAAAGGCCAAAAAAATAATCTTAAAATAAAAAATAAAAAAATTGACTATGCATATAATTTTTAAGTCAAGCTAGCAACATGGATCTATTATCCAAATATCTGCCAGTCCACCGGCCAGTCAGTCTTTTTGGTCAAAATATCCTGAAAACAATCGACCAATCCAAAGTTCCCGATTCCCACATCCACTTTATTGTTGCTAGTTGACAAGATTGACAAAAACACCACTTCTTTCTGGGCGTCCGTTCAGGCAATACAGCTTCAAGAAGCCAACCAAAGGACGACATTATGTGAGGAAAGAATATGTTGACTTTTTTGAAAAAGGAAAAGAGAAGAGTTAAGACAGAGGATGACAAACACCACATACCTGAAAAACTACATTCTGATCAGCCTCAGCTTTACATTGTGTTCAGTTTAGCTGATGTTATCATGCTGACACACTCAACTACAATGTGACGATTGGCTCAAAACCTGCAAATCACCACCATGTTAGCACAGTCATTGTGAGCATGTTAGCAAGGTGAAGTTAGCATCTAGCTCACAGTGCCTCACAGATCTGCTAGCATGGTTGTAGCTTTAATGTAATTATGCAGAAACTTTTTGCAACAATAGTCCTTCTTACAGATTGTACAGAATAAGATGCACATTGTGGTTCTTATGGATCTTTATCCACCATTACTTTAACCAAATTTTAGAGCAGGTTACAATCTGACTTGAAAGTCTTAGAATCTAGAGCTGTTTTTAAAAACAGTTAAAACAAGTAAAGGCAATGAAATAGGAGAAATGGAGAAATGTCATCAGGTTGTAGATGCTTTGATTGATGACTTTCTGCTATGTGACCCAGAATATGCCGACTACGTCTGAAACTTTGTTAAAATATGCTGCTGCTGTCTTGGCCAGGACATTCTTGTAAAAGAGATTTTTTAATCTCAATGTGGCTTTTCCTGCTTAAATAAATGTAAATAATAAATAATGTAGAAAACAAACAAATACATCGGTATGTCACACAAGTTTTAAAATTAAGAAGAGGCTAGAGAGGCCATGTTGGAAAGAATCTGCATCTTTTACTTTTCCTCTTTAGTGTGTGTCTGTTTAATTTTGTGACTGTGTGATGTGCATGTGTTTTATGAATAAAATCAAACTATATATGCATTATTTTTGTCGTATTGTTATGTCTGTTGGCATGAAATGACTTGGTGATAAGCCAAGTTGTTGAAGCTGACGCAGCTCTTTTACACAGCCCTATGATAATGGCTTTGGCTGACATTTAGCAGTTAAATAGCTGCTGTATAGTGTGGGAGGCTGCCATGTTGAAATGTGATGGGCCAGAGCGCGCTGTCTTATAATCAGTCACCCAAACTCCTGCCCCGGGGCTAAAAGTCAAAGGCTCGCTGAGACCTGATGTAACACTTGTGTGATTCTCCCCTTTGAAACTTCAAACTCCAGTTTGTGAACAAAGTCCTGTCTATCTTCTGAATAGGAATCTCCGACCACTGACCAAACTCCATTTGCAACCACTGCCTATTTGTACCTTCTCCTCAATGACTACATTTCATTTCCCCAAGTCCGATGTGAAAGGCAGGCGGCAGGGAAGCAACACAGTAAGGTTAAAATGCAGGAAACCAGCAGCTGGGAGGAAAAATACGACAATGGTGGCCTGGAGGAGTTAAAAAGATGTGGAATATAAACTCTAAGGGGACTTATTTTGTTTCTTTCTAAGCGAGCTGCACCACAGGGGGAATGTGAGTGTCTGTAAAACTCGTCCAGGAGCGTGTTGATGTTGATAAGAGAGAAACAGAAGGAGACAATGTGCTGGCTGCAGCAGAAACAGGCTGCTGCTCTGCTCTCCTGCAGTAGATGGAGGAGATAGGTGAGTAGAGTGTCATGGCAAAGACCTTGTCAACAGATAACTATCTGCAAATAACACCGCTTATGCAAGCCCCTGTGGCTGACCGCGGGAATATCATATTTTCTGTGCCACCGGAATATTGTCACTTAGTGTCGTTGCTTACAAAGACACACATTGATTTTTGTCAGGATTAAATTACCTGTTTTGAAAGAAAATATTTATTCCCAAATTGTGTTGTGCAAGAGGGTTTAGCCTGACCTAATGTGTTGTACCCGTGTTGTAGAGGAAACTGATTTGATACAGCTCAGTTTAATAACTTGATTTCGCTTTTTGGGGTCAAACAACAGACCTCGTCACTTCCAGCGGAGCTAATCTGTCCTCCGAGGCCTAAAAGCCATGTTTACGAAAGCCAGTTCATTCCCTTTGGAGATGTAAGAGTTTGTTTTTAGGGTTTGTGCAAAAAAGGACACATGTAATCACGGAAATAAGCTGCTAAACATTAGCTCAATGAGGTCTTTCCATGGTGCATGAATACATACTGTTAGATGTTTATTTTTGGTTTCTCTTTAGCCATATGACTTTTAAGTGGATGTTTACCTGTGTTTTCTATAAGTAAAAGATGTAACATCGTCCTCACCTATGATGACTATTTATAACCGTAAGAGTTTAGTTGTTCAGGATCTCACTGTAGAACAGGATGAAAACATTTTAGGTAAATAAATGAGGGAAGGATGAATTGTACGTTTCTTTCAAAGTATTTCAGAGTCTTTCTGTGATTCCCTTTGTGTTGCAGATCATTTCATTACTAAATTTAGTCCACAAGTTTTTTTGTTCTTATGCACAAACACTTAAAATATCTATTCATGTCATATACTTATTTTTAAAGTCAAAACAACCCTTCATTACAACAAACTGACGGCAAAATTCTGAACTTTTAATCTACAAAAATAAGCTTCATCTTGTTCCACATGCAGCGCGTCTGAAGAACTAAAGTAGCCTCTGTGCACAGAATAAGTAAACAATTGCATCAATAAACACGAAGAGCCATGCAAGACGTAAATCAATCACAGTTTGTGATAAGACTCTGTAATCATTAACTGTGTTTTGCTGAGAATTCATTTTGACTGCAGACCTGATCCCCTCCGTCAGCAGCCCTGAGCACCTTTATCTCTCTGATTCTCTGCAGGTCCTTCAGTCATCACACAATCGATAGACATTTAACCTCCACTGCTTCAATAACAAGGCACTAAATATTCAGGGATTCAACTTCAGCAAGTCAGCTCAGTGTGGAGGCCCAATTCTGCCAATAAAGAAGTCATAACAATTAGAAACTTTTAAAACAATGACTTCTCAAACTCTCTTCTCTAACTATCTTTCTCAAAATAGTGACTCAGTATGTTCACCTAATGAGATACTCTCAAAATGATGTAGTATCTAAAAATAAAGACTTCATATAATAAAATAACTTAGTATCTCAAAGTTGTGACTAACTATGTTAACATAAAGAGAAAATTATGATGTAGTATCTCAAAATAATCACTTAAAGACCCCCGTCCAGTTTAACCTTGTAAACATCTCCATGTGGTGTTCTTCATGTGCTACAAGACACATCAGGGACAACATCAGCAGTCATCTCCATGGCTGGGCCTGTCTGCTTTTAAACTGCAGTGTACCAAGGACAGGCTGAACAACACGTTTTCAGATTGGCAGGTTTGAGTCGTCACAAACCTAAGGAGCCAATCCTGTTAATGGACGGGGTGACGCTATGCATTACATTATGTGTAACCTATGGCAACCACTTCGGTGATGCGCGAGCCAGCTGTAACCGTCACCTTCATTTTTGCAAACTCACTACTGACTGCTAACTTTACTTCTACTAATGACTACATTTCAAGCTAGCTAAGTTTCAACAAGTTGCCACTAAACGATGGCAGAGACGTGTTTTGTTTTCACGACAGAGTGAGCGGTTGGAAATGTGCATAGTGGGCGGGGCCTATACAGATTCAGGAATGTTTGATGAGGGAGAGGGAGGAGATGCATTGGGAGGATTTTTACAAGGTAATTAAACGTATTTTGCAGAAAAAAAACATATCAGACACAATTAATTATTTCAAGCAGAGCATTTTATATGTCTTAAAACACGACTGGAGCTGGGCTTTAAGGTCATTAAGGCAGTATTTCAAGTTTCTCATTTTAATGACTTACTGGCGTCAATTTTTTTTCTCCATCACACTGGCAGAAATGGTTTCTGTGGCCTAAATCAAGAAGGACTTAATCTAAACCTGATTACCTGATTAATACTGATGAAGTATGTTCTAAATATTTGTGATTTCTTTCACATTATAATTATTCTTATGACCAGCCTGCTGACTCAGACGGTATTACAGCTGCTTCTTTATATTTTAATTTGACAGTGGTATCACTTCATCAGCTCATTTTCTTTCTCTCTTTTCATTGGCTGCTCTGCTGAGGTCAAACACTGCTCTCTTCTGGTTTCGTTCTGTTTGGACAAACTAACTCTGATCAAGCTCCCGTTATTGATTTCAGTGACCCAGACCAACCTTTTTCTTTTACATCACTGACCACACGACGGTCAGCAGCATTCTCAATTAACGGAAGAAACATCACACGGAAAATATCCATTACAAGTAAATGTCTAACATTCAGATTGTTTTCTTAAAAAGAAATGCAGAAATGTGGATGTGCATTCAAGTTGCGCTTGCAGACCTCTGCAGCGGTGGCAGAAATCAGAACCTTTACTTTGGTAAACATAGCAATACTGCAATAATAATAATAATTATAATTTAATACTCCATTACAAGTTTAAGTTCTACATTCAATATTTCTTCTGCAGGAAACGTACAAAATGTCAGCAAAGGAGGATTGACATACATCTGCAGACTCCCACAGCGGAGGCAGAAGTATTCAGATCGTTACCTCAGCATATGTGGTAATACGTCTATAAATTAATCAAATACTTCATTGCAAATCCTGCAAATGCCACTTAAGGAAACATGCAATAAAGTATGAGTTTAATATAGTATCATAATAAGAGTCATAAAAATGGTGACGGTAAATTAACATGGATTTTAATGCTGTAGCCGGTCTGTAGAGGTTATTCTGACTACATTTAAAACAGCTCAAGCAATGCATCCAATTGTATAAACATGCACACAGGTTTTAAATGTGCAGCGAAACTCAGGCTCTCAGACAAATTTAGTGGAATAAAAATAACTATATTTCCCTCTTAAATGTGGTAGAGTTACAAAAACATGGAGAAAAGTCCGATTATATTAAGTGCCTGAGTAAATGGACTTTATTCTTCGTATGCTAAAACTGAATACTGCACAGTATGTCGCCTTCACTGCCAGTCAGGCAATATGAAATTACATCTTACTACCGCCATCATGTGGACACAGCAGGCGTCCACAATCAGACCACACCTCAGTTAACCAGCCTCAAAACTACAGTTTCATGCAAACACTGTTCAATCACTCAACGTGTCAGTCACAGAGAAACCAAAAACAGCATTTTTCATGATATTGTGATCAAACACAGATTCATTTCCTGTCAATTTCTGCCCCTGAGCATTTCCCTCAGTGAAGCAGCTCTTTTAAACAGACAACACCTAAAGCTTTTTTTTCTTTAACACTTTAACATCACATTTCTTTCCAAAGATCCACACAGCCAGAAACACACAGCAACACCACAGTAATCACTTCCACATAAGCACTGCGTTCCTTCTGTTTGCTCCTCAGCAGCTTTTCTCCCCACGGCTCGGTGGTTTTAACGCACAAACACTCGATTCACAACTAACTTTCTCTGAGTTCTTCTTTCTGGTTCTCTTCTCTTTACCTGTGTTGTTGAAGTGCAGTGTCCCATCCTGGCCATACATCCCTCTGAAGGCCGAGCCCTGACAGTGAGCCGGCCAGCTGAGCGACGGCCCATGAGCCGCGGCGGCTCTCTCGGGCCCGGCCAGGCTGAGGCAGGGTGGGAGGAGAAGCAGAGCCACTGTTACTGCACCGAGCTGTTTGCCGGGGCCGCCCGGCTGGCTGTTAGGGCCCACGGCACCCAGGGATAATCCCCTAATGCCTGTCACAATGAGATTTGATTGGAGACCTGAACTAGAGGATTAATAGTGTCAAGCGAACAGGGTGTAATGCCTACCCTAGAAACAAGCTAATTGGGCCTTCTGTTTGTTAAACAGCAGATATTTTATCACAGCACAGATTATATATCGCTTCATTAGCTGAGTGATTCGTCACTAGGATGCTGCCCTTTAAATTTTCCATAACACAGACTAATGCTACTAAAAAGGCTGCAGTTATTAATACTCTTATCCTGGATTAAATCATTACACCATCATAATCCCTGTAACCATGATCAGGATTGTTATAATAAATCATTTCTGATATAAAGTTCATGCACTAAAGTGACTCTTTAATGAGCACGAAAACACGATCACAGGCTGAAGGGAACTAAAAGCAGCTTGTCTTCGACTCGGTCTGAGACTGTGTCCGAGTTTAAACCCGAAATCAGTTAATCCAGACCACAAAGATCAAGTAAAATGTATGCAGACATGTTGATGTTTACATTAAGACATGGCTCTAATTAAGATTCAATCTGTTTGAAGCTTATTAAATTTACATATGGCTTTATGTTATTATGATATAAAGATTTATCCAACAATGGTTTTATTTTAAAAACCAGTAAAACTTTCAGGTTGGCCTTCTTGTTCTTTACTAGAGCACTTACATTTTATGTAACTTTGTGTTTCTACTTGAATATTCTCCTTTTTATTTTCCTACATTTATCTGACAGCTGTTTAGTTTCTGTACAGATTAAAATCTTACGCACAATACATGTGACCAACCTCTAAAGTACGACTGAACTCAACATATAAACGTAACTGTTCTACTAAAGCAACATTATGAATGCAGGACTTTTAGCTGCACTTGTGCCTTTTTTTTTAGTTAAAGATTTAATTACGTATTCAAACATTTGCTTTAGTTTCAACACATTTTTGTATTAATTCCGACTTCCCTATATGTATTTAAACATTGATTAAATGAATTGCTGTGCATCAATTTTTAAGTGACAAAAGACATTATTGAGAGTCTTGTTATGCTCCTTAATGTCACGGTTTATTCTGCATATGATGTTTACACAGACCATGAGAAACCTGGTTTTTCACATCTCTGTATACATGATAAAGACAGTATCATGGTTTCTGATGCTCTATTTGCAGAGTGTTTTAATTTTTCGCCAACTCAGTAACTTTATTCTGCACCTAAACATAATAATAAGAAATCTAGGAAAGGTGTTAACATGCAAAAAATATTCTGGCTACTATTCCAGGTAGCATATCCAGGCATCTGATCATTCTGAATCCTGGAAGCTGTCATGATCATGTACACAGAATGTAACAACCACGTTTCTCATGGTCTGTGTCAAATATCATACCACAAATCTAAACCAGGAGAAGGCTACAAACCGGGAGCACAAGCACCATGAGCACCAGGATACGTGCTTCTCCAGGTTTATAAAAACCTGGATACAATGTTTACATGCACAACACGTAGCCCAAAATTACGATCATAACCTGGATACTAGAGTGCATGTAAACATAATTAAATCAAGTAATATGATTGTGTTTCTCCCGGTCTCGAGGTGCAGAAGAAAAGAATGAATGATGTAACATCCAGTGGGAGTGAGGCAAACGTTCGGACTGCACATGTGGTGCAAGGGACAAAACAAGACATGTAGAGCAACATGCAAAAATAGGGCTGCACCATTAAAGTCACATATTTGAAGAGTCAGTGGAGACCCTAAAACGACTTGCATTTTGTTAGGAGAACTTGCACTTTTAATTCATGCACAGGGCAGTGCAGGAACAACAGCACGGCAGGATGAAAATGATTCTCTACTGATCTTAAGGTTCATTATTCACAAGGTTTTTACAAAGAGCTCAATTATCTGCAAACATCTCCTCCTTTCCAAAACAAACCAGGGATTAAAACCTCTAAAAACTGTGAATAAAGCAACCTTTAGCAGACACAGCTTTGTATTCGGTCGGGTTAAGCCCTGGTAAAAAACAAAGCAGCGTTTTACGGATGTAGGTATTGTGTATCATTTTTATCACGACAAATCTTAATCATGAATCTACCTTGTAACAAACAAACCTTATTTATCATCAGAAAAACATGGCTGTGTCGTGTTTGTGGGTCTAGTTAAGTTCATTTGAGCCGTTAACGTTGTCTCTGTCACTCCGACGGTGTATATGAAGAAAGGAGGCCTCTCGGTGCCCCACTGTCAAGTCATTGAGCTCTGTAGGCAAACAGAGATCTGCTGAGGAGCCGCTGAAGGGCTGCTGTCATGTTTACATTCAACAAGAGATTCGGCCAACAGCAGTTTGTCCAGGTTGTGACCGTTGAGCAATTAATCCCAAGTGTCTGACATGAAGTTATGTCTGTTGTATGAGCTGCACAAGTTAGCTTTCTAAGAGAACGGCCAGGAAGTTGGGTCAAGAGAAGTTAATGGCAGCTCAGATTTTGTAGAAATTGTTGCAAAAGTTTGACACACTTCTATTTACTCCTCCTGTTCAAACTGGAGTAAAATGTAATGTTTGTAATTCTTGCTGGAGACGTAACGTCAGCAGTTTGTTTGGACAAAGAAGCATAGTATAACCCGCTCCGGGATAACAAGAAGCTTACTGCAGCCGCTGCCAAAGAATGTATTTGTAACATAAATGTCCTGGTTTTGGAAGATTTGTTGAGCGTATACTGCAGTTGGTAAACAAATCCTCTCAGAAAATGTTGCTATTGTGCTCAAAAACAGTGCAAGTAATTTGGTCAGAGGTGAGACAGTTTTTAGGTCATGGATAAAAGAGGTGGCAAATCAGGTGCATGCAAAAATCTGGTGCATGGGATATTTAAAATGTCCAACCGTTCTCTGACCTAGTTCAGTAAATTCAGTCCAAACTACATGCATCCTCTCGTCTGGACTTAGATAAAGTTTAAAGGCCACATCTCTGTCTGTGGCACAAAGCTTATTTGTTCCTTCAACAACTTCAATCTTGGAAATTAGGTTGTGAATATATACTTTTATTATAAATAAAGAATTTTCTGAAGCAGCTGAGCACAGTAGCTTTTGAAAATGTTACAAACAGAAGTAATTCGAGAATTTGTTTGGTACTATTTTCAGAGGTGGATTAATACACATTTTGTTTGTTTACAGCAGCAGGACGGTGCATGTTGGAGACAATATAAACAACTGTCATTGTAAAAGAACAGTAATGTGTTTTTAATAGTTTACAGCCAAAAATGTAAGTCCATGAGCCATTATAATTCATCAGATACAAACATAGTACTTGTTCATTTCTGTTGGTGTTAAGCCTGATTTTTACTCATAGCTGCAGACCCTACGCTGCTGCCTGATGTGCACCTTCCTGCAAATGTAAATACATGTTGCAGCCACGCAGACCACAACAGCTCTTATTGGTCCACTTGGTAGCTTTGCACCAAAACTATGGGAGACACTGTTCTTGATGCTAGTTTGAAGCTAGCTGCTACATTCTGTTGGCTTCCATATTAAGCTAAACTCAAGTGGGGATTTATCGTCTCAATGTTTATGGGCTTATTGCATGGGAGTATTTGCCTTGTTGCAGTAATTTTAGTAAAAGCAACTGTTACTTAGAATTATTAGCTCAAACTTTACAATGAAGTTAGCCTACAAGAGGCAGCCGGGAAAATCTCAACACAGTGTCATAGGGAACACGCAACTTTTGGCGGTGTTATTGCCAAGCAACACACACACACACACACACACACACACACACACCAGCACACAAGTATGAATGCTCACAACAACATAGACTATAGATTCAGCACAGAATAAATCAGGCTTTAATCTTGAAAATGTTGTGTTTGTGAATGTAATCACTAGCATTTGTGGAAGTTCGATCTAAACAAAGCCTGTAAGTTACAATGCTGCTTATTGATATTTGAATTCCACAACTACGACAACCTATAGCTGTCACTTCAACATCAATGCTTAAAGTTTCAGGTAATTCATTTACACAGTAGAGAGAAGAGAAATATGGAGAGCAGGTGTATTGTTAAAGTTAAGCCGAGCCATTTAACCATTTAACAAAAGAATAACGAGAAACCCAAAATTCTCAGGGCTTCTTGAAAACATTTAGGACCACAGAATAACATGGAACAAATTCCATTTATTTTTTATCATTTCAGCCAGTGAAAATGAATTTGCATCTCAACATCCCATTGTGGCATGCAAATCGTTCTATGAATGACCCCAGGAGTAAAAACAGCCCTCCTTTAACTGCTGCATGAGAACGCTGGTACAGGCGGTGCTGCCGACCAGTGCGGCCTCTGCTTTCACTGAGAGTTCAAAACAGACATCAGACAGGAGCAGATGGTGCCTGTAGCAGGGTGGAGAGAGATGCTACTGATGCTAATTCAGTGTTTGTTTATGCAACATCGTGTCCTGCAGCCATAACAACACGGAAGCGTCATCACAGGCTCATCTTAGTTTTTAAAGTTTGATTTTATTCACAGAAACTCAGCAGAGAGACTTTTTGTATTTTAGCACCACTCAAGTGTTTCCATTCTACTCTTCTTTGTTATACCTATACCTTACTGCATTTAGTTTGCACACTTTCTAGTTATTTTTTCACTTCAAAAACACAATATTCTGATATGATATAAATCAATACAACATGATGCAGTGTATAAACACTTTTATAAAGTTTCCAGTGACTTTTTACTTTTAAATAATGCAATATGGGTATATGATATGATCCAGTACTGAACTACTAATCTCCAAGTATCTAAAATGTCCTCCACATTGATGAACAACATTAAAATGCTCTCACGTGTATTCAAACAGAGTTATATAATATTCTATAATAAAAAGAGCTGTAACATGTTGAATTCAGGACTTTTACTTCACACTGAGTATATCTGAACCACAATGTTTCTACTTGTACAACATAAATGCTTCTGAATACTTCCCCAACTGAGAGTAAAACACATCTGCTTTCATCCACCATCACAACATCTCAAACCATCTACTTCTTGCCTCAGCTGCATCAACAACATCGTGTTCAAATCGTCCCTCTAACCGCTCTAACGTCTCAAAGCCTCTGTTCCATCATCACCATCAGGCTCGGCTCCCATGGCCTTTTTAACAGCCTCCATATCTGTGACACACCTCCTGGATTACAGCCGTGTGAAAAAGGCAGACACAAATGGCGATGAAACGATCCAGCTAAGCTCTCCAGCGCGAAACACCGAACAGACAGAGGACAGAAAACCAGCTGCCACACTCGAGCTTTTTCCTATAAAAGGTGATAAAAACAAATATGTGTACTCACCAAATGGAAGTTCCATACTTGAACTGACTTGTGTGTTTACATTGACCATGTCGTCCTCTGTTTCCTCTCAAACATGAGTTTTAAATCCACTCTTTCCTGCCTCACCATAAAGGTGTAAAATGTGGAAGTTTGGCGCAGGGTGCTGCAGTGTGAGGAGAGTGTTGTTGGTGCAAGGTAAGGCCGCTGTTGCCGCTGTTATCTTATTGATTTTCCTAATCTGGGCAAATGTGGGTGGGGAGGTTAAACAGTAACCAGGCTCGTATGGACACCAATCTATATAGCAGCTGTAACTAAGGCAACGTGATGATAGAAACTCAAATAGACACAAAGTTATCATGTGCTTTCCCCTCTTTCTCATCACCAAACAGCCGTTTGCAGACTGAATACGAGCTTAAAAATAAGAAGAGTTTATAGAGAAAGGAGAGGGAAAGGCCGAGGGTGGGGAGGGACATAATAGACGGAGAGGAGTGGAGAATGTACTGAAGGAGGCAGCCAGCAAACTATGAAGAGTGACGTCACAGGTTTTGTTTTGACTGATGGGAAAAAGTGTTTAAGCTGCCAGGTAGAGAGGAAGGCCTGAATCACCTGAGGAGCAAGAAGCCACTGAAATCTTATTTTAAAAACACATTTACAATTTCTAAAAACACACACCTGTGTCACTTCTTAATGCACTATTTTGCATCATCTCATAAAAAAATCTGCTGACAAACGGCATATTTTCTTACGTCATTCTAACATAAAATAAAGATGCTGTTTCATGTGATTTATATGAACAAATATTATAACATATTCATAAATGATTACCTCCTGTAACATCACAGGTGTTTTTATGGACAGTATGCGATTTGCAGTCTTAGTTTGCGATGTGGTACATTTAGCTTTTTTGGTGAGAGTAAGATCAGAAGAGAAATACCAATCCAATACCTTGTACATTAGATATAAAGTTAAACCCAAACGTCAGTTAGCTTAGCTTAGCTTAGCATAAAGTCCGCACACAGCTAGCCTAGCTCTCTCTAATCTGTCAAACTCTGGTTTACAGCATTTCTTAATCTCACATTCCACATTAAGTTAAATCTGTACAAAAAAACATAAAAAGTTGTGATTTTTATGTTTTGCACAGGACTATTTCTTGGTTGACGACCACACTGAGTGCAATGTGATGGGATGTAAATAGCACGCTACATTTAAGGAAATTCTGCAATCTTTTAATCTTTTGTCATGTTTTTTTTAATGCTATTTTGCTTTGAATGAGTTATGGACATGCAAGAAAGGTCCAAGTCAGGTGACCTGCAAAACTGAGGTAACAATAACAAACTGGGTTATTATTGTGAAGTGGTCGGAGTTTTGTTGGTTTAGGCACCAAAACTAGCAGAGGACTCTACCAAGAACAGGCCAAGAGTTTAGGGAAAAAAACATTAAATACAGCATTCTAACTAGTGCGCTTTAAAGGTGCTAGAAAAAATCTGTTTTTTAAAGAGCCAGGCTAGCCATTTCCCGGTCTACAGTCTCCATGCTAATCTAAGCTAAGCTAACTGTCTCCTGGCTGTAGGTTCATTTTCACTGAGCGAGATGAGCCTCATCCTCTCATCTAAATCTCAGCCTTTCCAAAAAATCTCTGAGAAGGAAAAACTTGAGTGCCAATGGTTTACAAAGTGTTAAAAACAACGGATGTCATAAACTTTCTCCCACACAGAGAATAATTTACAGCTCCTCTCTATCTTTGAGTAAAACGCTGTCAAATCAACTGTTATTAATGTCACTGAGGTGCTGAGCTCGGTGGCTCTTTATGCTTGTGTGTGAGGAACTTTGTTTGTTTGCTCGGCATAAATGTTTCCATATCAAATACTTTACACGTTTGTTGTTAGCGTCCGTGGCTTGTGTTTGTGTGTGTGTGTGTGTGTGTACATGACTTGGCCAGGAGGCACAGCCGATTCCTCGTATTTTACACCATAAAAGCAGCATTAGTCTCCTGTTTTATGGCACAGAAAGCCTCTGAGGGCTGGACGTTGAGATGTAATGAGGTGAAATGCAGAACAGAAGATTTCCTGCAGCAGCGAATAAACACGAATACTGAACAGCAGAATATTTATAGGGACATAAAGCGTCATCAGTTATTTATAACTTCATTAATGTTCAGTCAGGCAAACAGACAACTGGGAAATAAAGTCGTTCAAGTTTGCCGCAGGAATGACTTGACAGCTTTTCATTATGACAGAGAAAAAAGTTTAATCAGGTTAGAAAGAGCATCAATAACATCTAAAGTTACAGGAAGTGTAATCTGAACAACAAAAGTGCTTTTGGACAATGCCTCTAAAAAACAAATTCATCAAATATAGTGCAAAACTCTCAACAAGCATAAAAAACAAGTTATTTTGTTTAAAAATGTGGATGACCAACAGCAATCTGACCTGTAACATTTTAAACACTGTCGTGTTAATATCTTGTAAGTCTCTTGTGTTTTGTGTTTGGTGAACACTGGTTTCTCCAGCAGGAACCGCCATAGCTCGACGGACAGACAGAACAAGGCTTCCCGCTCTTATAGGGAGCCTCTCCCACCCAGTTTCCTCTGAAACACAAAAGCACAGAATGTTAGCCATAAGGTGCCATAAGGTGCAACCTAATGAAGGATAACACTGCCAGTACTGTATATTTATAACAGCAACACATCCAAAAACACTAAAGCCACCATTGTGTTTGTTCATCTGTCAACACTTTCCAGCTTTTCTAACAGATTCTTTAAAGAAGGTCCTAAACACATTTTTACATACTGAAAAGCTCTGTTATTTTCTAAAACACATAAACTTTGTATTTTTAGGCAAACGTTTTAACAAAATAAACTACACTGTATATGTCTGTGGCAATAAAGGAACATATCAACCAGTACAACAGTGCGGCTTGTTGATTTGTTTTTAGTAGTTTTGGAGCTGCTGTTTTGGGGATTTTCGGCCATAATAAAAATATATAGAATTTCACCAGATTTATCCTTTTAAAAAACAATAAAAGAAGAGCTATTATTATTAAATTATGATTATGTTTCTGTACATAATGTCTTTCCAACAACATCATATATATCATGATAGCCAATAATCAATAAAAGCAAAAACAAGGTGAGAGTTTTGTTCTTTTCAGCACAGGTCGAATTGTTTTATGACTTATACCAGCTCTTTATTTTTAACTATGACCTCCTGTTCACTACAGTAAATACAAAGCTGGGCTGTCCATGATCAAGGGGGGGCTCAGAGGCTCACACAGTGTCAATTTTACACAAGTGTTTTTTATATTATGAAGTACTTTATCAACTAATTTGAGCTGATATCTTTACACGAACTATGAAGCTACAGTCAGCAGTATTTTCAGGACGGAAGTTAATTTCTGAACAGGTCAAACTATTCCTCTCAGTTCGTCTTACTTTATGGAGTAGTTGCAGACCAGCAGCGTCGCCTCCCTCCAGTTCCTCCCAAACACGAACATGTTGGAGCACTTCCTGACAGCACAGCCCACTCTGTTAGTGCTCGCCCACACCATCTGAAAGGACACACGGAACACATGTTGATGTTTGACACAAGAAAGCTGGCCAGTTAATTAGGGGTCAGTAAGAGAAATAAAAACGTAGACATGATTAATAAGCAACATATGAGTTGAATAAACAAATCCATCCCCATCTGTTCAAGCCACCTGTACCTGTGTGTAGTGAGAGCACACAGACCCAGTGCATCTGTTGGGGTAGGAGAAGTGATGCCTCTCATCATACCAGGACCGGACCAGATCAGTGATGGACTGGTACCTGTCACAGACAATACAATCATGTCATTTTCATTTTAGTTTATTCAGGACATATTAAAAGCAAGTATGCATAAACTCAGAGCAGATTCTTTGTTCTACCTTCCTGAAGTGATTGACAGGTTTTGTCCCATGTATTTCATGGCTTGTGTCGGGCCGTGATCCCAAACGCATCGTGAAGCCCAAGAATCAGCTGATTTAGCGAGGCCCTCGTCCCAGAGCTGCAGAGAGATACAAGAGGAAAAAAATGTAAAAAGCAATATCACAACACTAATGTAGAAGTTCATGTTAAGTGTTTTTCTTTCATAGTTGAGATGTTTTCACAAAAACACTGAAAATAAACAAAATAAAAAACAAAACCGCCACTTGTGTCCCTGCTCTGATTCAGTGTTTCCTCACCATGAACTCCATGTTGGCTGCAGGGGGGAAGACCTGAGAGCGGACTCTGTTGTGATAATCCAGCAGGGCGTTCATCTCTCTGGATGAAATGGCTCGTTTACATCTGCTGCGTGGAGCACCCACAGGCCCAGAGAGCATCCTGAAGTCTGTCTGTGCATCAGCTCTGGTTGTGTTGAGCAGCTCTGTGGAGCTTGACAGCACAGCAGCATCTATATAAGGCGACATCCACAGGGTGGCAGCCAACAGGAGCTGAACACAAGCAGCAGCCATCTGAGGCCTGAGGAGGAGGAGGCTGCAGATGCACCACGAGCCTGCACAGCTCTGAGGAGACAAGGACATCAATGAATGAATGGCAAAAAAATATGGATGGGGAGTTTGATAATAACACAGTCTGAGCTGATTTCAGCTTATTTAATATCAAAACAGGTGGTTCATTAACATTATAATAATATTATTATAAGAGATGATTTTATCATGCACGCAAAGTTATAGCCCACGTGCAGGAAATGAGAACTTCCTTTTCACTTGTGTATTTTTTAGTTAGTAGTTATTTTGATTTAAAGATACTATAAGATATTTTAAACCTTCTCTCTCACTCATACACATGTATATGTGCTTGTCAACCCAGAATACAACATTATGCCCACTTCAGTCACCAAAATTACAATGCAAAGAAATCTAAATACCTGTAAATGCATGTAAGAGTCATTGTTTTGATTAGTTTCTAGCAAAAAAACATCCGTCTCATCAGCATATGTCTAAAAACAATGAAAAAATTCAACATTTCCAAGATAATATTCATGTAAATATTTCTGCAAAACTCTCCTGAATAAGAATATAATAAGAAACATTACAAACAATTATAATCTCCTAATAATTATTCAACTTGTTAAGTAGTTAAGTATCAGCAATAACTGGTCAATTTCCTGTGAACCAGCCTCTACACATTTGTTACATAGAAGGATGAAAGAGCTGTGTCTCATACCTTCATCGCTGGATCCTTTCACAGAGAGCCAGACGAGCAGCAGACGAGCAGCAGACGAGCAGAGGAGACTCTCAGTCCAACTCCAGCCTTTGCAAACAAACCCGTCTGTCGTGTGTAGCAGAGAGTTTAAAGTGGGCCGAGACGCTTTCTGATGCACAAACCCTCCTGTTCACTTCTTCCTCCCCAGTGGGGGCCTCAGTAGTTGCAAAAACTAACACTGATTGTATAGATGTCGATAAGAAAATAACTCTTCCCATTTGATTTGTAACCCCGGAATACAATTTTCTAATGAGTTTAAGGTCTTAATCGCAACCTGTTTATTTTATAAAGTATGGTCTCATTTAGAGCGGAGGAGACAAAGAAAATAAAGACAACAGCTTTGGGGCATGGATACCTTCTGAATCATAAGAAACTACATAGATGACCTTTCAATCGGGATAAAGTCTTAGCAATGTGCATCCACCCTCTCAGAGAAATATGGTCATTATGGCTCCAAAGCCAAACAAGATGGTGATGGCCAAAATGCCAAACTGCAGGCTTCAAAACCACAAAAGAATCCACCTCTGATATACAGCCTATGGTTATAATTTCACACTTGTTCTACTTCTCGGTGAAGGGAAAGAGAGAGAGGCCGGTTGATTCCTGAAATCTAATTTTCCATTCCAGGTGTCATCCCATTTGACGTTTGTTTGTTTGTTGTTGTTGCTGTATTTTAGGGCTGGGGCAACTCGTTGACATCATCAATTATGGAAATACGTCTATTTGTATAACGTGCGTCGATGCGTCGCAAAAACAAGAGGGCCGAGTTAAGAGCTGGAGCACAGTAGTGTTATGTGTGTGCAGAAACGGATCTTGGCACTCATTGCTGGCCGTCTCCTAGGGCGCCACGTTCTGGGGAGCGCTGGCTTGAGCCTCAAACCTTTTGAATGAAGCCCCAGTATGATGTTAAATATAAGCTTTACTTTCTCTCTGCTCCACTCATATTTAATGTCACTCTGCCGCTCTCTCTCTCTCGTACTTGCTCGACCAGATTTGAAGATGTTCACGATTACAGGAAATGTAAGCAAAGCAGTTCAGTCACTTTGGAAGTTTTTTTGGTCATGTTAGAGGTTTGTTTTGTAGTTTATACTTGTTATTTGAAAATGTACACAGCCCGTATGCTACTTATCACCTACCTCAGGTTTTGTGACCCGGGATTCGACGCCACATCTTCACGTTGGTTGTCTGTGTCTTTCCCCTTCGGATGATATTCAGTGCTGAGAAACACAAACATTAAGAGAGAGAGAGAACATCAAACTGAGGCACAAAGTTCAGTTCAATAAATCTGGATGGAAAACTTTGGACAGATAAACGTTCTGTGTCTTGAGTGTATAAGCTGAACTTTCTTGAGCCTTTGTCTCATAATTTACAAGTAAAAAAAGTTCTTCCTCCGACCTTACCCCTGACCTTTGCACATAGTCGCTCTGAGGGTTCTGAGCATCACCTGATCTCTCAGGTGAGCTCTCTGAAGTCAACACTTCAAAGGCTTACAGCAGACTCAGCAGAGTGCTGTCAGACTTTGTGACTTTGTGTCTAAAATTCACAGAGCGCTCCATCAAAGAGGCTGTGAGGGGCTTCAGCATACAGACGGTCAATAACCAGACGGTTCACTTAAAGCAGGAGTCACATCTTTGATGCTCTTTAAACTTGCACAGTTTGCATTCACACTCATCTGAAGAAGTACTTTGATTTCTACTGACATAAAAAGGCTTCTCTGCTCTATATTTCTGTATATGTTCATTATTAAGAGTTTCATATATTCTTTAATAATTACTATTATGGGTTTTTAACACATTTCATCAGCTTGATTAAGTGGAAAACTTAAGTTAATCTTATCTTTGCTCTCTGGGACAGTTTAAGTATCACTCCCCCTGCTGAGAGTGAACCCTTGAACTTGTAGGATCAGGCATTTAAATATAGCAATGGCCACATGTGTGTCAGTTCCGTCACATAGTTATTATTTCCATCATCGCACATCAAAGGGAGGAGAAATGTTAAGCAGCGATAAAAAATACAACCATCAAATTGCTGTATGTTTGACTGAGAGGTACTGTCCTTGTGGATGGAGCATTTTGGAAAGTCCCTGTTGGATAATATGAACTTTTAAAGAAAAGGGAAAAGGTCAAGATGTGCAGCCTGAAAGTAAATTTACTCAGTGCTGTAGCTGCTTACCACCGACATAAAACGAAGGTGGAAATGTGGCTGGTCCATACAGAATTTAACAGGTTAAAAGGACAGAAAAACTTCAAACTTAGCACTGATGTCAGCCAACAATGATGGGAGAGCCATTAGTTTAGCAGTTATGAATAAAAGTATTTGGGAACACCAAAGTAAGTACAATTCATCCTGAAGGGGACATAACGAAGTCACATCATTTGGGAATCATGAATGTCTGCTTAAATACATCATTTTGTGCTAATCCATCATCAAGTTTTCACTCAGGATAAAAGTAGGAATGTGTTTTCCACCCTGTGTTCAAATTTGATCACGCCTGACTCTAAACCACGAAGATGGCAAAGGTTTTTGAAAACAATAGACCTCAAACCTACAGGTTCTGGAGGGGACGATTCTCCATGCCAGACTGTTTCTTCCAGGACCCTCCCTTCCCCCCCTGAAGGGTGACATCATCTGTCTGGTCTGAGACGCTGCAAGGCGCTTGAATACAAAAGCTAACAGTGACCTTGTCGTGTCTAGAGGTGAGGAGGAGAACTCAGAGGCCTCCTGTATTTACCAGAGAGGGAACATAAAACATCATAAAACAAACCTTGTACCAACTGTATTTGAGGTGCCTGAGTCGGCGCTTTTCAGGTGTCAGTCGTCCTTTCAGCTCAGTCTGAGTAACTGCACAGCAGCAGCTGGTGCCTGTCACAGCGACAAAACTGCAGCACTTTCACAGAACTTACACGTGAAATACAGCCCTTTGAATTAGAAACCACTGTTCACGAATGGACTAAGTGTTAAAGAATCTGTAAAACTGTGTCAGCTGTAGGTGAAACCTAACACTTTTCTAAAGGGGAACATCTGACACGGAGATATGAAAAAGATTCATGCTTTAATAATTGTTTTATGTCAACAAAGGATGAGATGATGTTTAGGGCTGTCCCCTTTTATTACCATACTGGGCACTTCCTCTCACCTATAAACATTGCTTTAGCTTCTGTCAGCTTATTGCTTTGGTTTTCCAGCAACTTTACTGTTTCGATTCATTGTCATGGCTCCTGTTTGTGCTTTCGAGTAGCAGCAGGCAGACGTATTCGGCAGTAGCTGCGCAAGGGAATTGACATAGGGGGAGCTATTAATAAATTATTCTTGACAAAATACACAGTAATAAATAATATTAGTAAAGAAGAGACAATATACACTAGATAGGTAGATATTTCAAATGCACGTTCCTCAATGTGCAACGCAAGCACAATTATTTCCGTGCATTAGTATTGGATGACACAAACGCATACAAAAAGTACACACAATAATCAGAAACGGTCA
Source organism: Semicossyphus pulcher (assembly GCF_022749685.1). Lineage (NCBI taxonomy): Eukaryota > Metazoa > Chordata > Actinopteri > Labriformes > Labridae > Semicossyphus > Semicossyphus pulcher. Next base: position 28,682,897 of record NW_027211637.1, read on the forward strand.
TGATCCAAATCATAGGCACCACAAAAAGCATCTGTGGATTTACAAAATACTTCAGCTGTGAGCAAGAAGTGTTTAGCTGAATACTTCAAGGTAAAGCTGATGAAAAGCAGACTAATCGAACCGTAATATGGAAACAGTTTACACTTTAGCCAGCGTTAGCCCGAGCTAACACACAGACAGAGGTAGCTTACTTTTAGCTCACAACGCTAACTTACAGTATTTTTGCAGCTCATTCAGGCAGTCCTCTTCTTCCCCATCGTCCTTATTATCCTCCATGTTTGACATTACGTTGTCCTCCACTACTGCTAGCATCCGCGTTGCTGAAATTAGCCGTCTGTGATCGTCCTAACCGTCATCCTCTCTAACTCATTTCTTAACTAACGCATAAGTAATGCGGTCGTAGTCAGCCGAACTTATTAGTAATTCACTGAATTAATTCGATACTTGTAGTACGTGCTAGCCTAGAAACTTCTAGATTAACTTATGTCCATGTTGTCCAAACGTTCAATTAGACTTGCAACGATATGAACCAATCAAATTGCACAACAAGCAGCAACGGTCAACGGTCATAATCACGCGCGTCACTGGAACGTCATTACGTAATTGTAATATTAATGTTGAGTACATGTCTGAAATCTTTGTATACTGACATATTGCTCAATAAAGTTTAGGGGAAAAAATACTTATTACCACAATAAAGCACACGCATAGTAGTCTTCTGACCAGCAGAAGAGAGAATGTGAATTATTTAGATCTTAATCTAATTTTTTACTGTTGTCTGTTCGCTTGTTCATGTGGGTCTAAAAAGGGAGTCTGATTTCAAGTCAGATTTCAAAATAGTTGCAACATTCATTCTGCAACTATTTCTATTTGTTCACATTGCGCCTATGATTGTGGTTACACTTGGCCTCTTGCATTGAGCTAAGCATGTGCCCTAAAACTTGACACCTTGACCCCCCGACTTCCATCTACATGCCACACTAAAAGGCTCAGTCTGAGCAAACATGACCTAGAGCAAGAAAGGAGTGTGTGAGTGCTTCTGTGGAGCTGAGCACAGTGGCAGTGCAAAGTAATATAAAGTGCAAATATGACATAAAAAAGTTAAACAAAAAAACATGCATAATCCCTAAAATACAAATAGTTTAACAGAATGGATCATTCTTACATAACTTTTTTATTTTATCTTAAATAATTAAAATGATTTACATAGAAAATACTTTATAACTCTAGATGCATTGGAAAAAGTACAAAGTACAATATTTACCTCTGAATTGTCATTAAGTAGTAATATAAATAGCATGAAATATAATTACTTAAGTAAAGTCTGCCTGTTTCTGGAGGCATGCTTTTTTTATTTGGTTGTATATCTATCTTAATCTAAGAAACAAATTGTCACAAAACAACTGTTGAATATATGATATAAGGAAGTACACTGGACTAAAATGAAAAAACTAATGGAATACCTGAGCAGTATACAAGAAGTAGAAAGAACTTTCAAAGGAAAATGAAAAACAAAAACCAACAATAGAGGGCAGCAATACGCATCTGTAACGTCTAGTCCGCCTAAGCCAAAAAGAAGGAGGAAGAAGTAGAAGCGCTCCAACAGACGTTCGAGGAGCCTCATTGGTTGATCATCAGTGACGTCAGAGTGAATCCTGCCCGGCTCGTCTGCTCAGTTGTCAACATGGCGGCGGTAGATGTCATTGTGGACAATTTGGTGACTCTCTGGAGGATACCAGCCGTCCGACAAAACTTCCCCTGGATATTTTTACTTATTTCAGCCGTGGGATCGATTCTGAAGGAGTTGGAGCTCGTCCCGCAGACATATTTCAGCAGCAGCAGGAACGCCCTGAATGTGTAAGTCGTGCTAGTTTGTTGTTTGCTAGCTGATGTTAGCTAACTCATTGATTTAAGCTTGTAAGCACACCTGTAGCTGACTGGGTTAAGTACTTTGCTTTGGACAGAAAATACGTTGTTCAGATTTTCCGGAATTTGTTAAAATGTTAACAAAGGCTGCTGCTGTGTAGGTCAAATGTAATCTGTAACGTCAACGGTGTGTTGTGCTGTTAATGCCCATTTTATTGAACAAATTTCAAGTTCATTAGTACAAAACAAGACTGAAAGAGAAACAAAAAGATCACAAATAAGTCTGCCCACCACAGCATTGTTGCATTCTTCCTTTTTTGTCTTTCCCACACAAATATAGTGAGATTAGTTAATTCTTCCAAATATTTCTTTGGCGGTTTTAATTCAAAATATGCAATATGCAAATGATTTCATTAACACACGAAAAGTTCAATTAATAAAGAATATCCGCCCATTCGAACCCCCTTTCTCCCTTTGGAGTTTTGCTGCTTTAGCTTGATTTGGCCTGCTATAACCTGTAACTTGTATTGGCTAATCTTGACAAACTTTAGCTCAATATTGTAGTGTAGTGTGGTGTCTTTTAATCAGACATAACATTGTCAGGGAATTATTATACCTTTTTAATGTGGAAGCTAGCTCAGAAAAGAAAACTGCAGGACAAGAATTCCCTGGATGGATTAATTTCCCTCAGTTTACCCCTGAGCTTTAGAGGGACTTTGCAAATTCTTGCTGTCTTTTAGAACATAATTCCCTACATGTTTTTACCTTCACATGTGCTAGAGCCATAAGTACTATTTGATTTATCAATATTTTGATAGTAAAATATTTCTTTTAGTCCTTTCTTCAAGCAACAATGAAGCATCCTTTGTCATACATGACAGTAAAATGAATATATGTAGTTTGGGATTTTTGGTGTGATAGTTGATAGTGAAGTGGTTGTTGCAACCCTACAGTTTACCTTACTATATCACTGTAGAACAAAGTTTAATCCAGTGCAGGAATACTGCTTATCTTTGCACAGATGGTAAATGATGTGATTTTGTTTTCTTTACATATCTTAATGATTTAAAGGCTCAAACAGATAAGTAACATAGTTATTACCAAGAGGGGAAATGAGTTCGTTTGATGACACATAACAAAAGATACCATATGTACAGACTGGATTGGAAACTGAATACAATCAACTGAATCTTTATTTAAAAGTGTTGTCCCTCTTGCAGGTATTTTGTCAAAGTGTCCTGGGGGTGGACGTTGCTGCTGCTGACCCCCTTCCTCCTCCTCTCCAACTCCTCCTTCAACCGGAGCGTGTCCTTCCTCGGTCGGCGGCTGCTCTCTCTGGTAGTGGCCACAGCCGTCTGGTACGTCTGCACCGAGACCTTCTTCTACATCGAGGACGCGACCGGCTCGTGTTATGAAACTGAAGCTATGGATGTTATCAACGAGGATTTCACAGTCAAAGCCACCTGCAGGCGTGCCGGCTTCCACTGGCACGGCTACGACATTTCAGGACACTCCTTCATCCTGGCGTACTCCGCTCTCTTCATCGTGGAGGAGACGGCCCCCATGGCCTCAGTGAAGACAGCTAGTTTGTCTGCACTGCCCAGGATGGTCCTCAACCTGCTGTATGTGGCCTTAAATCTGATCGTGATCATTTGGGTGTGGATGTTTGCCTGCACCTCTGTGTACTTCCATGACCCCTCTCACAAGTTGCTCGGGACCATATGCGGCCTGCTGGGGTGGCATCTGACATATCGGGTTTGGTATTTAAAACCTTTGTCACCCGGACTCCCCCCTCATCGGCACCCAAAAGAACAGAAAGAACACGCCTAAGCTGTGGCCATACTTTCCTGTACAACGTTGTTGCTAATATTGCAGCCGTCCTCCAAACAACACACTACAGTTGATGTTATCTGTCTGCGGGTCCAAGCTGGCCAAAGCTATTTAAAGTTATTCCCTCCTCACAGAGAGGTCGTTTTGTACAGGATGATTCGGCTTGCAGCTCCTTCATGGTGTTTGGCAGCTGCTGTTCCCAAAATGACTCTTGGTAATCTGAGATAAAAGCAAGACACTGCTCTGCCGCCCAGCTTCAGCCTCTCACCTTCAGCCTCTGTGGCTCGCATGCTATACTATTGTTTGTCTCCAGTTTGTTGCCTTATAGAGCTTCACTCAGTGTTCACAGTTTTTAGACGTCTGAGTGAGAATGTTTACAGCTCCAGTTTGATAGCACTGACGATGCGTATTTTTGCAGACCAATGTACAGTAGCTTTTTTTTGTTTTTATAGGAAACTACCTTCAGAACAAAGTCGAATCAGACACTGTTAGTCACTACAGTGGCCCCATATTTTATCCTACATGCAGGATTTAAACGAGCTCTCCATTTCTTATATATACCATATATATGTGCTTTGGGGTTAGTGTGATTGTAATATATATATTTAATATTTATATTGACAACGTAGAGCTTCAGCAATTGAAAAATGTCCATCACAATTTCTTACTACCAAAAGTTACTACTTTATATTCTTCCTTTTTGCGAACACTATTCAGAAACCCAAATAGATCCAATTTATTAAAACATAGGTCGAAGGAAAGCAACAATTTTAAAGCCAGAAACAGAATTTTTTGGCTTTAAGCTCGAAAAATGTCTAAAGCAATTGAAAAATGATCAAAATAGTTCCAGATTTATTTTCTGTGGATGGACTAATCGTGTAATTAACCAAATGTTTCAGTTGTATTAGTATTGCAGAGGCCTGATGTATTTTATTCCAATGTGCCATAGGTAGAAAAAATACATGAATGATTAACACGATAACACTTGTTTCTTTTTTGTCCAACATACGTACACCTTCCTGTTTCTAGAAGATTCAAAATGTTAAAACTGAGTGCCACAAACTGGGTAGGAGGGTTGTGATTTTAAAAAACATTAATTTAAACATTGTTGGTTTCAGTATTTTTGTGGGATTTGGAATAACGACTGCTTTTACCTCTGCTGGGGAAATTTTAGGGAACTTATGTAAATGTAAATCAAAGCAGAGATGCACAATGTCACAAGCAAATAACTCTGTTGTCTAGCACTGAAATGTTCTGTTTCATGATTTGTCAAACACACAATTACAAGCTCTATAGTGCAGGGAACACAGTGCAATTCAATAAAGTAACAACCAGGATGTGTGTATTCCATTTTCATTATTTATTTGTCATTGATGGCAACTGAATAAATTAAGGCTCATGAACAAACATCATAAAAAGCACCATAAATAAATGCATATATAGAAATATAAAAAATAAAAAGTTAAAAAATAAAAAAATACTATTGTGAAATATAATGGCCACAAATCACAACTAGGATTTCTCGACTTGAACTCTTTGTGTGATCCGAGAAGTACAGATCCGTCCCCCTCAGGTTGCATTATTTCAGTCAGAAGAAGCAGTGGAGTCGTAACAGGTGTGCTCGCAGGAATCAGAATGTACCAAATGTCCACAATGATCAGCTGGTTATGAAATATTTCGATGGTTTTCCAATTATTTAACAAAATAAACGAATGTTTAAGCATCAAAATGTCAACATAAATAACATTATTATGATTAAACCGCAACAGGAAACAGTACTTTACACTTCTGTGTCCTCTTGCTTTCTTCAAAACTTGGAAAAATTCAGGTTTATATGTTTAAATCTGCTCTTTTGTGCCATTTACATCCCTGCTGCTCATGCAAGAGCAGAAACAAATGCCCTCCCTGTTTCCTTTAATGCATATATCTCAAATATCTTCCTCCCAGGCATGAAGGACTGATTTCAAACAGTTAAATCTATATGGCTATAACGCACGCTCCGTATGAATCTAAACATTTCTGCACTTTTCTTAAATAAAATCAGATTTATTATCAGATGCGATGCAGCAACTAGATGCTGCAATTAAAGGAGCATTAATGATCATCGTCTTTGGTTCAACATTTTCTGCCGCTGCTGCTAAACACCACCTGCAGAGACGAGTTCCTGTTTGTAGCAGGAGAAAACATCCTAACTGGAAACATAAATTACCTTCATTGTCTGAGGCTCGACAGTTATCCCCTTTAATGAATGTGAGTCTTTACTGCAAGAATGTCTGTATCACCAGCCGTAAAACCAAAAGCAGCTTACAACTCCGGCCGGTAGCTCACAGAATGAAAGCGCACGGTTCAGGAGCTGAATTATAACTTGTGAAACCCCGGAGGTCTGACTAAGAAGAACAGAAAGGCCCCCATTAAGGGTGAACAGAGTGCGGAGCGAGAAAAGTACACAACAAACAACGAGAGAGGAGGGGGAGGCTTTTTCTTCTCCTTTGTACACTCCGTTAAGCCTCCAGATGAGTCAGCTTTCCCTCCCTGTTCCCCTTATTTATATTTAAACTCTGAGCTCATTTAAAATTAAGCACAAAATAAATGAGATAATGTTTAATTAAAAATATCTATCTGTAAAAACAATCTTGCATCTGTCAGGAGGAATCAGCGACACAAACAAACAGCAGTGGTGTTTCTTCGCTCAGTATTGCTGAGGGACCGTCTGCGACACACTGTACAGAGCAGGTGATTCAAAGGTTACAATTAGCAGCAGAGCATTGAGAAGTCTGTCTCCGGTAGTGATCATAAATTCTGCCTCTGGGCAACACAAAATCCTCCACCTGTCACAAAACGCTTACACAATAAGAGAGTACCCCATGCAAGTAAATATACATCCTAAACCTACTGAACACTGTTGTGCCAAAGATGCAGAATTTACGATTTTACCAGCAGATCAGCCAAGTGTAACTTTTCAAACAGCCTGAACTTCAGCTCAGTGACAAAAAGAGTGACAGTGGACCAGTGTGTGCTGTGTGATCTGTGGTGCTCTAAATAAACTCTCAGCGCACATGTGTATATGTGTGTGTGTGTGTTTTACTGTGTGTAGGGTGTACAGTTAGATATAGGGAAAGTTTGACATTTTTGGAAATGCATTAATTCACATTCTTGCGTAAGTGTGGCTAAGAAGATGGATGCTATTCTTGTGTCTGTCTTTAGACATGATGCTACAGTTATTAGCTTGTTTAGCTTAGCATTAAGAGTGGAAACTTAGGGAACAACTAGTCAAGATTTTGCCCTTGAGTCTCAGCACCAATATTTTTCCTTTTCCTGAAATTACAGCCAACACGAGGATATCTTTGACACCAAGAAAGGCATTTAACTTCCCTAAAACTTCCGGAATATTTTCCCTTTTGACCTCTTTTTCCCAATCCAAACCAAGACAGACGCTTGAATCTCCTTGCTCAATTTGTACAATGTGATGTAATGAGATTCATATTTATGTGTCTGCCCAAGATTTTGTATGTCACTACAAAATGATGCAATTTGACGGCACTGGTTTTGCTCAGTTGGTAGAGCAGGCGCCCCATGTACAGAGGCAAAGTCCTGGACGCATTGGCTGCGGGTTCAACTCTGACTTTCAGCCCTTCAGTGCATGTCGTCCCCATTCTCTCTTCCCCATATTTACTGTGACTCTTCGCTGCCCTATTAAATAAAGGCAAAAAGGCCAAAAAATAATCTTAAACAAAAGATGCTTGTTTTAACAAACAAAGCAAGGGCATGTGACAACTCATTCCCCCAAAGAACAAACCCGATATAAGGTGATATTCAGTGAGTTTAGAGGAGCTTGTTTTTTCCGGCAGAGCCAGACTAGCTTTTTTTTCCCTGTTTCCAATCTTTACCATAAGCTAAGCAATGCTAACCATCCTCTGGCTGTAGCTTCATATTAAAGGGACAGACGTGAAAGTAGTATCGATCTAAAGATGCAAGTCTCAGCAGAAAAGTGAGGTTAAAACTTTCCCAAAATGTCAAACTCTTCCCTCAGTTTGCCTCCATCCTTTCGTGGTTTCAAGTGGCAGTTTCTGGCAGCACAGCACTTATCAGAGAGTCTTTGTCATGTACATGTTCCTGTGGTTCTACAGGTTAAACCTCAGGCTGATGGAGGAGTGAACAGCAGGTACGATGAGTAATGACTATAATAGTGGCATGCGAAGGTCAGTAAACCCCTGTTGGTGTTACTGTGTTTAACATTTCTGGGTTTCTACTTTAAGTTTTCAGTACACGTGGACCTGATGCATGCCTCCAACTAAAGTTAAACAAGGACTTGCCGGCATGAGAGCTGCAAGTAGCCAGAAATGAAAGTGGATGGAGGCCTTGATTACCAGAAAATGTGCTGTCAAGGATTTCTTATTATGGAATGTTTTAATATTCTTTGTTCACCCAGGTAAGTAATAGTGTTCTCTATATAGATTCATTATGTTTTCCTGCAGTCATAAAACATTACAGAAAAGTTGAAACATCACACAAATACACAGACATTTAACACAACAAGAGGGCATTCACTACATGTATTTCTTTTTTAAAAACCAGTAGGCAAAGTAGCCCATCCCTCCCAGCGAGCCCATGAGAAAAGAGGCCCCGAAGAAGGACGGCGGCTTCTTTTTTACCATCCGGAAGGCGTTGGGTAGGACCGCCGACAGGAGCGTCGTGTGGATGTCGCCCAAGACCTTGCGGAAAGCGTAGCGTTTTTGCACACGCACAAAAAAGGACTGCAGGTTGGGTCGGCTGCCGTCCTCCCAGTATTTCTTAGAAAGTCCCAAGAACTTGAGCCTGTGCAACAAGGCTCCGAGGCAGACATCAGCTAGTGTAAATTCAGGTCCACAAAGCCACAACTCACACTTCTGACCTGCAAGGGAATAAACATTTCATAGAGACATCATTAGACATGTTTCGGTGCCATTATAAAAGACAATATTTTTTTTGAACATACCTTGATACTCTAGTTTTCTTTTCTCCAGTTCAGCCTCCACTTGATCTAGAACCATTGCTAACTCCCCCAGGATTTTCTTCAGGTAATTCACATTATCGTGGTCCAAGATTTTTGCCTGGAAATCATTAAAAAGTGATATTATTTCGCATAGATAGATTATTTCAGCTAGTAGAAAGATTTATGTCATATATATTGAATTTATCTTTACGTCCTCAAAGAAAGAAATAAATAAATTGCTCTGAATATTAAAAAATATACCGTATATATGGTATCTCTGGCTAGCTTTGTGATAAAATATTCATGTAATAAAACTGTAATATATACATGTGGAGTCATCAATCTGGATTATATTTATCTACAAAAACTCTATTATAATCATTCATTTGAATTTACGTAATGACGTTCCAGTGACGCGAGTGACGATGACGTTGAACTTTGCTGCGTATGATATTCGATTGGTTTGGTCTAATCGCTTCAAGTCTTCTTGAATGTATGGGATAACATAAACATATGTGACTCCAACAGTTTCTGGTCTAGCTGTTACTATAAGTGTAGAATCGATTCAGGGAAATACAATAAGTTCGTGCTATCAGCCGATTATTGACCGAGTTACATTTGTTATTAACAAGAAACAAGCGAGAGTGGATGATGTAGCCTCGGTGTCATCGATAACAGACAGCTAATTCCAACAATGAGGATGCTAACGTGGTAGTTTGATGCCAAACATGAAGAATCAAGAGGAGGAAGAAGAGCCCCGTCTTTACGAGCTGCATTAATACTGTAAGTAAACATTGTGAGCTACTTCCGTCATGCGCTGTGTGCCATGGGCTAACATTAGCTAAAGCTAGCTAGCAGGAGTTGCGTTGCGTGTTGCTGTTTCCATAGTGACGGTAGATTCATCGGTATACTTCTAGTCGCTGAAGTGTTTTGAAAATAAACAAATGTGATGACTGTGATTTAGATTGTAGCTGTTCGTGGTTGTTGTGTACTTTCTGTATACATTTGAATTGTTTACTCAGAACATACACAGTGAGTTATACGCGCGTTGCATATTTAGTACGTCCATTTCAATTTTATACCCGCGATAATTTAATCTCGTTCTCCGGTAATACTATAATTTGTTATTGTTTGTTGGATTAAAAGAAAATCATTAGCACCTGGAATAAAGAATCCAGCCCTATTTCTTATAACAATTAAATGGTAAAATATGTCTTGTTTTGTGCTGATGCAACTTGAATTTTCCTCCAGGGAGTATGAATGTATTTAGGTCACAGGTCCTACTGTGTTTCAGCATCTGCATGCTGCTGCAGAGCTTTACTTCTTTTTGTAGTGTGATGAGAGGAAACTGCTGAAGGGTGTTCATGATGAAGCTTTCCTCAGCTACAGACTGTGAATATAATTTGGTCCAGGATTATTTTGTAATATTAAATAATAGCTGACAGCTTTAAACCCCAATTACAATAAGTTTGACTAAAATATTTCTATGTCCTACTTAAGATTCACTACATCAATAAAATGTTAACTACTAAGTGATGTTATATGGATAAGCTTTTTAACCTTATATAAATATAAGAGGTACCCTTTACTTTACCGAACCTTAAACATTAAACCCTCCAAACTAATTTCTCTTTCTTCAACTCTCTTGAACTCGGCTTTTTAAGGCGCAAACCCCTGAAGAATTCCCAGAATTTTCTCCTTAACTGAAATATAATTGCCAATAAGGTATTAATGAAGGGATACATAGATATGGAAACTTTCTTCTCTCTTAAAAGCCCTTAAACTGAAATTAGCCCATTGAAAATATCTTCGGTCTGGTATAATATCTAATAATTCTTCTGCTCAAATCACATTAAAATACCTATGATCCATCATTGGTAATTCATAGATTTACTCAGTTGCTCCTCCCTTATACAACCCACAACAATACAACAGAGACAAATGATGAACTCATGCTTTTTCATTACATAAATAAACACATAAAGTCACCATGAGCTTCTTCTGTTTGGACAGGTACGGTTCTGTCAGCTGAGGCTCCTCGTGGTCCAACTTCATCAGCTCCGTCGCAGCATTGGCCAGGTGTCCTGAACACACACACACACACACACACACACACACACACACAAAGTGTTTTTATTTAACCAAATCTCAACATTTTATTTTTTGTGGTCCGCTGTGTCTAAGAAATGAGTTAAATCCAGATTGACCTTTGGAATGTGCTGCTCAATAGATCATCTATATGTGTTTATAGTCATCTTAAATTGTAATATTATTGTATAATATTAGACGTCTTCTACTTTTCATACACTGCAGTGTTTCTGGCCTATTTTGCACAGAACAGACACTTTAGGGATCGGCGTGTTTAATCCTTATCGCAGCTATCTGACTGTCGAGAGAGCTAATTCTCACCTGCGCTCCCTTCATAGAGCCTTGAGGGCAGAGGGAGACACTCAAGGGAGACCAAACCCACAGTGTTAAAGCATAAGTCTGATGATATTTTGCGCTGCACTGATTCTAAAGCAAGTATTTTTCTGATATATCTTTTTCTCTCAGCTTTAAAGCTCCACTGAGCCACGCTGTTGCACTGGTCACATGTTCCTTCATTACCAAGAACACACACACTGTTGTTTATTTTGAGTCATCCCACAAACACCTGCTGCTGTAAATACACACAAGAGTGTTATTACGCTACTGAAAATAGTCCCCAATAAATGCACAATTTACTCCTGTGAAGCAAAGTTAGCTACAATCTAAGGACCAAGGCAGTTATAAGAAGACATTTAGCCATTTTTTTAAGTGCAGTTCTGCAGCAGGATTTCATCCAGTCCAGCTCGCTGCTTTGATTTACATGCAGAAACCATTACTTGATGGAAAGAGCAGTACAGTTCACACTGGGAGGCCTGATATCAGCTGCTGAGACGTATAAATCTGACACTACAATGTGCTGAATTAAAGGCTTTCTATTATTGAGTAGCGTCAAATTACAGCGTATGCTAATCACGTTGTGCACATAACAACAGGGATTTGTTGGCTGATGATGTGGGAAACGCTGCGAGGAAGATAAATAGCTTTGCATTATTAATGTATGTCTGTTGTTTTTGCTTTGGAAGACAAGTTGGTGCAAAAGTTGAAGCTCATTCAACCTCAAAAGCTTGTAAAATGTTCAAAAACAGAGACATCGATTTATATTTTGCATCAAATTTAAACAAACACAGAAAATAGTATAATTTTTTAATCTTGTAAATCTACACAATCTGTTGCCAGAAGTTACTTACATCTTATTATCAGGCAGCTTCAGTTATGTGTTAATAATAAAGATGCTTACAGGCAGAACTACATACTGCTAACATACAGCACAAACCTACAGACAACATGCATCTCCTCAGAACTGTAAACGTGTGTGAACATGCACGTGACGAGCAGCAGAAAACACTGTCACATTAAATCATTGCTGCTTTGATGCGCAGTATTAAATGATTCTGTGAACTCTGTGTGCTTTTGTGTGTTATGCATGCTTAAGTGAATTCAGCTGCTACAATTTGTAGTCCAGACTGTTTCCACTGAGAGGTCAGACGGTCATTGGTCTTCATACTTTGGGTGATTTTAGGAACGATGGTGTGTGTGCAGGATCAACGCTGTTTCATGAGTTTCTAATGAGATGGTTTTATTACAAAATCAGATCCATTGATTAGATTTGATACTTGATTTTTGGCTTTTTATGTTGATATTAATTTGCTGCTTTTGGTGAAGTGTATGCTCTTCTTGTAGTCAATGCAGAATATGAGCAGTGATGCCTACGCAGGGATCTGTCTTCACTTACTCCGTATTTCTGCGGTGGCGTACTTTGGGATCATGGAGTCAGTGGTGAGCTCGGGATGGAGGATGCAGCCGTGTGTGTAAGCGTCCATGGGCAGACCGTCCAGTAGCTGACGGTACTGCTGCACGCGCTCGTGGAGAGGCGAGTCTGCGTCAGGAATCAGCTGAGCCACCGTGTCTGTGGACGGGATGTAAAAACATCAAACAGAGAAAACATCACAAGAAAAACATGAATATAATATAAAGCTGGAGCCATGTTGCACACTAGTATTCTGGGTATGTTTTCAGAAACTTCCCAGAACACCTGAGGTTTCTAAGCAACTGTTTTTAAGCTCTCAGCTCCCCAGAATAACACAAGTCTCCGTGCTTCAGCTGTCAGACAGACACACAGCACGGTAACCTGGTAACAGAAGACACCTCACGCTCTGTGTTACACGCCACCGACCATGTCTCACAAAGCCTGACATTTAAACAATGCTGAAGCAGTCTGAAAAGAGAAACCTCCTGAGACTCAAAAGATAACCAGGATTTATATTCTGTTGGAAAGTGAACCGGTCTAAGCTAAAAACAATGTTTCATTTAAAGGGCAATATGCACCATAACATGAGGCCAAAAGGTCATAAAAACACATATTAATTAGGTTACACTGTTTCCCCCATTGACCTGCTCTGTTCTGTTTATCTGCTGTTGCTCAGGTAAGGAACAGTTTGACATTTTGCACTTATTTGCTGTTTAGACGAGAGAGGGGTCTTCTTCTACAGCTAAGTGTTAAACTTTCATAAAGTTGTGGACGATGCAACAGAGGATGTAACAAACCAACTTGTATAATAACTCCAAATCAAATCTACCCCGTAGTCATCCCATCGAAGTTTGCCTACAGGGTTAAGCTCTTATATTGAGGAGGCTGTTTTATCAGTGTTCACTTATTATTTTACCCAAACATCTTTGTGAGTATTGTCGGTGTACCACCAAAACAAACCGAACTGCAGCAGTTCAACAACACAAAAAACATGGTTGGTTTTTGGAAAAGGTCGTGGTTTAGGTCAAAGTAATTAGTCAACATTGGCTTCTAATTACTCACACAGGATACTAACAGGTGAAAGTCCTGTGTTGATACATCCAATCAGCTCGACCCGCTCCCTACTCAGACTTTCCTTCATCACCTTATGTTTTAGAGGCTCTGTCCAGAAAAGCTTTCTGCCACAAAGGCTTTCCTTGTCATTCACAGCACAGCAGGGCAGGACGAGTCAGTGGGAACAAAAATAGTGCATCGCTGCTTCTTTAACTTCAATATCATAAAGTCTGCATGTTGTTTATTACACAAACATAATACTTTGTTTCAAAGCTAAAACTCAAATCACCCTGATCACATCGTAATTTAAGAAGCGTACAGAAAAGATGGTATGAACAAAGATGAGGAAGAGTAAGCTTTGTGGATTGTCAAGTATAAGGCTGCAGGCAGCTAGCTTAGCTTAGCTTTGCATGAGGACTTTAAACAGTTAAAGGCTAACAGTTAGTCTCACTCTGTACAAATGAAACATTATGAAGCTACCAGCACTCAACAATGAACGCATGTATTTTTGGTTTAATCCATAAAAAAGTTGCAGTTTTAAGTTGTAGTTTCAGGTTATTTGCTGAACTTTTTCTTGGCAAGGCACAGAAACACCCTGCAGCCTCGCCTGGCTACTACTCAAAGTCTAACCTCTGTAAAGCTGTGAGTTGTTATCTCTACACTTACATTTTAAAGGGAATTAACACACAAGACATGACACTGTAAGCTTCAGAGGAGCTGTTACAGGGATTTTATTACCGTCAGACAGAGCCGGCCAGTTGTTTCCTTATTTCCAGTCCTATGTAAAGCTAATGTACGCTATGCTGCTGCATCCAGCTACATTAAAGCAGGCAGATGTCAGAGTGCTATCGATCTTCTTATCGCACTCCTCACCTTAAAACCACTTTTCACACTTTGGTTTTTGTTGCAGATTATTTCACAAAATGTTGAACAACTCCTTTAAGAGTGTAACTACTGACGGGACCAGAGTCTATAATTTGCTTTCCTAATTTGTGTGTTAGCACTCAGCATGCTGGCTACAAGCTGCACGCCTGAGAGGGATGGTGTTCAACTTAATGACCTGCTGCTGAGGCTCAGTATTAAGGATGAGACGGAGCCGAGTGAGTTTTTATCTCCGTGCAGGGTCACAGCCAGCCTAACACGGGGACGGCATCGCTGACAAAACAGAGATAGTCGGATAGTTGGCTGCTTGAGGATCTTCAGAGAAGCTTGCTGAGGGTGGAGCTGCAGCTGGCAGAGCTCCAGAAAGCTGAGTAATCAGTCCCAGGATCGGTACATGCCATGCAGAGGTCCTGCAGGTGGTCTGCTGCGGCATGGGCTGGGCATATTACATCAGCAAGTACTGAAGAACAATGATCAAAGTATAAGATCAGCCGAAGTCTTTATTGTCTGATTTTTGTGAGTCAACAACAGTCTTCACATATCGAGCCCTCTGCAGCATCTCAACAACGCTGTAAAGTAGTCTGAGTTGGCACTACGCTGCTCTGACACAGTATAGGAGCCTGTTTTCTGTGACATCTGCACTTTCCAGGCCAGCTGCGGGCCCACGTTGCCAGCAGTCATTTGGGATTCACACGCGGAGAAAAAGCACAACTGTAAGTCTGATGCAGCTGATTGACTTCTGGCTCGGGGCGTGGATTCATTTAACATAAAACACACCACAAAAACAAAACAGAACCGCCTTTGGAAAATACTGAATGAGTGCACAGCTGCAGACTCTAGTACAACTTGTCCCCAAAGAAATGAATGCATTATTCTGCAGACAGCACACAGTAAAATATCTTAAATTAATGGGTCTGAATGAGAACAAGACATCAAACACCAGGGTCAGTTATGGCCTTGTCGCCGTTTATTACTGAGCGAGCAGTGATCCAGATTTCCTGCAAAGATTTCAAGCATCGCCGCTCCGATAAAGTGACCACAAACTAGACTAAGACTTCTCCCTCAGGCCTTCATGGTTCGAGGCTCTCTGGACATTACATAACAGCATGTTTCAGCTGACAAGTCTATAGGACACGCCACCCACAGATACTGTAACACAACACACAGAGAACAGGATTAAGTGTATCATAGCATTCGCGTACTCTTGGCGAAGGCAGTGGATGACATTTTTAGCTGAATCTCACAATGCGCGTTCCACATAAAGACAAATCTTTACTTTGTTGCATTCAGTGTTGTAATGATGATTGCTTGTTTAATTATAAAATCCCTCGCTGTCTTGTTTGCATCTGTGTCTCGCCCTCGACTGCCGCGAAATTCCCCCAAGAGATCATTCCAATTTCATCTAATCTAATCATAGGAGTTCATCTCGGTGACATTGCTGCAAAGACATTGTTGCGACGACTTGCACGGTTGCGCAGCACAGTACACACGGACACACACTGTACAAGAACGGCAGATGGCTTGGAATAGCTTCCAATAGGCTTTGTTAACCAAACTGGGAGAATGCAGGAGGATATTTTATGTCGCTCCTGAGCATTTCTGGATCCAAAACCCCTTCATTTAATGTGTCAGTTCGTTTGTAGTAAATTAACTGATAGCACATTTGTGTCTAAAATGTACCACTATAACCATGGCCTGTTAGGTAGCCCCAGGGCGAAGAGGTGCTGCTGAGTATAATAGATTTTTATACCTTTCTGAAACAAAGGTCAGTTGGTTTCAGAGAGAATCAGACAAAAGCAGGCATCTACTCTGACATCTGAAACAACAATTCTAGCTGTCGGGTTTTACCAGCTGTAGCTAGCTAGCTAATTAGGCTAACATTAGATGAATGAGCTGAATGAAAACTCTGTCATCACCTCTTCAAAGGAGAATCTTGACAAAAGTTTTAAATATGCTAAAAATGCTAAAGCACAGAAGCTGGAGACACAGAGCCCTTAACGCTAGCTTAAAGTCTGATAGCATCTTTAGGTAATAAGCCAGTTAGCGGGACTTATGAACAATTACAGCTCATGTTAGAACAAATAAACGCGGTTAATCTTTTGGACAAAAAACAACACGCTCAAAAGCATTTCATTACAGCTCCTACTAAAATAAATCTGTACTTGAGCTATGTCACATGAGAGGGAGTGATGTTGTGCTGATCATCACGGCTGTGATTCGGTCGTAGGCACGAGGCTGCAGATAATCACAGCAATAATCTACAACCAATTGTTTTTTGCTCCACTAACTCAACTAGTTCCACAAAACTCTTTTTTCAGTTTCCACAGAAACTGGACTGTTGTTGCCAAGCAACCCAAACATTCTCCTGCACTCTGTTACTACAGGTGACCACAGATCAGCTGCTTTGTGTGATGTATATTTATCTGTCTGATTTTATTTATAAAGCAACCAGTGTGCGATTCAGAGCCACCAGCTTGATCAATGTAGACACACGGTCTGCTGTAATGTTAATTAACAGTAATCAGATCACCTGGCTGAGGCGGAGTGATACACAGAGTGAAAAGTCCCAGTGATGTGGTTCGCTATATCAGCACTCATGGAATGCCTCTTATCCAATCAGATTATTCGGTCAGAACTAACTGTTGTATAATAATGATGGGCTGCACGATATATAGTTTAACAAGCACAATTGCGATGTGCGCATGTGCAGTAGTCACATCGCAGGACGTGTGATAGTGAAGCAAATTAAGTGAAACATGTCAAGCTGCTACTTTATTGTTGCTCTGTGCGAAACAAAACCTCGACAGATTCTCTTCTTTAAAGATGAATCCAGAGGAAGAGTCTGATATCACATCTGTGTGAGTCTGCACGAAAACGTCCCTCCTGCTTCCTGTCGGCACACACAACAACACGCTGTGTGTGCGCTGCAGGTGTATCAGCTAAAAGTAAACACGCCGCTGCACGTCTACTCCATGAACTGTCCATTTGTGTGACCGCAGTGTTAACCAGCACCGGGACGAGGTGCCGCTGTTAGCGGGAATACTCTCGCTTGTAAGCCACCTCGCGTAATGGAGCTGCTGCTGTTACAGATAATTTCGGCGGGATGATCGAGGCTCCGTTACGCAGGGACAAAAGGATGTTTTTTCCAATATTGTGCAGCGCTAGTTGGAAGCTCAAATGCTGTGTTTGCCTCTTTTTCAGGCCCATGTAACTCAAGGAAACGGTAATGTTAGCTAACGGTAGCTAATGAGTTCTGAAATATGTTGTTTTGTGTTGATTTATGGTCCAGTTTCCTTCTGAATTTTCACCTTCCATTGTCTTTTCAGCTTCCAATCAAGAGATGAAATCATAAAGATTCGTCAGATTTCCTACATTTATGCAACTTTCAACCCACACCGTCAATATGACATTATCCTTCGAGAGCAGCATTTGAGCTTCCAACAAATCTTTTTTGCCCCGGGGTCCCACAGCAGGTTTGTTCGCATGTGCTTCAAAAACGAAGAACAAAAAGAGAAATCACATTATTACTGCACCGTACCTCCCACAAAGGTTTTCTCCAGGTAATCTATAATCTGGTTGTAATCACTGATGATGGTTTCCCCGTGCAGGAAGACGGGCACCTCCTCTCCCAGGTTCAGCCTCATGAACCAGGGCTCCTTGTGCTCCTGCAGCGGCAAGCTCACATCCCTCTCCTCGCAGACCAGACCCTTCTCGTTTATGACTAGACGTACCTGCAATCAGAGACACATGCAGCATGACATGATCTGTCTTTCAATGAGGAAAGATGGGACATTAAAAGCATACATTTATTGCACTTGTCTGCCTTTTTGTTCCAGGAAATTAAATGCAGACAACAGCTCACAACTTTTCTAATATAACTAATAAATATACGTGGAATTTATGTACCTAATGATATGTGCAGGGTATATTGGGAACATTTTGTCGCCCCTAAAACATTATCCAAATGCTCAAATACAAAAACAGGAAGACAAATGATTCATTTGATAAGCTGATGTGTTTAGGTGTAATAGGATGCTTCACAGCGTGCTCAGGGTTGACCGGGACAGTCAGGATGCTAGCAGGACGAAGGATAAGCCAAGGTCCATGTAGAGCTATTAGTGGGAGCAAGATTAATGAAAGGAGACGACACCTGGGCTGTAAAGTGTTACATCTGGCCGCTTAGGAGGGACGGAAAATGGGAGTTTTGCTGAACATGACCGGGCATGGTGTGATGAAATACAACTGAATCATTTAGTAACACAAGCAGCGGCCACCGCTGAGGACGACGGGAACGAACCTCTGAGTGCAGCTGCAAAGTCAAAGACGATTTCTACATCTCCATCAGAGAGGAACAATAAAACACTACATCAGGAGTTTCTGCATGAATCTGTCGAACGCTTCAGTCCCGGTCGAACGCTGCTGAGGTCTCCCTCGCTGATGCCCACAATAACACTCACTGCTGTATGTTATATAATAATATTAGTCACTCCTCAGTAATGATGCCAAGTAGTTCAGCTGCTCCGGCGGCACAAAATAAACTCCGCTTACTAAACAATATAATGTCTGTTACTACTGCTACTACAGAAGTCTGAACGTATTCAAACGTATACTTCTTTGCCTCTACGTTTCAGAGAGCCATATTGTGCTTTTTCTCCATCATATTTATCTAATATATGTCAATAATTTAAGCTTTCCAGACTCAGATTTAACATTAAAAAGTGTATAAAGGGGCAAACTAATGGGGAACAGACCAGATGGCGACAATGCCCCGAGCAGTAAGTCCACGGACGGACCTCTCACTGACCAGATTGTAATTCCCCGACTCTCTTACCTCACATTTCCTGTCTCTCTCTCCTATCACTGTCAGATAAAAACATAACATGCTCACAAAGTACTCTTTAAAAAGTATATAAAATACAACACATTGTTCACGTGTTCATGTGTAGTTCCTTTACTTGTCATTTCTCTAACCCTTGACAAGAGAGAAAGAGTGGGAAAAAATCACAGCCCCTCAGCTTTATATTGTGGAATTTCAGAAGCATTAAACATAGACAATATCCTTATATTAAATGATATCAATACACAGCTCCAAATAGCCTGAGTCACATTGACAGAGTATGTGACAATGGGCCTCTGGATGCAGACGGGAAAAAGGCCCCCAAACTCCTCCCTCAACAGCAGCAGGACACCCAGACTAAAAGACAGAAGCTTCTTGTGCAGATTTTTTGTCTCTTTTTGATTGTTTCGTGTCTTAGTGAGAATTAGCTGTTATGTGTCTTGTCGAGCTTGTTTTGTGTGTCCTTTGTGTCACTTTGTAGTGCTTGTATCTCTCTTTGTCGTCACTCTGAGTCTGGTCCTTTGATTTCTAACAGCGCTTCATACAGAGGCTCTGGTCAAGTTGCCCCTGGCCCTTTGATTGACTCTCTAACAGCGCTTCATACAGAGGCTCTGGTCAAGTTGCCCCTGGCCCTTTAACGAGTGGGCCCAGTAATCAGTAGTCCATCCATGACACTAACTAGTCCCTCCAGGAAGTTGCAAAGTGAATTTACGCAAGTGCTGTGACTTTTTCTCGGCCTTGCAATTTTGGCCAATTGCTGCAACTTTTCGCAAATTTGACCATCATCCTGTTTATGTCAAACTCACTTCTTCTTCTTGAAAACATTAATCCTCTGAGGTCTGTAATGTTATAAAACATCTGCATCTTTTACTGTGTTACTAACTTGTTACTGATGTCATCACTGCACTGTCTTGTACAGTGAGATAGTTGCCTAATCCCTCTGTCTCTTACTAATTGTTTTAGGGCCCGATCAGACAGAATGCGTTTCAGCAGCTGGGGGCTTTTTTGTCATTGTTTTCAATGAGAGAATTTCTGAGCGCTGCTTTTGCGTTGCAGAGCGCATCGCATTGTTCCGCTCTGTGCGCTTTCACGTTTCTGAGGAAACGCTCTGAGCGCCTCGAGTTTAAAAAACTTCAACTCAAGGCAGAAAAGCACCCGATGTCATGGCCGTTTTTTCTCATTGTCCAATCGGATGAAAGGAGAGGCGGGCCTTCTGTCAGTAGACAATGTAACAGTGAGGTTAATGACAGCTATGACTCAGTGGTTGCCTTAACAACAGTAGAAAAAAAGGCGCAGCAAGCTGCTCTTTTTTTTAACCGTAGGCTTCAACAAAAAAGGCAGTGTGGTGCGCCTCACGTTTTGCAGGCTGTAAAACGCGGCGCGCCCCGCACTGCCATCTTGTCTGATGGGGCCCTTATGCTGCCGCAGCAGCTGAAATAAAGAGTAGAACAGCGTAAGTGTAATAACTAACGTGTAGATTCTCCCTTGAACATATGGATAGCATTGAATGTGCACGTGCAGTGTGAAATTAGCATTTTGTCACTATTGACTTTAGTGTCAATCAGTTTGTACTCATCTTATTTGGAGTCCTGACACGAAGTGATGCCAGAATACAAACAGCTCTCTCAGCCGATACGTGGCTCAAGAAAAAGCACATACAAGGAATTTAACTCTGGTTTTTCTTTGCTCTCAATGTACAGACACACCTTTTCTTCACTACTACCTGACCATATAGCTATATACAAAGTAGTTTAAGCTAGCCCCACCTTGAGCAGCTTCACACTGCTTCTGCAGAATGAGTTCGTTTAATGTTAAAACGACTGTACCTTCCATTTTTAATGCAGGCTTTTTACCTATATATATACAGATGATTTTCCTTTAATTAAACTTCTGAACACTTCATCCACCACGAGTTACTTGTCATAGATTATATAGTAAAGTGCATACCATGAAACCACCAGACCACACTTGTGCTGCATGTATTCCCCTCTCTCTATCCTTCCTTCTGTTTCTAACCAAAATAAAGGTATAAAAAAAAATACTTTAGAAGAAGGTAATTCTTAAATGACTGCATCATGACCCAGTGTCCTCTGCAGACAGAACGCAGCAGTGTTACAGCGTCACAGAGGGTGTATTGAAGGTGTAGATCTGTAACCTGCAGGCCTTCAGGTTGCCAGTGTTGTATTGATCTGTGAAGCTGGCCTCTAAAGCTGCTGTTACTCCGGGGCATCGCGCTCCATACGTCTCTATCTTTTTCATATCTTCTGTGTTCACAACGCATCAATCATGTGAGTTAGATGTATACTGACTGGCCCACTTCAGGCAGTGGGGGCACATTTACAGTGGCAGTTAGTCGTGAAGTATTATGAACACAGAGGAGGAAAAAAAGTGTCGAGCAGGAGAAATTGAGCGGCTCAGCTTCCCTCTTTCCTCACGAACGTGCTGAGGCATACACAGACGAGTAAATAATCCTCCTGACGATACTGTCTACATCCAGATCCCTTTGTCATTCTCCCTCAGTGTCTCATCTCCAAAGTGTTTACAGTGCGGTTCATTCTGGTGTTTTTGGAGAGAGGAAAAGTCTTTCCAAGTTACACCTGATCAGCTAAATATAACAGCGTCTTTAGAGACGCTTCGTGTTCTTCGTGACCCCTCCTGTTGCAAGCATTAGTTTTTTTATCAAGTCACCAAAACATTCGGTTCAATTCTGGTGGAATAGAAAACCCAGTACTTGGCCTCTTAATCTCGTAAAAGCCATCCCCAGCATGGCATTTAAAGCACGCATCAGCTTGCATAACAACAACGTTACAAATAAATATAATAGGATTGCTGTGCTTTTTATTGCTGCAACTTTGCTGGAATCGATGTGTGTTGTTTCAAAAATAAATGGCTAATATAGTGTGTTCCTTTGACAGCTCAGTCACACATGATGCTGGAGACTCTTCAGATCCTTCAGCTCCAGAACTGAAGTGATAATCGTGACAGTGAGCCTGGTGTTCACCCTCTGCTGAGTGACAACCGGCACAATCAGCGACTCAGACTCGAGTGGCCGTGAGCCAACAATGGAGCCCTATAACCGACGCACCGAGCTCAGACTGAGCATCAACTCAAGGTTGTCGGACTAAAGTGGTGAGAAATACATCGGAAACACACACCAGCCTTCAGTTCATAGAGCCTGAGCTAAAGCTGTGAGTGAGTGCATGCTGGGAAATATGCAGGGATGGAGGATGCATTTAGACACTTCTCATGAGAGGAATGTTTCACTAATCCTGCAGTGTGGTGTGTAAGAAGAGATCAAAGACAAGCGGGGTCAAACTCATGAGGGATAATGATCATTTCATAATTGATTAATCTGCACATTAGCCCTTCTTAAGCCCCGCCCCTTTTTGCTCTGTGCTCCAATAACAGCTTACCCTTTCCTATTATACTTTGTTAGCTAGACATGCAGGAATTCAGGACGTTCAGGTGTTCTCTAATGGTGACTGTTTCTGTGTTAAAATCACTACAACATGTATGAGGACAGTTATGCATTAAGCGCAGTTTTAGAAAACATATTACCGGCAATTGAGGCCTAGCAGTAAAGAGTGCTTCACATGGACTGGCAGGGAAAAGTCCGCTTAAAGTCAGGGTGAACAGATTTGGCTACTTGCGTTGGCACATTCACCCCTCTTAGACAATGTCGGGGAAATTTTCAGGAGTTCATGGCGGCGCAATCTCAGTCTAGCTAGGTGCCGCAGTAGAGGAGCGATGTTGACCTGTATGCTTATCCCGTTCTCCCATTTTTGTTGAGACTAAAATTACTTTCCCTAAATTACTAAAACCCAAAAGGACGTCATGCTTGCTCTGTCCTTTCTGTCCGTTCTCTTCTGTTTATTCTTACATCAGACAAAAACTCAATCAAATCCTGACTACTATAAAGATGGATCCATTTAACATTTATAACAGTGTTGTGACCAAGTCATCTTTGCTCAAGTCCCAAGTAAGTCTCAAGTCATTTGGTCCAAATCTCAGGCGAGTCTCAAGTCATTTTTTCTTGGGCAAGTCAAGTCAAGTCAAGTCCCGAGTCAAGTCACTTTTTTCCACCCCAGATCCAGCACTCTTACCTGTAGTATCTGGTCTTTATAAAGAGAAAACGCAAGGTGTTAGCAGCCCGTCTAATAATGATATTATTGGCCAATTTATATAACCTGTTCAAAAAGAGTGACAGTGAATTGTATCTGTGTTATCTTGGCACAGACGCAGCCATGATGATGGTCTGCTGAGACCATATTGAGACCACAGACCGGGGAGCTTTTTGAATTGTCCAATCATGATGAAAACACTCAAGTTATCCGAGTTATCATGCCTCAAGTCAAGTCTCAAGTTATTAACTTGCAAGTCCAAGTCGAGTCTCAAGTCATTTATTTTTTGTTAAGTCAAGTTGCAAGTCATCAAAACAGTGACTCAAGTCAACTCGAGTCCAAGTCACCAACTCTCAAGTCCACATCTCTGATTTATAATAAGCTATCGATTAATCGATTAAGACAGTGATCGTGGATTTCGTGGATATGGATGAAACACAGCTGATGATGTCGGTGCTCGTGCCTGTTTAACCGTTAAATTACAATATTTTCAGAGTCTATTAGCGAGTGCTGTCATTAATGTTTTTTGTCTTAGAATAAGGAAAGTAAACCTCTGACAGACCAATGAAGGAAATGTTGAAGTTATTGTATTGAGCTACAGAAGCTAGCCTGTGATACAACCAATGGTGTTTTATTTACTCTGTCTATTGGCGGGTTTAATACGGTGGCTGTACAGAGGAGCACGGTTGAGGCAAACAAAGATGGCTGCCGCTGATGTGGAACTTCCTGAATTTGTTATCATTTGTGTGTTAAAAAAACGGGGCAGAAGTTCATGTTACATTCAAAACCTAAAACCAAAACATGTCATGCAAAACATCTGTGTATTATGTCAAGCTAGGGCCTGGCATCTAACCGCTACTTCACACGTTCTGTTGCTGTGATTGGTTGTAGGTGTTTCCAGTTGCATTCAGAGGCATCTTGATCTGCAGCTTGATAACACCCATTAGAATTAATCATAAACTGAAAGGTCCAGACTAATTAGCATTTGTGAATTGCTCCGTCGATGTCCGGCTATAGCAGAACAGAGGCCAGCCTGGCTCTCTGTTTGACCCTCTCCGCCTGGTAAAACCATGTCTTTTACTCTTCACACCCCCA
The DNA here is from genome assembly GCF_022749685.1 of Semicossyphus pulcher. Lineage (NCBI taxonomy): Eukaryota > Metazoa > Chordata > Actinopteri > Labriformes > Labridae > Semicossyphus > Semicossyphus pulcher. The sequence continues at coordinate 28,707,388 of NW_027211637.1, forward strand.
GCTCAAACCACAAACTTACTTTAAAATAAATTAAGACTCAAATCCCAAGCTGAGATAACCCTGATGACATCATTATGACATCACAAGGGTATCTTTCTGTAAGAATTGTCAAACCTCTTCAAGAGCAACAGAAGACATAGTATATGTTTCACAGCTTGAGCGGTACGGAGGCCAACAGCGTCCATACTTGCAATTTAATGCTGATATCTTTATTTCACAAGTTAATGATTTGTTATCTCGAGAAAACAATCTCTGTTATCTTGATTTAATCAACCACAACTAAACCAACAGCTGTTTCTTCTTGTTGCTTATAATGTTTACTAGAGATCTTGAGTGTCCTGCCAGTATGCAAAGATTACATCCAGACACCTTGATTTAAGCTGTCAGATCAAAGTTATTGATCAAGTCAACGCATCAGCCTGTACTTCAGATAAGGTCTAACACAAGTAGACATTGCATTCTATCTTTAGTGATAACATTCAGACCTTGTTTCAAGTTTCCTTGAAAGAGCTAACAGAGAAATATCGAATTTATATATGCGTTTCCTTTGAACAGGAATGAGGGAGACACTTAGCATGTACGGCAGGGGTGGCCAACCCTGCTCCTGGAGAGCTCCCTTCCTGCGTGTTTCAGGTTCCTCCGTACTCTAAAGCCCAGTTCAGATCAATGATTCGCAACGCAACAAAACACTTTTAGAATGTTGCAGAGAAAATTGCAGCGGTGTGAGCTGGTTAGTTGCAGAGCGTCTGAAGATGTTGTGTGGAGTTGCAAAAGATTTGACTTGAATCTCTAATGCAGTTTAAGAACTGAATGATGTCGCTATTTCACTTCAGCCAATCAGGAAACAGCATAAATTGGCGTAGGCGCCCTGTCTCTGGCGCTGCTGTAGCCAAAGGCGGCTCCAGATCCTCTCCTTCAATCAATGTTACAACATTGCGAGCATGTCACTGTCACTGTCATCCACTTCTTTTTATAAGGATAACAGAAATCCAGCTAGTTAATTCATGTAACCTGGGCCTAGTACTAACGTTATAGTATTAACGCAGAAGTAGGGTATGTCAGTGCGTCGTTGCTATGGAGACGGTCAGCTGCGTTGCGTTGATGTGAACGGCCCAGTTTTAGAATGTTTACGAAGGGATTCTTTTGGCCGTTGCAGCCAGTCTCGTTGCGAGTCATTGATCTGAACCGGCCTTAACACACCTGATTCGAATCATCTGCTCGTTATCAACCAGCTGAAGCTTCTCAGGGGGTTGATAACGAGCAACACATTCGAATCAGGTGTGTTAGAATACGGAGAAACCTAAAACATGCAGGAAGGTAGCTCTCCAGGAGCAGGGTTGGCCACCCCTGATGTATGGTTTGTTGTTTGGTGTTTACAGTAGCTTTTAATGTTTGAACATTTAAACACACGATGATTCATAGCTGCAAGCTAGCTCGTAGGTCCTGTGTGTCATGGAGGTATGTAAAGTCAAGTAGGGGTTATATTGGACGAAAAATTGGCACGCCCCGAAGTGCAGGTTGACTCGACAGTATTTGCTTATGTTTACAGGAACGACAATCTCTAGCAACTAAAAGATAATTCAGAATACCTCAAAATGACTATTTTTGTCATTGTTTGGCCACATACAGGAGTATAGCTGACAATCAAAGCAAGATATATGGGATAAAAAACGCTCACATCTACTTAGATTTTTGGGAACTTTATGAGAGAACTAGCCAAACATGGGGATTAGCCAACAATGTCTTAAGTTAAATTATTTCTTTAAAGTAACATCCTTTTGTGTTTTCTGGATATTGAGATAAATAACTAGCAAAAGAAAACATACTTTAAGATAACGGCTGCTCTAGGCTTCCGTAGTTTGGTACTCCATTCTCAGGTAACTACCAAACTGATCTTTATGTGTAAAAACCTTTGGATTATACGTTAGCTTATAAATCCGTCTTGTAGCTTCATACTGGTTGTTTTAAGACGCTAAAACACAACATTTTTATTACCTGTACTCACGGCACAGGTGAGTCTGTAAAGGTGATCAAAGGTAGGCTTCAAGGAGCCATAAAATAACAACATATGGTGGGATTCAGCTGCAGGATGGGGGAAATGGCCTTTGGTTTGTTTTGCTCATCATTTGAATCAATTATTCAGGATGTCATGTGTCAGAGCACATAAAGGTTGTAACCACATTCATCAGCCACAAGGAGACAAAACGTGTCAATAAAAGGAGGAAGATGATGAGATGTGAAGGATGGTTTATGCAGAAAGAAATGACAGGCAGCTGAATATTGACCAGATATCCAGCTATATGTCGAGGAAACGAGCCCCATGCTGCAGCGCTCCTGAACGTCTCATATGGGAGATCTGCCCAGCTGCAGGATCATATTCATATTCCGGAGGTTTGTGCAGGAGTGAACATGCACAGCAATATAAACATGCTTTGATCACAACAAACACACACAGGGAGCTGCACGCTGGAGCATCACATCATGCAAAGAGACATGGAGCCACCTCCATTTTCAAGCTCCTGCTCTGTGTTTTTTCTCCCCTTACCTTTTGGGAGGCGAAAGACTGCGTCCAGTGGTACAAAACCAGCCTGTCTTTGTTGAATGGTTTGGGCTCCGTCGCCGGTTCTTCGCACTCCTCCCCGTCTGTGATTTTGCCGTCTTCGTCCATGGCTGAGATGGGCCACCAGCTACAGTTGGTGGGGGTAACATGGTTGGAAGACGCCATGACAGAGCGTTTTGTGCGTGTGGAGGAGAGGAGCGAGGAGGGAGAGAAGAGGAGGGAGAGAGAGGGGAAGAGAGAGAGAAAGAGAGAGAGAGAGGATTTCAGCAGCTCGAGCTCAGCATCGTCGCTTCACGCGGCAGCAGCAGCATCCGTCAGTGTGGGACAGCTCCGGTGCTGAAATCCGCCTCACGCCCGAAAAATAAAACAAACCCTGCACAGTGTAATTCAGATGTAAAGGTCTCCTTACTTTAGCATGCTGCTGCTTTTACAATTTACTCAGCGATAACCGTATTACATCACACGATGAGCTCCACGCAAACATGCGCGGTTGAGTCCCGTTTCAGTGGAAGGTCAAGCGGCTCTCTGTAAGGACATAGAGGCTGTAGAGTACAGGGCTCGTGTCAGGGTTCAATCCTGCTAAATGTAGACTATATACAGTATGTGTGTGTGCACGCACGTGTGACGGGCCAATTAACAAACTCATATAAACATATATTGTGTGATAACGATTTGTGTGTAGGCCGATGTTATCATCGGTGTGAAGTCCTTTAGTGAAATGTTACTGCTTTCCCCCCTCCACTACATTTCAGAGGGACATACTGCACTTTTTAATCCACTATATTTGCTTATGTAGGCTAACGGTTGTTATAGGAAACTTTTCAATTAAGATTTTTACATAAAAAACAGTATAATGTTATAAATACACTGCATTTTATAAGAATAAACCAGTGGATTCACAGCATTTTTTGTTGTTAACCCAAAGAAAAATGTCTGCCTGGGACTTTTTGTCACAGTTTCGACCATTGAGAAATTTCCACTCCGATTCATTCATGTTTTTTTTTAATCTATAAAAAATGTTCAAGACCCGTTTGAAGAGTTAAAAAGCCGTTTAAAGCATATTTCATTTAAAAATCATTATAGAAATTAATTACTTCTTCTCCAGTTAAAAAAAGAGTACCACTTTGTCATTTCACCAACTTGCAATTTACTGGTCAAACCTGCAGCCTACATTACCCATAATGCAACTAGTCCAGTCGACTCAATTTCAGGGGACACTATAATACAGGCACTTCTATATTGTTTTGTTTTTTGTACAGGTATGTAGACTGGTGCTGAAAGTTGCCAAATGACGTTGTTCTATCATTGTGTAATGACGTCAATACGTACTGACGTCAATCTGCGCATATGTAAAATAGGGCTAAGAAGTGAAGTTAAAAATCCTACCTGCAATTAAAGCAAAAAATAAGTTGGTTGTAGGTTGTTTTGTTTTTTATTTGTTAATTTTTTTATTTTAATAGTAATATAAACGCAACACTTTTTAATGATCAGGTGACGCAAGGCAAGTTTATTTACGAAGCAGCATTAATACTTAGAAGAATTTAAAGTGCTCTTCACAGTTAAACAGAGCGAGAACATTAAAAGCATTAAAAGAAATATGACATTGTACAAAAGGGCTACATTAGCAACTCTTAAGCCTAACATGTGCTACTATGTTAAAGTAGCTCTATAGCTGCTAATACTTGCTGATAGTATTTGAAAAGAGTGCATACACTTTGTGTATTTTTACATGATTAAACATGTTTATTTCTAGTAGTAACAGTTCTGATGGCTTCTTCCACAGCTGCTTATTAGTATTGCAAAAAGTTTAGCAGTTAAAGAGGGAATTTAAATATCTATGATGCAGTTACTGATATCTACCAGCAGAGGGAGTCAAGAGAATGAAGTATACAGTACAATACGGCTGTTTGCCATTAACTTTCACTGTTTTTAAGTTAAATTGGTCGCAATTTAAATTTTAAAAAGTGATTAAGTGGTTTTATTAACACTAAATTTGTTCTTTTAAAGCTCAGCCACAGACACAAAGGCTGCCAGCTTATAGAAATATGATCCTGACCCCATTTAACATAATGAGACCACACAGGAGCATCAATGGGGAAATTACAGAGATTTATCTACTGTCAGGTATTCCATTCATCCAGCTTAATACCCTATTAGAGAATAATTATGTTTAAACTGAAACCTGTGGAGAGCACAGTCCTGAATGGCATGTACACTTCAGACTCTGGCATGGCTCCTTGCAGCCAGGCAGCAGCAGAGTAAGGATTGGGTTGTATTTTTGGAAGGGTGTGTGTGTGTGGATTGGTCGCCTTGTTAGGTCTGCGAAAATATTTCCAACAGCAGCGACTGTCAGGAGATAGCTGGGTGGCAGGGACAGGGGGAGAGGGGCTTTTCTCTGTGGCCACCTGGTAAAAAGCCATGTAAGATCCCTGGCTTCTCAGGACACGAGCACAGAAATAAGTCAAATTAAGTGCTAAATTGTAACACGGAATCGTTTATTTTGGAGGGAAAATATTGAAATTAATGATTGAAAACGACGAATCCAAGAAAAAGACGACGAAATAAAGTTTCTGTAAAGTGTGCCGTGCGCCCCGGAGCTTCATGGACACGCTCAGAAACACCCAAACCAACTCCAGAAGAAGAAATCCCCTCAAGTTCAGCACCAAGGATATCTCCAATCAGTTTTGATGTCAGGTGAAGGTGAAGTCAGGCTGACGGAGAGTTTATCTTTAGCCAGGTAAAACGTTACTTTACTTTCTGATCGGTGCGTAATCGCGCTGCGGTGAGGCATGAGTGGAGGTCGCTTTGAGTTTGACGACGGTGGAGCGTATTGCGGAGGCTGGGAGGGAGGCAAAGCCCACGGACATGGCATCTGCACCGGGCCCAAAGGCCAGGGCGAGTTCTCCGGCTCCTGGAACTACGGCTTCGAGGTGGTGGGGGTCTACACCTGGCCCAGTGGGAACACCTACGAGGGCTACTGGTCGCAGGGGAAGCGTCACGGTCTGGGACTAGAGACCAAAGGACACTGGATTTACAAAGGGGAATGGACTCACGGCTTCAAAGGGAGGTATGGGGTCCGGATCAGTGTGGGCAGTGGAGCAAAGTATGAAGGCACGTGGAATAATGGGCTTCAGGATGGATACGGAACAGAGACATATGCTGACGGAGGTGAGATTTACAGAATGAGACAATATTTGTGCAAAAGAATGTTGAAAAGTATTAGTTAGGAAATAGCTACTATAAGGTACATGTTTAAAAAGGAAAGTACAAGTACTTTAAATTTGTTCTTAAAGTACAGAAGTTGAATAAATGTACTTGGTTACTTCCCATCACTGGAGCTCTGGATTAAGTTCCTGTGATTGCTCCAGTAGTGGTGCTCAGATCATTTACTCCAGCAGAAGTAGCAGAACTGGAAATACTATAACTAATACTCAATTAGAAGTTAAACCCTACATTGAAACTGTCAGGAAAAGTACAATATAAAAAGTGAAAGAGGTCTTAATTCTATAAAAAAATGACCTTGTGAGCGTTAAACGTATAAAGTGTATAAATAATTTAACTAAACTAAGCAGTCTTTAACTTTTGTAGTTGCACAAAGTGAAGCCAATCTAAATATACCGTTGGTTAGTTTTATCTATAGCAATGCCTCATATCAGTTCCCTCTCAAGTAAAGCACAAGAGCCTTCAAATAGTTCTTTAAGTACTCGATCTCTGGATTAAGTTCCTGTACTCAGATCCTTTACTCAAGTAAAAGTAGCAGCCCCACAGTGCAGAAATTTAACCCTAACCCTGCAAGTAAAAGTGTTGCATTCAAAATCTAAATGTACTTAAAGAACAAAAATACAGGCATCAAAATAAACGTAACAGTAAAAGCATACGTGCTGATGGGAGCCTGATTTAAAGTTCAATCTGAAAACTTACTAATAAGAAGAGCTGTCGGGTAAAAGGTACAATATGTATGAAGTATGAGGAAGTGGTAAATAAAAGTACGTAAAGTAAAGTGCCAGTATCTCAAATTTGTAAGTAGGTACATACTGTTCATTACTTGAGTTATTTTCTTCCTCTCAACTGTCGGTGTGCATCCAAATCTCAGCTGCTAAATGTCACAGAGAAAAAGCACATCAGTGTTATGAGCAAATGTCTAATGTCAAACGTAAAAGTTCGTAAAAAGGCTTGTTAGTGTTAAACTAATGTATAAACTGATTAAATTGTTAGTTATTATTGCTGCCTTAAAGTTTAAGCAGCTGTTTGGTCAAAAGAAGGCTATTTTTGTATAAAATGTTGGGTAGTTTAATCTATAACAATGCTGAATAATAATTTGCATAAAAGAGAAATACTCAAGTAAAGTGCAAGTACGTCCTACAGTGCTTCCATGAGTGAACCTACTTATGTTCCTCTGCTGGAGCTCTGCATTAAGTTCCTGCAGGTCTGAGAACAGAAGTAATATCATCGAAATATAAACTAATTAAACAGACTCATAACGGCCTGTTTCAGAGAGCAATATTATGCTGTATATCACAATATTGGAAGGATATTAGTGATGAACTTTAAACTGAGTTTTTGTTTGTTAAATCAACAAAAATACATCACTTTTATTGATCAGATGTTTGGCGTTAAATAACCCAAACCTGCAAAGAAATTAGTAACCACAGCTGCTGCAAGATAAGTGTACTGTAATTGTGGCGAAGTAAAACGTGTAGTATGAAGTAGAAATACAGAGGCAAAATAGGGCATTAAAAAGTGTCATTAAGAACAAAACGTGTGTGAAAAGTTACTTTGCACCTCTTGACTTCTTTACATGTTGGATATAAAATGATAGGCTGAAGAATAAGTCATGCAAAACTCCTCTAGAAAAGTGTGGCCATTTGCTTCAAGTTCATGGCAGGCGACGAGGAGACAAAACACTGCAGGAAGAAACAGAACAGTCTGATTATCTTTACAGTCATGTATGATGGAAAAAAACACTCTGCTGCTGTCAATCAAACCCCACAGGAAGCTTTCCTTATTGTTCAACCCCACCATGGTGGAAAAGGTGTTTCTCCTCTGCATTCAAATCTCACACTACCAAAATTACTGCACATAAGCAAAGTGTTCTCAAAGTATCAAAGTAATCCCTCGTGCAGAGGACTGTTATGTTATATTATGGACGTAGGTGAGGTTATTATGAGCTATGTATATTTGCCGTATACCCTGAATTATAACCTAAAAAATGCATCAGATTTTTTAAACGGATGAGTTAATACTGTGACTTTAAAACATTAATATGAAAAGTAAGTACATTAAAGACACAAGTTACAGTTGGGTTGAAGTATAAAGTAGTATTAAATTAAAATACCTTAAATAGAGTCCTTTCCGCATTAATCATAAAGAGTTTGTTGTTGTTTTAATTAAATTCCTCCACACTGCCTGAGCTTGTTATCTAAAGCGTCGTTAGAAACACCCCCGATCACTTAAAGCGAAGTTTTTAATCATTAGATCGTCTCTGGAGGCCTCGGGTGTTAAGACATCCCATCAGCTCATCAATGTGACCGTGTAGAGGAAGCTAAATGAGTTACACAAACAAAATCGATTGTGTTGATCTCTGCTGGTACAATAGCGGTGGTTTCCCTCTTTAACAGCTGACTCATCAGCTTTAAAACCAGTCAAGTGGAAGTTGCAGTGGGGGGGGGGGGATGAGATAGCACCAGATGTCAGGATGTAATAATAGACCACAAGCCCCATGCCCTCCTGGCCTCACGGGCTGAACCCATGCTAGCTGTCACTATAATCTGCAGTCACGTCAGTTTTAGCATGAGACCGGACCTCAAGATGACTTTTCAGTGGAGGCTAAATGATGAGAGTTTAAACCATAAAGATATCCGTACTGATAAGGCAGAGGTAGAAGTACGGTTAATTTTTGCTCCATAGTTTTAGAAGCCATGTTAAAAGTCTACAGCCATGCTAGCCAGCATAACTTTAAGCTAATTGCTACCATAAGCACGCTAACATGCAAACACTATCAACGCTATCATGCTAATGTGAAGTGAGTATCAAGTTTACAAGGATTGCAACAAATAGTTTACTATGTTAGCATGCTACCTATTGCTAATTAGCAATAAATATGTTATGAAAAAAGGATAAAGTCACACGCTGTGTTACAAATAAAATAGGGAATCTGACAAATAGTTCATTTTATTGCTTACTAAGTGATTAGCACCTGAAAAGATTTTTAGTCAAAATCAGGAGTTTCGAGATTAAACAACAAATTTGAGAACCCATTAGCTGCCCTAAGGCAACAGCTACCATAGCAAAGTTAGCTAACATAATCATTTTAAGGTGTTACATGATGGGAAAGGGATACGCATCTCCCTTACCAATTACCCAGCTTCCAGAAATCTATGCCTTTCCTATTATATTTTGTAAGACTACCAAATAGTGATGTATGCTAAGAAGTGGTTAACGTAAACTGTTGTCTTATAGTACCTAATTGGTTATCAAATGTTGGTTTACCTAGAAATATGGCCCACTGCCTCTCTGGATTTACACATCTTTTGTCTTTGTAGTTGGTGATTTATTGAGATGAGGAGAAACGATAACGATTCTTCAGTTTCTGTCACAGTTTCAATAGAAACAAAAAGGCGAGGACCCAGAAGCAGACTTAGATAACGGATTTAATTAAATAAAAGGCAAAAATGCACAAACAAAATCTAACTCCAACAAAAGACAAAAAGGAAAATCAAAAGACACAGCAAAAAACTTACAAACAAAACCAGGAACAGGTAATCCAAGGGACACGAGGAAATCAGGGGAAGCACGAAGAATATCCAAAGTAGTACACGGAACAAAATCACAGACATAGATCAAACTCCACAAGAAGGACGACGATGAACAGGCAACGAGACAGGGGAGCACAAAGACTAAATAAACTTAGGAGGTGAGGCTAATCAGTCACAGGTGAGACAATCAAGGGGCAGGTGAAACCAGTCAGGACAGGGCACATAATCAAACAAGCGGGAAACACAAAGGCAGGAAGTGGATCAACACGAGAGACAAGGTGACAAAGTAGAACAGGATATGATCTAATCAAAGAGACACAAGTGAAATACTTAACAAGACTAAATACTGACAAGAACACAGAATAAACTAAATACAAAACTAAACGATGAAAACTCATGACAAGGGAGAAAGTGGCAAGGTAAAACAAGAAACAATAACTGAACACCGAAATACAAGACAAAACCAGAACTACACTAGAAACTCATGACAGTTTCACAATGTAGTGAATGATGGCACGAGATGAAGTTCCAGGTGACCACCAAAAAAAAGTAAGAAGTTTGACTTGCTGGTGTTGCCAGAGAAACACCAAATGTATGATTCATCCTCTGGTCACAATGAATATTTGTACCAAAGTTTATGACAATCCATGAAATAATTGTTGAGATATTTTAATCTGGACAAAAGGAGCTGACCCACAACCAACAGTTCCTGGAGCTATGTTGCTAACGTGGCTATAAAGTGGCACCTGATTAATCTGTGGTGCCGCTGGTCATTCATATCTGCCTGCTTTCTGGTGTTTCCAGGTACTTTCCAGGGTCAGTTCACTGGCGGGATGCGGCACGGCTATGGTGTCCGTCAGAGCGTCCCCTATGGCATGGCAGCAGTTGTCCGCTCCCCTCTTCGTACCTCCTTGACTTCCCTTCGCAGCGAGCACAGCAACGGCACCGTCTTACAGCAGGACATCCCGATCATCACCACCACCAACGCCTCAGGTGAGGAGACACCCGTCGCCACTCCTACCCAGCTGGGACCGTCCCGCGGAGGCTTCGCCCTCACTCTGCAGGTGGATCCCGAGGCTGTGAAACCAAAGAAGAAGGGCCTGTTCCGAAGGGGCTCTCTGCTGGGTAAGCTGAAGAAGTCTGACTCAAGTACCTCACTGTCCAGCCAGAAGAGCAAGATCAGCTTCCTGAGGACAGAATCGGCTCTCAGCTCCAACGCCAGCGACACCAACTCCACAATCAGCATGGACGAGAGCCTGGCCGGAGCCGAGGACTTCCCCCCAGTGGAAGCCGACATTGACGCCACCACCACGGAGGTCTACATGGGCGAGTGGAAGAACGACAAACGATCAGGATATGGAATAAGCGAGAGGTCCAGCGGGCTGAAGTACGAGGGCGAGTGGCTGAACAACCAGAGACACGGCTACGGCTGCACCACCTTCGCAGAGGGAGGGAAGGAGGAGGGCAAGTACATGAACAACATGCTGGTGAAGGCCATGAAGAAGAGGGTGATCCAGCTGAAGGGAACCAAGATCAAGCATAAGGTGGAGCGGGCGGTGGAGGGCGCTCAGAGGGCCGCGGCCATCGGCAAGCAGAAGGCAGAGATCGCTGCTTCCAGGTAAGTTCATCAGGAAATTATATAAAAAGTTTACCTGGCTTTGGTTTGGACCATTTGTTTTTTACTGTTACTGTTATTCCAAAGGCCGTCGTTAAATATAGAAACCTCTGAATCTGGCTCAGTTAGCTGTACTGCAATTACTCTTTACTGTGCCGTTAGCCAAGTCTTTGGGGAAATATTTTCCAAACATCAAGTGTTGCTAAGTGTCTTATCTCAGTTTTCTAAGATTATTAAGAGTTAATGTTTTAGAGAAACTGATGTTTTATTGCAGCTGAAATGTAATTGCCATTCATGAGGATTGCTAGCCGGTGTGTGAAGCTAAATTAGTTCATGGCTGTATGGAGACAATAGCAGTAAAAGAGACACTTCATTCACTCAGAGCCACTAACTCCCTGCTGGTCACAATAACTCCCATAATAGAAAACAAACCAAAGAGCCATTATGTTTATATGATACTGTATTATAGATAAGAAATAATGAGTACAGAGGCTAAAGTGGCTCTTTGGAGTAACACGGTTTGAACCACAGGGCTTCACATCACGCTCTAGAGAACCAAATGTTCAATCCTATATTGGTTTTTCATATTGGATGTAATAGAAGTTGTGCTCGAGAGTTGTCGTCTTGTTGTCCCTCTTTGTCTATGTACTGGCAGAGTATTCTGTATTCAATTTACAGCAGTTTGTAATTTAGACCATTATACAAAAATATGGGGTTAAACTTACATTTTGGCGAGACATTTGTTTTACAGCCAATCACATCAAAGAAAATGAGACAGCATCAAGCTGCTAGGTTGGTTAGGTAGTTCCAAAATCCTTTTCATATGACTTCTAGTTCAACATAATGTAGTGACGCATGGCGTAACATCATGTAGTAGCCAACACCCACCAATTTGTGCATTATGTGAAGTACAGTCCAGTCTGTTTAATACTGACACTTTAAGGGATTCAGAACAATTCACATGAGCACACAGCCACCTTGGTTGTTGTTTTTTAAGACATTTATAATGTAACAATGTTGGATGTTCAGACTAAACGTGCGTGAAGTTTCAAATCTGTAAGTAAAAGTATGTTGGAGTAATCTCCAGGCTTCTCAGCTCAGTCTGCTGCGAACGGCAGGTTTCACACTGTTTGTTTTACACGCTGCACCTTGTGACGTCACAAAGTGCAGCCTCGGCAGGCTTCAGAGAGCTGGCCAATCAGAAGAAAGCGGGCTCGTAGGGGCGGGGTTTCTTAAAGGGACAGAGCTGACTGAGTCGTTTCAGGCAGAGGCTGCATGAGGGCCTGCACAGAGCACCAGCGTGAGGAAAAAAGGTTTTTAAACTGTAAATTCGCACAGGTATTACAGAGTGAAATATGAAGCTTGGAATTAGCATTAGCATTGTAAACCCGCCCCTATTCAATAAACAAAGGTGATTGGTCCGACCTGAATCCCGCTGGATGGAAAGCTGTCAGAGCAGGTTGGGGGCTAGAGGTGTCTGCAAGAGCGATGACACATGAGCTTGTAATGTTTTAGTTTCCAGGCTAATAAAACTTTTACTTGCTTTCTTGCTGAGAGTTACATAAGAATATCAATACCACTCTCCTGTCTGTATGCTGAATATGAATCTACTGACAGCTATTAGTTAGCTTAGCTTAGCATAAATTAGGGGCAAACATTTTATCTTATTTATTAAAACATACAAAACTAGAGAGTAAAAATTTAAATAAATGAGATACAACATGGTGATAAATGAGCTTAAGCCATGGTAGCTGTGTTCTCCCTGTTTCTAGTCTTTATGCTAAGCTAAGCTAATCAGTGGAAGGCTGTAGCCTCATACAGATACGTAAGTGGTGTTAATCGTCTCATCTAACAGCAAAGAAAATGTGACTGTTAAAACCTCTTTGTAGTCACAGTGTATTCTGAAATCAATTTATAGAAAGCAATAAATCAAAGTGCGGGGCAACATGTTCTTCCTCTGTAGTCTGGTGTTCAGTTTGTCTGTGACCGTACAAGGCGCTGGTGTGTTTTTGTCTGCAGTCGTCTTCAGCACCTGAAATAAGCTCGGTGTTTACAGCAGAGAGACTCTCACTGATGGACTGCAGACCCCTGTCCCGGCAGATCCAAATCTAAATATTGAACTCTGAGGATAAGCAGTATAACTGAGTAATGGGCCGCTGTTTGTTGTATCAGAGCTTTAAGCTCACCTACAGTACATCCAGCAGAGTCTGCACGGAGCTGAGAGGGGAAGAAAACACTTTATGTAGGGCTGCTTTTACAAACACCTTTACAAACTAAACATAACCTCAGAGGAAATATAGCTGCACCAGAGTATGTTAACGCCAAGCTACCAGAGGGCCAGGGCTGTAACAAAGTATCGTACTTGAGTGCAACTTTGAGCTACTTTTACTTCTGCTACCTTTTGTCATCTCACAGCTGCAGTTATATATATATATACTAGTAATTTTACAATTTTACAAACTAATTTGGCAAATTTTAACTCTACATTTTTTGTAAGTTAAACCAGTATTTCAAAGTCTTCTTGGCTCATTACGACAAAGCAGTGTCTTTGGTTTTCCTTGTTGCATGTTTCACAAATCTGTGAATTATAATCCGTTTCAACAAAGAGACATTTCCCCTCTTAACTTTTGACATGCTTTTGGTTAAATAACTTAAATTTAAAAGTGTAAAATAACTCTTAAAACAGTGACACTATCAAGCAAGGCAAGCAATCTATATATATATATATATATATATATGTATATCTTGTTGGCTGACACACAGAGAAGTCAGTTTACCGGTCTGTCGCCAAACACTCACACACACGTCCCTGCAATTTGTTAAGGCTGTGACCTTGGGGTCAAAGTTCACCAAAGTTTAACAGATGCAAAGCGGAGCTGCGTGCCACCAGAAGCAAATGTTTTGTTCGTCCACTTTTATATTCTCATCACCTCTGTTTCGTCTCTTTGGATGCTGTGGCTAGCCTCACAGGTTGGAATTCGGATGTAGTGGGCCTTTCTGTGTGGAGTTTGCAGACAGTCGAAAGACATGCTCGTTAGGTTCATTGGTGACTCTAAAATTGCCCGTAGGTGTGAGCGTGAGCGTGAAAGGTCGTCTGTCTCTGTGTGTCAGCCCTGTGATTCACTGGCGATCAGTCCAGGTGTAACCCCGCCTCTCGCCCGATGACAGCTGGGATAGGCTCCAGTCCCCCCGCGACCCTGAACAGGATAAGCGGTATAGATAATCGATGGATGGATATCAGTCAGTTTTGAGTAGGACTTTAACTTGTATGGGAGTGTTTTCTCATTGTTATCCTGGTACTTTTATTTATACAAAGTATTTTTTCTTCACTTCACTAACTAAACAACAGCCGCTCTTGGGTGTTGAAATCTGAAATCTGTTATTATATAAGCAGCGGAGACATGACACATCTGTTCCTGGCAGCCGTTTCCTCGCTCTGTGATCCTTCAGCAGTGAAGTCGACGGTTAAAAATACCCGTACAACCTGTGCAGAGCATGAGATACCAGCCCCGGCCTCTTCAGGTCCAGTTAGCCGCACAATCAGACGCTCGGAGGACATTGTTCTGTGCCGTGGGCTGGCGGACGGGCGTCTGCAGCAGGAGGACCTGTGTGGCAGGACGGGGTGTAAATGACGCACACACGGGGGCCCTGTGGTCACAGAGGAGCCCTGACTAAATATGGACACGCACACTCCTGCTGTATCACAATCACAGGGGAATGCAACAGCTGATTATCCCCCCTCCCCCCGCCTCAGACCCCGACTCCTCTGCCCTGTCACAGACACAAACACAGACTGTTTCTTACTGAATCACAGCAGTGCTTCATTTTCTGCACACAGACTATTATTCTGCTCACATTCGTCCTTTGTTTATACAGACTGCCCTTCAGCGGCTGTTCTGCTCCCCCCCAAACTCTTTTAGTGGTAGTGCTTTTGTATTTCTACATATCATTGTAAATGCAAGATTTGTAGCTGTAATAGAATCCTTTTATAGTCTGGTAATGTTTCTTCTTGTGGAGTAGTAATGCCACAATGAGTACTTCTATCTTCTGCTACTTTATACTTCTACTCAGCTTCGTTTCAGAGATCGGAGCCATTCTGCAAAGTTTTGTACTCTAACTTTAAATGTTTTAATCATATTTTATGCACACTTATTACAGGGTATTATGCACTGACATTTATCCTTAAAGGTTCCTTGCATTTTGTCAACCAGAAGCTCACTCTCACTCTCTTGTGCGGGAACACGCCCACCCCGCCGAGCTAACACTGACAGCATCACGGTTACCTTTGCGCTAGCATGCTAACCGACGGTTACCTTTGTGCTGGCATGCAAACCGTTGGTTAGCTTGTCCTACCCGGTTTGAGGCACCCACCTGTCCAGCAGAAAGAAGGCTATCATCAGCTATCAAGGCTGCATCGCTCTTTCGCCATGTTCGCCGGTCTGAATAGGGCACAGCTGCTAATTTGAATCACTCCCACACTCTCCTCTATGCTGTGATTGACTCAGGGAACCACAACAGCGCCCCTCCTGAAAACGTCCCGTGCAAAGCAAAACAACAGAACAGATGCAGAGGGAAGGGTCTCACAAGGGTCTGCACACACTCTCACCAACACACATGAATAGAGGCCCATAAGTGATGATTTATATTATTTATAAGTCTATATTTTATTTTTCTAGGAAAATCTTATTATACCTTTAAATTGTACATAACACAGCTTGAAAACAGCAGTCTGCTTGCTGCTTGTGTATGCATTTATCTGACCTTTATTTAACCAGGAAGCCCCTTAAGTTTATAATTTATCTTCCAAAGTCCTACAAGGCAACAAACCAGCTACCAGGCACAAAGGTGTATTAAACACTTATATCTTTTTACGTTTGCCATCTCATATAACATTCATGCTGAACTGGACCACTGGACCCTCCCAGACTCGCTCTCCTAACTGTCTGATGCTTCAGGTTTACTCTGAACTTAGAAAACCCGCCTTTAGCTCTTGTGCTCCAAACGTGGAATTATTTATAACAGACTCTCAAGATCGACTCTAATTCCTCTTGGACAAATGAAGAAAATAATCTCAAACAAGGTCACATCAGTGTGCGATTGTTTTCACTGAGAATTGTCCTTTTTGGTTTGTTTTAATTGTGATTTTTGTATCTCAATTTGTATCATTTTCGAGGCTTAAATAAAGGTTTGAAAATAAGAATAAAATCATCAGACGGGGAATAAAGACGTCAAACACACAATGAAAAGACTAAATCCAGACCAAAGAGGACAGTTACATTAAAGTTACATTGACTTTAAGGCTTTCAATTTGTCCTATTATTTCTCATTAAGATGTTTGGATTCATTTGGTCATACAGATTTAGACCCTTCAATCACCCACTGTTAGCTTTAGCTCCTCTGGCTAGCCGGCAACAGTCAAGCTCACAGATGTGGGTCCATCTTGCGTCAGCAGCGGTGTCAAATGGTTCCACGGTTATAAATATGACACGGCTCATAACCGAGTGCCTGGGTATAAAGGGTCGGCGTGTACATGTACCACACCTAGCTTTAGTTGTGCAGCTCGGATTACATACTGTACTGCTGATACGAGCAGTTCGTGGGGAACATTTGTAAACACAGCTTGGTTACCGAGTTGGTTATTTAATGTGAAATAATGTCCCAGACGGAGGAGGAAATAGCTGCTCAGTAATTAGAGAACTGATGTAGCTGATCCTGATGTCACCTCGTAGCAATGTTGCCATAATGAGGTTGCAATTAGCTCCTAATGTTTGTGTGTTTTGGCGGGGTTATTTAATTATACCGTCAAACATTTAGTCGTCTTTTTATAGAAACTAAATCACACCCTCCCTTCATGGTTAAAAAAGACCCTCCAAAGATCCAGTCGCACACGCCGCAATGAGAGGATATCTTTCCCCCTCAGCAGCCTGCAGGGAAACTTAAACAAACGGTAACAAAAGAGCAAAACAGGAGGAGCTATTTAAAGAAAGACTTTTGCACTTTTGGCTCTGAGTTGAGTTTAAGGTGTCGATTATTCTTGGGTTTCATAGTTTTGGGTGTTGAAGGCAGCCTCTCTTCACAGCTGAGCCTCCTCCTCCAGCTGACGTCTCAGCGCTCCTCAGAGCACAATGGGCGTCTCCTGAAGGCAGAGGGGGTATTTAGGTCACAGTGTCAGGTGTCATGTTTGGTTGCAGAGGAGAGCTGCAGCAGTTATACAACTTAAAGGGACACATCGGCAAATTCAGGCCCGAATCCTTTTGTTCTGCTGCAAGATGGGGTTTATAACAGAAGACAGATACAGTGCAGTGTTTACAGTTCCTCAGGAGCTGATTGTACTTCCTCTGTCTGCAGTGGTGCAGAGTTACCGACGTGTTCCTTCTAATCCGCTGAAGTTCACAAAGAGAGGCTTTAATCCACCAGTACAACACGTAGTTATTTTAATGACACATGATTAGCGTATAAAATGTCACAAACTCCATCTGAAATTTCTTTACAAACAGAAAAGAAAGTATTTCAAAGAGCTCCTTCAGTGGCCACACAGCTCCCTACTTAGTTAGATAATTGTAAATGTAAGACTTTATGTTAACATGGAGCTTTTAAAACCTGGTAGTGCTGCCCCTCCTTTCTGCACAAGGTTGAATATCAGTGGTGGAACAACTCAGATCTTCTGCTTTAGAATACGTACTGATGCCACATTGAGTTATTCCTTTGTCTGCTATTTCTGCTTCTATTTATTTGAGACCTCAGTTTCGTTCTCTTTGGCGGCACCTGTGATGATAAACGGTAATTGCGGGAGCACACTTCCCAGATATCCAGACAGTGCTGCATGTGTGACGTCCACGGTTGGCTCCGGTTGTAACTCTTGATTTTCCTGGCTGACGGTCGCTTTCCTTTTCAGACTGTTTGCTTCATCTGAGCGTCGAGTTTGTTTCTTTTTCTTTGGATTTTCACTTCTTGTTGAAGTTGTATCTGTAGTCATCCATCTTTTCTTTGTTTGTTCAGCCATAGTAGATTACTGTTTACTCGCAACACTTGCAGAGAGCGGAAAAGCAGCCACTTAGCTCCGCCTACCCTCTCTGGCAGACCAACCACTGCTGGCTGATGGAAAACGCGTCACTAACATCAGTGGGCCAGAGGCTCAGTCACCATTGTGTTACCTCATTCGCTGATAGATATTTAACAGACATTTATTTAAATGAAAATCTTCAAGATTAAACCTTTAGGTATATTTTTAAGCTCTTACTCTCATTGACCTGTGGAAAGATTTAAATGCAGGACTTTAACTTGTAACAGAGTGTTTGTACACAAAAGTACGACTTCCTTTTACTACCTTGCAAAATCTGAGTCATGTTTCCACAGTGTCTGTCTGCTCTTTAATAATGGATCACATAAAACACATCATCTGTGTGTCGGAAGAAAACATTAAGTGACTATAATCGATATTTTTATATTAATAATGCATCACGTGATTGCTCGGATGAGAGATTCACTCGCTGTGATGAACCGACAGGAAATTATTGCAGACTGGCCGAAGCTGTGTCCGTCGTGCTCAGCACCAAAACAATCCGGCTGCAGATGTTCTGCCTGAAATATGTTTGATTGTGGTTGATTTAGACACATTATTGCTGGTTTCACTTGTTATTTCATGTCTTTAATGTATGATAGTTATGCATCCTGTATTATGTTTGTATGCATCATTATTTGTCAGAAACTTTAAATGTTGAAGGTTCTGCTGCCTGTCTTGGCCAGGACACTCTTGAGAAAGATATGTTTTAATCTTAAGAGCTTTCTGGTTAAATAACATTTTAAAAAAATTAAAAAAGACAGACCAGAGCAAAGCAGAGCTAAAAGGAGAGTTATTGTTGGACTTGTATTCAAATGAAGGTCATTTTGCTTTAGTTTGTGCCTGATGTTAAAAAATGCAACTGTGTGCAAACAAATTCTCTTTCACGTAACGTAACAAAAAGTTCTTCAATCTCGAGACATTTTAAGACATTAAAACTACCTGAGCCCCGAGAAATGTCTTTGTCAAGGATGTTTCTTAGAGTTTTAAACCTACTTTTAATTTACTTTCTATAAACTGTCTTTTTAATTTTAACTTAATAGTTTGAATTGTTTGCACAGTGGTGCAGTGGTAAACACTGCTGCTTGACAGTTGGAAGGTTCCTGGTTTGAATCCCAGTTTGGACACAGTGGGCCTTTCTGTGTGGATGTTCTCCACATGCATGCGTCCCACAGTCCAAAGACACGCTCGTTAGGTTCAGTAGTGACTCTAAAATCACCCGTAGGTGTGACTGTGAGTGTGAAAGGTTGTCTGTCTCTATGTGTCAGCCCGGTGATTGACTGGTGATCAGTCCAGGTGTAACCCCGCCTCTCGCCCAGTGACAGTTGGGATAGGCTCCAGCCCCCCGCGACCCTGAACAGGATAAGCAGAATAGATTGATGTTTATTTGTTTTTTTCTGGCAGTTTTTCCCAGTTTTATGATGTTTTAAGACACCAGTAAGAACTCTGGATTTAAAAGTTAACTTTATTTTTGTTTTGTTTTATGATAAAGCTTTTTTAGCTCGTGCACAGCGGCTGAGTGGTCACAGGGATGAACATTGCCTCTATGATACAAAGTGACACTAGAACCAAATGTTAAGAAATCCCCAAACGACAGCTGGTCTGAGTTCAGGTGGGAATTATGAGTCAAAGCAATCGTCATATCAGCTCTGCCACCTAGCATACTATTAGCAGTGATGCTAGCCAATTTTAGCAGCTCTAACAACAGTGGAGGATGTGTTATTACATTGCTGGCCCTCAAATATAAGGTATCATTGTAAAACACACAATTACACATTCAGACATCCACTTCATAAGTTATTATTAGCCGGTGTGTGTTTTCTTGTAGCAGCAAAATGCAGCTTTAAATTGCACGATTGCCCTGGGAGCTGTAGCAACAAGCTTAAAGCTAAAAACCAGCGGCGGCGATTCTAACTTTATCTTAATGAACTGTTTTAGTTTGAGTACAACCATGTGAGATCAGGGTGGAGGGCTTCCTGGAAGAGGAGGTGCTGACTGCATGTGGACAGGTGGCGCTCATCCATCTCATACAGGGAGCCTCAGGAGTCTCTGATTGTTCCAGCGGGAAGCACCGTCCCCTCTGAATCTTCAAGTGCAGGCAGCTATTTTCAGCTCAGTGTAAAGTTTCAGTATGTCAAGTATCCACGGAGTAATCACAATCAGTAATTCTCACAGTTCAGAGCCGAAGCCCTGAACTCTCAGCACTCTAAGGAACTAGCCGTGCAGGTCAGCGGATGTTCAGGCTGTCGGCCCAGCACTTTGTTCCAGAATAAATTATCCCATCAACCATTAGATTTCTGCACACATCCATGGCCCCCTGAAGATAAAGCCTTCTGACTTTTTTTGTCCTGTTTCAGCGACTTCTCTCCGTCTCCTTGTCACACAGAAATTTGTTTAACGATATAGCGCTCAGCAAATTTCGAGTAATAACTCTTTGTCTTACTGAAGGCCAAAAAGCTTCATTTATTTCTGTCCTGTCCAAACCTCAGAGAAGGACGGACGCCTCCTCTCCTGATAGCTAATAATACTAATGAGCCATATGACCAGCAGCCGCCACCTCTGGCCTTCATTTCACCATGATTGAAAACTATAAACACGACCTGTGAGGTGGTATTTTGGGCCAGTGCTAAACAGTTTCATGCGGTCAACTCCAAGAGTTCATATTCAGACTTTAAGATCAAAGTCAAAGTGTTACAAATTAAATGAACCTATGATAAAATGACATGTTATGCAGTACAAAACCTAAGAAAGTAGAAACCCATGTAACTCTTCCTGAACGTTCCCTTCTCTATTCTCTGTTTTACAACATTATTATCCACAGACATTGTTCAGGTCATTCCTGATCAACCTGATGACTGAGAGGGACCAGTTTTTGTATTAGAGCTGCATGAAATATATATTTTTATTATTGATTAATCAAAGCATTAATTTCATGGTTTATCAATCAATAGTTTGTTTTATAGTCGAGAAAAACTTCTGTCTTAAAGGAAAAAAAAATCTGTCAAGATTGCAGATAAACTTCCGCATCTTTAAAAAAGAAAAAATAATACATGTATTTTCTGCAAGTTGGACAGAGTGCGGGAGTTTACTTGCAATAGTTTGGTTTATAAAATGTCCTGTCACAATTTTCCAGAACAATCAATCAATCAAATGTTATTTGTATAGCGCCAAATCATAACCAAAGTTATCTCGGGACACTTTGCAGAAAGAGCAGGTCTAAACCGTACTCTTTGTTATTTAAAGAGAGGCCCAACATGAATCAACATGAGCAGCACTCAGCAACATTCAGCACAAACTATCTGCTGTTGCTTTTTTCAGGGTAACATTAAAAAAACTCACACGTATGAATTCATATCAAAAGAAACGCAGCAAATCCTTTCATGTTAGAGGCTGAAAGGAGTGAATTTTGGAATTTTTGCTTCATCAAAATGTATTTTCTGTTGCTCTACCAAACCGTTCAGCTGTAGGTGACGCCCTTTTGTTTTATAGCCCCAAGGTGTAGAAAGTGTTTGTGGTTAAAGGAGTGGTTCAACATGTTAGGAATTGTGCTCATTTGCTCTCTTGCAAACAGTTGAAAAAACTAGCAACATGCTCATGTCTGTGCAGTGGACACAGTCTCAGACACAGCCAGCTGCTGGTTAGCTTAGCTTAGCTTAGTTTATAGACAAAAACACAAAAAGATTAAAAACAACATGTTGTAAGATTATGTCCTTAAACTATCTCAAGATTAAGACTTTTTGTAGGAATTAAACAAACATGTTAATTTGTTTTCTTTGAAGGTGCTAGTAGGCAGATCATGTCACCTCTTGACAAGTTAAGCTAGCTAGATTTGGCCTGTGCCCAGTCATTATGCTATACAAAGCTAAGCTAACCTTCTCCTGGCTGTATCAAGGCAAGGCGAGTTTATTTATAAAGCACCATTCATACATAGAGCAATTCAAAGTGCTTCACACAGTTAAAAACAGAGCTTTTATTTGACAGATAAACGAGTGCTGTCGATTCTCTCATCTTACTCTTGCATAAAGCAAATATACATATTTTTCAGAGTGGGGAACACTTCCTGAAAACTCACACTGCGGTACAACAATGTTAAACACTTATATATTAACTCATGCCACTAACAGAATACGAAAATAAGTGGCAGTGGCAATCGTAGCAGCTGTCGTAGTACTAGTGATTTGTGAATCATGTCACGTCTGTTCCCTGCAGGACGACCCACTCGAAGGCCAAGTCAGACGCAGCTGAACAGGCAGCTCAGGCCTCCAACAGTGAGTCCAGCATCGCCAGACTGGTGGCCAAAGAGCTCTCCCCCTCCTTCTACCAGCCAGGTCAGTGAACACCAACTGGAGGAATAATGCGGAACACATAATAACATGCACAAAATAAAGACTTTAGGGCTTTGAAGAAGGATAATATGGGATGGGGAAACTGTATTAAAGGCTTCTGCTTGAATCAAAGCAGTCATAGATCTATTTACGCTCCTATAACTGGATGTCAACGATGATGTGTCTTTCAGGAAACTGATATTTACCATTTTCCAAAACACCATGAACCATGAAGATTTTCAAAATAAAACCCAATATTAAAGCTCAACCTCCTTATCCAAACAAGTACTTATTAACCTACTGTGTGACATTTTTTAAAAAGTAAAATCAAATATAAACCAATTAAATGTGGTTTATAATGTGTCCCTGTGTGTGCATCCTCCATCTTGAGCTAGCAGACCCTTGGCTGAGGCTCACTAAAAGGGTAGTCGCATTTGAATGTCTAAAAAAAGGAACATCTTATTAGGTCGAAGGGATCATATCAGTTTCATTGCGAGTCTGGCGACCACACACACTTACACATTCATAAAGAAGCTCTCCGCTCTGTAGGAGCCTCTTTTTTTTACTGCTTTCTCCCTCAGCAGAGAGATTAAAGGAATCAGACACAGACAGAAAGACGACCAGCTTTCTGAGCCGCTGCCCAAAATCTGTTTGACTAACGCTACAAATGGACGAGGGCTGGCTGAGTCCTGCTATGAATTCTTCCATGAAAGAGAGATCTCTCACCAAGGACACAACAACACAGAGATACAGTGTCAGTGTGTGCACCATCTGCTGCGTTTGCACAGAGAAAAACACTTTAGCCTCGCAATGTAAGGATCATTTATGATGAAAAGACCAAAAACCAACAATCAATTTATTTGACTAATTTGTGTCTCAGAAGCCTGATACATGGACCCAAATACCAGAATCAGAACCAGCTTTATTGCCCAGGTATGTACACATACAAGGAATTTGACTCTAGTTTAACTAGAACACCAAATATGCATTAATCTGCCCGAATAAAATAGTCCCAAACAAATACACTTTTTACTCCTAGTTTGCTATAAACATCAGTTCCTCTCTCTTTTTGGCCGACCGCCGGGGTCAGCCCTACACACGGGTCTGTATGTGACTGACTGACTGACAAAAGTGACGGTACTTTCAGAGCCGTAGAGAGAGAGAGTTGCAACATCGCAATAGCGGATCATGGAACATGTTGAACCTCCACTGACGCGACTCTCTGTCTATACGGCTCTGGATACTTTGTTTGGGGAGTAGGCGGGGCTGCCCCTCCGCTACTCGACTGCTGTCCTCCCCTACGTCCGCAGCACGCACCTGCTTTCAAACACGTTGTCATCGGCCTCGTAACACATTGCCCACAGAAGCACACATTGACCTGATGCGGTCAGCCACGTACTAGGTTTTGACCTAGTGTTGTTTTGGAGTAATTTGGCCGTACCTACAAGTCAAAGTTTATGTTTTCGAGCTGTTTTAAAACATTTACGTGTTCAGAAGTTAGAAAGCAGCTTGGGGCTTCCAGTTAAAGAATTACTGGGGGAGTAAAAGTGGATTAAAGATTGAAATGTAAATATGGAGACAGATAATGAGTGTAGTTTTTTGGCTTTTCATGGGATTTGGTGACAATAACTAAAAGTTAGATTTGCTTTGACATGAACATTTTTAACTCTTTGCACCTTTTTCTGTCCGAGATGTTGCAAAAAAGTTCAGGATAATGAATAGAGGTTGCTACCTTTAACTCAAGCAGCCTCATTATCTCCTTCTTGTATCCTGTGGAGGCATAATTATAAAGCGGATCTCCAGAATGTAAATTTTCTCCTCCAGCAGCCTTTTCCTGATATTTTATTGGTCTGCTTGAAAGAAAGAAAGCAGGACATTATTGAAAAGTCAGGTAGTTATTTCCTGCTGCAGAGAGATAAAGGAGTGCCCTATGTTAATTATTTTAACTGGGACTTATATTTTATATGGCAATGACACTAATATTTAAACAAAGAATATGAATTTTCCTTTTATATATCAAATGTTTATAAAATCTCTCACCCTCAAGAGAACCACGGAGATTAACGACCTTGTAGCGCCAAAACAAAAGTTATCTGAGAGCACTTTACATAAAGAGCAGGTCTAGACCGTTATCTCTCTAATATTATTAGTAGAGACCCAACATGTTTCCACTATGAGCAAAAAAACGTCCTTTTAACAGGCAGAATCCTCGAGCAGAACCAGACTCACTGGTAGAGAGACATCTGCCCCGGCCAGCTAGGTAGAGAAAAAGAGAGAGATATGACTTACAGTAGCAAGAACACATATAAAACTGAGTGATAATATATTGAGATTCTATGAAGCATTCAGTTAAGAGAAAAACTGTAATATATTGATTGATCCTGTGTCTCTCAGGTCCTGAGTATCTGAAGAAGAGAGTGCTGCAGGAGGTCGTGGAGGGCAGCGAGAACACGGACATCGTCATGCACGAGCCGCTGCTAGCTGAGGAGGAGCCCCTGCCCACGCCGCCCGAAAGCCCCCTCATGAACGAACTGGACAGCCTCATGCCTGGCTCTTCTCCAGGCCGCACCCCCTCCCCCAGCCCCGGCATCATCGGCAAGGAAGATCCCAAACTCCTCGGCCCGGGAAGCTGGAATGAAGACAAAACCAGTAAAGGTGGAGGCAGTAAAGGCGGCAGTAAACCCAACAGCAAGCCCAACAGTCGCCCCACTACCCCTGCTGCTGCTGCTTCTGCCTCCGCTGCGGCTGCACCTGACGGCGGAGGCAGTCGTGGCCCGTCCCGCACCCCCAGCCGTCAAAGCAACAAGAACGAGCAGGGGTCCGACCTGGAGATAAAGCCCCTTCAGAAGTTTGACTCTGAGGCAAAGGCTCCAGACGTCCCTCCTGCTGCTGCTGCCCCTGTAAGGAATAGCCTCATCTCTACGGATGAAGAAGAAGCCCCGCGCCCCGCCTCCAGAGTGTCCTCCAAAGCCGTCACCCCCGAGCCCAAAACCATCGAGGTTAAAACCGAACGAGCTCCGTCAGTACAAGAACGAGCAACGCCCGTCTCTGAGCACAAGGTAGAGTCGAGGGAGGTGAGCAGGCCTTCCAGCAAAACGGAGACAAAGCCATTACCGAAACGGCAACCCAGTCCAGCGCCGTCCCCGAAACCTGCGCCCGTCCTTGAACCTAAAACAGTACCAAAGCAAGCAGAGGTCAAAACGATTGTTGCCAAACCAGCTCTGAAGGCGGATCCCAAAGCGGAAGCCAGACTGAAGGCCATGGTGTCGAGCTCAAGTAGTGAAGTGACTGCAGAGTCAGAGCTGGAGGTGAGACAGGAAATATACAAACTGACCCACATTATGTTTATGCATGTTAGAAGTTTTATCTGGACTGAAATATATGAAAAATGATAGCTCGGATTGCCATTGGATTTTGTCCTTACAGTCATCGTCCCCAGAGGGTGAATTGTACTAATTTTGGTGACTTGCTAATGCCTTGACTTTTCCTTTAGCGCCTGATTTGAGTAAAATGTGTATTTAACAAATTGGCATGAAATTTGGTACAGACGTTTCAATGTTCCCTGAGGATGGACCTTTGGTGAATCCTTTATGTTTCCATTAGCGGCATCATCAGTCAAAAGAAGGAGTTATCCAGTAGTTTGACTAAATATAAGACTTTTGCATTCCTCTACACACAACTATACTGTGGCTCCTCTGACTCTCGGCCTGAGTGGGACGGTGCATATTTCCCAAAATAGCATTATCACTTCAAAGACATACCAGTATCCTTAAGACAATTCTAGACCAGGCTGTAGCAACGAACGCTGTGCGAACAGTGAACCAAGCTGTGTTCAAATGGTTAAAAAAAATCTCTCAGAACCTGTAAATTCACAGACAAGATTTAATGTGTTGAGCTTTACGGGTCCTTTTGACAGAGCCAGGCTAACAGTTTCCACCTGCTAAGCTAAGCTAACTGTCTGAATTCAATTCTATTTAATAAGCTTAATTGGCATGAATGTAATTGTTAGAATATTGGCAAAGCATCATGTAATTATACAAAGAACATTTCAATAACGAAGCAATAATAATACTAATACGAATAACATTAACAATAATAATAATAATAATCAGATAAACAACAACAAATAAACAAAAGTGTCCCGTCTGCAGCTTCATGAGACTTGTATCTAACTCTTCCTTGAAGTAGTCACTCTCCCAAACCTCCAACTTTCTCTTCTCATCTCTTATCTTTGCTCTTTTCTTTTCCAGGGCCCAAACACCATCATGATCTGCATGGTGATCCTGCTCAACATCGGCCTGGCCATTCTCTTCGTACACATTTTGTCTTGAGACATTTTCCACCAACTCAGGTAATAAATTGAGCTTCTTCACACAGCAGCTATTTTTCCTCTGATGTCGCGCTCATAAGATGAGATCAAAAAGAGAATGTTGCGCTGCGTCTACGTCACGAGTCATACAAAATCTGAGAGTCTGACAAATTATTTTTCTGCAGTCCGTTTAATCATCAAATGAAAGGACAAAGGGAAGTCAAAATTTACAGGGATATCATTTCTTATGTCAAGTTTGAACAACACGGCTAGCGTTAGCATTCAACCGCTCCCTAGCTAACATCACCATTTAAAAGAGAAGTTCGCCCCTGGAAAAAGCCGCTGTCAGTCAAAGCTGGTGTTCTCTGTAATCCATAGAAGCAATAATATTTGAAATTGGCGCCATAGCTGTGGAGAAAGTTGTACAAACAGCTCGTGGTTTCGCCCATTCTACATTCCTACAACACCCAGCATGCATTGCGCCCCTCCCTCTTAAAGGAACGGCCCAGGGGTACAGAATCCGAAATACGAGGAGAATATAGGCTACCGGTGGATCGTCTTAAAGAATCTTCAGGTCTGCAGTCTACATTTCAAACCTGACGATTTTGAACAAGACATGACTCAGTTACAAATGTGGACTGTCAGGGAGAAAACAGGAGAGCAGGCAGCATTTCAAAGCACCTCACGGAACAAGTGATTACATTTTACGGTATGTGGTTGTTTCAACTGAACACTGCAGACATCAGAGGCGGGCGTCCTAGATTGAGGAAGTGTAGTTTAGCAAACCTCTGCCAGACTACGTAAAACGCATCATCTGGCGGAGGTTTTTCCAGGGCTCATTGTGGAAGCGAATAGCGTCCTCCAAAGGCTCAGAGCGAAATCGCATTTTTTTCATACCATCATGGCATAAGCTCCCCGTAATAGCATGATAGGACTGAGGTTGAAATTCGGCAAACTGGTTCTTCGGTTATAATTTGCTCTTTATGTGAATAGAAACGATTAGTGGTTGAATGCTAACGTTAGCTGCTGTGATTATGCTGTAGTCTGTACTTAGTGAGTTTGTTGTTTTTCCTTAAAACAGATTTTTACTATCCATTATCTTTTACGTAATTCATCAGATGCCCTACAATTGTCAGATGGCAGACCTTGAGTACAGCAGTACAACATTACAACTGCATTTTAGCTTCCCACCGAGTCAGTGATGTCGGAGGAAAATGGCCGCCATGTGGACATGATATGATGTAAACACTTGCTGAAATGGGATACATTAAAAATAGAATATAAAGACTGAATAAACATGCCTGTGGTGAATGAAAGGAGTCCTTTAAAAGACAAATGTGTTGCTGCAGGTCGCCAGCAGTGCTGGAGGGAGACGGCCTGCCTCCTCCTCAGTCTGGACCAGAGATCAACGAGACCGCTGAGGAGAAAAAGAAGCTTCATGCAGACGGCCGCGGCTCCCCTAAAGGTTTTGTGTTGGTGTGACTGTGTGAGGCTCCGTGACGCTCCTCTCTTTCCAGACGTTTGACAAACTGAAGGACTTTGAATGACTGGACGGATTCAGTGCGTCTGAATATGGTGATGTTTGAATGTTGGATAAAGTAGAGTATGTTGGAGGAGCAGGATGGCACTCAAGAAGTCTACTTCATCACAAGTGTGTCAACATTTATTCAAAAGGGCTTTTTAACCCAAACCTTAATCGGCTGACTCTCACGACACCGAATTAGCCGGATTAGACAGTTTAGTTTCAATAGATAATTATGTTTATGCCACAAGATGTTTTCGTTTGTTGGCTGAAGGAAACATGCAAACTGAATAATCTCTCACAACGCCTTAAACTTGAATGTTTGGACAACTGCTGCAGACGTGTGAAAGATTGTGGAGTTAAAACTGTCATTGCTTAAATTACCTGCAGTGATTCAAAAAGTAGGAGTCTGCTAAAATACTACAATCCAATGCTACTACTGTAAAGCCAGAGTTTTGTTTGCATCTTGCGTCTTTTAAAAAAAGGACTCCAGAGCATCACAAGCTACATTTCGGCTAACTTTATCCTGCAAAAAAAAAACATGTATTTGAGACGGTGGTTTTACTACACTGTGAAATATTCTACTTTCACTGGGATTTTTATGCATTTATTGTCAATCTGCTGCTTTGGTTTTAGAAGCTGATGAACCAAATATAGAATAGGAAGCTTATGAGTGTCACTGCTATTGTTTATGTTCTGTATGTGTCCTGCTTAGCACCCCGGTGGTTTTACATGAAAGTCGTATGTTTTGCAGTAGAATGAGCTCGTAGAAAAATGAAGGCTGGGATTTATGTGATTTAAAACAGTCACTGTATGATGTAGGAAGGGTTCTTAGTATACACATTTATATGTATGCAACATTAACAGCAGGAGGTTGGTTGTTTTGGATGTTTGCTAAGCTTCGGTGCAGAAAACTGTCCCCATTGTTACACCGCTTTATATTCAGAGCCAAATACGTGTTCAACTTTTGTACGCATGAGGGCACTTTGTGTGTATGTGTCTGTATTTTTGTACCATTTTGGAGTGCACATCTTTTCAGCGTTCAAAAATATTCTGTCGAGAAATATGCAACCCCTTATGTATTTATTTCCCAGAGGAGCCAGATTACATTGTAATTGTGAGATGGAGGAAAAATAGTGAATTGTTCTTAACTCCATGTCTTACACTGAAGAAGGTTTTTAGCTGAAATTGTTTTGCAAACACACAGACCACTGCTTGTGAATTGTTTCCATGCTAAAGAAGGAAAAAAATACTGTTTTAGTAAATCTCCCGTTATCTCATATTTGGCAGATAGTTTCATCTATTCGTAGCAAAAGAAAGAAATTGGCCAGTGCAATAAAACAGGTCAGTAATGTAGAAGTATTTTTGTTTTGTCTGTTTTAGTGCATTTTATTTAAATTACGTTGCTGATTTTGAATAAATGCATTTGTGTAGCCGAAGTTGGTCAAAATCACAAAACTGAAATTCAATAAAAACTTTTACAACAGTTAAGCGACTTGCCTTATGTTTCGGTGAATCAGTCCAACTAAAACTTTCACCTTTTATTGCCTCAAGTCGTATCATTCATTATCCAGAAGAAATCCGGTCTAGTCGCAGCAGAACTAAGTATTTTTAAACACCACCTGTTTGCCAGCATTAGACACTCTCTCGCTCCCATGGGCCACAGTGAATACCACACCCTATTTTAAACCCGGCCAGCTAGGACTCGATCTTCTCAGGCGGTTCTTACATGAGGCGCAAATAAGTAAATGTTAAATCTGCTAAATGTTGTACTGAAAACACTTGAAGCTTTAACAGTTATTTAAGAGTTAAACTACAAGCTAACAGCAACGATTTGAATTTTGAAGGAGTCTGTCTATTTGGCATTAGTGTGGAGTTCAAACATGTGTTGAACAGCACTGCCCCCCTGTGACTGAAAGGAGTAGATCACAAGGTTTCACAGCTTTCATGTGGGCAGACAGGTTTTTTAGTGAAGTATACTTTTTAAAGTAATTCTGATGCTGCCGAAGAGCTTTTAGCATTAATGAAAGAACAGAAACTGTAAAAACCTAATATTAGTAATTTTAGACCAACAGTTGTTTCTCTGTCTAGTCAAAAAATAATAAAAGAGAAGACCATTAACACTTTATTGATGACATGTACAAAAGGCACAGATCAGAGATCAGTACAGTACAGGGGAATGCATGTCATTTAATACTCCTCTCCTTCATCGTCATCGTCCCCAAGACTGTCGGCCCCAACCTCCTCATAATCCTTCTCCAGAGCAGCCATGTCCTCTCTGGCCTCGGAGAACTCTCCCTCCTCCATACCCTCACCCACATACCAGTGAACAAAGGCACGCTTAGCGTACATCAGGTCAAACTTGTGGTCAAGCCGAGCCCAGGCCTCTGCAATAGCAGTGGTGTTGCTCAGCATGCACACAGCCCTCTGGACCTTGGCCAGGTCACCACCGGGTACTACAGTGGGGGGCTGGTAGTTGATACCAACCTTGAAACCAGTGGGGCACCAGTCCACAAACTGGATGGTGCGCTTTGTCTTAATTGCTGCAATAGCAGCATTTACATCCTTGGGCACCACATCACCACGGTACAAAAGGCAGCAGGCCATGTACTTTCCGTGGCGAGGGTCGCATTTTACCAACTGGTTTGCTGGCTCAAAGCAAGCGTTTGTGATTTCTGATACCGTCAACTGCTCATGATAAGCTTTCTCGGCAGAGATGACAGGGGCATAGGTGGCCAGAGGGAAGTGGATACGGGGATATGGCACCAAGTTGGTCTGGAACTCTGTCAGATCAACATTGAGGGCACCATCGAAACGAAGGGAAGCTGTGATGGAGGAAACAATCTGGCTGATCAACCTGTTAAGATTAGTGTAACTGGGACGCTCGATATCGAGGTTTCTACGGCAGATATCGTAGATGGCCTCGTTATCTACCATGAAGGCACAGTCAGAGTGCTCCAGGGTGGTGTGGGTGGTCAGGATGGAGTTGTAGGGCTCCACCACAGCGGTGGACACCTGGGGAGCTGGGTAGATGGAGAACTCCAGCTTGGACTTCTTGCCGTAGTCGACGGACAGACGCTCCATCAGCAGGGAGGTGAAACCAGAGCCGGTGCCACCTCCGAAGCTGTGGAAGACCAGGAAGCCCTGAAGGCCGGTGCACTGGTCAGACTGAGGACAGAGAGAGAGACAGTCATCACATGAGATGCAGTTATGTCATCTAATTAAAGTAACAATCTCTAATTTTTTTATTTAAATAAATGTCTTTTAAGTCACTATCCATCACCGAATGAGTTGACACACCGGTGACTGAGCATAAGGCCAACTGATTAAAGCCTTTGCATTTGCAGTATATCGTATTTTTATGGACTGTGTGTCTATGGCGACATTCGTGAAAAAAAAAAATCCCAAGCAGTGCCCAGTTATTGACGCGTTTTCCATCACTCAGCAGTGGTTGGTCTGTCAGAGAGTGGAGGCGGAGCTAAGTGGCTGCAATTACGCTTTAATTGCATTAAATGGCGACAAATCTACTACGGCTGAACAAACAAAGAAAAGATCAATAACGGATACAACTCCAAAAATAAGTAAAAATCCAAAGGTAAATAAACAAGGTCGACGCCCAGATTAAGGCAGGTAAATTGGGTTGTGCTTCCATCATTACAGATTATCACCAGTGGGTGGCGCTCAAGAGCACGAAACTGAAATATTCGAGAATGTCACTTAAATATTCATGAGGAAAAATAGTAATGGATCCCTCCTGATCTCAAGTTACCCACCAGTTTGCGGATCCTGTCCAGCACCAGGTCGATGATCTCTTTGCCGATGGTGTAGTGTCCACGGGCGTAGTTGTTGGCAGCATCCTCCTTACCAGTGATCAGCTGCTCAGGGTGGAACAGCTGGCGGTAGGTCCCAGAGCGCACCTCATCTAAAAACAGAAAAATAAACGGCGATGGTTCAGAATTCAATCATGCTTTTTTTATTTGCCTGAATTAATGCTCGCTCAGTAGTGATGACACTTACCGATCACAGTGGGCTCCAGGTCTACAAAAACAGCTCTGGGGACGTGCTTTCCAGCTCCAGTCTCACTGAAGAAGGTGTTGAAGGAATCATCTCCTCCTCCGATGGTCTTGTCACTGGGCATCTGTCCGTCCGGCTGGATCCCATGTTCCAGACAGTACAGCTCCCAGCAGGCATTGCCAATCTGGACGCCAGCCTGACCAACATGGATGGAGATACACTCGCGCTGTGGGGGGGGGAAAAGGCATTATATTTTTTTCAAGGTTAATGAAAAGCAAAAGTCTGACTGAAAAGTCCTCCTCATAAATTCTAGTATGTATTGTGACTAATAGGACTCTGGAGGCGACTAATCACATGTTGAGATCGGTTCTAGAGCTAATGTCAGACATGAGGAGGAGAAGGGCTCTTTTGTCTAAACCCGGACACCACATTACAGTCACCTGATGACATGTTCAACATTCATTCACCCTCTGATCAGAAACCCCCTTTAGAAATAAAAACAAATATGACAGAAGCTGACTATTCATACAGACAATCCGATTAAAGAAGAAAAATAGTATATTGAGAACAAAAGATTTAACCCCATCTTGTGGTGGTTTAAACCAAACACAGCTGCAGTTTAACTGTAATACAAAAAGGTGTGGCCCTCAAAATGTACAGCATAAAAGATTAAACATAAAAGGCTCGTAGTGAATAGGTTTTGTTTCATAAGGCTAGGCCCCTTCTATCAAACAGGCGGTAAAAAAAGGGAATGCGTCAGGCTGTGAGCACACCGACCATTGCCAAGTGGGTCAATGTGCAGACAGGAAAACCGGAAACTGGCAGCCACGACTCAACTTGAATTTGGGCTGAGCCCTGTTGTCTTGTTAATCCGAATCTACCTAAAATACAGATAAAATGACCCACTGAAGACAGGGTGTGGTTAACGGTCCACAAATTTAATTCATAGCGATTAGCTGCCACGTGATAACACACGTTTGAGTTTAGATTTTGGTTAAACCAACACATAATAGGAAAGAAAAAACATTCTTTATACTCACCATGTTTCCTGAATGTGTAGAGTCCGAAGGAGTTTAAACAAAGAAGAGGAAGAGACAAAGTTATCTCTCACAGCTAGGTCGTTATGAGTCCTGTGTAAGAAGTAACTGACGATTTTTTTCTAGGCGCGGCCATTTATACTTTCTGAGCCGGCGGAAAGTGCTGTTGAATCCGATTGGCTGTCAGGGGTCACGTGGGTGGATTAGGATTGGTTAGAATCAAACCTTTGTATTTTGCAATGACATGACACGAGCTCTGCAGGAAAGTGGGACACTAGGCCCGTTCGAGATGACCGCCGGCTCGCCTCGACAACAGGCTTGAGTAGCCGATTGCAGTCGGGGGAGGGGTCATAAAGTCGGACACTTCTTTGTTGACCAGCTTGCTGCTCGCCTAGTCAACCATCTACAGCACTAACACCTCACAGTAAATTGATGTGAATAAAGGCTTCATTTGTTGTTATTATGATTATATTAATGATTTTAACTGGATCCAGGAGTTTGTATACCAAGACCTTCTTCAAATAATTTCTCATTAAATTTTATTCTGGGGTTTGAATAATTATATCGATACAAACGTCATTGCAGATATGTTTATTAAGACAGCATTCATGTGGAATGTGTAAAGCATTCAAATGTGAATGACAGTACTTTGATAAAACCGTTTGGTATCTGTCTGACAGGTCATGAAGTTTATCAGGGAATAACGATGAGTAAGACAGAAGTCTCGTCACTTCCTTGTGTGTGGTGTAAAGCTTTTTTCAGCCGGTAGGCGCTTCACTCAGACCAGATCAAGTCGTTTCCCATCATGCATGGAGTTGTGTGACTGCGACCGCCTCGCTCGCGCGAGACTTTCAAGCCTCGCGCAGTGGTGTTTTCATGCAATGTGCCCATGAATGTGCCTGACAAGGCGGCGATCAATTCTGCCCAGGCCTCGCTCATCTCGAACGAACATACCAGCGTGTCTGCAACATAACTGTCAGTTTGAGTCAGACCGGAAGTGCTTTGTTTTGAAGAGGATTTTTTTTGTATCTTTTGTTTTTGCATCGCAGCCATTGATACATCAGCACCAGAATCTTCTTAACACAACCGTCTATGTTTCGCTGTTTCTTGTACGTTTATTATAACCGAGTATTTTATTTTAATTTTTAATCAACAAACAGTGGTGGGAGAAACACTCAGCAAAATAACAAAAACTGATTTTCCATTAAAACATAGCCAGGAGTTGGAGTCCCAAAAGCTTCTTTTTTAGGAACTAAAAGGTTCCTCCAGCGTTTTCTGTTGTCTATTAGTTTCCTTAGTTATCTAAAGGCTGAAGAATACGAAGATGTGTCTGCTGACTTGTATGCTGTTTTCTGAGCATACACCCATGCTATTGATTTCCTTTTGTTTTCTTTTTTTCATGTCAGAGCTGCATAAGTCTATTTTCTAACTCTCCCTGTTTTGAATACTGAACTTGCTCGTGTATGACGGTGAAACTGAGAGCCACTACTTCCTCAGAACATTGTAAATATTTAAGCAAGGTATGGAAACACATCCAGAAGCTCAAACTACTTGCTGCTCCCCTGGCCCTCTGAATGCTGTAAGAACTCAACCATTTGGAAATGTTCAATGCAGCAAAACCAAGCCAAAACCTCCCTGTATTTTAAGACAATAGAACCCCCTTGCAGCTACCTTTTGGGGGGTAAAGTATACTTTATTTATATTTAGGTAAAGATTGCTAGTAAGGGTCACAAACTAAATCTAAGGGCTGACCCCCTTTAAGTCTGGAATTTAAAAAATATAAAATCTTTCAGTGATCTATTTCATTAACAGTAATATAAAAACATGTTGCAATCTTTACTTTGTTATATTTGTTATCCAAGAAATGATTTAGGCATCTGGTGGTTTCATTGCACCACCTCTTCCCTGTGCACTTTACCTTGTTTCCTTCCACCATCAGAGGTCCCCATTCATTGAGAAATGGCACCATTCTGCATTTGTAATAATGTGTTGTTTAAAACTGCAGTCTAAAATGTCATAATTTGATAGTTACTTTGGTGTACAGTTAGTTCCTTACTGTGGACATCTAAAAGTCCCTCACTGTTTGATGTAAAGAATAACAAACGTTAAGTATTTGTGGAATTGCTTTTATTACCAACAGTTACTTTGCCTGTGGGATGAGTACCGTAATAGAAGCGAACAAGAATGCAGTCAATGAGTAAGCTTTATTTTTCTGACATTCAAGGCACACATTACAACTCATTAGACTGGGACGCATGCCATTTTAATATTCCTCCCCTTCATCTTCCTCCTCCCCAATACTGTCGGCCCCAACCTCCTCATAATCCTTCTCCAGAGCGGCCATGTCCTCTCTAGCCTCGGAGAACTCTCCCTCCTCCATACCCTCACCCACATACCAGTGAACAAAGGCACGCTTAGCGTACATCAGGTCAAACTTGTGGTCGAGACGAGCCCAGGCCTCTGCAATAGCAGTGGTGTTGCTCAGCATGCACACAGCCCTCTGGACCTTGGCCAGGTCACCACCAGGAACTACAGTGGGGGGCTGGTAGTTGATACCAACCTTGAAACCAGTGGGGCACCAGTCCACAAACTGGATGGTGCGCTTTGTTTTGATGGTGGCTATGGCAGCATTCACATCCTTAGGCACCACATCACCACGGTACAAAAGGCAGCAGGCCATGTATTTGCCGTGGCGAGGGTCGCATTTTACCAACTGGTTTGCTGGCTCAAAGCAGGAGTTTGTGATTTCTGATACCGTCAACTGCTCATGATAAGCCTTCTCGGCAGAGATGACAGGGGCATAGGTGGCCAGAGGGAAGTGGATACGGGGATATGGCACCAAATTGGTCTGGAACTCTGTCAGATCAACATTGAGGGCACCATCGAAACGAAGGGAAGCTGTGATGGAGGAAACAATCTGACTGATCAACCTGTTAAGATTAGTGTAACTGGGACGCTCGATATCGAGGTTTCTACGGCAGATATCGTAGATGGCCTCGTTATCTACCATGAAGGCACAGTCAGAGTGCTCCAGGGTGGTGTGGGTGGTCAGGATGGAGTTGTAGGGCTCCACCACAGCGGTGGACACCTGGGGAGCTGGGTAGATGGAGAACTCCAGCTTGGACTTCTTGCCGTAGTCGACTGACAGACGCTCCATCAGCAGGGAGGTGAAACCAGAGCCGGTGCCACCTCCGAAGCTGTGGAAGACCAGGAAGCCCTGAAGGCCGGTGCACTGGTCAGACTGAGGACAGAGAGGGAGAGACAGTGATTATATATTAGTCACAGTTATGTCATGTAATCAGACATTCTGGAAAAAATTAGTAATTGATTCGTCCTGATATCAAGTTACCCACCAGCTTGCGGATCCTGTCCAGCACCAAGTCGATTATCTCTTTGCCGATGGTGTAGTGTCCACGGGCGTAGTTGTTGGCAGCATCCTCCTTACCAGTGATCAGCTGCTCAGGGTGGAACAGCTGGCGGTAGGTCCCAGAGCGCACCTCATCTAAGAAGATTAAGAAAAAAGGGTTTCAGTGATTGGGGTAAAACTAGAAAACACATTTATAATAAATTTTACTTTACCGATCACAGTGGGCTCCAGGTCCACAAAAACAGCTCTGGGGACGTGCTTCCCAGCTCCAGTCTCACTGAAGAAGGTGTTGAAGGAATCATCTCCTCCTCCGATGGTTTTGTCACCGGGCATCTGTCCATCCGGCTGGATCCCATGTTCCAGACAGTAAAGCTCCCAGCAGGCATTGCCAATCTGGACACCAGCCTGACCAACGTGCACTGAGATACACTCACGCTGGAGGAGGAAAACTAAGTCAGTAAGTTGCATTTAATTACATTTTGCCAAAATCTTCATGTGCTAACCATGTCTAATTAAATTATTTGTGTAACCGATCACATGTTAAAAACAGCTCAAAAGCTCAGGCCTTAAGGTAGGATTGGAAAAAAGAGGTCTTTGTAAAGAGCCAGATACCACGACATCATCATCACCTAGTCACCAGTGTTGCACATTGATGTAACCCTCTCAAAAACATCGAGTATCTGTATATACATATAAAAAAAGAAATGCATAAAAAAAAAATCCTCTAATGAGATCATGGCATTCATTTTTAAGGTGTAAAATGCCAGCCTACCAAAGGCAGACAGAGCTTTGGGTTTCATATACATGTCGCGATGCACAAACGTCTCCTAAGGCAACAATGTTCATCAAAACAAGCGTTTAATTAAGTTATCTTACAATAAAAAATTCGGGTAGCTGCCAGGCCCTTTAAATAGACCGTAGTGCAGAGGAACGTGAAAAGACTACTGATATATCCCAACTGACAGCTTACTGCGTAGATAGAAAAAGGCTTCATCAAATTAGGTCATCCTTTCCCAGCGTTACATTTCTCCAAAGGGAGAAACGATAACCGTAACAAAACATTTGACAATAAGCTAGCCAACATTAGCAAACGTTAGCAGACAAAAACGATTCAATACCTTATATAAAATTGATAATTAAATAGCGTGAGTCCGATTTAATCAAATAGTCGACTTCCCATCGTTTCATACTCACCATGTTTCCTGACGCAGTGTCTAAAGGGGTCGGAATAAGATGAAAAGACAAATTAAACTCTCACACCTGATTTACAATGAGTCTGCTGTAAGAAGAAAATGCCAAATCCACCCCGATGGAGATTTTATACTGGGTTACCACGGGGGGGCACGCGCAGCTGAATCTCATTTGTCGAGAGTCACACGAGCTCCTTTCCTATTTGTTGAACCACAACATTCGTTTTCGTCAAGTCGGCCTTTCTCAAAGCGGACATCAATGCAGGTGTTATTAAAAACATTAATCCGCCATGACAGAGTGACCGTTGTTTTCTGTATTGAACTTTTCAACCAAAAAATCACAACATAATGGATAAATAGCAATCAACATTATTACGATAAAATATAAATAGACATAAAACATATACTCTCTTATACTATATAATATAAAGCTAATAATAATAATATAGATATTGAATCAATCAGGCGTACTGCATGCTGTGTTTCTATGCAATGAAGACATTCAGAATGTAATAAAAACATTTTCACCATTATATGAAGGAAGGCATACATTTAAACAATCTAGACTTATAATGTACATGTGTAATATTTAGCTAAAATAGACATATTATACAGAAATGTGCAAACGTCAATACGCCAGTTTGAACTCCTTAAATATTGGACCTTCATGAGTCACCCTGAAAGTCTTTCCAAACAAGCGAACTAACTCATACGTATCAAGAGGGGAAATGCAACGGTTATAATATGATGTTTACAAAACACACATCCATATTTTATCAGGGTTATATTTCTTTGAAAATCTTCAAATAATAAAGGGTCTCATTTTTTAGTAAGTTGTGATTTTCAATTTGCCAAGTCACCATTCACTTTCTTCACTAAGTATGAAATATCTGAATAATTTAAGTTTCATAAACAAATTTATTAATTCAAAGTAAACTGCTTTTGAGCCACGCTCTTCAGTAGAATAAATAATATAACATTTTCTCGTATAATGGTATAAACAATGCTAGGACCCTGGAAATGAAGCAGCTATGAAAGTCAGCCATTTTTAATTTCATAGTTTACACCCAATTTTTCCTACAGTGACATGTCCCGAAAACAGGCCTCACTGCCATTACAGCTGCTGCTGTGTTCATAAGCACAACTGTGGGCACACCCCTCCTTTAGACACTACCACTACAGGTCACAATGTAACTCACAATGCTATGGGTCCCATGTCCCAGACAGTAAAGCTCCCAGCAGGCATCCCAAATCTGCACTCAGCCTGATTTAAGTAAATGGACATACACTCAAACTGGGGTACAGACAAAGGCGATTTGGATTACAGATTTGTTTAGAACCCCGAGCCTTCTGCACACATAACACAACTGCTTTCATTGTTGAAACACATAGGCCTACTTGGTACAGCAAAAACCTCTAACAAGTGGGCCGTTCAAACAAAAGTGCAAGTCATTCAAAAATAGAAGATGCTTTAGTCAGATAACCTTTAAATGAACTGCAAAACACAAAGGTGCCACTGACTGTTTCTGTTGACTTCCCATTTTGCATTTGAAGACTGTATTATTGCACACATTGTCTTTTTTTTATGATAGTAGGCCTGACCCTTTTTATTTTCTGCTCTCTGCTGTGACACAAGATCATGTCTATTGTTTGAAGGATTAGTGCTGATAGAGGGGGGTAAAATAGGTCAGACATGTTTTAGTTTGCTGTCTCTTTAAAATGCCAATCTCACCCTTAGGACTTGAATTAAAATCAGACTCACAAACTGATAAAAAGGATAGTGTGAAGCTATTGGTCAAACGAGCTGTTATGAGTTATGTTGTTTGCTGTATTGCTGTATGCTACATGAGGGTTAAAGTTACCCTGACAGAGGGCTTCAGGACCCCACAAATTAAACGGCTACTTCCTAAAAACAAATCGATGATTTGATACAAGATTTTGACTTGGAAATTGTTTTATTGATTGTAACAGACTTTTTACTTATTCTGCTAAAGAAATAGTCCCCTTAGATTCTACGGTTGAATGTACTACTTAAGGTACAGTTCACTGCAGCATTCTTAAAATCTGCCTACTTAGCTATTTAAATCTACTTTAAACTGAACATTTCCATTGATGGTGATGTGGGACAAGGTAAGCGGGGACGCAAAAATCACCGCAGCACCCGTTTGAGGTTTTCTGCCTCGTCACTGTCAAAGCTTGTTGACATTTTCTTTTGCATTAACCAGCCCATACTGTGTTTCCTTTAACGTTTACTTTGCGTGTCTGCTCCAATTTTGTCGACTCTTCTTTTCATTCAGCCTTTTTTGTGTATCTTTCAACCTCTGGTGCTTTATCTCAGTTGTTTTTGTCATCACAGTAAACTGGCTGATGGTTAACTGATACTGTGATCACAGTTGCTTCCCTAGCAACAGCGTGTTCTTTACTGTAATTGACTAATCTCAGTCGAATATTCTAAACAGCTGTGTTTTTTATTTTCCATAGTGTAATAAAATAAACTATATGTTTAATTTGTCTTGCAGTAAGCATGAAAATGAAACAATTTACAGTGATAATTAGCCACAGCAAAGAAAAGAAAGGGAGACGTCAGAAAATATCAAATGATCTGCACACTTCTCTCTCCTTAACTTGCAACTTGTACTCTTGGAACAATTATTGAAAAATATTGTGATGCGACAAGCCAGAAGAGTGCATGTGTGTCTGAGTCTGATCTGCTGACTCACCACACTCTGCCTCTAAGGGAGAGCTGCTGAAGTGCACACGCATTAAAAACCCTCTTCTTCCTGCTGCACTGACTGCTTCACATCAAGAATGAGAACAACTTAATTGTTACTGACAGACAGGAAGACTGTGACCTTTGACCCTAAAACCTCAAAAATGTCTACTGCTTGGAATATACTGCAACAACTCTATGACTTTAAAATGACCCTTTTTAACCTTGTCAGTATCCTGCTTAAGTGCATTTAACTTTATCTGACATCCGTTCACTCTTAAGTCCAGTTACAAATGACAACAGATTCAACAGCTCTGTAGCACATTTCTTAATAATGTTCTGAACATGTTATTGGCTGATTGTGTACAGCTAAAGATTCACAGATGAAACACTGTTATGCATATTTGATCTTACAAATCTGTGGTATATACCAACAAGGGAGTGTAGCTGATGTGATTTATGAGTCATGCACAGAGAGCTAATATTATACAGCTTCAGAGACATTAACATCAATCATATTTACTACATATATCCTGGACCCAAAATGGACAAACATTCGATTGGCATTGAACACCAACTTATATTAAGTTTTTAACAACAAATTGTTGCTCGAACTACTGACACGGTTTATATTTGTATGGATGAATAAAAGACAAACTAGCTTTCTTGTGATAGGAATTTTATTTAGAACAGAGCCAAACATGACATTTTCAGGGGTAATTAACACACAAACATTTGTTTGGAATGCATTTATGAACACATTGCAATCAATTATTTCCTGTTAAACTAATGCCTCTGTGTTCCATTTAATACTCCTCTCCTTCATCCTCTGCCTCACCGTCCACGGAGTCGACTCCAACCTCCTCATAATCCTTCTCCAGAGCGGCCATGTCCTCTCTGGCCTCGGAGAACTCTCCCTCCTCCATACCCTCACCCACATACCAGTGAACAAAGGCACGCTTAGCATACATAAGGTCAAACTTGTGGTCGAGACGAGCCCAGGCCTCTGCAATAGCAGTGGTGTTGCTCAGCATGCACACAGCCCTCTGGACCTTGGCCAGGTCACCACCGGGAACTACAGTGGGCGGCTGGTAGTTGATACCAACCTTGAAACCAGTGGGGCACCAGTCCACAAACTGGATGGTGCGCTTGGTTTTAATGGTGGCGATGGCAGCATTCACATCTTTGGGCACCACATCACCACGGTACAAAAGGCAGCAGGCCATGTATTTGCCGTGGCGAGGGTCACATTTTACCATCTGATTGGCTGGCTCGAAGCAGGCGTTGGTGATCTCAGCCACTGAGAGCTGCTCATGATAAGCCTTCTCGGCAGAGATGACAGGGGCATAGGTGGCCAGAGGGAAGTGGATACGGGGATATGGCACCAAGTTGGTCTGGAACTCTGTCAGATCAACATTGAGGGCACCATCGAATCGAAGGGAAGCTGTGATGGAGGAAACAATCTGGCCAATTAGCCTGTTGAGGTTAGTGTAACTGGGACGCTCGATATCAAGGTTTCTACGGCAGATATCGTAGATGGCCTCGTTATCTACCATGAAGGCACAGTCGGAGTGCTCCAGGGTGGTGTGGGTGGTCAGGATGGAGTTGTAGGGCTCCACCACAGCGGTGGACACCTGGGGAGCTGGGTAGATGGAGAACTCCAGCTTGGACTTCTTGCCGTAGTCGACGGACAGACGCTCCATCAGCAGGGAGGTGAAACCAGAGCCGGTGCCACCTCCGAAGCTGTGGAAGACCAGGAAGCCCTGAAGGCCGGTGCACTGGTCAGCCTGAGGACAGAGAGGGAGAGACAGTCATCACATGAGATGCAGTTATGTCATCTAATTTAATATTCATGAGGAAAATTAGTAATTGATCTCTCCTGATATCAAGTTACCCACCAGCTTGCGGATCCTGTCCAGCACCAGGTCAATAATCTCTTTGCCGATGGTGTAGTGTCCACGGGCGTAGTTGTTGGCAGCATCCTCCTTTCCAGTGATCAGCTGCTCAGGGTGGAACAGCTGGCGGTAGGTCCCAGAGCGCACCTCATCTAAAAACAGAAAAACAAACATTGAATCAGTTGTAGTGTTTAAAATTAGCTCACTTTATTTGCCTAAATTTATGTTCACTCAGAAGTAATGACACTGACCGATCACAGTGGGCTCCAGGTCTACAAAAACAGCTCTGGGGACGTGCTTCCCAGCTCCAGTCTCACTGAAGAAGGTGTTGAAGGAATCATCTCCTCCTCCGATGGTCTTGTCACTGGGCATCTGTCCGTCCGGCTGGATCCCATGTTCCAGGCAGTACAGCTCCCAGCAGGCATTGCCAATCTGGACACCAGCCTGACCAACGTGGATGGAGATACACTCGCGCTGTGGAAAAGAAAAGAAAATAAGACAGATTATTTACAAGTTTATTTGGATATCACACTATAAAAGAACTAGGTTTTAACACAGAACAATGTTTAATAATGTTTTGAGTTTTTGTCAGCATCCCTTAATAAAATCATCATATTAAATATAAATATTTGGCCTGTATTATGGAGGAAATGTGTTCATGAAGTATTCATTCAGTTCATCGCGGTTATTTTATAGTTTCAATGGTATTTCTATGCGACAAGGCCCTTCACTTGATGACGTCAGTTTAAATTAGTGTTTTAACCGTTAAAAAAGTTCAGTGAAGTCTTTAAGAATATCAAAAAACCACCAGTTGTAACAACGGAAGATTGAGCTCCCTTTTAACCCTACATCCTGCCGTTGTCTCTAAGGGGACGTCTAAGTAGTGTCCATTACTAGCATTAATGTTTAATGCCCTGCGTCGTGCTAACAGTGCAGTTAATCCATTACCCCACACGGATAGGGTTTCTCTGGGCGTGGGACGAGCACTCCTCACCCTCCCGGTTGGTACATTGAATTAACGTTAAGTGACAAGGCAGGAACTGTCACGAGAGGTGATGAGGGGAGCATCATTTGACGCAGAGTTGGCAGTTGGACCGAAGCCGAGCCAACATGATCCATTCTGTTAACTTTGATAACTGAAAGCCTCTTTTGCTCAGTCAGCCCGCCACGTTTAACGTTGCATGTACGTGCTTCTCGGATTGTCCAATTTCCCGAGTTTGAAAGTTTGAAACTTCAGTGTTTTCATGAGCTTGGAGTCGTAATATGAAAACAAAATTTTCGCTACTAAAGTAATAATCATAAAATTCGCAATAAAATGTGTTGTATTGTGACCCTCAAGTAAACATCTACTTTAGTCCGCCATTTGTCTGCGTAATATGACGTGAAGTCTGTCAACTCGTGAGTTGGGTACCAACATTTTCTCAGACTCCGACAGAGTTTTGTTCCCACATGAGGGAGCCAGTTTTCCCAGTTTACAATTACTTCAACACATGAAAGCTGCTTTGGTTTAAGCATCAAAGGACAGCATCTCCAAAGTGTAACCTCGGACTATAACATTAAAAATTAAAAAGTACTTGTGTAGGACCGTTTAATGTCTTACTCCCGGTCGGCAGTTAATATTAACGGTCCCTCCTCTCCTCCTCATCCACAAAAGTCACATCCCTAGAAAGCAGTTGAACATTGATATAACTCAAATATGTCCGTTTATCAAAGTTTTTTAAGATGTCTCACCATTTTGTTATGTTGTAGACGCGGTGGAGGGTTGCAGAAGCTCCTTGACAGGGAGTCTTACAAGTCGACAGTTAAGGGGTCGATGTAAGAGACAATGGCGCATTGGAGGATGGATAGTGGTATATATGCAAGTGCAGCTCCGGAGACATGAGCTACCGTGACGCTATTGGTCAATTCCCTGTCACTCTAACGTTTCGAAGCCATTCGCGGCTTTCTATTGGATGAGAGGCTCAGTGGTTGCAATGCCCGCCTCCCAGACCCCACCCAAATCCCGGCATCCTCCCGTTACTGTGCCGTAAGCATGGCTCTACTCATCGTGAGGAAAATGCTG
This sequence comes from Semicossyphus pulcher, assembly GCF_022749685.1. Taxonomy (NCBI): domain Eukaryota; kingdom Metazoa; phylum Chordata; class Actinopteri; order Labriformes; family Labridae; genus Semicossyphus; species Semicossyphus pulcher. The sequence goes on from NW_027211637.1 coordinate 28,751,809, forward strand.
CGTAATTTACAGCATGCTGGTGCCAGACAGGCCCAGTATCCTCCTTGCATGAACTTCCATATTAAAAAATTAGATACTCCTGGGAAAAACTTGTAAGATAGCTTTAAATAAGACAGAACGGAGTAGAAAGAAAATTAAATAAAGTCTGCAATTCGAGATGATTGCAAAATTGTAACTAAAGTCAAGTTGATTATTTCTTTGCTCAGACCCCATGCATTAAACATGCCGTAACACCTGTCAGTACAATCAATCAGGCAGTCTTTCAGCTCATCTTCTGCCAAATTTTGGCACGAATAAACAATCATGAACCTGAATTACAAGCACATGAATACGTTACACATTGCATAATCTGCCATGAAGATAAGGATGCTGGTATATTTTAAACTGCCTGAAGACTTTATAAAATAATAATGAGTCTGCAGTGGGTGTGAGATGTAAAAAAAATAGAATAAACTGTAATAAAAAATATATTTTGTTGGATTATTGAGGATTTTGCTGTTTGCCGGTTTCGGTAGGCTTCAGCCTACATCATGCTATGTCAAACATGTCATACATTATTTAAAAATAACTGTATTTACATGATGGATCTGGTGTATCTGAGCATTTTATTTTGTTTTCCAAATCATATTTTCAGTCTAGAAAGAGGTCAACGTGCCCAGTCAGAGATGAGTACCATGTAGGCTGCAGAGAGCCACAGACGCCCAACCCCCAGCCCTCCTCCCAAGATTTAACCGTTGCTAGGAAATGAATAACGGAGTTGCCTGGATACAGCCTAGTACCCACATAGACCGCCTTTATCTGGTGGTCATGTGACCTAGCTTAAATGGCAGCATTAAGGGGCTGCAGTGCAGCTGCCTCTGTGGGGGATTTTAGGAACCACAGCCTCCTCTTTTCCAAAATCTGTCACCCTGATGTCTGTAAGGAAGTACACTTGCTCTCGCCTACAAGTGCATGTATCCTTCTCTTATCAAACTAAATTCTGAAAAAATAAAATAGTCATGAAGATGATGGGGTGTGGCTCTGCGGCACAGACCATCAATATGGGTCAGCTGATTTGTTCACACAATGCATCAAGGCAGTTGTTCACATAAAAGCTCCCTCAGACAGTAATGTAACCGGATGTGTGTAGCAGTTCTGTTTGTGTCCGTCTTAAACATTCACGTTTCAATAAGAAAAGGCCACAAATTATTCTTCAGTGGGCTTAAAGAAAAGCCCAACAAACTAACAGACAGTTAAGCAGCTTGGTTGCTAACAACAAAAGACACTCTATGACAACAATTGTCCATGGGAATGAAGCTGCTTTGAATGTGTGGCTGCTTAAAACAACACAGATGTTGAGATGCAAAGGCTGGCTACCTGCAGCGAAAATCACATTAAAAACAGTTTATTTTTGGTCATCCTTTAGAGCACCGTAAAATAAACAATTTACGACATCTGCCTGTGTTTTTATAGTTTATAGTTTACAGTGTTTTTCTCCCAGTATCCATGGCTTTTGATGTCTGAGGCCCAAAACTATACAATCTAAGTCATTTAGCCAGCTGAGTTACTATGAAACAAGAGCAAAATATACTCATTTAAATTATTACACTGAACAATTTAAGTGTCTAAATTTGCTTTCTGATGTAATCTCTCCGCCTATTATGCAGTTTCCTCTTTTATCCCTGATTCTGTTGGTTGATAATGTGCTATTTCCTTTTCCTGTGCACACGCTTTCACCTTCTATTTCCAGTGTCCCCTCTCTCTCTCTCTCTCTCTCTCTCTCTTCCTCTTGTGTGTTCTTTTCCTCCTGCCAACAATACATGATACAATGCTTACTGATCAATTGTCAAATCTAGATCTATTAATAAATGACTTGCTTAGCGTCCATGCTCTGGCATCTATAGTTTGACAAGTGTGTATGTGTGCTTATGTGAGTTTAAATAACATGTGCCAGGAGCCTACATCCTGGCGAGGTCGTGCCCCACCCTGGCTTGCTACCTCATCAGCCAAAGATCTTTTTTCTTTTTTCAGCTCATACATTTAACAAGGACACCAAAACCTTTTTCTTTTATCTGACAACATAGGGACTCTGTGACAGATGGAAAACATGCTTTGTCACTTTGTTGGGTATCATATTCTGTCTTTGCAGGATGCAGTGCGGTCAGTTTCATGCCATGAAGGACCACTCCCATCTCTCTAGCATTCCCATCCTCCCTCCCTCTCTCCTCTTGGTGTGCAGCTGCTCAAAGGCTCCCTGTCTCACAGCTGCTAGAGGAGGAGCAGGAGGGGAAGGAGGGGGAGGATTGGGAGGAGGAGTGGAGAATGTTCTCTCAAGAGGTCCTGGCTGGGAGCCGCGGCTGCTTCCTGTCTTTTTATCCCCTGCAGTTCACATTGAGTACAACAACCACTAAAAGCTGGTCATTAATCATACATCCTCCCTCCCTGCTGGATCAATGATGATATCTTAACCCTTATGGTTTGTGTCTTGACAAAAAGAAAAGTTTGGCTTCATACTTCATCTTTTGCCAGGAGATGCACTTTGCAAACTTCTTTCCAAATTGCTGTAATTCCCTGTCGGATTCAAGAGAGCTCCAAGGACAGGGATTTAACCCTCCTATTATCCTCAGATATTACTAACACATTTTACCCTTGGGGTCAATCTGACCCCAGGGATATTTGCCTCCAGAAAATGATTAACATAAAATTGTTGACCAAGTCTTTGTGTCAGGCACTTTGTTTATTTGTTGAATACATAAATAACCCCTTGATAATGAAACCTATCAGTGAGTTGACCTGTTCAGCGCCACCATCAGGCCAAACTCTTAAATTAGAATTAATGTTTCTTGAAAAGTTTTCATACAAATCTTCTCAAATTTACTGACAACATTAATGAACACAAGAGTATGAACCCTGTTGGTTTTGGTGATGATATGACCTTTCCTGTAGCGCCACCATCAGGTCAAACTTTCAGTTTTAGAGTATGTGTATCTTGAAAATCTTTCATCCAAATCTTTTCTAATCTGGGGTGCACATTCATGACACATTCATGATTCATGAACCATATTGATTGATGTTGGTGACCCCCCCCTTTCCTCTCATAAACACATTAATTTACTTATTTTTATCTCCATTTTTTGTAACATATTTGTGGTTAGTCACTATAAAGTCTCACTCACCCCTCCTCTTTTGTTATCCCGGCTAGGGACCGGCAGATTTGTCATCCCAAGTACAATTTTCTTCAATCGATGGTGTTATGAAGAGCTCTAACGATGACTTGATGTCTTCAACATGGCTGATTACATATCTGGTGGGGCCTGGAACCATTTTGATAATATTAGTAGCGTTAAGTCTACCCTGCTGTTGAAGTGGGGAAAGGGACCATACTATCTTTCCATTTTGGTCCCTCTACTCACTTCAACAACAAGGTAGACGTGCTGCTAAGAGTGTGTCCCACCAGACACACAGTCAGCCATGTTGAACACATAAAGTCATTATTCGAGCTCTTCATATAACCATCAATTGAAAATATTGAACTTGAGATGATCATTTTAGAGGGGAGGCATGTGTAGTTGGAAAGACTTGGATGTGATCAACTCGCAAGCCTACATTGGCGTCCTCATTTTGGCAGGAGTTCACAAGTCAAGTTGTTTCCCACATGTCCACACCACGAGTATCTCATGGTAGTTCTCGTGGGAATAGTTGACCCCCCCCCCCCCCCCATGTATCAACTCAAAAGTATCAAATCTGCACCTGCAGGTGTGGGGATGTTAGGTCACACACACACACAGACAAGTTTTACACAGCTAAAACAGCCTGGTGTTCAGCACATTGAAAAAATATCATCATGATGATTGTATGCTTAATCAGTTGTCCACGTCAAATTAGGAAAAGTCATGAAATATGAAGCAAAAAAAAAAAGTAAACTATTATTTTTTGAATGATAAACATTGGATGGTCAAATTGACCCCAAGGATAACAGGAGGGTTAAGTTTTGTAGCTACAGGAACCACACTCTGAAGGCCCTCAGCCAATGCAATAGCCTAAGCACAACCGTTACATCACATAAACTGGAATTCAACACATTCACATGGTGCTCATTTCCCTCTGATGTCACACCCAGGGTGGGAACCTTAAATGCTGTTCCAAGATGTATAAAACGTTAGGAAAGTTATTATCATTTTGCTGCTTCAATTGATCAGCAACTTCACTGACAATAAATCGTGAAAACAAGAGGGACATCAGGTCTTATTTCATTAGCTAACGTTAGCATTCAACCACTTCCTAGCTAACAATACAGTTAGTGTTACACAATATGATAGGTAACGCGCAACTTACTAGCTATCATCAGTAATGTTAGCTAGGGATTTAAGTCTTTCCTCGAATGCAATGACAACATATTGTTAGCATTTAACAACTTCCTAGCTAACATTTCCTATATTACATTGATATTGATACATGACGGAAAAGGAAAGGTGTAAACCCCTAGCTAACATTAGCTAATGTTAGCAAAGAATTTAGGCCTTTCCTCAAATGTAATGATAACATATTGTTAGCATTTAACTACATCCTAGCTAACATTACTGTTTGATATTGATACACGAAGGAAAAGGAAAGCCGTAAATTCCTAGCTAACATGTTCGCAAGGCATTTAGGCCTTTCCTCTCAGGTAATGACAACACAATGCCAGCATTTAACCACTTCCAAACAATACTATTACTATTTGGTATTGCTATACATTGCAAAAGGAAAGTAAGCTAACATGACCGTTAACTACTGCAGGGTTAGCACAACAGCTTACTAACTAGGTTCACTGTTTTAACAATTAAACTTGACAAAAGCTAGAGAGTAAGAAAAGTGTAACTTATTTTCCTCTCGTGTTGTGTAACACTATTTAACTCTAATGCTAGCTGGGAAGTGGTTGAATGCTGTAGCTAATGAAGTAGCCAATGAATTATCAAACTGTTGTTTTAACTTAAAATATGGCCTGATGTCCCTCTGAATTTTCACTATCCACTGTCTTTTCAGTTGCTGGTTAATAGAAAAGCAATGAGAGGATAATGATTTTCCAGATTCTTTATGTTTTTGCAATTTGCAAGCCTAGAAGACAGCAGTACCACATTATAACAGTGTTTCAGCTTCCCACCCTGAGTGTTACATCAGAGGAAAATGGCCACTGTGTGAATTCGGTACACTCAGGCAATTTCAGTTCCTCAACAAGACAGAAGCCAAGGGAACACACCCCAGCTTTCAGTGCAGCTGAACAGCAGAGGCACTCAGAGACAGGCAGACGTGCAGCCACGTGATCGGCCCACTGAATGACATCACTGCAGAGAATCTAGGACAAAGAGGGAGGAGAGCCTGAGAGAGCTGGCATGCTGGGCGGGCGAATACCATCATGGCAGGTCTCAGCTGCAACATGGACACCCGGCTGATTGAAGCATCTTGTGCAGCATAAGCATGCAGCCATTTTGCATCATTTTTTATGAATCAGGTGCATTCAGTTCTGCTGAAGAGAAGAGTCTGATTTTTAAAGAATAGTTTAATCATTTTTAAAATGTTACATTAAAGTATAAATATATTCACCAGAATATTTTTAGCTCACAACGAGAATGGCTCTATATTGATTTGTAGTCTGCCACACCTTAATAATGCATGAATGCAGTCTTTACTTACTCCTCTGCATGCATAATAAATAAGCTTGGTTTGCAGTAGCCATTTAATAATGGCATTAAATGTATGCACATAATAAAATAATGCAATAAATATTTATATTGCAAAAACTCAAAGCTTAAAAAAAATCCCCATCTCATAATGATCTTGTTCCTATACTCATATCAAAATAAAAGCCCTACAATGCCGTATCTATTTAACATCAAAGCAGTACAATGCAGTATCTGATTAACATCAAAATAAAAGCCTTACAATGCAGTGATTTTCCTTTGTCATCAACAAAAGATGCCTTATAAATCAGTTATATTCCTTTAAGCTCAAAATAAAAGCCTTACAATGTAGAAATATTTATTTAACATCAAAATAAGAGCCTTACAATGTCGAAATATTTATTTAACATCAAAATAAAAGCCTTACAGTGCCGTAATATATCTTTAACATCAAAATAAAGTTATTTGCTACTTTATAGGAGCATGTTTTACAATACTAATTTCGTTCAAATTTGACTGCAAAAACACAGATTTCAATTATACTGCCAAATGTTAGTAGTAAAGCCTTTTTTTCTCTCATCAATGCACAGAAGCGAATCCCTGCCCTGCGTGTATAAATCTGAAAGCGCCGCCCTCTCATTCAGCAGTTGTTGCATCGACCCCGTTGGGTACAACACGCGACGCAAAACCCCCCCCGCTTTTAAAAAGCTTTTTTCTTCATATTTTTCTCCTCTCCCTTTTTAAACCTCAAACGAAAACATGGTAAGTTTAATATCTTCCTCTCTTCTGTCAATGTGAGATAATTTTGTGAGGTTAAACAGGAAGGTTAAGCAGCAGCCGGTGTCCCTCTGTTGTTACACGACGTCTTCCAGGGTTTTTTTTCCATCTCTGGATGATCAATTTAATAACAAGGGACACATGGTATAGCTTTATTTTGAAATAAAGTATGATTATATTTCGTAATGGAAGGAAACTATAACGTATATTTTGGCTTTTGAAACTCAGATGGTTCTGCAGCATTGGCACGGTGTGATTGTCATTGTGTAGAGATAAGAACAATGCACTGACTGGCGTTATTCAGGCTGTGTTAACAGCCAATCACAAATGGCTTTATTCACAATGCAACGGCATTATATGTGTCTATATTTTATACTTATATATAGTTTTTATCACATGTAACGTGTCAATACAAAGGCATTTTGAACACCTTGCAAATGCCCTAACCTGCGGGGAGGGGCAGACTGGGTGGGGGTGGATGGAGATTGCAGCTATCATTTTTAAAGCATTAGATTCAGGAGCAAATTTAATTGCATTCAGGATTTAAAAAATAAAAAAAACAGTGAGGCAATACGCAGCTTCCGTTTTAAACATGACGTAGTATAAATGGTTAATTTAAATAAACGGCGAACCTCTCAGTTTATTTCATCCTCATTGATTATGTAATTTGAAATAAACGCAGCTTTCTAAGATATAAAATGACTCCTTTGATATTTGGGGAAGGATGAATCGTGCATTCGCTGTGATTGTGCATCCTCCTCCTGGCACGAAAGCAAGTGGAATATTCCAGACTGCTAATGTGCACGCGCAACTGAATTTGCATTCGTGCTTATGCTTGCAAAAGAGGGAGAGTGTGGGATGAAAAGACAAGGGGACACACACACACAAAAAAATGCTGGAGGAAAGATGAGAGCAGCGTCCTGCCTCGGCGGGGGCTGCTGTCAGGCATTTCTCTCCCCTGCGGTTTGTGGTGCAGGGAGGGAGGTGCCTCCTGCTGCACTGCTGCTTTACCTCAGATAGAGGGAGCAAATGAATGGTGCCAATTATAGGATTCATTCATGTTGCAAGTGTTGTAGTGGGAGCTAGCCAGATCAGAATGTATGAATGCAGAATGAACACAAAATGAGCACAGGTAAATACTAACCTCTCTTGTGTTATTTTCTTTTCCACAGCGTGAGTGTATCTCCATCCACGTTGGTCAGGCTGGCGTCCAGATTGGTAATGCCTGCTGGGAGCTGTACTGCCTGGAACATGGGATCCAGCCGGACGGACAGATGCCCAGTGACAAGACTCTAGGAGGAGGAGATGATTCCTTCAACACCTTCTTCAGTGAGACTGGAGCTGGAAAGCACGTCCCCAGAGCTGTTTTTGTGGACCTGGAGCCCACTGTGATCGGTCAGTGTCATCACTTATGACTGAAAAATAATGTAGGGAAATGAAAGTGAAATATTTTTAAGTTGTGTACTAAACTGATTCAATGTTTGTTTTTCTGTTTTTAGATGAAGTGCGCACTGGGACCTACCGCCAGCTGTTCCACCCTGAGCAGCTGATCACTGGTAAGGAGGATGCTGCCAACAACTACGCCCGTGGACACTACACCATCGGCAAAGAGATCATTGACCTGGTGCTGGACAGGATCCGCAAACTGGTGGGTAACTTGATATCAGGACGAATCAATTACAAATTTTTCTCCAGAATGTCTGATTACATGACATAACTGTGACTAATATATAATCACTGTCTCCCTCTTTGTCCTCAGGCTGACCAGTGCACCGGCCTTCAGGGCTTCCTGGTCTTCCACAGCTTCGGAGGTGGCACCGGCTCTGGTTTCACCTCCCTGCTGATGGAGCGTCTGTCCGTCGACTACGGCAAGAAGTCCAAGCTGGAGTTCTCCATCTACCCAGCTCCCCAGGTGTCCACCGCTGTGGTGGAGCCCTACAACTCCATCCTGACCACCCACACCACCCTGGAGCACTCCGACTGTGCCTTCATGGTAGATAACGAGGCCATCTACGATATCTGCCGTAGAAACCTCGATATCGAGCGTCCCACTTACACCAACCTGAACAGGCTGATCAGTCAGATTGTTTCCTCCATCACAGCTTCCCTTCGTTTCGATGGTGCCCTCAATGTTGATCTGACAGAGTTCCAGACCAACTTGGTGCCATATCCCCGTATCCACTTCCCTCTGGCCACCTATGCCCCTGTCATCTCTGCCGAGAAGGCTTATCATGAGCAGCTCTCAGTGGCTGAGATCACCAACGCCTGCTTCGAGCCGGCCAATCAGATGGTAAAATGTGACCCTCGCCACGGCAAGTACATGGCCTGCTGCCTGCTTTTCCGTGGTGATGTGGTGCCCAAAGATGTGAATGCTGCCATCGCCACCATCAAGACCAAGCGCACCATCCAGTTTGTGGACTGGTGCCCCACTGGTTTCAAGGTTGGTATCAACTACCAGCCCCCCACTGTAGTTCCCGGTGGTGACCTGGCCAAGGTCCAGAGGGCTGTGTGCATGCTGAGCAACACCACTGCTATTGCAGAGGCCTGGGCTCGTCTCGACCACAAGTTTGACCTGATGTACGCTAAGCGTGCCTTTGTTCACTGGTATGTGGGTGAGGGTATGGAGGAGGGAGAGTTCTCCGAGGCCAGAGAGGACATGGCCGCTCTGGAGAAGGATTATGAGGAGGTTGGAGTCGACTCCATTGAGGGTGAGGGAGAGGAGGAAGGAGAGGAGTATTAAATGGAAACAGAGATATTAGTTTAACAGGAAATAATTGATTGCAATGTGTTCATAAATGCATTCCAAACAAATGTTTGTGTGTTAATTACCAGTTTGGCTGTTCAGACTTAAAAAAAACTGAAAACGTCGAGTTTGGCTCTGTTCTAAATAAATTCCTGTCACATGTGAACTGGTTTGTCTTTTTAGTTTTTAGTTATCCATACACACAACATACATACATACAGTTTATGTTTATTATCATGTTGAAGCCGAGGGTGCTCAACACCAACCCAGTTGTATATTTCTATTTAGGGACCATAATGCTGTAACCCTGATTAATATGAAAAAAATTACATATAAATGTCTCAACTGAACTCTGAAGCAGTTTAATATTAACTTTCTATATATGGCCCAGTAATCACATGACTTGTGAGGATTCTCTTCAGGGAAATGTGATCATTATCAGTCACAACAAAACGAGACTACACATCTGTACTGAGGAAAGTTTATTGGAAAAACATTCAGATTCAGTTTTGTCCAAGTGAAAGCATACATTTTTTCTACCAGATTTTCTTCAGCGGTTGGTACAAAAGATCAGAGCATGTCTAAGTTGTGATTCCAGGAAAACTTTGATTGATTTGGATCGGTTCAAATATTACACACTCATGAAGTTTGTTGTAGAAAAAAAGTAAAAAAAAAATGTATAAAAAGTTGCAAATGTTTGGTTTTGCATTGGGTTGTGTGATGACGGGGGTGGTTCACACCGGCCTTTCCTGCAGCAGAGGGCAGTTGTCGACAGCTCCCCGTCTGTTCAGGAGGTTCCAGAACATCGAGGCTCCGGAGCAGCTGTGAGCCCGGCCGGGCTGCGGGACTGCAGACGCAATGTCCTCCTTCAGAGGATCGTAGGACTTAAAGCGCCTGTTGAGCACAGCACAAAATCCAGACACACATTTTTTTATTTTCCATAAAACCCAAAGAAAAACACCAAATCTGTCTCTCAATACTTCCCTATCTGTTGCTAGGCTAGGTAGCTAGTTTGAATACCCAATTTAATTGGCTTCTATTTGAGAAAATACAGACTTTTGGTACGAGATGATTTTGTAGCCAACACCTTCCATGTGTACGTAACATAATAACCTATCAGTTCTTTTAACACTGACACGATAGCAAACTTTCCAAATCAGCGGCAGCCATCTTGGTTGTTTACAAAACGATGTGACAGTCACATTTCAAACGTGCCTCTTATTAGATAAACGTTTGTGACTGGCTTTCCTTGAATCAGTTTGGGTGGAAATAAGACTGAAAGGACGGGAGCGCCTTTTTCAGAGCAAATAAAACATGCGCTTTATGATTTGTCTGATTCCAAGTCTAGTAAATCTTCAGAATAAGTTACAGTTTGTTTGTTTCAAGCAGACACAGAGCAACATTATCATTTGCAGTTGTGTTTCTGGCCACCTGATCAATTGAGGTCTAATATTCACCTTTTTTTAACTCTGTTTTTGGTCTCCATTAACTCCTGCGGGAAAAATCTCACTCCTGACCTGCTAAACACTCCACTACACTATGTAGTTACAATATTGGTGCCAGGCAGGTAATGTGCAGTTGGCTTTAAGAGCTTCATCATTGGAAATAGCTGCCTGTTGTGACAGAAAAAGATGCTACAAGAATGGCAAAAATAAATCAAACCAGGAAAGCTGTTGTAAAACAAAGCAAGGAGCTGAAAGATGCTAAAACGATCCACAGGGTGATCATTTTCTGTGAGGTCATCAATGAGTTAAAATATGACTCTCGGGAGTATTCAGCAGCATTGCGTCGAGACTCAAAACAAACTGCATTGCTTTTGGACAACAATGGACTGATCTAGCAATAGCTGTAAATTTTAAAAGAACCAATTCATTGCTGGTTTGGGTCTTTTCAACCAGAATACAGAACAACACCAAATGTATCCTTCAATGTAAATAATTGAGATTGTGTATAATTGGTAGAGATAGTTCTTACTTGTAAGAGTATGCCACTACTCCTACTGCTAGAACGAGAAACAGGACGCCCAACACCATGGCGATGGTGCCAGAAGAGGACAGATCTGAAACTGGAACAAGGATCACACCGTGAGCGATAACGCAGAAATGTACTGTTGAACCAAATTTAAGGACTGTTATCTGGCGGTTATGTTGCATACCCAAGTCGACGTTAACTTTAGCGCTAGTGGCGGCCAAACTGACATCGTTAGCCATGGACACGTTGATGCAGTAGACACCAGAGTCGTTGAAGAAGTGACGCAGGACCAGCTGGCAGTCTCCGGAGGGCTCCACCATGTTGCACACGGTGTGAATGGGCTTCAAGCACTGCGCATCCAGAATCACGCTGCACACCTCTTTTGGAAGGCTGGAAAAAGACGCTCAAGTAAGTTTCAATAAACAATAAAACTCTTTTAAAAGGAATCTATACCTTCGGATTAACTGATATAGAGCAGGTGGACTCACCTTCCCTGGCAGGTAACGGTGATATCCAGAACATTTTTGTCCAGCTGAGGTGCAACCTTCAAGGCATTGCTCATTTGAACGATCTCTACTTTCTCAATGCCCTCTGAAAACAAAAACAAGACTTACTATCGATTGAAAGATTTTATATTATTCTTGATAAACGTAATAAAAGGTTACTCACCACACACTTCAATGCCAGTGCAGAAGGAGCCATAACGATAAATCACGCAGTCGTCGTCAGAGGTTTTGTCCGCAACATCCCTCTTAGCAACTAGGACCACTTCAGCTTTGCCTGTCAGCATCACTGCTTTCTTTCCACCTGAAGAAAAGGAGCAGGGAGTTAGTTTTCATAGTGTGAAACCCTTTTCTAGCCTTTCATTTAAATATCAAGTAAACAGAAGCAGGTTATCAGTAAACGTATACTTAAAGGGGCCGTATCTTTTAAATGGATATTCTCATATTTTCATGGGATTCACATTTTTGGGTGTTTATTGTTCACAGTGAAAAAGTGAAAACTGCATAATTCTGTGTCACATTTTTAAAAAGGTCGCCTCTGAAACGGGCCGTTCAGAACAGCTGCAGGTTTCCACGTAGAACCTCGCTTTAGCTGAAATCGAGCAATCGTCATTCACCGTCATTCACCTCAGGCAGCCTTCTTGCACTACCTTGTAGTCAATTCGTTTCTTCCTTCTGGTGATTTTGGCTCGTACATATAAGGCGAAATAACCGATCCTAGAGCAGCCATGTTTTCTACAACTTTGGAGTGACAGTGCAGTGCGGCCACTCCCCCACAGGGGATCGCACACGTGTGGGAGGGGCTATGCTGTCACTCCGAGTACTGTCAGCCAATCGTGGCTAAGGTTGAACCTTTGAATGGCAAAACGGCTTATTCGTTTCAGGAGGAATGAAATTAAAATATGTATACAATTTTTAAAATGAAACAAACTTTACCAACGTGATTCAAAAACACATTAGAATAATAGAAAATTGATTGCATAGCTAAAATACGTCCCCTTTAAGCAATACGTTTGCTTACTGTAACTTGTCTTCACTTGTATCTGGCTGTTTCTCGATCCATAGATAAATTAAAAGGATTAAGAAAATGTGAGCAGTCCAATCTGAGTCAGCAGGCAAATCTGAATTTAAATGAAGGAGGACAATAGAGTGACTCATTTTGAATTAAACTTGCTCTGCTTGTTTCAAACAATGGCAGCGCTTCTTTAAAGATTTACATCTTATTTACATGTTAGGAAATTCGCTGGTGCTTTTATCTGGTTGGTCTGGCAGTTGATTGGCTGATATTTTTAACTTTAGAGGGGCATATTGGTGCTGTTCAAGGGAACAAGGGATCATGTGGTAAATATATACTCAAAATATATTAAAGCAAATATAAAATGTTACCTGCTACAAGCCTGGTCTGTGCTTCACGGTCAGCTGCTGGTAGGCCTTGGCTGACAGGCGAGGGAGTCTTGGCCACTGGTGGAGCTTCCTGAGCAGGCTGAGCGTTGGAGGCAGTGGAGGCCTCGTCCTCAGTGTTGTCCTCCTCTGTGTCCGAAGGAACCATGTTGACACTCAGACTGGCTGACTTGGTGGTAACCATTATGGGGACCGCAGACATCAGCGCCGGAGCTTTCACTACGCAAAGGGAAGATTGTTGAGTTAGTGGATCTGAGTTACCGTACATGGGCTACAAAAGTATATAATCTTTTGATTAATTGTTGGACATTTTAGGAAACACCCATATTTGCTTTCCTACCAAGATGTATGAAGCTAGATTCAGCAGCCAGTTAGCTTAGCTTAGCATTAAGACTGAAAACAGGGAGAAACAGCTAACCAGGCTCTATGGAAAGGTGACAAATTTTGGCTACCAGCAACTCACTGGCTAATTGTACATAAAACATGTTAGATGTGTATTTTTTTTTATCAATACAAAGCCCTTGATGTATAAATGCTAAAACCTAAAGCTAGGTTTAACTTTGCAATAGCTTAAAAGTAAAAGCACTGGAACAGGTTTTTCTAACGATAAGAGAAAACATGATGTAACATCTGTAATGCATGAGATTATAGGGCCTATGGATTATATGACTGTTATGACCATACAAGGTAAAATACTAAGAACTGTAATTTCAATTACAGCCAGTTAGCTTAGCTTAGCATAAAGACTGAAAACAGGGAGAAACAGCTAGCAAGACTCTGTCAAAAGATAACATTTGACTCAGCATCAGCATCTCTTATATTACATATAGTACATGTCATAGCTCCTTATTTAATCAGTACATCAGTTTTTACATCAGCCCTTGATGTAAAAAAGCTAACAGCTAAAGCTAGGTTAAACTTTGTAATATCTTAGAAAACACAAAGATACTGCCTGTAATGCATGCAATCAATGTGACTGTTGTTGCAATACAAGGTGAAACACTCAGAACGCCATTATATTCAATTAGCTTAGCTTAGCATAAAGACTGAACTAGCCAGGCTTTGTCAAAGAGTAACATAATTTGGCTGCTAACACAAAAATAACTCATTTTATATAAACGCACATCTACTTTTTTAATCAGTAAAAAGCCCTCAATGTAAAAATGCTAAAAGCTAAAGCTAGGTTTGACTCTGCAATAGCTTAGATATAAAAGCACTAGGAAAGGTTTTGCTAACGAAATGAGAAAACACAAACTGTCTGTAATGCATTTGATCAATACGACTGTTATGGCCATACAAGGTAAAATACTCAGAACACTTTAGTGTAAACTCAATTATAGCCAATTAGCTTACCTTAGCATAGAGAAACAACAAGCCATGCTTTGTCAAAAGGTAAATAACATTCGGCTACTAACACCTATAAAACTAACTAATAAACTAATAACTATTTATACTGTATATAAAACACATTATATCATTTAATCAGTACAAAACCCTTCGTGTAAAAATGCTAAAAGCTAAAGCCAGGTTTAACTTTGCATTAGCTTAAAAATAGCTTTTGCTAAAGGTAAAAAGATATTATATTTCTTATAAAGTAAGAATATACAGTAATTTTATACTAAACAAACATTAAGGAAAAGTCAGGTCTCATATTTATTTAGGTTATATAAAGTTATAGCATTGCAAACAGTCAAAACTGCTGCCTTTGTAGTTCTAGTTTTAAGCTAATTAGGTAGCCTGTATTGTTTGCATATTAACCATCTTACTTTAGTGTGTTAGCATGCTAATCCAATTAGCAGTAAACCCTAAATCTTTACTAACAACTCTAATGCTAATCAACATAAATGTAATAAATAGATGTGTACAACTTGATGTTTTATACAGGGTTAGGCACCCTGACTTCAGCATCTGTGTCTCACCTGTGGTGCCCTGATCAGCAGGTGGAGCCGGGGCGTTGGTCGGGCTCTCAATCGGGTCGCAGGCCCTGTCTGGGATCATCGCCTGGATCACCACCTGAGGCTTGAAATGTCCGGTGCTGACGTAGGTGTGAGTGACGGTCAGCTCTCTGGATATGAGCGCTCCGCTCTCATCCCCAAAGTCCCAGTTGAAGGTGATGTCTGCGTTGCTGAGGTACCCGCTGGGGTCGTGGAGGCTGATGGTGAAGGCGATGGCTCGGTTCTGGACGAAGCGCATGTCTCCGGCCACGATGTCGTTCACTTGGTCGAGGGAGACGGCGAAGGGGATTTGATCTGAGGAGAACACAAAATAATGACGGATAAATACAGGTTATTGTACAATAATAAGTATGTTCAGGAAGTATGGAGGACAGGGACAGTGATATTTATTTTTGCTGGTGTTTTTCCAACCCATTTAACCTTCCCTTGTGAATTTAGATGCAAACCAAGGATTTGTGGCCAATTATGGAGCTAAATGTTGTCATATTTAGTGGATATTTCTTATTCCAGATTTCATTGTGTTGCATGTCTTATGTTGTCATGTCTTCTTCTATGTTGCAAGTATGGTGCAATTAGTACCTGAGACAGTTTTATACAGTCCCTAACGTACCAGTGATGGAGAACTGAGTGGAGGCGTATCCCAGAGGAATGAACTTCTCCTTGCTCCTGAAGTGGTAGATCACGATGTCCACGATGTAGGAGCCCAGCGGGATGTCGTCTGTGCTGATGGTCAGGGAGGAGGAGGGACCGTCTGCCACCTGCCAGTACTGACCTGCAAGATGATACACAGCCATGTGAGATACTCTTCAATTATCCATGAATTATTTAAATCTAATTCAAAGTAATCTTTTTGTTCGACACATTCAGGGTTTGGACTTGCTTGCTTTAAAAGAAGGTATGAAAGCTAACATGAGTGCGCTTGTAAAAAGACGGATTAAACTCACAGGATTATTATATAAAGTTATTGATTTCTTACTAAGGCACTTTGTAATCTTGTGCTTTAAGTTCTGAAAGATGTAATCCCAAAACTTTAAAGCCTAAAAGATTTCTTACACATTTAGGGAAAAGTCAGTAACATAATCTGATCATATGATGAGGCTCATATTTAATCCACCCTGGGTCATATTTCAAGACCCGACACGCGCCTGAGGAAACTCAGTGACCCTTAAAAAATACATAATTAATACAGTTCAACAACTCCGCTCACCCCAGGTTTTCCAGACAAACACATAGGCCGGCTTCTTGTCCTTCTTAATTGGTGTCCCATCGGGGAAAACAGCCTCCCAGTCCGCGTTCGGGGTTGGGTGTACTGGCTCAGACTCGTGGTACTTTGTTCCTGTAGCAAAACAGAGCGGTGCGACTGTTAGAGATGGTGACAAAGAGATGTAAACAAGTCCAAGAGTCTACAGCTATGCTAGAAGTGAAGTCAATGTGGCAGTTTTTAAAACCTGCATTCTTTCTAATGGCCAGCAGGTTGCAAAAAGTGTGATCTTATATAGGTCTATGAGAAAAATGACTATACTTCTCTCATTTCTAAATATGGGTTCATTCTCATATTTGCAAGGTTTAAATCTCCAATACAACATGATTAATATCCTAAATATCCACTAACCAATGGGTGATATAGCTGTAGCTAGGTCCACTTCTTATACAGCCAGTATGCACTAAGCTGAATGCTAAAGTCAGTATGCTAACATGCTAACAATGACAATGCAAACATGCACATTTTGAGCAGGTTTACCATCTTAGTTTAGCATGCTAACATTTGCTGTAAACCACTAAACACTAATTGCAGCTGAGTTTAGGTTTGTTGGTAATATTTTGACCTGAGTGGAGCTTAGTGGAAAAGTCAGGAGGTCCACTAAAACATTACCATTTATCCTGAGGGGGACATGAACGACTGTGCTAAATGTTACTCCATCCGTCCCATATTTTTACCAATAACACAAATATTTGCCTCATGGTGCCCCTAGAGTAAAAGGTCAGGGAATCACCAGAACCCTCAGGTTTTATCCTCTGGGGGACGCGAATGGCTGCACCAAATTTCACGTCAATCCATCCAATTATTGTTGAGATATTGTTCGAAGTAGTTGGCAATGTGTTTGTACAAACAGTGTGTTACCATTGACTGTGCAGTCTTCAGCCCAAACAACTTCTCCATCTGGCAGCACCTTCTGGTTCTTTGGGAACTCCAACTCTATGGTGAAGGTAACTTTGGCTCCAGTCAGAGTTGGTGAATCGTTGCCCACATTGAAAGTCACTCTTCCACCTGAAAGAAGAAGAAAAAACAACAAAGGTTCATGTCTGTGGCTCCTTGAAATATGACAATTTTAATAGGAATAAGTGAATACTCTCATTCCCCATCTACCCCAAACCACCCCAAAGTATTTATAAAAGAAATTAATATAATATGGGAATCTTACTTTATGATTTCTCCATCAATATTCCAACAGACGTACCTTTCCATGCATCTTTGTATCTAGGATCTCCATCTTTCCAGATTGGGTACATCTTATTGTTCCATGATGGGTAGCGAGTGAAACGGTTTTTAGGCTCTGAAACACCAAAATTACATTATATATACACATTATATTGGAAAAACATTGTCAGCACATGTCCTCCAAACACAGATTTTTCTGCAATGCTTTTTATAGAAGTCAAATTCCCCAAAAATCTCCAAAATATTCCTGGATAGATCCTTTAAATTTGGGTCTAGTTGTAAATCTTGAGAGTACAACAGGTAAGGTGAAGACACATAAACATACACTAACACACATGTGTGGAGACTCAGGATTTACTAAGGTTTAAATTAAGCTTTACCCCTTAAGGAACTTCTTGTTCTTGTTTTAATTATATCATACGTAGGTGAATGTGACTGAAGATGCCCACCGGAGCCCAAGATAATTCTCTCATCCCTCCAATCCCTCTCATGTGATGCTCAGCTGACTGGTGTGCATGAATGTATCACAGATTAACTGTCACAGGGCTGGATTAAACAACGCAGCGAATTATCAGATACATCTGACTTTTTACTGCAGCCTGATTTACATTGGTTTAATCTCTGCTTCTTCACTTCTTTCAGGGTTTAAGGACATGATGTTTCCTTTCTGCCATTGCTAAAGTTGAAAACAAATGGTAAAATCCCTGCAAGGTAACTCAGTGTGGATGTTTTTAAATGGGTTTCTTGGTTTTTTAAGATGTCATTTTTTACCTCTCTATATTTCTGTTTGTTAAAGATACGTTCACATGTTTAAATTCTCCATGCGAGCCCAGAGGACATCCCTTCTTAGAGTGATACACAGAATTTACTCTGTTACATTCTCATGAACTCTTTCATTGTGCTACAAATATAAGCCTGTGTGGTGTTACAAAACAGACTTCAAAAATGTGAACTTATCCATACGCTTAACCTTTTAACTTCAAATACAAAAAGATTAAGATATATAGTCCGGGCTTTGCTTTCCAAAGGTCACATTCTGTGTCGTTACACTCATGCATGGTCGAGTAAAGAGGTCATGGGAAAAAAACTGGAAACTGGACCTTTGTGTAAACTCGGATCTTATAGAACCAAACATGTACAGTCATTGTTTATAATTTCTTTGTTAGGAAAAGTACTTTTTTTACTCTTCGTATACTTTGCACTTGATTGAAATGAAGGTACCGATCTTTCATTGAGATATCGATTAATAAATATATATTGATCTGTGAGCCAGTGGATTAAAACCTTTTCTGGCCCCTCGCAGAATAACACCCTCATGCTTTACTTTCTCTCACATGTTTTGGATTATTATGGCAGCTCTTTTTATTTTAAATACACATATATTTTTTATTTTCTTCAATTTGCCTTGACATTATTATATTTTCCTCTTTTTTAAATCCCTTTTTTGTTGGACAAATTCCTTCTATGTGAAAACCTTGTAGTTAATAAACCTAATTCTGATTCTGTAGTTAGTATAACTTCTCATCATAACACTAACGCTCCTTCATTCTCATATATAAAGTGATGTTTTTGTCATCTTGTCATGTTTTAGAAAACAGTACGTTCACCCATGTGTTGCATTTAATTACAAATTGGAACTTTCTAATTTAATGCTGCTTTATTTTTATACTTTACTGCAATTCTGAGGGAAATATTGTGTTCTTTTACTTTGACTGCTTTAGTTATAGTTTTTACATACAAATCAAAAAGCGTCTAAAAATAATATATGCTGCATTGTTAAAGGAGTTAAAATTTGCCTCTGGACAAAATACAGCAGTAAAATGCTTCTTACATCAGTGGTAATAATACAATCATTTTATATATAACACAAAACACTCACAAGTGCCACTATCCAACATTATGAGTACTTTTAATTTTGCTAATCTAACTTAAAAATAATTCAAAGCATTTTACTTTTAATGGAGTACTTCTGTTATGTCATATTGCAAGTTCTACTTAAGAAAGGATCTGAATACTTCCTGCACCACTGTTGGAAATACTTTCAATTCAGATTTCAGACTTATTCCATCTTCAAGTTTAAAGACGCTCAGTCTGAGTATCAAAATCTTATTTAAATGCTGTGAAGCATTCCTGTAACTCCTCAGCTTAACTCTGAAATACTTTGTCGGCTTTAATTAAGATTAAAGAGTTTAAATGATATCTGAAGCTGCAGCCTCTTTAGTTTCTCGAATGTTACAATGTTACAATTTCATTTGAGAGTACATGAGCGTTAACACAACACCAGCAACAATCAAGACAGGAGGAAACAAAGTCAGTAAGTGCCAACAAACAGCTTCAAGTGCGACCGGACACTGGAGCCGACAGGCTGAGCACGGGCACAGAAGTTAAACCTAAAATTCAGTTTAAGAAGAATTCTCTCCACTTACTTGCTGCCGTCTGTGAAGCTGCAGCCAGCAACACCAACAGAACAACAGACGTCCACATTGTCAGTGCACCTCTTCTTGAAGAAAAAAATCCCTTTTGTGAGCACCAGGCAACAGAGAACCGGCTTTATAAACTCCCTGACGTTTGACCTCACAATGTGCATGAGACACGAAACGCCCCCTACAGAGCCCTGCAGACAGACCCTTACTTGAGTGAGATTTAGGGGGCTCCTGGACTAATTGCAATTTGTGTATTTACAGTAGAAGCACGCCTCTGGGATTACGGTCACACATACAGCAGACAAAGCAGCTCATAGTCACGTAAGATATGCAAAACTACAAATGTTCTTCTTGCATGGTAACAGAGGGGATCACGAGAAGAGCTCGAGTGTGCATTAATCGAACAAAAGAAATAACTTATCCTGTAAGTATGAACTGTATTAAGTTGCACTCATTGACACTCGTATAAATATAGTGTTGGAATGTAGCTAGTACATTTACTCAACTTCTGCTCTTAAACTTTAAAGGTCCCACCTGCTTCATCTCAGAGGGGAACATATTTTAACGAACAGTTTATTCTTTACAGTTAGAGTTGCTGTTAAATAACTTAAATACAAAATAGATGAGATCAAGAAATATAATGCTATTAACCCTCCTAAAGGAGTTTTAAATTGATCATGAATCAGTCTCTAATGCTTCTATATGACCCACAAACGCAAATAAGATCATCAGTTACAAGGTGACTACGTGGTTACAGTTAACTTAATGCATGTCACCTCTGACACGGGGTCGGATTATAACAAAGCGATTTACAGCACGCAGAACAAAAGAGCCTATGTTTACATTTTTTACATTACATACACAGTGAAAGGAAGCAGGAGGATATTCTCCTTTAGAGAATTAAGTACAGGATAGGATCAGCAACCAGCTAAGACGTAGCTGCTAAGTCCTTTTTCGCACTTCATAATTCAGTATTTTACAGAACAGAATTATGAACACAGATAATGCATGTCTTTTACCACTGCCTTTTTTCTTACTATTGCATATTTTGTTCATTTAGCTTCCATTGATAAGTATGATTATTTTGTTAATTTACCATTCACCACTGTCCTCTGAAGTCACACTCAGAGTGAGAAGCTAAAATGCTGTGAAAACGTCACACCGCTGTATTTCAGGCTGTAAGTCATATCAATAGATCACATCACACCAGTGCTGGCTTCCTGTCACTTTCAGAATCCAGTTTAAGATTTTATCACTTGTTTTTAAAAGTTTAAACGGGCGGGCACCAACCTACGTATCTGAGTTCTTACACCATCATGCTCCAGTCAGAGCACTCAGGCCAAGACATCAGAATGATCAGATCAGAACAGAACATGTTCAGAATCAGGGTTTATTGCCGAGTTTGTTTACACATACAAGGTATTTGTTTTGGTGGTTTTGGTTTTCACATCAGATGCTCTTGGATGCTCCAAGATCCAGGCTCAAAACCAGAAGAGGCAGAGCCTTTGCGGTGGCTGCTCCTAACCTGTGGAGCAGTCTACCTGTCAATATCAGAACCGCCCAGACCCTTGAAAGTTTTGAATCCTTGCTTAAGACCCGCCTCTTTGCGTTGCCTTTTAATTCTATTTAATTTATTTCATTGTTCATTTTACTTATATTGGATCTTTTATTTGATATTGTGTTTTAAGCCTGTACAGCACTTTGGTCAACCGTGGTTGTTTTAAAGTCGAGGTGAAATGTAAAATGTAATTTTAATCCTTTTAGGTCACATCCCCGTTAATGTTGTGCATCTATTTGACAATAAAGGCAAAAAAAATACAGAAAATCCATTTCTTCGTATTCTTATATCAAAATCTGATCATTTTTTCTTCCGGTAAAACTAAATTTCACGCGTGCTTACGTAAGTTAGCACCAAACAATTTCAACCAATCAATCTGCAACATTTAGCCGCAGAGCACCAAGAATGCTCGGTCGGTTAGCTAGCTACTGCGCTGTGGAGAACGTCTGTCTACGCCCACTTCTCAACGCTCAAATCAAATCCCTCTAATGATATGTCCCAATATTTCACCATTTGATAAATGAGAACTCAAAAGACAATTTAATGCTAACGTTAGCTGTTGCTGAGCGTAGCTAAAGGGTTATCGAATACGATTTTTTAATCTTGAAATATGATCCGATTTCTTTCTAGACTTTCACTGTTCATATTTTTTTCAGCTTCAGTTCAGTTTGTTTGTTAGCTTGTTAGCATTGCTGTGCTTTTGGCTGCTTGTTGTCTTCTTTCTGTAAATGTTTGGCATCAGCTCATTGGTTTTAAAACATCAGGCCAAATGACTATAGGTGAAAATCCTCCTGGCTAACACTGGCACAGTTATAGAAAAGTTGACAAATAAATTAAAAGGAAGTAATTTACATTTAAAGACATGATTATATAAGCATCAATAGGTGTTTTATCAGCAGCAGAGTAAACATTTTTACAATAGAGCCAACATTGTGTTATCATTATGTCTTGACCTGATTTGGTGATATTGCAGCTCATCTGTTATTACAATAAAAAAGTGCCCAAATGTAAAAATTTGTTTCATAAAAATAGAAATTAAAGCTCGTTACAAAACAATAGGATTATTGACGGTTACAGTGACATGCAATTTAGAGCCAATTCAGCCGAGCATGTGCCTTCAAACACAACATGAGTAGTCACTTAAATCTGCTAAAGTCATTTGACTCATTTTTGGCTGCCTCTCTAATTATTCCAAACTGTGTGGATTATCTCAGAAATTCATGTTGTTACTGATGATAATCTGCCGTCAAATCCAA
Organism: Semicossyphus pulcher; assembly: GCF_022749685.1. Classification (NCBI taxonomy): domain Eukaryota; kingdom Metazoa; phylum Chordata; class Actinopteri; order Labriformes; family Labridae; genus Semicossyphus; species Semicossyphus pulcher. Next base: position 28,774,475 of record NW_027211637.1, read on the forward strand.
CTTCCTCATGGTAAACTTCTTTATATTAGTATTAGTTATATTACCTGTAAATGAACTGTATTTAAATGCATTGCTGTGATAAAATATAATGTCTTAAACACTAAACTGTACATGGAAGTTGTTACTTTCTGTGTCATTAGAACAACAGAGGTCACTCAGGCTGCTAAGAGAGGCCGTGCTCCGGGGGGAAACGGGAGGAATGCAACGATAATGAGGATTATTGAAACTCTTGTGACTCCCTAAATTCATCCGGCTTTGTCCTCGTACCCCAAGTACTATGAAGTGACTTTGTTAAAAGATTTTTTGTCTCCTTATCATATGCCAAAATGTGACACTGTTTAAACCTCTTTTTTTTTAAACAAAGTAAGCATTCACAGTAAATCCCTCTAAACCCTGTTTCATCTGTTGTTACCACGGACCCCTTAAATCCCTTTAGACCTCAACATGTTTGCACCGACCCCACAACAGGAAAGTAGCGCAAGCATGAGTGTTGCAACAAGTCATCCTAGTACAGTGAAAAAGACTGCGTCAGATAATGTGATAATAAACTAAACTGGAGAAAGTTTTAAGTCTGAGTAGACAAAACATTTAATTAATGTCTGATTTATTGGGAAACAAAAACATTCATGTGATAAGGCAGGAGTTAGATGCTCATATCTCATCCTTTAGTCAGGAGACAGTTAGCTTAGCATAAAGACTGGAAATGGGGGGAAACGGCTAGCTCGGCTCTGTTCAAAAGTACAAGATGGCATGAAAATGGCCGAGAGACTAAATAAAAAGTAGAAGTAAGACAAACATCTATGAAACCCTTATAGGAAGTCCTGAGATTAAGTTAAAAAGAGCAATGTTTTTATACTTATTTAAGGTGTTTTAGGTCTTATAAAAGTGCTGAAACACGTTAGTTCTACAATCTGTTAGTCTAACTTAATCAAATAAAAAAAGAGGGAAAATGGAAGAATAAATGTTAACATGGTGGGTACGGGACAAAGCAGGAAAGGACCCAAATGCAGACAACCAACCGGCCAGGAAAAAATTGTTCAGGTGTTAATGAAAAAGTTAAGGTTAAAAATACATAAGCTTACTGTGAAAGGTTGAATGTCCAAACAGAAGTGAGTACACATACTGGATCAGGTACTGGTTCCAGGTTTCAAGGCAAAGAATTCAGGGTTCAAATAACAGGATTCCAGTCTGGAAAGCAAAGGATTATGCATCATTGATTGATACAACGGCCATTTTCTTTTCATGTCATGGTCAGGCTGGTAAGCTTAAATAATTTTATAATGTTGTACTGCTGTATTCTAGGTTGCAAATTATGTAAATGTAGATAAACTGACGATTCATTATCATTTTACTTATTTCCAACTGATTAGCAACTGAAAAGACAGGCAGTGGTAAATTATGCCATATTTCATGACAAAACAACATATCTGATAATCCATTTGCTAACGTTAGCATTCAACAACTTACTAGCAAACATTACCGTTCAATAGTGTTACACGATATCAGGCTAAAGGCCTACATTTCTTGCTGAACCTCACGCCTGCGATGTGTCAGTTTGTCCAGCAGACGGCGCTGTGAAATAACTGCGTCAGTGTGAAGGCACTCACTCAGAAGTACAGACGCTCAACTTTGATTGGAGGAAGTAGTTCATCAACAAAGAAAGATGGCCGAAGTAATAGAGCTGCAGAAACTGAAGGTTGGTGGAGCCTTAAATATTTATTTATTACGTACATTAGGCGCATTTATGAGCAATAATTATACTTAAACGGTTATAAGTGTGGACGCCATTGAGCGGGCTAACGGATAACTGAACGGGTTGAAGAAATAAATGTGTCCGCCGGGTGTGAAGCTAACAACCGCCGTGTATTCACGTTGTTCATTCAACGATGCTAACCGTAACGAGATAAGTAATAATAAGTAATAGTAACACTAATAAAAATGTTAACTTTAGGATAATAGGCAGTTGAGATAAGTTTGTACTTAGGGTTCTTACTGTTATAAACACAGTGCCTACTTAATTTAACCAATTAAGTTTTACGTTTATCTTTTTTTTTTAACTCGTGTTAGCCAAACATTAGCTCCTCCGTTAAAACTCTATTTCACTCGTGTGTTTCCAAGCAGCTCAACTCACTAGCTGTTCGGATAACTGCACATTCTCCACTAAAAAATAAGTGGGATTTCGGCTGTTTTCAGTGAGCCATGTCATTTTTTTTTTAAATAAATGCCCGCTTTTTCGGCTCCCAAACGGTTCTTTATTGACTAACACTTCCGGATTGTTTTGACGTATGATGATTCATCGTATTATGTAATTATAATGAAGACAAATTGGGATATATCAACCATCCCAGTTGTGTAAAAAAATAATACTCTACTAAATAAGGTAGTTAATACATAAAAACAGAACTCTGAACGAATATATTTAATTGTATTGTATGAGAGAACATTAAAAGATATATTTCATATCATGATCTCGTTTAGTCGGCAGCAATAATCCACAGACCTCACTGAAACCACTTTATACCAATCAAACTAAATTGTCTTAACGTAAAGCTTTAACAATGAGGAAAAGTTAGTGTGCCTTGCAGTAAAATCTTCTGTTCCTCTTCCAGCTTGCTGAGCTGAGGCAGGAGTGCGAGGCCCGAGGTCTGGAAACCAAGGGAAACAAAGGAGAACTTATTGCCCGACTGCAAGCATATCTGGAGGAGCACGGTAAGACAATTTAAGCCTTGTTGTAGTCACAGGTTCACGTTATGAGTTGTTTCTACATTTTTTAGTATATGAGATGCTTCTAGCATTTGATATGTAAAGAGACGGTTTGTCCTGTGTGTGAATTCTAAATCGAAATGAAGTCTGTGATTGCTCTGTACAACTCATTCTCTCTTTCTGTATTCTCATATTGTATATTATATCATATTCGCAACAGAGGAAGATGTGGACGTAGATGATGTGCTGGCAGAGGACACAGAGGTAATATGTTTTTTTTTACCCCATAATATGCACTTTGACTTCTGTTCAGAACTCATTACGCCAAATTCAGAAGTGTGAGAAATGTTTTCATTTTCTATTTAGGACTTCCCTAAAGTTGAGAGTGCCAACAATGTGAAAGACATCAAAGATTCTGAGCCCACTGAGGACGAGGAGTAAGTATATCGTTTTTCAGTCTTGATGGTTTTCAAACAAACAAGTGTAATTAGGGAGTCTCTGAGGTGCTGACAGAGGTATTTTCTAAACTTTGTAATGAGCTAGGCTAGCACTTTTCCATCGACTTCCATATTTATACCAAGATAAGCTAACCATCTTCCAACTCTTGTTCTATACAAAGTATATAGAGATGAGAACACTGTTGGTCTTTTTTTAATCTCACTTTCTGCCAAACTTAATTATATTTCCCAAAATGCCGCATTGTTCCTTTAATAAATTTGGGGTAGTGAAATGCCCAGACTATAAGCATTAATTTTGAACGTAGACTGGGCAAGGGCTATTTGGCTTATTGGTTATAAAAGGGGATGTTGCTGGTCATACGATTTGGTGTAGAAATGTCCCACATTGATAAACGCTAGTGTTTAATTGGTCCTTACTTTTCACCGATGGGGGGTAATCCATCTTTGGGTCATGCCACTAATTTACTTGTTTCTCTTTCAGACCTGCTGATAAGAAGGTGGTGAAAATAACTCCTCCATCATCTGCCACTGAAGTAAGTACGACATGTTTGAATGCACTGATAATTCAACAAAAGGGTTTTGTAATACACTTAAAATGGCTGTTACATGTGGAATTGATATGTGAGCTCTCAAAACATGCATAAACAAGATGTTAAACCCTTTTCCAACAGTCACATTATAGTAAAATAAATTCCTTTTACATTAGCAAATATTCATCATGAAAACAAACAGCTCTTTAAGCAGCAGCATGTGTCCTGATTCGCTCGTCTTCTTTCACCTTCTGTTGAGCAGAGACTACAGAAGAGAGCTGAACGTTTCAACCTGCCTGCAACAGCTGAGAGCAAAAAGGCCATCCGTGCAGCAAGGTAAGACTACCGGGACTAATCCAGGGGCATCTTTTAAAGACTCGTACAGCTTGTTAATACAATTGCTGCATTTTATTTTGTTTTGGCCATCCTTCCTACGAGTCTACATTCGTAAAAAGAACAAATACAAGCAGTCAGATCACAAGTTGTTATGAACTGGATTTATTCTTGTGTAAAGTCTGAAAGTATACATCCATGTTAAAATGATTGTTTCTTTCTGTAACGTTTCTTCAGGTTTGGCGGGGCCGCCGAGGCTTCCAGTCCCTCTTCAGGTCTGTTGTCTCTCTTTGTTTACTTGAATGTTTAGCGAACAACTTGAAAATTATTACTTTCTAAGATTACATTTCTCTTTTGGCTTGTAAAGACATAATGTACCTAAGAGTTAGCAGTCTAAGTGGGTAAGCAGGTTTTCAGAAGTCTGTTCAAAAGCCCTGTATTTATGGGTTTAAAAGATACAGGAGTAGTGTGTCCGTCTGGCATAAGCATAGACAAAGTTATGCATTTACATTTTTTACATTTCAAGTTTAAAGGACTATTTGTTTTCTATAATCTGCTTATAACCCCAACATTGTCTTCATCTGTCTCCCAACAGGTGTCGTGAACAGCAAAGCTCCTGTAAGTTGTAACTAATATGTTGATCTGAAGTTTTAATTTGTCCTGTCAATGAGAAGATGTTAATTTGGATGTTTTTGTTTCTCATGAAGGTGAACGTCGATCAGCTGAAGAAGAGAGCAGAAAGATTCGGCATGAACGTTTCATCGGTTTCACAGAAGGTGACTAAAAGCTTTTCTCCACACAGATATTTATGGTGTAACTAAGGTTTTATTGTTTGGATCTATTGTTCTGCCTGGAGTCTGGCATCAAAGTGATCCTGACATGTTTTTTTTTCCAGATTGAGGAGGATGAAAAGCTGAAAAAGAGGAAGGAGAGGTTTGGAGCCTTAACAAGTGCAGGTTCAGCTGGAGGGGCTGATACTGATGTAGGTTTTGTTTTTCCAATTTCTTGCATTTTTGTTGTTTGATTCATTCAGTAATGCATTAAGCTTAACATAGAGGAGCAAAGGGATTGATATAAGAGTAAGTGTTTTAATCTTTCCCGTCTCTTTTTCTCCAGGCAAAGAAACTGAAACGTGCTGAAAGATTTGGAAATGTTTGAAGGACGTTTGAGAGGTTTCTTTTTTTTTTTTTTTATGTAAATCATTTTCATGGCTGCACAACGAATATTCCGGGTTGACGACAGGGGTCACTAATCTTTACTAATTCCTGCAAAACAAAAGTACAATTAAATACAAAGAAAATATATGGGCGAGTAAGATCATTTAAATCGATTGGGGAAAATAGTTTGTTAAATATTGTAAATTAGAAATACATTTGATTAACCTTCCTATTTTTTATTTGCTGGAACACCGTTTTTTCAGTCCTGGAAACCGCCAAGCATGTTTTTCATTAATTTCATATTTTATTGTTCTTTCATCAAGTGTTCATCTTACAAGCATCATTATTTTTTTGTTGCACTTTCTCAAAGCTGCATTGAAGACTATTTTAATCACTGCTGCAGCTGATTCACAGTAAAAGCCTTCCGTTTGTTCCCCTCTATGTCTCAGATGATTAATACCTGTATGATGTGTGTGATTTTGTTTGTGCATCACTTTGAACAGACTGTTAAAAATCAATGCAAAGACATACAATTCTGAAACCAGTGGAGCTCTCAGTTGTTTCTCCTTCGTTGTGCTTGAACATATTCCTACCCAGCATCTAAAAGTGTCCTCGTTATTATAAAGCAATAAGGAAAATAAAAAAATTTGGCCGTGGAAACAGAAAATGTGTAATACATGTGGACAAGGATTGATAAAACAACAGATGTAAAGTTAAACAAGAAAAATATGAATGTTTATGGTAGATAAAGATGTAAAGAAAATCTTCATTAAACTGGACATAATCTTTTTAAATGATTACGCTCACTTATTGGTATTTACTGTGTGTATTTAATTGTACGGTTGATTTATCAGACAGCCTGTTATTTTCTTTGTAGTATTTCATTGGAACACTGCTTCAGTTTTCTGTCCATTTTATAACGTTTTGTGGTTTAAAATAAATTGTTTTCAATTTTTGGTACCTGCTTTGTTTGATTAATGTGTGTGTTGTTTTTTTGCAAATTATTTGTATTTTCTTTAATACTGCGGCTCTCTCATGTAGACAGCGATACAACCTTTGATTAACGTGTGATTAAAGCACTTTCAGGTAGTTCATAAGAAACATTTTTAATTTCATTTTTGTAAGAAGTTAAATTTCAGTTTTGACCCCAAACTTGATCAAATATCAATTTTAATGCATTAACTTAATAACAATAAAAAACATGATGGAAATAGAAATACACCAGGGTAAAGAGGAAATAAACAGATTATTAACCAATATAATTATCACACGAAATGATTAGAAATTTAGATACTTTTAAAAAGTTTTATATTGCAATTTGGTTTTTAGTTAAATGTATTTTTTTGGGGGGCGAGTTGTTCAAAGGTCATAGATACAATTATAAAATACTATTTTGTTTCATATTGCAAAGAGAAAAGGCATTTCTTAATGCAAGAATGAAAGTATACTGTACATGCAAATGTATCTAGAGACTTAACGCCCAAAAATAACGTTAAAGGGACAGCTTAGATATTACATTTATTTTAAGAGCAACAGGCATATTAATTAAAAATTATAAACCTTTTATCAATGATGACCTATTATAAGGTACATTTTAAGATTCTGAAAGAGATATATCCCTTGCATTGGATTTGACATTGGTAAATTCCAAATTGGTTTCTAAAAATAAAATGCAGTTTAGAGTTTCATAAATAGGCTACTTAATCTGCTTGTTCTTAATCTTCAGAGACCCCTGGTGGTAGTGTTGGGTGAGGAAACAGGGTCAAACCAGTTCAAAAGAAGGGGAGCGACCACATTTGGCTTCTAACGCCAATCACCAAGTCAGGTGCCAACATTTTCTTCGGCTTTTCGAGTTGTTCCGACGTAAGGGAGCCTTCACGTTACCGAGTCGAGAGCTCATTTTTACGATTTTTCTGACAGCACGTGAATGCAGGATTAAATGTAGTATTTATATGGGGGTGATTTAGTGACATCTGCTGGCCACTACGTTGCCACTGCTGGCCATCGACGTTACTACACGGTATGACGTAGGTTCCTGTGACGCGCAGAAATTTTAAACTATCGTCCTTCTCAGTGATGGCGGCTTCGTTTCGTTCTCTCCCTGCAAGCTGTAACAACAAATGGTACTACTCAAGACAGCAGATCGACAACAACCCATCTCGGCGAGCGGGACTTGATCCTGACAAGGAACTGTCCTACAGACAACAGGCAGCGAACCTGCTCCAGGACATGGGACAGCGGCTCAATGTGTATCTTTTGTCGAGGGACGATATGCGTCTCACCTAGCCAACATTAGCTTGTTAGCTAGCCCAGTTTAGCTTCTGCTGAAGCCGGTTCACACGAGACCACGACTGGTGTTTGTTTTTGTGTTTAGTTCGCAGGCATTTTGTCTGTTTTTATTCTCTACATTTGTTTCACGCGGTGGCTTGCTGTTCAACTATAGTAAGGTTAGCTATCTAACGTTATGTGAGAGCGGCGTAGTATGCTTAACCGGGGCCATGAAGGCCTGTGTGCGGCGGGCCCTCAGGACGTTAGCATTAGCATTGCCTTCAACTGTGAATGCTCGTAGAGAAAATATGTAGAGTGGAACAACATCATTAAAAAAACATTTTAGGGACTGTTTCCGAGTTATTGTTTTAGACGTTTTATCTTTAGAGTCAGCCTTTTAAATGTGTTATTTTAAAATATCTGCTTCCGGTTAACCTCTGACTGATGTGTGAAGCTAGCTTGGCTTTCAACTTTGTTGTTCTGCTACTGTTGTTATGATACACCTTTGTGATGTTGGGTTTTCTAAGTCTCTTGCAAAAGTATACACCTTTACGGCATATTATTTTACACATTGGGAAAATCCCAAGTTATATTTAAGAACCACTGCTAGTGTTATGAGCTGTTTTGCTGTTTGCTGCATTGTCCTTAACTGCCCCTGTATCAGGTCCCAACTTACCATTAATACAGCCATTGTGTACATGCACCGATTCTACATGGTCCAGTCATTCACCAGATTTCACAGAAATGTAAGTATTGTTTTTCACATGTTCTCCTTAAGTTCTTGTTGAAAGCGTATCTATCAACTCATACATTTCATTTGGTTTGTTCCCTCACCAGGTTATTTCTCCGGCCGCACTCTTCCTCGCTGCAAAGGTGGAGGAGCAGCCGAGGAAGCTGGAACATGTTATCAAGGTGGCCCATGCATGTCTCAATCCTCAGGATCCTTCACCGGATGTACGCAGCGATGTAAGTATTGGCATGCAATATTTCCCTGTCCTCTCTTTTGTTTACTTGACAGGGTAAAATTTTAACCTCCACTATAATACAGCTCAAAGGGAACGTTTCAAGATTGGTTCGTTTTAAAATGTAACTTATTATTTTGTCGTCGTTCAGAAGCAACACTTTGGTTTGTAGGGTTCCTTTGTGGGCGCACTGTGACCTTGATTATAGAGAGGGGCACCCTTTCAAGCTAATAATCTAAATTTTCACAATCCCAATTCCCTTCTCCTCAGCTGAATAATTTTCTAAAAGCAGTTTCAGTGCTGACACTTCTGGATTTAATGTATTGTTGCTTGAAGTTAACTCTTTAAACTTTATGCAACTCACTGAGAAGGTGTTTTGTTTGAGCTGTTGTTGCCTCGGATGTTGAGGCTCCTCGATATGTGTGTCAAGGGAGCCAAAGATAAAATGTGTAGGTTTTCAGTCATCCTGGTAATGTGATGTTTCACAGTTGTAAAAACACTCAGTTGATATTATGTACCGTGCCTTGCATAAGTATTCCCCCGTCCTTGAACTTTTATATGTTGTCATGCTACAACTGCCAGTTAAAACTGATTTTATTTTGTCCGTATATGATAATTAACAAATATAAATATTCACAGGTTTTACTTCTTTGCTTTGAATCCCCTAACTAATATCAGGTCCAACCAACTACCTTTAGCTTACCATGTGCATCCATCAGATGTCTGCAGTCTGGACTGGTCTTGTTTGTTAATCAAATGGTAAAAAGCTAAATAAGAAAATTTGAATTCACACTATAAAATGTTAAAAAGTGCGAGGGAATGAAAACTTAATCAAGGCACTGTAGCTCTTTCTGTCTCTCTACTTATCTGTGAGGCTTCATCAACTCCACATAAAAGGTGAGTTTTAAATGTTTGACAAAGGATAGGGGCCTCCCAGTGAGTAATGTGCCTGTCCTCTCAACCTCAGGCATACCTGCAACAGGCCCAAGACCTGGTCATTCTTGAGAGCATAATACTCCAGACCTTGGGTAAGTTGGGGAAGAAGAACTGGGACTCTTGACTCTCCCTCCAGAATCATGTGTACTACCCTGTTTTACATTTGTTCACAGAAAGCCTGTATGTTGTTTGCAGTACTGGAAAGAGACATCCAGACTTCCTATTAGCAGCTCTTACCTGCTGTTACATTACGCATTGTAAATGCTTTTGTTTGTGCTATGCTAAACTTGTCATATTTAATCTTTTGTTGTCGTCAAGATATTTTAAAGCCATTTGTTTGAGGTCTGTGTGATAAATCACTCCATTACTATTAACATCTGCTTTTATTTTGTCTGCTACGGCCTTGTTGTCCCATGATTTCATGCTTTCAAATAGGCAGTCGATAAGAAGATAACTTGTTCACGTCTTCCAGGATGTAATCGGAGAACCCCATGCAGCACGTCATCCGTTACTCCATGTCTCAATTCTTGTTCTGTCTCACTTATTCTCGCCAATTTTTTTACGATATAAGTGTGTGCCCACTTCCAGTTGAAGTCAAATTAGCAAAGCTAGCAGATCATTTTGCAGGTGACAGATGTGGTCACACAAATGTTGGAGTTAATGCTCCGTTCAGATTCTATTTGAGATTTAAAAGAAGTCAGACGTTGTAACGGTCAAGAAACCAGCATCCATGCCATTGACTGTGTAAATAGTTGGACGTAACCACCCTGATGTCACCAATTGGTTTCTGAAGCCGCTTTTAGAGGTGTCAAGTTTGGAAGTTTTGGCTGTTGGCTTTTTTTGTTGAACTAGAAGTGACCATTGTTGGACGACGTCATTATCCTGGTTGATAGGGCACAGTGATAGTGTCAATCACAGGTAGCTACGCCGTGAGCATCCCCTGCTTTATCTTTGATTTTTTGTGAGACCTTTATTTTACAAAACTCTAATCATTCGATGTTGACTTCAAACTGGAGATTAAGACCATAAACCCATTCTGAATATTTTTACGGAGTTAATAAATCAACTGAGACGTAGGGATATTTTCCTCTTTGGATGTCAGATGTTTGCTACTTGAAAGTGTCCTGCTGGAAGTATCTGAATTGACACAGTTTGAGGTGTAACATAACTTTGATGTAACAGTATTCATTTTCTGGTTTTCAGGGTATTTTCATAATCTTTGCTTCACAATTTCCATAATTATTGTCATAAAAAATGCATTGAGTGAATCTTTGTGATGCTTGTATTAATTCTGACTTCTACCATCTCTCTCTCTCTGTCCCTTCTTCATTACAGCTTTTGAAATCACCATTGACCATCCACATACTCATGTTGTCAAGTGCACTCAGCTCGTCAGAGGTGAGCATCTACTCCTCGATTTTGCTCATTTCTTTTTGGATACTTGCAGCTTGATTATAAGTTTGCACATTGAGTTTTTAATACGCAGGTTTTAAGTGTGTTTTTTTGTTCTATTGTTGTTCCAGCGAGTAAGGATTTGGCTCAAACATCATACTTTATGGCCACAAACAGGTATATACACTGTTCAGTGTGAAATCAGCTTTTCTTTTGAGTGTATAATCCTCAAACTCAATATACTGAATGTCTGCTCTCTCTCCTCCTCTTTCTGTTTTTGTTCTTCTTTTGGGACGTATCCTGCCACGTAGTCTGCACTTGACCACATTCTGCCTGCAGTACAGTCCGCCCGTCGTGGCCTGCGTGTGCATCCATCTCGCCTGCAAATGGTCAAACTGGGAGATCCCTGTGTCTACAGACGGCAAACACTGGTGGGAGTATGTGGACCCTACGGTTACGCTTGAGCTGCTGGACGGTTAGTGCTGTAAATTACTCTGTTATTCAGTTTATCATAAAAAGGACCTGCAAACACTTATTTTTCTTCATCCCTTGTTTCAGAGCTCACACATGAGTTCCTGCAGATTCTGGAGAAGACACCCAGCCGCTTGAAACGGATCCGCAACTGGAAGGTACAGATATTTTCACTTGCTCTAGGGCTTCTCTGTCAAAGTCAATAATTTGATTAATGATTCAAGAAGACCCTGACTTGACTCGCTTTTAGTTTTTAACTGCGTCATTGTACAGGAGCAACAGCATGGCACTCTGTTAACTTAATACACATCAAAATAACCCTTAAAAGTTCATGCATTCTGAGGTTTTAACCAAGAGACGAATTATCCTTATAGATCTCTTCCTCTACAAAACACACTGTATAAAGTAGTTCTATGGACAAATCGGGGCTCTCTTCGGCAGGGCTGCAAGCCAAGCTGCAGCTAAAATTAGCTCAAATTTTCTTCTCAGTAACCGTTTCTCCGATAACTTACGGTCCTGACAGCCAGTGAATAAAATCCTTTATCCTGTTAATAGATGATATAATTAAAAATGACAGTGAGGTGATTAGTAACACTAAAAAAATAGCTTGCAAAAATCACACATTTATAGAAGACTGTAACATGCCTCTGACAAGTAAAACATGAGAACTATGTAGGCTGATATAAGGTCTTGTTCTCAACTAAAAAAAGGAACAAAATCTCGGACATTTCCTATTTGACTGACAAATATGCTGACTCGGGTAACACCCTACTGGGAGTAACAGCCGAGACATCCTTTTGTTTTGTTTTTTAATACAGATTGGTTTGTCTGTAATTGTCTGTTTTCTTGGTTACCAGGCTGGAGGTCAGACACCGAAAGCCAAGCCGAAAGTCCAGGAGGAGGGTGACCAGAGGGACACCATGATGAGCATGATCTCCATGGCCTCATCAGAGAGCACCGTGGCAGGCCTCATGAGCCTCTCGGCTCCACCCTCCGCTTCTTCTTCCTCAGCCGGGGATGAGAAGGACCAGGTAACAGCTGGCAGCGCTCAGACCTGGAGTGGAAAGGGTCAGCAAGCTGCATCTGAGCAAGCTAACAACGAGGTCCACGCCCCGGCTAAGGTGTCGCTGAGTGAGTATCGCGCTAAAAACGCTGATGTCCTGGCCGCCCAGAAGAGGAAGCTGGAGAACATGGAGGCGAGCGTGAAGAGGGACTACGCCAACGCTGCTCAGGCTCTAATCGGTCAACAGCAGAGGAAGGAGAAGCAGCATCATCACCAGCAGTCCAGCTCCTCCTCCGCTGACATGTCCAACCCGTCTCCCATTATTCTGAAAATCCCTCTGGAGAAGGAGAGGCACGAGAGGAGCTCCCTGAAAATGCGTTTACCCCTTGCTGGGGGAGGAGGAGGCAGCGGGCACAGCAGCAGCGCCCGAGGTCAGGACCAGGACATCAAAGTCCGAATACGAGTGCCTGAAAAGCAGAGGGGGAGCTCAGGAGAGGAGGGCAAGAGCAGGGACAAGCACAGGGAACGCTCTAACCACCACCACCATCATCACCACCACCACCACCATTCCTCCTCCAGCGGTGCCTCCCTCTCCTCCTCACACAAACATTCATCCAGCTCCAGTGGGGCGACTGGAAGCAGCAAAAAAGTCCCCAGTGACTCCTCTCGAACTGGTTCTTCGTCTTCGTCTGCCTCACGTAAGCGGACGCACTCCACGGACAACGCAGCGGGCTCTCACCCTACTGCTAAAGTCAGCAAGTCCTCGAGGAACCCCTACCAGCTGCCGTCCCTGTCTTCCTCCTCTGGGCAAACTCTGGGGCACGGTGCGGACATTCTCCCCGCACTGGGGCTCCCCCACCACCAGGGGAGCTACTCTCACTCCAAAGGCGACAAGACGGACACAAACGGGCACGGCGCAGCAGGCGGAGCGCAGTCGAACGAGTACCAGGACACTTTTGAAATGCTGAACTCACTTCTGAGCGCGCAGGGGGTCCAGCCGTCCCAGCCGTCCATGTTTGACTACAGATCCCAATATGGGGAATACAGGTACGGTGGAGGCTCCAGAGGAACTAACTCCAGGCCCCCGCCCCTGCCTTCAGAACCTCCTCCCCCACTGCCGCCCTTACCCAAATGAACTCCTGACCTTTGGACGTGTTATGTACATTGTACTTGACATCATAAACATCCATCTTGTTACATAAAGTATTGTATAATTTCTCGCCCAGCATTTTTTACATCGTCTGTGTGACAGCAGAGAAATGTACCAGTGAGAGTTTTTTCTTTTTACAGTTCACTTGTGGGGCAATAATGAGAGGCTTTAAAAGCTTAAAAATGTGATTTAAAAAAAAAAAGACAGAAAAGTGTAAATAATATTTTTTTGCTTTCTGTTTTAACTGAAATGAATTGTGATGATGGGACCTGGAATTTTTACCATCACTGTTTTAAAGGAAGTCATCACCTTGAAGTCACGAGGAAACTGAAAGATTTCCGTCACATACCTGTTAGGTCTTCTTACAGATTGTCTTTTTATAATGTTTTTATAGTATGTTATTTATTAATTGAATGCTTTTAAAAAAAACATAGTCTCCTTTTCTACCTTTTTTAAAGGTTCCTCCCTCTGTTGTTTTTGGGCAGAGGGATATTTCTTCATCAAGACTGTACAGGCTAGTTTGAGAGTGCATGTCTCCAAAGCCATCTTTTCAATATTTTTGACTTTTTTTAAATACTTTTTTCTTTTCTTTTTTTTTCTTTTTTAAACACCATAACCTAAAAAGAAAAATGGATATTTACCCCAGCCCCGGTGTTTATTTCGTTTCCTGCATTCTTTGGTAAACTTGTAAAAAGATTGTAAAATGTTTAAAAAACAAACATGAAATATTTTTTACATTTTGTTATGGGAAATTGCAAAAAAAAAAAAAAAAAGATGTAAATTGAGGAAGCTTGTATTTTTTCGGTTTTAGTTTTTTGAGTGTTGCAGTCATTGTTTTAAATGGTTGTAAAATATTCATATTCAGTTCTCTAATTATTACACTAATGGACAAAGTTCATACCAAGGATATACGACTATGGTTTATCAAAGAGTGGAAACATATCTACCCCGGTATGGTCACAATGAAGGAAGTGCCAACAAGAAATCCCTCAAGAGAAGAAGTTTTTATCCTGTCATGTAGCGGTCGCTTGTTCTTTCCTCTGGAGGCGACTCTTTTTTTCAGGGTGATTTAATAGAAAAATGTCTCAAATTGACACATTGTAAAAGTTGTATTGCATAAAAGTCATAGTAAATGTTTATCTGTAGCTATATGCTGGATTTTATTGCAGCTGTTAGCAAAGGGTGTGGCTGAATAAACTGAAAACAATAAGTAGCCTTGTCCACTGACTTTTGGTCATATAGTTTTGTGTCCTCGTCATCAGACAAGTCACCTTGAAACTGTGAAAGAGAAAACAAGTTTTTCTGCTGGTGCTTACTTTGTAGTGACCATACAACTAAGTATTCACAATATCAAAGAATAATCAAACATCTGTTTGTCTTTATGGTTGTCTTTCATTGATGCATTTCCTTTTGGGGGCGTTTTAAATGTGTTTAACCCCTGTGTACACCTGTCTGTTCATGCTGGTCTGAGATTTAATCATGTTAAAGCTGTTTTTTTAACTCCATATTCAAGCTACATTGTCGGATATTCAGCCTCAGATTGTTGTTTATTGTCCATCAAGAAGCCATGATTCATCAAAGGTGTTTGTAAGAGTTCTTTTGTTGTGTAAATTCATACGCGGCAAGCAGGTTTCAGACATAACTCCACTACAGGAGCATGAAGTATAATACTGTCTAAATAATTTGAATTAATCATGGATTTGTGTTTGAGCAAAAGGAAGTGGAGACATTTGTTGGTAAAGGAATCGGGTATCATCTGTACATTTAATTCATACTGAGCTTTATATGGATTTGATTGTATAGTATTACTGCTCTTTATCTGCTTTCCTTTCTCAGTCTGTAATCTAAAGCGTATTTGTTCAAGGCAGTTCACAGTAATGCAGTACAACAAATCAGCCATACAATTGTAAAATATTTGTTCCCTTGATTTGAAAATAAGCTGAAAGAGTACAGCTCTTTGCTCAGGCAGCAGAGGTTTTATTAGTTATTCAACTCTTTATTGTGACAGGGAAACAGTAAATGCACTGAATATTTATCTCCGTAGCTTTGCCTACAATGCAATTGACAAAGTGTTACATGTATAATGGTTAGACTATTAGAATAGATGTCCAATATATCATTATACTTTAGCAAATTGTTTTATTTTAATTTGGACAAATCTTCCAATTAAAAGTATTAACTCTATGCTGTGAGAAAAAGGACACATTTCAAAACAAACCCATATGTGAGAAAAAAAATGGAAGACACTCATGCAACCTAACAATGCAAAATCACACAGCTACAATAAGTTTCATGTTTTTTCATGTCTTGGTGTTTTTAGTGACACTCAGGTCTGGAAATGAAACGTTTTGGGATTTTTTTTGTTTTCTGTCAAAGGTTATATGTGAACACTGTTCTTTTTGATATAATGTGGTTGCTTTATTCTCAATTAAAGTCAATAAATATTTTAAGAAAACGCTCATTGCATGCATTTCAACCTGGTATGAACAAGCTGCTGCAATATTGTGGGTGTAGAACAGAAACTGTGGCGTTGGGAATGCTTCGATTGGCAAATAGATTGGCCAATGAAATACATTAAACTGTGGCCAATCAGAGCTTAGAGTGGGCGGGCTCAGTATATGTCTGCAGTGTCTGTGGCAGTTGTTCGGATATGCAAGAAAATCGACGTAGCGTTCCTAGGAAGCTAGACCCAGTCGGACGGCAGAGGAGAAGGTAAGCCCTTAACGAACAAAATATTAGGATATATCCATCTTTTTGCGCCGAGCCTGTTCGGTGATATTAGATAAGACGACCGTATGTTGCATTCGGTGAGCTAAAATTGATTCTCAGTCGTAAATCGTTAAAAGTAGCGGTTAGCTAGATTTAGCAACTGCTAAACAAAGATGGCTGCCCCGTAACTGAAGGAGTGACGCAGTAAAGAGAGGCGGGCTAAAGCTTGCAGTGGCGCCTGGTTAGACTTTGTCAATACAGGGAAATTGTACATCTGCTCGATTTAAATCTGCAAAAAATTACTATTTTTTCTTAAAATTCGTACGCTTTTATAGTTTTGCCCATTAGTTTTATTTATCAGAAAATACTCATTAATGAAGTTTGTTAGTCGAATCTGACAAGCCACCTGACCTGCCAACGCCTGCTTTAACGTTATTTACCGGTAATATGAAGAATAACATTAACTTTCATTCATGTTAAAACTATGTGGATATAAACTAATGAGCACCGTGTCCACAATGCCTCTACCAAGGGCATATTGCTTGTATAAAAAAAACACTATACTTGAAATTCTTGGACCTTTTGGAACCAATTAGTTGATTAAAGGGCTAACATTAAATGAGCCATGCGGTTGACAGTCTGGCTGCACCGTGGGCATGTACATTCCTGCCTTAAAGCATCATCCACATGGACATATCTTTTGTAGTCATTTTCAATATATAGTTAGTATAAATGTAGAATACATTTTTACTTTATATTTTTACTCAATTAATCAATTCATCATTATCAGAATATTTATAATACCAGAATTCTAAACTCCAATGTACCATTGGATTTCCCAGAGCCTACGTTGATATAATCAAATGTCTTGTTTTGTCTGCTCAGTCGTGCTTAACCCATGGATTTTCAGTTTAACATGATATATGCTAAAGATAAAATCATGGGAATGTTGAACAACTTTGCTTGAGAAAATGTCTATGTTTAATTATTGATTGTCACAATAGTTGAATATTTGTTTTCTGTACATAAATTAATTTGTGGCTCATTCAATATTTGGTTGTTAATTCTGCAATAGGCTCAAGATCTCTATGACTCCATTTATTCCTTAAAATATGGCCACCATTACAATACATATAGATATTCAATATCAAGAAAAAAAATCCTCACGTTAAAAAAGGTGTGTTTAAAAGAAATCAAATGATTAAAGTCAGGTCATCAAACTACCTTTTTTTTTTTTGGTCGACTAATCCTATGTTGGTGTCTTTGTTTCAGCCCTAAATATTTAGCAGATTTAAAATGAACAGGATACGAATCCACGTTTTGCCGTCAAGTCGAAACCGGGTGGCCCAGACACCTCGTCCCCAGGAGCCCCAGGCTTGCTCCTTCACACAGCGACCATGCTCTCAGCCCCGTCTCGAGGGCCTCGAGTTCTGCATTAAACACATCTTGGAGGACAAGAATGCACCATACAAACAATGCAGCTACGTCTCTGCCAAGAACGGCAAGCGATGCCCAAACGCTTCACCCAAGGTTGACAGGAAAGACGGGTGGGTTCAAAATTTCATCTGTCCTTAATGACGGTTAGACACAAGTTTGACCTCATCTTTTGTAATTGTTTAAGATGTAATAACATCCAAGCAGCTTATTGACATTTTTCTTATGACTCTGTCTCTTCTTTAGAGTGACGTTCTGTGCTGAGCATGCTCGCAGGAATGCTATGGCTCACCGAGTGCAGACGAGAAAGCCGTCCTCCAATCCGACCCCAGAGGTACTTCTGTCTCAGCTAAGTGGATACAACCGCTCAGAGACACACAGCGCTGACGGAAGCCGCTCTGAAGCAAGCCGTATCCTAGGTATGTATTTACTACTTTGTCAAATGTAGGAACCTAATTGAAGCTCATTTTTTGCCTGTCAATTATCTTCTGTTTTGAATGTTGATTTAGAAGTTTCTCTTGCACTTTAAATTGACCTCCTATGAATATTATTGTGATACTTGAGTACACTCCCTCTGTTCAGATGAGGAGAGTCTGAGCGAGGAGGAGCAGGGGCCGCTGGTACTAGACCAAACATGGAGAGGAGACCCCGACAGTGATGCAGACAGCGTTGACAGTGATCACGAGGATCCTCTAAAGTAAGCTGAATTATCTTTGATGTCTGCAAATTTAAATCTAAACTTGCAGTGTAGGATCATAGTATTTAGGTTGAGACTCTTTTTAAGCCCACACATTTATTTACTGAGTTAAGCAACATCTGTGTCCCAATTTATGCGACAAACTAGTTTTGTGCAGGGTTTGAGGTCTGTGTGCGTTCATTCAGGGAAAGTTTCAAAAGGTCAGTATGCAATCATGAACAAAGTCTTGAATTTTGAGTGTGCTGAAGGTTTACAGTACTCAAAGAAACTAGGAGAACTTCTCACAAAAACAACAGTATTAAATGTTCTGTAATATTTGTTTCTTTGTTTTTGATATTTTTCTCAGGTGTGACTTTTTAAAATCACATTCCATCTGATGTCAAAAGGAACAATGGATGTACCCCACTCAGAATTTCTAGCAAGCCACTTCCTAAGTGTTTAAAGTCTTGCCCTCTTTTTTAATGTTATTTAGCTGGATCAGCAATTTTAGTCATTGGACGTCTGGATCTTAAAGGGCCAGTTCGCCGATTTTCTACCTCGGTCCTATCATGTTATTATGGGGAGCTAATGCCATTATGGTATAAAAAAAACAACTGCAATTTCGCTCTGTGCCTTTGGAGGGCGATATGTGCTTCTCCAATGAGCCCTGGAAAACCTCCGCCAGACTACGGAGGCGACGCGTCATCTGGCGGTAGCCAGGGTGCTTGCTAAACTAAACCTCCTCAAACTAGGATGCTCGCCTCTGATGCAGACCTGAAGATATTTTAGATGATCCACCGGTATATTCTGGTTGTATTTCGGATTCTGTACCACTCTGAGCCATTGCCTGCAGCGAAACAGTAGCATTTCACCCCAGTGTCTCTCGCTAGACCATTTCTTTCAGAAGGAGGGGTGCAATGTACATTGGGTGTTGTAGGAATGTAGAATGGACGAAACCACAAGCTATTTGTACAACTTTCTCCACAGCCAATTTCAAATATTATTGCGTCTATCAATTACAGAGAACACCAGCTTTGACTGACAGTGGCTTTTTCCAAGGGCGAATTGCTCCTTTAAGTCAGAGAAATGAGCTCAGCCAACGTCGGCTGGTTTTTACCACCAAGTCCATTATAACGAGGAGGAGACCTGCGGATAATTTTGCTCTCTGTAAAAACCTTTTGAGACTTGTTTTATAAAGTTTACAGTCTGACATCCTTTTGCAAGATTGTTTAGTTGGAGCTTGTTTGAGGAGTTGATTAAAACATGGCTCTTTTCCTTGTGAATCTGATACAGAAGTTATTTGTTTTTTCTTCTTTGTAAATTGCAGACATGCAGGAGTGTACACAGCAGAGGAGGTGGCACTCATCACTAGAGAAAAACTCATCAGGCTCCAGTCTCTCTACATCGACCAGTTCAAACGCCTGCAGCACCTGCTCAAGGAGAAAAAGCGCCGATACCTGCACAACCGCAAAGTGGAGCATGAAACTCTCGGTATATATGACTTAATGTTTTAATGTTTATCATCCCACACCCTTTCATATTCATTAGGCCTCACAGCCTTCAGTGATATCTTTATTTGTCTATAATAATTTCAGGGAGCAGTTTGCTGACAGGGCCTGAAGGTCTGTCCATGAAAGAGAGGGAGAACCTGAAGAAGCTCAAAGCTCTGCGCCGATACCGTCGTCGGTACGGTGTGGAAGCTCTGCTGCACCGGCAGCTCAGGGAGAGGAGGCAGGCTGTGACAGAAGGAGCTCCTCAGGTGAGACCCCATCACAGAATGTAGTTAAACTGCTAAGCGCATTAAAGGGTCCGTTCACCAGTGCACAAATTTTGTCTCTCTTACTTTTTTGTGTTTAGCCAATCAAAAAGTTTAACATTTACAAGCTCAGGGTTTTAAGGTGCCCCGTGAACATGGGTGCAGCAAATAAGGTTTGTGGTTTTAAACCCAAGAAATAATTTTCTCTGTGCCCCGGATGATCCACTGAAACAACAGTACTACTTAAGAAATACACAAGTCGTTAGGAAATCTCTGACAGCAACTGGGATCAGCAATGAGGATTTTTCAGCATTGGTCATCGAGAGGCCCACGTTATACAGGCATGGTGGAAACATGGGTTGGCATGTGGTTAAGATTTGTCATATGCCTGTAAAAAAGATCTAGTAAAAATCGATTTATGAAACTGTTTAGTTTGAAATGGTATCCCAAAGCATGTTTTGTTTCCCTTAGCATGTTTAATAAAGTTGATGATTCTCAATACCCCCTTGGCAAAGTGGCCGTTTATTTAGGGGACCGAGAGTGATGATTTCTTTGACTAAATGTGAACTTTCTGTAGAACATGCCTGCTTTTTAAGAGCTGGTAAATCATACGAGTAAACATGATTCTTCTCACGCACATGCTAACGTTTTAATTCTTTAAATGCAGGGCAGTGAAGTCCTCAAATATGTTAATTACTATAGGGAGTCAGTGATAATCCATAATTTGAGCCCTGAGAATTATGCTTAACATGTTTGAATACATGTTTTCTGTTTTGACTTTCCCAAACACTTCTCTTCTCCCTTGTAGCCACACACAAGAACAGTGTACGAGAAGTGCGTCTCCTTTGTGGAGGGAACCCGATGTACCAACCCCTGCCTGCCTATGACCCGACACTGTGTCACACGTATCCTCAGTGATGTTTTCAACATGTTTGACCACAATAGTATGCACTGTTTCCATACCCACCCCCCCCCTTTGTGTTTTCATGTGTTCATTGAAAGAATATTTTATCATGTCTTTTGTGTAAATGTTTATGTTCTGAGGTTTCCGTCATCTTTCTCTTTTGAGTCATCTTCACCGCGGCCCCGATCAAGACCAGCAGCTTGCAGTAGCTGCTGGTTTCAAAGGGAGCCTACATAAACTCCTTCCTGTGGTCTGTTGATTTTTCCCAGAGTTACAAAGGGGCTAATCGGTTCAGTTGGAAGGTACAAAATCCTTTCTCTCCCTTCCTTCATTTTAACCCCAAAATTATTTATCTCATGCATTATTATAGTTTTCATCCAAACGGATTTACATTTTCTTTTTAAATTGGCGTAGAAGAAGAAAATAGTTTTATTCCAAGTACTGAACTTTGTGTACTTCTAATTCTATTGATGACACCAGCATGTCTTAGACAAATTCACTGACCAGTACAAAACCACTGAGGCATAACATTAGTTTAGTCCAGCTTTTTGCAACATAAAAATAAGTAGCCCTGAAATTACTATGGTACTTGCAGTAGTACTAAATTGGTTACTTGTGAGGCTAATGTTTGTTTAATTACAGGTCAGCGTTTGGTTTTCTTTTTAAAGACGGAAGCAGTTTTCTTAATCTGTTGGATCTCTGTGGTCTTCATGTGTCATATTCCTTGACAGCTTTACACTCAGACATCTACCAGGACAGCAATCAGGTGCTTTTCAAAATGTGTCCAGGCCTTAAAGACGTCCCATGTGACCGCACCGTGCACATGGGTCAGTCTGACGATCCTCGCTGCCCGCTCCACCTCTCCCTGCCTCCCCCCATGTACCAGCCTGAGCAGGAACCTCCCCCGCAGGAGCCGATCTCCACCGCAACCAGAGACATGTATCTGAGTGCAGCAGAGCTTCAGCCCACAGAGAGCCTTCCCCTAGAGTTCAGTGATGTATGTAGAAATGATGTTCCCCTAGCACTGTTTTCTGATGTATAAGCGTTGTAACACCGATGTTATATTCTACAATAATCGTTAGGAACTCAATTGCTGATGTTTTTAGGGTGCTTTCACAGCTGCTGAAACTAGTTTGCTGCGGTTCAAACAAACTCTGGTGTGTTTACCTGTTGGGTTCCGTTTTTCTTGTTTGCATCACTCATTGGTTAGAAGTTTCTTGGACGGGAGCAGTGAACTAAACACAGAAAGACGCTGCCCCATTCTCCCAAATATAAAGAAGGCAATGAACTTCTGCGCTAGCCCAACTCAGACAACCATTCAGTCACTGGCTAGATGGCAGGAATTGATTTTCTCATCTGCATCAAAAAAGACACCTTGTGGCTACAGGAGCTCAAATTCACAGAGAACTCCTTGTAGTTGAGGCTCCTTTTCCCCACCACAAACAAACGGTTAGATTTGTTTGTTACCAAACTTGGACCACTTCCTCTGAATAGTCACGGTGTGTTTGTTTTGCTTCACACTTGAGTACAATTGATGTGTTCACATCAGCCCACACGAATCAAACAAAAGCAGAAAACCAACCAGATTCTGATGTAACGGGAGACTAAACAATACAGGTGGGATAATTCTCCAACTCCAAAGACTGAAGACCGCTTGAAAAAGATGATCTGGATCTGCTGTGTGATCGTGGATGCAAAAATAAAACAACTTTTAATTAATCTGTTGATTGTGAATTGTTAAGAGTGATCTATTTAATTTGGCAGTCATCTAGGTAATGATGGTGATGCAGGATGTTGATATAAAACCTGTCCTATATGTGAGCGGGTGTCAGTCATAATCTTCATGTTAACAAGAGCTGGTTGGTTTGAGAGGGACATATATTTCCCTGCTTTGTTTGGACCATATGAGCCGCACTAATGGTGTGAAAGCGCCCTTGAAATACCAGAAGTGTAGTGGCCCTGCAACTTAAGCCACTTAGGGGCTGCTTCTATTAC
This sequence comes from Semicossyphus pulcher, assembly GCF_022749685.1. Classification (NCBI taxonomy): domain Eukaryota; kingdom Metazoa; phylum Chordata; class Actinopteri; order Labriformes; family Labridae; genus Semicossyphus; species Semicossyphus pulcher. The sequence continues at coordinate 28,797,312 of NW_027211637.1, forward strand.
CTACCTCATGATGTGTACTTCATTAAATGCCCAGGTGGTAGGTTATCAGAAGCTCAAATTTGTTACACAGATCTTTACAACTCTTACAGTACTAGCACAGGCAGAAACTGGAAGCTTCTCCCGCACACAAAGCCACATCACCTGAACCTACTGCATTGACCTTCCTCTGTACATCTACAACAGTACACAAAACAAGACTCATGGGAGGTCTAACCATAAATATACAGAAAGCTCCTACCAGGTGAAGATTGAGGTTAAGATCTCATAGATATTTCCTGTTATACAGGACCTGGATGTGGAAGGGGATGGCATGCAGGGTCCCCCGTCCCCCCTTCAGTTTGACACGGCCCTGGCCCTGGAGGACCAGACCATCAGAGCCATTGCTGAGGCCCCGATGGACATCCTGACAGGAGAAGACCCGGACCAGGTGGACCTGGACACTTCGGGACAGGACCTCTCAGAGAGAGATGTGGATGCCATCATGCATGACCAGGTTAAGTCTTGATAAGAGGCTTGTCTGTTGCTCATACGATGTGCGGTAACAACAATCCTACAAGTTTGGTTGTATGTCACACTGCAAGCTGGGTCTAATAAAATCTTGGTCTCAATCTGTGTCAGTATGATATCCATTTAAAAGCATTACAAATTGTTTTACGATGACCGGTCAACTGAGTGCTACAATATAAATGGGGAAAACTTGGCACTTAAACATGTGGTCCACATTTTTTATCAAGGCTGTCTTGAAGCAGCACTTACAGGCCTAAACATACATTAAAAACTCCACAAACAGGGAGGAGATTCTTAGTGACAGAAGTCAATTTATTTATAAAGCACATTTAAAGCTGACCAAAGTGCTGTACAATTCAAAGAAGAAACAACACAGCAAAAATGAGACGGCACAAACACAAAAAAGGCGAACACCCTCTTAAAACATATCAGGGTATTAAAACAAATCGTTCGTATTTCCTGTCAACGTCTCTTACAAAAATTTGAGCTGCTTTTGTGTCTCTACACCAGCCTTGCAGACTTGGTTTGTTAGTTTGTTTACAATACGGATAGCTGACTGGAAACAGGCAAGGGGCCTTATGTCCTCTAACCTAATTCAGAAGCAGTTAGAATGTTCGGAATACAAGTCCAAAAAATGCTCCTAAACCTTAATGATATCGTCATATCACACATGTCCTAATAGGTAAATAAGTTGTTAAAATGGCCCGTGAATGTAATAAAAGTATTCATTGGGATATAGGACTATTGGGCTTGTGATTCCAAAGATGTCACACCGTGTAAACTGCAGGATGTTGCAAAAACAGATCACTGACGCAGGTCAACACAGAAAGCAATAATCATTTGTTGTGCCTCCACATTCCTGTAGTGTAAGTGGACTGACAAAACATGTAGGATGCATTCTTTGAGCTGAAAATGACACCTTTTAAGCCACAACAACAAATCTGCAAAATAAGTAAAACACTCCAGCAGCCATTTTGCAGAGAATTCCTATGTAAAGGGAAATTTCACTATTTGGACGCTGTTTATGAAATATTATGACTAAGAGGTTCAAACGGAGGCAACTGCACCACATCGAAGTAAATATGAAAGTTACCATTTAGGTCTTAAGTTAGGATAGGAAGTCAAAGATAGGATTATTACAAAATTGTTATTACAAAGCAAATCATAACTTACTTTAGAAATCTCAAATATCTTATCTCAGGTTAGGAAATCCTAAACACTTAATTTAACATCAGTGAGAGTTCAGATAGGATCTTAAGTTAATAAGTTATGTAATATGGTCCACTTCAGCTCCTGACTTCCTGTTCTCACACACAGGTGGTGTCGGAGGTTGTAGGAGGTGAAGAAGAGGCCGCTCATAATCCTCTCCACGATGTCAATGCATCTACAATCAATGCTCCACGATAAAAACTACTTCTGCAGCATAACCTGAAGAAGAAAGAGCATTAAATCTACGTTTCCACCAAAAGAACCCAGAACTTTTAGTCCCAGGAGCTTCTTTTGAAGGCCTAAAAGGTTCCCCCTGCCAATGGTTGTCTGCTTTTCGTTCAAGGTCTAAAGACTTGTTAAGATTAGAAAAAATCCACACCTGTTTTGCACAGGTTTACAGACGTTACACCATGCCAGTTTATTTAAATCTATAATAACTGTTGCAGCTGCATTACTACTTTTTCACCAAACAGTATTTAAAAAGGGTAAAGAACCTGCAACACATCCAGTCAATGTACTCAAAGTAATCGGACATTCTCAGCACTACAAGACCGGCCCCCAAAGGCCCTGTATTTTCAGATAGCAGAAACTTTTCGGGGGTATTATTAAATCCCAGTGTCTTTATTTAGACCCTGTTCCCTGCAGTGGAAGTGCACATAGTACCTCCAAAGAGCCTAGTCCCAGGGGGAGGTTCCCGCAGTGAACGCAGCTTTAGTCTATACATTCATTGACTATACTTATGTTTGTCATGTGAGTGTATATTTAATTTTTCTTCTTGGTTAAATTGTTCCCATTTAGTCCCTCAACGGTTTTCATCAGTTTAATCCACAAATAAACTATTTTATGATACTTTTGTTGAACTCTTTCTTAATGACATCCAGATTTTTAACTGATTTATGATCAGAGTGCAGTATTTAAGGAACAGAAAGACCACTATATAGAGGCAGCTTTTTTTTTTTTAAGTATATGGTGAAGTTATGTTTGGCAGCATGGGGACAGCCTCCGCTAGAAAAAAAATGGGGCGGGTAATGCAATTTCATGCAATGACATCACTTTTCCTCAACCCAAAACAGTAAAAACGCCGAGGCAGAGAAAGAAAGCGGCTGCAGGCAGGGAGAGAGGACGACACCGCTGCAACAATGAGCACAAGATTAGATGTTTTAAGGCTTATTTCTTTTCTTTATTAACCATGAAACGTCGACAGTTACCAACCAAATGAGGTGAGTTTTTAAAAATGTCGTTTCATGTTAGCTTGGTCGAGATTTATGCTGTGATACACGCCGACACTGAGGCTTTTTTGGCATGCTTTTCATTGATTTAACATCCCCGGTGAAGTGAAGGTCCGAGCGGATGTGAAGCTAAAGATGTGGCTAGCTTGTTTTAGCATGTTTTAACGGTTAACGGCTGACGTGTTGTCCATGTTTGAGGACAAGGGCGTAACAGCTTCACCCGAGCCGGAGGGGACCCATTTGGGTTTTTGAGGGCCTGTCCCATCATAAAAAACTGACATTTTCGGAGCCGAAGTGCGTCTTTCTCTTTTTTGTTAAACTGCATTTCATGCTAGCTTAAATGTCGCAGTTTTAGCCTCGTTTTGAAGCCTTGAAACTGAAAAAGGGAACATGGAAAAGGAACTGTCATCTGAGTCCTGTAAGTGTAGCTCCTAACGGTACATTTTTTTTCCTTACACTGATGCAGTGAAGAGATAATTAATTAATGATGTGAATAAACTAAGCATTAATTAGTCTATGTTAAAGACCCATCCTTGCTGTGACTGCAGACAGTGATGATAATCCACAAGCAGCAGGATTAAATCAGCCTGTTAGTGAATGAATTAAGGTGTGAAAACGTCTGGGGCTTTATCCTGCGCTAAATCCCTGCTGCAGTGGTGATGGAAGTACTTTGATCTTTTACTTAAGTAAGTTAAGTAGTAATGCCACACTTTAGAAATACTCTGTTACAGGTATAAGTCCTGCAAAGGCGTTACCTATGTTGCAAGGTAAATGTGGATCTAATTTGAATTTACTTTGAAGTACTTTGAAAACCTCACTTTTCAGACCTATTCATGGTTGGGGATAAAATGATATCACAATCTACATATTAATCTATATTTTGCATTTTCAATCTGAACCTGATAAGCATTTAAACCTGGCAGATAAATGTAGTGGATCCTTAAGAGCAATATTTACATCTAAAAGGTTGTGTAGTTGGACATAAGTTAAGTACAAGTACCTCAAAATTTTACCTTTGTCTTGTACTTATAATTAGTTACCTTCCGCTGATGAAATGTAATATAAAGTTTAGATCATTTTTAAGAAGTACAGGATAAATAATTCATAGTTCAACTTTATTTTGCTCTGTATTAAAAGCAGTGGCGAAGTAAACTTGCATTTACTAAAGTTAGTACAATTATGCGGCTCTCTGGAACCAAATATTGTAAGTTTTACTTTTTTACTTATCAGTATCAATAACTAGTTATTTAACTAGTACAAAACTTAAGTATTTACAGTATGAGTAGTAGTAATTATTAAAGGTTAATCTACCCAACTGTAGTTGAAATTACCTACATTATGCAGCTGTGACATTACAATGATCTGAGTCCTTGCTTGTCTGCAGGGATATCAATCACTCAAAAAAATGGTGTTTAGCTTATTTATCGCTTCACTTGAAAGTTTTGACTTAACTGTGCAGAGTTGGATGTTAGCATGTTGTTTACAAAGGAAGAAACGTGCAACTTATATTGCTTATGAAACATGTTTGATATCTAGGATTTGGGGAAACATATCTGGTTAATTACATTAAGATTATGTCGTTAAACCCCTCACACTACAGGATCAAATCTGCAGATAATTTGTTGAGACCAGCCTTGCATGGGGAACACAGAACTCCTGATATATTTAAAGGTAAATTGCTTAAAACTCAAGTTTTGGTCTGGCTATACCTGAAAGTATAAGTGTTATCCAACAGCATGCAAACACCACAAAGACAGAGGAAATGGCAATTTCACTTAGGCTAGTCATTACACAGATTTCTGTTCAAATGCACAACAAATTTTAATTTAATTTCCTGCAAAAGAAAAATACAAAGATTTACCAATTTGAAGCCATTGCTGTAACTCAAGATAAGGGAGATCAGGGAAGGAAAATGCATGTCAAAAATGGCATTTATATTTGTTTCATGGATTTATTTGAGGAAAGTTGCAGTGCCGATTATTACGAGTGTTTGTTCAGTTGCATTTTTGTTGCATTTTGCTGTTTGCCAATACGAGAACTTCAACACAGGTTGATGGAATGGCACCTTATTGTGTTAGTTAACTAGAAGCATACAGTTGGTGGTGGGATTTAAGTGAATTAAAATAGTGAAAAATGGTATATACACATGACACGTAATGATCATATAAGACACAAGTGTAAAAAGATGATGTTTGCATTGGTGCCTACATTGGCCAGTAAAGAAAGCTATTCTGAGCAGTGTTGGCAGTGAAAATGTGTTGTTGCATCAAACTTAAACAAAGCTGCTTTTCAGTAAAAGTGATACGCTCCACATTTTCAGAATGGCATCCTGGTCACGAGGAGTGGATTGATTCTTGTTTGTTTTCACATTTTATAGGCAATAAAAACACGTGCCAGTTATTTTAATAAGTTCTTCGCCTGTTTTTAGATTAAACAGGATCTGAAACATCGAAGATAAGGCCGTGCAGCCATTACAGAGTCCTTTTGTCGGGGAAAACATCCACGCTTAATGATCTGTGTCTGTTGGTTTAAGGCCAGATATACGCTCATGCTGTTTTCATTGTCTCATCGTTTTCTGAACAAAGACCAAACTTTAGCTCAGAGGAAACCAGGATGGAAGGATTGTTTGAACCCTTATAAATCGTTGGCTCACAGAGATGGCCGGCGTTCAGGCTGTAAAATATTTAAGTTTCACTGACGATGTCCTGTGAAATGCTCAATGAATCTTTTAGTGTTTGCAGGCTGCTTTTTCCCTAGTTTGGCGTTTGGAAGGAAATTACGTATGCCTCATGCCTTTTCCAAATTGTCTGTTGATGTAATGTTGCACCTTGTTGTTTTTGGCGATTGTGGACAAATTCAGTACATCATGTAATCCATGTAGACTTCATGGCTACAAAAGACCCATCAAAAACAGTGACCTCAGAGCGAGGACTAGTTTTCTGGGAAGTTCGAGATGAGGGGTTTTTGAGGGGTCATTCAGATAAACTTTTGATCTTCAGAACAAAAATGATCAAATTCAACTCACCAGAACAAGAAATATTGTGTTTTTTTAATTCACACACTTTTCTTCTTGGTCAAAACCTGGCGCCTATGTTACCCATGATGCAGCGTGATGGCAGATGGTCAACAGAAGAAGCGGAAAGTGACTGTAGTGTTAGTGTTAGTTACGTCTCCTCTCGCCGTTCCTCCTCTACTCTGCTACTCGGGAACTGAACGCTGCAGGAGCCCCATTTGTCAACAGAGCTGTCAATCATGAGGCCACACCCCCCTTTTACAGCATCAAATAACTAATTAAAAGTAAACTTGTCAGAAAAATGAACACGTACATAAATCAGCATGATAAGAACTAACTATAATAACAGAAACCATGTTTGAGAAAAATGTATTTGACGTGTATTTTATAGTTTGACTCATGTCCCATCTGTTAACATGGAGGAGGCGGGCTTTATGAGCTATACTGCAGCCAGTCAGCAGGGGGCGATAGAGAGGGTTTGGCTTCACTTTTGGGGAGCTGTCATTTCGTCCATCTTTTTATACGGTCTATGATTCAGACCCACTATCATATTATTCATAGTTTTATAGTTTGTGCACTGCAGGCTTCAAGTTCCCTCTTACACTTGTGTATGTTGCATTTTAGTCCAGGATTGACTTCAAATCGATAACAAAATCATCTTGTATGTTAGGCCCTGGGATGTGTGATTACATTGTACTGAAGTGCGATAAATAAACAAATATTTAAGAGTGCATATTAGCTTTAACTCTTAGTTTTTAAGTCTATCTGCTGTGCTCCATTTCCAAAATAAATCCAAGGAGCTTTTTCTTTTTACTGCTAGATTGACACCAGTTAATGTGAGGATAGCTGATAGCTGGCTTGTTCTTCATCTGATTGCATCAAAATGGTTCAAAAGCCATTACACCCAGGGCTCCATCCAATAGGTAAAATCTTTGCATGCTTATTTAGAAAGCATGGCTTATTTTCATGAAAGGCATTTTCTTATTCATTCAATAAATTCAGACTTTAGCGATGTGTTCATGGCGAACACTCATATTGTGATGATTGTGATGCAGCTCTATCGTACGTCCAGATTTTCCACTCAGATTGACACTAAGCTTTGATCAACTTTTGTCCAATTGCAGATGAAAGTGTAAACAGTCTTTTACTGTCAAACTCTGCACTGTTGAGCTTGAATCATTCAAGTAAAGTAACATTGAGTGAAAGAGTGGAGAGGGGCTTTAAAGTCAACCACAACAGCAAAACTGCAGCAGTGTCAATGTAAAGTTTCGCCAATGCAGAATTTACACCTGAGTGTGAGACTACGAGGATTAAAGAATTAATGTGTCGCATTCAGAGCTATATTTGCTCAAGAACATGAGGACCCAGCGGCTCTGAGGAATGAGCTCAGGGCTGCAGATAAATGTGGTTCCACTCTGCGTTTGCTGGATTACATTTATGCTCAGTGTGTCTGTGTTTGAGCGTCATTGAAGTTTAGTGAGAGCTCGGTCCCTCTGCAACTTTTCAGATTGCATATCCAAGCTGCGCTGCATTACATCATTAAAAACCGAGCCAGTGCCTTGTATTCAAGTGTAATGGGCAGTATAAGTGCTCGCTCGTTCGCTCTGTTCGCCTCTTAATTGTTCACAGATGTTCTGCACGCCTTTTTGTCCCACATCTTGTTTCAGCCGGCTCTCACAGACGCCACAGACGGTGTTCAGACTTTATTACAGAGAGGAAACGTGGCACGGAGTCAGTGTTTCATTTGGCTGCTGGTTCTGTTAACTGGTTTCGGTTATTGAATTTTTTACTAGACGTTTCAGCGCTCCAAGGAACACAATACACTTATACGATAAGTTGAAGACTTAATTCACTGAAAGAAAATGATTCCAATATTTTTGACGGCAGATCAAAGCAAATATCTGCAGACAGAGCCGATGACAAACATGCAGAGACACAGAGGAAATGAAACCAGGAAGCATCATCACAGGCAAATTCTTCTTCTGCTCTGTCAGTTCAGGAAGCAGATTTTCCAGCAAACATTTCCACATTCTGCCAAAAACTAACAAATAACAACTTTGATCCCAGGAAAAAAAACGGCAACTTCTTTGTTAAATGATTAATGCAAAATATCCCCGAGGTCCAGCTTCTCTGTTGTGACAGTTTGCGGCTTTTTTAAGCACTTTTAAGCAGAAATAGGCGTTTACTTGATTGGTTGATCAACAGGATCACATGTGATCTATTTTGATAGTGCCGAGCAGAAAGGCCAACAGATGTCTGATTCTAGTGTCTCAAATGTGAGAAATGTGCTGCTGTTTTAGGGCTGCAAAAAGGATGTTTTTATAACCTTTTAATCTGCTGATTGTTTTCCAAATCTATCAATTTATCATTTGTTCTTTAAAATGTCAGAAAACGGTTATTAAATGTCCATCCCGGCATCTTAAAGTCAGAGATTATGTCTTTAAATGCCTCGTATTGTCAATAACACAGAGACATTCAGTTTAAAATGATATCAAACGCAGAAAAGCGTCATATTTGAGAGGCTATAAACAACATTTTCTGCCACTTTCTTTTATTAATAAATGTAAGAATTAATCAATAATCAAAGTCTCAAAACTATCTTAAACTAATTATAAATTATAAACTAATATATGATTCAAACTTATTTTTGAATCATTGCAGCTTCTTCTTAGTTTTTTAATCTATAAACTTATAAACTCTTGGATTTTTAATGACCTTTTTTTATATTTTCTGACTGATTGAAAGACAAGAACTCGACGATATTTCATGTGGTATTAAATAAAACTAATTCCTCACATCTGACAAGTGTGAACAAGGGAAATAATACAATTTTCCCCTGTATTTGCTTGAAATATGGCTAAAAAAACCCAATTGATTATCAAACCAGTTCATAATTGTGTCTCCACTGATCAAATGATTGTTTCAGCTCTTTGTATCTGTATCTGTCGTGGCTCTGGCTCTGTTATCTTGAGGTAGGATGAGAGTTTTATGGCGCTGAAAGACCTTACATAGTCTCAAGGTCAGACTGTGTGTGAAACATCGCTCTGTTATGTGCTAGTTCACCAGTTTTACAGCGGGGAAAGAGCAACGGGACAATAATTCAGTCAGTTTGAAGTCTGGTCGGGGGGGATGCAGACGGGTCAGAGCCTCCTGCAGACGCTCTATCTCTCCCGTAACACCCCCCCTTTCTTCAGGCTTTGAAGATAAACTAGGACCTCTCCTTATCAGCTATCAGCCTTTATCGCCCCCCCGTCTGATGCATGCAGGTACTGTAGTTACCATGGTTATACTCCAAAGGCACTTCTGCAGCCTGCATTAGCATGGCAAAATATTCATCAGTTACCCCGCAGAGCCGACACGATGCACAGCAGAGATCACAGAGGGGGGCAGAGCTGACTGATCATCATCTCCGAGACTGTTTACACGCACACAATGCAGATATTTAGATCAAAGGAATTATCTAGTTTGCCTGCGTCGTCTCCTTTGAACCCAGAAACCTCAACTCATGACTTGTTGTGATTGTTTGTGTTTGAGCGAGAATACTGACAGAAGAAGTCCCCAAGAACAGCTCCAAATGCTCAGTATGTAGCAACCGGAGAGCATTTATAGCCTGAGCTACTTTGCAATTCCTGTGCCGAGTTGGGCTATAAAACAGATGAAAAAAACAAAGAATACACAAGAGATAATACAAAACACTAACTCAACAATAAATATGCACATTAATGACACAAAACTTAGAACTCAGCCAGAAACTTCACACAGAAAAATACAAGAAATAAACAATACGCAAATAGACACCATAAAGCAAGATCACTAATGACTGCATGAATTCATCTCCAAAGATAACTCCTGAAACACTAAAGCCTGACTAACTTGCCTGATTTATTAATCTTAACAGATGTTGAAAATGTGAGAGAGCCCACACATGACGACAGATAATGATAGATTGAACAGTTTTGATCCTTATAGTGTGTCGAGAGCAAACAGCACAACACACACTAACAGATTCATTCACCAACAACCAGAGTCCGACTCTCACGGCTGGAAATATCACAGAATCTCTCGCGGTCAAACGAGACTTTAGAGTAAACAAACATGGCGGACGATGGGCAGGAAGAATTGTTGATGATAGTTTTTGGACTGAAAATTCAGGAAGGAAAAAGAACAAACTGTGGATGAAATATTGGAGACGGCGTGAACATGGGCTGTACATGTTACTTTATGCTTCACGTTTGCTTTTGTCGCCATGGCTGCGGTTGTTGTGCTTCCTTCTTCAGTCAGCTTGCTTCCCGATTGGCTCTCGTTTGGTTCCACGTGACGATCCACAGAGTGCGCGCTCGGCTGTCATCGGGGTTCCCCTCCGCAACAGTATATAAGATCGTACATATTGAACATGTTTGATATTTCACATTTGCTGACCCTTGACCTTCTTCCGAGCAGATCGGGGGAAGTAAAATCACTCGTAACATCCCTCACACCACAGGAACATCGGGACAGAGCATCTTTAGAACTATCGTTTCCTTTAGTCCAAAGGGGGGAATTGGGCCAATGATTAATTGATACACAGAAATTGAATTTAGACTATTTTGAAAATCAATTAATCGTTTAAAGTATTTGTTAATCAAAAAAACTTAATATTTAAGGGCAAGCAGCCTCAACACGAGCCTTACTGTAATCATGTGTCTGCACATCAGCAGTGAGAGTATTTGGAGACAAATTCACGAAGAAAATGCTGAGAAAATTAGTCAATAAATCCTCGTATATGGTCAGAAAATAAACCTCTGCTTTGATAAATTATTTTTTAACCATTTTTTGCGAAAGATCTCCAAGATCCAGCTTCCATTTATGATAGTTTGCTGCTTTTTAGGAGGAGAAAAAATTGATAAATTGCAAAGTTAATCAACAAAACATTGATTTTATATTTGCATTTGGACATTTTTGATTGAGTGATTTTTCACCCATACAGTGACCTCTTAACAGACAGATTTAACCTACAACTACACTGATAATCATTATAGTAGGGCTTCCACTGACGATTATTTTCATCATCGATTAATCTGTGAAGTATTTACTCTATTAACCGAGTGGCTGTTTGGTCTAAAAATGTCAGAGAAATCAGTGTTTCCCAAAGCCAAGATGAGTTTATTGTCATAAAAGAGGAAAGATATCAGAGAATAATCACATTTAAGAAGCTGGAATCAGATATTTTTAGTAAAAAAACGACTCAAATCAAAGAATCAATCATCAAAATAGCCGGCAATTAATTTGATAGTTGAAAACCAATTGAGTAATTGTTGAAGCTCTACATTTGGAATTCAAAGATCACTCAGCTCCAGCTCCTCGGTTGAACATCTCAAAGCTTCAGCCTTGTGTTTTCCATCTCCAAATCGCGCATATCAGAGCCCGCTGTCTCGAACGCGGCCTCTGAAATATGCATGATTCAATCTGCTCGAGGAATCCTAATCGTATGCGAGAGAAAGAGAGCTCACAGAGCAGAGGACTCATTCAAAGTCCACCCTACAGAGGAATCTGTGGTCGTACAAACATTGAAGTTGGCAAAACACTGCTTTAGCTTCTGCAGCTGTAACAAACATTCAATTCATCAGTGTGGCCAAAGAAAATATGGCCAGGAATGTAGCTTTAATCAATTCAAGCAAACCGGGTCCCCTCCGCGTCCTGTTTGGAGCGAAAAGAGGGATTACGACACGATCTATATACGAGTCAGATTTACGTCTGGAGTTATGAGCCGTGATCACTTGGATTAAGAATAACAGCGACAGAGGGAGGTTTTGTCTTCATTCACGCCGTCTTGCATCAACAGTCCTCCTTTGTGCACCGCCGCAGTTTATTTTCATTTGTCTTAAAATAAAGATGTTATTCAGGAGCTTCACACACCCTCCCCCCCGACCATTCAATCCCTAAAACCCCCTCCCACAAGGTGCTTAGTGATCGCCTGGTGCTTCAGCGCTTCTCATGAGCTTCCTGTTTCTAAACCCTCTCCATCAGAGCGACCTATAGGCCTTTAAAATAACATCTTCCCATGGAGGTTGTGTTTTTCAGAGTGTGATGGAGTACAGATTGTTTGAAGGCTAAAACGAGGATCTCCATATGTAAACCTCCACATATTATCTTTATTTCTACACCATAAATAGGTCTTCCTCTTGGCCCGACCTTGGGAAAAGGATGTGGATGATGACTTTGAGTCCTGGTTGAGTTTGAGTCGTTGCGGCTGGTGGCCAGATGTCAGACACTGCCCATCGCCAAATCACTCCTCCAATACCTCCTTTTGTCTCGTGTCATTGTTCTTCAAACGCCTGCAGCCTGTTCAGGAAATAGTAAAATGAAAAATGCTTCTTCCGAGTTTTGATCCTTTATCCGTGTGTAAATAAATATATTTGATGACTCGGGCTACATCCACGATATTTCCTTTTCATTTTTAATGTACAACTTTTCTACCATTACCAAACTACTCCAGCCTTTTAGAGAAAATGGAGAGTTTAGATTTTATTTTGAAAATCCTCCTCTTATCTGTTACTGTAAAATATTGCATATACCTCCTATATTTTTGATTTTAAAAGGCACAACAGTTGCTACATTTACCCAGTGTGTTAACATTTCTCTGGTGTTGGGTTTTAGTGTTTTTGGGCAGAGATGGACGGTTTCTGAAAAGTTGCCACAGACGCCAACCGTCCCTTGCTGGTTATTTTCTGTCAGTCACATGTCCCTGTCTGATTTGTCACTTCCTTAACTTACATGAATGTTCTTGTGTATAAGAGCTGAACGGTCAAGGGCCAAAATATATTTGTGATCTACTGATACAGTATGAACCATCGCGACCCCTCAGGTCGTCAGGGACAGGTCTGCTTTCTGTCCCCAGAGTCAGAACCAAACATGGAGAAGCAGCGTTCAGTTTTTATGCTCCGTATATCTGGAACAAACTCCCAGAAACATGCAGGTCTGCTGAAACACTCACTTCTTTTAAACCAAGCCTGAAGACTCACCTGTTCACAGCTGCCTTTTATTAAACTACTTTAATACATTTATTTTAATAACTATTCTAATTATTTATATCTGCACTGTAGCTGTTACCCTTTTTTTAAAATTTAAATTGTATTTTTAGATTTTCGCTTCGATTTTAGCTGTTTTTAGTTTATCTTCACTTTGCTTTTTAATGTCCTGTTGTGTTTCTTTGCTTTTGTTGTTCTGTGTAAAGCACTTTGAATTGTCTTGTTGCTGAAATGTGCTATATAAACAAACTTGCCTTGCCTTGCCTTAAGACAACTATAGCCCGCTTCTCATCTCTGCTGAAGGCTACTACTGTTAAATACACCCTTAATGAACTAAACCCCTGAATTTTGATTGCTAGCTAACTTTGCCCGTAATAGAACTGCACTTCCGTGTTAGCTTTGTGGTAGCTAGCAGAGACGTATCATAGTACGTGGTAATTGTTTGGATTTTAGCCTGCAGAAACTATTGTTCTGGTCTAATGTGTGCATTTATGTGTTTCATCCTCTTTCTGTTCTTAGAAAGCAAGAAAGGAAGTTGTTACTTCCAGGCTAGCGGTCGTCTACAACTCTGTGAGATCATGTGTAAGAATTTTTTTTAAACCCCTCTTGTTGTTAATGGTGTAACAACATTGCTTCACATAACCAAGGCTAAACAAGGATAAGCTGAGGCGGACAGGAATGTCGCTAGTTTCGTAAGTAGTTAGTCATAAACAGAGTGTTGGACATTGTTTCATCAGTAAAGTAGGTACATTTCTTCCTGAGGGGAACTTAAATGGTTGTACCAAATTTCAAGAAAATCCATCCAATAGTTGCTGAGAAATTTCATGGAAAAACAAAAAATGTCAACTTCCTGGTGACCCTGAAGCGTCTTGGTAGCGAGCTGATGTTGACATGTTTTGATTTGTGCGTCATAGACTACCATGGTAATCTGATTAAACTTGGGCATGCACCATGGTATCAGAAAACCCAAGTTTAACCCACAGCTAGCTGGTTAACCCACTAATCCGTCTCCATGGTCCCTTTTGTTTTACAGTTAGCTCATGCTACTACAGCAGCTCCACAGACCGGACGTAATGACTACTTCTGTCCTGGATTTACTCGTCTGGCCTCTCCAGCTTGTCTTGTACAGCCTCCACATATTTTCCAGGCATGTCAGAGTTCAGCAGTTTGGTGTGAATATGACTCAGTGTAGATCAGGTATTAAAGACGTTTGCTGACACACACGGAAATGCGGCGAGGAGCTTGACAAAACACGGGCAGTCTGGCCGTACGGCTCGTAGTCTGGTTGGCAGGGACGCCACCTCTCTGGAGTATTTACAGTGGTATGAAACCTGCCTTTATAGAGACCATGACGAATGGTTTTCATTACTGGGCTTTTGATGATTGCAGAAATGAACTGCAGTGCAAACTTTGAGTCCTCTCACATGTGAGGAATTTATTAGGAGTCATTGTAGCTGTGGAATGAGACTGTGATGAAAGAAAAGTCACCTCTAAAGTTCTGCAAAGGGCTGCAACTAATAATTATTTTCCTTATCAATTAATTTGAAGATTATTCAACTTGTGCCGTGATTCTCAAATGAGGGAACTCGTGCCCTTGAGAGTATTTGATGTTTTTTTATACAAAAAAAAAATGTCTTGCATAATTCCTTAAAATAATTAAACTACAAGCTCACTAAAAATATGAACGTTGTAAAAGATGGATGACATGACTCCACCACCTCTCTTTGTACTTATTTGAAGCCAAAGTACCCCCAAGGCGGGTGCTGCCATCTTGCTCTGGTGAAGTTATTTGGAGCCAGAGTCTAGACAGGTGGAGCCGATGTATCAATGTCCGGCATTTCGGCGTACTGAACGCCAGAACAGCTTCTCGTGTCGGTCTGAAGCAGATATTCACGCTTATGGAAAGTTCAATGACTGTAGTGTTAGTGTTAGTTACATCTCCTCTCGCCGTTCCTCCTCTACTCTGCTACTCGGGAATAGAACGCTGCAGGAGCCCGGTTCGTCAACAGAGCTGTCAGTCATGAGGCCGCACCCCCTTTTTATAGCATCAAATAACTAATTAAAAATAAGCTTGTGAGAAAAATGAACACTTGGACATAAATGCAGCATGATAACTATAATGACAGAAACCATGTTTGAGAAAAATGTATTTGATGTGTATTTTGATTTTATAGTTTGACTCATGTCCCATCTGTTAACATGGAGGAGGCTTTATGAACGCTACTGCAGCCAGTCAGCAGGGGGCGATAGAGAGGGTTTGACTTCACTTTTAGGCTTTGTGCTTTTTTGCATTAGATTTTTTGCCCTTTTTAACCTTAAAATTATTAAAGCGATTAACACGAACGTTGCACATTAACTTTCTCTCAGTAAACTAAAAGTCACAGCTCTAAATGTGGGTTTAATTTCTCCTGCACCAGTCGGCTGCGATAACCAGACCAGACTACAGCAGCCACTGATGATTGCTCACTGGCTGCATCTCCTCACTTCACACTGAGCTCTGACTAAGCCGAAGCTTCATGCAAATTACCACAAGAAGCCTCCATCATCACCACCAGGGTTTTTATAGCTCCAGCTGTAGACCCTGCACCTCTCCTGAGGCCTGAGTGTCACATTTCTTGTTGGTGGATTAGCTCCTCATCCTCACATGGAGCTGTGCATATTACTGCCCATTAAACTGTCCGCCCCTCTTTGGGGGTTTGAACCCCGAGAGTCTGATTTACAACTTTCATTCAGAAGCTCCCCAACGGTTCCCTCGCTTTAGTAACCATCTGACCAGAAACATTAACTATTGACCATCTGCTAACAGATCTTTGCTTTATGTAACCTTACTACTGACTGCCTGAAACTATTGATTCTTGCAGCCAATCTGCCAGTTGTTTCACGGATAATTTAGTCTACAAAACGTCTGGAAATTGTGAAAAAATATCTTCCCATTTCTTGTTTTGTCCTACACAGTTTATCTTAATAAAAAAAGTATTCAGTAAGTTAACTGAACTCAGTCCTCAAAGAAATTTGACGTAACTCATCCCAATGAATTGGCAGGAACTCAAATGTTACTGGTGCGGTAGCTGGCAGTCTACATTAACGTTTATTGTTGTAAGGGTGGCAGCTGCAATGGCGATCATGACGGTGCATGTCCATCGAATATTAATATAGAATATTAGAAGCAATTAAATCCAATGTAATGAGGTGTGTCTCATTTTTACAAATGAGTGTTAACATCTGACATTGATTTGAGGACACTGGGTCACATGACATGGAAGCTATTGAAAAAAAACTATAAATGTTTCTCTAAATAGATGAAACGAAATGTATTAAAAGTGCGTCTCATACGCCAAATTTTACGGTATTTGTTTTGTGTTAATGCAACTTCAAAGGTTAAAGGTATTCGGTTTCCTCAGTTGAAATGAGTTGACACAGGAGAGTTTGAAGTTAAACTACTAAACTAAGTTCATCTTACTTCATTGCTAAGTTCAAAACACTCACTCATTTTAAGGTCAGTAGACTGAATGGAATGGGTTCTGTTTACTTCATTTATTTAAGTTACCTTAACAAACCTCAAACCATTTCAGGAAACTGAACTTGTCAGGGTTTACAGTGTACTCGGAAACATTAAGTGCTCACATCTTTAAAAAAGTAAAGCTTACTCAAATAACACATGTTCATTCCAAACACATAATCATTTCACTTGACTTAACACAGTTAAGTTCTTTTACTTTTCCCAAGGTAATCAGTTTCACTAGAACCGATAATTAATACATTTTCAATTGATGCTCAATTCTGTCAATGGTCTAATTAGTTGAACTGTTGCAGCTCCAGTCTGGTTCGTTTGATTCTGTCTGTCTTCGGGGGTTGGAGGACTTCCTGTCTCACCTTATATAATGAGGCCGTGTGTGCTCGTTTGTTAAAGAGGTGTCAGTCGGTGTGACGACGGTGTGACCTGCGCTGCTTTACATGCTGTTTGCATTGAATTTAAATTTCAGTCACGTGTCCTGCCCCGCTCTGCCTGCAGGGAAAACTTCTTCTTCTTCTTCTTCTTCTCTGGTTATTTTCCAGGCCGGTTTCTCTCCCATTAGTGCACAACTTTTATTGCCCATCCACATTGTTATGCCCCGCTCTCTTTATGTCCACATAACTATTGAGTTTCTGAGCAGTTAGTGAAGATCCTCACTTCAGGGGGAGAGTGGATGGCAGAGGGGGCGACAATAGGCCTTTTATGTGTTGAGAGTTATCCTCGTTCCCTTGTGTTAGCTCCAGGGGACCATGTGACCGGTTCTCATTCAGGTCATGTCAGCCTGTTCAGCCTTTGACCCTCTTAGGAGGGAAACGAGTCCCTCAATGTCCCATTCAGCCCATACAGATGTCTGTGTGCGTTAATGTCTGACACAGCAGAGGTATGACAATCCCCTGACAGGCCTTCAGTCACTTCTTCAGCTGCTATGAGGAGTTAACTGTTTCTGTTCCGAGCTGCAGTGTGACGTATGAACAGATACCAAGAACATGGATCTCTCTAAGTCTGTATTAACGCTTTTTATACGCTGATATGAACATTGGAACAGTAATTGCCTGGTGTAATCTTTCCCAGCTGTTCATACTGCCTATTAAAGGTGAAACAAGTAACATTTGGGTTCAGAAAGTCTTCAAATGACTTCTCCCATGATGAGTCGTGCACTAAAATGATCCCAGATGTTTTAAAGAAGCTTCAAGCTCACAGAAATCTGTAATTTTATACACAATTTTGTTGCGTTTCATTTAGTCACTTAGTCTGGCAAGAATCACCCGATGATGAGTCAGAGAGTGAGGAAGGAAGGAAGTCGGCTAACTGTTTAGCTAAAGTTACTTGCGGCTCTTTCATTAGGATTAAAGTGACATGACATTAAAATAAACATGAAATAAACATCTTGTCCGTGAACATGAATTGTTTCTGCTCGACGCCCGCGAGCTAGTTCAGGCAGGCAACTTGAGCTGCACTGACATGCGTCATTCTCCACAGTCACCTGACAAACAGTTCCTCCTTATTAAACGGTGTATTTAAGCTGCGTGATTTCCTCCTGCCCCGTCATCGTCGCCGCTGCCCTGCACCAGTACTGCGCCCACTCCAGCATCCACCTGCAGCCTCCGGCTAGAGGGGGTTTAAGATATTATCTCATCACTCCTCGAATTTCTGCATGTAAAGTAAATCTGCGAGGAGTGAACACAAGCTATGTTCTGCTGCTACTTTTACAAACGCAAGTTGTCTGACTGAAATACATTTAACAGCAATGTTCTTGTTCTAACGGTCGAGACAACAACTCCCATGATGCCTATTACCTACTTAATGACATCATATTCAATCTTTTGTTATTGTTTTGATTCGGAGAGGAATTGAGGACAAAATCTAGTGATCTGATTCTGTGCAAAGAATTATAATAGATTTTATACTAAAATGTATGAAAATTAAGTAGATATCATCCAGAGTTACAGTGTTTGTGATATTAAAGTCCTTCCTTGTGTTTGCCCGGATAGCAGCTGTTTAAACTTAGTGCAAATCTGCAAAACAACAAACACCACAGCCTTTTTTCATCCCTATTTTTGGCGTCTTCACTTTGGTTTACTCATGCAAGAAATAAAAATAGGGGCACAAACAGAACTTCTCTTGCTTTTTCAAAATTGAACACATTAACAAACAGAAACTGTGCGTGTATGAAAAGGACAAATACAGTACATAAATAATATGACATAATACTTAAACATAATACTTAAACAACAGTTAGTTTCGACCAGGTAATCTGATTGGATAAGAGGCATTCCATGAGTGCTGATGTAGAGAACATCACTGGGACTTTTCACTCTGTGTATCACTCCGCCTCAGCCAGGGGTTCTGAATACAATACATTACAGCATGCCGTGTATGTCTACATTAATCAAGCTGGTACCTCTAAAATTTAAACAGATAAATGTGCACGATAAAGAACGGCTGATCTGTGGTCACCTGTAGACACAGAGTGCAGGAGAATGTTTGGGTTGCTTGGCAACAACAGTCCAGTTTAACTGCGGCACGAGGCTACAGGCTACGACTGAACGAGAGCCGTGATGATATTCAGTACATCACTCCATCCTTCCATTAGTTTTTCCACATAACTGACTGTGGATTTTATCTGAAGGCTCTGAAGTTCTTTTTTTTTTTAACTTGATTTATAGATTTTTATAGAGAGACAAAAACTTCATGGATCTTGTGTAGTCCAACCTCGGGCCAAATGTAGTCTATTATGCTGGAAGAGAGAGCATGGTTTTAGTACATAAGATAAAAATGGTGGTTATATAACCTGTCAATTGAGTGTATCCACACTGAACATAGCTTTAAGACAGACAGATGAATTGTGTTTACATCCACTTTTACTTGTAAGCAGTGTTGGCTATATGCAGACATTGTCTGATTTCCTGCCACTAGGTGGACACAGATTAGAGGCTTGGCGGCGCGGACAGACTGGGCACGGCGGCCATATGTGTTGAGTAATAAGAGGATAAAGCCTCTCTGGACACGAGCTCTTTGATCTGGGTGATTTTTGATGTTGAGCTCAGCGTCTGTCGAGTGCTTTTTTTCTCTCTTTGTTGTGGTTTATTCCTGATGACCTGTGCAGTTTGTCTTTGGGGGTTTATCCCCTGATTTCCCACATTGGATTTATCCGTTTTTTTTAATTGATCTTGTAGGCCCGCCTCTCTTTTACAGACGCATACATTGAAATTCTGCTGTGAATCTGGGACATTTGTATACTGGCCAAACTGGCTGGACTGTTTGTGGTCTAATCTGAATGACAATAGCTTGAAACGTTCGTGTGAGCGCCCTGAGGCTCTTTATTTTAAACATAGGAAGTCTGGTGAGGGGCGATGTCGATTCAGGTCAGGCCTCTTGTCTAGTCTATTAGGGTCAAATTGATAAAGAAGTCAAAGCGTATAGATCTGTGTGTTTTATAAAATGTTTTCAGAGGGATGTTTTGCAGCCTTCTGTTATTGCTTTATTGTATTATCCTCCCACATTCAAGGCCATGAAACCGGTGTTTTCTTCCTCCTGTTGTTGTTGCCTTGGCTCCCAGTCATTCTGTCATCAGACTCGGTTTAGTGTCTGGTATGTCTGAGGGGGGATGAGGATGATGTGGCTTCATTAACAAGGAGAGCAGATGAGTCACCCCGGGTGAAAACCTGCAGAGATGAACCACACTGAGACACAGCTGAGATATGTGAAATAAACCTTAATGACACGATGGAGCGCTCTGTGGAGACAAGCTGCAACTGTAATACTCCTTCACGGAAATCATTATAGTGTACGAGAGATTATTAGAGATGAAACAGAAGGTTAATTGTTTGTATTTTGATTCTTTCTGTCATTTTTTAACCAGAAATGTCAGATAATCTCCGGTTCCAGCTTCTTAAAATGGGAGATCTGAGACTTTTCATTGTTAGAAATGGAATATATTTGGATTTTGGACTCGAACAAAACAAGCAATTTAAATAACTAATGTCAGGCTCTAGGGAACTATATTAGGCATTTTGCTTAATCTGAAAAGGTTATTGGTCATTTTTCATACATAAAATACCAAATAGCTAATCTAATAATATATATAAATTTAAAATATTAAAGATTACATATCAGCTCTAACTCTTAGTTTCAATGTCTATCTGCTGTTCTACATGATTAAGGTCCTGTGTCCACTAAGGGCCCGATCAGACAGAGCACGGTTTAGCAGCTGGGGGCTTTTTTGTCCTTGTTTTCCATGAGAGGGACGCTTTTTGCGCCTCACGTTTTTGAGGAAACGCTCCGAGCACCTCGAGTTGAAAAAACTTCAACTCAGAGCAGAAATGCGCCCGACGTCATGGGCGTTTTTTCTCATTGTCCAATCGGATGAAAGGAGAGGCGGGCCTCCTGTCAGTTTCCAATGTAACGGTTAGGTAAATGACAGCTAATGATTCCGTGGTTGCCTTAACAACAGTAGAAAAAAAAGCCACAGCCCCAGCTGCTAAAACGCGCTCTGTCTGATCGGGTGTTTACTTCCACAAAAAAGGCAGTGCGGCGCACCTCGCATTTTACAGCCTGCAAAATGCGTTCTGTCTGATCGGGCCCTAACAGTGTTTTTTGCGCAGGCAGCGACCACGATCTCAATTTTAGAGTGTGCTTCTTGGTCCTTACTGTTGCTAGGTTACGAAAGTTGTCTGGCGGCACTTCAGCTTCCCTTGGTAGTGACCGTTAAGTCTGTTTTGAATCGCTCTGTATGCTTAATATTTGCTTTTAATCAAGGAAATTTTACATAGAAAATATAAAACAATGTAAAGGAATTGTGTCCTGGCGTTAGCAGCAGCTCTAGACCTGGAAATGTGTCCCTCAATAAAATGAAGGGGTTAGCCTCTCCTCTGCCATTGAAGTTGATGTGTTAAGTCCCGCCCCCTTTTGATTTTGATCGGTTGGTGAGGGAGAAGTGATGTTGACGAGCGCGGCGGTGTTCCAAAAGTTTAACTATTTTCAACTGAGAGCTCTGACACCGGTTAATCAGAGGGTAGCTGGTAGCTAACTTGGGCTTCATCTGATCGCATTAAAATAGTTTAAAAGACATTATACCCAGAGCTCCATCCAATCGGTAAAATGTACACATGTTCATTGAGAAAGTACGGTCTGTTTACATAAATACTTTCCTATTTGTTGCGATAAATTCTGCATTTTGCGATGTGTTTATTGCAAATGCTCAAATTGCAAAAACGATTTATTGTGCAGCCGTAGTGTTAAGTTAGCTTAAAGCAACCTTTCATCTGCAGGTCACATTTAAAAACACAGTGATAAAAACATCTGGATAAACTAGACAACAACACAAGACATATACAACCAATATAATAATACACAAAGACGTATATCGGCATAAGCTAATAATGGCAAATATATGTTGTTTAATTAGTGTGCAAATCAGTTTAATGTCTCGGGTTGTAGGAACAAGTTTTTCCTTTATTGTCTCGGGTTTATTTTATTCATCATGACAAAAATAATGTTAAATTTCAGCCCTGTACTCCTGTTGTGAATGAATTCTGCTCTCCAGTCTCTCCTCTCTCCCTCTGCGTGGTCTTACAGGCCTCAGTCCAGCACTTATTACCGCTGTGATTGAGAAAGACAATCCTCTTAGCAGCAGAGTCTGTTTTATTTCTAGGCCACTGAGTGAACGTCTCTGTGCAGAACTCCTGTCAGCTCAGCCGGGCTGTCGGATATCCTCTCCCTGTCTCTGTTACGTTCCTTTGTCCGCTACATGGTGGGCTCTCTTTTTCAAACACAACCCCCCCCTCCACTCTCTCCACCTCTTTACGGCCTGAGCCGGCAGCTGCAGGGTTAATGTTTAGCAGCAGCAGCAGCAGAAGCAGAGAGAGGCTGGAGTAGTAGCGGGAGGAGGAGGAGGAGGAGGAGGGGAGTGGGAGAAGGAGAGCGGCAGTGAGGTGGGGGCTGGTCCACAGCTGTTGTAGTAGGCAGGGTCTATTGGGGTAGGAAGCCTGCCTCACTCGCCCTGGAACAATGGGAGACATGGCAGCCTCTGCAGACAGCACAGACACACACACACAATGCACATGCCCAAGGACGGGCCTTCTTTTCTAGCCGTAGCGTACAGGAAACCGGCTTCCTCGCCACACTCGCAGGGTGACGGCACTTTGAACAGGGAGGGAAATAATCTCCTCCGCAGCCGGAAAACAGAAATGTAAGGTTGTGGCCTCTCTGTCGCTCTGTCTCTTCTTTTTTATCCCTTCCCTGTGGTGCCTTACATTTCACTCAGGAGATCTCGGATGCGCTGACTGAATGACTGAGAAGGCAGCAGGAGCAAGGTGAGCTAACCTAAACTGTGAATCAAGGGTGGGATTCAATAAATCTTTAAATATACGGATCGATTCTTACAGCTGACGTGTGTTTCCTGGCTGTGCTTGCTTGTTGTGACGGCGTTTCTGTGTCATAATAAAACAGATTCTTACCTGCAAGAGATTTAAGTGATGCTACAGTGAGGGGACACATGTTTTGTGTGGTTTTATTGTGACAGGAATGGACTAGTCTTACAGCTGACAGGGGGTTTTATGGGCTGTTTCCTTGTTGTGATGGCATTTCTGTGTCCAAATATGGCAGATTTGTACTCGTATTTAAGCGCTATAACAGTAACAGGATGCGTTTTGTGCGGGTTAATTGTGACTTGGAAGAACCCAAAATGAGAGTCAAGGGGGGGATGATATGTAAATGTGTAGATACTGATTGATTGCAAAATCTGACACGCAGTTTCTTTGCTCTTTTTGCCGCATTTGCCTGTTTTTACTTTTAAAGAGATTCAGTCAGGTGAAACATGTTTTGTGTGGTTTTATTGTGACATAAAAGGATGAGGAGGACCCCAAAATGAGAGCCAAAGGGGGGATGATATGTAAATTCGTAAATACTGATTGATTTTTACATCTGAGGAGGTGTTTCATGAGCTAATTTGCTTTGTTTGCTTGTTGTTTCTGGGTCGAAATAGGAGGATTTTTACTTGTATAAGATTGAAGTGTTGTAACAGTTAGGGACACATGTTTCGTGTGACATGAATGGACTAGGAAGCCCCGAAAATGAGTCGTTTAAAAGGTGTTTCCTGGGCTTTGTTTGCTCTGTTGTCTTGTCTTGTTGTGACGGTGTTTGTGTCAAAATACTCAATAATACTGTTAGAGATTTAAACAGCGAGGCAGCACATTTTTTTGGTGCTTTTTTTGTGACATAAACGGGCTTTGATGACTCCTAAGCAGGTGTGATTTGCTTCCTGTGCGTGCGTTTCAGTTAGCATTGTGGGCTAGCTCACATTTTCGGACAGCAGCCTCGTGGTTGTCGTTTTTTTTCTGTTTTTATTTCCACACAGAATCACGGCCGGTTGTTTTTGGTTGCAGCAAACAATGTGTCATAAATCTGCCAAGTGTGTTCGCGGCTGCTGGAGGAGGACGGAGCAGCTTTGAATCTTTGCGGTTGAAACGTGTGATGAGACAAAAAACTCGGAAGACCCGTGATGTGTTTCTGCGGGGCGTGGAGGTCGCCTGGCACAGTTATTAAGAAGCATCCCTGCGATCACTTTGATTGCTCTCAGACATTCATGGCGAACATCCAACCTTTCAGGCCCTTTTTGGAGAAGGGAGCTCCCCTCCTCCTCCTCCTCCGTCCCCTCCCCCACCTCCTCTCCGCTCCTCATCCCAAATATTGCTTGTGTACGATTCGTCTCGGTGTGTACAGCCAAACATCAGACAGGAAACGGCACCGAGGGAGCCCGGCAGCCTGATTCTGTCTCCCCCACGTCTCTCCCCCTCTTTGATATTTATCTGCATCTTTATTAATGAAGCAGACAATCACGTTGTAACAGTGCGTCTGCAGAAAAACCAGACTTTTTGCCCTACATTTTCTCTTTCTGCGGCGGGTAGCTTCCGTCTTCACCAATCCCCTTTAATTCCACCATGTAAGGACTTAGGTTTTTGTCACATTGTTTACATCTCCCGCCTCCTCTCTCTGCCTACACAGCAAGAACTTCAATCTGCGCCTCACCAGATTGGCAGATGGAAAGGGTGGTGTTTGACATATCCTGAGACGGCCTTGCCTATGCCAAATCCCCAAGAGTGCGACTGACATGATTTAAGAAGCTTTTGTGCATTTCTTCTCTGCTTCGGCTGAGTCGCCTTTTGATATTTTTTTTTTGTGGTGTGCCCTCATTCCATGAATCTCATCCACTCATCCTCGTCTGCAGCGTCGCACCAAACCTCTTTGAAAACCCGCTGCGCTCAATATTTCATCACTTTCTCAGCATCTAAACATCAAACTCTGTCCTTTTAGTGGTGTCGTCGACCTCTCTCATGCTTTTGTTTATTTTTAGCTCTCGATGTGTCGTGTTTGTGATCTTTGCTTCATGACACAGATCACTGCTCCTTCAGGTGTACCCAGGAGAACGCTGCTACACCAGATCACCTGCTCCCGCTCTGTTAAAAACCAGATTGAGCGGGCAGATGCTCAACACCTCTAATCCCATTTCAGTTTGACAAGATCTAAAAGGATCAGGCCCCGTTACCCAGCAGACCCACGCTTCTGGAAATGAAGAGTTAACGCTGCAGCTAAACATATCTGTAGTGATCAGATGGAAGCAGCAGACGCAGCGTCCCATTTTAAACCTCTGCAGAAAGTGATTAACAGGGACCTCTGTTAATGGGGAAACCCACATCAGACTGAAAACTTCCAGGAGTGTGTAAAGTCCTGCGTTATCAGAAAGACATAAAAGGGGAGTTCTTAAACGCTGTGTCTGCTGAATTATTCATCCATCTTTCTTTCATTACACTTCACAATGACTCGGAGATGAAAGGGAAGACGAGAGGAGCAGAGCGAGATAGAGGAGTGGGGGCTTGTGGTCTTGGCATGGCTGGCGTCTGCCGAGCGCTGGTATCTCCCGAGGGCAATGCAGCGCCTTCCTCTCCTCCCGGTTTCCTGTTCGCTCGCACATCGGAGGAAAGCTGCAGCCTTAGCCCGCTGCAGTCCGACATAGCAGAGGTGACATTGGCCTGAAAAAACACCCAAAACGAACCGGTTCCCAAACCTACCGCAAACCAAGCTACTAAAGATTTCATCCCACCCGACTAAATCTGCTTTTCCGTGCTGTGATTCTCGACACGAATAGGATTGGCAGAGATGTGAGGAGGGGTTTTTCAGTGGAGGAAAGGAGGCTGCAGGAGTTTATTTACTGAGATGTGTCCCTGTGTTTTCTCTCCCTCAGCTCCTTGGTGTTGTTGTTGGGAGACAGAGGTGCCTGACAGGAGACGGACTCCTCTAAAAGGATCATAAGGAGGCTGAAACCACAGGTGAGTCTGTTTTTTAGATTAGAAATGTTTATATTGTAATGAATCAACTCTCGGGGGTTTCATCGATACAGCTCAAAGAAATGCAACAATTCTTTCCTTTCTTTCTCGAGCTGGTTGATTTCCTGATTGATTATTTGTTTGGTCCAAAAGATGTCAGAAAGATGCAAAAAATGCCCGTCATCGCTTTCCAGAGTCCAAGTTATAATCTAGCTTGTTTTATCCAAATAATGTCCTCCGTTGATGAACCAAAACTTTCCAACAGAGACTTCTTTCATTGGTGTGACCACTGATAACACAAATTAAAGTCCTTAGGCGTCACCAACTAAACTAACTCACTATTCTGCTGTTATCATTTGACACCACAAACTGATATCATGTCTCCCTGTTCTGATGGGCGGAGGAGTGAGTCGCAACACCCGATGCTCCAGCAGAATTTAGTAATATTTAAATCTTTGGAGTACAATTTAATTCACTATGCTTTTTCCGTTTCCTTGACGATATTTTATAGTTAAACACACAGCTTCAAAGGAGCTCATGCTTTGGATAACCAGGACACATGAAGACTGAGACACTTTCTTCACTATGCCAGCAGATTATTGCTATTAGTCGGACGGAGCGACGAGAAGTTATCCGAGCTAACTTCCAAGCAGTGTTGGGCTATGAATTGGTAACGCTTACAGAGCTACAGGCGAATAAGGACGACTTCACAAATGACTACAGTTCAGACTGACATGGCGAGCATAACACTCTCTTTAACATTAATTCATAAGTGTTGGCTGGACTGCCTCAATGCCAGACAGTATATATAGCGTTAGCCTGGCTTTCCTGCTTTTTAGACGCTGAATCCTCAGCTGTCTTTGAGCAGTTTAGCTCTTCACAGATGGAGTTCTAAAAAACTTCGACAAGGACCCCTGTGTACAATCTCAGTTAACCATCTTTGCCATTGTTTGCTCCGTATTATTGTAAACAAACACTGTAATTCAATGTCAAAAACAATGAAACAATAAGACAAGGCGACACAATTTCTGGTCAGCCAGGTGCAGCAGTGTGTATTAGATTCGTTTCTGGGTGTCAGGCTTATAGCTTAAAAATAAGGGACAAAAGGGGACAACTGTAACAGGAGCAATATAGACTGATAGTCATCCCCTGATTCTTTGCAGATGATGTTTTCATTCACACTTAATAACCCTTTCACACATGCACTCTGGAAAATCTGAGGGACGGGCTATCTGGAAATTGTCCAGAGTTTTCCTTTCACACACGTCCCTCACAGCAGGAGATGTTCTTATTCGTCCTGTTATCTGTGCAGTGGTTGGCGCTGTTGCCTCACAGCTATAAGGTTCTTAGTTTGAATCCCGGTTCAGACGTAGTGGGCCTTTCTGTGTGGAGTTTACGTTCTCCCTGTGCATGCGTGGGTTTCCCTCCGGGTACTCCGGCTTCCTCCCACAGTCCAAACACATGCTCGTTAGGTTCATTGGTGACTCTAAATTGCCCGTAGGTGTGAATGTGAGCGTGAAAGGTTGTCTGTCTCTATGTGTCAGCCCTGTGATTGACTGGCTATCAGCACAGGTTGTAATCCGGCCTCTCGCCCAATGACAGCTGGGATACGCTCCAGCCCCCCGTGACCCTGAACAGGATAAGCGGTATACATAATGGATGGATGGATGGATGAGTGTCGCTCTTGCACCTCTTCTAAACGTCATCACCCAGCCTACTTGCTTGTGGTGGATGTTCCTGACTATTATCTGCTGCGTTCACACATCGGCTCAGCCTCTTTTTTCTTTTTAAGTTTATTGCTTTCGTCTATTAGATCGGATAGCTGAAGAGAGACAGGAAATATGAGGAGGAGAAAGTGGTGGATAACACCAGATAATCAGCAGACTGGGAGTCGAGAGGCGACTGTAGCCTCTATACATGGGACGCCTGCTCTACCAACTAAACCAACTAAACCTGCTAAACCTGCGCCCCCTCACCCTGAGTTCTTGTGGACATTTTACTCGGAGGTTGGCAGAAAAAAGTCTGCATGAAGTCGTGGCGAAAAATTTGGCCGTTTGCGTTCACACATGCAGCCCACCCGGACAATGTCTGAGACACTTTAAGAAGTGCAGTGCCTGTGTGAAGGTGGCTAATGACGTTGAATTAATTTGCATCTATTTGCCTTGGTTATAGTGAATGTTGCTCTTCCTGTGCACACTGAACTTCTTGCTATCATCATTTTCTTTATGTCGAGCATGTCTGATCTAGAAACAGTAACATGGGAGGCCAGACTTCATGTTGGTTGACTTGCTGTTCTCTTCCTGTTTGTTGGGGCTTGTTTGTGATCCGACTCGTTGGTTGATACTGAGCTCTTTCTGTCTCTGAAAAGTTAAACTGACCTTTACAGAAGTCGCTGCTGGGTAATTTGTTTAAAGGACACCCTGACTATTTATTTACAGTAGATGACACGTTAGTTTTCCCCTGGTGTCCGGTTGCCCTTTATTTGTTTGTGATGAATGCTCGGCAGTGTCCCTCGGCTCACATTCTTCATGTTCAGGTATCCGTTTGAGTCATTTCAGGGAGAACAAAAGCTCCACATGCTCGCTTGGCTCAGAGGCGAACACATGATCCCCTGTGTTTTGTTCACTGATTTGAACGCCGAGCCTCGCTGCACTTTGTTTACACTTGGCAATGTCGCGTTTAGTGGCCGTGTTTGCGTGTGTGTGTGTGTGTGTGTGTGTGTGTGTGTGTGTGTGTGTGTGTGTGTGTGTGTGTGTGTGTGTGTGTGTGTGTGTGTGTGTGTGTGTGTGTGTGTGTGTGTGTGTTTAAAGGGGTGGATTTACCAAACAAAAAGATCTGCACTGACTTCGACCTCCACTCTTATCTGTTTGCTCCTATTTGCCTTCTTCCTGCTTGTTTCCCTTTTTATTATCAGTGGCAGCCTCCTCTCTCCTTTTCGCTCTGCTTTATTTCTCATTTTAAAGTCACAGAAAACAAAACAAAGACTTATTTTTCAATCACTGCAAATGTTCTGTAGAACAACACGCATGCTTAAAGGTTAGGAGCAGATATTACTCTCATAACACATCACACTTCCCCTGTGATAACATGAGAGAGGCTGCAATTAATGATTAGTTTCCTTATTAATAACATTTTTGACTATTTTCTCAATTAAAAAATAACATAAATTGTTTATAAAATAGCAGATAATACATGAAAAACCATAAAAAACATTTCCAATCAAGTTGAGTCCTGTCAAGCTATTCCAACCAGTGGAAAAGAGACATTAAACTCTATAAAATATGATGATCTGTCCTATAATAAACTACTTAATAGTATAAAACATTGGAGCTGAAATTATTTGTTTAATTTCAGCAGTTTTTATGGTTAAAAAAAACAGCATTTATCTCCATTTTCTGCACTTTTACAAACCAAACAATCTAATCAAAGAAACATTGGATAAATCCATAATGGACATTAGTCGCAGCGTTTTCACATACACAAGTGTCTCCTCAACCAGCTGCAACAAGAAAATCCTGCTTTAAATTAGTTACAAAAAGGGCACGAAGCTCTGCAGAGCCCAATAGTACAGTTTCCTATGTTATACTAATCTGCAAACACAACCAATACTTATGTGTAGATCTCCAAAAATATGGAGGTATCCGGCTGAATAATCATCACCATTTTATTTGTGCATTTATGTTCTTATATACTGTATTTATTATGGTTTTATAATGTGCTATAATTCACATACTTAAAGAGGGGTATTAAGCTGTTTCACATTTTAAATCATATATATAATGTTACAATGTTGGATGTCCAGACCAAACGTGGGTGAAGTTTCAGATCTGTAGGTAAAAGTATGTCGGAGTAATCCAGGCGTCTCAGCTCAGTCTGCAGGCTGCTGTGAACGCCAGGTTTCACACTGTTTTTTCTACACGCTGCACTTTGTGTGCAGCCTCAGCAGGCTTTCGGAGAGCTGGCCAATCAGAAGAAAGCGGGCTTGTAGGGGCGGGGTTTCTTAAAGGGACAGAGCTGACTGAGTCGTTTCAGGCAGAGTCTGTATGAGGGCCTGCGCAGAGCACCAGTGTGAGAAATATTAGGAGTTTTTTTAACTGTAAATTATGCTAAGCTACTCCACAGGTATCACAGAGTGAAATATGAAGCTTGAATAAGAGAACACTTTATTAGCATATATATAAATCTGCAAATATCTAAACACTGGACTGAAATAACATTATGAACGTGGCAGCTTGTTCTGTAAAACAGATGTTACAAAAACTATCTACACAAGTCAGAAATGTTACGCTTTTTATGGATGATTCTGCAACTATTTAGACACCAGTGTTTTGGTCAATACTTTCGTTGCTTGTTCCTGAGGCGTTCTGGATCTGCTCCAAAATGTAACCAGGTTCATCCAGCAACACGTTTACATCAACTTTCTTAACAATCAGACCCTAAGTTTTCTATAATCCTACGGACAAAAAGACAAACTGCACAAAAGACATAACATCCTTGTCATAGGTAAACATAAGTTAATGATATAAAAGTACAACAGTCACTGGAGGCATTTTTCAGCATTGAGTCCTTTAACTCGTCCTTTTTATACACTTTAATTTACACATGTTTAAATGCAGGAGTTTGACTCGTGACAGAGTATTTTTACACTGTGGTATGTATACTTTAAAGCACACTCCCTCCACCGCCCAGCAGTGCCGTGTGCAGAGCAACATTAGCCCTCTCTGCAGGTCCCTGGTGGCTTCTCTCTGACAGCTCCAGCGGCTGAAAGTCTGCCAGCCGAGCTCCGTGGAAGGAGCTCCCTGGCACTGCAGCCCCACTGGGACACATTGACCCTCTGCTCTGCCCCGTCAATGAACCTCTGTGTTGCAGAGTTAAAGGCCAGTCACCGGCTCTGAAACCACCATGAAGACAATGATACGGTTTACAAAGCACCCAGCAGACCCCTCTGTCAGTTATATGCTCTGTTTCTCTGCTCTCTTTTATTCTCTGTGCCTTTCCAGAGGATTAAATTTAGACTGTGAGACCATGCAAGTTTATTTGTACAGCAGCTTTTACCAACAAGGCAATTTAAAGTTTGTATGCAAGAGTTAAAAGAGTAGATATAAGAGAAACACAAGTCAGTATGAAAAGACAAATACAGCTTAGAGCTGCAGCTTAAAGTAGACGTTGCAAAAGTGCCAAACGTCGTCCGGTTTCAGCTTCGCAATCGAAGGATTTCATGCTTTTCTTTGATTACATTTTTGACCTTTTGGTGCACGAAACAAATCTGCAGATTCACTGATAAAAAAAATAACTGTTAGATTTAAGGCTGCAACTAACAGTTGTTTTCATTGTGGATTATTTCCTTGATTAATCGATTAGTTATGTGTTCTATAAAATGGCAGAAAATGGTCTTGTGTAATGTCTTGTTTTGTCCACAACCTAAATATATCCAGTTTAAATTCAAAGAGAAGTAAAGAAACCAGAAAATGTTAAAATTTAAGATCCATCCATCCTTTCATTATCTTCACCGCTTACCCTCTTTAGGGACACAGGGAGGCTGGAGCCTATCCCAGCTGTCATTGGGCGAGAGGCGGGGTTACACCTGGACTGATCACCAGTCAATCACAGGGCCGACACACAGAGACAGACAGCCTTTCACGCTCACATTCACACCTACTGAAAATTTAGAGTCACCAATGACCCTAACGAGCATGTGTTTGGGCTGTGGGAGGAAGCCGGAGCACCCACGCATGCACGGGGAGAACATGCAGACTCCACACAGAAAGGCCCGCTTCGTCTGAACCAGGAGCCTTCTAGCTGTGAGGCGACAGCGCTAACCACTACACCTCTGTTCAGCCGAAATTTAAGATGCTAAATTCAAAAAACGTATTATTTTTCTTCTACAAACCACTCTAACTCATTAATCACAATGGCTCCCGATTGATTTCATATTTGTCTCATCGTCACAGCTTTAGTTTGATCGTCCTGATGAAACTCCTTTGCTAAGTTTGGAGTATTCAACACAGTCCTTTTTTTTGTCCAGACTTTAAATGTTGCACATTTAGTCATGAATATTTAATGTGCGAGAGACATTTAAAATTCAAACCATGTTTTTCAAGAACAAGGCCATTCAAAGTGCTTTATATAAGAATCCTTTAAGACGAGTTTGGGCTGCAGAACAGAAGGAGAGAGTTACACAGAGAATACGCTTGTACAGTGAGAGGAGCGACTAAATAAGCACAAAAAGAAGTCTTCCACAGCTCCGGCAAAAAATTAAGAGACCACTGCAAAAATACGTTTTTCTCTGGTTCTAAAAATGAACTTTTGTTTTATTGTTTGCAGCATTTCTCCTCCTTTCAAATCAAGTCTTTTACTTGCAGAAAATGACGACTGGTTAAGAAAACCAACACGTTTTTTAGAGCTGGAATAATGCAAGTTCATGTTCATGTTTCAACAACAGAATGTTTTAACTCGGGAAGAGTTCACAAATCAATATCTGGTGGAATAACCTGGTTTTTAATCACAGCTCTCGTGCATCTCTGCATGCTCTCCGTCTGTCACAGAGCTGCTGGGTGACGTTAGGCCGCTCTTTGTTCGCTGGGCTGTGACCGTCCATCTTCCTCTTGATCACATTCAGGAGGTTTTCAATGGTTCAGATCTGGATCGGGCTGAAAAGAGAGAGAGGCTGATTTAAGGAACGCTCGCAGAGGTCTTTTAATTCTTTCCGGAGCTGCATATTGATTTAAAAGAACTGACAGAGTTGGAGCCCATCTCAAATTTTCTGGTAGATTTTGTTCCAGATCTGTGGCGCTTAAAACTAAACGCTTCTTCTCCGTGTTTTGTTTTGACTCTGGGGACAGTAAGCAGACCTGACCCTGATGAAATGGAGCTTCATAGTGGAGCAGATTGAATAAAAAATGAGATGATAATCAATCAATCTTTCGAGGAAAACTACTATCATTCTGTGGTTGCAGTTTCTCCAACAGGATTTAAATGCTGCGGTTATTTGTTTCGTTGTTTAGTTTACACAAAATCTGATTTTGAAGATTTCACGTTTGACTGAACTTTTAGGAAATCCAGGATTGATAACTGAAGTAATCGTTATGTGCCGCTGCAGCTCCGTGTCCCTAAACGTTTCCCTGTTTCATAAACCAACAGCAGTATTTAAAAATCAATCCTCTGACACACAGGAAGCCGCTGCAGAGATCTGAGAAGTGGAGTGATGTGTGATTAATAATGACTGAGCCTCTTCATGCTCTCTCATCAGTTGATCGGCTCTTTGATCGGACGTTGATATGACTCAGATCCTGATCTTGTTGCAGACGTGAAGGCCTGCTGGATTCTGGATAGATGGCTTCTTTTTGCAGCGAGGCTTGTGACATTAACTGTGCACATGAAAAGAAACCACATCAGCAGCAGCAGCGGTGGCAGAACCACATTCTCATGTTATATTTAGCCTCACTTTTGTTGTCTTTTAGTGCACGCTGTAATTTCCATACGAATGCAAACGCAGCACGATGAGTGCCTGCTCGTCTGCGCTGCTGCCCGGAGCTTTAATGTGCATTAGAGAGGAGAAGAGCTGGTATTTATAACCACTCCCGTATCCAAGGTCAAACGGATGGCTAATATCTGCTTCCTGCATTGATCAGGCCTCCATTATACGTGTAGATGTGTGTGTGTGTGTGTTCGGTCGATCGCAGCTCAATAAGCCCCCTTCACTTTGGACGCTGCTGCTCAGGTCTGTCAGTCAGGATTCACCGTCCGTGTTCGATGATGTTCCTGTAAACGCAGACAGCTCCGGTTACACAGAGCCTGCAAGCTCTCTGCTGATTTCTTATGAAACTGTTGGAAGCCATCGAACATTTCCCAGTACTGAGTGTTTCACTTTGTGTTTTTATAGACACGTGCCAGAACCATTACCTGAGTGTCTCTATCAGTGCCGTTGTAAAGCATCTTATAACACAACTGATTAGCCACTATTTTTATCACTTATTAAGCAGTGGATTATCTCTCAAGTTATTATCATCTTTTAATCAATGACTGTATATAAAAATGGACGACGCGTCTCCATCTATTCTCATTGCACGAAATTAAAGCCATAAAACCCTGCTGACATTTTTGGAGCCAGAGCTGTGCAGATCGCCAGTGGAACCACCAAGATACCACACATTGCTTCAGACCAACACAAGAAGCTGTTCTGCTGTTAAATACGGCAGACGTTCACAGATACGGAAGGTTCAACGTCTGTAGGGATTGTTATAGTTACGTCTCCTCTCGCCGTTCCTCCTCTACTCTGCAACTAGAGAACAGAACGCTGCAGGAGCCCGATTTGTCAACAGAGCTGTCAATCATGAGGCCACACCCCCTTTTTATAGCATCAAATAACTAATTAAAAGTAAACTTGTCAGAAAAATGAACACTTGGACGTAAATCAGCATGATAAGAACTAACTATAATGACAGAGAAAAATGTATTTGACGTGTATTTTATAGTTTGACTCATGTCCCATCTGTTAACATGGAGGAGGCGGGCTTTATGAGCTATACTGCAGCCAGTCAGCAGGGGGCGATAGAGAGGGTTTGGCTTCACTTTTAGGGAGCTGTCATGTCGGCCATCTTTTTATACGGTCTATGATTATAATCTATGAATAATCAAAGTTAAAATAAAACTGCTCATAATGGCCGAGTCAAAGTCTTCCTCTTGTTGTTTTCGTGTGCATCAGTCTCTACGTCGATCATTTAAAGCTACAAGCACTTAATTTGTTATTAATAAAGTTTGATTAGTTCATTTAAACGTCTAGTTTTGTTAGACCAACAATCCACGCTGAAAATATTTTCAGTTTACAACAATATAAGTCGAGGACTAAGAGCAAAAGTTAAAAGTTGAAAGTTTTTTGCTATTATATTGACTTAAATGATCCAATTATCCAAACTATCGAAGTTGTATTTCTTTTAGAACAGCTGATCGATTCATCTACTTAATGTTACAGCGCTTCAAAGGATAAGTCTGCTGTTTTCTGAATTATCATCCCCTACACATCCCGTGAAAAGAGCAGACAAGGAATGTGTTCCTAAGCACATTCAAGCCTCCTGAGGGTTCGTAAACCCAAAGACCTCATTCCTCCCGAACACGTACATCTTTAAAGCTGCTACAGTCAATATTTATACACTAACAACGGATCATACGACCGCTTGCATGTGAAAGGGGTCATGCAAAGTGATGAACCCACAGAGGATTACCACCTGACTGCAGCTCCGCAGAGCTTTTTAGCAGCTCATTGTTTTGCTTCACAGCCAGAAGCTTTACATGTTTGTTTCACCTGCAGCACTTTGATAAGCAAAAAAAGTTCTGATTAACCCACTTTTCACTTCCTACTCTGCAACAAACTACAAGAAGACAAAGGTGAAGATTAGCTTACGTTCCAACTAGAGCATGAGTGTGTAAGTGCGAAGCAGTTTAGCAAGTTTAAAAAAGCATGCATCAGAAAAGTTATAGTAGATTAAAGTGTAAATCTAAGATATCAATACGACCAGAAAGTGAGCTTTTCCTGCTATCTTTAGCAACTTAACACGGAGGCCGCTGTAAACCCTGAACTGCACTGGTTTTGTGTAAAAAATAGGCGCTGCCAGCACAAAAAAAACGCTGTTAGTGGACACAGGCCCTGAAGGCATTTTAATTGTGTAAAAAGAGAGAGTCTCTGAGTTTTTCTTGTTTTCTGTAGCCCTTTTTACTCTGCAGTTCCACCTCAGCGCCGTAACAAAACTCCACCGTCATGCAGCCTTGGACCAATTGGACCAAGCTACACCAGCATAAAGTCGACCCAGTGTGTGTTTTTACAGCGTTCCGGTGTTGCAGAAGCAAAACGTGCACGAGGTGTAAACAAACAGCGCGTGCTTCAAATACACACATGGAGCTGTTTCGCCCTGCCGGCTCCGCTGTTTACACAGACGGCGTTTCGCCTCTGTTCCTACCTCCGATGCCGGCTCAGAGGCGGGACGACTTCGCCCAACCATTCCGCCTCCGTGCGTTCCACGTAGAAGACGGACCGTTACAGAGGCGTAATTTTCCCACCTTTTTTGACACCAGGAAGCGCTCCTTCCTTCTTTTTAAATGAATCACTCATTTGAATCTTTTCTGTGGAAAATGTAAATAAAGGCTATTCTGGTCTGTGTGCTTTGAATCACTTTGTCTGACACTGACGCGGCAGTTGCGCTAACAGGCATTAAAAATACCTTTACAGAAATAACTAATGTTCTTGGGGATGGTCTTATTTGCTTCTTTGGGTCAAACAGAGGCATCAATATTAATCTGTCCGTCTGTTTCCTAACAGGCTCACTCCTCAGAAGAGATTTAAGCTGTTACAATGCTCTTGAATCATGTCACTCTTCCAGTTCAGTCTTCCCATCATTTGTTCTCCACATATTCAGTTTTTTCTTAGCATAAACCGAGCACATGTTATAAAACCAGTTGTTAGATGAAAATGTATGCTACAGTTTTGTCCCAGAGGAGATTATTGATTGTTTGTGTGTCACCTGTTCGAGTCAGGACACCTGTGAACTGTGCCAGTCCCTGATTGGCCTCCAGCCGCAGAATCAGCCTCGTCTCATCCGCTCTAATGACTCCTTAAGATGTGAACAGTTGGATCTGGGTCCACATGGACACACCTACTTCCCCCCCTAGAAAACACACAAACACTCACACGCAGACACACAAACACACCTGGAGCAGCGCCTACGAGGCTGGTTGTGGGCCATATGTCCTGCAGGGTGGCGTGCTCAGACTCGGCAGCCTGTGCGCTCAGCGTGGTGCTGCTGTTTGATCTGTGGATTCATTCGGGTTAAACCTCAGGGAATATGGACACAAAGGCTTATCGCCCGACGCAGTCCACGTATCTGAAACAATGCAGGATGAACGGATTAATGTGTTTTCGCCATAATCCTCGATATACAGTAAGTAACGTGGAGCAGAAGAGCAAACAGGCAGCTCGAAACGTCTTGATGTGGGAGATGAGCTGTGTGGCTTCGTCAGATAAGTGGAGTAATAATGTTGACAGTCTGATGGGAAGCAGACATACATCAGTGTTTGTTTTGGGTTTACTTTACAAACCAGACGGGTGGAGTTTGCACAGACAGAAAATGAATCATCAACCGTTCTGATCATCAAATAAGTCATTCATGAGGCATGTTTGTGAAACGATCGCTCCGTCCTGCTGCTGACACGTAAGGATCTGCTGCTTTTCTCTGTTTTATATCCGTGTAAACGAGAGGGTATCGGAGTGTTGTTTAGACAAAACAACATTTAAATATGTCGGATAAATATGTCTTTTTTCAGAGTAAATTAGGAAGTTCTTTGAGTTGCCTTTGGGAGAATGTAACTTGCATGCTTTCTTTTTGTTGTCTTAAATGTTTTGGCACTACAGCTGTTAAATTATGTGCTGATTTATCTCCACCTCACTTTAGAAAATCCTGCGTATATCCCTTTTTTAATTAAGCTTAGTTTAGAAATGACAGGAATTACAGAGCGAGAAAAGAAAGAATCCTAAAAGAACTAAAAACAGGACAGACAAACGGTCGTCTATTTTTATGTAATCTCTCTGAACGGTGTCCTCTTACTGTCCGGTCGACAAACCTCGACTTCACAGAAGCCCTGAGTTAATTAAAATGTTGATCCATTTACCTGAGTCGCCTTCAGGTGTTACTGTCTGTTCAGTAAGCAAAGAGCTTTACAAGCTGTGGAGTTTCAGCGCCCTGGATTTTACCTCGCAGGCAACACAAAGGCAGCACTACTGTGTGTGTTTGGTGCAGCCTGAGAGGAAGACGCTTCCTACAGCTAAAATAAACTTCTACATTTTATTTATTTTTCCTATTATTATTGAAAGCACAATATTGTATTTTAATCTAAAGAGCCAAAACTAAAGATTTTACTGTTGCAATTATCAACAGCTTATAAATTGAGTCTGTAATGTGTAAGTAAAGTGTTAAAAATTTAAATAGCTTATTTTGTCCAGCCAAGAGTCAAAACCTTAAAGACTCTTCATTTACTGTCTGACATGACAAATACTGACGTTTCTGAAGGTGAGATCAAGTGTTTAATATTTTTTGCTTGAAAAATGACTGAAATAATTAACTGATAATTAAAACAGTTGGCAATTAATTATTGTTTTGTGTGGGTGTCAGATCTGATGACTTGTGTGTCTTTAAGAGCTGCGTGTGTGATTGTACAGAGGCTACAGCAAAACATGTAAACAAAACAAGACCAGGTCAGAACCTAGTATGTGGCTGACCGCATCAGGTCAAGGTGCGCTTTTGTGGGCAATGTGTTACAAGGACTGTCCTGACGATGTGTTTGAAAGCAGGTGCGCGCTGCGGACGTAGGTGAAAGTACCGCCATTCACTCACTCAGTCAGTCAGTCACATACAGACCCGTGTCGGGTGTGACCCCAGCGGTCAGCCAGAAAAATGTGCTTGGACTTTTAAAGCTCCTGTGAGGAGTTTTCTGCTGGTTATGAAACCGACTGAAATTAATTCTGATGACTCTGTATGAGCTACAAAAGCAAACCAGACGATCAGCGAGAAGACTGATTATTTATATATAGTTGTTTTTAATGCCTGAAACTGCTGGCGGGAGGGTAGGTGTCAGACGAAGCGATTAACTGCACGCTGCCTTTGTTTACATTTTCCAGGGCATAATTTTAAAGTGATTGATGCAAAAGGCTGTTAAAGAAAGCAAGGTGAGATTTGTTGTTAAAAAACACCACTTAAGCATGCGCAGGACAAAATCAGCAAAGAGATAAGAGGTACGGCTTTGTCCACAGGGGGCGCCAAAATCAGCACAAAAAAAATTCCTCACAGGAGCTTTAAAAAAATACACAACATCCTCATAGTGTTGGTTACCTTCCAGAGCGGCTGATGGTTAATGTGTGTCGTTTCCCGAAGTGAAAGATTATTCACAGTAGACGTTGTGATGTTGACGGCTGCTGCGTCTCCTCCTGTGTTTCAGATGAGAACAATGTCTGATGAGACAGAACAGAGAATGTGTGAGGAGGGCTTCGGTTCAGACGAGGAGGGCGAGGAAGCAGACGTGGAGTCGTACCTGGAGGACAACAGCAGCGAGCTCATGGACCGACTGAAAGAGCTGGAGGTAAGTGTAATGCAGAGTGTTTTTCTTGAGTGAGATCATTTTTTGGGCCAAGAGAGACAGGAAGTATCGGGAGAAGAGAGTGGGGGTAGACTTGCAGCAAAGGGGCCGAGGGCGGGAGGAACCTGCCGCCACTGCGTGGAAGGCTATAGCTTCTGTATTGTATGTGTGTCATAGTTACATCACTGCGCACCTTTCAGAGAGTTCATTCTTCTCACAGTTAACACCCACAATCATCCCATAATCCAATCACAACTTTCAAAATAAACCGTGCAGTCTGAAACAACCAAATCAGTTAGTGAGCGAGTTGATCTGATGTCGATGTAAAGCTGCTGTTTCTCTCCTCCTCTGAGACACAAGAACATCTTTTTAATATTATTTACATAATTCTATATTGAACTTTCCAATTTAGACCCTCCTAACTCATCCCTCCCTCCGACAACAACACATTTTAAATGTGAAGAATAACCTCTAGGAGTAAAGAAAACGTTTTCCCCGTACATTTAAAAGTCATTAACGAAATCTTAATCCTTCACTTTGGACGTTTTAAGTCTCCAGTTTTTCAGTTCAGTAACTGTCAAAGGATAGAATATAGAAGGTGCTGATATTGTGGTAAAATAAACTACAGTTAACACAAACTTTGATGGACACAAACTACCTTTGTTTGTGATTATTTCTTCACTAATAATAATAATAGAAATGGCTGATTTTATGCTCTTGTTTTTAGGTATGTGCTTTTATTATAATGTGTTCATGTCTGACCATCTTCTCGTGTCTTATATGTCACATATGTTTATCTACATAAATAACATCATTGTTTCTCACAGGCGGAAAACTCTGCTCTCATGTTGGCCAACGAGAGTCAGAGAGAAGCTTATGAGCGATGCTTGGATGAGGTGAGTTCATGTTGAGGAATGTTAAGAAGGATAATAAATTCTGCTCAGCTCGTCATTCTGAGTAATACATAATGTTCTTTTGTGTTATTAGGTGGCCAACCACGTAGTCCAAGCTCTGCTGAATCAGAAGGTAACGTGTAGCTACATTCCCACACCTGTGTTTGGATTATTTTTAATTACTAAAGCATCACAAACTAAAGTATGTCTGGTGTCTAACTGCTTTAACATCACTGAACAGGATCTGAGGGAGGAGTGCATCAAGCTGAAGATGTTGGTGTTTGACCTGGAGCGACAGAACCGAGCGCTTTGTGAGCTTTTTCAGCAGAAACTGCCCAACCACCCCACCGCTCACTACCAGGTACATCAACCTCACCTGCTCTGTAAAGATTCAGAAATGACCGTGTGAGATGTGTAAGCTGTGTCCCAATCCACGGGCTGCAGCCTTCGAAGGAGGCGGTCCACGGAGGATGCTCCTTTCATAGCCTGCATAGACCGTTAAAGCCGAACTGAAATGAGACGGTCCGGTCTACTCTTACGTCACCAAACGCTGCTCCTATCGCCTAGCAACAGGTAGCTAGCGGGCTAACTAGCTAGCATAACTAACGTCGCGTAAGTTAACCTATTATTTTAAAGATACATTGTTTCAATTGCCATTTTATTTTATTAAACATATGTAAACAAGGTATTTCGATTAAGTTGAAACCAAAAACTTTTACATTTTAAAGTGTATTCCTCGGCCGTTTAAAAGTCCGCTATTTTGTTTGAATTGGCGCGCAAAGCAGCTAGGGAAACGGAGGACACATTTGTCGGCCGCATCTGAAGGAGCCTTCGAATTGGGACAGCCTTCGACGCGCTTCTGTGACGGCCTTCAAATACGGCCTTTGAAGGATGCAGCCCCGGGATTGGGACACAGTTATAGACTCTCAGGTTCTTCCACTTCTAGATTCAGATGTTTACTTATGTAAAACTTTATAAAATAAAAATGTGTGAGTAAAAGTCTGCTTTAAAAGGGGAACTTCGCTGATTTAACACATCGAATTGTATAAATAAGAAATAAAAAAGTAGATGAATGTATGAAGCCTTTGATGCCTAAATTGCCTCAAGTGACATCACTCAAGTCAGCATTAGACGGGGCTGATGACTACTCGTTCGAAAAACAGTGAGCTTACCAGATGTTTGATTCTGCTCATCGCCTCTGCTGAGGGCTAACAGCTCAAGGCTACATTAGCTTCTACTAGCATAGAACTCTAAAGCTTCCTGTGTGAACTGTCTGTAGAGGAGTTGCATTGTGGGGAATGTAGGCAACATGTTTTTACCAGGGAAGAAGAATGTGCAGAATGCTTTCAAAGTAAAAGCACAGATTATCATTTTTTCTGATAACATTGATTTTTAATTTGTTAAGTAACTCTTAACTAAACCTTCAGATAATGTAATGGAGTGAACATTAGACTTCTTGCCTCTGAGATGTAGGAGAGTATAAGTATAAAATAGCAGTACTCTAAAGTACAGGTTGCTTTGAAATGACTACCATACTAGACTGAATGTACTCAATGCTCTCCTCTGATTCCCTTCATCCTCATTGTTTCACACGCTGATGAGTCAGTCCGGGTTCTCTTTGTCTTCTCGCTTCTGCTCTATATTGTTTCCACCAGATGCCAGAACAATGCAGCTCTGGTCGTCTGTGTGTATAATAGCCTGTAGTGTACACAGCGTCGTCATAATTGCCTCATGAATCTCCTGTTACAGGTCCAGGCGGGACCCCTCCCAGACTACAATGCACAGCTGCACAATGACTCTGCCAAACAGGTGGAGCCTGCACAGACTGAAGCACAAGCCAAGGTGATTATGACAGAGCGACACAGCAGGGCTTTACATTTAAACATTAAGAGTGACACAGTGGGATTATATCAGAGACGGTAACCCCCACCTGTCTCTAAAAACATGCCTTTTCACCTTTACATCCCACAACAAAGAGAGTTGTGTGTCTGATGTGCGTTGGGTCATCTCGTCACTTTTTGGATAATATTCCAAAACAGAAACAGAGAGTCAGCTAAATGTTAGACAAACTGGAGACCTCATGCCTAATTGTTGTGTTAAACAGATGATTTTATGGTTGTTTGAAATCATTAACTATGCAAAAAATACACTTAGATTTATGCTCCTTGTAGCCTTCCTGCTAACACTGCTGCAATGGCAGAATCAGAATCAGTGTTTATCGCCAAGTAGGTTTACACACGTGATTTTGGTGCAGAACAATTAACACAGAACTAGAATAAAATTAAGTAAAAGACTAAAATAGAATAAGATAAAAAATGGGAATAAGAATAAAAATATAAAAGCAATACGTATAATACAAATAGTACAAAGTATGTACAACAGGTGTGATTAAAAACTGTACAGGTGTGCAGGATATTGAACAGTGCAAAGTTTATAGTATTCATTTAAAAATAGTGCAGGCAACAAGACTTCCTGCAGATTTTCAAATGACTCTTATCTGACCGATAAAACCTTCAAATTGACCATCATAACGTCCCACTGAAAAAATATGGGTTATAACCGAATTATTCAAATTCCAGTTAGTTTTGCCCGAAGAGAAACGTGTCTAAAAACATAAAACAAAGAAAGACACAGGCACGCTTACTTAGATACAAAAAAACATGGTCACATTCATAATTATATTAAAAACATGAGGTGATAACAGGACATCTAGAGTATATTAAACTGTAATTAAAACCATCATACACAGGAGCATGATGAGAATTTAGCAGTTGGTGGATTCATATTCTGATATCAGTGAAATAGGCTTATTTATTATTATATTATATATTATTTTAGCCTAAACCGTGATCTTTTCTGAAGCCTTACCGAGTACGTTTGTAGCCTAAATCAAACTGTCACAGTTTTGTTTTGATTTGTAAAACTGTCACAGCGTGGTCAGATTCAGACACCAAAACTATTTGGTAAGGCTGTATGTGTATTTTGGTTTCACACATGACGCAGCAGTCTAAGGTAGAAGAGAAAGTCCTTGAGCTCTCCAAAGCGTGCACTACAACTTCCTGCCAAACCACACCCCCTAGGATGAAATCTGTTTTTAGGGTCCCTGTGTGATGTTCCAACAGGCCGTCTGACATTTGCTCTGTATTAAACTATTGTGCTTTAAAAAGCTAATCTGCTCTGCACTCACTTCCTGTACGCACACACTCTAAAGGTCTTTATGCCCTGAATTGTTTGGCTCTTTGCTGATTAAAATCTCTTTCTGTCCAAAGGGAAATGGCTACCGCACACAGCACGCCTCCCCGGGCCCTCGGGGCCCCGCCGCCTCCATGGAGGCCCTGTCCCCCTTCTTCAAGAAGAAAGCACACATCCTGGAGGTCCTCCGCAAGATGGAGGAGACAGACCCTCTCAAGTTCCACCCGTCCACGACGAGCTTGTCTTTCTGCGACTACAGCCAGGTGCTCATGTCCACAGAGGCTGTTTTGGCTGCTGCAGAGCCCCTCCCTCTCCCGTCCCACCACACACACTGCCACTGCTCCCGCTCTGACACTGACGCACACCAGCATGTCAACGGCGATGGGGCGGTGAAGTGTGAGGGCGGCAACACCTGCTGTTTACACTGCAAGAGGAGCCCGGAGAGTCCTCCAAAACCATGCAACCACGTCTGTAGTCCTCCTAAAGCCGCCCCGAGCCATGCAGTCCCTGCAGCTGCTACAAGCGAATGTCACAGTAAGAGCAGAACAGTGGAGGCTGCTCCCTCGTCTAAACAATGCACCAAGAATGAAGCCCACCAGCAACCAGCCGGCGCCGCAGCACACCCCACAGCCGATCAGAACCTGGAGGA
The DNA here is from genome assembly GCF_022749685.1 of Semicossyphus pulcher. NCBI lineage: Eukaryota > Metazoa > Chordata > Actinopteri > Labriformes > Labridae > Semicossyphus > Semicossyphus pulcher. Next base: position 28,840,967 of record NW_027211637.1, read on the forward strand.
GGAGCCGGAGAGCTCTGAGAGTTTTCTAAACGACAGTGCCTCTGAAGAGCTCACTGGTTTCAGTTCTGTGAAGGACAGCCAACAGATCGCGCACTGTGACACGGAGGCGAGCGATGGCGTTCAAAACGGCGTAGCCTCCATGAACGACCCCTCAGCCATCCCTGAGAAAGACACAACCAATCAGGAGGCTTCCTCTGTGAGAGCCGGAGCCTCCGTCAGCCCGAGCCCGTCCTGCCTCAGCGATGTCAAAACTGCTGCCATCAACTCTCCGTCCAAACTGCTCAAGTTCCTGAAGATCCCCTCGATCGGGGAGAAGGCTCAGGCTTCGACCTCCGCCGTCCGTCTGAGCCCCCAACTCACGCGCAGCTCCAGGATCCCCTGTCGCACCAACAACTACGAGGTGTACCACTCCCCTGTTCCCACACGCAGAGCCACCACCACAGAGAGGTGCAGGCAGCCCCCTCCACCACCCTCCAGGTCTGAGTCTTACCCCGCCACACATTCAGCCCCGACGTCCCCTCCTCAGCCTGAAGACGTCTGCGCCCCGCCCGTTAAGGAGATAAGCTACAGCAGCCTCTCTGTGCCTAAAGCTGGCTCTAAGATATGCGCTCCGTCCTCGACATCCTCCTCCTCCCCCAAAGTATCGCAGAGGGTCCCTCATTATGAAAACGTCTGTAATATATCCGCCAACTCCAGAGAGGAGGAGCCAACACACAACCTCGAGAAGAGAACCACACTTCCATCCCAAACAAAAGTGAACGGCGGCGAGAGGAAGCTCGTTAAATCTCTACCAGAAAGTGTCCTCAACCCGCACACCCAGCGGAAGCAGTCGTCCTCGTCCACATCAGAGTCCACGTCAGATGACGAGGAGGATTCAGACAGTCCGGTGTGGGTCAACCACCACAGCCTGCCCAACTCCTCAGCCCTCAGCAAAGCTCCGGGCCGAGCCAGCTACTCACAACCCAGAGAGAAGCAAGAGGCCGATGTCACTGTGCAGAGCTGCGAGGTTGTCCAGCAGCAGCCGCCTCCACCTCCAGTCAGGAGGAGCGACTCATCCATCCCCAAGAGGCCCACGTCCGGAGCGGCGAGACCCCCGGCTGATTCCAGTCACCATGCCTTCAAAGACAGACTGGCTGCGCTGGGAAAGCTGAGGAGCTCTGAGGATTTACAAGTCAGTCTCAGGCCGGTGGAGGCTGTGAACGAGGGCACGTACGGGGGGGAGGAGAGGAGTAAGACAGCAGAGAGGCCGATGGAGATCCATAAAGAGGAGCAGAGACATTCAAAGTTCACAGACTCTTTGGACGGTAAAGCTAAAGGCGGTAGTGTTGGTTTGAAGTACCCAGGCCCGTCTCAGATGTACGAGCAGGCGGTAAAGCCTCAGCCCAAACAAGAACTGTGTGTGACAAAGACAGAAGGACCCAAGAGTAAAATCGGTCTGCCGTCCCCCAACACAGACGCTCCGCAGGTCCTACGAAACAACATCAAGTGTCCTGGCTCGCTGAATCTGGGCTACAACCTGAAACAGGGTCCTCACAGTAGCAACAGCCCCAACAAAATCCCCCCGAAGTCGCCATCCAAGCCTTGCCAGCCCCCATCCGTCCACAGAGTGGGGAAGCCCACGGAGACCCCGCGTTACTCGTCCAAATCAGAGGAGAGGACCAAGATCAGCGGGAAGGGGAAGAAGAATCCAATGTATGGAGACAGCCTACCGCCTCCTCCTCCAAGACCTCCCACGTCTGAGGGGGAGAAACCGATGCAGCCGGCCCCCAGCCCACAATCGGCCATCGAGCAGAAGGTGATGAAGGGTATCGAGGAGAATATGCTGAAGCTGCAGGAGCAGGACAGAGGAGGGCAGAGCGGAGAGGTGAAGCAGAAAGCCTCCAACGGCATCGCCAGCTGGTTCGGCCTGAAGAAGAGCAAGCTGCCCGCGCTGAGCCGCAAAACAGACGGGACGAAGGCAAAGGACGAGAAGAAGGAGTGGAAGATCAACATCCCGTCCGTGGGCAGGGACTCTGTGAAGATGGCCACCAGGTGTAGAGAAGGTGTGGAGGGTCTGAACATCTCCACCCTGATGGAGAAGGCGGAGGGGCTGAGGAGGGCCCTGGAGGAGGAGCGGGCGTACGTGGAGAGGTCAGGCAGGGGTCACTCGTGTGAGGTGGTGATGGACCAGGCTCAGGGACAGCTGGCTGTCATGTACAGAGGAGCGCGCTCTGATAACTTCATGCAGCAGCTGCTCAACAGGTGAGAAGGAGAAGAGGCTATAATGACAAGTAGTTTGACATTTGAGAATGTATGCACTCTTTTTTAGATACCACTCTTTGCAATCAAAATTAGAATGATGAGTTAGTTAGTGATAGAGTGATGAAACAATTCATATTAAAGACAGAAAATAAAACATGAGAGCTTTAGAGGTGCTGGTTGGTCATTTTTGTTACCTTTGGAAAATGCTCGGCTACCTGTTTTAAGCTTTTTTGCTCAGCTATGACCGGTTGGTCGACCGACATGGGCCTAACAGAGATACAAGTTTTCCAACATTCAAATACGTTTAAAAAAACCTTTTTTTAAAAGAAGATATAATGCATAAAACTCTTGCTGTGTACTACGCTAGCAGTACGTACTGATTTGTCCTAAATGTAGTCTGCAGTATGCAAACAAAAGCAAAATGTGCAGTATGCCAGAAATGGAAAACGGATGTCGCACTGATTCGGAGAAAATCTTTAGTATGTATCAAACCAGTCTACCTCGCCTACTGTATCCCACAATGCAAAGCGCTGGAACGTCACAGCAGCAGTTGAAATGACTGACAGCCGCAGCATTCCAGCAGAAGGGGGCGCTAAAGCTAAAGAAGCTGCGTTTATCGCTTACATCCGCCTGGCGTAGCATACTGCAAAATGAATTTGACTACCGCCGAAAGCAGTGTGCAGTATATAGCATGTAGTGTATAGTATTTTGAACACAGCCAATGAGTTGGCTTTGTAATAATGTTCAATATTCTTTTATTAAAAAAAGCAGACTTTTCAGTACCTGTGCATTGTCATGTTGGTGCAAAATCGGTGCAATGTCCACATAGAAAAAGTTGAAGAAAATTGTTTTACACCAAACAACATTTCTAAAGATTTTTTCCCCCCTGCATTTGAACCATCTCAGAAGCTCCACTTACAGACTTGTCACAGCCCGGCTCACGGCTGGACAACGAAGGGGACATGAGTTAAAGTAAAAATAGGTTTATTTTACAAAACTAAAAGTAAAACTCAACATTAAGGCAAACTAAAAATAACAACACCAAACTGTGAGTAAGCCAGGGGTGAGAGGAAGATTGCCACTGGCTTACCTAGCAAGCAGGAATGCCAGGTGAGCCAAATGTCCTGATGACCTGACTCCGCCCACCGGGCCTTTGAATGGTGAAGCTTGACCCCCAGAGGGTCGTCACATTCTTCACAGTGGCATCCATCTTCCAAAATGACTCTTTTAAATGTGTAAAAATAGGATTGAAGAACAAAGCACTTCCTTTCTTTCTTAACTGAAACATGATCTGAGAGATTAGCCAGCGAGCTAAAAGCGTCCGATTCAATCCAATTAAAGTCCACTTTACAACATGTAACACCAGCACGTCACAGATCTACCAAGGATGTTAGATAGCTGAGTTATTATGACTTCATCTTGCAATCAACAATCTGCCTTCTAAGCTGTTCTTGAGTGAGTTATTGTAATGACTTCCATTATTTAACATCAGGTCATCTTATTGTAGTGTGTAGTTCACTGACTCCTTTTTTCAAACCTTTCTGCCTTTGTCATTTTACCTGCAGGCTCCTCTCGTCTCTCTGAGCTGCAGAGCAATAATAAATGTGACTGCAGATTAGCCTCTGACACGTAACCTTAAGAATGTCTTCTGATAAAACTTTCCTCCATTATTCCTTCATTACTCTAAGCCCTATGTCAGATATCGTCTCGTGTTTTAAACTCTTATTTTAACTTGTGTTTGATAAACGCAGAGTGGACGGGAAGGAGATGATCAGCGTGCCGCAGCGCCGGCTCTCGTTCGACTGTAAGACCTCGAAGCCGGTGTTCAGTCAGCAGAGCGACGTCATCAGTCACACCACCAGCCGGGACGATATGGAGAAGGTACGCGTGTTTATCCCTCACACCGCAGTGATGAATCAAACATGGAGTGAAAACACGACTCGCTTTAATTGAATCAAGCTCTCAGGTTTCAGCGCTGCATCAGTAATATTTGTACTTCGTGGCGTCAGCTTTCAAGCCTAAACCTGGCTCCTCATTTGTGAGGCGAGGTTCCTGCATGCTGATTCTGAAGAGCCGCCTCTCAGCACACTCACCGCTCCGTCTGCTGCTGTGTTGTCGTCTCATGCAGGGATCAGACAGACTCGGCAAGATCACGTCAGATGAAAACCTCGCGGATTCGGTTCACTCCCAGCACTTCGCAGGTAAGGAGCGACTGCCAGGAGAGAAATCTCACATGTTTCTTTTAGGTTTATGAGCGAAACGACCCTGTGGAGGATCAAACGAGGCTCGAGAGGAAGAAGTCTGGAAATAGATGAATGAATATATGTATGAAGGATTCCACAGATAGAGTGAGATGTCAATGAATAGATAAAATGTGCTGAGACGTTGAGGAAGAGGTCGATGAAAATACAGCTCCAAACAGGTGATTCTATAAACGTTTAAGACCAATTACAAATACGCAGTGTGGAAACTATCTCGAGGTCTTGTTCAGAAATGGAGCGTGAGATTGACAGACGGGTTTGTGCAGCATCAGGAGCTGACCTGTAAGGTGAAGCTCTCAATATCTACGTTCCAAATCTCACCTGTGGTCATGAGTTTTGGGTAGCGACAGAAAGAATGAGGCTGCAGATACAAGTGGTTGAAATGAGTTTCCTCTGCAGGCTGTCCGGGCTCAGCCTTAGAGAGAGGGTAAGGAGCTCTGAGCAGAGCCGCTACTTCTTCACATCGAAAGGAGCCAGTTGAGGTGGTTTGGGCATCTCATTAGGATGCCTCCTGGGCGCCTCCCTGTAGAGGTTTACGTTTAACAGGGAGGAGACCCCCGGGTAAACCCAGAGCTCACTGGAGGGATTATATATCCCACCTGACCTTGGGCTTGGGCTAACTTGCTTAGCCTGCTGCCACCGCGACCCGGCCCAGGATTAGTGAGACAACATGGACGGTTGGACAGTGTGGAAACTACCTCAACGATAGAGCTGTATTTAAATCCATTTTTAGGCTACTTGGAGCTTCTGCTCGAATTCATTATAAATGCAAATATTGTGCTTTTTACTCCACTACACTTAGTACACGGCTAAAGCTGCCAGTTACTTTGTAGTTAAATAAATTACATAGAAAACATGTGATCAATTACTAAAACATTGCTTATTTTTACTACTCGGTTTAAAGCATTGTGCAAGAGCAGCATTAGCATGTTATGTTTTATGCATTGGCACTATGCTGCACAATTACTACTTCTAATAGAGAGGAGCATCTTAGTATCACTTCCTGCACCGCAAATCTGCATCAGTCCACGAGGGTTTGACTGAAACATGTCATTTGCATATGTGTGAAAACACCTTTATTAGCATATCAAAGGTAAATAAACGAGGCCACGCCCCCGAGGAGAATCAGTGCAGAGATAAAATTAAGATTGTGGAATTCATTAGTTTACACCTCTTATTTCCTTTGTACCTCTTTAATTTATTAATCTGCTCCCTGAATCATGTGAGCATCTCATTCACTCACTTACTGACTACTTTCACAGCCAAGCTAAAAACTGTTTACGCTTGTTTTACTGTGTTGTGTTACTTTAGTTTTTTTATCCTTTGTTTCTCGTGCTTTTGCCTGCATACTTTATAAAAGCTCTCAGGATTATAAAAATGTATTTACACATCACTAAATCTCCGTCTTTCTTCCTCTGCAGGTTCGGGAGCTTCCACGTACACTCTCGACAGCGGCATCGGTACGTTCCCGCTGCCCGACTGCAGCAGCGGCGCAGCAGGACGAGGCCTCTCGAAGACGAGGGTGGGGGCCGATCACCACTCCTCGGGGTCCCCGGGGAGGGCCGGGCGACGGGCGCGCACCCTGGAGCGAGAGCTGACGTCGCAGGAGGAGTGCTACGTGCCGCACAAACAGCTGATTCCTACGATTCAGTACGGCTCCGTGATGGAGGGGAGGAGCTCAGCTGGTGTGATCCGTGAAGGTAACGACAAACTCCACTTACAAGGAGCTTTGACATATTCTTATGTCTTTGTTAACATTTGATTTATAGGCACAAGGTCAGATGACACATTTGGTTCCTTTCTCAGAAGTTTGTTGTTTTTTTCTTCCATTAAATTTATCATTTTAATCTTAGACAATATTCTAGTTTTAGCTGTCTTAGACTGAAGTAAAATCTTGTATTGTTTTTTATCTTAAAATGTAGCCTTTGGTTTTGATTATAAATTACATAATGCGAGTTATGACATGAAAAATTAAAAGGTTTCTACTGTTTATTAATGATTCAGCACAAAGTAAAGTCAGGCACTTACTAAAGAAGATAAAGCACATGAATACGTTCACCACATCACACTCATAGACGCTCTGTTCGGCCTTCATCAAAGTATAATAAATGTATGTTATTAGCATTCATGTGTCTTGATGATCCTTTTCCAACTTGACTGGATTTAGAAGAAAACAAAAAAGAGAAAGCGTGCCCAACTCCTCTGGATTTTATTGTTTTGGGAAGAAGAGACGATCAGTTCCCAAAACAACCGTATCTCTAGAAACCAACGTCTAATAATCTCAATAACGGGACAGTCTGAACCTACACTCAAATCAGAGGTTGCTCTGACCCCATTCAAGTTATTCAACAGGCATTGTTATGAACAGATTCATATTTCTACCACATTGTGACATGTCCCTGGAAACAACAAATGTCAGCCTCAGGCGGTGCGAGAGTGAAAGGCAGAAATGTTTTCTTTAGGGAAGCATGAATGTCCGAAAAACTCTGATATGAACTGGAATGAGATGTTGTCCAGACATTTCAGTCTAGACTAAAAAAAATAAAGTTAAAAAAGTGAAAGTAAATTCTCTGAAATTCTTTGACTTGTCTCTGAAACATTTAAACAGTTTGTTTCCTCTCTTTAATTTGAAATGTTGATTAAGATTTAAAGTTTCTGTGCTCCTGATGATCGATTCCATGTGGTGATGAAAACACGTCTCTAATCTCTTAATCCGTCCGTTTGCAGACAAAGAGGCTCACGGAGCGAACATGTTCTCCCCTCGCTCCAAGACTTGGACCTTCCCCAACCTGAAGACTCCTGCAGGACCTGCAGAGGTTTACCTGGCAGTGGAGGAGGAAGAGGAGGAGCCCGTGTCCTTTGGATCGCCATTCAGAGGGGTGAGCGTCGCAGCTAAATTCAGGCTTTATTTAGTGCAAGTGAAGCTAAAGTAACACGTTTATTTAGTGGCTTTCTTGCTCAAATCTGCAGAGGTTTGTCCCACTGAAGGTGAACAGGATTTTCAGCTCACATTACTCATGCAAATAGCCGTTTCGTTCTCTGCACAGTAAAGACGTTGAATCGCAGAGCTCCAGGTATCTGCAGAAGTTCTTAACTTAATGGATAAACTCACAGTTGCGACCATAAGTTTGTCCTCTAAATCTGATTCTTTGTATCATCAGGAGAATCTCAAACGTTTGGTTTTTGCAGCATATTGTCGCACAAATCTTTCACATGAATTATGTCTGATCTGGTTTTTGCAGTGACCTAATTCTAAAGTAATCGTCGTCCCTTCACCTTCAGTCTGAAGCAAACAGACTGTAAATGTTGATAAAAGGTTAAATAGTAAGTCGGATTTGTTGATATAAACCATATTATCATATATTGCCTTCAGGGAATACAATCTGTTCAACATACAGCACCATCTGTCCTCAACAAAGGAGCACAAGGGACAAACAGAGCAACAGAGACGAGCAAACCAAAACAGCATAATTACAATATTGTATATCGCAGTCGACCTGTGTCTTAAAATCATAACTTTGCATGTTATTATGTTTGTTTTTCATCTAAGTAAATGTGTCTTATTGGATTGTTTGTCTGCTCTCACTGAAGCTGCAGCAAAGGATCCTGCAGGAGGAGTAATCTGGGTCACTTACAGACTTAAAATACTTTGCAGGCAGTAAAGCAGAGATACATTTTTAAATCAGCACTCACATCTTACATAATGAAAAACACAGAAGCACATTCTGCCCTGAGAAATTATTAATCGGCTCAATATTAAAGATTCAGTCCGTTTTTTTTTCTGTAACCCACTTTTGTTTTTTTCTTCTGCACCTGAAGGCGTTACATAAGACGGATCACATGACCTAAAAGGCTTCTGCTTCCTTTCAGGGCATGAAGGCGGGCGGCCCCTCCTCCAGCCGGGTGGTCGACCCGGGCAGCCTGCCCGTCCCCGCCCAATCAGGGATGAGCCGCAGGGGGAAGATTCGCACACCCAGTGTCCCCGAGATGAGCCGGGAGGCCGGGCTGGAGCTGCTCAGGGAGCGGCCTGAGGAAGCCATCTCCCCGAGTCGGCCTCAGGTCCTCGAGACCCCCGAGTCCCTCAGCGACTCTCTGTACGACAGTCTGTCGTCCTGCGGCAGCCAAGGATGAGCCGGCCAAGGACCGGGGGGAGGGGAGGACAGAGACGATAAGAGCCAGCATTGCTCTGAACATGTCTCTGGATGTACTGTGATGCTGCTGACCGCCGCTACATTTTAAGGAATAGAAGAAAAAACTGTCCCCGTTGATGTCTGCAGGAATATTGTGGCGATAAAGCCGTCTCATCAGAAGTTGCAACTGGAAAGATGGATCGATAGACTTCTCCTCAGGATCTCCAATAAACATGAAGCCAAAAGCCACCAAAACAATATAGGTTGTTCACTTTTTCACAATCAGATCGACTGTGGACACGTTCTCTTTGATTCATGTGTACAGGACTACAAAAACGCATGGCTAAGCTAATGATTAGCACAAAGTTGTCACTCCTGGTAGTTGTGTTCAGCAACCTGTCTTTTGTTTCTCTGACAGATCTTTTTGTTCTGTGCATCAAGGACGCGCTGATCATTGTACTGTATCAATACATCCATCATCATTTCACCACATAATGTATTTAAAAAAACGAAACATGAAGCTCCTTAAAAAAATGAATGTTCATGTCTGTGATTCTTCGTTGCTAAACTCATGCATCACGATTTTAAATGTACAAACGATTTTATTGATCATGTTGATATTGTTTTGCGACCAATGAAGGTTGTCAGAAAATGTCTGTTTTTAAATCATAATACATTTAAAGGTAATATATACCAGCAATAATAACATAGATAAGAGAAATGGCTACACTATTCAATGAATATGTATTTCTATTATTTATTTATTTTAAATGTACATCATTTGCAGTCATCTTTTTATTTTTTATTTTGTAATCCTCCTGTGAAAATTGCAGTGTCCTCGCTTAGTAGATTATGTTCATATCTTGTATTTCAACATCTCTGTTGCTGTTCGTTCCCTAGCCGATAGAGGTCCTATGTACCTACTGCCGTTTTTCAACTTTCTAATTAAAATGTTTTGATTTAGCTCTTCGTGCAAAGCTGTTATTTTGCCTGTGGACGGTGCAGTAAGAGCTTTGTCTCAGTGCAAATGTTGCCGGCTTTTGTGTCCATTTTATTTATGCTACAACTTCAAGTTCAATTTATTATTGAACTCCTAAAACATTGCCTGACTCACTTTGACCAAATCTTTGCTTCTGCTGCAGCAATTTTGATCCTTTTTGCTCTTTTTGCTTCACGCCTTCTTCTGCCCGGCTGCACGGCTCAGACGTAGTGGTCCTTTCTGTGTGGAGTCTGCATGTTCTCCCCGTGCATGCTTGGGTTCCCTCTGGGTACTCCGGCTTCCTCCCACAGTCCAAAAACATGCTCGTTAGGTTCACTGGTGACCCTAAAGGCATGAAAGGTCGTCTGTCTCTGTGTGTCAGCCCTGTGATTGTCCAGGGTGTAACCCCGCCTCTCGCCCAATGACCGCTAGGATAGGCTCCATGTGTTATGTTGCATTCATGAGGTGTCGGAATAATAAGAAATACCTTGTGATTCTTAAGTTGCCAAAGCTTTGGTAAACTACTCCCCAAGCTGATTTTGATATTGTGCAGTCAAACTGAAACATGGCAGACGTATCAAATGTTTGGTTGCAGAATTAAAAATGTTCCTGGTTGGGCAATCATTTTTACTATTCTTCCAACAGCACATGAATGCTACACCCCTTCTTTCTAACTCCACACCTCCAGATTTTGTTTCCTTATCTCACTTGTAGTCTCCAAACCCAAGTGATCCTGACTTAAGTGACATCACATGAGGCATCTGAAGTCACAAAAGACTTTACACAACTTTTTTCACATATTACAGTAGTACTCTGAAGGCCAGTTCAGATCAATAAATCGCAACGAGACTGGACTCAAATGCCAAAAGACACGACATCTGATCGGAAACGTTCTAAAACTGGGCCGTTCACATCAACGCACACAGACACAGCTGACTGTCTCCATAGCAACGACACACTGACATACCCCACTACTTCTGCGTTAATACCATAACGTTAGTTAATACTATACAACATTAGAATTAGGCCTAGGTTACATGGATTAAGTTAGCTGTCACATTGATTAATAAATGGCAAAGATGGAGAGTTAGGAAAGAGAGGATCTGGAGCCGTCTTTGGCTGCTGCAACACCAGAGACCAGGTACCTACGCCAATTGATGCTGTTTCCTGATTGGCCGAAGCGAACCGGCGACATCATTCAGTTCTAAAACTGCATTTGGAGATTTGACAAGTCAAATCTTCTGCCACTCCACGCAACAGCTTCAGACGCTCTGCAACTAACCAGCTCACACCGCTGCACATTTTCTCTCCAACATTCTAAAAGTGTTTTGTTGCGTTGCGAATCATTCACCTGAACTGGGCTTAAGAACTGTAATTGATATGTAAAACATGTGGAAGATATTTTACTTTTTACTCCAGTACACTTCTCCTACAGCTTTGTTACTTCACCCATTTACATAGATGCATGCATAATTGACCACCTACTACTACTGCTACCTACTTACTACTTACACATGAATAAATTAGTAAGATTATATCTTTCATATCTGAGTACAAAACTCAAAGGGGCCGTTTCCTTTTTCTTTTAATGATCGATGAACGCATTCTTTTAGCAATACACTGCAAGTACTTTTATTTGAATAACATTTCTAAGGTTGCAACCAAAATGAATATTATCAATTAACCGTCTACAAAATGTCCAAAAAATAGTAAAGAAATCCTAATACAGAGGAAACAAGGGGACGTCATCACACTGCCTGATTTGTCCCGCCAAAACAAAAGCTTTGAAACCTAAGTATTTAATTTACATTGTTATTACGGGGAAAAGGAAGCAAATGTTTCTGTGAAAAATGAGTAAAATGACTCATCGATTATTAGAATAGTTGCTCTGACGTTCAGGTCTAAACGTTTAAATGCAAACCTGTAATTTATTAAAAGTTTTGACTGAAATTAACAGCAGGACAGATCTTCTTGTTCAATACGTTCAACACATTTATTTGAGCAAATGTATCAAATTATTAGTTTCGATTTTACATCAATAAAATAAATTCTTCACAGTATACACCTTCAAAAAATCGTAAGGTTAACATCATATCGTTTGGCAAACTAATTTCTAGACAACAGAGATTTAGAGTAATTTACACTGGGAGAGGTCTGAGGAACTCGCCTGTCGTCGCTATTCCAAGGTGGAACTATGGAGAGATGGCTCCGACTCTTCCTCCTCCAAAGAGTTATTGAGTTAGTGTTTCATCGTGGGTATTACCCGACTTCACCGTCCTTACTTGGTCACAAAATTAAACTTGTGGGAACAAAACAATTACAGGGATATTTCTCAAAGCGGGGAGGGAAGGGGGGGAATCTGTTGTCAAAATCATGGGACAGCACATCTCGTGACACTCCACTAAACTGAGAGGAAAACTATAAATAAGCTGAAATTATGTAACATCAAATAAAACAATGATCGGTCTCAGAAGCTCACACTAAAAAAAGAGCCTACCATGTCGTTAATTTATGGCACTAAATAACAGTTAATATGAAAACCTTCATTAAGTGCTGCTCAGCATCTGAGGGCCGTCATGAGGCAACGCCCCCCTCTACAGGCCAAGCATGTTCACTGCAGCGTTTGTCTATCATCCATTCACAGCCATGATGGGACTAGCATTAGTTTACCAGAAAACTTACATTCAACCCTCCGTTTGTTGTAAGTTTATAAAAAGAAATCAAAAGAAATTTTTCAATAATATAAGACCACATAGGAAGTTAAGTCAATAAATGAAGACAGAAAGTGAAAAGCACCAAGTGCGTTGCAAGTTGTGCCTTTTTCCAAACAGATTGGTTTTTAATTTCCTCAAAATTTATTTACTTCTTTTCCTTCTTCTTGTCCTGAAAAACGGGCAGAAAAACAGAATTACAAACACACTGAGAAATTAAACTGTTTTTGTTTTAAGTGTTGCAGATAGATTCAACAGTAAGGGCTGATAGTTTTGAGATTTTCACAACAGTACAGTCAGTTGTTGAAGAAACTCATTACATAGAAGTACCAAAGTTGAGCACAAGTCCTGCATCCAAAATCCTACTTAAGTACATTTAGCTTCTTATACTTCAGTATCTTAATGTATCAAGTTGTGAGCGAAAAACTGGAATATTCATGTTTTACTCATTTAATGAACATTAAAGGAGACATATTTTAGCTATGGGATCAATTTTCTATTTTTCTAATGTGTTTTTGAATCACGTTGGTTAAGTTTGTTTCGTTAAATACATATTTTAATTTAATTATTTTTCAGAGCCTCTCCTTCCTCCTGAAACGGACAAGCCGTTTTGCCATTCAAAGGTCAGACCTTCGCCGCGATTGGCTGACAGTATTTGGAAAGACCGTGTAGCCCCTCCCACACGTGTGCAATCCCACATAGGGGAGCGGCCGTTTTTGTAGAAAACATGGCTGCTCTAGGATCTAGTATCGGAATGGTAAGTTGACGGTGAATGACGATTGGTCGAATTTCAGCGAAAGCAAAGTTCTACGTGGAAACCTGCAGCTGTTCTGAACGGCTCATTTCAAAAATGTCACTCTGGAAAAACACGGAATTATGCAGTTTTCACTTTTACAATAAGCAATAAACACCCAAAAATGTGAAACCTATGAAAATATTACAATATCCATTTAAAAAGGTACGGCGACTTAAAAAAAAACTGGGTCAAATTTGATAAGAATTCACTTCTTTCTTTGTGTTATTGTGAGTTTCCTGATCATTTTATTGGTTATTCTTTTTATTTTCTTCTTCATATCTTTTCAACATGTTTGAAAAATAATATCATACCAACAGTTAGTTTGGACCAAGTAATCTGATTGGATAAACGGCATTCCATGAGTGCTGACATAGAGAACATCATCACTGGGACTTTTCACTCTGTATCACTCCGCCTCAGCCAGAGGTTCTGAATACTGTTAAATAACATCACAGCAGACCGTGTGTGTCTACATTAATCAAGCTGGTGCCTCTGAATCACACAGCAGACTCTTATTTCACTGGTTGATGATAAATTAAACCAAACAGATAAATGTACACGATAAAAAACAGCTGATCTGTGGTCACCTGTAGACACAGAGTGCAGGAGAATGTTTGGGTTGCTAGGCAACAACAGTCCTGTTCTAGTTGGGTTGGAACAAAAAGTAATCTGTTGTTGATTGTTACTTTTTACTACTATTTGCTGCTTAGGTAACTGTTGCATAAAGCCACTGTGATTATATTCAGTAAAACTTCACAACCTCGGGTGTGACATTGCTTAAACATCGTAGTCATTCAGGACTTGTGAAGAACTCTAGAAGTAACTTTTATTTGTTGATTTTGGCTCTTTTACTGCACATGCTGACAGAAGATAAACAGTGTGACTTGTGTAGATAACAAAGAAACTGTCAGTACCTTATCGTTCATGGCAAGGATGACCATCAGTTTCCTGAAGATGGTGACGAAATCAAGGAAAAGGTCCACACAGTGCCTTCAGAAAGAAACAATATTTAGTTTGTTTCAGAGTCTCAGCATATTATAAAAGAGCATCTGGCTGTATATGATATTCAGTTATTTTCATATTTTAAAAGAACTCATGCCATGTTCTTGCCCTTAATAAGGAACAATGTTCATGCATGGTGTTTAGTTAAGAGCAACAGAAAGGTGCTGAAGTCCTCACCAGACGTAGTCCTTGTCTCCGTTCTCTGCCTTCTCGATGATGAGCTGAGTGTCAAACAGGACGAAGCCGCACATGATGAGCAGCCCGAGGTACATGTGAGCCTGTCACAGAAGACAAAGACACATCATTTACACGGCACAATACACACGCAGATTTGACCATGTGTTTGGTTAGAAATGGTGGTTCAGCTACCTTAAACAGCATCACAGATCCAAAGAACATGTTCATCACAGACATCAGGAACAGCAGGGAGAGGCCAGACATCAGTGTGCCTGAGGAGAAGAATGAGGAAAGGTGAGGAAACAGCATGTCAGAGTTAACTTAACCAAGTGAAGAGAAGTGTACAGTGTAACGAGGGAAATCCTTACAAGTTCCATATTTAGAAAAGTTTTATTTCCATGTCTACTTGTATGAAAGCAGATCTAAGAGCTATACAAACACTGTTTAAGTTATAAAACTCAATGGTACACATAGTCCGTATGCAGGAACTCTGCCTTTGGAAAGCTACAAGCCAGAAACTTGCTGCACAATCACTGGATCTCATGAAGTTATTGCATCACTGTACAGACTTTAAGGACAGTAGCAGAGACCAGTCCCTAAGTATATTTTTCATGAAATTACAGAGCATTTTAGTCAGAATTACAGCACTGATTCCTTCCTCATTCAGGCTCAGTAAAATGTAGGTTCCTCAAAGAAGCTACTGATCTAAACAAAGCACCCTGTTCTTGCTAGAGCTCCAGAGTAAAGCACAAAAGAGGAGATGCAAAATACTTTAAATGTTGAGATGGTCTTTGGTACTTATAAAACACAAACATAGATGCTTGAGGTTATAAAACTTGACGTTAAATATCGGAAAAGTGTAAAATATGGGGAATAAACAGGTTTAATAAACTGCCTTTACCTCCGAGGAACAGGTAGCTCCTGCGTTTGGCATAGAGAGCGCTCAGTGTGAAGCAGATGAAAATCGCAGAGGTTCCCATGAAAGCCGTCACAATGATGCTGAGGAAAAACAAACCAAGAAACTGTAAGTTCTCTGTAAAGAGGCGCATTTTAAATATGTACAGACCGTCTTATCTTGCTGTAAAATAAGTGTTTTATGGTTATAATGTCTAACTTCTATTCAGCCGGCAGTTTACTGCTTATGTGTAGATCGTAAACAATGAGTAACCTTTCACACACCTCGGATTGACAGCGATGACAAAGTCCAGAGTGGGGCCGAGGCCGACACCTGCAGAGGGAGAGAGGAAAGCAAATACAGCTTTTAGTTTCATTTGATTATTTAAATTCACAAAGAAAGCTCTGTTCACAAGCAAACAAAAACATTCACTCCCCACAACATCACTTACCTGTGAGGAAGGCAAATCCTGCGAGGATGGCCAGTCTCTTCTTCTCTGTCTCGGAGTTGTGTGGTGTCATGGCGAGCCAAAACATCATCCCCAGGGAGCCGAGCACAGACAGCACGCCGCCCTGATGACACAAGTAATGTGACAAATCAACAAATCAAGATCACATAATTCCCCCTTCAAAAACGTCTTTCCTTTTCAAGGTGCTGCGCCAATTTCTCACAAGCAGCAGGTTGAACAATAACAACACGATGACCATAAGATGTTTAAGATAAGACAGCAAAAAGTTTTTCCAGACAAATAAACTTCTGTCTTATCTCAACATCTGGTGTTGATTCTGATAGACCAGAACTTTGACCTGTGGTGCTTATTATATCTTAAATGTGTCTGCACTGCCCAGGCTGATACACAGTAGAACATACTGGTATATTAGTGCAAGCGCTGTTGTAACAAACAAGAGCAATTGTTATGTTGCCTTTTTGTTGTTTCAAAGGAAAACATTTTTTCATGCTCATCATCAGTTGTATTTTTTAACACCTTCTATAACACCTCTAACATTTTCTCAGATTTGATTATCCTTTTTTTTGCTACATGCTTCCCTGTTGATTTCACAATCCATATTTTACCCATAGTATATTTGAAAACTGCAACCACCCTTGAAAACAATGGGGAATGGTGGTAGCAGCTATAACCTCAAGTATAGTGCTGCAGAAAATCAAATACTTGCAGTCACTGTTTTCTACAGGTACGCGCACTGTTGTCACATGAAACATGGTTGGAGGTGAATAAGTAACTAGGTATTGGCTCAGTTGCTGAGTAGTAACAATGAATCTAAGGAAGAGATGCATTACATCTGGTTAGCTTACAACCTCTGCTGAATAATCACTGGGCTTGGATAAAGCTGAGCTTCAAAATAAATTATTTACAAAGCTTTAAAAAAAAAACTTACTTTCTGACTTTACTTACTTTCTCTACTTCAACCACCAGCTAAGTAAACTTATCGCACACATTGGCTTAGATTAGGTAGATAAAGTCTTCCTGAGGGTACTTTGTAAAGGATCCACTTGTTGCATCTCATTATTACCTGAAAGAGGCGTGTGACGACATGGACGTAGGAGCCGGCTGCAGCCACAAACATACACACAGCCAGGCTGGAGTACACATTCTTCAAGTGCACCTGGGTGGAATGAGATCTGCAAACACAGATACCAATGAATGCTGGCCCATGGAAACTTGAGATATAATTGATAAAGTGCATAACTGACTGACAGAGCACTGACTGACTGCATGCTTACGTACATTTGTGAGAACTTGAAGAGAGCGTCGAAGTTGATGTTGCGGTCAAACACGTTCATGATGGAACCGGGGACAGAGAGCTGAAGAGATTCTTATCAAATAAAGCCTCCTGTGAACAAATTACACATGATTACACTTCAGTAAACTAAAACTGATTTACAATAATAACTGCAGACTTTCAGTATTCAGTTGTAATTATCAGTAGCAGAAGTACATGTATTTACTTAACAGCCAAAGCTACTTTTCAGATCACGTTTTACACACAAAACGCATGATAAGATAATAAAATTATACACATTATAGATTGAATCACCCAACAGAATAGCATAAATCAATTATGCAATAACTAATAAAATAAAACTGATAGGAACCGTTAGATATGATGAAGACTCAATTTAATGGAAAAAATATTCTACTTTTACTTAAAATTTTGAACATAAACTTTTACTTTAAAGTAATATGGTGAGTCGAAACTATTAATACAGCTTCCACTACTTATAATACACACAAATGTCGCGGATCAGAAGTGCGTAGTTTGGTTAGATAAGAGTTCACATCATTAAATTACCCAACAGGCTAATGCTAAAAGTCAAGAGTTGAGTGTCACAACTAGCACAAAATCATGATTAGCAAGCTAACAAGCTTCCTCACAACATGCTATCGATTCGTGTAATAACTGTTAGCTGGGAGCAAAATAGAAAACTATCTAATTCACAAATAAATGTTGTTATGAAGAGGCAGCTCAACCGATCAACAGCCAACAACTGTGTTTGACGCATGAGACGACTATCATATTAACAGCTAACGTTGCTAACCTGTAGCCGTTAGCTTACATCGAGCAGCTTGGATAGCTAGCTAGCTAACGTTTGCTCGTCTGTCAACTCAATTCGACGTCTCATCCATTCTTCATTACCGTTGGATAACGCTGCTAATTTCACAGCTCATGTTGATATGATACACTGAGGGCACAGCATGCTAACATAAGGTACCTACCTCCGAGCTGTCCTGTTCTCCTAGCTTTCTGTTTGCCTGCCTTTCTTCTTCCTGCTTTACTTTTTTTTGTAACAAAACAGTACGTGTCAGTCAGCTCACATGATGTCACCATGGAAACGCCCAGAAATTTGTAGTCCCTAATCCCGATTGTAAAATCGAAAACACAGCTATTTTTTCCACGTAACAAATAAAACCGATAGAAAGCTACTCTTATATTTTATATGTAAAGCACTTTAAACTAAATTTGACATTATTTACAGAGAGTCATTGCCAAAGAGCCTATTAATTGAAAGGCACTTCCTGGTGTCACCGAGAAATGTCCCCGGTACACCTAAAATGGCCGTCTCATAAATTTAGCTGCACTATTATTAACGGTTACAAGCAAAACGGCGATTTTAATATTTAGAAGCGTCAAGTTTGGCTCCGTTCATACGCTTAAAAGACGATTAGAAACAAAGAAAACCTTAACATGGTTCTAATAATCAGAAATATAAAGCTGATGCAAGTTAATACGTAGGAGTGTACATGAGTGTCTTGATATCGATTATGACGCATGTTGCAACTGTATGCAACTTGTTTTGGGCGACCGCATTTTTTATTTTTAAAATACAGTTTATACAACTTATGACTCTTAACTAATAATGAAGATCTCATGTAAAAGTGTCATATTAATACAACTTATTTACCTCTAAATATGTAGCAAGGTAATGAATCGAAAGAAAAATGAATTCTGTAGAAGGGCCAATGTCATGTTTCATTATAATTAACTTCCTAGAGCAAGCTAAAAGCGGAGTGTTTCTTTTGACATGTAATGGAAGAACAAGAATAGATTATCATAAAATCAGTGTATATCTTATCTTTGTATAAGACATTCAGCAAAAGGAATTGTATACTTCCAAACTTATGAGTCACAGGGACAAAAAACACACAACAGTTTAATATAACCAATTTTTATTTAAAAATAAAAACTGGTAGCACCTTGTCTTTTAGAGTTTTGGTCAAATCAGGTAGACAAAATGAGTTTTTTAATTTATTTCTGATACACAAAGACAAATTGTGACTGTCTCAACAAATACTTTTGGTCATCACAACTGGTACAATTTCATTGTCATCTTTTACTTGTGAACATGCAGGCAATAATTGCATCAGACATTAAACATCATAGAAAAACCATATTACCCAGGAAACAAAAAACCCACAAAATATCTGTTCTGATAATAATAAAATAATTGTATGATTGAATCTTGGGTCTACATGTAGTTGATTTAACTGTTTACGTTTTTGGATTATCCATGAGCTTTAACAGCAAAATGTATGTTTTTTTAGGCACAGATAAAACAGTTAAACACAAGGCCAGCTTCAAAGGAGGCAAATGGATTACAATACAAAATGTTAAGCATTAAGAAGTACTGGACATTACATGTTTTTGGCCAATAAATACAGAAAAAAACGCTCACACATGCTTAAAAAAATCAAATTTGATATTTTTCAAGTGTTGCACTGCAAGTACCACAGCCACATGGCATTACACTTGCTCTTGACAGTGTTTACTCACGCTCAGCATGACACATCAGACTGTGTAGGCCTACAAATCTCTTTTCAGGCAGAACACCATTCTCTGTCCGAATTTCAAAGGCACAATTTTCTTTACTTTCAGCACTGTCAATATAAAACAAGTGCAAGTTGTTTGTCATATAAGAAAACACATAACAAATGAAGTATTATTAAAAACCTCGACTGAAAACTGTGGCATTTATGGTCGTCCTATGTGCCAACATAATCCAGTGTGTCTGCTTCCAACGGACCATCAAAGACAAGATTTCACCCTGTTTACTTACAACATATCAAACCTGACCACTAATGATGTACATCTGTTGTGTAGAAATTGTGTTTATGTACAAAAAGAGTAAAATACACTTTTGTTTTGCTGCTCATTTACAGGTAAATAAGGCTACACAGTAATGTTTACATCTGATGAATGCAATTATTGACTCGCTACTCAGGAGGTACTGTCCATGGGTTGCATAGAAGAACCATGTTCACTGTTTAAAAATAGATTTCCTTATAAAACAACCTATAAAAAGGAACCAATAAATGTATAAAATCTGGTGGAAATTTAAAAAAAGAGCTGATGTTTTTTTCTTGTTGTTCCTAAAAGGCACAATAATAAAAAACACAATGTCCAAAAGTCAAGTCAGGGCAGGCAGGCTTCTGCTTTGGCAAAAGAACCACTTTAATATTGACTGGAGTGATTGTGATGGGACTGCTTTGGTTGTTGCTCTCCGCACTTTCAAATAGTGGTTGTCAATAATGTCAGCACTGAGGTTGAGAGGAAAGGCCTCAGATTGCGATCTATAGTTTCGGTTGAGCCAAACACATTGTGTTTTTCCAGCCTTGGAATTTCCTTAACCCCGAGATAATACGTTTTTCTAAACAGAGGATTTTGTGCAGAGAACAGCGTCTGAAAACTCTTAGTATCTATTCTCGATATAAAAAAGGTTCTACTGTGGCTGAAGAAGTTTCGAGCTGGGGCTCTGAACGTAGCCGAGCGGGTCCAGTGAGAGCTTTGTCACTGTCCCCGGAGCTGGTCCAGCCGGGTGTAGACGTCATCAGCTTGACTAAGTTCTTCAAACACAGGCAGAAGGTTGAGCAGCTCAGCGTCGTCCACGTCGTCGAACCATGACACCACGGGAACCTGAAGAAGACCAAACGTCACTCACAAACTACTGACTTCCTCACAACACCTCACCAAATAAAGCTTGTTTATATTCAAATCAACATAAATCTAACCAGAGGCAGACTTAAATGTCTTCAATGTGTTTTGTAGATTTCAGGAAAAGCATCTGCAACTATTCTGATACTGGATGAATAGTTTTAGTGGTTTTCAGCATTTGATGCTTTTTTTCGGCATAAATGAGAGTAAACTGAATTCCCTTCTGGTTTGGACTGTTGGTTGGACAACACAAGACATGTAATGCCACCACTTTGGACTCTTACGACATTACAATCAGCATGTTTCAATATTTAGTTGCAAACCTACTGAGGAAGATTGTTTATCGCTCAAAGCATCAAGGATTAAATCTGCTATTTTTAGCTATTTGACAATCAGCGAGTAATTTGTTTTCGTTTCTTATGAGTCATCCTTTTGTAAGGATTAATACTCAGATAATCTTCTCATCAAGCTCGAGGTCTGGAGAAAATGTCATCAAAAAATTGGAGAAATTAGATCAGCTTCAAGACAAACAGATGATTATTTGTATCATTACTTTGCTCCAAAACTTCCCCAAAACAACTGGAGCCTGAGGGCACTGAGGTCTAAGAACAGGCGCCACATCCCTTGACTGATGGATATCGATATCATTCATCATTCGCTCTCAGCACCAGCAGGCACATCAAAGCTGACAGAAGGAAACTCACAGCGTTATTTGGGTGGAAGATGTAGGAGGCAGGAGAGTTGTCCAGGATGAGGGTTTTGTTAAGGTCTCTGCCCAGCCGGCTCAAATCTTTGACATAGCAGCCCTGGTGGAAAACACAAGACTCCCGGAATAACCGGGTCCGGAATACACCACATTGATCCAGCAGGTCCGTCACTGGGTCTGCATACTGATGGAGGAGAGGGGGTGTAGGGAGGAGAAGGGGGGGGAGAAGCAGGGAGGTGTAAGGATGGACTAATGAAGCAACAGTGGGTGTTCACTTTAACAGCAAAAAAGCTCAGAAATATCGTCCAAAATGGACTCATCTGGGTCGGGCCGTCCAAGCACCATCTTCTAAACAAGTTCTACATTTGTGTTTTAAAGCATCACAAGCTTTAAGATGCAAACAGTTAGAGTTAAGGGGGCTTTACATGGCCCTATTTATCCATTCAATCTGAGGCTTTTGCTTCAAGTTAGCCGTAGATGGGAAACTGAGGTATACTGGGTTATGTTTTTGGTTTTCTTATTCATTGTTTTGGTTGTTTATGCCTTTACTAGAGAGAGAGGACAGTCGATAGTGTCAGAAGCAGGGGAAGAGAGAGCGGGGATGACCATGAAAAGCCATGTTGGGAGCCGAACCCGGGGCTGCTGCATCGAGGACTGTTGCCTCTGCACATGGGAATGCGATATAACCGCTGAGCTACACCAGCGCTACATATTGTGTTAAGTCCTACATGAAAACTGATTTTAAATGAGTAAGGTTTAAACTCACATCACTGTTAAAGAGCGTTTTATAAAGTGTTGACAACAAACTACTTGAACTACTTTTATTTTCAAAAGAAATGTTCATTGATCAACTTCTCTGTCAATCAGTGTTAGCTCCAAGGCTAATGCTAACTGTTGTCCCTGGCCTGATGTTGAATAAGCTCTTAAAACAATAATAAGACACGAAGGAGAAAGTGAAAGTGAACATCTTGTTATGAAATGGCTGGTTGATAAACTAAAATGTCAACACTCACTGCTTGAGCTGTTTGCACATCACCTATGAATCGGATTCTATCCGCTCATGTTGTTTAACGTCTGTATTGAATGCTTTTATCCCTCTGGGGATCAATAAAGAATTTTGTTTGAATGCTGATTCATGTAGAAAAATGTCCCTTTTCTGTAAATAAACTATTAATAATTAAAGGTTTTATGGCAAAGTAGGGCACGTAAGATGAAGAAAACTGAAGCTGTTTGTCTTCAGTCTAACAGGGCCGTATGTGAGGCTGGAACATTACCTTTGATGGCTGCTCTGTTAGCCACGTATTCTTTCCAATGGGTTTCCATGTGTACATATTTACTAACAGCTATCTGTTGTGTGGTACAACCTGTTTTTATTTAGTAGATCAAAAGAAAAATGAATCACGAGCTGTTTTGATATTTGATTTATAGTTGCTTCTTCAGGCGAAAAATGTCAAACATTTGCTGCTCACAGCTTCTTAAACAACATTTGCTGCTATTCTTTGTTATTTATGATAGTAAGTGAAGAGACTTTGGGTTTTGGACTGTTGGTTAGATGTGTAAGAGGTTTTAAGATTTTGTAACATAAAATGTGAGTAATTGGCAGATTTATCTTGAATCGTTGGCCCTACTTATACTATAACTTGGCACAGTTTGAATTGAACCTCTGAAGAGCTGCTGCAACCCGATCCAGATGAGCACAGAAACACACTACAGCTTTAAACTTAAGCAAGGTGTCGACTATAAGCTGACTAGCAGCATGTTAAGCAGCTGCTGGCAGTGTAAAAGGAGAACTAAAAGGCGAGAGGAAGCAGAACAACATCTGATGGATCAGACATTACATCAAAGATCAAACAAAAGATACTTGGTGCTGAATAAAATATGAACATCTATTTTAAGGACCCGTCTGATGTAAAGTACCTTTGCGAGACTGGCTGTAAACAGCACACATTCAAACAACTCTCCCATTCTCTGCAGGAACTCGTCCACGTACGGCCTCTTCAGCACGTACACCTGCAAAACAAACACGCCGTCAGGAAACAACCTACAGGAGCATCGTTTAAGTGTCTTTACATTAGTCTTATTAACTTATTCTCTTCATCCGTTCGCCGCTAATGGCCGGTTCCTGAAACAAGTAATCAAGAATAGGCCGTGCCAGTGTTAACCAGCCTATCCTGGATTACTTGAACCAGGCGGAGGCCCACAGAGGATCCAGCACGCGGGGTCCCGGGAGTCACATTTCTGATAATTACATTTCCACATGTCCAGAAGTGAGGAGCTCTTCGCCAAATAGGTCCAGTGCACGGCGCTAGACGAGTGTTTTTTTCTTCCTCACAGAGACGGTTTATCACCTATTTATGATCTTTTAGAAGAACTGAGCTGAATGAGTCATTTTCTTGCTGATGCTTCCACTTGTGACTCTCTGTTCAACATCTGGTCAGTAGAGGGCTCTGTGCGCCCGTCACAGCACAAACCAGGCCGATCACTTACAAGACCCATCCCTTTTTTTAGCTCAGCAACCGCTGCAAACACATCAACATACATACACAAACACAACCCCCTCCCACCCTCCTCCACTCACACACACACACACACACACACACACACACACACACACAGAGTAGTTTTTACCTGGTGTGTGGTCCCCTCTATCTCCACAGGCACGATGAAGTCTGCATTGCTAATAGGCTGGGGGGGGGGAGAACACAGAGGGAGATGGTTGGCATGCCTGTTCACATGAGCCGCGCTGTGTACATTCACATGGCATTACATAACAAGTGAACACTTAGAACAACACGGCTGCTATAAATCACAGCTCACAGCCTACACAGACAGAATATGATCCTTTAATGTCCCTTAAAAACATGTGACGGTCGAGGATAAGAAACTCAGATGTGTAAAGAATCTACAGCTGCAGCGATTAATCGATCAGCTGTCAACTATTGATGCAATCTTCAAATATTCTTAAAACCAGTTTGAGGGAAATTAGCTTCTAAAATGTTGTTGGGTTGTTGACGAAACCATTTATGGATGATAACTTGGGCTTTAAGAAACATGTATCTACTTGTTTTAACCTTTTTTTTTATGTTATAGCTCAAATAACTGATTGATTAATAGCAAAATTAGTAAACTGAATATCTTTGTGGATAAAATGTCTTTTTAGCTTCTGGGGGAAACAGATCAGGAACAGATTCTCAACCATTTTCTGCCCTTTTGTAAACTAAAAAACCAATCGATCAACTGTGAAAATAATAAACTGAATATCTTTGTTGGTTTGTGGGCAAAATGAGACATTTATCGATGTCAGCATCATTTCTACATTTCTAACCAATTTCAGAAACTTTAACGACCAAACAAGGAACCCATAAATCCAGAAAATAGTCGATAGATTCGTCGTTACAACCCTGAAACAATCACAGCAGATCAACAAGACTGACGCACCACTGCTAAACCTAAATAAACATTTTCAAAAGAAGCTTTCACTCAAAATGATCACGAGCTGCCCCATGCTTAAACTAAAAAATAACGAGAAATGAATCGTAGTTGTAGATCAGCGTTGGTACCTTGAATGAGCTGTGCACCAGGGTCTCATCCAGGTCTATGACCACACAGATCTTCCCCTCGTCCTGGGCCTCCACCTCAGGCAGGAGGCTGGGCTCGTACTGCTGAGGAGACACAAGAACACTTGTTTTAATGCCGCACAAACACACGCGTGTATCATTTGTCTTGCCTGTGCTGCGCTTGTAGCTAATGAGCGTCATTAGTGCTGATAGAACAGCGGCGGTTTGATATTACCTGTGGGAAATTAGACTGTAGACCTGCATGTATGTGTGCATGGCTGTAGGGCTGAGCGTGGTTATTATTATTATTTACAGCTTCTATGTTTCATTAAAACTTCCCAAAAGCATCTACAGCGATGTACCTGCAGGTGGAACATATTACCTTCGTATAATCTAATCTTTCCATACCCAGAATCCCTCTTTATTCATTTCATTTCACTTTCTTTATGAGCAGACTGACATTTATTATTAATATATTACATAACACAAATAACTCATCCATCGAGGAGACGAATTAAGACTCAAAATATCCACCAGCAACAACAGTCAGAACTCCACCGACAACCGTCTAATGTGGTTTCATTATAGGAGGTGGTTTCATAGGTAGGAGTGAACCAAACAACACCAGGGCCCTACAGATGCTACTTCCTGTTTTCCTCCTCACGCTGGAGGATGCTCCTCGCCGTGAACAAACATGGCATCTTATTAAAATGCTCCTTACATGGCAGCTGAAGCTCTAATCTGGCTGACAGCGTTCACCAGCGTGGCCGGCCGTGTGCAGCAGCCGCTTTAAGGCTTTATTTTTTCTCCACCTCAGCAATTACTGGTTAACAATACACCATTCTCTGCTCTCTCACTCTCTCTCTCTCGCTCTCTCTTAGCGTCTGCCTGAAGGATTGATAGTCGCTCTGTTGCCCTTATCTTCCTTGGAGGATCAAGTGTGAACATCAAAGTGATTCCATATCCGCAGACAGTTGCGGTTAGCTTTCAAGATGTTCAGAGCAGGTGCAGTCGTGGGTTTTAGTGCACGGTTGTTATACAAAAAATGCTTGAAGGCAATAATAAGTGCATTTTTACGACACAGTTTTATTCCTACAGATGGCCAAAGTGTCCAAACACCTCCTCCTTTATGCTAAGCAGTGTGTGTGTGTGTGTGTGTGTGTGAGATTGTGTGTGGGTGTGACAAGGAAGTGAAATCTTAAATAAACAAAAATAAAGGCAGGACCGAGCTGAGGTTTTCAAATTGTTTTCAGCGGTGTGAAATCTCGCTGGAATGGTGTTACCTTGACAATCGTCCCATTTTCCTGTGACTCCAGCAAGGCCTGCTGGGAAGGCGGCGGTAGTGGTGACGGTGGTTTGGGGCCATCCTGAGCTTGGAGGCAACAGAAGAGTGCTTTGAAGATGTTACAACTCCGAGGCTGTTTCAGGGCAGAGCGGCTCACCTGGCCTGTCCGACACAGAAAGAGACACTTTCATGAGAAAACCGAGTGTCGTCAACGTGGAGGTTTGGCCTCGAGTTACACGTCAGACACACTTTTATTTCCACACATGAAAGGAATCTTGTTGCAAACAGTACAAGAATGAAAATAGGAGAAAAACATTATTAAAATGAGGAATAAGACTTTTACAAGATGTGGCAACCCGTTCTGGATTAAATGGAAACACTACTATTGCACCAGATTGTAACTGTATTCAGGATGTTTTTCCTTTATGACACTTGAGATGTTTTTTCTCAAGTTTTGTCTGCTACATTATTTTTTGTCTTTGCAGATGTTTACTTTCATTTTGATGTTTTTAATTGTCTGTAGATGACGCTCTAGCTGTCATAATCTCTTCACGTACACAGTTTTTGTTTTGTGTTCAACCCTAAAAAAGCAGAATTTAAATCAATCACACATCAGGAAATTCCCCCTTATTCAGGCATGAGCTAAAAAAGAGCTTCCCCTTTCCTAAAGGCACCATCCATCTGTCTACAGGGGATGGCACAGCCCGCACATGAAATCTGTTTTTAATGCGCCTGCCTCTGCTGCTGCTGCTGCTGCTGCTGGAAATGGCTGGTACATGTTATATAATCACAGAGGGCGGGAAAACCCACACTTTTCAGCACTACCTTCAACAGAAAACACAGACAGAAAACATTCCAACCATTTTAAAGTCCAAGACGTTTAAAAGCTAGCCAGAAGAGACAGCCGGACGACAGGCAGAGCGGGCGGGCGGGCAGTGAGCTGGACGAGCAGTCACACCTCAGTGCCCTCTCTGTGCGGGTCTTTGATCAGTCTCTGTAACCATGAGTGTCCCAGCACCAGACTTGTGAGACTTGTGAAAGAA
Source organism: Semicossyphus pulcher (assembly GCF_022749685.1). Lineage (NCBI taxonomy): Eukaryota > Metazoa > Chordata > Actinopteri > Labriformes > Labridae > Semicossyphus > Semicossyphus pulcher. Next base: position 28,868,200 of record NW_027211637.1, read on the forward strand.
AAACATTCCTGCGAGTCCCCTCTGGTGTGTTTCGTGTGAGGACTTGCAAGCAGATGTAGAATTTAAACTCATCAATACATCATAAGACTGTAAACACTCTCAGCTCTTACTAGAAAGAGGAACTGATGATAAACACCCAAAAGTGTGCCGGCCAACTGTATGAGGGGAGATTTATTTTTCACTATAATCTACAGTGTCCAGCACGCTGACCCTCAGGGCTTTAACACAGACACCAACCATTACACAACAACAGCATGTTTAAGACAAAGGACACTGGAGCTGTATTTCTGTCATTCCTCAGATGTCCTGAAACAATAATCAATACAATCCACATGATTTATATCCCGTGAATCCAGTCAGCCTATTGATTTCCCACAGGAAGACAGCACTGGCCATGTATGACATAACACATGCATCACATCTCCCCTGCATGTAAAAGGATAGAAGGCAGATTAATCCTGCAGACAAATCCAGAATGCAAAACATGCAAATTCCACAGTAGTCGCTGGTAATTATTCACAAAAGCCAAAACATGACTTGAGGCACGCGGCAGTACCTGCAATCATGCAACATGCACGATATTAACCTCCAAGTAGTGAGCCCAGAATCAATGAGCAAAGCCTCTTTCAGGCGTTCAAACAACGAAATCTTTGAAACGGCGCTACAATGGGCGTGTGCAGAGGGGTGTGTTTGTGCATTCCGCTGTCACACCGCGGCACCTGGTATTTCTATACAGTCCTGCTGTTAATCAGCAGCAACTCAGGCCCCCTTTCACACCCTCCAGGCTGTAATGAGCAGCATTATTTAATGCAGGAGCTGGGCTGTTTGTTTGTCTAATCAAATATTAAGCAAATGTGGGGACAGAGCAGCAGCGCACTGATCTGTGACTCCCACCCCCTGCAAAAAAATGTTAACAAAACACCACTATAGCTTTTAACAGCTTGTTTTCCTCTGTACTACAGTGCTGCTGCCTGTGGTGACAGACGAGCTCCTCGCGCTGTACCTGGTAGTAGTAGGAGGATATGGGATGGTGCCAAACAAGCTGGAACCTGATCCACATAAATACATACACGGCAGGCACACACAGCTTTGCTTTTTGGAGAACTGGGGCCATGATGGTCACATCACACAGCACCGAGAAAAGAGCCTCTAATCACAACAACACATGTCAAGAAGCGAGAGAGATTTGCACAATAAAAGCACCAAAATGCAAAGAAAAAAAAAACGGATCAACAACAGCTAAGCTCCGGATGGCAAACCCTGTGCGTAATGGAGATCTGTGAACTCGTACCAGGCTTTATATTTAACACAAAAAGGACAAATAACCTCGTTTGTAATCTAAAATAAGATCTTTTTTATATATACTAACAGTTGTTTTTAGATCAATGAAGAAAAACTGCTTCTCTGGAGTGAAATGTCTTTATTAAATGCAGAAATTGTAATTGGGGGTTTTTTCAGGCACTATATTTGAAGAGAAACATGTAAATATAACAGCTTGGTAAATGTAAAAATACGATAGGGGAGGGAGGGGGGTGGGGGGGGCAATGCGCCTCAAACCGCGCTCAACCAGCGTCCGCATCGCTCAACTGTCAAATAGGCGCACTAAAGGCTTCTCTTAACACAATATTCTGAATATAATTAAATAATAAACCCATCACATGCAGCACATAAACCAATAACTGAAAAGCAAGCGCACAACGGGCCCGTTTCTCACCTGTTTTCGGTGACACTTGGACGTCTTCTTTCTGCACTTGGGTGATAACAGAACTTTCCATCTGACAATCACGGAGCCCTCAAAATCCTCAAATCCTGTCCGCGAGCACTGATGGGCATCCCTCATTGGCTTCTATTGACAAGTGGACTCAATTATTCACCGAGGTAACTTGTCATCCGCCTCAGTTACAATCCTCGATGAGAGTGGGATTTATCTTGTTCCTGGGTTTCTTTATTCCCCCGCTTCTTCTTCTTCTTCTTCGTCTTCTTTTTCTTCGTCTCACGGTTGGTCCTCCTGGGGAGGGGGCAAGGCACTTGGATATGTATTAAGGAGGCTGTTTGAGGGTCTATCCGCTCCGTTGTTTCGGTTTTACCGCTGACTAAAACTGGTAATATCGCCGAGCAGCCCCCCTCTCCGTCGCTGCGAAGTCTTCACTCTTGCACCAACAACATGGAGAATCCAGGCGAGAGAAGGAAAACAACCGAGGAAATGGGGCAAGGGAGGGCGGTTTCAAGCCCCCCCTTACTACAGATAAACAACATCGCCAGAAAGGCCTTAAAGAGCGACGAAAAACGCCCAGAATAACTCGCTGGAGCCGTTTGTGATAGCACAAAATGGATTCCTGAGTGTAGTTAGATGTAAAATATGAGTTTTGTTGTTATCCGGGGCTTTGTTTTTCTACGGTTGGGACTCCATGGGCGCCTTGAAACCGTCTCTGCGCCCGGATTGGACGCCCGGGTGAAAGGGGCGTGGCCAAGGCATTCCTCCCCGTCCTGCACGCTCCGCAACGAACACATTCCAGCGCTGCTCGTACAAATGAGCTCACATTGTTTGGAAATTATATAAAAATAAACAACTAAATATTGTTTGGAAATTAATTTACATAAAATTAAGAAAAACGGAGCATTAAGTGCTGTTCTCTTAAACTGTACGCTGGGACGTCATGTTGTAGGTTTTTTCTTTCTTTTTGTTGATATTTATTTCCCAAAAATATATTTCTTTATCATTTGGACCCTACTTTTCTGTGTGTTTTTGACAGATATTCAACTTTAACAAAACATCAGAGGAGGTGGAGACTGTCATATAATAAATTAAAGCCAATATTATGCAATTATCTCCTATTAAAGGTATTTTATCGTGCCTGTAATGTTTAATACTTCGATTATTTTTGTTAAGTCGCCAGTTTTACTTCTTCCATCTATTTTACAAGCCTAAAATACGCGTGTCAAATCGCAATTATGTAACCTCTGATTAGAAGGGAAACCAAAACCTGTTGTTTTGTAAGTAACAGGCTTATTAAAATATGTATAAGTTAAGATACAACTTTTGTTATTAATTTGTGAATTATAGTTAGCCATTGACACTTAACGTACATGTTTATAGTGCACTGCTGATAAGGTATCAATGTTAGCAATAACAATCTATAATTTACCTGTAATGCATGTAGAAGTCTGGCAGAAGTTTCCAGGTTTCCTCCATCTCCTGGACCCCCACAGTCTCCATATAAGACGAGATCTGTTTCTCCATGCAGGACTAAATGCTAACTGTCCCTCAGTGCTTTATGAGGGTAACAGAGGGCAGAGTGAAACCAATGACCCAGGCTCCTTTCATTTTCTCCCTCCCTTTGCTTCCCTTTACTCACACAGCAAACTGTAAAATGAAACTAACTTATGTTGCCTGAAGACTACCGGGGGATTTTACTGTGTGTAAACCACCGGACATTTGTGCAACAACACCTCGAATGCAGATATTTTATCACGAGACTGCTGGTCATGAACATTACATGAGGGTTGCATCATCTGAAAATATCATAATTGAGTGTTTTTTAGGTTGAATCCTTTGATAAATCAGGAGAAAAACACATGCACAGCTACTGTTGTTAGTGTTTTTAATCAAAACAAGCTGTACAAAGCTGCATATAAATCCTGAGTATGTTATAATATTTTTTTCTTCATGCTGATTGTAGTGATTTTCTAAGCAGCCAGAACCCAAACTCATTTGTTTTACCTAGTTTAAATAAACAGAAGCAGGTTTGACATCATGTTAGGCAGTGTGGTCAACCAGTGGGTCCTCAGATATTTATATTTACAGCATGGAGCCTCTGCAGCGCCTCCTCTTCCACTGAGAGTCCAGAAACCTCTGAGTTAATCACAGTGATCGACTAAGTGAGGAGCTAAGATGTGGAATTTTTCAAGGGTAGATATTCAAGCCAGAATAAAAACACAAATTTGAACAAATTAACTTCGCTGCACACATCCATATGGCTTATTAGATAAAGAAAACAGGAAGAAGACAATACAATTAATCTTAAAATTGAGGAATAAGTTGAAATAAGTTTAGTCGACCCCTTCCAAACACATGTGGGCCCATTACGCCACAAGCTCAGCCAGTGCCCACAGTGGCCACAATGCAAGACATAAACAAGAACGGCCTCCCTGTTTGCATTCCTGGTGTCGGACATTTTAAGGCAGCACTGACAGATCCGTGTAAAAATATATACAGGATAAGAAGTATGGACCGCACAGCTGGAAAATGTCATGTGGTTTACAGCTGATGCCTCTGTTTACTGAATCAACTTTTGAAATTCATTATCTTTGCCCTCTTCCTGCGCTGCATGTGCATTCCTGTAAGGAGACAGATAGAAAAAGAGCAAAAGGGGCCAACTGGTGCTGAGGCCCTGCAGCCGAGCGTTCAGGGGGCTGCTGCAGTCGTACCCCCTGGAAAAATATCAGCCCAAAGCGTGACTTCAAAACATCGGCTGCAAGTTAACGCTTCATCCATCCTTCATCGGCCTACAGAACTAATGCACAGGCACGTAAAGGCAACACGAGGTGCAGGGAGAAATAAATCACAAGTGGAGGACGTTTCAAATCTCAGACGTGAAATTCGTCACAGAGAGTGAAAGGAAAAGGAAGAAAGAGGAGAAATGGGCTTGTTTTTAAATAATCCTGACATGTAAGCGACTGTAAATCCATATTGCAGTTTATTCTTTGTTCCGTGTTTACAATTTAATATCACATTTAATGATTTTTTTTTTAATTACAGCTCATTAAATCCGGAGGCTCTGGTGCTCAACAGTCATAAAACAAACATGGTGCTTTAAGCTATAACAACCGCATCAAAGATGTTTTTTTGCAGGAACAAACCAGCAGCTTAGTGATATCACACGTTTGTCACTGACATATGATAACATATGTGCAAATAAAACAACGTTAAAGTAGCTAAAATCGTATTATTTAAATATACAAACATCACAAATAAAAGATTAAGAAATATTCTCAACAAAACTGTTCAAGTTGTTCATCAAGTTATTCTGCAAAGTACAAATCTGTGGTGATGTTGACATAAATGGCACAAATACAATCAAATTAACCTCTTACATACACACACAAACACGCACACAAACACACACTCCATCCATCCGGCGTTGTGTTTCTATTTCTACATTTCACACCTGGGAATCCACAGCGTCTTCTTACAGCCTCATGCACTCTGCCATGCATTAGCCACATCCAATCATGTTGGTGACAAACTAGCTGTTGAAATGTTCTTGCAGCATCTGAGCCTCATGTAGGGCTGGGACTGTGGGGTCTACAGTCATGTGATTTGCTGGAAGAGCCCCCCCCCCCTCCTCTCCTCTCCTCTCCTCCCCTACCCTCCCACCTCGCAGGCCTGCCCCTGAGTGGCCTCTGCTAGGCTGTGTTTCCAGGAAAGGGGCCTACTGGACAGGCTGTGAGGCCTAGGCAGGGAGACATTGGCTCATTGAGAAAAACAAAAACAGAGAGGGGCGGTGGGAAGACTCTCCCCTCTTACATAACTCTCCCTCCATGACAGGCAGGGAGAGAGAAAAAAAAGTTCCCCGCCACAATGCAAAGAAAAACCTGTCCGTCCGCCTCTCCTCGGCTTTCAGAGGCTGAGGCACTTCAGGACTGGAATTTGAGCAACACTGAAACCAGCAGTGCTTTTTTGCTTGTAGTTACACAATAGTTGCAGCTCCTCAGACATACCAGCACCACAGGCATGTCAAACAGCAGCCTCTTCTTCGTGTACATGCAGACAAATCCTGTCAGTGCAGCACCTTTATCAAGCGTCTTTAATAGAACACAAATGCAGTTTCTATGCAGCAGTAAAAACACATAAACATGATGTAACACACCATGGCGTTTAATGTGTTGTGTTGCTCAGCTCTGGTGTTCAAGAGGCAGTTACTGTATCGAGCAGTCTTTCCGCTGTGGCCTGCACTGCCCCCCTGTGGCCAAAACAGAAACTGCAGGCAGATCTTGCAGGGTTTTGCAAAACAAAATCAGTTTCCTCAAACAAAAAATGTTATTGTATAATTTTCAAGTGCAATGTTGTGCTTGAACTGTGGGTGTCACTGTGCCACCACAGCTCAGGTGTAAATATTCGGTAGTCCGCTGCTGAGGTCAGGTGTGTGATGCCGGAAGAGCAAATGGTTTTTGAAGTTTTGTTGTCAGCGGAAGTTGTTTGTTTTTGTTGCTGTGTTTTGGAAATTAACTATTTTAAAAGAACTTTTTTAACCGGTCCAGCTGCCGATCATCATTTAACGTCGATTGCAAACTACGGCCCACCAGCCAGGTCACTCCTGCAGTACTACTCTTATTATTAATCATTAAAAGCTTTATATTACTTTTATAAACTGTGTGATTGTCTCAGCAGTAGATTTGCTGCAGACGGTGGTTTAATCCTTTTATTTTAGAGTCTATGGCAAACACTGTTTCTGTTGCTAAAGTCTCATATTTGACGTCTCTTAATTAAGCAAAATCATATGTGTTGCTCCAGGTCCAGGACGCATTAATTTAATTACTTACTTCTATTACTATAAATTCTATTATCAATTAATCAATCACTTGTGCTAATTTAAATCATACTCCTATTATTAGTTGCCTTTATTTTAGCTTTTCTTTATTGGCTCTCAGGAAATATAAGAACTGATCATAAAATATTATTAATGCTATTATTATAAACAGCATTCTTGTAACTCTTATTGACTAAATTATTTTATGTTGTTTTATTTGATCTAGTTTATCTTTTCACACATGTAGTTAATTTGTCTTCATCGTTGTTGTCTTGTGTTTAACTTTGGTTTGAAAGGTGCAATATAAATAAACGTTATTCTTATAATTGTTATGAGTGTTAATACATCTTTTTCCTTACGAGATAGTGTAGACACAGTTTTTCGAACTATATTATAAGATTAGATTAACTTATTAATTAACCTTATTTTCTCTCGTGTTTATTGGCTGTTACATTGTTCGATCTGGTTAAAAAACATGATTTAGGGAAACATTTAGGAGTGTTTTTACAATTCAACCCATCATATATAGATAGGCAACTGCTTTACATGGTGCAACTTGCCTGTAATGTTTGTACTGGTTAAGATTTGGGAACTTACAAATAAAGCTTGTGGTCATTTGTCCGACAGTTAAGGTGGACATTGAAGTAGCCTTCCCCTTGCTCTTTCTTTACTCACGTTTGTATTTCACACTAAGAGCAACCAGCGTTACAGTCCGTCATGTACCTGCTAAATTAATTTAGAAAAACATAAAAAAGTTCAGTCCGGTCTTTACAGCTGCACCTTTGAATCGAGCGTCCACTCGATCACGTGTGATTCAGGAGTCAAACTCCGGCTCCTGCTGGATCAGGATGGACGCGTCGTTCCCTTTCCTCCTGTTTGGATCCAGCCAGAATACTCCCTGAGCGATCAGACACAACCACCCCTGCAGCAGACAGACAGACAGAGAGACAGACAGACAGACAGACAGATTAGCAATGTATCAGGGGATTACTGAATCAGACATTTTCTGTGTAAGGTTCAGCATCAAACGAGGAACTGTCTATAACGTACGAAAGCTCTAAGCGGACATGCGTCCATACATTTGTTTACTTCGTTTTCCCGTGATAACGACTCATTTCTGGTTGTTTCCTCGAGATCTCGATTTATTAATCTCGTTATCTCGAGATAACAACGCTGGTTTTCTCGTGATAACGGGATGATTCTCTGTCAACAGGCTGGCCACTGTAATATTACAGAGCAGGACATGCCATGCTGCCATTGCCCACACTGATGAGGTCAGTTAAGCCTGATTCTATGTTTGTTTTGTGCTTTTGCAACAGTGGGGATACGAGTTATGATCATCCGACGGTGCAGCTTTGTTATCTCGAGATGAATAAGTTGAGATCTCAAGGAAACAGCCAAAAATCACTCGCTATCACAGGAAACAAATGTATGGATGTATGTCTGCTTAGGGCTTCCATAGTTCTGAATGTTTTCACAACATATTTACGCCATCAGATTGCATCAATAGATTTAAAATGTAAAATATTAAAACCACATGAATTATGATACACAAAAACATAATACAGCTAATCCAACGACTGTTTTTGTTACCAATTAATCTGCTGATTATTTTATTTATTGTTTGTTGTGCAAGAATCAGAAAAAAGGTAAATGTCTAAGCTTTTATGTCTGAACAAAAAAATATTACTTTTCAAGGAAAAAAACGCAAATTCTGATATTTTTGAGGATGGAAGAAGTTAATTTCTTGCGTTTTTGCTTAAAAAGTGACTTAAATTGTTGTAAGTTTACCAAAATTGTTGCTGATTAATGTTCTGTTCATCGTCTAATCAACTAATCAACTTGACGTTTCAGCTCTACTACAGTTTTATCCAGGTGACCGTGTAAGAAAAAGGTGCATAAGGTGTTCATGTTTCCCTACAATGATCAGATTTTTCTCTCGTGTGACTTTAAACTTTCAACCCCAATTTAACCAGCTGTTATGAAAAGAGGGTTTTCTGATTTTCCGATGTATTTATTTTAAGATGAGAAGCTAAAACTCTAAAAATCTGGACTGTAAACAACCCGAGGAGCTACACACGAAGTTGCTGAAACAAGTCTTCGTTTCACAGTGAGACAAAGTTGAGCCACAGTACAAAGTGTGCTGCAGCCGCTCCCCTTCAAACTAAAGTTACCTACCAAATATCCCACAAATGTCAGGTATGCTATGGAGAGGAACGCTGCCAGCACGTACAGCCACACACTGTTCAGAGCTGCCACATAGACCACCACGAAGTACATGTTGATGGAACAAACCATCAGGATCACCACGCCTCCTCCGATCTTAAACACTCTGCGGGAAGACGAAGAGAAGTTTGTTTTAAGTTTAATTAAATCATCCTTTGTCTTTGTGTGTCATGATGAAGATAAACTCACAGTCCGTTGGCAAACTCGTCCATGAGAGACGGCAAACTGGTGAACGTGAGGATGGGAATGAGGGCGAATGGCAACTGTGAGAGAAGAAACAATTTATATTTGTACCATTTATAAGAATTCAGTCATTTAAACCACTTTTCCTTCCCGTCTGACCTGCAGGCTCTGCAGCACGTTCAGGAAGTCGTTCATGCCCGTCAGGTGCTGCAAGTCCTGGAAGATGGCGACCAGCAGGGTGGGCGTGATGGCGAGGGAGCGGGTCAGCAACACCCGAGCGAAACGCGACCAGCGCAGGTTCAAGAAACCCTGAGAGCGGAGAAAAGGGACGGACATTTAAGAAATCTGCACGATTAAATTAGCAAATCAAACTCTGAGCTGCTGCTTTTAATACCTTTTTAATGCATCTTTATACTTTAACTTCATTTCCTTCTACTGACAGACTACACATTATGAAGCATATAAAGAGCTTATGAAATATTAGGCTCTGCTATGAATTAAACAGCTTATATCAACAACGGAAACAATCAGTCAATTAAACAAGACAGAACATTTTAAGTGATTTTCTTTGGAAACATTTTGTGCCAGCTTTACAAATGTGAGAAGTTTTACTTTAACACATTTTAATAACTGTAATATACTTGTTATAATTTAGAGGTTGTTGATGTTGACAGGTTTAAATCTGGTTCTAATTTGCTCCTCGTCTGACCTCCATGACGAACTGTCCGGAGTACGTCCCCGTCATGGTGGAGCTCTGACCAGCTGCGAGGATCCCCACGGCCCAGATGTAGAGCGCTGCCGGGCCAAAGAAACAGCCCAGCACCACTCCCTGCAACAGACACACAGACAGAGAGGTCAGTAAACAAAACATCAGCATTACGCTCACAAGAAGTGCAGCTGCACGATGCTTCAACAGAAACAGGAGAGAGACTTCACTGAATAAAGGAAGTGACATAATACCAAAAACATATATACTTTGAGTCTTTTTATAATTTTTTACAATGAATTGTTTAACGTAGAGTGAGTCAGTCGTGATACAAAACCTACAAATATTAATCACTCGGCTCTGCAGATCACATCAGCTTTACAGAGCGATGTAGCATCTTTTAGCTCACTGTTTCTGCACGTACATGAGCGACTCAGCACTGAACAGCACGCAGAAAAAGTTAGAGACAAGCTGGTGAACAAAGTGGAACATTTAGCAGCTACAGGAAAAAATCCTCTTCATGAGTTGGTGGAGAGAGAATTAATTTATTAATATAAAACCCACTGTTTCTGCAGCAACTTGGACCTCCACATCAAACTAGTAGAGGCAGGGATGGACTGTCTGTTAAGTCGGAGCTTCAGTGTTTAACTGCCGGCAGACGGGTAGTGGATGTTTGTTTGTGGACATGTGTGTGTGTGCATAAAACTGTCATTTGGTACTTCTCGTTCTTGATGTGGTTAAATGGCTGCCTATACTTCTAAAACTTTTTAATCCAGCCAGAACATAGTAATATTTCAGCGAGAGGTGGAGACCAGTCTGATTACATGGATAGACAGATACTGTGTTGATCCTGAGGGAAATTCAGGTATCCAGTAGCTTACAAAACAGTTAAAAATTAAATGTAATTAAATCATTAATGAAATATTACCTTAGCATTGAAAAGTCTGAAGACAGCAATAAAGAGAAACAATTTCACAAGATACAGAGCTCAGTTTATGAAGCCCTGTAGCCCTTAATATTTTAAGGAACATTGTGCAACATCTCATCATGTCTTGTGTGTGTGTCTATATGCTTGTGTTGTGTCTCTGTACCCATGTGTGTTGGGTATGTCTATGCATGGTTGGTTGGTTGGGGATGCGTGTGTCTTTGTCTGTACATGTATGCGGTGCATGTGTATCTATGTGTGCTGTACATGTCTGTATGCATGCATTACTGTGTAGGTGGGCAGGTATGGGAATAGGTAGGTAGTCTACAACTATACGGACAGAGTAACTCAAATCGTGTTACATAATGAATTTCTGTTCTGTCTATGTTTAGTTAATATTTCATATAAATGTATGTTTTCCTTATTTCTATATTTTTCTTTCTTTTTTTTTCTTCATCCTTTCTCTATTATTAACATGTCGACATTTAGATCCTCACTCACTCATTAAATAAAATTATATAAAAAGAAATTGCACATCTGTCGCACAACAAAACCCGCCCTTTGTTAAACCCCGAAAAAAATTACAAATAAGAGAGAGAGATGCTCTTAAAGGAACAGTGCAAATGTAACTGTTATGAGCAGAGTCAGTTCAAACAATAAGGGGCAAATGTGCTTATTAATAACAAAATAACTTATTAAAGTGTCTGAGAGAAAGAGCTGTAATGCCATCAGTGATTCATATGTGCAGCGGTGCTTTAGTCCAGGAGTAATTCACAGTTTGATTGTGTTAGTTTGCTAAAGAACTCCAAAGTGCTGCACATTCAGTATTTGTTGTTCATATCTGTGTTATTGTTCCTTAAAGGTCGCCTTTTGCAACAAATTGCATCATTATTTCACCATTTTTACACATTTATCCTGTTTACCAAATCGATGTTCAGCCAGTAGGGGGCAGCACAGGCCCTTTAATGAGTAAACATCACACAAACAGGATGCATTAACTCACCTCTTCACGCATCAACTTTGTTTTCATGCGTGTAAGAAAAACAAAGAAATTCTTGTGTTCTGGCTCTCAGAATATAAAACATGATGTGGACTGTTCATATGAAAAGGCCAGATTCTTACTGCTTTAATGTTTGTTATTATATATATTATTTTTGGGGTTGTATTTCCAGATACTATTGCCTTTGTTTAAAGTCCTTGACAATGTTTTTGGGAGAGAATGTGGACTGTAATTCCTTTATCATTCCAGTCTGTCACATCCACCGTCGTCACACACAGGGTCCCTCACTGTATCAGAGAGTCTGTGTTGCAATCAGGGGTGTTTTATAGCAGGTGTAGGATTCAGAGTTTAACACATGGCAAACGTCTCTGTTGCTTTAATTTGGTCATTCATTTATAAAATCTGTCTCTAAAGTCAAAGTTGCTGTAACAGCTCTAAACTCACCCCTTTGAAGATGTCCACGGTAAGAGTTTGGTTGTCCTGAGGGATCAGGTGTGAATGAAGACTTCCTGTTTCGTTGCAGATATTGTACTGGAATAAAAACAAAAACAAATACACACATCTGTAGCAAAGCAGCCAGAGAAGAAACACACGTTTGATTGGCTGTGATTTTCTCTCTTTGGGCGGCCGAGATACTCACCACCTCTTGGTTTGTGCGTCCGTAGAAAGCTTCAGCGAACACGGCCACCACAAACACGTTGATGAGGAAAGACACGAACAGGGCGACGGTCGACTCGATGAAGAAATACTTGTTGGCCTCTTTGACTTCTTTCCTGTTCGCCCGATCCACCTCTCGAGACTGAGGGAACATGTGGACACTTTCAGTTTCATAAACCTGATTACATTAAATGAAAGTAGCTGCGTGAACTCACCTTGACGAGAGCAGAGTGGAGGTAAATGTTGTGAGGCATGATGACGGCTCCGACGATGCCGACAGCCTGAGTCAGCTGAACCGGCCCGCAGCCCTCGCAGTACGGCACGAACATCCCCTTCAGGACCTGACCCTGATCCGGACTCACCGTCACATACTGGCAGAGAGGAGGAAACGTATGTGGTGACATTAATGAGTTAAGTTAGTTCAGATTTGGTTTGCACAGTGAAACCAGTGGCTCAGAAAAGGATCTGTTTTCAATGATCACAATAAACAAACAGGATTAAACTATTTCATTAGACTGGCTCAGACGAGGACTCGGTCCTTGAACCAGATAAGTGAACTCTTAAGATTAGAATGATGACAATTTGACAAATGTATGACCCTTGCTTAGATCTTTAATCTTTAAGAAATATTATGTTACTGATTAGAAAAGAAGATGCTAGATATTCAGACAGCTATACTGTGATAAATTGCAGAAGCTTTTTTTTCCACTTAAACAAACCCAAAACTACGGAAGCCCCAAGCCGACATGTATCCAAATAATTTATTACTCCGTTTCCCGTGATAACAAGTTTGTGCTTTTGCAGCTCTGGGGATACGAGTGATGATCATTTGACGTTACGGTGGTGCAGCGCTGTTATCTCAAGATAACAAGGCAAATAAGTTACAGACGTTTGCAGTGTAATTTAATATGCTAGTAATAAGCTGTACGCTTGAGCTATTTTGTTTAGAAGCCCTGAGCGAACATGCATTCATACATTTTAATCACTCAGTTTTCCCGTGATAGCGAGTAATTTTCCGTTAGTTTTCTTTAGATCTCGACTTATTTAACAACGCTGCACCACTGTAACGTCAGATGATCATAACTCAAATCCCCAGAGCTGCAAAAGCACAGAACAGAAACCGAAAAATTACTTGTTATCACGGGAAAACGGAGTAATAAAATGTTTGGATGCATGTCGGCTTGGAGCTTCCGTAGTTTTGGGTTTGTTTAAGTGGAAAAAAAAGCTTCTGCATTTTATCAAAGTACAGATTTCTTAATATCTAGCATCTTCTTTTAGAAAATTATCAATCAATAACATTTCTTAAAGATTAAAGATCTAAGAAAGGGTCAAGAAAACTACCGGAAAATTACTCATTATCACGGAAAACTGAGTAAATAAAATGTTTGGATGCATGTCCGCTTAGGGCTTCCATACAAAAGAACAACTCGTGCATGCAGCATATTATTAACCTACAAAAAGCTGTACCTCATCTACAACCTACAAGTATTATATCAATGAATAACCCACCAAGTCACCAAGATGGCACGTCCATGGTCAAAAGCCAACTTGAAAAAATGTCTTTCACGACACTTTATTTATCCCCGAGGGGAATTTCAGTGTTTGCACACGCACAAACAGGACGTCATGGACATGCATTAATGGAGAGATGTCAGAGTGAGGGGGCCGCACGTGGACATGCTCCCAGAGCGGTGGGGGATTGCTCGAGGACACCTCGACGGAGCCCAGGAAAGGAGCTGGTACCTCTCCAGCTACCAGCCTCAATTCCACGCTTGGTCCGGTTCCCGAGCCAAGTCCCAAGTTTCCTTAGTTGAAACCGCAAAACTTATGTGAGTTGGAAGAGGAAGACAAAGTGTCGGAGCAAGACATTTGAAGGCGCAGTCACCTTTTGTCCTGAGTACACAAGGAACAACAAGTAGACCCTGGTCAGAGGACCTGAGGGATATATTGGGGATATATGGATGGAGCAGGTCAGCGATGTATTTGGGTGTTGGTTGTGCAGGGCTTTGTAGACAACATGAAGGATTTTAAAGTTAATTTTATTGGGAGTCAGTGTAGAGAAAGGAAGAATGGGTTTGTTGGTTCTAACTTATTTTGATGAGTAAATAATTAAACTGAGAATCTATTTCGATCACGGAGACATCACAACTAATATTTGTTCAAACTGTGGACACTTGTGCTCAGTTACTTGATAAAATGTGCTACAACACTTACACATGGTGTCAAAGGATGACAAATGCTTGCTCTGTTGTGCACAAGTAACGAAGCGTTGTGACGAATTTCATGAACTGTTCTGACGACTGTCGTTCGAGAGTTGAGTCAAAGCAACCGAGAAAAACTGTGAAGGACCAAAGGAGGAAGAACATGTGGCATTTAATGTGACACTCAAACAGGAATGTGTCAATTAAACATGCAAATAAAGCTTATATAAAGTCAACATCCGCTTACCATCAAGTGGAACATAGATCAAATGTGTTTGTAGTTGTTTACAGATGTTAAATCGTTAGTTGTTCCTACTCTACGAAATATTTAAACCTGTGTGTCTGTGACCCTCTTAGATCTGCTGCAGGTGAGAGAGACATGAAGTAAAACCTGTCCAACATGTGCTCAATCACGTAAGCACATGCTATGAAAACATTAGTACCTCATATCCAAATGTGACGGCCATGATGGTGATGAGGAAACCGAAGAAGGCTTCCAGCTTCCTCAAACCTGCAGACAAAGAAAAGAGGATGCTGAAGTTGTTGTTACTGAGGTGAAAAAAGTCTCTGTAATAAACACCAGGACACTAAAACACACCATATTTGTCCAAGAAGAGGAAGACGAACGTGTCGATGATGGTGATGAGGACCCCACCCCACAAAGGGATCCTACACACACACAAACACAGAGAGGACAATTAACATCAAAGAAGTAATAAAGCTGATTCAAATACTCATACACGCTGCACACTGGCATTTCCTGTTTTCAGTACATTAGGAACATTCTCCTGATTATAATTTATAAACATTTTCAGTGCAGAACTTTGTATGTTTTTATACTTTTACTTAAGTTAATTATCAAACACTGTCTGTTCTCATCACCTGCCCGAGGAGAGGAGGCTGAAAGCGATGGCACAGCCGATGACTTCCTGCATGTCCGAGCCGATGATTGCCAGCTCCACCATCAACCACAGGATGATCCGCGGCACCTGGAGAGACGACACAGGTGATGTGGTACTACATTCAGCATTAAAGTTACCAAGAGATTAACCTCATGTGAGTAAACATTTGATTATGTTTCACACAACTTTCAGACACAACTAAAGAGAACGAATTATAGTCAAATAAGGTGCTTACAGTTTGAAAATCCAGATCATAAAACTTTCTTTCATGAGTCATGGCCTGTGTCCACTTGGCTGATGGAAAACGCGTCACTAACTGGGCGCCACTTGTGATTCTTTCCACAAATGTCGCCACAGATGCCCAGTCCAAAATAATACGATATACTGCAAATGCAAAGGCTTTCATCAGTGGGCCGTAGGCTCAATCACCATTGTGTTACCTCATTTGGCGATATATAGTGACTTAACGGACATTTATATAAATGAAAATCTTCGAGATTATTACTTTCAGTATACAGAGCAATTTAAAACAGACTTAACGGTCTCTACCGAGGGAAGAGGAAGCCGCAAGACGACTTTCGTAACCTAGCTACAGTGAGCATCGGCGAGAAGCGCTCTTAAATTGAGGTCGTGAGTAAAAAGCAGCGTTAGTGGACACAGGCCCTTAAGAGAAACAGCCCTTGATTAAGCTTTGTGAAGATGCATTTTGTAGTGAATGCAAAGCGAGGTTACTTAGCTACACTTCCTCCTTTAAATCCCAAAATGTGAAGATAAATGTTTTTTGTGTGCATAAAGGGTTAGAATAAATGTAATCTGAAAAGTAACTAAAGCCATCAGACAAATTAAGAGCAGTAAAAGAACAACATTTCCCTCTGAAATGTTTTGTAGCATACACTGTTGTTGCCTGTAACCAAGTCTCGCTCACGGAGAAGTCTCGCACGAGACCGTAGTTGTTGCAGGAAGAAGGAGAGAGGAGAAAGAGAAGACGAAGACGAAGAGGGAGAAGTGCCGTTTGTTGTGTTGGAGTAAAGAAAGCGTCGCTCAGTGCGACCTAAAAGATCGTCATTGCTGAAGATCCTCTCTCCCTCTTCGTCTTCTCTCACTCCTCTCTCCTTCCTCCTGCAACAACTACGCTGGCAGCATCCACGACTTCAGAGCGCTTCTCACTGGCACTACAACGTCTACAGTCCAACACTAATCAAAACAAAATTTATTTCGCAAAGGAGGCGCTTTTTCTGTGCCATTTGTTTCTCAGCAGAGTAAATGTTGACGCTTTAACTAGGCACAACCATATGTTCACATAATATGTGCAGCTCTCCGGGCCTATAAAGTGGCTGTACAGATTTACATGAAATAGAAGAGTGGACTTTTGGCCTTGTTAGAGGTGTGCACTCTCTGACTCTCTCATCTAGTTTTACATACATAGTGTGTTTCCATAGGAATGCTCAGCCGACCTTTAGCACATTTTAATGTGTATTGCTGACTTTGAGTGAGGACACAGGTTTGTTTTAGGTCAGCGTTAACATAAAGTAATCCTCACTGATGATTGCTTAGTTAGTTTCTGATGTATTTGTAGTAAAATGTTTCCAGCTATGCACCAAAATAAGAACCCAACCTGCGACTGTTTAAAGATAAATTACAACAGACTGGACCAGCCTGGGAGTTCAAAGGACGAACATGTGAATTCTTCAGCTCCTTCAAACTGTTACAATGTGTCCAGCAGAAACACAGCGGGGCGGCTTTAGAGGACAGAAATAGAGAACAAAAGGACGGGTCACATGATCTACAGCCATGTGGTTAACAGTTTCCTCCTCAGGTATCAGAGCAGCAGAGACGTTTTCACACAAGCTGGATTAAGAAAAATATTCACATGAATAAATCATAAAGACACGCTGCAGATTCAATCATTTTCTCACAGTTTTGATAACCTTCCTCACAGCTCACAATTTAATGTTGTGATCAAATAATTTTACAGATTACAGCTGCTGTTCGAACAACGAGGCAGAAACAGTAAACCAGGACTACTTCTGCTTACAGCCTCGACAACTTCTGTTTGCACACCTTTAAACTCAACCTCATGGTGTACTTTGTTAAGTTTTTATACTTCTTTACATTTATTTTTATCTTATATTCTTTACTGCGGTATTTCTGTTACTAGTAGCGTTGATTTTTCATTGTGTTTCTGTCCTCTAATATTGATACGTATATTCAGTAAACATGTATTTTATGCCGGCATATCCTGCAGCTTTAACGTAAAAAAAACAACCAATATAAGGTAGACTGATTTCTCACCGTGTGGTACTGGCGGTTGCAGACTTCAGCGAGGTGCATCCCGGTGACGACGCCCAGCCGAGCCGCCAGCCGCTGCAGCAGCAGGCCGATGATGGTGGCTCCCAGCAGCACCCAGAGGAGCTGAGAGGACGAGAGCAGAGTCTGTTAGCCAACATAAGAGCTCGAATAAGGGTTGTTTTAGGAGTTTGAAAAATTTGTTGCATCTGAATGTACAGAAAAACTACCTTGGAAAACTAACGTGGACAAAAAACTTGATTTTTGGGATTTAAAAAGTAAACAGCATAACGTAGCTGTAGTGTCACAGTCCACAAAGGGTGATTTACAATTTCAGACGTTGGATTTATTTGAAATCATGCGTTCACAAACTCTTTTAGGATCTGTATTGATGCATAACCATCTGCATCCACTTCCCCATTTTGAACCCAGTTTTTAGTGCAAGTCTAAAAAGGATGAAGGAAGTGTAGTTTTATTCTTCCATCGTGCTGCCAGGGAGGTTTTTTTTCACCCACGTGCGTCGCTCTGTTTGACATCAATATCATATCTCTACCGTGATACAACACTTGATGTAGTCTGTTACAGCTTTCTTGTTGTTTTTTCCTGATCTTTTAACGCTCTACTGAAGTGACAGAGTGCTTCAGCTGAAAGATATTAACCATAAATGTTTGGTCATCATTTCCAGATTATTATCCATCAATTCTTCAAACTTTTCTCATTAGTTTAAGTATTTTTAATGCACCAAAAATCAATCAATCTGGTCAATATTTTGCAGCCTTATCGATATGAATGGCAGCAGGATGTTTCCTCAAAAACTTTAAAAGACAAGATAGGAAAAACGATCAAACCTTCCCAAGTTCCAGCTTCTGAGAGGATTTCCTACTTTTCTTTTTGTAAAGCGATTATAAACTAAACCTCTTGGTCGATGGTCAAACATAACAAGTAATTGGGAGATGTAACTTTCAGCTTTAAGAAATTATGATGCCAATTTTAACTGACAAAGTTATTAATAATTAAAACCGCTGTTACAGTTTCAGCCTTACCTTGAAGCCGGCTTTAGCACCAGACTGTAGATCAGACTCGATGTTACCTGGATCCAGGTAGGCTATGCTCATCAGGAACCCCGGCCCAGTGAAGGCCCACAGCTTACGGAAACTAAACGCTCTCTGCAGGAGAGAGAAACACAAGCTGTGACTCTGATCATGTCAAATTTTACATACTGTACTGCTTCTGAAAAACAAACCAGCCGTCTGTACTGGAATTTAGCATCACTTTCACCGATATATCTCATGATACATTTCATTTTCTAAATCTGTTTATAAATACAATCCCCACCCCTGCGTGTTTGTTTTTGGCAAATAAAAGGAATAAATATTTCTGAAATATGCTTATTTGCTTCTTTGATGCCAAAAGTTGGATGAGATTAATGATACCACTTTCAGATTTGTAAGGCAAATATAAAGCCAAAGCTAGCAGCCTGTTAGCTTAGCATAAATACTAGAAACAGGGGGAGATAACTAACCTGTCCACACCTTGTTTCTTTATCATTGTTTTTTTCCCCTGCTTATTTTAAAGAAGCCAGTTAACAGATTTTTTATCTTTGGACAGAGCCGGGCTAGATTTCCCCCCCTGCTTCCAGTCTTTATGCTAAGCTAAGCTATAAAGAAGAATATTTAGCAGAGAGTGGCGTGGATCTCCTCATCCATCTCTTGGGGAAAAAAGTGAATAATCATACATCCCAAAATCAAACCAATCCGCCCCTTGAATACGCGAAAAATCTAAGCACCTTATCCCACTGATTTCTCTTTTACCCACATATATAACAGCATAAAAACACAGTCACCACCATATGGAGGCACGAAAAAGCCTCTGAAAGTTGACACATTTATATTGTCCTCCATATATTTTCACATTGCCCACCCCCACATTTCACACTTCTATCGACTCATGGATTACCTGACTGTCCTCCTCCGGAACAGGGACCCTCTGCTCAAAGTAAGTCCCACAAACAGAGTCATTGTTCTGTCTGTGGAGGAAGACCGAGGGCGGTGTGACTCTGTGTGTGTATGTAGTCTGGATCACGGCTTTCTCTTCCACTGAGTCACCTGCTTAGATATGACACAAACATGGGGACTGTTATATTAGAAATAACCAAAACTATATAACCCACAACAAATCAAACAATACGACAATAAAATACTACTAATGAGGTATACCAACCAGGAAGTAAGTGGTTATTAGAAAACACAATAATTATAAAAAACTAGTTATTTTTTTGCTCTGATTTGACACATATAATGATGTTAAGAACAACGTGTTAGCCTGCTGAAAGAAAAGCCCCTGCCTGAGAGTTCTCAATGATTTTTGTTGAGCTAGCTAGCTAGTGGGGCTGGCTGGCTGGCAGCTAGCTAGATAGCTGCTAGTTAGCTTGATCGTAAGATAGCTAGACAGCGAGAGGAGAAAAAAATGATAAAACCATAAATAATTAATGACTAGAACTAAAATAAAACTCATCAGCCAAAAGGCTGTACAGCCATGATAGCAGCTGCGTGAGGCTGTATGTTGGCACAGAGGTGTTTTGAACTAAATACTTACATCAGTATGCTAACATATTGAAAGTAACAATTTTATCATGCTGATTTTTAGCCCTTCATTTTAACCAATACCAAGTTGCAATCTTAGTTTAGCTTGTTAGCAGATTGTTTATACAGATAGTTAGATAAAAATCTCAAGGCTAACATCAGCATGCTAACATGCTCGCAAGGGCAATGCTAACATGCTGATGTTAAACAACTAGCCCTATATTAACCAAGTTAATCATCTTTGTTTAGCCTGTTAGCATGCTAACATTAGCTTATTTGCACTACATACAGATCCCAGATAAGGCTGATGGGAATGTTGTTATCAAGTATGAATAGGCTACAGTATTCTGTTGACAAAAAAGTGAAAAAATATGTGATTGTGGTGCCAACAAAAAATTACAATAATCCATCCGATAATCCTCAAAACATTTGTGAAACTTGAAATAAGTTACAGAACTTTGTACTATCCTATCTAGTAGATGACAAGTGGAAACTTTATGCTGCTGGTGGTGCTAGATGAAAGGACAAAGGGTCGGTAAATACGGCAGGATTCTGCCTGACTGGTGAAAATTTCATGGCAATCAAATCAATGGTTGTTGAGATACATCAGTCTGAATCAAAGGAGCAAACATTGACACACTGCTTGCCTGGGAAAAAGTTATATAATACTCTCAGTCATACACGGAGTGATAGAGATGAATTCTAAATGTGATGAATGTTTACAATTTCTCTGGTTTAAGGGAAAAAGAAGAGCATGAAGCTATCAGGGGAGGATGATTCGTTTCACAGTGTGACAGCAGGAAAGGCTTCATGTAGCTAAATTCATCTCTTGCTGAAGGGCCCCCAACAAACACAAACATCCTCATTACCTATTCCTCCAGTTTGTTCCGGCTCGTGATCTGTGGGAATACTGGGTGGCAGACAGGAGATGTGGATGTTCTCAGGAGGGGGGTCTCTGACTGTGGGCAAACAGGTATAATTATACTGGGATTACAGTCACTTACATGATAACAGTGCACACAAGACTAAATCCTCCGCACACAGAAAACCATGAGAGAAAAGTGCAGAGTTTAATCATCAGGTTTTTTCTGCCTCGGGGCATGACAGCCTCTTTATTTCTCCTGAAAGAAATCAGATCATTTGATTAATTGCTTGAAAAATTAAAAATAATCGTTAGCTGCAGTGCTATGATACAACAAATGTTGTGTGTAAGTATTTGTTTTCTGGCAAATGTTTCCCCTCTAAACAGTTTGTTATCTTCAAAATCCAGGTGTGATGACACACAGAAAGTAAAACAACTTGGGTGTTTTAATTTTGAGCACAATTCTGAGGTACTTTTGCTTTACCTGAGTAGCTACTGAAGACTTCTACTAAATTTTGGAGGCAAATATTGTATTTTTCACTCACTGTAAACTCTTTATGGGGATGTTAAATCATTAAACCACAGGAAATTATAAACATTATTATGCATCATAAACTTTGTAACTGTATAAATCCCTGTTGAAATCATCAGTGGTATAAGTACTGAGACATAGTAAAAATAGAAATACTAAAGTGTAAGAATACTCTGTTACAGGTAAAAGTCCTGCATTTTTAAGTTTACTTAAGTAAAAGTACAGCAGCAGCAACAGTTCAAAATACTTACCATGCAGAATGGTCTGTATAAAAACGGTGTTTCATGGTATCAATAAAGTTTGATCTTTATCGTTAAAAAACAATACGTAATTATTATATTATATATGATTGTACTTTTTAATACATTATATATTTTATTAATAATCTGAAAGTACAAACCATCTTAAATTACAAAATAATGTTAAATGTTGTGGAGTAAAAATCACAATACTATTTGTAGTGGAGTAGAAGTTAAAGTAACATAATATGTAGGCTAACTATTAAAGTGAAGTACCAGTAGCTCAGCTCACTTGAGCAAATGTATAGTTACTTTATATCACTGGTTAGAATGTACTCTTGAAAAAATCCGATCTCAGGTGTGAATATCAACTCACAACTTTTTTTAAATGACACCTGTCGGAGAACTCACCTTTCCGGAGGAAGGAAAACATTTCTTCTTCGCTTGTTATAAAAAGTCGCTCTTCAAACTCCAAAAAAAAATTATAGAGAAAAAAAAAGTGTAAGCACCTGTGAGCTACATTCCGACATTGCGATTTTTCTCTCGCCTCGCTTCCCTGTTGTTGTTTCCCCCAAAGTTTATGGGGAGCAGGAAAATCCGGCCGTCAGGTCGGACGTCGTCCCCTTGCGCTGAGGGTGTTGATTTACCGGAAAGGTAAGGAAGGAGGAGGAGAAGGGGGAGAAGGTGGGTGAAACTCCGCGTGGACAAAAGTCAAACACACCGGCAATGTTTAACAAATGGACCCATTGTTAGCTCCTCTTTCTATCCCGTGACCTGGTTTATGTAGTGAAAAAGTCTGTGCTGATTCTGGGCCCGGAGGAAGCGAGCCTCACGGAAGAATGACAGCTTATCAAAATAAAATCAAACAAGTTTTTACTTCTTATTAAACTCCTTGAACTGCTGAAAAACTTTTATATATATTTATAGTTTCGTATATATATATATATATTTACGTTTCTACGTAATGTTCTTGGTTGTGTCCTTCCAAAATAAGAATCTCAGTATATTAAAACAGCTTGCTTCCGGCTACAAATTTCAAAATAAAGCCATTTATCCAGCCGAAAAGGGGACACTATCAGATTTGACTCTGATTTTAAGTACTCTCGATATAATAATAATAATAATAATAATAATAATAATACCAATACTACGACTACCACTACCACCACCACCACCACTACTACTACAACTACTACTACTACTACTAATTATTATTATTATTATTAATAACATTTTTATTGTTAACATTTTTATTTCTATATTGGATATCAAAACCAGAGGCTACTATTTTTTATTTTAATTTAAGACTAAATTATTCTATAAAAAGTAAATATATCTTCTTTGAAAATTATTTGATCACAACATTAAATTGTGAGCTGTGAGGAAGGTTATCAAAACTGTGATAAAATGATTGAATCTGCAGCGTGTCTTTATGATTTATTCATGTGAATATTTTTCTTAATCCAGCTTGTGTGAAAACGTCTCTGCTGCTCTGATACCTGAGGAGGAAACTGTTAACCACATGGCTGTAGATCATGTGACCCGTCCTTTTATTCTAAACTACTAAACCACTCTCCTTTGTAAGGTGCTGTTACCAATAATATCTAGTATTTTCCATCTTTATTGTCCAAAAAGAAAGTTAAAAAAAACTATACATAAAAATTACCAGACACCTGCAGGTGATGCTCTCTCCTGCTGCAGGCGCTGCATCGCCCTCTAGCAGCAGAAGGCAGTGTGTATTGTTATTTTGTCCCTCTGAGACATGAAATGGTTTCACATCGAGGTGAATGAAGGACATGAGCAGAAGCAGCCACTGGGGGGCGACAAACACTCACCGATTTTAACCAAACGAGAGCTTTCAGAACCAAAATACTAAAGTTACACATCACTTTAATGGTTGAAAATAAACAACACCACAAATCAAATGCAGGATTTAACAGATGGCTCGTAGTTTGAGTTCAGTCCTCCTACTTAAATATTCTCATCCGCAGTCATTAGATACTCAAACTCCACAACATCTCAGAGGAAACTGTTCCTTTTATGCCACTAAAATGTTCAAGTGCAGCTGAAAGGAAATGTTTATTGACAGGAAATTAGTTTGCAACCATGTTTGATTATCTCTTAAGTCATATTTCTTTTTCAAATTTACAAACTAAACAATCCGGTAATGGAGAATCAGCTGATTAATCTGTAATGAAAATAATCATTACTGAAATGCTTTCAAAAATAGTACAAAAAATGCTCCATCTCAAACTACAGCAGTAATATTTTGCTTTTACATAAATACCAGAGTAAAAATAGTCTAATGAAATAACTCTCTCTGAAGGAGTCATTTTGCAATGAAAGCACTTTAACTTTAAAGTACATCCATCCATTATCTATACTGCTTATCCTGTTCATGGTCGTGGGGGGGCTGGAGCCTGTACCAGCTGTCACTGGGCGAGAGGCGGGGTTACTCCTGGACTGGTGTGTCCGAAACCGCATACTATCATACTAATCATACTAATCATGACGTCAAATTGAGTATGTCATGCGTTCCCATCTCATAGTATGCAATTTTGTGTATGCGAGAAATGCCCGGATGTATACTAGATCGGCTCGGATGTTTGAGTATGAGACGGGAGCTCACTGGTTGTACTCAACCGCCCCAAAATGCATTGGGGCTACTCAGCTTCTACTATGGCGGAGATTGACCGGAGATCAGACCGGACATACGTGAACGCTTAAGTCACGCGATACGGAGAAGACGGCTCTGAGTATGATGCGAATGGCATCCTAATAGTCAGGTTAGTAGGCAGTACATACTGTTTGAGTATGTAGTAGGCAGCACGTTAGTATGCGGTTTCGGACACTCCCACATGGAGACAGACAACCTTAAAAGCTCACATTCACACCTACGGGCAATTTAGAGTCACCAGTGAACCTAACGAGCAAGTCTTTGGACTGTGGGAGGAACCCACACATGCAGGAGGAGAACATGCAAACTCCACACAGAAAGGCTACTACTACTGATACTGTAGTATTGTTATTAATCTAAAGGATATGGGTACTTGTTCCACTATTGTCTACAACTTTAACAGCCCTGCTGTATTTCAGTAGATTTATTCATTGTGATGTTTGTGTTACCTTCTCCCATATGAGTGTAACCTTTTGTCCTTTATTGGTTAATATGCTCCCAATTAATGGAATAATGGATTTATTCTATAACTTGTCAGAAAGTTACATCCAACAGTTTCCCAAACCCTGAAATGTTGACTACAAACATGTTTTGTCGGATTAATGATCTAAAACTCTTTTTTTGCTTAAATAGGACGTAAAGTGTTACGACTCTGATCATCAGGATCTCGTCTCAGGTTTCATCGTACCTTTAAACTGAGCGTCAGTGAATTTAAACAAAATAATACATTGAAAAATACGTTGAAAATAAAGGATTACCCATCATATTACCCTAAATCATCATTACCTCACAGTAACACCAGAAAACAACAACACACTCGACCACGCACGCTTTACGTTCCAGGTGGAGTAAAGAAGAGACAGAGACTGAGTAGTAAGAGATCATTGATCCCCGTTTTTAATCCAATAGTTTACTTATTATCAAATCTGAATCAGCACACAGCAGCAACAATCTGTATTTTAGCTGAAATAGCTGTAACACACTGCCGTTTGTCGGGTCGACAAAAAGTTGGTGCAATGAAATCAGATGTTTTTAAAGTGTTTATTTTGGCAAGCACCATTCGAAATAGAGCAAATTTGTCATGTGCTTATGTTATGTGATGAAGAATAAAATTATATACCCATGCAAAATTCCCTGTGAAATGTACATACGTATCTTTATTGCAGAAAGGTTAAGTGTCACTGAATCTTATTGTTTTCTCTTTTTTTCTCTTTTTTCTGTTTTACTTTATTCATGACTTATTTGTTCAGCTGTCACCTCAGTGTTCCCCCTCGTGTTTTTGTTTGTTTGTTTCAGTTTTCGGTCTTTTTACCAGCATCGTTTAGCTTGTAGAAATTTTAAAGATCATAATACATAGTCGTCTGGAAATGCTTGGCATGTATGGAGTTACATGATTTCCTCTAAAATCATACATCCGTACAAAATCAAAGTGAGTAGTAAAAAAGAAAACCCAAAAAAGAAGAGATACAAATCAAACTGAGAGGATCAAATCAAAGTAAAATGTCTCTGTGCATCCTGATATTGAACTGGAAAAAAGTCTCGTCGTCTCGGGTTAGGTTATAAAGCCTGTTTACACTTTTTTTTTCACCGCCTCGCATTTTGAGTTTGATGTCTTTGAATGCTTTTTCGTCCTTGTTTTCATCAGTTCTTCAATTATTGAAAAGGAGCATCAGGCTTCCTTTTGTTGTACGAAACAAGAGGAGAAATCCTCAAGTGTGCGCTGTCTGTTGAACAGCTCCTCGCAGGGCTCCTGTCGCCTGCACGAGTCTTTGTTTAATATCAGGTCCGTGAGTCCGTGCTCTCATTTACATCTGCACACAAAGACGACGTCCTGGCCCGTCTCATACCGTGGTGACCCTCATCACCACCTCCCGGTTGGCTGCGGCGCTGATCCGCGGGTCGTGCGGCCGCAGTTGGCTCAGGATGTGCAAGATGGTGTATCCACAGTGGTGGTTCAGAATAGTCCTTAGCCTCCTGCTCTGTCGCCCGGCGCTGCTGCTGGCCAGACCGTGAGGGTTACCGCGAGAGCCGCGAGCCCCCGCCTTGCTGCTCGAACTCACCGGGTCGCCCAAGTCCTTTGATTTCTCATAGTTCAGTACTTTCCACTGCTGATTGACAGCCTGCCATCGTTTGAAGATTCGATACACTGATGATCCCTCGTGGATGATGAGGCCTAGGCAGAAAGAAAGGGAGAAGAAAAGGAGCAGGGTGAAGGACAGTGCATTAAAGCCCATGTATTCCCACTGCTTTACATCAATGTTATGCTAAAAGCCCCTGCGAGCTGCAATCAGCTCCGTAGGTAGGAACTTTCCATCTCGCCTGTGGATGAGAATAGACAGTTGGCAATAATCACGGTGCAGATATCTGATGCCATCTGTTCTCAGTGTTGTCTTACACAGGCAACTCACCATTACACAAGAACAGTCCACCAGGTTTGCTCACAGAAAACACAATTTTTTATTCTCTGCGACACAACCGAAATCTGCTTTGCTTTTTAGTGTAGTTGTCACCTCCTACCTATGCACCATCTGCTTATTTAGTTTCCATTTGGTGTTATTTTGTGTGACCTTAACAAGCAACAGAATGTGAACTGAATACATGTTTTAAATCACAGCTTCAGTTTGTCCTTGCATAAGGCAACCTAGTTTTTATAATATTTCTGTGTCATGGCAGAGAAACTCTTCTGGTTGCTTTGTTTTTTTGGTCACCTGAACCTTCTGCTACGTCCGTCTTCACATGCGCAAGTTATCTGTTTATATAATTAGAATGTGTCTTTTATGTTTTCTCATTGTGGTGTCCCAGTTGCCCTTTACCTATGCAGACGATATCCATGAAGCCGTACATGCCGTAGCAGATTTGGAAGAGCAGGTCCTGGCGTTGCCACTTGGCCGAGGGGCTGAGGGAGGACCAGATGAGCCAGGAGATGCTGGCGATGAGGAAAAGGGAACCCAGGATGATGGCTGCAATCTGCACCTTCTCTATCACCGTCAGAGAGATGGCCTGCCACTGAAAGGAAGAGAAATGTCTTAATTATAACTTAAATGTGAACATACCGAACACAAAGCATTCAAAAGGCTGTGCAAGATGTTAAATTTAGGTTCATCTTTGCCTTCAGTCTCTCCTGATGTTTGTCTTTGCTTAGCAACTTTTAAACTATCCTTACCCTACACGCATTGTTTCCATTTTTCAGCACAAACTCTGCCATAAAACTCATTTATACTTTTTATTTTCTGTATATTTAGCCAAGTATAAAACTACCAGGGACCAAATTAAATCTTTGGAGCTAATCACACTACATTTTATCGCAGAACAATTCAGGGTTGGAAAAAATAATCACTACTTATGCACACAAACAGAGCAAAGAAATAAAAGTCAATTTACAGTCTATATACAGTTTAATGAATTCATCCAAACTTGTTTTAGTGCCTTTTTAGTTCAAGTCTTTACAATCAAAAATCTGTGAAAATGTTGATTATTCAAGCAGCAGCAAACTCAGGGTGTGTGAGGGCCAGGGGTGAAAATAAAAAGTACTTTTCCAAGCACATATATATGACAACGTGTCATGTCTTCTTCACTGTAAGAGCACCCTCCTAGATGACACTTTCTTTGATACAGAGGCACCCTGAGGGGCACTCTCGCACATTTACTCCACTGGAGGGGACACCTAGAGGCGCCTTGTCATGATATATCTGTCCTAAAGGCATCCTGAGGAAACTTTTGCAGCTTCTTTTATTTTCAACATGAGAGCTGGACATGGTAGTTGAAGCAAATTTGGTGGAGCTCCTTTAAACTACTTTAAAATTAGTCGGGGCAACGGTTTAGCTCAGCAGTTAAATCGCACGTCCCATTTGAAGAAGGTACAGTCCTCGATGCAGCAGCCCCGGGTTCGACTCCCACCCTCGGCCCTTTGCCGCGTGTCGTCCACACTCTCTTCCCTTGTTTCTGACACTATCCACAATCCATGTTCTCTAAGTAGAGGCATAAAAAGGCCAAACATTTTTTCTAATTACATTTTAAGAAATTGTTTTTAAAGATAATTATTTTTGTTCTTTGCCTTTATTAGATAGGACAGTGGATAGAATCGGAAACACGGGAAGAGAGAGTGGGGGTGACACGCAGCAAAGGGTTGAAGGTCGGAGTCAAACCCCGGGCCGCTGCGTCGAGGACTGAGCCTCTGTACATGGGACATGCGATTTAACCACTGAGCTGAACCAGCACCCCCATTAGTCAGGTATTTTAGTCCAGTGTTTCACAAACTGGGGCTCAGGCCCTCTTCAAAGGGTCACAAGATTTATCTGAGGAGGTGTTAGATGATGATTGAGAGAGGAAACAGAAAACAACAACTACTTTTTTCTGTCTATTATTGAAATTAAAGAAGTTGAAAGTAGCATCAAATGGAAATACGTTAATCTAAAGCGTAAATAATGAAGTACATGAGTAAATGAGTGCAGTTACTTTCAACCACATTTCATCCCACCAAGAGACAACTACAAATATGACAACATTTATACACTTTAAAAACGTTTCAGACGAACACACACACACACACACATACATGGCATCTTATCAATAGGTTTGAGAGCCATTGGCTGCCTCTGAAAAGGAGGGCAGAAGGACAGTGACGCAGAGAGAAAATGTGTCAGCACAATATGGCAAACAGTCCTCACAGCACAGAGACCGCCCAGGATTTGTTCTAGCAGAGAGTGTTGGGTCTGATGCAGCACTGTTTTTATGTTGTATATGTTATTATGTAATGTCACAGTCAGCAGCTACTCCCCCCTCCCTCCCGTGCAATAAGATCTCTCTGCCTGCATTTAATGAAATTACACCTCACAGGGCCCGACAGCGTTTGTGCTGCCTGCATGTCGAGAAGAGGTTTGTAATTCACATACTTTCTCCATGTTGTTTAAGTTTTAGTTTAGAGGACTGTTGGATGTTTTTGTAAAGAATTGAGGAGGAGTCTGAGCCAAACCAAACTGAACTGAGCCATGCTGTGCTGCTGGCCTGTTTGAAAGTTGAATTAAATGAGCAGCTTGAGTCGGATTCATCCGAACAGGCACAGTGCAGCAATCCAAGAGGGGGAGTGTCGAGGCTTTTATTTTGGTAAAATCATTGACTGTTTTAAAAAAAGGTGGCATAATTGCCATGATGTCACACATTCGTTAGCTGACTAATGTTTTGAAGCTTTGAGTTTGGCATTTTGGCTGTTTTTTTTGGAGCCCAAAAGTTAACATATTGGATGAGAAGGTGTCGAGTTCAGTGACGCCAATTAGCTGAGGTGACACTTAGCAGAAAGCTAGCAGCACCCATCTGTCGCCTAATGCAGCCGCGCCCTTAATCAAGCACAAGTTTTTGTTTTAATATGATTTAAACAGGTGAGTTTTATACAGATTTAACTGTACCTGGGAGCTAACATTGTTTAAATTACACATAACTGAATGTGCAGCTGCTTTTCACCACATTTAAACCAACAACTTAAATATAATTTAAACAAGAGAGTTGTAAAAAATTGAACCGCCGCACATTTTTCATGAATGGGAAAATAAGTTATTTGTATCAGACTGTAAACATGTTTATTTCTGCTGTAAATTTTGACATTTCAACATAAAAGCTTATGAGGACTGACTCGCTTTGAGTGCCAGCCTCAAGTGGCCACTAAAGGAACTGCAGTTTTGTCCCCTCTTTAAAGATACAATCTTGAAAATTTAAAATTTAAAATTGCGTGCTCTTAAGTGCCTCCCACTGGCGATACTCAGTAATTTTAAGAGTGCTCTTGCCAATTTAACCAGACGTCTACTGCTGGCTTCCTTTGTCACAGTTGAAACTCTTGATTTTCCTGGCTGACGGTCGCTTTCTTTTCAGACTGTTTGCTTCATCTGAGCGTCGAGTTTGTTTCTTCATCTTTTCTTTGTTTGTTCAGCCATAGTAGATTACTGTTTACTCCCAATGCTTACAGAAACCGGAAGTGCAGCCACTTAGCTCCACCTACACTGTCTGGTAGACCAACCACTGCTGGGCGATGGAAAACGTGCGACTAACTGGGCGCTGCTTGTGACTTTTTCCACGAATGTCGCCATAGACATGCAAAGACAATGCAAAGGCTTTCAACAGTGGGCAATAGACTCAATCACCATTGTCTTATCTCATTCAGCGATAGATAGTGCCTTAAAAGACATTTATTTAAATGAAAAAGTTCCAGATTGGGTCGGGTGTTTATGCTGAAGACTCTCTCCTGTTACCTGCAGAGGGTTCTTGGTGCTGATGGCCAGGACCTGGTACTTGAAGTAGCAGAGCTCGCAGCTCCAGGAGCCTCTCTCGCTGATCCAGCGGATGAGGCAGGGCTGATGCGTGCAGCGCACGGAGCCGTCACAGCGGCAGGGGCTCAACAGCTCGCCCTGCAGGACAGACGAGGAAAACACAACATTATTAAATCAGTGGAAAACAAATATCATTTATATACTTTCAAAATATTCTCTGGTGTAATTTATGCGACTGAAATAGAGAACAAAAAAACACACATCAAATGGAGCCGCTTCAAACACATTAAGATATTGTTTATGACTTGAGGGACTGGACAATGATTACTGAAAAGGAGAGGACAGCTCAACTGTATGTTCCTCCAGCATCATTAATATTTCCTTTGGACCCTCCCCTCCAAATGATACAACAGTACTACACTGGTACAACCTCTTTAAAGGAGTAATTAAACATTTTGGAAAGACAGTTATAAAGCTACAACTAGCAGCAGTTAGCTTAGCTTGCCACAATAACTAGAAACAGGGGAAAACAGCGACGCATGGCTACGTCCAACAGTTTCAAAATCAGCCTAGCATCACCACTAAATCATACAAATTAACATTAAATCTTTCAAAGAAATAACCCAACGTATAAATCCTTACAACGGTTGAATGGAGCCAGTCAAGTTGTTTCCAATCTTCATGCTAAGCTAAGCTATCCTTTGTTGTAGCTTTATATATAACTGACAGACTTGAGAGTAGTGTCAGTCTTCTCTCATACAAATAAACAAAGACCTGATTCAAAACACCTGTGAACTTTAAACCCTGGTCATGTTAAAAACATTGGAGAAGGGATGACTGACATAAGATATAAATACAGGATAAGAATAAAAGATATGAGCCAGTCACCCATTCACCCACCAAGTTCAAGACTACTCTACTTTCTGCAAAAATAAATTCACATGTCCTCTTCTAGTGAACCCATCTCCCTTCTAATGATATCCAAACAGGCTCTAGTGTGGACCAAACCCACTGCTCCTCAGCACCACATTAAGGATGACTACATTCAGGCTGTCATCATCGCTCAACGTCAAACATCCATTTTGTCGGAAGGCTTAAAGTTTGATGGCATGTCGTCAGCAAAGTCTTCTTGTCACTTAATCAGAAGGAGAAACCAAACCAAAGCTATGCGTCATAATTGAATGAACACTTTAAAGGCAGCAGCGTTGGGGGAAGTATAACAGTGTGAATCATTAGTAAATCAATGAATGGGCACAGCTTGATGCGGGGCCGGGGCCCAGTTGGCGAAGGGGCATGTTAGCACTCTGCAGGAGCGCTGAAGCTTCAAGGGCGAGCAGGTGAAGGAGACATGAGTTGCTGAGGCCTGACGACTCACATGGAGTGAAACTAACACCTCTCAGCTCACCCAAACAGATGTGGAAGACAGCAAACATACTTATTAGCGCTTGGTTGGGAGATGGGAGGGTTATGTGTGTCATGAACTGTTTGTAAAGTGCACAAAAATATGAAATATAGAACAAATATTCCTCATGAAATGGATTTTTTTAATTTATAGTTGGATGCTTTGGGAAATATGCTTATTAGTTTTGATGCTGAAAGTTCGCTGAAAAGATTGATCCCTCTCTCATGTCTGTCCATATATATATAGCCAACAGCAGGTTAGCTTAGCTTAGCATATCAGCTAACATGTCCCAGTTCCAGGACGCAAAACCTGCCTACCAGCACGCCATTAGCTCAATAATTAACACATTTCTGTATCTCTTGTTTCTTTCACAAACCTCCCGGGAGGCCCTGTGTTGGGCCAGGAAAAAGTCCAACTCGTAGCATAAAATTGCACTAAATTTTGTACACTAAATTTTGGCACAAATGTAAACAAACAAGATATCCTTTGTCAATTAGTTTGATTTAGAGGAGCTGGAATAGGGAGTGTGTTAACTTGAGACAGAGCCGAGATAGCTCTTATTGGCTGTATAAGCCATTATAAGCTAAGCTAACAATCATCCGGGTGTAGCTTTAGCTAAAAAGCAAAAGGAAAGGGGTTTTAAAGAGTTTGAAAACTCTGCTTTTCTAAATTGAAAAACGTTTAATTGTTTTAATGGAGCTTACTCACTCAAATCAAACTGCAGCTAAAAAAAATGGAACTTAAACATATATTTATATTGTTTGCCCCTTGCTTCCTCCCCTCTTCATGCTAAGTGAAGCTAACCAGCGGCTAGCCTGCAGCTTCATATTTAGTGTACAGACATGAGAGCTGTTAATCCTCTCATCTAACTCTTGACAAGAAAGCCACTAAGAGTATTTCCAAAAATCCTAACTAAAGGGCACCTTTGCGTCCTGATTTCATAACCCCTTTTGAGCTCGTACATGCCCCCCACACAAATGAACAAAATGCCTTCAAACTGAAACTCTAGCTTGGCTTAGCAGGGCTTCTGCAGATGCAGCAGATGTAATGTAGAGCGACAGAACAGGAAATACACACGGGTAGGAAGAAAAATCTAAATTTGTCACCAACACTGAAAACTAGTAGTAGTACGACAAGCATTTGTTGATCGCCAGAGGGGAGATTCAGCTGCTGCAGCAGCACAAGGACAGAATGGATAAATAGAGACGGTAAAAATAGATAAATATTAAATTATGAGGCATATAACTAAAAATAAAAAATAAGGGTAGAAGTAAAAATAAATTCCAACACATTATGATATGATATACAATATGATAAGTCTATATGTATTAGCACACCACACTCTTAATTGGAAGGTTGGTGGTTCGATCCCTGACTGCTACAGTCTACATGTCGAAGTGTCCTTGGGCAAGACACTGAACCACAGCCATCGGTGTGTGAATGGGAAAGTTCTGACTGACCTTACGTAGCAGCCTCTGCCGTCAGTGTGTGAATGTGTGTGTGTGAAAGAGTGAATGTGACACGTAGAGTAAAAGCTCTTGGAGTGGTCACAAGACTAGAAAAGCGCGATATAAGTGCAGTCTATTTATATGATTAAGCAATGATTCTTTGTGTTCGTATATAATGTAATCATACAATATAGCATATAAATATAGTGGGGCATTAGATCTTGTATAAGGTGATCTGTAGTGACACCATTGTAATACAGCAATATAACACAGCATATCAGATATGTTATTGTGTATTATGAGTAAATTATAAAGAAATATATCGTCACCCTGACTTTAAATTACAAATATAAAGCACTCTAAACTTTCCCTGCGGTTTGACTCAGTGCGTCTCTACTTCATGACTCCTCGCGGTGGCGCTTATGGCATAAATGAGGGTAACACGTCCAAATTGTAATACGCAGAAGAAGAAGTGGACAACAGGGTTACAGAAGAAGAAGACAGCGGGAGGACGTCAGACAGCGGTGAATAGAAGTTAACATGATGTGCCAGCCAGTTGTTCAATAGTTCTGTAAATCTAATTTACAGACTGAAAACACGTTTAATGTTTCATCTCAGTGTGTGTCAAATTCAGTGAAAGTGACAGTGAATAAATCCTGCACGGTTTGTATTCTTTAGTTAAAGCTGCTGTGAGGAACTTTTGAGTCGACTTTGGCGCCCCCTGTGGACAAAGCCGTACCTCTTATCTCTGCTGATTTTGTCCTGTACCTGCTTAAGTTGTGATTTTTAACACAAAATCTCCTGTTTCTTTAACAGTCATATGTCTCACTCACTTTACATTTTTGCCTTGAAAATGTAAACAAAGGCAGCGTGCAGTTAATCGCTTCCTCTGACACCTACCCCCCCGCCAGCGGTTTCAGGCATTAAAAATAACTGTACAGAAATAATCAATCTTGTCGCTGATGGTCTTTGTAGGTCATATAGAGTCATCAGAATTCATTTCAGTTATTAATCAGATATCGTAAAGTCATTATACGATTGTCTTTCAATATATCAATTAACCCAGAATCGCTGTTTCATGATAATATCGTTATCGTGGGCCACGTGTCGCGTAGCGTAGCGTGAGTTACCCTGCGATTCTCACCCCTATAATATAATGTTCAATAAATGATACATATACATCGTCTGTGATATAACAAAGTATATTAATCAGCATTTATTCTTCTCTCTTAATTTAGAGGCGTGGTGTACTTACTACCCAAAGTTGAATATTTTTCACAGATTTTTTTTGTTTGTTTGTTTTAAAGATTATTTTTTTGGCCTTTGGCTTTATTTATAGGACAGCTGAAGACAGACAGGAAGTGTTGGGAGGAGAGAGTGGGGGATGACACGCACCAAATGATCGGCAGACCGGGAGTCGAACCCGCGTTTAGTGCAGCCCCTGCACATGGGGCGCCCGCTCCACCGACCCAGCCCAACAGCGCCCCATTTTTCACAGATTTTTGTCTTCAAGAAAACTGCTTTTGTTGTAAAGACACTGTATTGTATTGGACGAGGCTCAATAGTCCAATAAAGTAGCTTAAAAACAGTGTTTTTCTTCCTTATAGTGGCTGAAAAATTGGTGTAAAATAAGCTGGATGAGAATGCAAATTACAATCAGCAGATGTCTGCTTGCCTGATTTTGTGTGAAGATTTCCAAATTAAGTGACATTAATGTTTATCAGATTCTTTCATTTACAAATGGTGACTCAGAAATATGAATCAGAAAAGGTTTACAGTAAAGTATAATTGCCTGTTTAATCAGTGCAGGTTTTATGCATCGGAGAAGCACGCTGACTCAAATAATGCTTCAGGGGTTTTTATTCTGTCCGTCTGCACTCTGTCGTTCCCCATCTGGCTCGTTTGACCTTCCCACTTATAATAAAAAGACTTCAAGTGTCCCACCGCTTAAAAGATTGGATTTGGCAGATGAGCCACATGCCACTCATAAACTTTAAAATAACTCGCCTGCTGACATTATAAAGATAACGCAGAGAAGGTCAGGAGTATATGAGAGACTAAATAAAAAACATATGAAGGCAAACATTTCTGAAATGTCAAGCTGTAGTGAGGAGTGTGTGTTTGTGTGTTTGTTATTTAGGCTCGGAGTGATCGTTAATGTCATCATCAACTAGAACAGAATAAAAACAAAGACCTTTAAAAGCTTTTTTTTTTTTTTATATTATCTAGCTGTTCAGGCGGAAGATGTGAAACTATGATGACGGATAATTTTGGCCAAATTTATGTCTCATCTGAAGCTAAAATCAAGAGCGGCATATTTTGGAGCTGCTCCATTAATGATGAATAAGAAAGAGCCCACATTTTGAATCACACAGCACCCAAAGGGATTTTCTCTGCATATGCGTCCAATCATCACTATTAAGTAATAACATTAATTTATATGCAGCAGCTCATGTTATTTGCATCGTGGATCCTGATTTAATCCAAATATGGTCGGAGATGATTCACACTCTGAGGGAGTGTTGTTTGATGTTCACAAATATTGATCTTCCTGCTCAAGATTACAGGACGCACATGAGTGAGTTATGTTTTTGGGAAACGCAGCTGAGGGGGCAAAAGATGTTTTTTGGATGTACGGAAGACTAATTATCACTAAACATGTAAATGCTGTTCGGTGGAAACTCTCTACTTCCAAAGAAAGCTTCAGGAAATCCACGTTGTTTTGAGCTTGTTACAGTAGAAACTGTTCTGTACAAATGAGGTCAGTGTTCCTGCTGAAAAGACAACTGTTGGAGCCAATATGGCTGCTTTCTTTTCTTTGAATATATACGACACAAAAAGATTAAAGCGACATATTTTAACAATGAGACATTTGGTCTACAAATCGATTCACTCTTGTGTAGTTGTAAGATGTTTTCTCTTTGAAGAGTGATTGCTGGATGTCTCCTGTCTAATACTGAACCAATCCAACCATGCACTTTGTTATTTTTGGTAACAAACACCTTTGAATTATATGTAATACATCTAATGTTTGCGGTTTATTTTTTGGGTATTAGTATACCATGCCACAAGGGGGCAGAAACATGTTGGTGACAAATAAAATGAGAAATAGGCCGAGTGTGTGGCCTCGTTTGGTCTTTGGGAGATGTGAAGGTTGTTCACGTGAAATTGTTTACACAATGAATTGACGATTAAACAAGGACGAACACATTGAAGGAAATTACATTCTGTCATCTACGACTGCAGCAAGACAGAAGACGCAAAATAAAAAGGATTAACTACGACGTGAAGTGTTTCATTCACCATTGTGCCTTTTGTTAGTGGGCCAATTAGTCACAGCAAGAACCTTTGAAAAAGAAAAAGTTTTTTAGTAATACTTTGATACTGAAGATCAAATGAAACCCTTTGCAATTTACCTCACTGAATCAAATCAGACTGCTCGAATCCAACTGCAAGTCACGGAATAAAAATGGACATAGAACACATTTTTTCACCTTTGTCTTTGAGGTTGTGTTTTTGGTGCCATCTGGTTGTCTGTTTTTTTGAGCAGGATAAAAGAAACACGTCTGGCCCAGTTTTCATGGTGGAAGGATGGAGTATCGGCCAAAGAAGGACCTGTTAAATTTAGGACTGCAGCCGGATCAAACTCACAAACAGGCAAGTTTGGATGTGATCCCAAACCAACAAACAGACAAGTAAAAAATGTCTTCCTTTTCAACCTACAGATTTTTTGTCACCCCAAGCTGCCAGGCCCATCATGTTTCTTGAGCAAAATCATTTAATATTTGTAAAGATTTAGTGATAATAATGTGTTTTCTGCAGGTGAAGAATGTGAATTATTCGCACTGTAGAAGAACATAATGATGACAAAGCTTCAGCTATTGACGGCATGGTTACACATAACTCTTATAGCTGTGGAAATATATCCTGGTTACACATTTGCATATAATAGAAGACTGGACTATCGGCCTGGGTGGAGGTCTGTCCTCTCCGACTGCCTTTTTTCCTATTTTTCTTTGTAATGCTTCTTTGCCATTTGCAGGTTTTCCAATTTGAGAGTCAATGCCTGCACCTGAAGGCAACACACAGTAAAAAACAGAGAAAGAGACATGAAAGGTCACATCTGGACTAGCAGGATGTGCACACGCTCAAATAAAACTTGTGGAGTTTGAGCAAACAGGGAAGTGGACCATAAACCGACATCACAGTTAAAGTTAACCTGCTTCTAGATTTGAAAGAATACGGCTATAAGTTTTTATATGTTTTAGTTACTGTCAACAAAACAACAACAACGAGGTTCTTAAAATTGTCTTTTTAAAAAGGCTAAACATTTTACGTAAACAGCTGTAGTTTTTAACCATTCTCAAACGGGAGTCAATTGTGCTTTTGTTGGGAACTATTTTCAGCTGCGGAATAATACACAATCGGTGCTCTAGCGGGTATTTCAGGCACAGGAAGGTGTAAGTAGGACTGGGTCCAAGGCCCTGAACAGACTGCCAGTACAAATCTGGTTTTTGGCATATCCAGGTTGTATTATATTGATTTCAGGAAGTCAGGACGGTAAAAAGAACACAGAAATGTGATTTTTTTTTCAATTCAGATCCAAGACACATTTGCAGGTGGTTTAAAATGCAATTCTTTTTCTTTATAAGATAATTTTTTGGGCCATTTGTGCCTTTATTTATAGGACAGCTGAAGAGAGACAGGAAATATTGGGAGAGGAGAGAGGGGGTGAAAATGCAGCAAAGGGCCGAAGGCGGGAGTCGAACCTGCGTCCACTGCGACGAGGACTGTAGCGTCTGTACATGCTCTACGGACTTTGGTTAATCAGCGCCCGTTAAAATGGATTTCTACATGTGTGTTTGAGACCAGCAGCACCGGCTACTCAGATAGGAATTCTCAAGTCAATGTGACACCCAACAACGAAATCAAATCCAGAGTGACAGAAGGTTATCACAGGTACGACCACCTTTAGCTACTAGCAGAGCGATGTGAGAGACAACACGACTGTTCAGAGGGCAAAAAGATTGAGCTCATGCTTTATCAGTCAATCTTGGGACCACCAGCTATCATCTGATGACTATTTAGCCTCCAGGGGCAACTAACAATATTTCATGGCTTCCGATTATATAAGCCAATATCTGGATAATGGATACCTGGGCCAAGACTTCCTCTTCCCTGACCTGCTCATTGTTTACAGACTAACTAAAGAACAAGAGAATGGAGTTGGAGTTGATAGACAACATCTACGACACGATACATCTACGCTAATTAAAAGCTAAATGGTCGTCTAAAGATCGGGTTGGGTTCTGAGATTGAGAGTTCTGACTCTTATTCTCTCGACGGACGACAGACCGCTCAAACGTGTTTACTCAATACTCCGTGGAGTACAAAAGGAACCAGAAAACATCCAACAACCTCACCAACAGATTCTGCTTTTTACATACCAGTTTGTAGAGATTCGGACATATAAATCCAATCCGATTACTTCCTATAACAGTCACGTTATTGTTTTTTAAAGATCAGATTTAAGAAAAAAACCCGATTTGTCAGAAGTCCCAACAAAGCCGAAGCAAGCTCCGCTGTGTGTGTGTGTTCATGGTAATAAAGGATCCACTCGCCCATGCATCGGTGCAGCTCACTGATGTGTTTTAGAGGCAGCATTGTGTAAATGTCCAAAAAAGACATGTATACTTTGAAGTGACAAAGCTCTTCTATGGCCATTGTCATGATGATGAGAACAAAGGAGGAAATGAAGGGATGTTTTCTTAAAGCGACAAAGACGACGGAGGGAGGGGGTCGGGCTGGATGAATGGATTAACAAAAAAAAATCAGACTAACACCAGAGTGGATGGTTCATTTCCTGTCTCCTCCAAAACAACACATTTCTACAATTTTAAGAACTTATTTTAACCTGAACAGATTTTCTTTAATGGTTGCAGAAGGCACCAAAATGATGTTTCCGTGTTAATAGTTGCATCAGAGCAGAAAGCGCTTCAATGCTCCGATTACAAGATAAACCAGGCTTTGCAGGAACGGATCAATACATTGTTGGTTTTGGTCTTTTCGTGATTTATTGACAACAACAAAGAAAAATATATTTATCCTTTATAACAAGCAACAAAGAGGCTGCTTGCCCCACACACACACACACACACACACACACACTCTCTCTCCCTGCTTGCATGATCTGGCGTGGGTTTGTCCCTGACGGCCACTTCACAGAGCATGAAGGTGTTAATTTGGTGTGTCACTGCTATGACTAAGAAAATGGTCTTCCTCCTCAGCTGTAACCTTTAGACTAAAATTTCGGCGTGGAAGTTTCCCCTCTGAGCTCCAGACTGTGTGTCACTGTGGAAACACGCTGCTGGGCACCACAAGTGAAAAGGGCAGGGGGGGGGTTGATCACCAACAACACCACCAACTCCTCCGCCCTCTCGCTCTTACATGCCCATGCAGAGCTCACACTGCCGGCCCCTCCAGCAGGCTCTGGTAACACTTCTGAGAATCCAAACAGCGTTAAGTGGAGTCACATCCAAGCTACTGAACCAAACTGACGCCTTTGACAGACAGTTAATAAGGATTCATGCTCCATGCGGCCCACAGAGCAAGGTGATTATGTGTTCAGGTAATTGGCCCGCTGACAGCGACATGATCCCGGCCCCTGTTGTGACCCGCTTGAATAATGAAATAACAATAAAATGGCAAACGTGAGCTCCCCGCATCCTGCACCCGAGGAGGCAGAAGTCACTTTTGCACAGGCGTGAAAATCGAGAGCTGTGAAGGCAGAGGAACAAGCTAATTTCAGAGTGAGGAGCTGATGTAGTGTAGTCTCAGGGTTTTCCCATAGCGCTTTGTTTGCTTGGTCTTTGTCTGTAGCTAAAAGAGGCAGCTCTGAGCCATGTTGCACGATGAGTCACCTTGCCGGAGAGCCCAGAGCCCGAAAACATCACCCTTTCATTAACGGAGGACGTTTGAGTGGGCAAGACGGCAACCTGGGGTTCATCCCCGTCTGAAACATGAAATGACTTTGTCTCCAAAACAAGCCCGAGCTGATCTATCCTCCGTCCCGTGGCTCTTCAGTTTACTATGTCTCACAATAGAAACTCCAAGGCAGATGTCATAAATTAGCACATGGGCTGTAATGACACTATACGCCTATCTAAGGGAAGTGACTAAATGGTAATATCCATCTGTGCTCCTACAGGATTTACAGTGTTTCTAATTATCTCAGGCTTCAGGACTACCTGCTGAGCCAGGCGGCGCAGGTTTCTGCACATCTGGTCAGATCGACATTTGGCCACGGACCAAAGAGAGGCACTACTTATTGTTTTGTTTGGGCTCCGGGAAATTTAAGCAGCAGACAGCGGGGAATAGAGATAGAAATAAAACAAAAGGAGGATGACAAATTAATTTGCTAAGCGTCACAGACACCATTGTCTGGCCGGGAAC
This sequence comes from Semicossyphus pulcher, assembly GCF_022749685.1. NCBI lineage: Eukaryota > Metazoa > Chordata > Actinopteri > Labriformes > Labridae > Semicossyphus > Semicossyphus pulcher. Next base: position 28,909,267 of record NW_027211637.1, read on the forward strand.
AGTGATCGTCACCAGATCAATAGTTGATCATCTAGTGGTGTGACACATGCAGACGGGGGACAGTTGATTTACACATTTACAAAATGATTGTGACTCATGCATATTCAGTCCCTCTCACTCTATTTGTCATCCTGCAGACCTAATTGGCTAACTTTCTTTGTTGCTATGCTGGCCGGATTTCAGATGTGTGGGAACTGCTGCCTCTCCCCCACTGATTAGCTTAGCTATGAAAACAGTGTTATTTAGATAATCAGATCACTGAACAATCATCCTTTCACTGGGAAAGGGCAGAATTTGCCTCTAAATTGAGGCTGTAGCTGTAGGTGTCCAATGCTGTGGACGTTGTAAAGAAAAACATGGGCAAATGTGTGATATTTGTCTTATAAATACAACTGATCTGCCTATTTTTATCTGAGTGCAACCTAGGCTTCATCCTAGATTGTTTTTTTCAGAGGAGCAGTTGAGGGGAAGGTGGGTGGAAGAAAGAGAGAAAGAGAGAGAGAGATGTAGGACAGGATGGTTGTAGTAGCTCCAGAGACCCTTTGTGATTTGCTGTATAACAAAAAATCAAAATGGCAGATTACAATAGAGAGCCCAGTGTGGTTTGTTTTAAAGAAATCCTAAAAAATAAATGCAGCTGACCTGGATCAAATCATGCATGCTTAAAATAAAAGGCTCCGTGCTGCACATTTAACGCACAGAAATGTGAAACAAACAGCCTGTCTGTCTGTCTCTCTGTCTGTCTGTCTGCATTAGGGAAGCATTCTGTGCATGTCTACCTGCTCTGGGCCTTGGAAGCAGATCCGGCACTGGGGGGTCCGCAGGCTGCTGGCGGTGCTGGCCAGAGACACGGCGTCCAGGCCCACTTGCAGCTTGGGCTCCTTGTCCTCGAACGCCAGGCTCCGGGGCCGCGGGTCGCTGCCGTAGTACTCCTCCTCGTCGTCCCGGGAATGGCAGTCGACGAACGGGGGCCAGCCGCAGCCGCCCATCCCCAGACCTCGCATGGTGGTGGACCGTCTATCTGTGTCTGAGCCGGACTGTCTCGAATCGGATCGCATAAACACCAGGACTTTCAGTTCATTGAAAAACATGCGGATCCGATACTTGAACATGTTTGGCTACATACAGAATCCGCCAGAGTGGAATCAATGAAAGAAGTGTTTCTGTCTTTTCTCCTCTCCTTCTTCTATTATTATTATTATTAATATTATTGTTTATTATTATTCATACAACCGATATGTTCATTTTCACGGTAGTATTTTGAGTAATACCACAACAAGCCTTTTAATTTGAAATCCGGAGAAATAAAGGCTCTCGCCCCACTGATGGCATGTGTGTCTAAGCCAATGCGGATGAAAGATTTTCCCTTTCAGCTGGCCGACACACTCTTTCAATATTCATTACTCAAACAACTCAGCAAACGCCGTCTAGATGCATCTTCCACCGCACCCCAGAAAAACACTACAACTTGTTCGCTTTTTTCATTCCCTCGGTCCATTTTCTCTCAAAGACACCTCTCCTGTTTTTTCAGATGCACTGTGGGCTTGCAGCAAAAGAGGGGGAAAAAATAGCCTACATGTTTTGCTACCCAAAGCAGAAGACAGCGAGAGAGTGGACGAGTGGAAGAGAGAGGAGCACAGAGGCAGGAAAGAGAAGATGGGATGTAAAATACAACGACATGCCATCCATACAGTCACATGTGGGACTCTTGTCAAGAATCATAATCCAAAAAGCCAGAAGGGTGCGGGAGATGAAATGGAAGTTTGATTCTGATCTGATTCTAAAATATCTCCTGTTATTTCTTATTGTCCCTCACTGTAGCATCCCGAGCTTCAGATCATGGTCCATTTTTTTCTCTCCCTCCTCTCTCTCTCTCCTTCTTTCTATTTCATCTCCTTTTTGTAAACCCGCGTCTTGATCCACGAAAAATCCGATCCATTCACCAACACGACAATCCACGTCGAGATGAAAAACACAATCCTTTTCATTTGCATTTTCTGGAGCCTAGCTGGGAACACGGCAGCACAAAAACACCCGAGAGCCCCATGTTTCCCATCTTCGCTCGATGTCCATCAGCATTTCATCGCCAAAAAATACGGCAGGCAGCGCTGAAATGTCAAAGAGAGGCAGCAGGATAAAAGGCACCGCGCGATTTTTCTAATCAGGGAGAAAAAAACGGGGAAGACGCATGGAGATGTCTTCGCATCCGAGAGCAATTACACAGCAGTAATGGCATTGATTATTGGATCAGATAGATGGTGGTGATGATACTGCTGGCGCTGATTTTCCTCCTCGAAATGGTCGGCTTGGAGATTGAACCAACGCAGCAGCTACTTCCGGAATAGGGTGAAGAAGAAGAAGAAGAAGAAGAAACTGTCATCCTGTAAACATGTCGTTGTTTTTTCCTCATCCATTCGTCTCCGGTGGGTGATCCAGCTCTCCCCGTGCTCCCAGCAGCTGGGCAGGGAAGAAGCTCTGGTTGCTTTATTATTGACCAGCCGCCGCTGTCCAGGGTGCTGATCTCCCCTCTGCTGACGTGTTCGCTGCGGCCACATGCACCGGGAGCCCGCGAAGTACAAACTGGACCTGAGCCTCTTTGCTAATATGTGTGTGTATGAGTGTGTGCGCAGGAATATTTTTGAATGATGTGTGTAAGAGCAGGTATCAATTTTAGGCTCCATGCATTGGTGAAAGAAATACTCACATCCTGGACTTTCAGCACCAATACTCCATTAGTAACCTACAATACAGACCAGTTGAGAATGTGCACCTCAAATTAAAACTTAAAGAATCTCACAATAAAGCTGGCAGGGGCAGACGCACACTGTCCGCGTTGCAGGGGCAAATAAAATAAAAAGGGCTCCAGCTAAATGCAGTGGGGTTAATTATACGTGTAATACTACTAAATCAAATTAAATAAGCATCCTCTCTAACCCTGGCTTTTTCTGTTCTTTTGTAATGATGTTCATTAATGAGCTTTGTCCCTAATAAAGAAATACAAAAAAACCCTGAATAAATAATCAGTAAAACTTATTTGCGGAGACGGTCCATAAACTACACTGCACTTTTGTAATAAAAACACGAAGATAACTTTTTTATCTTGAATAATAATTATAATTATTTTCTTGAATATGGCACAGCATTATATTTTATACACTGGAAGAATCACCATAGATACACTGCATCGTGTCTTCTCCGCTGGAAGCTCGCTAAAGGCACTGCGTTGCATTTTCTCCATTGTACAGCCCCCCTCAATTCCACTACATCGTGTTTTCCCCAGTGAGGGGCCACCCTTTATTACACAGCATCCCACTTTCTCCACTGGCAGGACGTGCAAGAGGGCACTGGATGGCATTTTTCCATTGTAAAGGTAACCATTAGTACACTGCAACATGGGGGCACCAGTGGCTCTGTTATTTAGGACTGTAAATACTGTGTACCTCTGGGGTACAGTGCTGGGACAGTTACAATGAGTTAATTGCTCTGACCATATCGGGGTTGGGTATTGGCATTATTAAGCGTAATACAGTTTCTTTATGACATTTAGTTTTAGTGCCACATCAGTGCCTGGCCTCATGTTACCTTATACTGTATAATGATCCCAGTGAGTTTCAGGTATGGAGGTATACACATTTTACATTTAGGATAAGGAGGGCAAAGGCTTTCAGTGGATGGTTCTGTAACTTAGTAAAACTACAGCTCTCTACTTGTTTGCTTGTTCTTTACTTGTGTCTTAATTTTGAGCAATTCATACATTTCAGAGAAAAAACTTAAGCTTTTTACTACAACACCTTAATTTAACAGCTGCAGTAACGTTATGTTTAAGACCTCAGTGTTTTAAATACAATGCATTGTTATACTGTAGATTAAACTACCAATCAGTACACAAAGAAGACCAACCTTAACCAACTATAACAGTAAAAAGTTACTTATCAATAACACATTAGTATAAATAATCCATTCAATAGTCCATCAATCCATTATCTATAGGCGGGGTTACACCTTGGACAGGTAGCCAGTCAATCACAGGGTTGACACACAGAGACAGACAACCTTTCCCGCTCCCATTCACACCTACGGGCAATTTAGAGTCATCAATGAACCTAACGAGCATGTCTTTGGACTGTGGGAGGAAGCCGAAGTACCCGGAGAGAACCCAAACACATGCACGGGGAGAACATACAAACTCCACACAGAAAGGCCCCCCATGAAACAGGAACCAGGAGCCTTCTACAGGTAGGTCCATAAATATTTGGACAATGACACTATTTTCATCATTTTGGCTCTGTACACCACCACAATGGAATGAGACCCCCTTTTTAAGGGACCAAAGGTAATTGGACAATTGGCTCCTCAGCTGTTCCATGGCCAGGTGTGTCTTATTCCCTCGTTATTCCATTTGCACAAAGCAGATCTGAAGTTAATATCTATTGTTGTATTTGCATTTGGAATCTGTTGCTGTCAACTCTCAATATGAAGTCCAGAGAGCTGTCAATGTTGGTGAAGCAAGCCATCATTAGGATGAAAAATCAGAACAAACCCATCAGAGATAGCAAAAACATTAGGTGTGGCCAAATCAACTGTTTGGTGCATTCTTAAAAAGAAAGAACACCAAAAGACCGGGAAGACCACGGAAAACAACTGTTGTGAATTCTTTCCCTGGTGAAGCTGAAGAACACTCTCCAGGAGGAAAGTGTATCTGTGTCAAAGTCGACAATCAAGAGACGACTTCACCAGAGTAAATACAGAGGGTTCATCAGAAGATGTAAACCATAGGTGAGCCTTTAAAACAGGAAGGCCAGATCAGTTTGCCAAAAAAACCATCTTGAAGCCTGTAAAGTTCTGGAACAACATCATGTGGACAGATGAGACAAAGATCAACTTGTACCAGATGATAGGATGAGAAGAGTACGAAGAAGGGAAGGAACTGCTCATGATCCAAAGCATACTTCGTCATCAGTGAAGCATGGTGGTGGCAGTGTTATGGCGTGGGCACGTATGGCTGCCAATGGAACCGGTTCCCTCGTCTTTATTGATGATGTGCCTGCTGACAAAAGCAGCAGGATGAATTCTGAAGTGTTTCGAGCAGTATCATCTGCTCATATTCAGCCAAATGCTTCAAAACTCGTTGGACGGAGCTTCACAGTGCAGATGGACAATGACCCAAAGAATACAATGAAAGCAACCAAAGAGTTTTTAAAGACAAAGAAGTGGGATGTTCTGCAATGGCCAAGTCAATCACCTGAGCTGAATCCAGCAGAGCATGCATTTCACTTGCTGAAGACAAAACTGAAGGGACACTGCCCAAAGAACAAGCAGGAACTGAGGACAGTTGCAGTAGAGGCCTGGCAGAGCATCACCAGGGCTGAAACCCAGCGTCTGGTGATGTCTATGGGTTCCAGACTTCAGGCTGTCAGTGACTGCAAAGGATTTGCAACCAAATATTAAAAATGACAGTTTGATTTATGATTATATTACTTTGTCCAATTACTTTTGGTCCCTTAAAAAGGGGGTACCATTTATAAGATCTGTTGTAATTCTTTAACCGTTCACCTGATTTGGATGTAAATACCCTCAAATTAAAGCTGAAAGTCTGCACTTATTTATTTCAGTCCCATTGTGGTGGTGTACAGAGCGTCATTGTCCAAATATCTATGGACCTAATCTTGTAATCTTTATTAGGATTTGATGCAGAACTTTTACTTTGAATGCAGTAGTTTTTCACCATAAAAACGCTACTTTTACTTCATCAACACTTTGGCATACCCCTTCTACCACGTGTTCTATTGGTTTGCTATCTGCCGAGATCTTGAGGTGAGGTATCAGGGATGTGGAGGGAGTTGGATCGGGACATACCTCACCTTGTACTCAAGCGATAATGCTGAGACTGAGCAGCACTGCAGCCAACATCTACCTGCACTGTGCGCAATACTCTCACTGAAGGTTCAGCCTCCAGCGTCACCGTGTCAGGCCTGAAGCTGTAAACAGCAGAGGAGAGAAACGTCTCACCGGCGTTTATCAGCACGACGAGACAAGCTAATTAGGGAAACATAAGAGGCAGGGGTCAGAGGTCACTTTAATCTGCAGTTTACACCGAAGAGGCTGCCTTATTGCCTCTCTCTCTCTCTCTCTCTTTTCTCACACTCTTCATTCTCCTACATAGCAACACTTCCCACAAAATCCCCTGTCACATTGATCCTGATTGATTTTTCACACTCTGCTTGTTACAGATATGGATTTATTTCAAGCATAACACTTGATTTGAGATGCAGTGCCATACCTCGGCTATCATGCCACATATACGACACTGTACCTTATGGGCTGTGTTCAGCTGTTTGTAATGATTAAGCAGGGGGCCGTGAGAGATACCTAATTATTTGTCTATAGACTTTTGACCAACATAAGAGCAGGTCAACAAGCTCTTCTGCTCACATCGTTATTATGCAAAGCAGTCACAATTAATGACCTAAAAAACAAACACGAAATATATTTATCTTTCAGGACTAACACACACGATTCGACCAACACACATTAGCATTCTTACACACTATAGGAATAAAGTGTTCTGCGAGTGTGCGCGATGTATGAATATATGATGGCACATTGTGTGGGAGGTTATTTTATGATGATTCGGTGTTGGGGGAGGGCTGGTGGTAAATGCTAATGAGGTGATCATTTTAAAAGTCTGAATGTTGGAACATCCTGCGTTTTATTCCTATTTATAAAGATGAAGATTTTATGTCTGCCCACCAGGAAGTCACATTTATGTTTAATGTACTGAAAACCTGCCGCTCTCACCTCATCCTGTGCCTTTCTGTTCCCTTTTCTTCCTCCATTTCCTCTAAGTGCTTTAAAAGCATTTTATTTATTTCCCTCATCGTCTACAGCATCGGTTCCCTTTTTGTCGGTTGTAGGCATTTCATATGTGCTAAAATAACACTTATTGACACCACCTGTTGTGTTGTAAATCTGTTCCAACTGGATGTTATTTAAAACTATTAAGAAAGTGTTGTTACAGTACTGTTTTAATATATTTGAATTGTTGAGTGTTAAGGTTCCTTGGGCCAAGTTTGCATTTGTTCTACTTTCACTGTCAAAACTGGATATTTCAAACATTTATCTTTTACATGTAATTATTTAGTTATGTTCATTACATTTAGATTCCAACTGTTTATAGGCCGACAAGTGTTACACCTTCTCCATTAGTTTAAGCTCATTTCTACTGTTTCAACTTTGAACTATTTGAACTGTTTTTTTCAGATTTAAGATTTTAAATAAAGCTTTTGTCTTATTACCTTATTATATAGGACAGTTGAAGAAGGACAGGAAATATGGGTGGAGAGTTGGGGATGACATGTATCGTGGACTGTAGTCTCTGAACATGGAGCGCCTGCTCTACCAACTGAGCTAAACCATCGCCCCAACTATTCGAACTGTTCATACATTAGCCCACTATTGGCCAGGTGTATTTAAACAGTTCATCACTTTTAGCCAATTATTTCCACCATTTCTAAAAGCTTCCTATTTGACGATTTATACGTTTCTCTTAGCTGACATCATGAAGTGTTTTTCCAATAGTTTAAGCTAGCTCTTTGAATATTATATATATATGTATTATTTTAAGCTAAATATTTCAACAACTTGTCCATTACTTCATGTTTCCTTTTTGAACAGTTAATCAATAACTTTAAGCTAACTCTTTAAACTGTTTACCTATTACTTTTAGCTAGGCCAACTATTTGATTATATATTACTTTAAACTGTTTATTCATTACTCTTGGCGACCTATTATTCGAACTGTTATTCATTGATTTAAACTGATTACATATTACGTTTAGCTAACTGTATCCATTACCTGTAGCAACCTAACTGACCTGTTTATTCATTACATATCTGATTCTCCACGAGGCTTCAAGCTAACTATTTTAAGCTACCCTTAGCTACATATTCTACCAATTTATCCGTTGCCCTTGGCTACCTATATCAACTGATACTCAACTACTTACAGCAATCAATTTAAAGTAGGGATGCACGATATTATCGGCATGTTATCGGTATCGGCCGATATTGGCTTAAAAATTAACTATCGGACATCGGCCAACATGCCGATATCCGCCGATATAATTAACTGATAAAATAATGGGCTGCTGCATACTTGATTAAATGCCCAACCTCGGCACAATGTCCCCGGCACGATGAAGACCTGCGCGGCGCAGCGTGATGACGTCACGTGTGTCTACCTGCAGCATGAGAGAGTCAGAAGCCAAAATGTCCGTGGTGTGGAAGTTTTTCAAAGTGTCCGAAATAGATAGCAAAACTGCTCTTTGCAATGACTGCTCAGCTTCGGTGATGCGAGGAGGAGCCAAGGCAAAGTCTTTCAACACTACAAACTTGATTAACCATCTCCAGACCCGTCACCCCGACCGTTGTAACAAATGTGATAAGAGTATCACCATTATACTGTACGCTAATTCCAATACAGAAGAGAGTTGATGATCTCTGCAATTAGGTGTGCGGGAAAAAAATATCGGTATCGGTAATCGGCTAAATGAGTTGTAAAATATCAGCATATCAGATATCGGCAAAAAATCCAATATCGTGCATCCCTAATTTAAAGTGTATAAACATTACTTTAAACCAACTATTTCAATCATAACTGAACCCGAATGAGAGTACGCAGCGAGTTACAGAAGCTATAGTGTACAGGAAATTACGTCATGATATGTTCTCTATAAAAAACGGAGGGGGCGGATTTCAGTAAAAATGGTCACTTGGATTACGCCTTACACTGTCCCTGTGCCATGATGTTAGAAGAAAGCAATAACTCTGATTCCCAAAACCTGATAATTAGGCTTTTTTAAAGAGATACCCTTGTGAGGTTTGAGACTGTTTTTGCATGCTGTAATCATCCCATCATCCCAACATGCTCCCAGTGTAAGCTATGGGGGATAATATGAGCAAAAAAACATTATATTTCAGCCAAAATATGAGGCCATCTGATTTAGACAAATAAGCTAAACCTGAAACAGTCCAGGAGAAATACTTAAGGGAATAATATACTAAAAGATAGGAACTTTGAGCAATATGCAATGAATGTGAGGTATTAACATTGACATGAGTAAATAAAAAACCTATATATGGGATAATTGGGCCAATTTCATTTTAAAATTGGCTCATGGTTGATTTATTTGTTTGTAAATATATCTTAATGTTCCTTAACAAAGGGTTGCACACAACATGATAGTTGTATTCTCTCTGTTACACAAGAAAAACTATTTTTTAGTACGGAGGATGAGTAGAGTCTTGGAGCCCGAGGGAAGAAGTTGCACTGTAGTCTGATGATACAGCATCAGATACTGTATCTCTTGCCAGACGGCAGCAGGGTGAACAGGCTGTTGCAGGGGTGGGCATTGTCTTTTAATATCCTTTATAGGAGGATTATTTACTTCCTGTTTTGTGTCTCTCATTATATACAGAAAAAAAACTTGAGGACTTAATGAGGCAACGAGGCTCTCATTCATTTTAACCATTCAGCAAAATGAGGCTTTTCTGACTCTTCCCATAATTGGAAACAATCCTTGAGGCGGCAGAAAATCCTGCCAGAGCAAGTTCAAATTCTTGTTTAGATAACACCACTGAGAAATAGACAAGAATAAATGCATCAACGTACATGTGGGCATGTGAATGTTGTTTTAAGAGCCTTGCAACCTACAGTTCAACTCCCTTGTTAAGGAGAAGGTAAATACCACTTTAAGACTTGAGCGCTCTGAATAACTCCCCGCATCACCTGTATTGCCCTTCCCTCTGAGGGATAACAACATGCATCCCCGCTCTGTTTCATTATTGATAGGCCATATTGACCTGTTTGTCTCTCCTCACTGATGAGAATGATTTGCCTTCCTGTTTGTCCTCGCAGAGCTGTGAGAAGAATCTAGATTCAGATACAGACCCATTACAACCACACGGGTTCATCCCTCACTGTCCTGCTCCCCCTGTCAGAGGAAACTCCAGCTGCTGATAGGATGCAGCTGGGTGTAACTACTGGAGAGAGAAATGTCCAGTGTCCATAAGGGAATTAATGACCAGTACAAATGGAAAACGTCAGTGGTGGAATGAATCTAAGCACATTTAGATACTTTTGTTTAGTATTTACAGTTTCCTTATAACCCATCTACACTACAGTACAGTGGGAAATATTGTACTTTTTAGTCAATAACATGTATGTTTGCCTTGATTTTACATCCAAAATATAAAATCCTAATTGAATATGATACATTACTATAAATTAAAGGTCCTTTAAGCTTAAAGTCAAGCTGAAACAGCATTTCGAGAGTATCTAGCTTCTGTATCGTGACGTATTTCCGAGTGAAACAGGACGTGCAGGCGGGACATATCATTAGAGGGATTTGATTTGATCGTTGAGAAGTGGGCGTAGACAGACGTTCTCCACAGCGCAGTAGCTAGCTAACTGACCGAACATTGTTGGTGCTCTGCGGCTAAATGTTGCAGATTGATTGGGTGAAATTGGTTGGTTCTAACTTACGTAAGCACACAGGATTTTTTTTTTTTCAGGAAGAAAAAATGATCGAATTTTGATATAAGAATACGAAGAAATTGATTTTTTTGGCCTATATTGTCAAACAGATGCACAATATTAGCGAGGATGTGATCTAAAAGGATTAAAATTACATTTTTTATTTCACCTCGACTTGAAGATTTTCCCTAAAAAAAGAGGTAGGCTTTAAACTTGACTGTATAGCATAAAACAAGTTGTTAGAGTTTCAATAACAATTATCAAAATACAATATTAAAGAGGTTGCTGATGAATCTGTAGAGAATTATCACTTGAATGCTGAGCTCTCCTCGGCTTGCAGAGTTTTACACTGAGTTTAACCCCCAACCTTTCTGTTTCCATTGACCCTCAAAACTTTTGTTTTGCAGGCAAATAGTTTCAGAGGAATAAATAGGCAGCTGTTTGCAGGTCAACCTTTCAACATATCAACTCGCACATATCAGAAGTAGCACTCCCAATTTGGTTGTACTCTCCCTTGTACAATGACAGTATAGGCTTTCAATTCAAAAGAATTATATGTAAATGCGTACACAACTTTTCCTGCCACCTCCAAGTGGCCAAATAAGCTATTGCAGCTTTATAAATTAAACCAGTAGTTTGTAACCCTTTTAGCCTTCGACGCCTTGTATAGAAACAGTGTCTCAATCTCCTTCTTGTTTCAGATGTTCATACGTTTTTGGCAATTAGAGGTCAAATTACTTAATATATAATTAAAAGCCTGGTTTAAGGAAAATTAAAAATCCTTCAAATCAGGACGCCTCAAATTTCTCTTAAGACCCTAAGGAAGGACCCAACCCTTAGATTAGGGACAGTAGCAGAAACAGCGAATTGGAATTAGGGGAGCTATAGGGGGTGGATAGTTAGTAGCAGGGGCAAGATTTTTGACAAAACAAACACTAACATCTACTATAATAACTACTACAGAAAATGTTCCAATTATATAATTATATAATCTAGAAAAATATTAAACTATGCTGGGTATACAACTGAAATACACAATACTGAATGCACAAAGCAGGCGCAAATCATTCCAAGCATTATAATTAAAGTAAACATATGCAAACAAAAATCAACAACAGCGACCACAAACATTCACAATCCTTATCATAGTCACCTATGGATTTCCAAAATCCTTCAGTTGTAAACAAAAACAATAACAGCGCTGGCTGTTAAATATGTTAAATATGGCAGCAATACACGTCTCCTGCTAGCTAGCAGCTGCCTGCTAGCTTTAGCTAACGTTAGCCCGAGGCACACAGCAGTTGACAGAAGTAGCTTACTTTCAGCTCACAATGCAAACTTACAGTTTTGATGCTGTTCGTTCTTCTTCCTCCATCTGTGGCAATACACATTAGCATCCTCATGCTGGAAATAGCGGTCAGTGATCATCGCCATCAACATCATCCACTCTCCCTCATTTCTTACCAATAACTAAAGCAGTGCGGTCGATAATCAGCTGATTAGCACAAACTTTTTGTACTTCACCGAATCGTTTCAACGCTTGAAGTAACTCCTCAACTAGAAACTGTTAGCGTAATGTTTACTTATGTTGTCGCATATTAAATCAAACTTGCAACAACACGAACAAACCAATCAAATCGCACAACAAGCGGCAAAGGTCAACGGCCAAGCGTCACTGGAACGTCATTGCGTCATTACGACCCTGCTAGCCCCTCCCTCCTGCCGCCGTTAGCCTGATCCCTAGATTGTAAAACTAACGCCATCTCAACAAACTACAACAGTAAAATGCAAGTAATACACTGATGCACAAGTATCTAACAATGTAATGATAATATATCAGTCTCAGGTCTGAGTCATGTTTTTGCATAATGAGTAGTTTTACTAAAGAAGAAGACAAGATTGTACAAGATTGAATTTTTTGTATGTTGAAATGCAGAAATCATCTATCAAAAATCCTATAGTGTATTTGTTTAAACTTGATAATGCCAGGTATATATTGCTAATTTAATCTGCCTATAACAGAGGTTTTTAGGCCTAATTTGGAACAAAATTTCTATTTTAAAGTTGGAAATACACAAACTAATTCAATACCACTGCAGAAAATATCAAGACATCTTAACTGCAACCTTTTCTTGAGTGACATTCCTCTTGTACTACTATCAAAGGTATATTGTGCATAATTTAAACTTAAACTTACAATTAAGATTCAGTTGTTTTTTCTTTTCTTATAAAGCTAAATAAAATATTCCAATATCGCTGTTAGTAATGCGTTCTAAACTCCTCCAGTAGCTTTTAAATGGTTTTTACTTGTAATATATTTTGACAGTGTTTAAAGTAAAAGGTCTGATTTCTTCTGCCTCTTTCCCCCACTGAAAATAGGCCTACTAAAGGAACCAGTTTATCAGTCCCCACTGATCTGAATGCTGCATTATCCTGCCCCCCTGCTGAAAAGCTATATAATTAGTCCTGCCTATAGGACGAGCCCTTGTAAAAGCCATTCATCACTGCGCTGTGATATAATGGACCAAATGTTTTAAGATCCTGCCTTCATGTGCTTGCAGAGTCCATGCTATATCTGTAAGAGGACAGATGGCCGTCCCTGTTGGTGTGATTCTCCACAGCTTCTCCCAGCTAATACACCCGGCATATGGACATGCATCACAGGGTGGGGACTGGCAGCCGGCCCTCAGGAGAGCACGCTGACAGGATAGGGGACTCGATATGTGGTGCAGTTTCCAAAATCCTTCTTTCCAAAAAGCCTCCGGAAACACTCAAGACCCAAAACCCTTAGCAGGCACATTTCACTTACATAAATGTTCCTGCGTCTCAGGAAAACGAAGCTGCAGGTGCTCCTCTGCAGGGTGCACCAACGCCAGAGATTAGGTCACGCCTTTAACAGAGGGGGGGCAGCGGTGATGGTGACAGTCTGCCATGGGCCATTAAGACGAGGGCAGAGAGGCAGTTTATCCTCATTTAGGACAACCTTGGTTGAAAGGTATCAGGATAATTTCCTCGTGTGTTGTCTCTATTCCCTTATCAGAGTGCACTTGAGCTCTCCTTCTGCTCCCCCCTCCCCTCCCCAGCCCTGCCCACCCCCACATTACTGGACCCAGCCCAGCAGAGGGGATTAATGGCCTTCTGATGGAGTATCACAGGGATTCACAACCTGCTAGTGCTCGAGTAAATTCATTTTACAGCTGCCACGTGGATGCAATCAATGTGTAAGGTAATAGTTACAGGAGCAAGCAGACATTGTGTAGAGATTCCTTGCTTGTCTTGAGGTATTTACCATGTCAGAGCAAGCCTGACATAACAGCCATTGTGACCAAGAGCAATGATGGGAGAAGAACAGGAGCTGCACAGACTCTATACCGCCATCATGTGGAGAAAGGTGTCCTCTTCATCACACCTGAGCTCTGTTTCTCCTCTCTGACAAAAAAAAGCTTCAAAGTGAACCTTAAAGAAATGCAAAAGCAACATCATACTTTTGTATTGCTCTTCACTACTCAAAGCATCATGGATCACTGTTTAATGTGCAGGAATAAAAACAATGTACACTCATGTACAGGAAACAGTTGCTATATTGTACATACATTTGTATATTCATGCAAAGTATATATTTATATTTCTCTGTAAAGATATATTTATATGAAGCTTTTTACATTTTTAGACAAAGATATTTTTATAACATTTCTAACATACATGTCAATGATAGGCTTTAACATACTCAGTCAAACATGTTTTATATATATATAATAATCACAATATTTTGATGCAACTCGGGTCTTCATCACAGTTGGGTAATTAAAAAAAAACAAAGAATAAGTAATGAAAATGTTCAGATTGACTTCTCAGGTGATTTTTTTAATAAAGAAAATAAAGAAAATATTCATTCTACGAAGACCCATGTGGAATGGAAACTTTGTGCTAATAAAATATAATAATAATAACAACGATGATGATAATAATAATAATAATGAAAACTTTATTTACTGTATAAAGCACCTTAAAAAATAAGAGTTTGCAAAGTACTTTGACAAATAAACAATAAACAGGAAGCTCAGTGGGCAACAGACTAGAACCCAAACAACATGGCCAACACAGCCAGACAACCTGAAGGTACAGTCAATATGAAATAAAATAAATTACTAATATAAAAAAGAGATTGAAAAGAAAAAGTTAAAAAGACAATAAAGAGACACTATATATATATGTTTGTGGAGTTGTGTGCGGGCTAGTCTTTGTGCATTGATGCTGTTGTCCTGATTGCCCTGATGTGCGTATAACTGCCCTCTTTAACCCTAGAAGACCCAGTGCTGCAAAATTACATGTTTAGCTGTTATCTTTATATGTTTTTTTTTCTTTGAATACCACATTAACACAGTCAGTGGGGCTTATTCTTCATCCTCACAGTGTTGTTGGATTGAAAGTTAGTTTTTAATTTACACAACCTGGAAGTTTTTCCACAAGCTCATCTCACCTTGTTAAATGTCTGGATTTGTGAGGATTAAAGTAAAATGGCTTTTATTTCTTATTTAATCATTACAAAGTCCAGAACATTTAGATATTTCGTTTTTGTGGAAAACGTTAATCAAATTTGATTTTGAGGTTGTCACAGTCTCTTAGTGGTCGTCAATATAGCATGTGCGCTTTGATTCCTCACATGGTTAAATATGGAAAATTGTGCTAAAATTGATAACATTTCTTTGATGATTCACTATAAATAAGTTGTTTAAGTTCTCTCCTTAACAAACTGGAGCTTATTCTATAGTCTATATTTGGGTCTTACAGGGTTTAATTGGAACAAACCTCCACTACATTTTAAAAGGAGCATAAATAACATCAGTTTAAAAAACGATTAAGAACCACAATTATCAAAAGAGAGGGTACACATGACACTCTGTGTGGGAGGATTCTATATGAATTTTTGGGGCAATTTTTTGATAAAGCTAAGCTAATGAACTGTTAAATTGTGCTTTAACAATTTAAAGTTGTTTTGGTGAGAGAGCAGGATTTTTTGTTGAGGTTGTCTACTGATGATGCTTGAATGTCTTGATTTTTTTTGGACACCGGGAAGAATAACTGTTACTGATATACCTCTTTGTAAATGAATGAACAAATAAATTACAAACCATCCAAGGTGCATTTTTAAAAAGACAAGATAGATTACGATATTAACACATTGAAATAATGACTCATGGGAAACACTTTCCAATTTGAGGTTTTATTATTTGGAAAATTAAGTCTCAAAAATTCAAGATACATTGGAATAACAAGTGCACACAAAGTCAAAGAAGTGAGGTGTAATAATATATGGCATAATTATGCTTAAGATCTCTCATGTTTGTTTTACACCAGCGAGAACTCCAAATCAGCAGCAGGAAATCCACATCAGCCAAAAGTTGACAGGTTCAAGTAAGACATGAAATTACAGTTAGTGTTAGTCCTTTAAGTTAAAAGCAGTTCAAAAAGAGAAAACACGTCTTAAAAAGAGAGAATTAATAAGCAGTGATTTATCAACAGGAAATGTCAAACATCGAGCGAGGCATCAAAATGATATCATCAGAACTACAACATAACTTTAGCCTTAATGTGCATCATCAAACTTAAATTAAATAGATCCTGAAAATATTTAACAAGTCTTTACAAAGCTTTTTTTTTAACACTGATGAACGAAAAAAGAGCGGATGGCAACAGAGAACAGAATAATTACACAATATTATTCTTAAAAAAAAGAAAAACATTTTCACAATTAACACTATTTAAACAAAACTGGGTTTGCGATACGCAGTTTTTTGCCAAATTTACCCAAATATTTTAAATCAAACAGAGATTTTTTTTTCTTTTCATGATTTTCTTTCCAGTTTCACAGGAGGTAATGATAACGTACCTGAATCCACTTCGCTACGACCAGAACCTATACTAAGTAACATCACTGTGCGACACAAAGGAACATATTAAATACAGGAAGGGTGGATTATTGTGCAGGCAAACCTCCCCACTAGAGGGATAACTACATGGCAAACTCACCGAGAATGATCTCCAAAAGATTATGTACAACATCAAGGCTGCAGTCCACTGGCATCCTAATATCTCAGACTGTTAAAAAGTTAGTTGGCTCAGTTACAGTTCATAAATATTTGAACCCGAACAACAAGCAACGACATTACCTAAAGTCTATTCTTCTTGTTTCCTAATCCTGTTTAATCCTGGCGTTTGTGGCATGTGAAAAAAAAACATTTACATACAGTTCAAAAACTACTTTACACCACATGTCCCGAATTTCTTTTCCCCCTCAGCTGACTCATAGTGGACATGTTTAGGTACACAGTTCTACACATCACCGATAGCACTGACCAGAGGAGTATATTTGTGGCACTACATTAGAGACGAGAGGAAATTTCAAGGTGCATACAGGTTATTAGTTGGACACGGCACAGTCATTTAGTTGGCGTGTGGAATGAAATCAACAAAGAGGCTGTTTGTCTGTGCAGGCGCAGGACACATGCAGAGATGTCTCATCGCTCGTTACATAGTCGGGAACTAGCAGGAAATCTGGTACTCAAATCAAGGCTGGGTCAACATACCAACAAGCCACACTTCTTGGTATAACAGCTTTTCCTTTCATACATAAGTATCCAGTCTTCCAGTTTCAGCTCTGGCAAACATTCTGGACAGGTTGTTGAAGCTTCTCAAGTCTCAGGTGAATTTGTGTGTGTTTTGTTTCTCAGTGTGTGTCAGGTGCTGCGTGCGCTCGTCCATTCTGTGTTGTCGTGTTGTATGCCTCTAGATGTGCGTGATTCTATGTGTAACAGTGTGTTTGAAACTGATTCTACAGCGCTGCTCTGCGTGCATGGGGACAGACTATAGGAAAGCACTTGGGTTTGCGCGTGGATCCTTCTGGTTCCTGTAGCGCACAGCCAGCCAGACCCCCAGGATCTGTTTGAAGAGACATTAAAAGAGATGAAGTGTGGCACGGCAAAATGTATCCACACGTCATTACAAGATATGTGGTGTCAGGAGCTCGGGAACATGTCCAGGGATGCCAGCTCGTGTCACTAGCACAATTTTGAATCTGCTGTCTGTTCAAATTTATTAAAGTTCGACTCAATTCAAAACATTTACTTCCCCCTGCAACTAAGTCCACAGATTGCACTTCAAAATGAATGATTTCCAATTTTAAGTGCTTGTGTTATCAGGACCAGAGGAGAAGCGAGAAAACTGCCAATCCTGTAATAAGTGGATGATCTTGAGTCTGGTTATCACCCACAATTAAACCATATTCAAAATTATTAGAATGATTTAATGAGTGATTAAATCATTGAAGTGTTTTTCGGAAAGTGAAAACTCACCTCTGTGAAGCTGAAGAAGAGTCCGACGCCCCCGAGGATCTTCAGAGCCTCGGTTGCATGATCCAGCATCTTCAGCCCGCAGGTGTAGCAAAAATTTTTCTGTTTGCACAACTGGAGTGAAAGAGACAAAAAAAGGCCTCTAGTCTTCAGCGGTATGAGTCAACAGTTTGTCAGAAAAAGCAGTATTAGATACCAAAATCTATTCTGAGAACGACAGAAAGTGGCCCATTTCTACCTCTGAAATGCTTATGGGACTTATATTCAGTGGGAGATATTGTATAACTGGAAATATGCCGTCATCCAGCAATATTCATCTATGGAGTCAGCGAAGAGTTACAAAACAAGACGATATATATTCTGAATGAAACAGAAACATTCTGCAGCTGCGTTATTAAAGCAGATTAACTCTGCTGATGGATGTACAATGAAAAATTAGATATAGAAAACTTACAGCGGGGCAGTTTTGCACGTCCAGTTCAAACTGTACTTGACTGGAGGTGCCGTTGAGCAGCCCGCAGCAGTTCAGCTGAATCTCCAGGTCCATCTTTGTCTTGTTTTGTAACATTCCCCAAGTAGAGTTCAGGAGTGTCTCCTAAAGAAGCAATTCGGCAGGTAAAATGAAGCGGATTTCTTGTAAGAAGTCACAAAAATTAATCGGAATAATTTATGCAGATATAAATATGTTTTGGTGAATAAGTTTGCTCACCTGCTGCCCGCGGTTCATTGCCAAGCAGGAACAGGAAACTCCAAATTGGAACAGGAAAACGATGAAAAGAATGACCATGTACTGGGAGCAGGGGGTCAAAGAAACAACAGAGCAAAAAGACACACAACAACATTTTCAAATCACCACCGCCCCTGTATATTTAACTTCTACTTTAACTGAGTAGAAATACAATATTTATTTATTAGGGACACTAAATTATTCGTCAATATTAAACTAACAAATTGTATCGGTATATATGCATATTGGCTTTCATATTGTCCTATATTTACCCATTTGATATGTTCAATTGTTGTTCATACACCACGGAGCAGACAAGATTATTGAGTAAATAGGATATGGAGGCCTTAGACTGTCCAGCAGAAGATGATCTAACTCACAATAATGTGACAAGAAAGAAGCATCGAATACGACTCAGGAATTATATTTTTACAGTATTGCAATTTGAAACACATCTTCTGCTTTGTTCACAACATTTTAGCCTTTTCTAGCCTCAGGTGTGCATATATCTCTACTGTAAACATACAAAATAAATATCCGATTATCTTATCAGTATCAGCTGTAAGAAGCAGGTAAATATTGGGAATCAGAATTGGCTAAAAAACTCTGAAAATGACCAAATAATAATCTGTAAAACTGTGCATGAATGCCAACGAGGGGAAAGGATACGAAGAACAGCATGACTTGGTGGTGGTGCATAGCTCCGATAAGACCTACGATGGCGATGAGCAGCAGGAAGACGCCCACTGCGATGACACCTCCGATGATGTGGATGCTCGACACCAAGCCGAACCCCTTCCCCCATGCTGCTACTCCTATCAGCAGCAGCCCCACCAGCTGAAGGGAGCAGAGGGAAGAAGGTAAACCAGAGTGAGTGCGATGGAAGTGAGCTGGTCATATGTGGTCATGGTACACAGCTTTGACTACACCAGGGATCCTATAATAACTAGTCGGGTCTTTGGGAGCTCTGTTTCAAGTAAAAGTGTGTGCCAAAAAACATGAAGTGTTGCAACAGTCAGAGAGAAAGACACCACTTCCCTAACGTTAGGGTTTAATGTTTTCACAGCTCTTCATGTGGCTCTGGGTCATAAGACTGCTGGCCTCATGACATTCTTTTACTGTTTTTGATTATCTGAAACAAAAGAAAAACACTGAATTCGTTCTTATATTTGGTCGCATTTTGTGTTTATTTAACTGATTTCTTTCAACAGAATGTAAACACTAACTCCCTCTGCTGTTTGTCTGTGTTGCCAACACTGGTCTTACTTGTTTTCTGTAACATCAGTGGCTTAAAATAATAATCATGTCCATTTATCTTTCATAGGAACTGACAAAACATTACAGAATTCATATTGTGCTGCCACATCTGACCCAGAAAGGATCATCTGTTCTTGAAGGGACTATTTGTTCCAGTTGCCTCTCTATGTACAGTACGTCCTGATTCACTACAGCAGCATCGCAGTCGTGACAGTTACAGTGACTCAGCTGCCAACATGACTTGTGGCATGTGCACATGTTCCAAAGTTTTCTGATTGGGTAGGTCGTGTCTCAAGTGTTTCTCTCAGCAGTGAGGCCGAGGACAGAAGGCTCCCAGTGTGTCGCAATAACTACACAATGCCTGGTATACTCCCACAGCTTTCACAATGTGCACTCCTGGTAGACTTTATTCATTAGTGTAGCAGGTAAGCAAGGGGTAGTAACACAAACACAATCTTGAAGCGTTTGAATCAATACTCAATTATATGTTAGTTATGACTAACCCAAACATTATGACCTATGTCTCTAAAAAATTATATGGAAAGCATATATGACTCACAAACTTCTGTTACTGCCGTTATAAAACTTTATAACCTGAATAAAAAAAAGTATCACAAACAACATTTAACCTTTATGAGGATATTGTACAAACCTAAAACCCCGATGGAGGTTTATAACCACATCAACTACAACTAAAATGTATTACCATCACTGATTTTTTTTAAGTAATCATACAGTCTAAAAATTAAAAGATAAAGTGAAAAGAAAAAAACAAAACACTAAATTTCAGTCCACGAAAGGCAGAATATTAGAAACACACTTCATAAAATGCACTCCAGCACAACACATGTTCTTCTTACTACCACAATAACAAACATGAGGAAGAATTATTAACAAACTAACACCAGGGTAAAAAACGTCAGTGATTCTGGGCAAAAGTGATCACAGTGACTGAATGAGCAAAGTAAGTTTTTTAGTATACACCCTGTTATTATCATGTAATATCACTGCACCAAATGATATTTTAACCAGGCTGTCTACATGTACATCATGTATATAAAGCATCTTGTTTTCATAACCTGTAGTAGTCATACTTATCTAAGTGTGTGTGTGTGTGTGTGTGTGTGTGTGTATGTATATGTGTGCACGTATGTATACTGTATAAAAACTTGTTTGTATGTTAACTCAGGTAAGGCTGTACTAAGATTAGTGCCGCGGTGTTATTTTTGTCACATATATGAAAGAGATACATTCAAGACACTACATATCAATATAGCACCATGAACCACAACCCTGCTCAAAATAATCTCAGTCACTAAAGACCTGAGGCTGAATATTTAGTTTAGAAATGTAACGTTTACATATTTGGATCAACAGAAGCACATCTGTGTTAGCAAGTATAACCCGGTTTAACCTGGAGCTGAAGCTAGCGTGTTGACTACAACAGCTCACATGACTGCAACAAAGAAGGAAACAGAAACATGAGCTGAAAACATCTTGTTGTGACAAGCCTGAGCGACCGATAAGACAGAGGATGTGGCTGATAAACCATTCAAGCGTGTCAATTTTAGTTTAGGTCAGCTGGCCTCCCAGCTAACGGTAACATAGCTTCAATACTCATAATAGCGCTAGCTAAGGTTAGCTAAAACGCTAAGAACAGTACTTTCTACACTTCTATCTTTTTACACTACAAATGTCAAACTCTACTATTTACGTAATGTAGGAAATAGTCCATACCAACTATCATCTGCGAAGTGAAAACAGAGGCATGTGAAGCAAAAAACGAAATCATTAACATTTAGCGGCTAGCTCCGCTTACACCAGTTCATTCAGAAGCTAGCCAACCTAAGCTAATGTAGCTAGCTGAAAACTTAGCATGATGATCCATTTTGTACACTCACCATGTATACCACATTAAGGGAACACAGGGCATTTTTGGAACAGGTGAAACCGCCACAGACCATATTCGAAACGCTTCAAACCGACTGAGTCAGACAAACTCAAAGAAGACTATTTATTTTAAATCGCTGGCTCTCCGGAGCGCTAACGTCTGGACACAAATGTTTTTGGTCAGCGAAGAGGGCGTATTTGATGACGTCAGCACCATATTTCACGTCAGTGTGTCAACCAACGTCATCTGTGTGGGATAAAGCAAATCGACCGACAAAATTCTTCTGAATTTCAAATAATTAGTGAACTGAAAAGGATTTGAACAGACAAAAACATTTTTGTGTTTTTTCTACTTTGTATATTTTTTTTTCATTTGGTATTGAGTTCCACTTTCTAAGCCAAAATGTTTTAAGAAAATAAACATGACTGTTAAAGTGATATTTAAACTTGGCAATTATATAAATGACTTTAAATAGGATTCCCTGTCTGTGTAATCAGCAGGCAGTATGTTCTCTGTGATGACAGAATGCTTGTTACACAAGGATTACTCAATACTTGATGATAGGGGAAAGAGACCTGTGACACAGCATGCAAAACGGAAATGTTGAGTGCTGTTTGACATAAGCGGCAATTCATTCCACCATAATTACTTCACCATATACTGCGGAGTATATATCAAACTTATACTTATACCAGGTATATATAGTTATTTATAAAACTTAATAATATATTAACTTACATTATGATTTTGCAGCTGCTTTTTGTGCAATTTGATTGGTTTGTATCGTTGCAAGTCTGATTAAATATTAGGGACAACATAAATGAAAAGCAATAATTTCATATTAATCAACTGATTGTGAACCGCATTACTTTAGTTTTGGATAAGAAGCAAGGGAGAGTGGACGATCACATCACAGACTGCTTATTCCAGCGATGAGGGCCAGCTAGCATGGTGGAGACATTTTGATGGAGGATAAAGAGAATGAAGAGGCCAGTGTAGAAGAGGACTATTTGAACAAGGCTGCAAGTTAGCATTGCAAGCGAAAAGTAAGCTACTGTCACATGCTGTGTGCCTTGTGCTAACCTTAGTAGCCAGGTGCTAGCTAGCAGGAGTTGTGTGTTGCTCTTTGCAAGCAACTTTTGATGAATCCACATATCCAATAATAGTCAGTGCATCAGTTTGAGTTATTTTGTGAATCCACACATACTTTTTGTGTGTAATTTTCTTGTTTGTAGATGTTGTAAACTTTTCAGGTGCATTTGATTATTTCATTTATAACATACAGAATTAATTGTGCTTTCATTGTACATTTAACATGCATTTGCTTTCAGTACCCACGATAAGTGAATCTCTTTTTTTCTGGAGTGATATTATTTGTTAATGTTGTTGAGTGTATGAATGTGTGTGAAGAGTGCATTGAATGTAGTGTAAAGTAGAGATAAACCAATATGTTTTTTTCCGACTGATACCGATACCGATTATTAGTAGTCAAGGAGGCCGATAACCGATATTTGGAGCCGATATTCATTTGCAGTAAAAGTGAAAATATTGGCGTCAAAATTTTGAATAATACAAACTCCAACACTTAACTTTGTTTGCCTTTAAGCATATGTTTATTAAACAAACAAACAAAAAGCGCAGGGAGTTCCCAGGGTCAGCAGCATCTCTTAGAAAGTTAACTGAAAATTTAAATAAATAAATAAATAACTTCCTGAAGTTTTATAAAGTAAATAAAACAAAGTTAAATAAAATTAGCAAAGAAATGAACTTTTTCTCCCCTCCGCCGTGTGTGTGAGCACTCTGCATGCACAGCTCTCACTGCTGATTGGCTGTTACCTGTGCCATGGCTCTGCGTGTAACAGTGCTTTGGGTGGGACAATGCTGGAGACAGAGTAGTGACTGCAGACAGAGAGGCGCGGCTGCATCAGAGCCAAAATAACCCAGTTTTAAAATGATCTCTTATCGGCCGTCGGATTAAAAAACAAAAAAACAAAAAAACAAAAAAAATGGCCGATGCCCATGTGCATCAAAATGCCGAATATCGGCGCAGATAATCAGTCTATCCCTAGTGTAAAGTACTTCAAGGGGCCTGAAGACTAGAAAGGTGATATACAGGTGCTGTACATTTACCATTTCCTGACTGATTGGTCTAATGATGATGATAATGGTCAAAACATGAAAACTGTGTTTATTAGAAGGCTCACCACACTTAAAAATATTTCTCCTTGATTATTGATGACTTGTAATGTGTCCCTGATCAGAGACAAAAACACACTAAGATTATAGTGTTATAGATTATAATTGTGTTGTATTATTGTTTCTTTGCTAGCAGCACTAGAGCACCTTATGTGAGGTACACAGGCAGTTTCAGGAACCTTTTCAGCGACATGACCATAATAGCAGTCAGACCTGCCGTCTACTAAAGAACATGGTTTGAAATAAGGAAGTGAATTCAGTTCAGTTCAAACCTGCATAGGAAACTGAAGCACACGCTGTAGTGTGCTGACTTTTGTGGTCTGCAGAGAGAGAGGAAAGAGAGAGCGAGAGACGGCGCTTCTTTTTCTGCTTCTTCTGTGTCTTAAGTTGGTGTTCATCTCGTGGAACAAACAGCCAGGAGTTTTAAATGGGCTGAAGCGAGCACTTTTGCTTCTCTTTACAACAGATCCATGTGTCAGGATGAACAGCAACAGCAAATCAGTGAACTCCATGGCAATAAAAGCAGAGATCAAGAGGCATGACTCTCTCCAGAGTGCACTCAATAGACTTTTGAAGCAGTTTGAAAGAGTCGGGGATCAGCAGCTGCGCTCAGGCCTGAAAGTTTACCTCCACAGCATTCAAGGTAAGCTCATTCTTTGCGCCTTGTTATTGACTTCTATTTGATGTATGTAGGTAAAAAAGCAACTCATTACCTGTATGCTAAAGTTCTGACTGACAGGTCCATACAAAATGTGGTGCATGCTTTGACTTTTAGGGTGCTCACTTTAATGCTAAACAGGTAAAATCTTGTGTCTATCAGTGCAGCACACCGTTCTTTTCATCAGTATTATTCGTTGGGGTGTTGGGGGAACATGACAGCGATGGTGATTGATATCTACCTCTCCACTTCCTGTCTCGGTCGGTGTGTCTTCTCTGTGGAAAGAGCTTCTCTCTCTGTTTTTAGCAATGTTCATTTTCTTTCTCATTTCACTCTGAGGGTCACAAATTTCACCTCCCGGCGCCTTTTTTTACGTAGTGGCATTTATTTATCAGCCGGCCTCTGGACCCGGGTCGACCAATGGCAACATCCCTCAGCAGCCATCGCCATGGCAGCAGGATGAAACCTGCTGTGCGGCCTACTTCCTGTCTGCCAATCTGCTACTGCCCTCAAAGCCACTTCCTTTCAGACAAACAGGGCCTTTTACATGTGAAGCTGATCAGTTTTACATCATTTCCTCTTCACTCTACTTCCCACCGTTTCTAGTTAATGTGACACAATGAGTTACTGTTGAACTCCCTGTTTTTTCTTCTTATCTGAAACCTGTCTGCGTAGTAGAAGCAAAGGTGACGAAAATTCACATCCTTTACTTTCGTTACAAAACCGTCGCTTTGCATTTAACCCACATACACCTGTTGAGTCGTTATTTTTTTATGACTCTTATTTTGTACTGTGCTTTTGTAGCAATGTGGGGTTAGATTTTCCTTTGAGACGAATGCATTTCTATCTTATCTTAAAAGTACTGTTATACTGTTATATCTAAAAGTCTTTAATTTAATTTCCATCAAAGTGTGCTCAGAATGCACATTTCAGACGGTTAAAATATAACAAGAATCTGGAAGACGATACATTTCTATCTTATGAACATAGGATAGTAAATTGTCCTCTAGTAACAGAAAGTTATTAAGTATATTTACTCAAACATTGTACTTTTATGTACTTACTTTACCTATTTCCTTTTTTTCCTATATAAACCTCTATTTCACTTCATATCAGAGAAAAATATTTTACTACCCTTCATTTATTTGACCTATTACTCTTTTACTTTGCCTGTTAATATTCTATAAGAAAGTAACTTATAACACCAACATGTTGGTGTTGGTTTAACTAAAAAAAAGTGGATCTAAAGCAGGATCAAAAATGTTAATGTCCAAACATTACTTTGGTTCTTTGGCATTTATTTAACAATTGCAAAAAACAAACAAAGATAGATGTCCTTAGTTATTCGCTTTCCTTATCCTGGTAAAGAAAAAAAACCTCATCTTTCCTGGTGCTTGCCGTTCCTATCTCCACCTTCCCCTGTTTACACGTCACCCGGAGCCCAAACTGCCCTTTCAAAACAAAAGCATAAATAAATACTGAAATATTCTAATTAAGCTGTCAAACCTCTGGCAACACAACAAATAAGTAAACATCGACGAATATGACTAAACAATGTGAGTGTCTCTCCTGTTAAATGTGTCACAAGATTTTTACATAACAAGGAATTAACCTCGTCCTGATGATGCATACAATAAACATAGAGATAAATACATGCAGGTAAGGATTCATACATATAAAACAGAAATATTTACAATACAAAATATGAAGCAATTTTTACAAAATATCTGTTTTTAAAGAGAAAACACGGCAGTTGTGCAGTAATGTGCAAAATATAGTTTTATAATGAACAGTTTTGCTGCTGTTTAACAATTAAAAAATGTCCCAGTTGTGGGATCAATAGTTTATCTTACCTTATAAAGCAGAATTAAATGCTGTGTTTGTGCTTTCAATAAAAAAAGACTTAAATACTGCTTCCGCCTCTCACTGCAGTAAAAGCAGTTAAATAAAACTGAAACCCGAGCAGGCTTAGTGAAGCTCATAACTGAAACACCTGCAGGATATGTGAGGCCTATAAAAATGTTGTGCTTTGGATCTACAATAAAATCAGTAGCTGTTAAATGCATTTATTGGATTAAAAGTACGTGAAATATATTCGGTTTACCTTCTTATTTAATTTGTTTACTCATCACCTCGTTACCTCATTCCACTGTTTATCTTTAAACTGAAGGTCCGTCAGCTCCCAGGTGGATTCTGGGGAGCTTTGAGGTCTTTTTAGGATCTGAAATATCTTAAAACACCACGAGAGCCGTCCCCGATGTGTAAAAACACTCAGTTGATTTTTTTTTTGTATAATTAGGCTGCTGGAGTGTCTGTAGTGAGGATCAAAGTCAGTGTGGTGTCCGTGGGGGCCTGGATCTGTGAGCGCAGAGTTCACTGGTGCTAAAAAGAGAGCCACCTCTCTCGTGGACTTAATAAGCGAGTGGGATGTGGTCGGCTGATGCTGTGTGCCAGGGAGAGGATGCGAGAGGATAAAAAACAAAGGAAGAGATGGAGAAGAGAGGGGGGAAAGGAGTGAGGTGGGAGCTAAATGAAGACATTTAAATGTGAATGTGAGTGGTGTTCACTGCAGCATGGCCGGGGAAAAAGGACGGCTCGCAGTGAAGGAAGGATGAAAAATCACCCAGCATGACCACTGCCCTTGGCACTGTCCATCTGACAGCACCCGCCCATGGGTGTCAGTGTGTGGAGAGGCTTTGTCTGTGTGCATGCATTTGAGTCTCTTTGCATGCTGAGAAAGTGTCTGCCTGTATGTCTGCCGCTTTATAGGGGTGTCTATTTCATATGAATCAGATTCACTGGGCAGCAATAGACTGTCTAAATAATGGACCTAGCGATTTGTTAACCGCCTTACTGAAGATTCTATTTCAGAATTTGGCTATGTTGTCTTTTTGGAGCCAGAAGTGACCATAGTTGGACCAGAAGGTGGTGCTGGAAAGGAGCGAGGGAGCGAGAGCTGATAAATTAGATGTCGATTGAGTTGTTTTACTAGAATTGGATTGATTCTGTGACGGTTACTGATTACAGTTGTTTATATATCACTAAGAAGCTAAGAGAGCCTGTGGAATATAGAAGAATTGCCACTTGCTTGCCCAAAATTCCAGTAAGAGAGGGTGGAAATGAACCAGGTTAGTTAAAATAACCGGACCTCTCATCACTACAGCCCGACGGATTCTCTGCAGGGAATAGCAAACAGCAATCTTGACTCCCATGCATGGGCCGCTATAAATAATCAAGCAAACAGGCCAGGTATTGTTAGCACTAACTGCTGATTAGTGAAACTTATAGACTGTATAAAAACATGGACGGCATGACAGCTCCCTTAAAGTGAAGCCAAACCCTCTCTATCGCCCCCTGCTGACTGGCTGCAGTATAGCTCATAAGCCCCGCCTCCTCCATGTTAACAGATGGGACATGAGTCAAACTATAAAATCAAAATACACTTCAAATACATTTTTTTTGAACATGGTTTCTGTCATTATAGTTAGTTCTTATCCTGCTGATTTGTGTCCAAGTGTTCATTTTTATGACAACTTTTAATTAGTTATTTGATGCTATAAAAAGGGGGTGTGGCCTCATGATTGACAGCTCTGTTGACAAATGGGGCTCCTGCAGCCGTTCTGTTCCCGAGTAGCAGAATAGAGGAGGAACGGCGAGAGGAGACGTAACTAACACTAACACTACAGTCATTGAACTTTCCATCAGTGTGAATATCTGCTTCAGACCGACACAAGAAGCTGCTCTGCTGCACAGTGAGCCCACCTGAGGGCTCCAGCAAGCCAGGTCCATGAGTTAAATGTGTATTTTGGGGAGAGGAAGGGGCGGGACGTCAATATACAAAAGCACAAGATGGCAGCAACTGCTTTGAGGGGTATTTTGGCCACATTTTTGCGTCGTCCATCTTCATATACAGTCAGTGGTGCAAAACGGTTAGTGGTTATTTCTGCTGTACATATCAATATGGGGCCTTATGGGGAATGACTCGCTTTGGAACCAGCCTCATGTGGCCATTTGAGGAACTGCAGTCTTTGGAACCTCCTCATTTCTTATCCCTGCTTGTGTGCGTCACTGCAGCAACCTGACGTGCACTTTAGCTCACAGACACGGCATGTCATGTCCCCGCACTTGTTAAAAATGGATTCTTACACATGTCGCTTCCCCCGAAAGTGTGTTTGGATTTTTAAAAAGCAGCTCATCTCCTTCTTTTTTTTATTCATGAGTCTTCTTCCACGGTGTCCCTCTCAGGTCGTGTCGTTTTTTTCTCCTTGAGCCAAAGGCGGCTGTCGGAGGTCTTTTGTATGCAGTGAGAGTAGTTTATTGCCCTCTCACCGACTGTGCAGGGAGGGGGGAGCGGGCTGAGCAGGTGGGCGGTCAGACCGTGCGTTATGAGATGATGGTGGGGGGCTGAGAGTGCTGCACTGTGGGGAAATGCATCCTCTGATTTCACATCAAGGCGTTGTTTTTTTTAATCAGAGAGTAATTGACATGAAATTAAACACAGGGTAATAATTCAGGAGATGGATGTGTAATCATGTTTGCTGCAGTGTTTATGTTGCGGCAGTTCCTCCTCTTCCTCTTTGTCTGTTTTATCATTTCTGTTTGTAAAAGATTAGTCCATGGGCAGGAAATTGATCTGCAGCTATTTTAATCATCATGTTAAGTCATTTTTTTAACGTTTTTTCAGCTTCTCAAATGCAGGATTTTGCTGTTTCGCTTTGCCTTACATGATAGTAAACTGAATGTGTTTGGCTTTTTGACTATTTTGGCCGTTGTTCAGACTAAACATGACATTCAATGTCGTATCAGGGCCCGATCAGACAGGACGCGTTTTAGCAGCTGCGGGCTTTTTTTGTCATTGTTTTCAATGAGAGGCTTTTTGCGCGCTGCTTTTGCTTCGCAAAGCGCCTCACTTTTTTCCGCTCTGTGCGCCTCGCGTTTTTGAGGAAACGCTCCGAGCGCCTCGAGTTGTAAAAACTTCAACTCAAAGCAGAAAAGCGCCCGACGTCATGGCCGTTTTTTCTCATTGTCCAATCGGATGAAAGGAGAGGCGGGCCTTCTGTCAGTTTACAATATAACGATTAGGTTAATGACAGCTAATGATTCGGTGGTTGCCTTAACAACAGTAGAAAAAAAGCCGCCCCCAGCTGCTAAAACGCGCTCTGTCTTATCAGGTGTTTACTTCCACAAAAAGGCAGTGCGGCGCGCCTCGCGTTTCACAGCCTGCAAAGCGCGTTCTGTCTGATCGGGCCCTTAGTCAGTTGTAGGTCGAAGGTTTCCTGGTGAAAACACAGAATTGAGGTTTTTTATTTGTGACTTTAATCTGTTAATTCTTGACTTTCTTTGTTGCAAATGTATTCTTTAAAATCTCAGAATATTTGACTTGTTTTCTTGTAAATTTGTGAGTTTTATAGACTATATTACATTACCCCCTAGCCTGACTCCTTATTTCTATTTATTTTTTTCTTTTTACTTTTTTCTACAATGGCCCTAATGTGTCACTATAATAACTCAATAAATTAATAACAATCCGCAGACTCACTGACAATAAATCTAACATCTTATGTTGTCCTGACGTGAACAGATTTAAATCGTAGCCCACCTACTGTCATTTTTTCACACATACAATCATGTTAAAAACCTGCTCTGCTACATTTGAATGGGTTAGTATTATTTACACAGAAATTACAGAACATGTGGTTTATTCTTCTTGCATTCTGCGGTCCAAATATTGATGTCCAATATGCTCTCATCCTCTCACGCTGTTGCTCGCTTCATGCTGTGAGCACAGAGCTCACCCACTTCTGCTAATGAACACATGCCGTAGTAGGCAATAGACTACAGATCAATACACTCACAGGAAATCTCTTTCACTCACATGTACAAGACACACACACACAAAGAAACACTCACACTGAGAAACACCATTTTGGTACTGAGATCCTGGCAGTGATTGTGATGCAGAATGTACCGAAGGAGGAGGAGGAGCAGGGGGAGGAGGAGGAAGGACAGGGAGGAGATGATTGTGCCACCAGAGCCAGGAAGATTGTAACACCTTAGCAACAAACAAGCCAAGCCTCCTACTGAGGAGGAGCCACACAGCGTACCACACACACACAAATACACACACATTTGTGCACAGATAGGCAGCTGAAGACAGATGGATGATGTTGATGAAACTATTCTGGCAGCTGTATAAATGTGACGGGAAACAGACACCCCACCAGAGTGCCTCTTTTCCTCCACAAACGTGCATCCATTTATTCCTTTTTTTTTCACTATGTGTCATCCGCCTCTCCCTTCTTCTTTCCTCTCCCCGCTGCTGATCTTTCCTCCTGCGGTCTCCCCTCATTTAGCAGGTCCAGCTCATGTGTGCACTGCTGCTTTACCACCAGCCGTTACCCGCTGCCTCCCCCCTCCTCTCTGGCATGCAGGGAGAAAGATGGAGGGGAGGGGAAGGGAGGGATGAGCAATAAAGAGCAGGGACCCTGCACAGTCTGAGAGGAGAAGAGGCAGAAACACAGATAGATAGAAAGAGAGGGAGAGAGAGAAAATAAAGGAAGGAAAGGCGAGAAGAAGGATCCTTCTGCATTGTATGGATTGCTTATTGGAACGAGGAGGGGCATGTAGAGGGAGGGGACATTGGAGAAGCAGATCAGTGTGTTTGTGAGAGCAGGAGGACGAAACGCAGAGTGTGGGAGAGAAGAAGAGCTGTGCATGTGTGAGGCTGTGTGCATGCATGTGTGTGAGTGTGTGTATGTGTGTGTGTGATGTGCTTTGGACTCGCTGAACCTGTGCGACGGTGTCTCTATCGGAGGAAGGCTTCAGAGGCAGTCGGGGAGCTGTTGGAGCGGCGACTCGCCTCGGCGCCTCCTCTGTGTGTTGTCATGCTCAACGCCTGATGCGCTCAGAGGACACAGGCTGCAGCCCGGGAGACAGCGAGAGGGGCGTGATGGCCGGACGCGCCCTGACTCGGTCATGCATCTCCAGATATCCACCCGGGCTTCTGTTGGCTTCTCTCATCTCTGATCCCCTTCAGCCCTCATCAATGTCCTTCCTGTGCGTCTCCGTGTCGCGCGCTCTGAATGGATGCTGCTGTCAACACACATGTGTGGCTCTGCAATGAGAGCTCATGATCCGGACTGGACCTCATACAGCTCTGGGTGTACTCTGTCATGCTGCTTTAGGGTGACACTGATACATTTTTAAAGACTTTACCTTTACAGCTGCTGTTGATCACATTTCTTGATGACGTCTGATGCGGGGAGGTTGTTATTCTGAAGTGAATCAAGGTTTTTGCTGAAGAGGAAGGACTGAGCAACACATAGGATGGGGGTGCAGCACATAAAGAATAAGGTCAGGTAAATAATTACCATCAGGAATGAGGCGTCCATAATGAAGATTTATTTGCCTCTGTGGCGGATAGATTTTAATTGGGTGTTTTCTGGGAACAAAAGAGCTGATTGGACTGCACTGACTGACTGTTGAAGGTTGTCAGGAAGAGATTCTTTTCTGTATCCCAGAGAAATGAGAACTGCTGTCAGAGAAGAGATCCGTGACTGACATAAAATCGGAAACAAAAGAAGCAGGGATTTGGGGGATGGATGAACCCAGCAGCCCTTCTGCTGTTGAATCTTCCAGGAGAAACTTAATCTCCCTCCATGTAAGTTTTTTGTCACAGTCCTGCCGTGAGATTCTTCCACATCCCTGCTCGCTGACAAACTGTCAGTGGTTCATGTCTCTCTGTCTGGTTTCATTCATCTTCTGTGTGTCTACTGAAGCCTGACCTCATGAGCGAAGGCGGCGCCCTGCAGCAACGCACCACCTACCTCATCTCCCTCACCCTGGTCAAGGTAGAGGCTGTGGAGGAGAATGGAGGGGAGGCCAAGAGAAGCACCCAGGGGAAGGAGGTGGAGGTCGGGCCAGGAGGAAGGGCAGGAGGAGAGGAGGCCGGGGTGAGAGCGGAGGTGGGAGGTGATGCTCCTGCACAGGCTGAGAACGGAGCTGGGGTGATCTTAGGACAACCACAAAGGGCTGAGGATGCTGCTATTGGGAAAGAGGGGAAGTTGACTCAGGAGCTCAGAGGTGGAGAGAGAAAACCCCTCAGCCCTCTGAAAGACACGCTGCCCTCATCTGCTGATGTCCCGAGCAAAGGGGGTGAAAAGCCACCAGGCAACCTCTCAATCCCTTTACCTGCCGAGAGAGCGACTAAGTCTGTCGAGATTGACTTGACAAGAGTCCAGAAGACACCTTCCACCCCAGAGGCAAAGCAATGCAGGTCGCCATTGCTGGCCAAAACACCCCTAACGGAGGTGATCGAGCCCAACCGCACCCCAACCAGGACCAGCCTCCCGATCCGCCCGGTGGGACAGCGTCCAGTCAGTCTGCTGAAGTCTCACAGCAGTGTGGCCACACGAGGCCGAGAGTCCAGAGAAGGTAGAGAGCGCAGCCCGACCTCAGCACAGAGTCTGGACCGCAAGGACTGCCGCATGCCAACGCGCTCACCTGGACCCTGCAGGGCCTCATGGGCAGAGGCAAGCAGGCCCGATGGATGGAGGGACATGCGGGATGAAGCTCCAGCTGGAATACCTCTTGATATCGGAGGTGGCATAGCTGCCGTGATGAGAGACCTCCCCAGGAAGGAGAGACTAAAGACTGGTTCGGCTTCCTTACCTGCGCCTGCTAACTCGGCCTCAAAACCGGCACGTAAAGGTAAAAGCCGCACGCTGGATAACAGCGACCTGAACAGTCTCTCTGAGGACCTGGGGCTGGCCAGGGAGGCCCAGCAGGCGCAGCAGGGCCAACGAGGCTCCGCTAAAGACAGGAAGATGCTCAAGTTCATCAGTGGCATTTTCACAAAGAGCAGTTCAGGGGCAGCGGGGTCGTCATCCACAGCGCCTCCTGTCTATATACAGAGAGACTCCAGCGAGGAGGAAGGTAGGAGGTCTCAGCGCACACACAACATCTAAAGATCTTCTGATCACGACACAGGTTGCAGAAAATGTGGATTCTGGTATTGAGTGCGCCGATCTGTTACCCCGAATAAAATCAACGTGTTTCACCGGAAATCATTTGTCTTTTCTGCTCCAAAACAGTAGCCCAAGCGCTGTACTGCCACCATTGATTTAATATGGCTGCCACCAGTAACTACTGTTTAAGAGCAGCAAAGACAAAGTGATTTCCGGTCTTGTGATGATAGAAAACAACAACAGTGTAGTGCGAGCGGAGAACGTATAATTTCAAATTCGAAAATCAGTGTTTCTCCAAACGCTTAGGCAGACACAGCAGGGACAAGAGGCTGCTAGCTGGGCTGATGCTAACAATAGCTTAGCTTTGTAGGCGCTCTGCTTGTTTTTAGGTTAGGACTCGTTTACAGATTATCATTCCTGGTTTATCCGCAGATATCTCCTCCTTTCCATAACAAACTCAGTGATTTAAACGTAAAAACAGCTTAATGTAAAATAAAAAAACTGTGTCTCTCCAATGCTCTTAATCAGAACAAACAAATCTTTTACATAGGTAATTGTTTCTTTATCCCTTGACATATTTATTTATATGTTTTTTCCAGTAACTACATGATAAAACAAAGTTCCCTGTCATTCTTTCTTTGATCCAGGCAACACAAACAATAACAGCAAACATATCACATCCATGCAGGGTTAAAAGTGTGGTATCTGGTATGTGATCGGTGTTGGCCATTGATCAAATTCAGGTATCAGAAAGGAACAAATGGTATTGGAACATCTCTAACAACATCCCTGTCATCTCCTCAGCTCCTCCATGTTAACTACATGCATGACAGCAACCCATTATCAGAGACACTCCTGCCTTCAGCTCCTGCCAAACAATCATCAGAGTGTCGCCTCTTCATCTGTGCAGAGGCATCCATTTAAAATGTGTCGGGGTGGGGTTTGGGTGGGGTTGATCTTTTCAGAGAACCCCACACAGAACACATTTACAGGCTTTAATTCTGTCATGAGACATTTCCTGAAGCCATGTGCGACTACAAATTTATGACAGATGAAGTTCTTTGATGTGAGAACTGACAATAGAAGCATCTTGGACAGTCTTAATCTAATTCCCCTCAGAGCGCGGGCAGATTTCACACCGCTGGAGGGGTAATCTCTCCTCACTCACACACACACCGCACACACACACTTAAGCAGCGTTCCCAGCATGGGTTTAAATCTCATAATGAAGCCAAAGGGGAGAGGAGCCATTGGCGCGATCACAGCTGGGTTGCACCTCTCCCGTTCATTTTGCGCCTCGGCTTCAGCTCCGTGAAGCTGGGAAGAGGGGAAGACGTGAGGCGATATTTGTCACCCACGTTAAAAAGGGAAGAACATTTCTAATCCTGGCTTTGATAGTCCACCCACTACATGATCTGCCACCACATGGGGCTGTTTTTTCCTCCCATCCCTGCTCACTTTTGTCTTTATCTCCACCAGGCATTAAATTCAAATTCAAACATGTCAAAAGCATTCATGTTGCCTTTTCAGATTTCATTGCTTGTGTGCGAGCTGCTAATTTCTTCCCTCTCGGCTGTGTGTCGACGGCTGCAGCGCACAACAGAGCGTCTCTTTCAGACAAACATGTTTGCTCAAAGAAAGAGCGAGTGTCAGCCTGTGGGAGTGAGCGAGCGAGCGTGTGTGTAAGTGTGTGTGTGTGTTTAATACATTCATTCACTCATTGTGTATTCACTCTGTTACACATGCACACTGTGGATTCGCTCAAGTAGTGAGACTAGCCCTGCCAACTACACACACACACACACACTCATACACACTCGCGCGCATACATACACTTACTCAGGGCAGGAGGAAGTGTTGCCATGGCAACCGGCAGGACTGCTGCTGCTGCTACAGAGGCTGATGAAACAGAGGGGGTGGAGGCGTATGATGGGGAGACGTGGTATGTGTGTTTTTTGCGTGTGTGTGTGTGTGTGTGTGTGTGTGTGTGTGTGTGTGACCGGGCGTTGACACAGGCTGAGAGGATTCTGACAAAAACAGAATTAAGTTGGAAAATTGGCAGTTTTTGCTTGCGAGCTACAGGCGACACATATGGGGGGGTTTCAGCGGATCACACATGGTTGGTTTGGAGCAGAGAGTGGGGATAATTGGCTTTCTGTGGAAATCTGTGTGTCGAAGCAGCAGAAGGATCACACTCGTCTGATCACTTCTGGCAACAGCAGCCGGCCATAAAGAGAGCTTTGAGTCAGAAAGACAAGACAAAGATAGACTCAGTGTGTGTGTGTGTGTGTGTGTTTGTGTGTGTGTGGTAGGAGCTGCCCACAGCAGCAGCTCATGTGTAAGCCCCCTTTTTTCCTCATCTGAAGCACATCATGACCGGCTGCATGTGTGCGGTGCTGGCCTGGACGCTCCATAGATTTAGAGCCAGGCTCCAGTTTAATCATCATCCGTCTTTGAAGGACACACGGCACATTCGATAGTGAGCACTATATCTGTCAAATCTTCCTGCTCTCCTCTGGCATTTTTCTCTACTTTATTCCTCACGTCCTTCTATATCGTCTGATATATGTTAAGTCTGCCTCTGAATCAGATTTCAGCCCTGACAGCAGTGTGATCCCCAGAGGATGAATCCTTCTGGGTGATCCACCGACTTTCCCCGTGGTGCCAGATGCAGGTCACATTTCCACTTATCCAGGGAAACACCTCCACAGCTACTCGATGGATTGGCGTAAAATTTTGCACAGACATTTATTGTGTCCAGATGATCAATCTTAAATTTGAGATGACATAAGAGATGTTCTTCTAACCCATTTAGGTGACAGTGACATTTATTTTGTGCTTGCATTTATCAATATATCCCCAAAAAATCTGAGTCCAGTAATGGTTTCTACATGGACTAGAATGACATCCACTCATCAAACAATCTTCAACTTTTAGCAGCACACAGCAAAGATTTACAGGCCCGTATGGTCTGTTAGCATGTTCACCTTCAACCTTGTTCCCTTTCCCTAATATACCGTGTTCAGGTGCCTTCTTGTTGGAAGGACTTTGAGGAAAGTGGTATCTGTGACAGCTCCAGATTTTGTGAAATGAATCTTACAGTGCAGGAGCTGAATGGAGTGTTGAAAGGTTTCTGTTCATGGCGGATGCTGCCTGCCCAAAGGTAGCCTCACCTTCTTTGTTTGTTAAGACACGCCTACTTTTCACCTTTTAAATCCAAGTCCTCCCAACGTCAGAATACGAAGGCTAGATACTCAGAAAAATGCTGTTTCACCACAACGTTAATGATCATCTATTGCTCTGTATTTGATGAATTCCCTGCAAAGCTGGCAACCGTGGGCAGCTTTTTCGTGCTAATTTGCAAATATTAGCAAGCAAGCAAGAAACTGTCTCTACATATCTTGAGGTAACAATGCTGCACCACCGTAACGTCAGATGATCATAACTCACATCCCCAGTTCAAAAGTTCAAAAGCACAAAACAAACATAGAAACAGGCTTAACTTACCTCATTAGCGTGGCCAATGTCAGCATGGCATGTCCTGCTCTGTAAAATCACAGTGACGGGCCTGTTGTTCTGTTTTCTAGATTGCCGGAAAATGATCCCGTTATCACGAGAAAACGAGATAAATAAGTCGGGATCTCGAGAAAACAACCGGAAATTACTTGTTATCACGGGAAAACAGGGTGAATAAAATGTATGGACTGATATCCGGACACAAAGAGCTTCACAGACTCAGAGTCAGTCACAAAGAGCTTCACCGTCAAATAAAAGGTGGAGAAAAAAAAGAAATAATAAGCATCCAAACATGCAAAACTAAGAAGGTTAAGGTAAACATAACTTGCTAATCATCAGCCTATTAGCATAGTCATTGGGAGCATGTTAGCAGGCTAATGTTAGCATTTAGCTGAGTACAGAGTAATGAAGTGTTCTCCAGCAGTCCTACAATAAACCTTTACTGAGGTTTAAATTGTAACAAAAGTGTTGATTCATCTTTATGATCGTTTTGGAGGAAGCAGGTCGTGGTGCTGTTGGACTGCGTTGCATTACGCTCACAGGTGTTTCAATCGTTTGTACACCCCATTTATATCAATAAAGTTAGACTAAATAGCAGAAACAACCCTCACAGTTCAACTGCAGCGCAAACAACACCATCATCTCCTCTCCAAAGCACAAAATAAACATTAAACCCTTAATGAGGAGAGGATTTAATGCAGGACTGTTGTATTTGCTCGCATTAGTTTTGGCTCAGTGTAACTAATAAACTGGAAGCTGTTTGTGTCTCTTTAGTTTCCCCTCAGGCTCCTTCTTTCTGTCTATTCTGGTCTGAAGCTGCAGCTGGGTGTCTGGGTGTGAGCATCACTTCACATGGAGGGCACGCCACCTCCTCTGCCCTGTAGCGACCTTGGCACAGCTGTGTGCAACCCGACTCCTCTAGACTACTGTACTGTCTGCTGTCTGTGTGTGTGTGTGTGTGTGTGTGTGTGTGTATCCATGTGGTTTGTTCAGCGCTTTAGACAACACATTTTTGCAGCCAGCACATCAAACCTGGTCTCATTTCATGGCTGAAAGGATTAGTTTGTTAGTCAGTTGGCAGGAAATGTTGTCCGGTTGGCAGAAAATCTAACATTTTGATAGTCAGTTAATCGTAATTTATTTTCCTCTTGTACTGTATTGTAATGATTAGAGCATTTTGTGCTATGTCATCGTAAACTGAATATCTTTAGTTGTTGGTCTGTTAGACGGACAACACAGGACATTTGGAGACGTCACCTTTGACTTCATTTATCAGTAAGCTCCGACTCTTTATGTTTTTCTGTTCACAGCATATTTTTAAATATGGCCAATATCAGACTCAAGAGTGAACTGGTCATGTTCCTGAACTGACCTTTGTCTTCGTTTGGAGCATAATTGAAATGGAAGAGGACTAAACGAATGAGCTATTTAAACAAAAAGGTCACGATCCGAAAGGAAAACAAAAGACTTACTTGTAACTGAGTCCAGGTAACTCCTACAAAAAGTCAAAATCCCATCAAAACACAGGTGAAGCCATGAGGAACCTAGACAGGTCAGGGTAGAAAGGTTTGACATCAGCTTTCATGAGGAGTTTGAAGAGTTTGACACAATTTCCAGAGATAGACGAAGTTGACACAGAGACTGGGGAAGACCGAATACACTGGGGAGGTGAGGGTAATCAGGCACAGGTGGAAACAAGAAGGGCAGGGCACATAATCAAACAAGTGCGAAAAAACACAAAGGCAGGAAGTAGATCAACACGTAAGAAAAAAGCTGTGTCTCAATCCAGGGGCTGCATCCTTCGAAGGACGTATTTGAAGGCCGCAGAAAGCGTCGAAGGCTGTCCCAATTCGAAGGCTCCTTCAGATGCGGCCGATAAATGCGTCCTCCGTTTCCCCGGCTGCGAAGGATCCATCGCGTGCATCCTTCGCGGCTGAATGTATCCCGAGATGCACTCGGCAATTCAAACTAAAAAATGGCAGACTTTCACCTGGCCAAGGAATACACTTTAAAATGTAAAAGTTTTTGGTTTCAACTCAGTCGAATAGCAAGTGTTACACAAGTTTAAGAAAACGAAAGGGCCCTTGAAACAAATTATCTTTAAAATAATAGGTTAACTAATCGATGTTAGTTATGCTAGCTAGTTAGCCCGCTAGCTACCTGTTGCTAGGTGACAGGAGTGCGGTTGGTGACGCAAGGGTAGACCAGACCGTCTCATTTCAGTTCGGCTTTAACGGTCTACGCAGGCTATGAATGGAGCATCCTCCGTGGACCGCCTCCTTCGATTAGATTGGGACACAGCTAAAGTGACAAAGTTAAACAGGAAATGATTTCTGAACATGAACATACAAACAAAACTAAATAACAAAAACTCATGACACCTTCGTATGGAAGTAAACATGATGACATTGAAATCAAAACAACTGAAAAAAGAACCCTTGTATCTGATATAAGAGCACATAAAAAGGCTTTGTTCAGACTGCAGACGAATCAGATTTGTCTCTCGGATTTGGCATTTAACTACAGACTGTCCAAGTGATCAGTCGGATTTTGTGTCCAGACGTTACACTCAATCTGCATGGCTTGCTGCAGTAATGATGTCAACTATGTGCACTGTTGAATTGGCTTACCAACTCTGAAGCATCAAAGATGGAGATCCATCATCTCACCTTCAAAACAATCACACAAGTTGCAAACTCAGAGAGCTGACGCAGCGGTTCTGACACTTTGAAATCTGATATCAGCAGCCAGAGCGTCGAGGACTGAGAGGCATCTGTAGGAATTAGATTAAAATCACATTTGAGGCTTGGATCCAAACGGGAAAAACTGCATTTAATGTGTTTTTCTGCTGTCAGACTTTCTGAAATCAATCTGCATACAATCTGGGTATAACAAAAGACTGACATAAAAAAACAGGTCTTAGTCGTATATGAGCAAACACAATCATGACTGGGAAACTGTTACCTGCAGTCTGAACAAGGCTGTGATGTCTATGAAGCTGTGATGGACATTTTTCACTAAGTTTTGACATTTCAACGCCTCGGGGTAAATCAGTCAGTCAGTCAGAAGAAAATCCTGTGATTAGTCGCTAAGGAAACTAATCGTTAGCTTCAGCTCTGGTTGGTTTTATTCCAAATGCACAGAGACTTTTTATACGTCTGAATGACAGCTGAACTGAACGTTCCAGTAAAAGCTGCAGTAACTCACCACACAGCTGCCCGTCATTTACAGAACATGGGAGGCAAAGTGGGTAATGACTGGTGTGGCTGCACCTTGCTGGATCCCCGCTGTGCCTTAAAGGTTATATTCATTAAAATGACCTGTTAGGCCATACGTGTGCTTATGGCGAGCAGTCACGCAGCACCTGTGTGATTTATGGCTCTCCCACAGGCCGTTATGATGGCTGCCCTTTTTACTGTGCATGAACAAAATGATGAATCTCTCTGTGCGTCTCTGCATCGCTGACTGTTTGTCTCTGTCTCCCTCCAGTAAATATTGCCAACAGCCAGGAGTGGACGCTGAGCAGAGCCATCCCCGAGCTCAGACTGGTGAGTCCAAAGTGCTCCACTCACCTGCACACACCTGTAACAGAAACACAAGAAGTTACTCCATTTAGTCATAATTGTGTCATTTTGTTAGAGAATTAGAAAAATATTAGAATTATTTTTAGAAAATTGACGGTTTGACGAAGTAATGATTTATTGTGCATTCGTTTTTTAGTGCAGTACGTTTATTTGACAGCTGGTTACTCTGCAGGTGATGTAGTATATCCCTCCAAAAGATGGTCAGACACTTCAACTTGTGATTTTAAGATTTATTTTAAGATTTAAATCCCAAAACAAATGAAAGAGCTGGTTTAAAACACACCGACATACAAAAGTATAACAATCGGAGCAGAACTAGCTTACTCTAAACTTTGTTAGCATGAGTTATTTAGCTTATTTTCACTTAAAAACTAACTTAAATGCAAAACATAGTTTTCAAAAAAGCCACATTTCTGTTCAAACTAACCTTATGCCTCTTCGGGGGGTGCTAAAACACCATACATCCAACTCTTTGACCGTTTCTCTACCGTTTTATCTCACGAGCGTTACCTTGACGGTCAGCAGGAAGCTTCTTTGCGTCCTTTAAAAATAAAAGCTCCCGTTATCAAAACAGGAAATAAAATAATTTCGGCTTAAGTTAGCGATAGGGCAAAATAAATAGCATAATAAATAACATTTCTAACAGAGCAATCACATTTTAAAAGCTAAAAGATAACTGGGTTACTTGCAGATGTTGTCAAAGCCAAGCACATAGTCAACTTGTTAAATATGAATCATTCCTACTGATTCAACTAAAAGTAAGTAGATTTAATTGACTCTACATTGGACAAATACACCATTAAAATGTACTTAAAAAGGCAGCAAGGCAGCTTTTTATGTAGTGCAATCTGTGCTTTACAAAGGCAAAGAAAAATATTAGAATATCCATTAGAAATAATACATGTCAGGGGACACTATATTAGGTACACCTGTACAGTTTCAATGCAACCCAATACAGCTGTTGTGACATAAAGTTTACTTCTATGATGCCTATAATTTTTTTTGCTGACGCCGTCATAAAGATGTTAAATGGGAAGGACAAAGATTGGAAACACTTCTCAAAACCTCTTCTTATACAACAGTACAGTTTACTATGACCTCAGTAATAAACAGACAAATCATCTTTTATATCTCAGAAATTCACGACCAACACTTAAAATTGTAACTGTCATAAAAATATTGCACAGGAAACCTAATAAAGTCGCCATTGGATGAATAATGACATGATTTTTTTCTCCGTTATAGGTACCTAAACGTGTATTGAAGTACATTCTGCTGAAAATAGTTTTATATTTGTAATATCTGTGAAAAATAAATGTATGACTTTACTTCAAACACATGTTGATGTTATATAAAATATAGGCTCTTATACATCCTCCACAGCTGAGAACACTATATGTCGATACATAGATAAAAAGAGAACAAGGCTTCTAAAGGCATGAGTTCAGATCTGCCGACAGACTAAACTGAAGAACAAAAAACATACTCGATGGAGGAACTAAATGTTTGTGTTTTAATTCAGCCTGAGGTTTATATTTGAAACGTTACCCTGTGACGCAGCGTGCACGCTCACCCAGAGTGAACTTCATGGTGTTGTATTTCCTTCCCTCTTCTCTCAGGGCATTCTGGGAAGTCTGAAAAGTGGCAAGTCAGCGCTGGTGAACAAATACATCACAGGCAGTTATGTTGCACTTGAGAAGCCGGATGGTAAGACACATGAGTACATCTTCAGTACAGCGTGTCCTTTAACAGCTTCAATGCTGGACAAAATTAGCTTTATTAAAAAAACCTCAGAGTCAATTTAAGATTGTTTGTTGTGCTTCCTAAACGTAATATTTAATCATTTTAATGAGAGAGTTTATTTTGTGCAGCCTGCTGTGTGATTTGGCTTCATCCTGTGTCTGTCATGCTGCCGCCAGCTGCTGAATAACTTGTCTGTCATTGTCTCTGCCCTTGTCAGGCGGCCGGTATAAAAAGGAAGTGCTGGTGGACGGACAGAGTCATCTATTACTGATCCGGGAGGAAGCCGGTCCTCCTGATGCACAGGTGCTGCTTTGTGTGTGAGAATAGAGAAAGTAATT
The DNA here is from genome assembly GCF_022749685.1 of Semicossyphus pulcher. Taxonomy (NCBI): domain Eukaryota; kingdom Metazoa; phylum Chordata; class Actinopteri; order Labriformes; family Labridae; genus Semicossyphus; species Semicossyphus pulcher. The sequence continues at coordinate 28,952,026 of NW_027211637.1, forward strand.
AGTATGCAAAACTGAAATACCTGCAGACTTCCCCATCAATCATCCATCCTCCTCCTCCTCCTCCCCTTCAGTTCAGCAGCTGGGTTGACGCAGTGATCCTCGTCTTCAGTCTGGAGAACGAGGTCAGTTTCCAGGAGCTCTATCAGTTCTACGGCCAGCTGAACGCACACCGACCAGACATCCCTGTCATAGTGGTCGGCACCCAAGGTCAGTGCATTAAACACAGCCATGTAGATAAGAATAAACCATTCTGCAGGGGTGTAGACTTCGACACAACCTTTTGTTGAGTGTCTTACAGTTGCTCTGTGAAGCAGACAATCCAGACAGCAAGAGGCAGACAGGGTCATCAAGGCTGAGGTTAAATGCTTCACTTTAAATACATTTTTAAGGGAAAGAAAAAAGGGTTCCTGGTTCGAATCCCAGTACTGACGTAGTGGGCCTTTCTGTGTGGAGTTTGCATGTTCTCCCCTTGCATGCGTGGGTTCTCTTCAGGTACTCTGGCTTCCTCCCACGGTCCAAAGACATCAGCTCGTTAGGTTCATTGCTGACTCTAAAATAACATGTAGGTGTGAGGATGAAAGGTTGTCTGTCTCTGGTTGTCAGCTCTGTGATTGACTGGCGATCAGTTCAGGTGTAACCCCTCCTCTCACCCACTGACAGCTGGGATAGGCTCCAGCTCCCCAGTGACCCTGAACAGGATAAGCGTTATAGATGATGGATGGATGTTGAATATTTAACCCATTATGGTATCCTCCAATTGATTTAAAATGATTGTATTGTATTGACTATTGCCTCCTTGTTTGGTCATAATTTACAGTTTTCTTCTCACTGACTTTGTTTCTTTCTTCAGATAAAATCAGCAGCACCAACCCGCGTGTGATTGAGGATCAGAGAGCCCGACAGCTGTGCATCGATGTGCGTCACTCGCTGTTTTACGAGACCTGTGCCACCTACGGGTTCAACGTGGATCGAGTGTTTTCAGAGGGTGAGTTCGCAGCGATCGTATCTGTTTTATCAGGATGAGTGGCCTGATTCACCACCGGGGAAAACCTGCTGTTCAGTCACTGATGTTGTAAAGTGTGACACATATTACTGAATGTCAAACGAGTGAAACTGTTTGTTTGTTTTCCAGCCGCTCAGAAGATTGTGGCTCAGAAGAAGCAGGCGGCGCTGCAGGCCTGCAAGTCTCTTCCAAACTCTCCCAGTCACTCCGGAGGCTCCACGCCGGGATCGGCATCGTTCCCTGGACAGGTACCTCATCCCAACCCTCGCTTTTCCAGACACGTGGTCCATATCACACAGACACTTTTATATGACAGACGTTTGTATAGCCGAAACAAATCTAAAAGCAGTGCTTTGCAGTGATTCACACCCAGGCGTAATTCTCTCTGGCTCTGACGACCTTCATTTTAAGATATGCATTAAAATCACAGAGCTGAGCACGAATATATTCAGGTGTGAAACTTGTTATTGTTCCTCTGTTTGGGTAAACACAATCTCTTCCAGTCTAGACAGATATTACATAAGATCTGGTGAAAAAATAGGGCACAGATGAAAGTGTTGCAACGCTGCAAAGTTTAGGTAGTTTTTCACTTCTGCTGAGCGTTTTTATTTTCTGCTCACATCCAGGAGAATCTTTAATGCTTCTCGACACACTTTTTTTCTGCATATTTTACACAATGAATAAAAAAGACAAAATGATCTAGTTAAAAATTTACTCCACGCAGAAGAAAACGTGAATCTTTTTGAAAATATGACTGAGGTAGGATTGTCAGATTCAGTGTAAGCGCTCTGTGGGCACTTCTCTGTGTTCAGGGAGTTACATGCATTATAAAGTGAAACTCATCCATCACACAGGAATCTAATTTTCAACACCATCACAAAGACCGTGCATCACTTCCTCTGCATCCATCTCGGCTCCATGAGTATCACATTCTCGATGTTCATCGACGGCAGAAAAAATCATTAACTTTTTGTTGACCTACGTCACCAGTTTCTCATGGTCCTGTGTTTATGTCAGCCCTGGATTGTAAAACTCTCATACCTAATCTTTCTCTTTCAACCATGAACATGTTATTCCTGCCCAGGTGAAACCAAGAGTCGACTATGACTTGTTATATTTTCACTTCACTAAACCTAACCCGACACCACCCTTACAGTCTGGTTTCGTTCAGCTCCTGTCTAGGTTCGGAAAATATCTTTATCAGGGCTACAATAAGACATGGATGTGTTCTATCAACTTCTCGCTCTTTACAAAACGGTACACAATGACAAACAACCGGCTTCCATCAACAAGCACACAGAGGCAACCATTGCTTAAGTTAAGCAATAACAATAGCATTACTGGCTCCAGCAATCTTGTTTTATGGAGCCAGAAGTGATCATGTATAGACGAGAGGGTGATTAATCAACAAACGTATAAGCTCCTGTTTCTATGAAGCAGTTTCGTTTTTGTGCCAGTTGTGTGGGAACAAGTTGAGCTGTAAAGATATAAAAAATTAACCCCCTGTGCTGTTGTCATGAGGAGAGTAATGATCGATAGAGACCAAAACTGTCTCAAACATGTTTATCCTTCCAGTAAAGTCACATAACATAAGGGTCTATGGGGATTTACCAATGACTGTACAAAACGATGGACGACGCGTCCCTTCTGCTGTCATTGTACAAAAAGGAAGCCAAAATAGCCCCCATGACGGACGCTGCCATCTTGCAATGGGGATGTCATTTGGAGCCAGAGCTGCGCAGTAGAGATATTACCAAAAACCAACAGCAAAGATCCGGCACGTCGTCGTATTTAACAGCAGGACAGCTTCTTGTGTCGGTCTGAAGCAGATATTCACGTTTATGGAAAGTTCAATGACTGTAGTGTTAGTGTTAGTTACGTCTCCTCTCGCCGTTCCTCCTCTACTCTGCTACTCGGGAACAGAATGCTGCAGGAGCCCCATTTGTCAACAGAGCTGTCAATCATGAGGCCACACGCCCTTTTTACAGCATCAAATAACTAATTAAAAGTAAACTTGTGAGAAAAATTAACACTTGGACATAAATCAGCATGATAAGAACTAACTATAATGACAGAAGCCATGTTTGAGAAAAATGTATTTGACGTGTATTTTATAGTTTGTCTCATGTCCCATCTGTTAACATGGAGGAGGCGGGCTTTATGACCTATACTGCACTCAGTCAGCAGGGGGCGATAGAGAGGGTTTGGCTTCACTTTTAGGGAGCTGTCATGTCGGCCATCTTTTTATACAGTCTGTGGGATTGACTCGCTTTTGGAGCAAGCCTCAAGTGGCCTTTGAGGAACTGCAGTTTTTGGCGCTTCCTCATCCCCAGAGGTTGCAGCTTATAATCATTATCATTATATCATTAAGCAAAATAAAGAAACAATGTGTACAAATCTCATGAGAGTTTCTCTAATCCAGGGTTACCATCGAGCATTTTTATCCACCCATTCTCACTCTCTCCATCTCTTCCCTCACGCCTCCATTCCCATCTCCCCCTGCCTCCTGACCTCCTGACCCCGCTGTCCATCCACTTCACTCCACCTCCTCTCAGGCCAGTAATGGCCCGAATAGTGGCTACGCCTACTCCCTCCCCTCCACCCCTGTGGTCGGCCACAGAGAGCTGCGGGTCTCACAGGGAGAGGGGGTAGCCAGCGGCAGCTCACGCTCGCTGAAAAGCATCCCCCGACGGCCCTCCCTCTTCAAGGTCAGTTGTTGGCGGCTGCCAGTGTCTGACACCTTTTAGTTTCCCGTCATCTCTCACTATCATTTCACTCCATCCATGTCTGACTCCCTCTGCTGAAATACGCTGCCTTTTTCGAACACATTTGTCTGATTTGTTTCAGAACCGGGACTCCGATAAGAAGGCTGCTGATGCCAAAGGAGACCAGAGCAGCGCGCGGGGCGTTCCCATCAAACAGGTTTGGTTAAAACACAAACAGCACAAACAAAATAAATAAATGAAGTGGGTGTTTATGCTTCCGCAGCACAATAATATGTACCAACTCCCTCCTCAGCAACAATGTGGGAGCAAAACGTCTATTTATTTCATCTTACATAAGCAGCACGAAAAAAAATCATTTGTTTCATCCTTTCCAACCTTTCTCAAGGGTGTTCTATTAATACTGTGCCAGTGCTTTCAGCTATTGTTGTCGACCCACTCTTTACTCTTTGAAGAGCTCGTCTCTGTTGTGTCGACGCTAAATTTAGCCAGATTTGTGTTTGACCTTGGTTGTTTTTGACAGAGCATCCTGTGGAAGAGAAGTGGGAGCTCTCTGAATAAGGAGTGGAAGAAGAAATACGTCACCCTGTCCAACAATGGCACGCTGTCCTACCACTCCAGCTCCAGTGTAAGAGAACACCCCGAGCCGATCAATACGGCCGTAAAACACAGAGGAGATTTAGCACACGGAGATGATATCTGCAGCTTTTTATATTTAACTGCAGCTTCAATGGTTTTCAGACCACATCTTTCTTAAGCGGCACTATTATTGCTTTGAAAATTTTGCTTACTATTGATTTGTTCTGTGATTTAGCTTCTGAGTTTCCTGCATCTCGAAAGGGAACTTGTTCATCCAGCAAAAAAACTTAGCTTAAAAGACATTAAAAGGAGTCTTTGTGACATTTGATCGTTACCTGTACCCCTCTATTTATAATTTGTAAGAGGAAGAATTACTTCTTCTTTCCAAAGTTACAAGGTCTTGATTGTCTACATTCTTTTTGAGTTATATTTTCTATTTCAGGACTACACACAGAATATCCACGGGAAGGACATCGACCTGCTGCGTGTGACAGTTAAAGTTCCTGGGAAGCGTCCTCCGAGAGCCGTCGCTCCCGCCGTTCCTTCACCCGTCCCCACGGGTTCTGCACCCGGAGTCAACGGGCTGAGCAAGGAGCCGACAGCTGCTGATAGCACCAGTACAGGTACGCTATGTAAACAAAGCATTGTAAACGACAGGGAGTTTTATTTAAAGGATAATTCCCCAGTAGTCTGTACTTTTCTTTACATCAAAAAGTCCCATGGAAAGACGAGAGCAGACATCATGTTTGTCCGTCTCTTAATACTTTCTCACTTCCCTTATGTTAGCCCACAGCTAATCGGTTCCTACTGAAGACATAAGTCTTTGAAAGCACAAACAATTCAGTGGTACTTGAACACGGCTACTTCCTTCATTGCACTTTTTTCCCACTACATATTGGTTCATTGGTGATTCTAAAATTGCCCGTAGGTGTGAGTGTGAGCGTGAAAGGTCGTGTGTGTCAGCCCTGTGATTGACTGGCGATCGGTCCAGGTGTAACCCCGCCTCTCGCCCAACGATAGCTGGGACAGACTCCAGCCTCCAGCGACCATGAACAGGATAAGCGGTATAGATAATGGATGGATGGGGACAAATACAATGTAGCATGCAAACCCATGCTACACGCCACAGCATTTCTAGCCTAAGCTGATTTCCCGTCCCTGGATGTGCCCGACAAATACAATCAAACTCAACAACAAACACACAAGAGACACAAAACACAGAACAACTATAAAAACATTGGTTTTGAAGTTAAAAGTCTGGACACAGTTTGACTTCTGCTGGTGAAGTTGACCCTGATCAGAAACTGCTGTTTGTCCAGATTATCATAGTCAAATGTTCCTCTTCGTTAATGCTCTCTTTACTTCAGTTTGTTTGTCCAACCGCTGAGTCTGACGTTTTAATGTTGCAGGGGAAGTTAACAAACAACAGATGAATTCATATCTGCCCATCACATAAATATGACATACCGTGTTCAAAATTGTCACTTCCTCTCTCGCTGTCAGTTCCTCAGTTGTGTCCAGCGACCCTCTCTGTGGTGGACGACCGGTCTGGCGGTTTGTCACCTCAAGGAGGAGACAGAGGACTCCAACGCTGCCCCTCGTCACTGTCCACCAAAGCACAAAGTGTTGGTACGTACAGCATGAAATAAAAACATCCACTCTCAGACGCTATAGTTCTGAAACACTTTGTCTAAGACACCACACAACTCCGTCATACGTGTCTGATTCATTATTTTTGCCCCACATACCAGATGCCCTCGAAGGGGCAGCCAGTCCTTTTGCTGGAAAAGACCCGGGCCAGTCATCTCCCATGAGCGACAGGAAGAAGAACAGGAGGAAGAAGAGCATGAATCAGAAAGGAGACGCAGCCGTCGGGCAGGCCGAAGGTAACGCAGAGATTTGACTTCCAGTTTTGATGCATTCTTTGCATGAAAATACAACTGTGTCTGCTAGTGATGTCATAAAAATAGTCTCTTTATGTTGACTTTATATACATGACTTGAGTGACAAAAAGTGAGTTTTTATAACAAATAAATAGTAGATGATAAGTAGATGTTTTCATACTGTTTTTATCTTCCCTGTACTGATTTTATAACAAGAATCTCTCCAATACCCCTGTAATTTAAATATTACAGGTGTTTAGAACTAAACCTTTATGGCCTTCGAAAAAAACTGAGCACCTAAAAACAAGCTAAGCTAACGTTAGCTGCAGTTCAGCTCACGGCTCCTCCTGGCGTCCTCAAAGTGTCTCAAAATTATACATACATTAAACATGTATCAGAACTATTTCAGATCCTAGTATGGTGATTGGAACAGCTGTCTCAATTCAGGGGCTGTATCCTTCGAAGGACGCGCTCTACGTGACTCATTCGTAGCCTGCATAGAGCGCTAACGATGCCGACCAACTGCACGCGACCAATTCACCTCACTGTCCCATCCTCGCTGTTCTCTTACTGGTGGGAATTGAGAAGTCTTTTCAATGAAACCAACACCCCCAACACTACATAGTATTTCACCGTTTTCTTTAAATGCATGATTATGAAATAATGAAGTGGTGCTTCGCTAGGAATCCCAGCATGCATTGAGCAGCGAATTAGCCGCTTGCAATACAAAATGAGAGGAGCCAAATTTTCAGCTGCCTCTGTTCGCTTTCAGTGGGCACGCACCGTAAGGCTGAACTGAAATGAGACTGTTTGTGTCTTGCTTCACAAAGCGCCACTCCTGTCGCCTAGCAACAGGTAGCTAGCTGGCTAACTAGCTATCATAACTAAGTTCACGTAACTTATTATTGTTATTATATATTGTATATATTGTTATTTTAAAGGCCCCTTCTCTTTTTGTATTATCATCGCTATTTATTCGACTGAATTGAAACAAAAAACTTTGACATTTAAAGTGTTTTCCTCTGCCGCTTGTGAGTCCGCCATCTTTTGAATTGGCGTGCCATGAATCTCAGGATACCTTGGGCTGCGAAGGATGCACCCGATAGATCCTTCGCGGCACGAGAAAAGGAGGACGCATTTGTGGGACGCATCTGAAGGAGCCTTCCAAATGAAACAGCCTTCGACGCGCCGCTGTGCCTCAATCGGCCTTCAAATACGTCCTTCGAAGGATACAGCCCCTGAATTGGGACACAGCTTGTATTATAATATGTCTTTAAGCTTTTTTGAAGAACTGCAGCTCTTGATTGTTTGTTATAATAAACAACTAGAAGCTGTATTCACAGAGTTTACACCCTCCTACTCAGTGGTTTTCTGCTTCTGTCTCCTCTGTTAGAATATGGATTAGTGAGCATCTTTCTCTGAATATTTCTTAACAGCTTTTTTCTTGTATTTCCTCTTTCTCCTTTTCCTGTGCTTATCTCTCGCTCTGCAGCCAAACGCAAAATGTGGAAATTAAAGAGCTTTGGTAGCTTGAGAAACATTAATAAGACAGGTAACAAGTGGAGGTGACGAAGCTGAATCTGCTCGTGCTCTGATTTATAACATCTGTCCTCTGTCTGTTCTCCTGCTTCATGTCTGTGCCTGACATCCTCAACTTCACCTGTTCGTTTCACTTGTTTTAGTGTAATAACCAAGATTTTTCTGTTCTCACCTTCCATCAAACTGCTGCTTTGAGATATTTGCATTTTGTTTTAATGCATCCATCCCTGACTCTAGATTCACAACGCCCATTTTGTTAATCCGTGATGAATACATTTTCTTTCTACACATGCAAATCTCACTTTGCTGACGTTGTTGCGCTTCTCTTTGACTTGCAGAGGAGGAGAACGCAGACTTTATCATCGTGTCGTTTACCGGGCAGATGTGGCACTTTGATGCCCAGAGTCAGGAGGACAGGGACTCTTGGGTGACGGCTATCGAGAGCCAGATCCTGGCCAGCCTGCAGTCCTGTGAGAGCGGCAGAAACAAGGTACACACATTTAAAAGGCCCTGAAACAGCTAGATTCTCTGTGATGATCCCACATGTTTGTCTTATTTCTCCATCTTTGTTTGTGTCTTTGCTTTTCTCAATGTCACAAATGTCTCCGCACAAAGTTAGACCAGCCACATTTGACGCCAGCACTGTCAATAATACCTGCACGCTCACACACTCATGATGAACCAGTTACACTTTCTAGAGGTGGCCAAGCCTCCGCAGCATTTCAACCCTGCAACATTTTTTAAATCAAAGTGTGATCAGAGCGTGCCAGAGCCTTCTCTGTGCCAAGACGTGTAGGAGGTTTTACTTTAATGCCAAACACACAAGTGAGATATTGCGGACTTTGATAGATGCTACCACTTCTTAACTGTTTAAATATGCGTTTGTGTGTTTGTGTGTATTTGTGCAGGCTCGGCGGAGCAGCCAGAGCGAGGCCGTAGCGTTGCAGGCGATCCGCAACGCCAAGGGCAACGGTCTGTGTGTGGACTGCGAAGCACCAAGTGAGTCCTGAAATGTCGGCATCTTCTCCCTCCAGCTGCAGATTTACTTTAGAGGATCATTCTGCTTGATTGCACCAACCACAGCCTGAAGTGGTGTCTGGGTTTACACGCTGTTTATTTCTACTGAATAATCTGTTTGTTCATGCCCCAGCCTCTCTTCTCTGTCCCTGCAGATCCCACCTGGGCCAGTCTCAACCTGGGTGCCCTGATCTGCATCGAGTGCTCAGGGATCCATCGAAACCTGGGGACTCACCTGTCTCGTGTCCGCTCTCTGGACCTGGACGACTGGCCCGGAGAGCTCACACAGGTGCTGGCTGCAATCGGAAACCACATGGCCAACAGCATCTGGGAGAGCCGCACCCAAGGCCGAACCAAACCCACGCCTAACGCAACCCGGTGGGTAGAACCAAACAGTCCAGTGATATAAAGTCCCTTGTAGTAATGAAATCAACACACTTAATGCCCCGTGTGTATGCTTGGCTGTATCTCCTGTGTGTCTGTTTTCCAAGTGAGGAGAGGGAGTCCTGGATTCGTGCTAAGTATGAGCAGCGGGCGTTTGTGTCGGCTCTTCAGCCGGCCTCGGGGCTGCAGCCTTCAGATGCTGGGATGCCCGTGTGGCTGCTCTCCGCGGTGACCGAGCGGGATCTGCCGAGACTGCTGCTGCTTCTCGCCCACAGCACCAAGGATCAGATCAACGCTCATCCAGCCGGCTCCAATTCACCTCGCAACGCCCTGCACGCTGCATGCCAGCTGGGAGACGTGGTCATGACCCAGCTGCTCGTCTGGGTGGGTTTCTCCTCTCTGCTCACATATTTTTACTGTTCATTTTGATTCTTCGTGCTCTTTTCTCTGTATGTTGTTAGCTGCTCATGTATAACAATAAACAGCTCCCAAGATCCCAGGCTACTTTGGGGTGTCATCATAGTCATTAATCATTCTTTCTCTCTGCCTCCACAGTATGGAATCGATGTGAAAGCGAAGGATGACCAGGGCCAGACCGCCATGAGGATGGCCAGAAAAACAGGGAGCAAAGGCTGCATTGATATTTTGCTCCAGCACGGCTGTCCCAACGAGACGTCCCCCACAACTGCCACGCCCGTCCTCTCCCGCCGGTCCAGCACCGCCAGCCTGGGCCGAACCAGCTCCAGGAAACGGTAGCGTGAATTGAAGATGCTGCGAGACACGGGAAGCGAGCTGGTGACGACTGGAGGATGATCATTGTTTAAAAACCTTTTACAGCGGACTATAAGAAACATGACAGGACTTTATCATAGGATTTAACACGTGTTTCTGAAGACTGAACAACATATCAAACAACTTAAAAGCAATATTCATTGAATTTGTTGATGACAGATATATTGCTGAAATGCTGTGTTGTTGTTGACCTCATTTTAAACGACTCAAGTAGAACTTTGTAGCTGTCTTCTGTAATTTTAGAGCAGACACTCGACCTGCTGCCGTTTCACTTCCTCCAGAAGAAGTGCAATAATCCAGCTATGATGACGAAAAGCAACAAGTTTAGAGCGAGCCGTGTCGGTGTGTGTAATAAATCCATCAAGAGGGTGCTGCTTTTACTCAATTTGTTGTGACTGGACCAAAACAGCGATTCTTTTCTTTGGCTTTATGAATAAAACCTACAATATGTCATGTTGTTACTTGTGTGTGCCTGTCGCAGCTGTATAAAGGTTGACATAAATGGATTTTCAGTGACAAATCAGCCGAGATAACTCTGCTTAGACTAGAAAAATGAATGGTGGACAATGAAATATGTCAGTGTTACTCTCACAGGTCAAAGATATGGCGTTTTAATATAATGTAAATGTAACTATACTACATACTCAATGTTCAACTCTGTAACTAAGACACAACTGAAAAATCAAAGACTCAATTTTTGTAAATGATTTCTACTGGTAGTTTTGAAAATATGTCGAGTTTGTTTTTTCATTGTCTCATAATTTCTTATTCTCCTACATGTCATAAAAGCATAAACCAGTGAACAGATGCTTTTACATACGTAAACATGTGGTTTAAAGTTTTCTTTGGGACGGCCAGACGACTGCAGAAAGACTATGACATTATTCATATTACTGTTGTGTAGGTCTATCCCATGAGTTTACAGTGAAGTATGAAGAGTTACAGGTGTCGACGTTACTTTTGACACTTTGTGGGTCATGTGAATCCCTCATGAGCTAAAAGAAATGGTTACTGGAACAAAATAAACTTTTTTTAATTAGCATTAAATGATCATTTGTAGTGTTTTATTTTGTCCTTGTGTCTGGTCTCGTCTGCATCAGAGCACTGTTGTTTTACAGCATGTTTTTAGCCATACTAGCTGTGTAGCGCTAGAGATTAGACTGAAATATCTTAACAACTACAGGACAGAAGGTCATCAACTTTTGCAAAGACATTCATTGTTTCCCACATCTAGCGTCACCATCAGGTTAACGCTGTATTGTCCAATACTTAATGATTAAATCAAATAATATCATTAGCCTCAGCTGTGCTTTGCAGTTATTATTAATATTGTTAGCATGCTAACATGGTGATACCTGCTTAACAGGAGGTTGAATATGATAACCAGCATGTATGTTAGTGTACTGGTGTTAACATTTAGCTCTCAGCACATATAGCACTGCTACAAAGTGTCACGGTTTTGGTTAAACCAAAAAGGTGAGGACCCAGAAGCAGACTTAGATAACGGATTTAATTAAATAAAAGGGAAAAATGCACAAACAAAATCTAACTCCAACAAAAGACAAAAAGGAAAATCAAAAGACACAGCAAAAAACTTACAAACAAAACCAGGAACAGGTAATCCAAGGGACACGAGGAAATCAGGGGAGGCACGAAGAATATCCAAAGTAGTATGAGGAACAAAATCACAGACATAGATCAAACTCCACAAGAAGGACGACAGTGAACAGGCAACGAGACAGGGGAGCACAAAGACTAAATAAACTTAGGAGGTGAGGCTAATCAGACACAGGTGAGACAATCAAGGGGCAGGTGAAATCAATCAGGACAGGGCACACAATCAAACAAGCGGGAAACACAAAGGCAGGAAGTGGACCAACATGAGAGACAAGGTGACAAAGTAAAACAGGAAATGATCGAACCAAAGAGACACAAGTGAAATACTTAACAAGACTAAATTGTGACCCGAACATGGAATACACTAAACTAAACAATGAGAGCTCATGACAGGGAGACAAAGTGACATGGTAAAAAAAGAAATAATAACTGAACACCGAAATACAAGACAAAACCAGAACTAAACTAGAAACTCATGACACAAAGCTGTTAGCATGGTTGCAGACTTCCTGTTTTTCAGTAAAAAATTATTAAATATATACATGATAATTCTCTATGCCTATAATTCTTTTTATTGTTTTAATTTTTTCATCATGCTGGAGAAAAATGAATAAAAACGTAATTATACTTAATATAAAATTTTACATTTTTATACTAGGCCTTCTTGTAGTTGTAGAAAAGTAACAGTCATCCTTTTAAAAAGCCTTAACACTTGTTAAAACCCACTTTCTCAGTTCTTGATTTTATTTAGCAATACAGGAAGTTTGATGTCAATTCTTTCCACCATACCCAATTAGTCAAAGCCTCACTTAGAGCATGCCATATTTTTACTTGGCCTAGATTAAATTATAGATTTTTTAAGTTTTTTTCTTCTTCCCTTCCCTATTTAGCATCTCAGTATTAATTGTATAATATGTTAATATAGCATAATATACAGGGTCCATTCCCTGCCAAGCCAGTACTTGTACTTTTAATGATCTAAATACATTTTGCTGATAATACTTGATATGTAGGATTTTAAAAGCAGGACTTTTTCATATAAGAGTATTTTTTATACTGCTAAATTGTCCTACAGCGTGCCGGCTGGCTTAGCACTTCCCCTGCAATGACTCATCCAGCCTGCAGGGGGCGACCTTCAGGCCACATTTGTTGACATACGTCACCAAAATGCGACGGACAATCAAAAGGGTTGTAATTATAACATTTATAATCCGTGGACGACCACCGGAGTTCCTTTGAAAGAGTAGAACAGAAGATTATTCGTCGCCTACAAACGTCTTTCAATGGGTAAGTCGTGATAATGAAGACAAAGATGCGAGTAGATTGAGAAGAAGCACATTTTTTTAACGAACAAATCTGTAAAATGTGTCTAAATTTAGCTGTTGCTGAACAGAGTTGACATCCGTTAGCTTTTTGTTAGACTGCTGCCACTAAAATGAAAATTCAGAGTGATTAAAAGGAAACAGCAACAACTAAAAAAGTGGAGAAAAAACTGGAGTAACACAACGGTTCGCTGGAAAAATATGTATGTATTGTTTTTGTTTGTGTGGGGCGGATGGAGGTCACACTGCTAAGAGTTTCATTTACTTATACTCTACTGTGATTCAACAAATTAATTACGTTAAGTGTTTTGTAACAAATACCTTAAGCTTTCTTCTTGTAAATACGTTCAATCAACTATACCATGAACGGCATGACGTTACCTGTTGTATTACCCATATCTGACATTTGATATACCATTAAAACAGATGAATTGATAAAGATAAAATAAAAGTAAAATTATTATTTGAATCCCTGCTGACTGATCATAAATTGTTTGGCCTGTACTTTACACTTTACACAGTCTAAAGTGTATTATCCTTAAAGAAAGTACTACACATAGTCCTCTTCTGTTCTACCCTAATGCTGGTCTTGTCTGCTCTGTTTCTGCAGTTGGACTGTAGCAGACCACAAGCTGTAGCAGCAGGGATGAGGATCCGGCTGCAGGGTCCCGGCCATGCTGCCAGCCTTCTCGCCGAGCTCAACCACTGCCGACAATCACGTCAGTACTGTGATGTGCTCCTACAAGTCGGCAACCGCACGTTTGCAGCGCACCGTGCGGTGCTCGCCTGTGCAGGGACGTACTTTCGCAACCTGTTTGCCCGAGCTCCGACCTCGTCCACCGCTGCCTTCTCTCTGGAGTTCATCTCCCCGGCCAATTTTGAAAAGGTACTGACGTTCGTGTACACCGGGGAGATCCTGACAGATCTAATCGATGTTGGGGTTCTGTATGAGCTGGCTGAGAGGCTGGGTGTGAGTGAACTAGTGAAGGCCTGTTATGCAACCTTCCCCGACCTGCAGGCTTCTGTGTCTGCAAACTGCAAAGCCGGCAGTTCTGGAGATCTGACCCTGGACTCCAACATGGTTGCTGCTGCAGCGTCCACAGTGACTGCTGTTGGAGCAGCTTCTGTATCTGCATCGTCTGTGTGTTCCTCTGCCGCCTCCTGCTCATCTATGTCTTCCTCAGCTGGTCTGTCTGCCGCTCCAACCCCCGCTGACGCTGCCTCACCTCTCTTCCAAGCAAACAGGACAGCCAGGTCCTGCCGTGATGCTCACACTGGGGTTCTTTCTCGGGACCTGAAGGCAGAGGACGTCCAGTCTCACATCGGCTACGGGCAGATGGCAGCAGATCATCAACTACCAGCAGGACACAGTCTTTTAACCAGCAACCAGAGTGATGGCACGCTGCCTCTGGGGCCTGCACTCCAGCTGAAGGTTGAGCAGGGGCTGGAGGAAGAGGGGGCAGAGGGCATATGTGAGGATGGTGTCAGGAACAGGCAGATGGCTTCAGAGCGCGCAGGAGGCTCTCTCGCTCAGAGCAGCGAAGCTGCACCATCTGACTCCTGCTCCTTCCCAGACTCCTCTGCTCAGCTTGGAGCTGAGGCCTGTGACCCAACGTCTTCCTCAGGAGAGCCTTCAGGCAGCATGCAGGTGGACGGAGGCGTGATGCAGGTCCAGAGGGATGGCAGGCTAATGTTTGGAGAAGTGGAGGAGGGAGAGAATGAGGAGGAGAGGGAGGCTCTGCAAGGGAATGGATCAATGGAAGGAACAGAGGAGGAGCAGTGGAGGCATCTTGCGGGTGAGATCATCGAGCTGAGCGACGATGAGACCTTCATGGAGGAAGGTGATGAGGAGGAGGAAGTTGAAGATGACCTTGTGTGTGTGGAAAATGGGGAAGAAGGGAACTCAAGCTTCCAGGTACTTTTTTTTTATTTCATCAGGACTAAAATATTTCCGTTAATTGTTCGTCCACATAACAGAAGGTTTTGTCTTTACTCCTTCAGATGACAGGAAACATGCTGTCCTGTAAATCCTGCGCAGTGCCCCTGCCGGCAGACCCGACTGCCATCAGACGACACGCTGAGACCCACCTGACGGAGTTGGGGCTCTGCAGAGTGTGTGGGGCCTCGTTTCCAGACCACGCTGCAGGTGTCACCCATTCCCTCTCCCACATTGGAGTGCAGCTCTTCACCTGCGACATGTGTCAACTGCAGTTCTGTAGCCAGAACAAACTGCTGCGCCACCACAGGCAGACAGCCTCCAGTTACACCATCCCACAGGGGGCACTGACCAACAGCAGCCAGGGTGTGAGCTCTGAGCTGCAGTGTGCAGTGTGCAGCAAAACCCTCAGCAAGGACTTCCAGGTCAGTCAATGTTTAACTGGATAAAAAAAACACAATTACAAAACCAGCTAAACTTTATTCATTAATCATTTTTCAAGTGTCAAAGTGCTTTACAATGAAATGTGAAGATAAACCAGTTCAGCACAAAACAGACCTTTAACCTGAAGTTTCCTTTTTCCTTCACAGACGGTCAGAGACCACCTGCTGAGCCACGTGTGTCGTCAGAGCCTGAGCTGTGCTGTGTGTCACCTCCCCCAGCTCTCCCTGTGCTCCCTGCTGTGGCACGCCCTCACCCACCTCTCTCTGCCTGTCTTCACCTGCCCTCACTGCGCCCGCTGCTTCGTAGAGCGGCCCCTGCTGGACAGACATATGACTGCACACGCTGAGGAAGCTGCAGCTAAAGAGAGGGAGCGGTCAGCGCTGAGGGCTTACAGAAGAGTCGGTGTGGATGGAGTCGGGGGAGGTGGTACGGCGGGGGCGGAGGAGCTGCATTGCTTCTTGTGCCCGCAGACTTTCCGCTCCTCCTCTGCGTTTCAATACCACCTCAACTTGCACACCAGCGACTCCCTGGGGAGCGGAGGAGGAGCTGGGGGGCAGGGCTGGCTGGGCAAACGTAAAGCTGAGCAGCCTCTGGAGTGCCCTCCATCTTCCTGCTCCTCCTCCTCTCCTGGGGAGGTCGGTGGCCTCAGTAAGATGAGCAACCTGGGTTTGGGGCTTGGGATGGGCTTCAGTATACCAGATAAGTTTTTTCAAGGATCATTACACCCCCTGGGGTCCTCTGGGGTCCTAACAAACGGGAGCTCAGGGCAGGATGGGGGAGCTGGAGTAGCAGGCGTCCGGGGGAAATGGTACCGCTGTCGCTACTGTGGTAAACGTTTCGCCCACTCCGGCGAGTTCACCTACCACCTCCGCATCCACACCGGGGAGAAGCCGTACCAGTGCAAAGTGTGTCTGCGCTTCTTCCGAGGCCGCTCCACCATGATCTGCCACCTGAAGACGCACGCCGGCGCCCTCATGTACCGCTGCACCGTCTGCGGCCTTTACTTCTCCACACTGAAGCTGGTGTCGTCCCACATGGAGCTCCACAAAGACCACCTGCCCCCCGACTTCAACATCGAGCAGACCTTCATGTACAATGATCACTCGAAAGAACCGCTGCACACTGTGGACGCCTGATTGGCTGCGTGGTGTCTCTCTCACTGTAACTTTTCCCTCCTTCTGTCTGGTTGTCGTGGACCACAAGCTGTTCTGCATATAGTAGAGTAGAGCTGATGATTGTTTTCACTGGGAGCTGAAACGATTAAACAATTAGTCGATCAAAATTAATCGCCAAGTACTCTGATAATCGAATTGTTTCGGTGATTTTCAAGCAAAATTATCAAACACCTGCCAGTTCCAGCTTCTTACATGTAAGAATTTGCTGCTTTCTGTCATTTTGGAACTGGAAAGTTTGGTGTTTGAACAAAATCAGCCAATCAGACAATTTGTGGGATTTCTTTTTTTGACATTTTCTAGACCTAAGAATAAAAAAAACAGACCCTGAGTCTAAAGTGAAATCTCTTTGTATCCCTCTAACTCTCCAAAACCCGAAGATATTCAGTTACAAATGTTCTTCACATTTGAGAACCAAGAAAAGGCTTCCCTTGTTAAATCACTCAAATCGATTATCAGAAATGACTCCCCTGCTGATCAGCTAATCGATTAATCACGTCAGCTCTCTAATAAACACGTTTTAGAATGTAGCAGACATATTACCTGTCGGATGCTGTTCACCGAGTCGACCTGTTGGAGGTTCGGTCTCTTTGGACGTAGGTGAAAAGAAGCCACATGGTGGCAGTGTATCCTGTCCTGTGTCAGTGAAAGAAGGGAGGCCTGTGTGTTGTTATATCTACTCCAACAAGTCTGTATGTTTAAAGCCTAAATAATATCAGGATTGAGTTCTTTGTCAGTAACTGATGATTACACTGTCCTTAAAGTAGCTCCTCACTGTAGCATAGAAATTATTTTCATATATTTGAAGTCACTATTTTCACTTACGTCTTTTACGCTTTGATTTTACATCCACGGATAAAACAACACCAGCCGCGTGACATGAAGGCACACGCTGCGCTCGCGTTAAAGCGCGTGTAGAAACGAGATATTGAAGTGCCCATCACATTTGTCTTACCTCATATTTATGACGACAGTGCATCTATTTATTATGTGTCTATTATCGTTTTTGCCTTTATACATTTCGTCTGTTTCTATGAATGTTTTTGCCTTTTTTGAAAAGAAAGCAAAATAAAAGCCTCGATGAAGACTGTTATCACCACTCACATGAGTTTCTAATGTTTCGTGACCTTTTACACCAAGAAAAAAAAACATCCATCATCAGAATTTCAGTGATGAACTTGCAGAAATCTGTGCAGTATTGTGACGTCCTGCTTCCAGGGGCTCGTGACCTTTTGCCCTTTTTAAAGCCCCGGTCTCTTCCTGCCATTGTGCCACCCGCGGGCTGACATCCCCTTTTCCTTTTTCTCTGGCTTCTTATCATTTAAACTTTGCCAGAACAGCAGAGCGTATCACTTAAACAAACACGTTTCTCTTTTCTTTGCTCTACTCTGCGATTTAAACAGAAACCAGCAGTGTTTGATGGAGTTTTATTGCATCTTAACAGCACGTGCAACCAACAGCATCATCCAGAAGCAGATAAATAAGCTTTATGGAATCAGAGCTTTGATTCATCTGTAAGATTTGTAATGAAATTTCACATTTGTAAGATGTTCACATGCTTATGAGGATCGCTCTTATCCGGCACATACATTTGTTTACACACATTCCTGGAGTGGCATCGCTGGTTCTTTGAAACGCTGCCACGAGTTCCTGCGGGAGCCGAGCAGCTTTTAAGAACAAACATCAGATACTTCCTGCCTCCCTCTGTGCAAAACTGTGATCAGATACATCATAGAAACAACAGGAAGTGGATTATTAGAGGAAGGTGTTGTTGAGCCCATCTGTTGCGCAACAAACGGCACAACGAGGCGAGAAGCAGAGTGAGGTGAACTTTGTCTGCCTCTGGTTTCAATCAATCAATCAAACAACTTTAATAATCCCACACAAGGCAAGGGGGATTAGTTTGGAACAGCTTGTGCATAAAAAAACAGAAAACTCAGCCACGTGCAGACAGCAAATAAATTATTCATAAGAGCTAAATTATGGAATACGATCTAAAGTTACTATTGATAATCAAGTAGACTGATAAATAAAGATAACACAATAAAAGGATCAGTCTTGATAAAAGGATGAAAAGTCTGTCAAAACCAACAGAGCGTTTAGATGCAGAGAGGACGGGTGATTTTGTATAGCATAAAAACATAATGTCGTCCTGATGGCAACAGAGAAAATTCACTTGCAAGAACCAGAAGAAGCCAAAATACTTGAAGCTTTCTGGAGGATCTGCTGGTTACAAAAAGTATTAGATGTCTTTGTTTCCTCCTTAAGATCTGTAATCTGAAGCACCAAGACTGGATTCAGTTCTGTCAGATCTCTCTCGCTCCTGAAGCTCAATCTTTAGTCCATTTCTTATGACGCGACATCAGACTGACTGGTGCTGGCGTTACTCAACTTGCGCTGTTTGCCTGCGCCTCCTCCTCCGCCGTCTCCGTTCGGAGCGTTGGTCCCCGCGCCCGCTTGGTTCAAAGTTTCCTCTCTGGGTAAGCAGCTCACCACGTTGTTGATGAGGTTGTTGCGGAAGCTTTTGCTGAGGAAGTTGTAGAGGATGGGGTTGGCGACGCAGTGGAAAAGAGACAAGCTTTGCACCACGCTGAAGGAGAAGTAGAGGACTTCTACTGTGTTGCAGCTGAAACGAAAGGGGTCAAGGTCGTCTATGATCATCAGGAACATGACCAGGTGGTACGGCAGCCAGCACATGATAAACACCAGGGAGTAAACGTGCACCAGCCACACGTCCCGCCGACCCTGCACATCTGGAGCTGTCTTAACGGCTCGAGCGATCAGCACGTTGCAGGTGATGATGACAGCGGCAGGACCCAGGAACTGGAAGAGCAGGCACAGGAAAGCCACAGAGACGAACCACTCTGTGAAGCTGTAGTCGGGCATCATGTAACACCCCGGCTCGTCCCACTCCAGAAGATCCACGTGGATGTTCTCCATCAGAGCCAGGAACAAGGAGAGCACCCACAGGCCTCCGCAGAGCACCCAGCGGCGGCGGCCCACCACGGGGAAGATGGCTGGAAACGTGGGTCTGGTGAGGGACAGGTAGCGCTCCAGGGTCATGAAGGCCAGGAAGAAGGAGCTGCTGTAGAAGTTGATCACGTAGATGAGGTTGGTGACCTTGCAGAGGAAGCGGCCCCACAGCCAAACCTTGTCCATGGTCACCTCCATCATGAAGAAGGGAAGGATCACAATCACCATCAGGTCCGACAGGCTCACGTTGATGATGCAGAAGAGGACCCCATTGGCTGAGTGGCGTCTGCGCCAGTTGACCCAGACGACCAGCGCGTTCTCCAGCAGCCCCACCATGAAGACGAAGAGGTAGAGCAGGAAGAGGGCGATGCGTCGGTAGTCCGAGTCGAGCTCGATGGTGCAGTCGTAGACAAACCATGGTGTGCCATTCAGGGAGAAGAATGAGTGGTTGTGCTCGTTGGCGCTCATGGTCTGGAGTGGAAAGCAGAGAGAAACAGTTTCATATCTGGACGGGGTTCAGGTTTACTTTGGGTTTAATCTGATTAAGTTTTTCAGACGTTGCGTAACAAAAGCACAGGAGGAGGGTGGCAGGCATGCTGGGCTGAAATGTTACCCAAATGATTTGAAGAGGTGTTTACGAAAAGCACAACAGGTTATTAAGAGCCATTTTACAACCTACAACATGCAGGTCACAAAGTATAAATGTCCGACTTGGAAGACATGTGAGAGCATGATTAGCCTTTCAAAATACACTTTGTTATTCATAACATATTAATTTAGCAGCTCGCTCTATAAGACTGATGCAGTCCAAAAATACATCAAAAATCGATGCAGCTGAACCAGAAATATCCTATTTTTCAGTCCACACATTCACACACAAAATGTGGCGCCTACATTACCCACAATGCAACTCTACAACTGTTAGTTTGGTCGGAGATTTGGGTGTTAGTAGCAAGTATGCTAATGTAGCCTAAAGCAGCTAGCCTTGGCGACAGAGGTCTTGTAAGCTCACTTCTTTTACAACACCTGCATTTTTTTTATTCAAACTGTTCAGCCCTGATGGACACTGACTCAAATGACATCACTCAAGGCAATTTATCAGACATCATGCCCACGCTCAGGGCTTTATAATCTTTTTATCGAATAAGCAGTAGGACTCCCCAAAACTGTGAACAGACTTTGATGTGCAAAATCAACAGAGTTCCTAATTTAAGGTGGAAACATCTGCAAACATACTAAACTGGACTCGTTCGTACCTTCTTGTTTTGATGAGCGCGGCGTAACTGAAGAGGGCAGGTCCCTCCCGAGGCCTTGCTGTCTTCTGGAGAGTTTACTATGTGAAGCCTGCAGACACAAGATCACTCCTTCCAGCTCTGATGTTGAGCGCTGTCTGAGCAATCAAGCAGCCAGAGGTTTGTATCCTCCCATTTCTCATTAACACACATACACACACACAAACGTACTCATACAGATCTAACAGGACATCCTCAGCGAGCAGAGGGAAGTGGCGTGGATGGCAAGGGACACCCACACAGCAAAAAGAGCAAAAAGAGAAGATAGAGAAGTTGGAAAAATAAAATGTGTTTGGGAAATGATGTTTCCTCAACATTTCTATTTAATACTCAAAAGAGGAGCTCAAACAAACAGTGACTGTTTCCATCCAAAATACTCATATCTGATGAATTGAACCCACTCTCCCTATGTTTCTTTTCTTCAGAAAGGTTGCTTCCAAATGCCTTTATTTAAACTTTAATTATTTGTAATATTTTCAGTTAAACAAAGAGCTGACCTGTGGAAAAAAACACAGAGGTAGAAAAGGGTAAAATCCCCAGTAAAGTTTATTACACGGAGACTCCCCAGTCCCTCCAGATGTTGTGCTCCCGCTTATTCACGCAAATTCAACCAATCGCCACAACTTTTCCGCACTTCCCCACATGAAGTCATTAAAATCACCAAACTTACTTCTTTAATATTAAAATATTGATCTTTGTAGGTCTGTAATGTTATAAAAAACATCGGAAGGCATCCTTTACCTTCTTTAAAGGAGCAGTTTGCCCCTGGAAAAAGCTACTGTCAGTCAAAGCTGGTGTTCTCTGTAATCGATAGAAGCAATAATATTTGAAGTTGGCGTCATAGCTGTGGAGAAAGTTGTACAAACAGCTCGTGGTTTCGCCCATTCTACATTCCTACAACACCCAGCGTGCATTGCGCCCCTCCCTCTGAAAGAAACGGCCCAGCAAGAGATGCTGGAGTTAAATACGACCGTTTTCCAGTCGAGGACATTGATCGCTGCAGGCGATGGGTCAGAGCGTGACAGAACCCGAAATACGACAAGAATATACCGGTGGATCATCTGAAAAATCTTCAGGTCTGCCGTCTATATTTCGAACCTGACGATTTTGAACGAGACATGACATCGGAGGCGGCTGGCCCAGATTGAGGAAGCGTAGTTTAGCGAGCTCCCTGGCCTCCACCAGATGACGTGTTTTACCTAGTTTGGCGGAGGTTTTCCAGGGCCCATTGGAGATGCTGATAGCGTCCTCCAAAGGCACAGAGACAAATTGCATTTTTTCCTACCATAATGGCATTAGCTCCATTTAATAGCATGATAGGACTTTAATGGTTGGAGCGCTGATGCGTTCTAACAAGGCTCCGGTGTGAACAGCTCTCCTTCATGAGCTACCTGATTCAGGCTCAAACTACAGTCTTTTTATAATGATTCCATAATAATAAATCCAGCACTTGTCCATGTTTCTGTGGTAAAAAACCGTCCACGAAATAAAGAGGAGAGCAGCGTAAATGTTATACATAATGTGTAGATTCTCCTTTGTAATATGGATAGTATTGAATGTGCACGTGCAGGGTATTTTGTGGCTCTTGACTTGGCATTTTGTTTTCATTTAATTTTATTTGGTGTCTTGTTACAAAAACTGACCAGAAGTGATGTCAGAAGACAAACTGCTCGCTCAGACAATAGACGGCTTTATTGAAGAGTTTGTCTCAGTCAAACACAAGCCTCAAAAGTCGCAACAATCCCAGAAAATGCCTGCAAAATCCTGGAGGGACTGACTACTGCACTGTTGCCTTAAATTGAAAAGAAAAGGGCCTTACAGCAATCAATCTGTAGTCCCTTCAATGGCCACTCGAGGCTGGCACCAAAAGCGAGTCATTCCCCAAAGACCGCCATGATGAAGTGCTGAACTTTACATCAAAAATAAACATGTTGACAGTGTGGATCAATAAATAAAATAATTTTGATAGTTTTAGTTTTTTTTATATATATAACTCACATATACTCAAATTATGGCTACTAACACTTATAAGCAGCCATGAGCGTGGCTAGCTTGTTAGTATGTGCCCAGCTTGTTTTTAGGTTAGGATTTCCTTTGTGTTTATTATTCATGATTTTAACAGGAGCCAAACTATCCACGGAGGTGTCTTCCTCTTCAAATGAAACAGACCAGGTGAATAAATCCAGCAAACCCAGTGATTAAAGGGGACACAAGACGAGTCTCTGCTAACTCATTTGTATATATTTCGCATGTTTTTGTGTGAAGATACCTTTAGTTTTCCTTATTCACCGTTTTTACCAACAAGTAAGTATCCACAGATGTGTCTACCTCCCTAATAAGTGTCCTAATGGCGGCTTCAGGGGCTGTGAGCTGAGCTGCTGAACACTGAAGCAGAGCTTGTTAGCTGACAGCTAATGGATTAACCTTAGCATAGCATAAAGACATTCAGCCTTCTCCTCTTGGGACCACGAATGTCTTTATAGCGATGTCTTTGGAAATAAAACTTTATAACGATCCACCTGACTGTTGTTGATTTATTGAAAACTGCAACAAAGTGGGTGGACCAGCTGACATCCATGCTGCTAGCATGGCTAAAAACAACACTAACCTACTGTATGTGCATGTCCCTGGAGTAACAAACCCACTTCATCCAGTTCTTTTCACACTTTTCAGTCTGGAGATTGAAGGTTGGAATTATCTTTAACATTAAGCATGTGTAAGTGACAGAAAGGAAGGAGGCGTTTGGTTACAGATTTTTTTTTACTTTGCAGCCATGAAGATCTTACACAGACTTCCAGGACATCTCTGACACATAGAGAGAAGTGAAACCTTTATACTAGAGCCTCCTATCCTGGATATTAAACATCCAACTTTCTTGTAAAAGGCAGAAGAAATAGGACTGTAGGGATCCACATCGGTCCTGCATTAGTAGGATCCAAAATAATTTGGACTGCAGCTAAAGGATGCTAAGAAAACATACATTTTTTCTGAGATAAATCTTAAGAGGACAGATTTATCATCAGCAGAAGTTTGAGTTTTCTTTGGGATTTACCTTGAACGCAGTGGCGGCTGGCCAACAGAGGCCACTAGGGCGCCGCCCTCCCTAGTGGAGAGTGTGTTTTTATTTTTATTTATTTTATTTTAAAAAACTAATATTAACAAAATTACTTATTTAAATATGTAATATATATAAATGTATATATATACAAAAAAATAAGTACATTAATTAATGTTCATTGGAAATGTGCAAAAACAAGCGTTATGCTACTCAGCGCCCCTAAAGCAGAGACGAGTAGCCAATCAGGGACTGTTGCTGGGGCAGGATACGTGCATATCAACGTGAATTTGGCCAATCAGCGTCGTAGAAAATAATCCCAGAAAGGCGATTCTGAAATCGCCCTTTGGGTAAATTCGGTAAGTCTCTGGGGTTGAAGTCTGATCAGTCTATGAGTGATGGAAATGACAATGACGGACGCTGACACCGCAAACAACTCTGTACACTCTGTAAAAGCGTCCTCCGTGTAAATCCGTTCGAGAGGAGAAGTTTAAGTTAAAAAATTACGGATTAAAGAAACTGGACCGGATCAGCCAGATATTAAAATCAACCAACAATACTACACCAGAGGATTTTCTTGCAACTGTCACACCAGAAAGGCTTGGCTAGCTGGATGTAGCCATGTAAATGCACTATTTTGCTTCCCGTGTTTACTTTTTAAAACTGTCGTAGTGGGATGGTTGTTAAAAACTGGGATTGATTGATCCCATACTGGGACTGAGTATGGCACAGCACAGCCCCACCTAGAATATTTTTCACCAGCTGCCACTGCTTGAACGATCCTGTATGTATGTACATTGCTGGCAGAAATGGTGCAGAAACAGTAAAAACAGGCACCACATAGCAGAGAACAATGCCAGGAAGTCCCCCGCTGCAGTGGGGCACAGTGAGTGAGGGGCAGAGTATAGGGGAGGTGGGATGCCTGGGGCCCATCAGAATCACTGAGGAAGGGGGCTCTTTAACCTGGACGTACACACACACATCCTCATTAGAACATTATTTCAACACTGCAGCCTGTGCGGGTGATGACGGAGCAGATCTGGCGAGTTTAAACCGGGTTGGAGGAGAGTTCTGCTAAGATTGCACAGTTAAGATTATGCCATTGAGCTGCTCCTGATGAGTCGCCACAGTTTTGTCCTCGCTTTGGGGACTGCCGAGGTCATGACTGAGGTCAGCGCCAAACTGATAAAACGCAGGAACGTTTGTGTTGGCCGTGATTCACACTGACTAATGGGGATCTGCTCCCTGGATGTCGTGTTCCCACTGCATCTCTGGATGGTCAGCAGTTTGTAGCTTAATGACCCCTATACGGACGCCCTCCTTCTGTCTCCCTGCTCATCCTGCCTGAAGCCTATTGTCCCAGTCCGTTCAGTTTTCTGGTAAAATGAGTAGGAACCAGTCAGCACATTCCGGCTCCTCAGATGAAGCAGGAAGGAACCAGTCAGCAAAAACACATCTTCTGGAAAGAGAGAGACAAAAAGCAGTCCCTGACCCTCACCGTGTTATCTTAGACGAGATGAAAACAACGAACAAACACCTACAGTTTACCTGGTATGACTGATCTAACATTACTCAGCTAAAACACATTTATTATGGGTACAAGAAGACATTTAGATGAACTCTAAATGCTAACCGGAAATGTAAAAGCTTACATGCAGATATGAAACAGGTGGAATGATTACCAGCAGGTTAGTTAAACATGTGTTAATCCTTATTAGAAATCAGGTAGAGATAGATTAGGCTGTCTACATGTGTCTCCTCTGTTCCTGACCTGCTTGTGTTTTCCCCTCTCCTCGCAGGAAGTGGGCTCGTAGGGGTCTCATTAGGCCGTGTATAAAATCTTCATGGACAGTTTCAAGCAAGTCTTATCACGTAGCTTCCATATCATACACTTCCTGGCCAAAAAAGGTCACCACCTGGATTTCACTAAGCAAATAGATAAGAGCCTTCCATTGGAAAATTATTGCAGTGATTGATATGTTCCGGCTGGCAACAAGTTATTTAACCTTAACTGATGCAGTTAAACCGCAAGATGTGACTCGTTGCCACGATGCATCGGGCTCAAACTGTGACAGAGTGGTTCAGGGAGCACGAGACGTCATTTTCACACATGGATTGGCCACCACAGAGTCCAGATGAGATGTACTGGAGAAGACTTTACGCAGCGGCCCGACTCTCGAAAGAAATAAATGTTGCAACATTGCATACGCTTATGCCATGGCGAATGCGTGCCTTAATCAAAGCTAAAGGTGGTCCAACATATTAGTGTGAGACTTTTTTTCTGGCCAGGCGGTGTATGTGCCCGTAAGAATATAACAACATTGTTTGTGCAGAGCAGCTCCAGTTCAGTTCAGACGATCAGGTCCTGGTAGTTGTGTGATTCGTTTAAAGTTGCATGTCTTGATCCTTTAACAGGACTATACATTCTCCGTGCAGGAGCATAACTCCAAATTCAACCACATTACTCTGCAATCATGCTACATCTTCTTGCACTGTTTTTCCCTCATACATTACTGGTGCTGATGTCAGGGATAAATCCTACCGTGTTCTTTTACTTTGTCACGAGCAGGTTCATACTAGTCTAGTTCGGAAGATTTTTGCTTTGAAGTAATTATTAAAATTAGGACTTGATTATGGTACTACATGAGGAATGTGAATGTCTGAACCAAATACTCTGCCAAACCATCCGGTAGACGTTGAGATATTTCACGAGATGAAAGTGAAAACTTTGATCTGCTGTAGGCGCTGAAGGAAAAGACTTGAAATCATCGAAGACCGTAACATCAATTCTCCGGGGACCACAAATGTTTTTTAGACAATTTAGAAAATTCAAGACAGTTTGTCGAATAGTTTGAGATATTTCTACCTGAATAAGGTGGACAACAATCCATTTCCAGGTCTGCTATGTCTATCTCAGTGATTCTGATTCTTATACACCTGATTTGGTTAATTACGGCATATCGAGGTCTGTTATTTCTCGATAGCGGACCGTTGCTATGAAGAACAGTCCGTTGCTAGGGACCATTACTAATCACACAATCCCGAGGACTAGCTGTAATCCTATAAATCTGCCGAAAGAAGTCCATGGTGTGAAACAAAGATCACACAAAAGCAACATCAAGTTAAACACGTTTTAATTTAATAAAATTAAAAGAGCTCAATAGAAAATGTTATGCTGCGTTCCAGCCAACTGGGAACTCGAGAACTTCCCAGTAGAAATTTCCGATTTCCGAACTGTTAAGTCTGAAATGCAGCATTTTTCCGACATTTCCCGAAATTGCTATGGAATGCCATTCAAAGTCGGAGTTCCTACTCGTGAGCGTGGAGCAGATTCATCTACCCCGACTTCACCATCGGAAGTTGGAAATTTCTCGAGTTCCCAGTTGTCTGGAACGCCTACGTTGGCGACAAAGTTCAGCCTGTTCCAATTTGCCATTAAAAAGAAGAAGCAGTCACAGAAGGCCAAATGTTGCAATCTTGATTTCCGCTAAAAGCTAAATGTCCGTGTTTAATTTTAGACGCTGTATCCTGTTGACACTAAGGAAGTAAGTTGTGCGTAGCGTGCTACATGGAAGTGTGCTAACGGAAGTGAGACACCATCACAGTCATTATTTCCAGATAAACGTTTCCTCACACATGATTAAATAATGAGTCAGACACTTTTCATAAGTTCTTTGTAAAATATATTTTGGTCCAAAAGCTGATTTGCAAAAATACAACAACATGTGCAATCATTGAGTAGATGAGGCCTCATACAGACTGATCTGTATCTACGCAGCCTTGCCAGTGCTGAGCTGTATATCACCGAGTTAAGGCTAACTGCATGAGCTACGGAAATGTAGTGTTAACAATGTTTTACACAGTACCCTGGTTATCACTGGATGTCATTATTACAATGCACAGACAATAGTTCCTAGTTCTATTGCTATATTTTCTACATCCTATCACAATGATTCACTTTGCGCACATTAGCCGTTTTAATGCACACTACACCACAAGTTCAAAAAGGAGTCTGTCCAGAGGAATCATGGACGGGCTCATTTTCAAAAGTGTTTTGGAGCTCAATTTCACATGAACACGTGAAGCATTTCATTAACAAGGCCGGACTGATCCTGGAAGTCGGATGAGTCGCTTCATTAACGCACGCCCAGCGCTGTGGGTGAAGAAATGCTCCAAGGTCAGCCACCTCACATTCTCCTTACAGGCTGCTGCAGCTGAGAGACACGGGGCTGCATCACATGTTTAAATAATATGATATGCTTTCTATTTAAATACCACACACTTACCATTTCAACTTACAAAGCTGTTCTGTACATATTATTTTAAATTTAGTGCAGACTTTGGTGGATTTGTTCCTTTCGAATAGTGTTTAATTTAAGCACTCTGTTACAGCAGAGTTTATATAATTGTATGCAAAGTGCAAATCCTGCAGGGTAAAGCTTTGATCCCACACATTTGGCACTCTAAACACCAAAACAGCCTGCTTCAATAGATAAATATTAACTTTCAAGAGTAGAGACTAGACTTCCATTGTTGTTTGAAACCCACTTACATCATAGATCATTCTAGAGTTTAAGGAACAGTTTGACATTTTTGGGAGATTATTTGTTTTCTTACCAAAGTAAGACAAACACATTGACACAAAGCCAGCAGCAGGTGAGATTAGCTTAGCACGAAGGTTGGGAACAGCCTGGAGAGGCAGCCTGGCTCTGACGTTTTTAGTATACATATTATGTTAATTAGTTTGCGGTGGTAGCAGGTTCATTTTATTACCAAGCCAGGCTAGCATTTCCCCGCCCATCTCCAGTCATTCAGCTAACCTGTGCTAACTGTCTCCATGTCGTCTGATAGATTCATATTTAAAGGCGCCCTTTGGAGTTTTCTTTCTAACAAATGAAAGTAATGTTTACATACAGTGTGACTCACCAAAACCCACTGTGTGTATCCTTGAGAAAATAGCAAAGGCTGACTACTACTTTAGAAGCAGGGGTAAGGAACTTTGGGAACCAGCAAGAGTGAGCTCTCTCTCTTCCTTCAGGCCTCCCCTCTCAGAAAGCTGCAATCATGACCGCGCAGTGCCGGACCACTGCAGGAGGACAATTCCACGAGGGAAGGGTTAGCATCGTCGTCACCGGTAGCCGTAATGAACTACGTTTACCTGCCATTCTTGTGCGACTAGCTTGCAAGCTTTAACCATTCGTCTGCCTAGCCTGGTGGAAGAGTCTGCTCATGAGTGCACAGGCAGAGCGCGAGCAGGAAGGCGGATCAGAAAGCCGTGCAATCGCTTCATTCAGTCCCAGAGAAATGATTCAACAGGCTTATTACATGCTTGTAAAGTTCACGGATACTGTCCTCCTTTATTTTGTCAGACCATTGATTTATTAAAACATTTCCGGATTAAAGACAAATATAACAAAAATGCTTCTCGAATAAATTGTCCAGTATTAACATCCTTTTTTACAAGGCTTCTCCTACACGCCTGTTTTTTTACCGCTATTTGTAGATTAAAGAAATAGTGACGCACCATAAGCAGGACTCTGTGTCCACTGTATATCTAATTTTCCTCATGCAAAAGACAAACAAAACAGTGGCCTACTCATAAAAATAATTCCTGTTCCATTGTGCTACTAGAGGCCAAAAACTCCAAAGGGAACCTTTAACAGACACACGGTGTGGTGCATCCTCTCATCTTACTTTTGGCAGGAAAACAAATAAACTGACTCCTAAAAATGTCAAACTCTGTAAGTTCGGTCTACGCCTGGGGAACCAGACAAAGATGATATTTGATCTCACACTAACGCGGTCCAACACTTTGAACACTGATCAACAGCAGTTTGTTTCCATGTACCCTTCTGCTCCAGAGTTAGTCCTTGAAGAGCGTTTAATGACGGTAAGAAACGCTTATTTAACCCTTAAAATAAATATATGCATCAGAAGTAGAAGAACATCATATTGCTACAAGTAGTCTTTGTCTCAGATCACCATCTTTAAATAACGACCTGTGTGTGCATACTATTTTTGGTCATAGGTAAAATAGACTTCTCGCTGGACTTACAGGAGAGTTCATTACGCAAAAATGTTTGAGATGAAGTCACGAAATCGTTTGGCGTACTGCTCGGGGTGGACTGTGGAGATTTCAGCGCCCGCCTGCAGCAGAGAGAGAGAGAGGAGAAACAGAGCAAAGAAAGGTCATCAGCATGATTTGTATACATGCTCCTCTTCATGACATGACATTAAAGCAAACATCAAAGGTTCGCCCTCCGTGCAGGTACGACCTGAGTGTTGTGAACATGTTGACAGCCGCCCTCCACCTCTTTCCTTCCTCTCTCGTTCTACTCACCCCGTGTTTGACAGTTTTTGCTGCATGAGCGGCTTTCTTCTTTGTGTCGTACTGAGTAAGTACGTCAATCAGGCCCATGAAATAGACCTCCCTCTGAGGGGCTCCTGAGATGAAAGGCAGAGAACAATCAGGGTTGTGTTGTACGGCCTGTATTGATACTATTGTGCTGGCGGTGACAGGGTTCACACAACAATCATCAAGATTAAAGCTCCCTGAGATTGAATGAAATATAAAACCTCTGAAGTATATCATAATAATTGTCCAGATGGCCTTAAAATAAAAGGGAAGCTGAGCACACAGACATGTGAAGAAGAATTCAGAGGAAATGTTCTGAACAGACCAAAACTAACGACTAACTTTCCCTGATGAACGTAAAGCTTTTATCAGCCTTAGATATTTTTGTGAGTCCCTGCTTCAGTGTTCAATATTCTATGCTGTTTTAAAACATCTCACCTGCACAGCTCCCGACTGCGTACACGTCTACATAGGGGTCGAACTCCCCGGGCCCCAAAGGCTTGCAGGCTGACATGTAGCCGGCGATTCCCTCTGGAGACGTGCCATAAGACCCCACCGTGGCTCCAGGTGTGAGGCCGTTCTCCGCCTCTGGGTCTTCCTCGTTAGAAACCTCCTCGCCCTCCTCCTCCTCCCGTTCTGCCCGACCCACATCGTGAATACCAAGCAGGAGGCTGTAGTCCATGATCTTCAGCTTCACCAGAAACTGGAGTGAACAGGAGAGGGACATTTGCTGAGAAGATTTTACAACAAAGTCTGCACAGAATTTAGTGAAAGGGGGAAATAGAAAGTTAAAAAAAGTGCGTAATAAAACTAGAATTGAAAAAAGTATACCTTTGCGACCAATATACCAGTATAAAATGCAGAGAGAGGTATGTTATTGTCTTATGTTAAGTGGTGACGTCACATCTCTGCATTAAACCATTTCTGGGTCAAAGCCGCTCCAACATCTCCTGTGTACAATATGCCTCAGTGCTGAGTTCCTCGCTGTTTTAAGCGAGGAAAACTAACTTGATTGTTGCTACCGCTAGCTAAAGCACCGGTAGCTAGCAGGAATGCAAACTCGACATGGTTAAAACAGATGGTTGGCTGTGATTTGTGTGTTGTGAATGTGTTTCAAATAAAAATGAATTGAAATGGTGATGACATGACTTGTTTACACGTTTTTTTAATAAACAGCTTTAGAAAACCTTTTCCCCTCTGGGACATCCCCCAAAACACACTGCGTCTATTCCAGATTGTACGGTATTTTTTTTTTTAAATTGACTGAAAAGTAATTGGAAACAATTTTGATCTACTAATTGTTTCAGTAAATTCTCTTTTTTAATTTATTTTTTTGGCCTTTTATGCCTCCGCTGAGACAGAGAGGGGACAGCAGATAGCGCTGGAAACAGGGGAAGAGAGAGTGGGAACAAGCGACAAAGGAGCGAGGGTGTGAGCCCAACCCAGGGCAGACGCATCGAGGACCGCAGCCCCCGCACACGGGACACAAGTCTCTTCCTCCAGCTTCTCAAATGTGAGGATTAGATGCTTTTTTTTTCTATGGTCATTTGAGTTTTGCACAGTTGGTGGAAAGAAACAAAACTATTTCAATATGCCGACTTGTGCTGCGAGAAAATTGATGCACTGAAACACAGATCAATAAAATATTAATCTAAATATAAGTTGCAGCTCGGATGGGAAAATAATCATTGTTTTCATTATTCTACATCAGTGAGATCAACAAGTTATACAGGTACAGCAAAATTCTGTTTTATATATCAACGAATATTTTATCTTGATGGCATATATTTATCTTGTTTTTACGAAGGGTTACCCTCTTAGTCTTGAGCAGTCGTCACTCTTTGTATCATGTTTACCAAGTCTGTCTTGAGCTGTTGACTGAGTGTGTAAAAGGAGACCGACTCTGACTGTAAACCAAATCTACCTGCAGGTACAAATAAAGTAACCAAAGCTAACAGATTCTTTTCTTGAATAATGCATTTAGTCTTTGAACTTTCAGCAAATAGCACACTCATGTTGAATACGACGTCTTCAACTTTAACCTGTCCAACTGTCCAAAACAAAGATATTTGTTTAGTATCACAGAAGACAAAATCTCTGCTGAAGCGACTCCTGAATCCTCCTCTGTTGTATGTTTGTAATGTGTGTGTACCTGTGTGTGCCACGCCAAAGACAAACATCCTGCAAATCACCTCCAAACGGACAACAAGTTTGTCTCATTCTGAAATATTCTGATTAAAGAAACTCGCATTTAAAATTACTTTATCAATATCAAAAGAGATTCTGATAAATCTTGTATTAATTGAGCACTAAAATAATCTACTTATCGTTTCATGTTATATTTAAATTTACCTCCTTCACTAGCAAATATATTTCACATTCGTCCTCCTGCTGCCAAAATGGCCTCACAGGAGACGAGGAGAGGAGGATCTCTGATGTGCTGATGCTGCCGCTGTGTGGCAGCGGCGTGCAACAACAATGAGGAGTCACATTTAAAGACAGGTCACCTACCTCCACGTCTCTGTTCAGCTTCTCCATGAACTTCTCCTTCTGCTCCTCGGTGACGTACACCTTCTGCATGTTGTTCCTGAAGTCCATGTCTTTGAAGGTAGGAAGCTCTTTTCCCTTTAGGAATAAAATATATCATCAGCAGTGAGACGGTGGGAGGCAAAATGATATGAAAGAGATCGAAGGGGAGAGGTTTCTTTTACCCTTTCTTTGTCACTTGCTTCACGAGCCACCAGAGAGCCCTGCAAGAACAAATAGTTGTGACTAAAACAGAATAAACCACTTCTGAATGAAAACAAAGGCAGCTTGTTTTATTTCCTGTGCATTAGAGAGAACTAACTTCTGCACGACTTCATTATTTCTTTGTGAACCAGTGATGAGAAGAGGGATGTGTGATTTAAATGTGCGTGCAGTTCCTCCTCACCTTCAGGTCGTACTTCCTGTGCACAACCAGTCTGTGGCTGAACATGTTCCTCATGACGATCAGGTAGGTCTCCTCGTTGTCCACGCTCACCCGGTACATACCCAGGAACTGTGGCAGCAGGGTGCTGCCGTGACACTTCACTATGTGCTGCAGAGAGGAAACAATTAGCATGAACGGTGCAGAGGATGGACTAATGCCTTCAATGATGAACACGCAAGAAGTAAAATCAAGTTAAACAGTAGAAGACAGATTCATGGATGACGGATTAATACATGAAGAATCACAGGCTAACATTTAAACAAGTTACTGGTTCTATCCCCCTGAAGGAGTCCCCTGAAACACACAGTAGGAGGTTAAAAGCGTAATTTTACATGTCTAAACACTTGTTTTTGTTTTGTGCGTGGATTCTGGCACAGAGGAAAAACACTCCCCTAGCGCTTCAGGATCAGCCAAGAGCACGAGTGACCACAAATGGTGGACAGCTGATCATGTTTTTGTCAGAGCTGTAATCTAAGTCCTTCCTGTTGTACGTGACTCTGTAATATATCGGTGACTACATGTGAGTCAGAGGAGACACCTGGCAGTCTATTTCCTCCTCAGGCAACAGTTAAAGTTGGCAACGACGCCGACTGCAGCGGTAGGATGAGTGTGGCTCTGGACGAAGAGCTGCTTGTCAACTAATCACAGGGTTGGCCGTTAGATCCTTGGCTCCTGCTGTACATATGTTGAAGTGTCCTTTGGCAAGATATGGGGCTTGCTGCGCACGGCAGCTCTGTCTTCATCAGATATGTGTGTATGAGAATTGTAACGCTGGATTAACGCTTCTGCGTGCAATCTATGGTACTCTCTATTTAGGGGTGTGGATTTTTGGTACGGCACGTGTTCTGCTTTCTGTTTGTAGTACGCTTGTAGTCCTAGCAGTATTGACCAATCATGTATCAGCAGGCTGCGGCGAATGCAGGAAAAACAGTTGGTGCGGAGAGCAAAAGCAGGCAGAACGTAATCCACTGTTACGACATCCCGGCTCCCAACAGCATCATCTGACAATGATTTAGCTTCTTATTAACTTCTACAGACATCTTGAGATATATTCCCCTGACGCTGTGTCCCGAGAGCCGTTCAGCTTTTAGACTTCCTCGAATGCGTCAGAAATGATCGATCTGACCTCTGTTCATTCATTCTCTTGAGGACAGACCTGACAAAGCTGCATGATGTTATGTTTGATGTTATTTCAGCCAACGTAAGACCTGTTAATTAAAGTCAATCACAAGATTTACAGTTTACGAAAGCCGGCTTCTTTTTCGGGTTCATACCAACAATGTGGAAAAGGAAGTCTTGACTGGAAGTCGTTTATGGCTAACCGCTGGCTAAACCAGACACACCCGACATGTTCCTTGCTGTCCCTATAGGAGGCAATCTATGGTACTCTCCATTTAGGCGTGTGGATTTTTGGTATGGCAAGTGTTCTGGTTTCTGTTTGTAATACGCTTGTAGTCCTAGTAGTATTGACCAATCACGTATCAGCAGGCTGCGGCGAATGCAGGAAAAACAGTCAGTGTGAAGAGCAAAAGCAGGCAGAACGTAATCCACCCGACATGTTCCTCGTTGTCCCTACAGGAGGCTATATCGACGTCAGATTATAGCCGATGGGCTACGAGATTGAATCTTTGGTTATTTTGATACAGATTCATCTATCATTTATTTTCTCGATCATGTGGTCTATAAAAAGATCAAAAACCTATTTTAAAAAAGGCCCATCACAATTTCCCAGAACTTAGGTGACTTCTTCCAAATGGATTGCAGCCAGCACAGCCTGTAAGAAGCTATAAGAAGCCAAGTTTTCATCTATAATCCAAACTCTCCCGCCAGTTTATTAAGTTCACTCGTACAATGTAATGCCACCCAATAAACAGCTCTGCCATGGATTTAAGAAGCCTTTAAGAAGCTAATAATATTTCTGTTTTAGTTGACACTGTCAGACGGGAAATAACTTTGAGTTTGAGTTGTTGTGTTAAACTGATATTCTACACATCTCAATATAATCCTATCCTGCTCAACACCCCAGCAAACTACTGAATTAAAACCTGTCATTGTAAATCAAGACTCAATATTATTATATCTGGGACGCCAGAGCTAACTGTTGAGCCTCCCTTGATAACCCTGTTGATGTGCTGGCTCTTGCTGGCCAACTAACTACAACTAGTGGGGGCCGTTAGAAGCCTTGTGGTAGAGTAGGTAGTATCGGCGTTGTCAATACCTGGAGCTCGCCAGATCGAAGCCTGGGTCTGTTGAAGGTGGCAATGCTGCTCGGGCTACGGTGACCACTAAGGATCATGTGGTAGGTTAATTATAAGTATTGGGATGAGGGCACAAGGGGAGGGGTTTCTTCACTGAGCACTTATCCTAATCATTAGGGCAAGTATCTTACTAATTTGCAACAAATGTGTGTGTTCAAAAACAACTACAAAGTGCAAAAATGATGTCAAATACGGATCCAAAGGTTGAAAAGCTGGTCTCAAGAATAAATCCCTACAGCTACAAAAAAAAAAAAACATGAATCCAGATCCTCAATGTTCCTGAAATGATTCCATTAACGCCCAAAAGCAAAAAGTATAACAAAGATAAAGCCTGTTCAAGCACAGCATCTACATTTTTAGTTCCTCAGCTGAGCAGGGTTAGCTAAAAAACAAAAGATACCGAAATATTTCAGTATTTCACTAATACGAAACAGCTGTTTGACATGCAAAACAAGTGCCCGTAACTCTAAATGTTTACAAGAAAGCCAGTAAAATAAACTGCAATCTGCCAGCTGTCCTACTACTGTGGAAACTGTGTGATGCCAACGCAGGAGCTCTGTTAACAAGGAGTTCATTCAGGGCCAAGTGCGTTAAAAAAAACAAAAACACTGAAACAGAGCTGCCATTTTCCTCATCTCCCTCCCTGCTCTCTGTAGGCCGCGTAACCACCGGCTACACATTCCAATACGAGCTCAAAGCGGCCAAAAGTTTGCTCAGTGGTATTTTAGCCTCCAGTGAGACCCAGTTCTGAAGTACCCACGCGACTCAGCCACACAAGTATGAGCAGTGATAACAGGCCGGCCAGCATATGTGAAATAATAGAAACAAACAACACAGAGGTGAAAGTGTCAGCTCGCTCTGATCTCTCCTACTAATGTACTCCGACTATTTACATGATGTGTAGATATGAACATTTGAATATCTTTAATATACCAGTGATCGTATAACACAGCATTTGTCCTCTATGCTTAGTCCTGCTTTAACCTTGTAGTTGTTCTGCCTAAAGAGGAGGTCAAAGTTTAAACACCTTAAAGCCAGAGATTTGGCTCTTGCACAAGGACACTTCAGCAGGACAGATGTTCTCCGTCCTCTGGTTGAAAATGTACCAATCTCCCTGCTCACTGCGCCACTTTGCCGCTCCAGGCAAGACGTTAAAACTAAAAATAGTCATATTTGGGTCGACTTTCCTCACCTACCAGGCAGAAAAATGCTCCCCCAGGAAGAAGTTCTCATTTTAGGAACTCTGTGACAAATTCTCTCACGAGGTTTTTTAGCCATAAAAGCGGGTCCAAACAAAGGTTGAAGACAAAATACTGCATGAAGGAAACACATCATCACAGCTTTTATCAAGGTTCAGTAACGCAGACAGGAGGTGAAAGATCCTGGCTCTGTGTGTGTGATGTTAATGTGTCGAGAGACTGACAGGCTAACCTTGAATGGGCGACTGAGGGAAAGACTGAATGAGCAGAAAGCAGACTGAGTTTTCATTGCAGTTTCATTTTCTATCACCTATTTAGGGATGCATGGCCCTTATACTGACATCCGCTATTATTTAGATACTGACTCGGATAGCTATATCAGGTATAAGTTTACATACATCTGTAAGTGCAGGTTATACTCTTCAGATGTCAACAAAGCACTGGGCAGAATCAGGCCTGAATCATATGAGAAGAATTTTAACGTTTTTATTTCAATAACTTCCATGTCATGTGACCTAGAGTCTCTAAATCAATGTCAGATGTTAATACTCACCTGGACAAATAGGACACACCTCATTATATTGGATTTTATTGCTTTATCTATTTTTAATCTGACTGATTCACAGCTTTCATCAATCATAAATATTGTGTTTTAAATTTGATTGCCTCCAGGTCTCATGATATCAGCCACACTAGGCATTCGAACATATAAAATTGCTGATCACCTCTAGTTTAGTCAACTTTGTAACACCTGTGGTGTTCCCGGTCAAAAATGACCGCCATATAGGAAATTAACAGGTAACACAAGATTATGTTCACCCATCAGATGGAAAACATCCCCATTCAAATCCCCCCACATGAACCACACACTTCAGACTGAACAACTGGACCGATTGAACCAGAAAAAGAGGAGTTGGAAGTTGAACCAGAGATAGAGGAGGATGTCTCAGAAATGTAAGACAACATTTTCAATGTCTGTTCTTTGTATATTCACTGCAGTTATTCATGTTAAACACTAGTCTGACACATTTTTAGAGGTCAGGTGGAGGGCAGTATTTCCATGGAATATTATCATTAAACAGTTTGCTAGGTTTTTAAGAGAATTTCACCACATATGCCGGTCACTTGTGTGACTCAAATTCACTCAAAAAGGGAGATTGCAAATATCTGGGAGCATTAAATAATTGGCAGTACCCGGTTTTAAAACAAAAAAAAGAATAAATTCAAATGTAGCTATAAGAATATTTCTTGCAATGTGCAATTTCATATTTCAATATTGCGAAAAACAATGTCGATAAACAAATATTGAAGAGTGCATAATCTAATCTGCTGTTCTGCGTGTTTTACACAAAGTCTGTGTTTGTAACATCTCCTGTTTTTTTATCACCACTAAATTGACAACAGTTAATCTGAGGGTAACTGATGGTTTGGTTCTCTTCCCAACCACAGTCGCATTCAGCTTAAAGGAGCACCTGGCCCCTGGACAAGTCGCTGTCAAGTCAAATCTGGTGTTCTCTGTAATCGATAGAAGCAATAATATTTGAAATTTTAGCCATAGCTGTGGAGAAAGTTGCACAAACAGCTTGTGGTTTCACCCATTCTATATTCCTACAACACCCAGCGTGCATTGCACCCCTCCCTCTGAAAGGAACAGCCCAGCGAGAGACGCTGGAGTGCAATACTACCGTTTACAAGTCAAGGACATTGATCGCTGCAGGCAGTGGGTCAGAGCGGTACAGAACAAAATACGACAAGAGTGGATCATCTAAATAATCTTCAGGTCTACGGTCTACATTTCAAACCTGATGATTCTAAATGAGACATGACATCGGAGGCGGGCAGCCTAGATTGAGGAAGTGTAGTTTAGCGAGCTCCCTGGCCTCCGCCAGATGACGAGGTTTTCCAGGGTAGATAGCATCCTCCAAAGGCACAGAGCGAAATTGTATTCTTTTCCTACCATAATGGCATTAGCTCCCCATAACAGCATGATAGGACTGAGGTTGAAAATCGAACTGGCCCTTTAAAGATGCAAGTTAACATTGCACTATGTCTCTGTTGTTTACTCTTCCACTCTAAACTGCTGCTGTAAGGTAGGTGCTCATGACCTGCCAGCTCCCCCAAAACCTCCTGATCACCCCCTGAGGGAGTGGCTGTTAGTTTAGAAGGCGCTTGATTTGATATGCAGCAGAGTTTTCTGCCGGAGGAGCACACATTTTAAACATCAATATCGCCGTCAACGATGTTAATTTAATCATGTTAAGACAATATCATGATCAGGATTTATATTTGATTAATTGTGCTGCCCTAATAAGGCATACAGCTTATTAATCAAACACTGCTACCTGATCACTACTTATTATGACGACCAACAAACCCTGACCTGTGCGTTCATAATATAAATACAAGTGTTTGTTTTGGTCTCTTTTCATGACATTTCTTCACGATAAGAAATAAAGGAGCGATTCCCTTTAACATGCAGAACTCACCTGGTGATACTCCGACAGGATGCTGTGCATGTCTGCGACGTCCTCGCTGGAGATCTGCTTGATGACGAGCGTGCGGTCGTAGGAGTTGAGGAGCAGACAGTCTCCCTGGTCGTCTAGGCTCCTCATCGGGGAGCTGCGGGTCAACGAGACCTGGAGAACGGGAAACCAAAAGCATGCAATGATTATTATCAACTACATTTTAAGTGAATTTAGAATTCTAAAGCAACATTGGGTTCTTATAGACACATCCCTGTTCTTAAATCACACACCTGATAGTCCAGATCTTCAATACCAAAGCGTTCCCTTAGATTTCTGAAGACCTGAGGACAGTATTCTTTGAACTTAAAATGTCCTGGAAGATTTTCTCTGTGAAGGAGAAGACGTGGGAGAATTCAACATCTGGCTGAACATCTGTCGAACCCTACAGGCAAATATCTGTTTATGTTCTCAGGCACAAGGAGAGGGAACTGGAAAGCTTCAGAGTCAGCCACATATCTAATTTATTTACATTTCAATCCTGGTCCACTGTGTACTTTATTTCACTGTGTATTTTATTTGTGTGTCTTACTTGTTGAAGAGGTGGTTGTTGACTTTGATCTTGGTGTTGGCTTTGAAGTCATCCGGCAGCAGCATGACAGGAACGGGCACCTGGTTTAGATCATTAATCTGCAAGAAGAAAGGTTAATGCTTAAAGATGATCATTAAAGAGTCGAATTTGGAGGCTAAACCAGGGTTACAGCAAATGTTTACTTCACTGTCACATTAACTAAGTCGTTACATCAACTAACTTCATCTCAGAGTGCAATAGTTTTCAGTGATTATTGGCCTTTTCTTATTTGTTTTAATTGTTGCATAATTATTGTACCAGGCCTAAATTAAGGTTCTCTGGTTCACGCTTCTCAAATGTCTCAGTTTTCTCTGTTATAAATGATTATAAGCTGAACATTGTTGCACTGTAGATCTGATATTTTTAGCTGTATATTGGTATTTTTCTATCAATTAAATCAAATGAATGATCTAACATTTAGTTACCCTAATCTGCCTATAAAGTTAAGAATAAATGTCTTTTAAAAAATTCCCTCATTTGTTGTAAGGATATTTCATTTACTATGATTAACATAAAGCTGCAGAGTCTAAATTAAGCTTATATTTTAATTATTTGTTGATAAACTGCAGATGTAGTCTATAATTACATTTTTATATTTGAAAGGATGATTTATAATGCTGCAATACTGACCGGGACGCTACAATGACTGGCTATTGTTGGTCAAACCCAACTCAAAACACCTAAGAGTGTAACGTTAGCTGATGTAACACCTGTTATATTGCATTCTTTCTCCCTTCTGATTGAATGAACTGATAACACCTTGTAGCGGAATTACAACTACAAAGACTGTTTTCCCATGGTCTGTTAATGGGTTTTGATAGCTGTTGTGAAAAATTGCGAGTCCATAGTATCTAAAGGCCACTTTAATGAGTGCTGAGTCAAATATTTAAATGGCTGTGTGAAAGAAACAGGTGCCCAGGCGTGTATTAGCCTGCCGCTACGTCCGCATAACCTGTTTATATATGTTAAAAGCGGCTGTGTATTTTCTGTAGATGACCCCTGGTGTCACATAATTCCCTGCAACATCTCATAGCTTGCTAACGCCCCTGCTAGCTGAGCTAGCTAAATTTACATGGCACAGTTACATTGTGGTTACTCTCAGCATTAGCATTTACAGCAACGTTAGCTTCCACTGACTCACCGAGTGATTGACGCCCCACATGAAGACGCTCAGGACGGGGTCGCTGGCTCGAAACACCTTCACCTTCTGCTGCACGAAGTGCTTCTTTTTCGTTTTAGTCTTGGGCGCCAGGACAACCATGGGACTGGAAATGGACCCCGAGTTACCGAGGGTAGCCATGACCGCAGACTGGCTTCTCCTCGTCCCTGTTGAGAGAGCTGGCGAGTGCAGTGACACTTCTTCCTGATAGCTACCGTTACTAAGCTAAATTAGCAAAATTAGCTAACGTTCCTCTCGCTGCTCCTCCCCGGATCACTCGCGACGACAAACAAACCAAAGGTCAACTGTCGGGTGTCGTTAGCGTTATACCCAAGCTGTTTTTCTGAAGAAAAATTTAACGATTAAACCCGCGAGATGAATCATTACTTAACTTCATCCATGTGTGACTACGTACAATATTTTCCGAATAATCGCTGACAGTC
The DNA here is from genome assembly GCF_022749685.1 of Semicossyphus pulcher. Classification (NCBI taxonomy): domain Eukaryota; kingdom Metazoa; phylum Chordata; class Actinopteri; order Labriformes; family Labridae; genus Semicossyphus; species Semicossyphus pulcher. The sequence goes on from NW_027211637.1 coordinate 28,993,235, forward strand.
CACCACCGCCCCCTCGAGCCCACCCATGTTATTATCAACCACGTGGTGAGTTCGTAATTGACAGCTCGCAGAAACCAATAAAATCTAGGCTATTGAGTCAGGTGACCAGAGATAGGCGGGCACAACGCCATATCGTGCTGCGTTCAGGTCCAGATTACGGTCGGAATTATTATCTCTCCAATACTTGAATGCAGCACTCATATTACATACTACATTACTCGGTCATTCGGCCAATTTCAGTTTCAGGACACATACAGTTTCGCCACAGTTACGCTCAACACATAAATAAAACATTATTCACCCCATTCATCCACCGTTAGCTACGCTAGTAAAATATGTTTGATCTCACAGATGTTTTCTTTCTGTCCCGAAGGAACTCTTTTTTTCGATTTGCGTTTCAAGTCTATAGATCTTCAAAATTTCAATTCAATATATGCAATTCAAATATACTAGAGACCTAAGTTCAGCCATAAGATCAGTCAAATAAGGGTTGGGTTCATATACCTGTAGCATCTGTGACCTGTTAGATTCTGTGACAAACACTGGTACCTTGAGCAAGAATAATCACCCATAATTAAATATGAACAGCAAAAACACATGTCTAAATAACCAGTTTCAAGCTTAGCTTATGTTAAAATTAAAATGCTGCTTACATGTAAAGTAAATATACTTGTATCTGTCATTATAACTGGTAAAATGTCACAAAATTGTTAATGAGTGAATGTAGCCTATGTCCAAACTGTCTGCAACTAACGTCCTACTTTTAATACAGGAACCCAGATGTATGCAAATGCATGATACAACATCTTCCTTTATGTATACCCAAAGAGATTTTCAACCTCTGGGGGGCAGTAAGTCCCCTAAACAAAGTCACAACATCATTTGATGTCTGACGGAAACAGAGCTTCCCACAGTTTTACATGAAGCCTGATTGTTTCAGTTCTCTCATTAAAGGGGCGCTGCAGCAATGTGATGCGCTTTACTACAGACCCCTAGTGGCAGAAATACAGACTATGTGTTTCAGTCACTCTTTTTCTATTTCTATTTTCTATAGAAAAATCTATTAAAATATATGAAAGTAATCTTTAATTCCAAATTTAAGAACTTTTTAAAGTTTAAATTTAAGTTTTTGTGCCAGAAGTTCCAATTTCCCCAAATGCTGTGAATGCAGCACTGATTCCAACAAACTGCACATATATTTTCTCTCTGTGAAGAGGTTCTTATAGAAAACAAGCCCTTTTTTCTTTCTATGAAACATCTCATCACAGTATTTATAGCATAATGATGTTATAAATTTGTGTGTTTTGCCCCAAATATTAGTTAATTAATTAATTCAGAATATTAATAATGACAGAATAAGTGCACAATCTCTTGTTACGACTCTTTTAAGGACTTTTCCAGGTGCTTGAGATCAAATATGTGTCATAGAAATATTTGGAAATAATAGCAATTTCTGCTAATTATGAGCTTTAACATCTGTACGTTTTCTAAACTTTGACCCAGATAATCGAGTCAGTCTGCATCTTAGACTCTCGATTGGAAGATTTCATTTTCAAACTTAAATGTGCTGTCTTCACTCACATCGTAATTGCACACTTTTTAATGTAGTGATACAAACCAGCAGGTGGATATACTGTGCTCGAACAGACATGTAACTGGCTTCATCTCATGCTCAATGCACAGAAAAGAATCTCCAAGAATAGCAAACACCCTAGATAGAGAAGTAGGACGTGTGGTGGTGTGATTCTACAAAGGATCATGCTTCCTCCTTCAGTTTTTTTTTCCTACATTTTATATTATGCATGGACAATGAGATATTCTATGCTGTTACCTTGGAAACAGGCATGTATCTGGTCCCTGTGTTGCGAAGCAGAAGAGAAAATGATCCTTTATGTGCCTGGTAATGGCAGCAAAGCAGCATGACTCTAATGTGCTCTAATGTTTAATTTCTATTTCACTGCAGAGGGGATTCTCACAAGCACAGCGAGTGGATATGAGCCTCGAACTGCAGAGGCTTTTTGACTTCCTGATACACAGAAATCTGTTCATGTGCTGCTGATGATTCAGAGAAAACATCAGTGCAGCACCAGCAGCTTCAGGAGTGACTCTGCAGAACCGTCTGCACTGTTTAAAAGGTTGGACACTCACACTTTGATGAAATAAAACAATCTCATCAATGCACTTCCTTCAAAATCTTTGCACAGCTTATCCGATAGCGTTCTGCGTATACATAAATCCTTCTAGGTGACTCTCTTTGAGTTAAGCTCTGTTCAGCAGCTTGTAGAAGAAGATGGCATTGGGTTTTAATGCTCGAAAGGAGGCCTTAATATCTTCCAGCTTGGCAGAAAATGTCTTTCCTTTCTAACTTAGCAAACGTGTTTTGTTGCTGATTGCTTACTGCAGATATCAAACTAAGTCTTTCCAATCAGCTACAGTCTAATGTAGATGTAATAAATTATTTCTGTGTCATTGCTGCTGGAACAGTAAAGTCCATCCTTTGGTTGGTTCAACATTTTGGTCCAGCAATGAGATTATTGGCTCTTAATGCAATATTAAACCTCTGTATTTTCTTACAGACTAACATGAGGTTGACATTTGTTACATTTCTGGTGAAATGTTTTTGGATTATTTCCCATGGATTTCTGGTGCAGATATTCAGGGTGCAAAGAGGATGAGTCCTCTGCAATTTGAACCCCAAAGATGTCTGTCTCTTACAATATTAGCGCACAGAGAGCCCTGCGAACACAGAGATGACTCCGCCTCAGAGGGTGTCATGGCTGCAGATTCTTCTACAAACATGCTGTTCTTTCATGATCTTATAATTGCAAAGTCATGCGTTCAAAATGTTTCGTTTTATTGCAAATTCGCTCCTTATATTGTTCATAGTGCTACATCTATTATTACAATACAATAGCAATAAGCCGCATGCTAATGTGGAAGCCTGTCAAGATTATTCTGACTACTTTACCATCTGTTGCTCAGTTTGATCTGAAACTACTTTTACTGCTGCTGTTAAATACATAAACAGGTTTAAAAGGTGTAATATTTTTTTCTTAAATGTTCTGCAGCGACTCCGGCTTCCTCCCATGGTCCAAAGACGTGCTCGTTAGGTTCCATGGCGACCCTAAAACTGCCCAGTAGGTGTGAATGTGTGTGTTAAAAGTTGTCTGTTTCTATGTGTCAGCCCTGTGATTGACTGGCGATCAGTTCAGGGTGTAACCCCGCCTCTCACCCAGTGACAGCTGGGATAGGCTCCAGCCCCCATGTGACCCTGAACAGGCTAAGCGGTATAGAAGATGATGTTCTGTAGCAGAAGTAGAGTAGCATTAAATTAAAGGATTCAGGAATGTACATCAAAATTACTATGTGGGGCATATTTGTGAATATCTGAATGATGATGTATGTGCTTGTGTGTGCTTACTCATTTAAGCTTTCCTGGTTAAATTAAGGTAGATAAAAACTCCCTTTCATGATGAGTATAATTGTTATTGTCATCTTTCTCTCATCTTCATAAAACTCATCTCTAATGTCCATCTTTCATTTCATAAGAACACACCCGACAGCCGCTGTTATATTAATATATGTTTTATTCTTCTCCACTTTTATTATCATTATGTTTTATTTTCATATTTGCAAATCTTACAGGTCCTTTGTGCACGGACCTTTCATCACGGCACACACATTGGCACAACAAGATTGTTCAGAAATAGATAAATTCTAATCACACTGTAATAGCACACAATTTCATGACTTTTGCAAGGACTCGGGAAAGACATACAATAACAATAACAAATTTGTCCTTTTTTTTTCTCTGTTTAAAATCAGAATTTGAAAGAATAATGTGCCAAAAATAAAACATAAGTGTAACATGGACATTCTCAGTTCTCAGATAAACAAAGCATAAATAAAACAGTCAAATTAAAAACATGAGATATAACCATAAGATGTGCAGCAGTTGAATAGAGCTCTGATGAATGTGATGAGTTTTGCCATAAAGGTGCCTTTAGAGCACAACACTTCCCCTAACATGAAATAAAATAATCTCTGTCTTTAAATAAGAAACTGCTGACAATATAAAAATACATGGCATTGTACTGTAGTTCATTAAATAAACCAACAATTCATATATAAAATATTATATTGACGTGTATAAAAATATGCCTTACAACTTTTTGAAAAGGGTAACAGCCGTAAGCTTTTAGTCTGCCACTTCAGAACACACAGTCGACCACAAAATTCAAACATATGTACAAACAATCAACTAATAAGCAGTCAGAACGCCATTTTGACAAAGTAAATGAACAGAAGCATCCAGGATCATATTCGTATGACTATTTTTTCTGACTCGACACATATATAAGATACTGTAAGATTCAAGCAGTACTGGATGGACATACAGACTCAAAAAATAAATTAATAGAAAAGAAATATTCTGTCGATTAGGTATGTTGATATCAGTGTATCTTTGGAGAGAGGGAGAGAGGACGGTGAGGGAGACACATTTTTTTTTAAACGTTTGTGTCACATCACCTGCGTAACAGTATTTCAGCCCACTGAGATCAGAACAAACACAGGCAGTGTCAGCTATCCTAAAGTAAGAAGGAAAAAAACAGAGATCTACCAGAAAGCCAGGACAAGAGCCAGGGAATATAGAGATCATTCGGAGTAATACCGCTTTGGATCACTGAGGCAGTTCACGGAGCGTTAATGTGAGCATGCAGCATGTCACCGGACGACGCAGAGGACGCTGCTGCAACTGTTGAACATTCAGGCAGATGTTGCTGTTGCTGCTGCTGGACTGTGAGAGTGTGTGTGTCTTGCTTCTAGAGAGGACTTTAACCGGTGTGTGTTTTCCATAGGAAGTGGTTTATCCCTGCTACCTCCTGTCCAGGCAGTGTCTAGCACATGCTAAAGCCACCCCCTCTCCCTGTGCTCCTGCTCCTCCACCACCTCCTCCTCCTCCTCCTTCTCCTCTTCCTCCAGGCTCAGAGCAATAGGACAGCCTCATCCCTCACTCGCCATCACACGGTATTGTACCATCTTCGCTGGCACGTGAGGGCACGGGTGTGCCGAGCTCGTCCACGCACCAGCAGTGGCCACGCTGCATGCCCTTGGAGGAGCGGCACTGTGTGAGATTAAAAGACAGAGAGAGAGAGAGAGGGAGATTTTAAAAAGGGGAAGGAGGGCGGAGATTGAGTGGGGGAGTAGGGGAAAGGTGGCGAGAGAGGAAGAGAGAGAAAATGATATGTCATCATAGCGCAGTACTGATTCTCTGAGCTCACAGCTGAGAGGCTCACAGAGAGAAGTGTCAATTTTTCTCACAGAGAAATCTCAGAAAGCTGCAGTGGAGTGCAGCTCTCAGATATGCATAGAGTCACAGTGCTTCAGAGACACGTTCACACACATGTAAGAGCCAATAAAGTTCCAGTAATATGTTTCATGATGTTTCAGGTGACTGCAACAACACTCTACCTGCTTTTTCCTGTAGAAGCCACGAGTGTCACAGTTGGGTATATAGATGTCACGGTCAGACTGGAAGATTGTCAGCTCGAGACCCCTCAGGACACTGTTAAGCAGCTTGCGGCAGGGTGCCTAAAAAACAACAGCAATGCAGAGTGTGACTTCTTCATCTAACCTGTCTTCATCTACAGAGTGGCAGTGGCAAGCTGCTATCTCCCCTCAGGTGGTTGTGTTGGCAGCAATCTGCTTTGATTGCAACACATGTCGATGTGAATCACAAAGGATTAGCTACAGTGATGCAGCATTAGAGCCAGAAGCAGCAGAGAATATGTATATATTTATATATATATCAGATGTCACATATTGTATAACATTATATAACCATATTGTTACACAATGCTTTAGCTTTTCAGGTCACTGAATGTAATGAAGTGACGTGTGCGTTTTTTTTGTGTGTGTGTCACTTTGTGAGACGAAACTGTGTCATCTTGATCAATCCTGTGACGACAGCTGTTCTCATGATATCATACTGTACATTTGAGCTTGAAAGCTGCAGATCAGCCGGCTCGCAAAGTGAAAAATCTGAGGCGGCAGCGGCCGTCTTGAAACTTTCCTGATTCACATCATGCTCAATTAGTTCTGCCGCATAGCAGCACACACATCATGCACCATAATGCATGGCTTCAGGGCAGTGTGTGTACATGCCACTGCAACACCCCAAACAGCACAGGATCTATGGCTAGAACTCTCTATAATATAATGCAGCTCCGTATGCAGCCCTTTCCATCACATATAAGGTGTATTAATGCGATCTTGTTAGATAGAATGCTTTATACATGTCACGAGTTTGATCATTTAAGGGGATAATGACACATTAAAGATTGTAAAATAAGAACATGAACTTACTCTTTCAATGTCACCACTGTGTGAGGGATGAGGACCTGAGAGGAAATGAGAATGTGCCATTAAACCAACATAGCTGGTTGTTAACATCAAACCACATGAAATGTCACATTTTACAGTTTATGCTGCACATCCAATATTTAGACTTTTGTATCTATCTTTGCATCTTCTTTTCCACTAAATATTACTAAGCAGTCAGTGAGATGAGATGTATCTGAGGGGGTTTAATGAGAGACCTAATTTCCATCAGTATATTTCCTTTTCAGATTGTTAATCGCAGTATCTCCGTTTGAACAGTAGATGGAGATCACTGCAATAAAAGCAGCCTGATCAGGATGTAGGTGACACTGTGACAGTTTCACATTCATTTGAAATTCCCTTCAGAGAGGCTCACTTGTAGGACAGATCATTGCCATGCACCCTGTCATTGAAATGAATGAAATATATGACACTGTGCAAACAAATAAAAGCTGGGATGTGCATCTTTCACTTATACACTTTTGCAACAGCCAAGAAGACATAAAAGGTGCTCGTTTTGTGTGATCTTTACAATACGCCTGTAATGACAAATGACATTTTTATCACAGTGACTCCAGAGGCACTGCTGAGCAGTATTGAATGCTGGAGGTTTGCAAATTCATCTGTGCTGCACAAAATGCATCCAGGCTTAAATGTCACGCACTAATTGGCCTTTCTTTTTGTTGGTGAGTGACACAGCATCACATGCAACACAGGAGACACACTGTAAATACAAGTCTACCTGCAGTGTCCATGCATGCGCCGTCTGTAGGCGCATGCATGTACGTGTGCATACATGATTTCATGCACGTGTGTGTGTGTATACAGTGTCTTACCTGTGGGGTGGGGCCTCTCAGTGGGACTAGTCCTGCTGTGCTTGGCGCAAATGCCCCTTCCCTGCAACAGAGCCTGCAGAGGGCTGTGCTCCCTCGGCGGGGGGACACAGCGGAGCCCCTTGGCACAGCTCAGGGTGTACACACCACAGGGCTCTCCCTGGGCCAACACTGATGTGCTGCCAGCAACGTTATGGTCCCTGGGGGGCCGGCCTGCCCCCAGTGGATCCTTGCAGGAGGGACAGACCTTGAAGGGGCCCAAGCGGTTTGCCCCGGTCCATGATCCGCAGTGAGCAATCAGCAACAAAGCAACGGTTGTTAAGTTAGAAAGGATAGGCATTTTTCTGTCCAGGTCTCAGGTTCTCCACTCTGTCACTCTCTGTCAGTTAAATGTGGCTGAGGCTATTTCTGGATGTATATATTTCTCCCTCTCTCTCTCCCTTTCTCTCCCCTTTCCTTAGTCTTCCTCCCGTTTCTATACAGTAGCTCTCCTTGGTGCTTTGCCGGTTGAGTCCCCTGCAGTGCCAGAGGAGACAAATGGAGATCGAGAGAGACACAGCAAAGCACCGGCTTTTAAAGATCTGAAAGGCGGTGATAGAGAGTGAGTGAGTGAGAGAGAGAGAGAAAGAGAGAGAGAGCACAGTTATGACACCTTCAGGGGCTGGGACTCAGAGAGAGAGAGAGAAAAAGAGAGAGAGAAAGAGAGGGAGGTGGCAGGGAGGGAGAGAGCAAGTGGGGGGTGGATTATGTTCCTTTCAGAAATTATCAAAATCTCCCCACCCCTTCCTGTTCTATACCAACACATACATCCAGCCCTTCTTCTTACACTTGAGCTCAATGTTACAAATGCATAAAGAGTAGTTTTCATGCTAAGCTTTTTGCACTTTTTTCCAATGTCAGAGACCTTTCTGGAATAATATTTGCCATGGTAACACATAGAAATACATATACAGTATGTGCTTCAATCAGCCTCACCACTGCAATGCTATTTGCTACAATACATGCACAGCTGTGTGAATTATCCTGCTACAGGGGATATTTCCTGCACCGACATGTTATTCAACAGCTTCCTTTTGTACTCAAGAAGCCTTTTCCTATGTATGTACGCAAAACCAATGAAACAGTTAAGAAATAAAGACTGATTTTACTTCAGAATAATTACCAAAAAGAAGTGTAACATACAAATGTGAGACTACTTCATGAAGAATACAGTTTAACTGGGATTCAGCACATTTAAATCTGATGAGTCAGAAATGCATCGACTCTACAAAAAGGCTAATCCAGTCTTTAATGAAGCCGGACAACTTTTTTTTTTACATTTCAGCAGCTATAAGATATTACCTGACTTCATGGACCATATCACACCTTTATGTGTGAGGCCAGCTAAGGCTATAGCTCACCAGTTGTTTGGATTGGAAGAGTAATCATCTAGATGATTAGGAGAAACGAGGGGAGGGGGGGGGGGACTTACTTTAGGAGGAATGCACATCGACCAGCCCAAGCCACACTGCTAATAGTGTAATCCATCCATTACTCTCCACTCAGCCAGTTTGGATTTTCCGTCTTCAAAAAGACCAAAAGTCCTTTATGCTTCAGCTCAACACACAACACTCGGTCCTGCCATGAAAAACTTCTGTGTCTGCACAGTTCTGTGAGGTTTACAGATGAAGAAATACAGGTTATTTGCTGTGCATTAATTATGTTGTTTAAATACACCAGTCATAAATCTTCTACTCTTTCATACAGATTCCAAAAGCAACTCTGCAATGACTGCAGTTAAAATACACCTGACCTGGCAAGTGTTCCTGTACTACTTTTTTAGTGATTTCCTGAAAACATTCAGTTAGCTAGATTTTGTGTTTTTGATCATAACCACAGAAGTAGTTTTGCTATTGTTTTACTTGGTAATTACGTTCTACTGTCCGCACAGAACCTTATGGCACTGAAAAAACATACATGTGCATACACTATGTATTAAAAGAGACATAGAAAGCAAAGTCAAGGATTTGGTGTGCGGTTAAAGGTGTGCGGTATGAAGACTGTGGAGGAATTCCTCTCTTATCTAGTGTCTCATTGTCTCCGGTGTTATCTGCCGTTTCCTTGAAGCCAGCGGTGCTCTGAGGACAGATGCAACATGAACATGAAGCCATATATTTTTAGAGCATAAACAGAATTTGGGTGTAATTACCTACACATACAAAATGTGCTGTGTGCTAGTTGCCTGGCACTGGGTCATTTTCTCCTGCTGTAGTACTGCTGTAGCACAAACATGACAGATCACACACACACACATACCCACTTGTCTGTAATTGCTGGAATTTAGGGTTATATGAGGCCAAATTCTGCTTTGCCATCAGCAGCTTGTTGTTCTGATTAATCTTGGCACAGAGGGTAGAAATCACCTGCCGTCTTGTGTTCCCATCAGCTTGGGAACTGCAGCTTTCCACATATCAGGAGAATGTTCCAAGACACACGCCAGACCAACGGGGGCTCTCCTTTCCACATTGGCCCTGGGTTTGTACATTTTTCCTCCTCCAGCCAGCCACACACTTTCTTCATCAGTTTCTTCCTCCTCTCTGTCTCCCCAGCTCAGGTCTATCCCAGCTGGCTCTGGAAATCTCTCTCCTGCCACTTCTGCTCTTAACACAGTGATAAAAATGCTCACAAATCTTATGGTGGGAAACTTCTCTGCCCTCTTGAGTAGTATCCCTCTGACTCTCTGTTTAGCTGAACAACTACCTACCTAAAGATAGCAATAAAAGCAGTAAAAGAAATACATAATATCGTTTCAGTTTGTAATCATTAAACACAACAGGAACCGGGGGAATGTCGAAATCTTAAATGTTGGTAAATGTGGCATATTGGAGTCAAGTCAAACTAGTACAAACGCATACCAGACGATTTGAGATCTACGATTGGCTAAATGCTTCTCACCATTTTTAAAACACTTGATGCGATTGGCTATTTCACTAACGGTAGTGTGACGTCACTTGGAAGCGCCGAACTCTAGTTTACAAAGTTTTATATGTGGAGCTATGGACAGCTGATGGAGAAAAGTGAGTTTGTATGTCATTAGCCGCCTAGATAACAGGTAAGCGATCGACTTATCGATAATGACAGCTATAATTAATCATTGCTCTGCTCTTCACTCTGATGAACAGACCTTCGTAATCATCTTGCTAAGCAGCGAACCTCAGCTTCAAGCAAAGAAGCTATCACATTAGCCGCTAATAATGCTAACTCATCTTTAACTATGCGCTTAAATTGATCCCTCGTCACCAAGTCAAGAATATATAATCACCTTTTTGAAATTATTGTTAATCAACACTGGACTATATACAATTGTCATTCAAAATGGTAGCTGTTATCGGTCGGAATATTCTTGCTAGCAGAACTTAAACTAGATTTATCGTTAGCATGGTGCTAGCTTGCTAACCTTGACAGCGCTAAATGTAAACAATGACACGCCCACTTTCTCTAGTTGCCGCATTTTGACATGTTATGTGTCAAAGTTTGACTTATATCTTTCTTGCAATTATTGGAGTACATATCTGAGGATATTAAGAGGAGAGTGTCACACAGTTAGGAAGTTTGACGTGTTTGCTAAGCCCTTACGACATCATTGAACGTCACTGAACGACTTCCCAAACCAGAGGCAGCTCATTACGGTAATTCCAGTTATTGCTTTGAAATAGGTATCGTTTACGGCGGCTTCTTGTGTGAGTGCTTCTCTGGATTTTGTCACCTATTCCTTCTTGCAAATACATATTGTATTGCCTCAAGAAAGTGACTTAAATCATCACTTTTTCCTGTAGGGAAATACAGCAAAGAATAGCGTCGCATACAGTTACGTCACATGTGGGATTTATAAACATGCAGAACTGATTTCTTCATCATCAAACCATGTATAAATAAAAAATAGTACAAAAGGGTGTAAAAAAGATAGAATACCAAACCAATGCTGCTTTTAAATGTCTTCTGTGATAGTTTGGTGGATTTAAGAAGCTTTCAAGCAACTCCTGTATAATGGAATCTAAAGCACATGCATGGGGAGAGGTTGGAGAGGTGGTACATTGTATTTAAATCATGGTAAAGTGCCATTTTTTCCACTGTCCCATTTTCCTTATTCAGATGGATGACATCAATGTACTACACCACAGATGCCTTCTGAATTTGAGGCGTCGAATCAGAGACATCGGGGATGGACGGCCGGCACAGGAACGATATATGAGGTTACAGAAGGATGGAGACATACTCAGGTTGGTCTGTTTTTGAACTTGCTTAAGTGAAGGTTGAACTGGAGTGATAGTGTGGTTTTGTTTGATTGGTAGAAACTGGAGTCATATGGTTATATGGTAGTCAGTCAGGTCTTATTTTGTGATGCTTATGGGCCATGTGTCTCAATACATTTAGTAAAGAAAAGGGTAAGGAAGCTCTTTTGAAGGTTTGCCCTGTGAACATTGACATCCTGACCCACCCTGTGCTAGAAGTAGGGATGCAGAGGGGCTTCGGTCAGTACCTGAGCTGATACGATAAGATGGATTAGATCGGTGCTATCCTTGTGAAGCTGCATGATATGGAAAAAAGTTTTATTGCAATGTACTTTTGATGCATGTAGCAGTTTTGGTTTGATCAACAAGTAGTGTTATAGCTATTGATAAGATATTAAATCAACTATTAAAATCATGATGGTGTGACAATTGTTGGGGTCTGTCCCAAACAAACATAGAACAAGATTTCTTTTACCTTTGCAGCACTACAGTACTTCATAGTAAAATGTTTTGTTGCAAATATCAACTTTATCAAAAAATGGCAGCTTTTATAAGTTTGAAATTGAACTTGCCCATCATGCAATTTCAATAACATTTCCAGTATTTGTGCATCCTTTGTTTTTAGGAAAATCCTTGTTTGTCTTGCACAAAACCTATCCTCCCTTCATAACTAAAACAGTTATGTGCATGTCATGTGACATATATTCCTCTCATCATCTGGCTAAATAACGGACCCAAATCAGCCTTAACTGTCTTATCATTTTAAATGTTGAGTGCATATCCTTGTCTCATTTCTTTTGTACTTTTTGATGTGTGTGATTATACTGATTGTAACCAGACAGTCTTTTGATCGAAAGATGAGCCAGCTCTTGTTTTACTGATTGTGCATTCAGCCGTCTGACCTATTAGAAGTCACCTATTGTTAACCTGTATTTCTTCTCTTTAGTTACCAAGGGAACTCTGAGGAGGTGGGTTGCTATGTGGCTGGCCATCCTTTGTCAAAGGGAAACTGCTACTTTGAGGTAAGACTCAAATTGATTGTGATGTTGTAAAGCAGCTTTTATCTGACACTGTAATTGTAACAGTTTGTGCATCATTAGTAGACATGATTGCAACCAATCTCCCACTTTTTGTTTATCTACTTTTTTTGAATGCATTTAAATGATTAGAAAATAAGTAGATTGTTGGTCCTTTGCACGGTTTAAACTTTTAGGGGTTGGGGGGATTATTCATGATATGATAGCGCATACCATCGTTCCTGTATGTGGTGTGCCCAAGATTGCTTTACCATCCACCCTGGAATTTTATCCCCTGGAATTCCATTGCTGACAATTTTCTCAACTTCATATTAAATTCACAGTGCCCCCATGCAGTCCCAGTTCAACAGTGCAAAACCACTACCTCAAAAATGTCCTCGCTGCACTGGAATGAGGGAGAGGGTGTGGGTTAGGTGGTATCTTTGAGCACAGAGATTATTCTAACGCACAGTGTTTTCTTAGCAGACAGGCAGGCAGACTGACAGCAGGAGAAACAATCGGACATTTGATTACACGGTTGCACGGACTGCACAGTATTGAATAATGTGGGATTTGATTTTTGTAAATTCCTTCATGAGAATAGTTAAAGAAAAAGGATTTTTTTGTATTATCTTTTCTTGGCAATTGAAAACATACAAAGCATCACAAATAGCCAAACACTGTGACCTGTTATGAGAAATACAGTGATGTAGTTATCAGAAAAGTAAATGGACCGTCTTTTCTACATAAGGAGACTGAACCTTAATGGCTGCGTTCTTCATTGTTTCCACTGACTCAGGGAATAAACAAGGCCACACAGGCGACCGAAAAGTTAGATTAAGTTTTTTTTCCACTTGTTTATATATATTTTTTATATATAAAAATATGGAGAGAACAATAAAACAATATTATTTATTCAATGTGTATAGATTATAGCTGGTTCATTTGGACAGAAAGGAGTGTGGACTGAACGGCCGCAGTACGTAAATGCATCTTGGTTGGATTTACCATACAAAATATGACATATATCTGGGAACATGGTAGTATACCTAGCAAGAATGTAACAAACATGCTACAAGATCGATTTTAAAACCATTTATCCACTCAATAAACATGAAATATCTACCCAGGAGTCTGGAAGTTTGCTCATTTTGAATGGAATAGGCAAAATGTGGGTTTAGAGGAAGTGGCCTTTCACACAACTTCTTCCTAAGAAAATCAATCCATAAATGACTCAAAGTATTTATTTGAACATGTGTACGTACGTCACATACTTTCTACAGTTGGAACTGCTTCCACAGCGTTTGTTTACTCCTTCTTAGCTATTATAATGTACTTTAAATTGACCATTTTCGGTGGTGGTGAGGTGAAACAAGAGGAATGGGAGCGCACAAATCTCTGCAGCACCTGACTGAGGTTTTCTGCCTCGTAACAAAGTCGGTTGGAAAAAGTATAACGGAGATTTACCTCAGGAAAGTTGCAAAAGTTCAGTCATAAATTAGCTGCATTGAGCTGCAGTGTGTTATTTATGAGCCAGCTTGTTTGTGGATGGTGCGCGTCAGAGCAGACCCTGTGACGTGATGCAGGCATACTTCCTTGTCTGTGTTTGTAGGCTTCAGGAGAACAATATTGGGCCACACATTATCCTGTGAACCTACGTCATTCTGCTGACCTGCAAATAGAGCCAGACAGGAACCACGATGCAGCGTCAGAGTCGCTCAGCTGTAGCCAGCTCTCCTCTTAATGAGTCACTTCTCCCACTTTTTTCTCAGATTTGTTTTTGAGATGAGAAGCACGACTTCGGACATGTGTTGAAACATTTCAGTATCATTTTAAACAGGCCGAGCCGCTAACAATGTGCTTTGTTGAAATTTATTGTGCCTCTGATGTGTCCCAAATCCGGGCCAGATGTGACATTTCTTTATAAATGTTTGGGCTACACATTATCCTGTGACGGTGTGTCGCCCAAGTTTCTGAGTCTCTGACCTCCGGATCTCTCTGTTCTCTCCCTAGCGAGGAAATCTGTCAGATAACAAAGTTTCTATTTAAATGAGAATCACATTTGAGTCCTCCTAGATCTCCCTGACATTTAAACAAGGGGATTTTAGTGTGGTCATTACCCAGAGTTTTATGCTACATTATGCTCGGCACTGTGACGCACATGCAGTCAGTTCCCAGATATGTTGAATTTTTTGGCCGAGTTTGTTCAGGTAAAGGTCAAGCCTCCGTCGCCGAATGCGTCACCGGTATCCTCGTGTTTCTCCTCGTTCTGCTTTCGCAAGGAATCCATTTCACCTCCGTCATCACTGCCGCACGTTCTCCAGCTTTAGTCATCCATCTTCTTTAAATGCAGCTGAACACCTGCAGCGTTCCACTCGCTTAAAAAGATGTATTCCAAAAATTCAAATGAACATAACTTAACGGCTCATCAGTGAGCACATTCCTGCTCCTCTTTAATCTCAGGTTTTTCACATATTTATTTGTCTCAAACTGACACAAATGGTTTTAAACAGTTTGAGTGTGGAAGTGGTAACCTGCCAAGGACAAGAATCTAGTTCTCTTACAAAAGAGTGGTATAGAGTTTTATCCTTAAAGTACCTGGAAACTGGAAGGATTCTGTGCCTGGAATTTTTAGTCAGGGAAAATCGAAGAGTAGGGTTTCACATGAATTGATAGTGGTCTTACAGGAGGAGTGAGCTGGGAGTCTGGGCTGAAGAGGAGGTAGAGAATGAGGGAGGACAGGTAAGTGTGGATGGTGGCCCAAGAGTTGGAAAGGTCATTGACAAGGGAAGGGAACAAATGCAGACCGGATGGGGCTCTTCTCCTGTGTTTGCCTGCATTAACCTTTCACCTAATTCTGACCGTGTGTCACTTTGCTCTGATTGGGCTCAGCTAGCAGGCTGGCTTTGTGTCTGAGGGTTGGTGAGGTGATTGTGGATGTTTTCCCCTGCTGCTGCAGAAGCTCTGTACCAGGAATGTGTACTGGTACAATGTTGACATGCTTCTGTGATTGTGGCCAAAAATAACAAAGTTAAAGGTAGTGTTAGGGTAATCATTAAAGGAGAAGTTCACCCCTGGAAAAAGCCACTGTCAGTCAAAGCTGGTGTTTTCTGTAATCAATAGAAGCAATAATATTTGAAATTAGCGCCATAGCTGTGGAGAAAGTTGTACAAATACCATGTGGTTTCTAGGGGATTCTACATTCCTACAACACCCAGCATGCATTGCGCCCCTCCCTCCGAAAGGAATGACCCAGCGAGAGACACTGAAGTGAAATACTACCGTTTCGCAGCAGGCAATGGCTCAGAGCGGTACAGAATGTGAAATACGACAAGAATGTACAGGTGGATCGTCTGACGATTTTGAAGGAGACATGACATCGAAGGTGGTGGAAGGTGGAAGTGTAGTTTAGCGAGCTCCCCAGGCTCCGACAGATGATGCGCTTTACATAGCGTACCGGAGGTTTTCCTGGGCCCATTGGAGAAGTGGAAAGCGTCCTCCAAAGGCATAACACATTTTTTTTCCGACCATAAATGCATTTGCTCGCCATAATAACATGATAGGGCTGAGGTTGAAAATCTGCAAACTGGCCCTTTAACTTTTTGTTAGGGGTCGGACGATATTGCCAAATTTTCAGTACGGTTACAGTATATATCAAAAAACTGTAAGTGGTTCTATAAACACTTATTTATTACATATCATGCTTTTCTTATTATCTGTGGAACGTCCATATAAGCAAAAAAAACACTTTCCTCACATCAGACTTCACTCCACTGAAATAGTAAAACTTGTATTCTTTCAAAATAAAGGTTTTAAGATACCCTCTAACAACTGTGTTTGTGTGTGTTTGTAGGTGACAATAGTAGACACAGGGGTGAGGGGGACCATTGCTGTGGGCCTGGTGCCTAAATTCTACAGGCTGGACCACCAGCCTGGCTGGCTGCCATACTCTGTAGCTTACCACGCTGACAACGGCAAGTAAGTCAAACCACAGTCATCTATACTCTACAGTGCAGCTCTGGTTTCTTGCACGGTTTGACATAATGGATTGTGGCCTGCTCATGCTGCTTCCACACATAACTACAACAGTAACAGTAATTCATTCTCCATCGCGCTTACTTTTTATTTTCATTTTTAACTGGGAAAAAAATGAAATGTTGGCTGAGTGCTTCTGAACCTTGCACAGCTACATTTTTATTATTGGTTAATTTCATGATTTTTCTTCCCTTTTCGATTAATTGTTTGGCCAATTAAACATAAAATATGTTAAACTTTTGCGTACCTATCTACCTGGGAAACAAGGAAATCGCTAGAGAACACATCAGACATTGGGGACGGAAGTTAGCAAACTCTGCTTTTCTTTAGTGCTGGTTTAATAAAGAAAAAAGGCACTCAGAGCTTTCAGATAAAAGTTTATTTAGCATCTGGGAAAAGTAATTGTTTTGTATTTTTACCTGACTCATATGTTACTCCTCTGGTGTTGTACACCTGCAGGAGAAAACACAAGCAGGAAGCTGACCAGCTGTTATGCTTGTCCCTGGTTGATACTGAACTCGCTGTATATTTCTGAGAGGATGCATATTATCTGCAGCTTAGCCCACACAAGTATTCTTTGTTGCTTTGCCATAACCTCCTATTCTATAGTGCACACGTTTAAATTCAGCTCTAGGGTCAATCATATGTTATTTTTTTGTGTTAAGTTGGAAGCACTTCACCTTATTTTTATCTCTTTATTTTTTGTCCTAGGTTATACAATGGCAACCCTGTGGGACAGCAATTTGGGCCAAAGTGTGCTCGTGGTGACCGCGTCGGCTGCGGAATACACTCAGAGAATATAGAAGCAGGTTTTACGACAGTCTTTTTCACCAAAAACGGCAAAGAGGTAGGTGTTTTTAATCGTGAAGGCACTTTGTAATTCTTTATTTCAAACATGCATTAGCCGGACTTTATGTACGTAAAGTGTCTCTGTTTTTTAACCTATTGTTTCCTCACACCTCTCTTCTGTGCAGGTGGGTTCAGTGGAGGTTCCTGTGTCTGCAGAGGGTCTGTTCCCTGCAGTGGGGATGCACTCCATGGGGGAGGAGGTGAAGGTTGACCTGCAGGCCGAGTGGTTCCTGGAGGAAGATGATAGTATGATGATGGTGGACAGCCATGAAGATGACTGGGGGCGGCTTCACGACGTCAGGGTGAGCGGCACGGTGAGTAGAAAAGAACCTTTTTTCCCCCCCTCACTGGTAAATCAATACTCTGACATTTTGAGGGACATTTCAGTTATCTTATGCTAAGTGTTTATATGTGACCAACTTACTTACAATCGTCAATATGAGCTGGTAAATACAGCTCAAAGAAGACTGCCAGTAACACTCATTTTTAATCATCCGCCCCCTAAACGTCTATGATTCAAATCATCAGTTAGGAAACTCCCCTGGTGGATCTCATGGCATCAGATCGTTGCATTTCTTTTCATTGAGTCATTGAACATTGAAGCAATGAAGGACAACAGCATGGCCGACTGTAAGCTTTAACAAACTCAGTTGTGTCTCAGATACTTCAGTACATGCTGTGTTGTAAGCAGAGACACGCAGAGCACACGACTACCTTCTGTTGGCTGCTTCCGTTGCTGAATGTTAGTAAAGTGGTTGTAAACCTCCTCTTCCCCTGACTAAGGATGATTCACCTGCTGACAGAGCTGTTAGAGGACTAGGTTATATAGCGAGTGTTGCAGGTACAACAGACTCATCTTGGACTTAGTGTTGGGCGGCTGCTGTAACTCAACCACCACTGGTGACTCAGTGGAATTGGAAACTTCTGATTCAGATACAGTCCAAGGGTCGACTTCTAAAATCTAAATCACTGATGCATTAGTCTTATCTGAGTCAGATCTGACCAGAAGCCAGTCAACAGAAGATCAATGACCATTTGAGCCAGACAAAAACACCACATAAACTGTGTTTTTCTTATAAATTGAGCGTGTCCTAAATCAATTTGGCGCATGCAAACAAGAAGAGCTTAGTTACCTTTTTTCCCAACAATGTTTCAGCCAGTTAAAAAGAAGCTGGGGATTTTTCTTGTGCGAGTAAATGTAGTGTGACAACTCAAAGGGAGTTTTTCAAAGGGACAAAAATACCAGGAAATGCATAGATTCTGTCAAATAAGGTAACACTCAGTGCCTTCTCTGGAAGTGGCCTATTCCGAGGCAGAAAAAACCCTGCATATATACTGTTTGTTTTTGTAGCATATGTCTTTTGAATGGGACGGATTAGAGTGTGTCTGCTGCTTGTACGTCTGCTTAGTTGTTGCCAGTCCCCCATGTTTGTTTTGTACTCGTACAAGATCCTTCAGCTGTCTGTTCTGCAGCAAATCCCTCTTTGTTGACAACTGTACTTAATGCTCTCTGAAATTCAAGGAAAGCTCTCGACACAATAACTTGAATATTATTGTCTCAGTTGTTGTAGGATCTTGTCATGACTGGATTTGGGTCACCTTGGGAATGTTTTTACAGACGGCTTCATGACATCAGCTCAGGGATTTTCCTCTGCACTCTGCGGAGAACAAGTCCAGCAGCACAACAGCAGACTCACAGTGAAGACGTGTTTGTTTTGTTCCCTTTTTTTCTGCATAAGATTCGGGGATTATGCAACAGCTCAAGCACACGAGCTAAAAGTACAGAGAAATCGGGACGGGACCTCCAGACCCGTCTGATGCAAATTGTCTCTTGGTTGCCGGACGTTGTAGAAAGGTTACTACATTGGTATCATTTTGATTGCAGTCATAATTTGCACTCATAATAGTCCCATGTTTATTTGTCTACTTTTTATATATTTGTTTTATTTGTAACATGAACATGCACAATTTTAAACATAAACTTTGCTTTGGGGCTGCACCGTGGTGCAGTGGTTAGCGCTGTTGCCTCACAGCTAGAAGATTCCTGGTTTGAACCCCGGTTTTAGCGGGCCTTTCTGTGTGGAGTTTGCATGTTCTCTCTGTGCATGCGCCCTCCTGATACTCTGGCTCCCTCCTACAGTCCAAAGATATGCTCCTCAGGTTCATTGGTGACTCTAAAGTTGCCCGTAGGTGTGAATGTGAGCGTGAAAGGTCGTCTGTCTCTATGTGTCGGCCCTGTGATTGACTGGCGATCAGTCCAGGGATAGGCTCCAGCTCCCCGTAACCCTGAACAGGATAAGCCGTATAGATGATGGATGGATGGATAGACTTTGCTGTTTGATATTGTACCAGAAATGGCTTGAAGCTAACTTTCGTCTGCACTCCCTGGCAGGTCACAATAAAGACATCCACACAGTAAAACTAAACTAACTAGAAAACAACGCCTGACCTGTAAAGTTGAAAAATGAAGCGTACCAAAAGAAGCTGTGTGTGGGAACGTTTCCTCTTAAGGCAATATGTGAAATGTTAATCATATGATGCAACTTGTCATCTTAGTGGTAGTACTCGCTTTTCGCTGGCAAACAAAAATCATTGAGCTGCTCGCTGGAAGGAGAACGTGTGATGCACACTGGTCCAAAGCCAGCACCCAAATGGTGCGCTGAAAGATTGAGACCAGTATGCTGCCACTCAAAGAGCTCGATGGGGATCCCTCAAGGCTGATGCTTGGCTAAACATATTGAAAAACCCTTTGAGGAGAAGAAGCATGAGCTAACTGTGCCGGTGCACACACGCTACCATTGACCACCGACTGCTGGACTGCTGTCGCAAAAGAAAACTACACAACAACTAGCTGTCACTTCATCATTGCAGATATCTGCGTACAGAGATGAACTGAAAGCTGACAATAGTTGAGGGGTTTGGGGATTGTATGTATACAGCCAGTGCCTTCTGTTTCTTTAGTCTCCACACAGACTGTTTTCCTGCATACAGCCAAAGACGGAATAAACAACTTCGGTTGATTCTATGAAGAAACACCAGAAAGCTATTAGACAGATAAATACTTTATTAATTCTTTACAGGAAATCATTCTGTCACAGCAGCTTCAATCACAGTCAAGACACCACATCGTACACTGAACATAAAAACATTTAGGCACCTAAAAATACTTAAATAAGTCTCTAAATCAGATTAAAAATTATGAATGAGACAGTAAAAGAAATTTAACAAATGTGATAAAGAGTATTCAGTGTGCAAAAGAGGCTCTATTGTCTAAAAATCTAAAAAACCCAATATAAGGAACTATATGTATAAATTTACGCCGTTTCCTGTACATGAGTGTACACTGTTGTTTTTATTCCTGAAGCCTGATGGAAGCTGACAGAAAGGACTTCCTGTAGCGCTCAGTCCTGCACCTGTGTGTAATCAGCCTGTGACTGGACGTGCTCTGCTGAATCACTTCCAGGCTGGAGAGTGGGTGTGCAGGATTTCTCAGAATTGACTTCAGAGCATCCTTGACTCTGTCACCTTTATTATTCCTAGCATTACTGATTAGTGGGTGTCGGGCCACTGAAAAGAAAATACACTGACGTCCATCCATTGTAACTTCTTGCTTTCTCTTTGTTCCAAGCTGAAGTCAAGCGTTAACAGTGATTAATCCTGACTGATATTTGGCCTTGTTGGTTGTCGATTTAGAGGATTGGAGCTAAGGTTCAGGCATGACGAAGACGAGACATTGATGAGATGAAAATTAATCGTTGACAAATCAAAACTCTGACGTCATGTATGTTTTGGTTTTGTTAACGAGGCGAGACGAAATCTTAGTAGTTTCCCGGCTGTGCGTCTAATCTGTCAAAATACAAGCAAAGCATTCTGTAACTGCTTGAATTGGTTGAAGGGCGTGTGCAGATCCCTTTGAATCTGACCCAGCCATACCGGTGATGATGTCCCAAAGCGGCAGCTTGACAACTACATGAACAAAAAGAGCAGATATCTACACACACTCTATGTATATCAATACATTTTATTTGTATAGCGCCAAATCATAACCAGAGTTATCTCGAGACACTTTACAGAAAGAGCAGGTCTAGACCGACTCTTTGTTATGTTATTTAAAGAGAGGCCCAACATGAATCACCATGAGTAGCACTTAGCAATTCGGCACATTGGCAGAAAAGCTTCCTTTTAACAGGCAGAAACCTCGAGCAGAACCAGACTCATGTTGAACATCTGCCTCGACTGGATGGGCCAAAAATGGGATAGAAGGAGATGCAGGATAGAGACAGGCAAAGAGAGCAACAACAACATATGTTCTTGTTACATGAACAACAACAGGTAAGACATACTTATGGTGAGGGATGCACGATATTATCGCCGATATCCGCCGATATAATAAACTGATAAAATAATGGGTTGCTGCATACTTGATTAAATGCCCGACCTCGGCGCAATGTCCCCCGGCGCGAAGAACACCTGTGCGGCGCAGCGTGATGACGTCACGTGTGTCTACCTGCAGCATGAGAGAGTTAGAAGCCAAAATGTCCGTGGTGTGGAAGTTTTTCAAAGTGTCCGAAATAGATAACAAAACTGCTGTTTGCAATGACTGCTCAGCTTCGGTGATGCGAGGAGGAGCCAAGGCAAAGTCTTTCAACACTACAAACTTGATTAACCATCTCCAGACCCGTCACCCCGACCGTTGTAACAAATGTGATAAGAGTATCACCATTATACTGTACGCTAATTCCAATACAGAAGAGAGTTGATGATCTCTGCAATTAGGTGTGCGGGAAAAAAATATCGGTATCGGTAATCGGCTAAATGAGTTGTAAAATATCGGCAAAAAATCCAATATCGTGCATCCCTACTTATGGTTACAATGTCGATAATAGTGGTACACTTGTGTGAAAATTAGCAAAAAATAAATTAGCACGAGAAGCAGATATATGTATTGTTAACACAATGCACTGTAGTGAGGGGACACGGAGAGACCCCCTGTGGCTACAAATGATGTGGGAAGAATCGGTGGGAGAGTCAAGGCTAGATTATCTAAGGTAAGGAATCCACGAGGAATTACACGAGTAAAAGTGTAAAGAGAGCGAAATGGTGTTTTACACATTCAAACACTCTGATACCAACTCCTGATCAGTGTTATTTTAGTCTTTAGACGAAAATTAGTTTTAGACTAGTTTTAGTCGACAATTTAAACCAGTTTAAGTCAATACAAAGTGACATTTTAGTCATTACTTTTTGACGTTTTCCCTTTTTAAAACTTATTTATTAGCCTAATAGAGGTTTCAGAAGCGAATTTCGTTTACGAAAATAATGACGAAAAAATGTTTGTCATTAATCTTTTTTCCATGACGATGACGAGACTTTGACGAGCTAAAAATAGATGGTTAATAAAGACTCTGAAGGCATGTTAGTGATGATGCATATCTTCCCTGTTCGTCTAATCGGTCTGTCAAGCAATTCCTTCCTGTAACTCGGTAACCTGTTTGGATATAACAGGTATCGTGCAGGTGGTTGTGAACTTTCTGCTAACTCGGGCTTTCTGCTTCGGGCTCTCTGCTTGCTCACAGAAAATGGGGAGTTTTACACGTCATTTGATGCTTCATCCGCACAAAAAGGAGCGATCATTGGCTGTCTGCTGCTAGTTAATAAAAAGTCGTTAAATTTGAGTCACTACTTTTAGTCTAACGTTTTCTTTGTTGAGAAAATATGACCCCCCGTCCAGTCTCCCTCTTCTCGTTTGCTTCAGGTAAAATTACCTCTATAAATTTCAGCAGATCATCCAGACAGTAAAAGAACTTTTCATCATCGCTTCTCATTAAACCGTCTGACTGCAGCCGACAGATGATTTTGTGTGCGGAGGAAGCGCCAAATGACGCTTAAAACGCCCCTTTTTCTGTGAGTGCGCACAGAGCCTGAAGCAGAAAGTTCACCACCTTTGTGATACCTGATATCTACAACTGGATTACTGATTTACATGTATTTTGACAGACAGATTAGACACGCAGTGGCACAACAAACGTTTCTTCAGAATTTTTGTTAATCATCTATTTTTAGCTCGTCAACGTCTCGTCATCGTCATGGAAAAAAGATCGTTGACGAACATTATTTTCTTTAACAAACTTAACACTGCTTCTGAAACCTGAAGTTTAAAGAGAGAAAAGCTTTAAAAGTAACGACTGAAATGTGACTTTTTCTTGACTTAAACTGGACTAAAATGTTTTGAGTTGTCGACTAAAACTAATCAGCATTTTCATCTAAAGACTAAGACTAAATCTAAAACAGCTGCCAGAATTTACACTCGGTTCAGGGCTGTTTTCGTTGGAACTATGACTCAGGTGGTTGTTGTCGGTCGCTCAATCGAGTTCAGAGTTGGCAACAGCTGCTGTGTCATCAGCGGTATCACAATGCCGTATTCCAACAGATGTACAGCAGTGAACTGTAGCACCTTTGTTCTGCGTTAAGGTGTGAGCTCTCACCCCCCTCCTCCAGGTTCCTCTGAAAGTAACCACAAGACTAAAAGCAGGTCTGTCATTGACACAGGAGGGATGGAGGCCAGGCTGCGTGTGGGTCCCGTATGTGGTTACGTGATAAACGTGTCTGTCCGCGGCGGTACGATCATCTGCCACACACACAGAACAGAGGCTATCGTCTTTTCTCAAAGCAGACGGGTCATAAAAGCAGAGAGGGATGATTCAACCAGCAGTCGTGCTCGCCGTCTCTCCTTCTGTTTTTCTGGACCGAGCGGCGGCGATGGCATGGAGTGTGTCGGTGGAGCCAAGTGCCTGGCCGTCCACCAGGTTGTAAAAATTCAATAAGTGGAGTAACGGGACTCGCAGGAATCTTTTACTCTCTCTCATGTGGTTGGAGGTTTTCACAGCTGGGGTGCCCGTCTGAATGGTCCACTCAGACGTCCAGAAGTTAATTTCTGTCTTTGTTTTTCTCTCATGCTACTATTAGCCTTTAGCTCCAGGATGCTGTCACCATTGTGCAGGTGATAATGCTCGAACAGATAAGCCTGTCAAGTTTGGGCAAGTACAAGGTTTTAGGGAATGAAGACAGGAAAGGATGGGGGGGGGGGTGAAAGTTTGGTTTGTAGAGCAGCATGAAGAAAAGGAAAGTGTGGCAGAGGAAATGAACAGATAGGAGCAGAAGTGAAAGGATAAAAGAGGTTTGTTTTTAAGGCTAGAAACCTTTGAGGAGCAGGATTAGTTGGAGGAAAGATTTTGCTTTAAGGGCAGAACGGTCTGTCAGGCACAAGGTGGTCTCACTTAATCTCCTCAACGGTTTAGACTTTAATTCATTTTATTCATTGTGTGGTTTTAACCAGAAACTTTCACCGTCTCTGTTTTTTCTCTACTTTTCCAACTCTGGATCTTTGAACCTAGAGCTGCTCTCTCGTCTCCATTCCTCTCCTCCTATATAATTGCCTCCCCCAACTCTCTCCCCTCTTTCCTCTTATCCTCTCTGCTCCCCATCCTCGTTTCATCTCCTCTTCTCTTGTCGCCTTTCATCGTTGCCTCTCTTCTGTCTTATTTTCCCTTAACTCATCTTCTCTCCTTCTATCCTCGTCTCTCCCCTGCTTCCTTGACTCTTCTCATTGCTCCTTTCCTGCATCCATGTTTCCTGTCCTTTATCTCTCATTGTCTCCTCTCCTCCTCTCCTAATCTCTTCTCTTCTACCCTCCTCTCCCTTTCTCCCCTTATTTCCTCTCCTCTTTTATTCTCCTCTATCCTTGACTCTTCTCCTCTATCCTCCCTTTTCTTCTTCTTTTGTCGCCTCTCATCTTTCTTTGTTGCTTGTCCTCTTCTTTCTTCTCACCTCTCACCCATTATCGTCTCTCTTCCCTTCCCTTCATTCCTCTTCTCCTTTATCCGTGTCTCTTATCCTACATCTTGACCCCTTTCCTCTCCTCTCCTCTTGTCTGATCTTCTCTCTTCTTATATATTCGTTTCTTCTTGACATCTTGTCTCATCTCCTACTCTCCACTCCTCATTCCTTGTCCTCTATCTTTGTTTCTCGCCTCCTTCTGGCCTCAACTATGTTTCTTCTACTCTACTCTTCTCCTCTCTATCCTTGTTTCCTCTCTTCCTCTCTCCTGTACTCTATCCCTTTTCCTCTCCTCTCCTCTCCCTTTCTCTCCTTTCCTCTGTCCTTGAATTGTCTCCTCTCCTCTCCTCTCCTCTTATTCTTTAATCATTTCCTGCTCTCATCGCCTCCATCTTATTTCCTCTCTTCCCCTCTCCTCTTTCCTTGAATCCTTCCCCAACCTCTAACCTTTACTCCCCCCCTCCTCTCTATCCTTGTCTCCTCTTCTATCCTTGACTCCTCCCTTCCCCTCTGCTCTCCTTTAATCTATCCTTGTTTCCTTACCCATCCTTGACTACTCTTCTATCCTCTCCTCTCCTCTATTCTTGACTTCTTTTCTGCACTCTACTGTTTCCTTGTTTCTCTTCCTCTTTCCCTTTCTTCCCTCTGTCCTTGACTCATCTTCTCTTCCCTGTCCTTCAGTCCTCCCCTCACCTCTAACCTCTGTCCTTGTTTCTTTTCCCATCCTTGTCTTCTCTCTTCTCCTCTTTTCTCCCCTTTTCTTGACTCCTCTCCTCCTCTCCTGCTCTCGTCTCTTCTATCCTTGTCTCATTTCCTCTTATTCCTTCTCCTCTATTCCCTCTTTCCTCTCCTTTACTCTGTCCTTGACATATCTTCTCTCCTCTGACCTTGAATGGTTCCCTCACATATACCCTTAGATCCTCTGTTCTCCTCTTTTCTTGACTCCTCTCATCCTCCCCTGCTCTCTTCTCCTCTCTTCTTGTCTCTTTTACATCCTCTCCCCTCTGTCCTTGAATTCTTCCATCACCTCTAACCTTTACTTCTCTCCTCTTCTCTTCTCTCCTTCCCTCTATCTTTGTTTCCTTTCCCATCCTTGTCTTCTCCCTTCTCCTCTCCTCATCTCTCCTCTATTCTTGACTCATCTTCTCCTCTCCTGCTCTCTTCTCCTCCATCGTTATTTCTCTTCCTCTTCTTTCCTCTGTCCTTTAATCCTCCCCTCACCTCTAACCTTTACTCCTCTCCCCTTCCATCTCATTGTCTCCTTTCCCATCCTAGTCTTCTCTCTTCCCCTCCCTTCTTCTCTTTTCTTGACTCCTCTAAACAGCTTTCACACATTGCTGTTTACAAATTGTTCCGTACGATAGCCATCCTTACTGATTGTTCAGACGGGGGGAAACGGGGTGACGGAAAAGACGGCTGGAAGATTAATGACTCCTCTGACTGGTATGCTTTTGACGAGACGGGCTGAGAGGTGCAAAGCCGCAGAATGCACACAGGACAATGGTGAAGGTAGTGACTCGTCTGCAGCTGAGTTTAGATAGGTGGGTATCTGATCCTAGATTTCTGCCCACTATCATCATACCTGCCTTGCCCAGTATTGCCCCCCCTCCTGCTCTATTGTGTCGTCTTCTGCCTGTCTGTTATCAAATATTGTTGCCCTTGAAACTGCTCGGATAAAGTTGGTATAAAAGAAAACTTTTCAGGGAGGTTTTCTGTCTGGCCTCCCTCCCTTTCATTTCATCACCCTTTATTTAACTCTGTTCCTCTCCACTTTTTATCACTCATCTGAAGGCCGTGTTGGTCGGGGTGATGAATATTCAGACGTCCTGGTTCGACTTGTCTGGAAAGTAAAGTAAATTGAGTGAGTTTTTATGTAATGGTTCTGCCCTTGTTGGCTCGGGTTTGCCTATAAAGAGTTTTACTGGCAGCGTGATATGTGATGAAAGCAGGTTTGTCATTATCCAAACTGTAAACATAATGGTTGTGACGCCTGCCAAAGCAGCAGAAAACTCTCCTTCAGAGCAACTCCACTTGAACTTAAGGTTGATCTTTCTGTGGTGTGATGACAACAAAGTCGGTTTTAATATAGCCTCTAATTTGTAACTAAATACCTTACTTAACAATGCATTTATGGTAATTAAGGGCAGTGGGTTAAATCTGTACCACTATAAAATATAGGAGAGCTGCAACAACAAAACAAAATGTTTAATACTTGGATACTTTTCGACACCACGTGTTTTAAAATCTCTGTTATTTTTACGTTTGATAGTATCTAAAGGAACCGAAGCTTTGAAAAGAAACAACAGATCTTCAGTCAGACTTTCGACCCAGAGCTGCCGCGAGCAAAAGAGCGACAGACAGGAAGTGAAGAGAGTGAGCACCGTTGATGAAAACAAAGCAGTAAAATTTTCGAGATGTTTCACTGCGGTTAAACAACAAACTAACACGCCTACACCTCCATACTACCCGCAGGAAGGTACAGGGTTTTGTTTTTATATGCTGAAGTCGCTTCATCCTGCCGACTGTGTGTGTCTGTCTGCTACGCCCTCTGTCACACCTGCAGCTCTTATACAGCAGCGACACACAGACTTTTCTCATTCACAGAACGACAAATCACGTCTCATAAAGATGCAAAAGTTACAATACTGTCTGTTACACACAGACAGAGAGCAGGGCAGAGAGACAGCCATGTTTTCATGTAGTCCCGACCTGCGGACTGCTGGCTTAGCTCCAGTCCACTGCTCGGTGATGGACGTCTAGAAATGTCCCAAACACCGCAGAATAATAAGAACAATAGAAACACAGCTGAAGGGCAGATCCTCTGCAGATACAGGCACCAGCTCACACTTCTCCTGGATGATGAGTGATGCTTAAGAGGGAATATTTTAACATGAAACACCCTGCTCATTAAGCCTTTCATTACTAATAACTGGAAACTAAAGTATCTCAAATGAGCCGGTCTGTTTAGTGACTCTTTTCTGTACCAGCACGGTGTGAAGGTGGAAATTAAAAACAAACTTCTGTTTTTATTGCAGCGGTATCGAAACAGGTCGTTTGTTTTTGCTAGAATCGTATCAAAGTTTGAAATTCTGGTATCGTGACAACTTTAATTGATTGATATATTTCATGAAAATTAGACGAGTCCAGTCCAAACATTCCTGTAACTTTACAAAACACTTCATTCAACATTCCCCCCTTCTTTAGCTTGTGATTGGCCGGCTGTGCGGAGGTGAGAAAGTAAGATAGATTTCTGTCTCTAGCTGTCTTGTTTTTTTCACTTGTTACACAATCATTTGTGGCACTTTTCATGTGAACAATTGAGTGCAACACTTGAACACCTTCCAGGAGAGACTGTCTGAAAGTGTGCCCGGTATTTAAACGTCTCGTCCCTCTCCAGCAGCTGGCTCTTCACTCTGCCCTCCGTTTGGACCGACTAAAAACACTGCAGATTTCCGATGTGGTTGAATGATGTTCCTTACTTACTACTTCTGTCAGAGCTCATAACCTGACGGCAAAAGGTTGGTCAGAGAAGCATTATATGCTGTTTGTTTATTAGCACCTCTAAGGTTAAGTTAAAGTGTGCTCACAAGCACAACAGACCTCAAGTGACAACAGTAAACTGGGTCAACAGACACTCACCTTTCAACCAAAGCAGGTCAGCGCAGTGATGCAGTTTTGTAATGTTACTCCATTGACCCTTACAGCTTTTGTTTTGCAATGGAAATGTTCCGCCGTCTCCTACATTGGTATTTGAGCTTGTTGTACAAATGCGTCATTACACGATAATCTGTAAAAACTAAAGGTTATGTAAGTTAGCGTCTAACTGTTTTTCTTCTCCAACAATCTGGAAAAAGAATGTGAAGGATTATACGCAACAAGATTACAGCTGCCCTCCGCCACGTGTGTGTTTTCACCATGTTTTTCACTGTATGTAGCATAACATCACGACGTGAAAGACAGAAGCCTCATACTTCTGTGGTAAGGGAATAAAAGCTCGAGCTGTTAGGGTTGTAGCTGTTATATTTTAGAGGAATTTGAACAGGTTTATGTTAACGATGATCTTGCGACTACGCTTGGGTTAACACCCTGTTTTCCACCGCAAGTAACCTAACGTAATGACATCATCAAAAACATGATGATGCAAAAGGCTTTCCGCTATGTATGAGTATGTACAAACGGTCTCCTGGGTCTGCCTGCAGTGCGTCTGTTCTTATGGGTTAATAAACTAAAAACAGCAGCTTAATCTTCTCTGACGAATCAAGACGCCAACACATTGAGAAGGATTTGATTGATCTGTTGGCGTCGGTCCTCAACACTTTTGTTTAACACCATAAATGTAATGTTCCTCTGCAGGCGATCTGACGTCTTGATTTCTATAAGATGACATCATCGCACATACATTATTTCTCTGTCATGACTGTCAGCTGAAGGTGTCTGAGGCAACATGTTTGATAATAATCCACATGAATGGTGTTTTCTTTTGCTCACCACCATGCTCCTGCTCGGCTGTTTTTATTACGAGGAGACATTTGGCCGGCTCTGCACTGCGTACGTGCGGCTCAGTGCGAACACGAGCCTCCAATCCTCTGCCTCCTGTTGTCACAGCAGTCGCTGTGCCCACCAACTTAATCCCCTCAGCTGCGGATGAGCGGGCCCACGAGTAAGTGGACAGCACCTGAGTCTGCAGTTATCAGTTTTCCCAAGTGTACCAGCTCTCCCTCACAGCCCATATCTCACCTCCACCCCTCTCTCCACCTCCCCCATCCAGGGTGAGATTAAAGGTCTTTCAAGATGTTTGTATCTTACCTTCGGTCACATTATTTTGTGCTGCAGAGGTGCACAAAAGTTTTTAAACTCCTCTCCAGAGCATCTCCTCCTCTGTCCCATCTGAAAGTTTATCATTGACAAGTTACAATAACTTTTGCTCCGTTCCTTGTTGTACCGTTTCCAGTAGCCAGAGCCCGTTTGGTACCAACGCCCCTCTGAGGTTGCCTGCTTCCTTCCTTCCTTCCTTTGGGAACAATAGTCATGGATCCCAACATGACACTGCTCTTGGTTGAAAGTTCACGACTTTCTCATCAAGTTGTTGTGGGTGAAACCTTCCAGGCGGAGCAGTGGCACCATCGCAGTCGCCACCAGTTTGTGAAGTGAGCAGCGTGAGAAAAGAGGAAACTACGAATAGTTTGATTCAAGGAAAGTTGGAGGGGATGCTGGCTGGCTGGTTGTGGCAGAATGGACCTGCGTCACACAAGATGACCAGAGTTAAACCTTTTGATCAACTCCAGGGGTCAGTGAGAGTGTCACTGTCAGACTGACAGAAGAGTGAGGTTGTGTTAAACACATACTTTTAAAACAAATCAGTTACAGTAACCAACAATACATATATGATTTGATTACACTTACTAATCATGTTGCTGTTTATCTTATTATCTCATTACATTCCTTTTAGTAGAAGGTTTTTTTTATGTAGAATTAAACTGCTTGCATCTCTTCGCTGTGCAGGAATGCACTTTCTTGGCACATTTCCAGACAGGCAATTCTTAAAGGCTTTCTAAAGGCGTTGGAACAAATCTGAGTGCAAACCATCAGGGTTAGGACGGCCAACAAAAGTCTTTCTCTACATCTAAACAAGCTCCGGCATTGTTTAAGATTTGATTTCTGTTAGAGTTGCGCTGGTTTAGCTCAGCACTTAAAGTGCACCGATCAGCCATAACATTATGACCACCTGCCTAATATTGTGTAGGACATCCTTTTACCACCAAAACAGCCCTGACCCATCTAGGCAGGGACTCCACTAGACCTCTGAAGGTGTGCTGAGGTATCGGGCCCTAAGACGTTTGCAGCAGGTCCTTTTAAGTCCTGTGAGTTGCGAGGTGGGGCCTCCATGGATCGGACTTGTTTGTTCAGCACATCCCACAGATGCTCCATTGGATCGAGATCTGGGGAATTTGGAGGCCAAGTCAACACCTTGAAGTCGTTGTTGTGTTCCTCAAACCACAAATTTTTGCAGTGTGTTGCAGCGTGAAAGAGACCACTGCCATTAGGGAATACAGTTTCCATGAACTTGGTCTGCAACAATGTTTAGGTAGGTGGTACGTGTCGAGGTGCCACATGAATGGCAGGACTGAAGGCTTCCCAGCAGAACGTTGCCCAAAGCATCACACAGCCTTTGCCGGCTCGTCTTCTTCCCATAGTGCATCCTGGTGACATGTCTTCCCCAGGTAAGCGACGCACACACACCCGGCCATCCACATGAAGTTAAACAAAACGTGATTCATCAGACCAGGCCTCCTTCTTCCATCGCTCCGTGGTCCAGTTGTGATGCTCACGTGCCCATTGTAGGTGCTTTCAGTGGTGGACAGGGGTCAGTATGGGCACCCTGACCAGTCTGCGGCTACGCAGCCTCATACACAACAAACTGTGATGCTCTGTGTGTTCTGACACCAGGGCTCAGTGAGCCTTGGCCACCCATTACTTGGTTGCTGGTTCACTGGTTTTTCTTGCTTGTACAACAACTGGGATTTTATTTCTGTATCTCTTTCCATGCGTGTTATCTGTTGCTATTTCTCAATCATGACTAACTAACTGACATGTTTTTCGAAGCTGGCAACCTTCCTGTTAAACAATAACTGAATCATACGGAAAAGCCAGTATTGGTCAACATGTGAGTTTCAGGTTTATCTTCCCTGCAGTGATAACAGAGATAAAAAAAAAAGAAGTGTATTAACAGGTGATGAAAAGCTCCACTTGGCCACTGAGTGATGAGCTGTTGGTGAGGGGCGACGGTGTTGATTTTTGTCTCTCACAGGTCTCGACAGAAATCACAGCGGGATGATTGATTGATGAAACCTGCAAAGTGATCACGTGTGTTGATTGTTTTAGGGCGCTGTTTTGTTAGATAACTTGTGGTGGTTGCGTAGTGTTCAGATGTTATTGCCTGTGTGTCTTACTGTATGCGATCACTGTCAGATTATAAAGATAGTCAGCTTGCAGACTTCTAAACAGTGTTGCTGTGGTGAGAAAGTTGCCAGAAGGGATGCTGCGTGTATCTAAGCAAACATCGTGTTGTCTTCCAACCGTAAATACTCGCTCATGGAGCTATACCTCACTCTCGGGTCAGCGCCATGGTAGTTACAGGTTGTGTTTTGATGTTTGCATCTTGTTTTGGTGATAAGAGCCTCGTCCTAAACAAGCTAAACAACGTCATTCCCATGTTGTATTTCAGTTGATCTTTTTTAATGCCATTGTTGAGGTTATTTTAACACCGTTCAGCAGTAGTGGATGCATTCAGTACACACATCACCTGTTAGCTGCTGCTGCTTTACAAAGGCAGGAATGACAGAGTGGCATTATGTGACTGTGCGGCTGTGACATTATGGCGGAGGGTGTCAGCCCCTCGTTCATCTTGATTATCTCATGCACACAAAATGATTGATGGTCAAGTCAGATTTAGATGCTAGAAGGCAGCTAACCCAAGATTTAAAGCAGGGAACAGCCTCTGCTCATATTTAAGCAGCACGTTTTGCCCAAATCTTTAACATTTTAATGTCCATGTTGTGGTTTTTAAACAGAGAAATTGTAAGGATTTCTTTTAGGAGAGATAGGAGATAGAAAAAGGCGACAATTAAACAACGAAACGCACTTTAAGAGGACCACAGACGGTAAGAAATACACAAAGACGTAAACCCACAAAACAGAAAGTAATAAAAACAGAAGTTAATAATGTTACGTGACATCTAAACAGATCAGACTTCAGCTGACAGCTTGAGGAAGAACATGATGTCTCTTTATTTCAGTTTCAAATTTCTTTGAGTTCTCCCATTAGGTGTGACAGGAAACTGGCAGGACCGACCTCTGGGCGTTACATGTTTCCCAGCAGCAGCTCAACAAAACACGGCCTTGCACACCACCATCACCATTCTCACAATTACAGGACTGAAGGAGAGAGCGAGACAGAGAGAGATTGTCAGCGATCTCAGTGAGGCATGCTTTGCTCAAGGCTACGTCTCTTTTTCTGCCCTCTTGTCGCTCTCCTCCTTCCATTACTCAGCAGCAAGAAGCAGAAAAAAAAAAAAAAGGCGTGACTGAGAGCTCATCGCATCGAAACTCTTTCCTCCTCTCCCAAAAGAAGTGCAGCTGTCCAGGCATGAAAGTGCAGCAGGTTAGGGAGACACAAGAGTACACATGAAAGGGCAGTATTTAACAAATAGGTGGAGGCTAATACTGTTATCCACGTGAACAATTAATCAGCCCAGTGCTGTAAAGAAACTATTAAGAAATATTGTTTTGGTTCCAGGAATCAGACGAGATTTCCTTTGTTTCTATTAGTTTAATAATGCATAGCAACAGTGCCTTGCTAAAGGACAACAGGGAGAAGTTGGCACCAACTTTTATCCTGCAGAATGAACTACAGATACAAAAATGTGTTCTTTTAATTACAATAGACAAAGTACAGAACTACATATTACTTTATTCTTACAATGTTAATGTTTGATTATGATGCACATGTCTGCCAGCATTTTCCTTGCTGTTGAAATTGTAACAAATGGACCTCAACCAAACAATACACAGAATATTTCTGCAGCCTTAGGGCCTGTTTTCTATACAGAAGCAGTGCAGGTCAGTGTCCTCAGCACAGAAACGCCCTCTGTGTCAGCTGTTTTTTGTCGCTGCGCTCTCAGTTGAAAATAGTTTAATTTTTCGAAGACCACCACGCTCGTCAATGTCAATTCTCCCTCACTGACCAGTCAAAAACAAGAAGGGGCGGGACTTCAGATATCAACTTTGTCAACAACAATGGCGGAAGAGAAGCTTATCATTTCTTTTTTTGAGGGTACAGTTTCCAGGTGTAGAGCTGCTGCTAACGCCAGGACACGATTCCTTTCCATTGTTTTCTTTGTAAAATGTCCTTGAATAAAAACAAATATGAAGGATACAGAACGATTAACTAAGACTTAACCGTCACTACCAAGGGAAGCAGATGTGCTGCCAGACAACTTCGTAACCTAGCAACATAAAGCGTCTGTGAGAAACGCTCTGAAATTGAGGTTGTGGGCGCTGACAGCGCAAAATATGTCGTTAGTGGACACAGGTCCTGTATGCGACCAGGTTGGATGTAGCTGATGGAAAATACAGGCTGAAAGATGATGCAAAGCCAACTCTAGAGCTTGCACTATTTCTTATACACTATAATATTAATTTTATATGATATTCCTGCACTTATAATTAAAGAAATCACTTAGAAAACTTCTGTTTAGCTGCTTTTTTCTGACAGTAATAATGTTTAAGTTTTTTACCACCTGCATATCTGTGGAGCAAAGTTTGGATGTGGGCAGCTACACATGCATTAAAAATGTCCCTTTAAAGGTGTTTTTTATTAATACTTTTTTTGTTATGTGATTAAAAATCTACAATAGAGACAAACAGGAAAATAGAGGAGAGAAAGATCAGGATGGCAAGCGATAAAGGACCATGATACGTCTTATGTAAATGATTTTACACGCAGTCGTTCATGTTTTTGAAGATTAAAGCATCGATAAAATGTCGCATATTCTTCGTGTCTGTGCAGTTTTAAGTGCTGCATGCATTTCCCAACAACCTGTTTTTGATCACTTGAAATTTAAGTTTGCACAAGACTGAATCTTGTGGAGCTCTGCTCTCAGCATTTTAATCCATCATCAACTTCACAGGCTGAAATGATTTTTCTTTTTTCAAATGTCTTTGATGTATCACTAAGCAACAGAGAATAACAAGAAGAGAAAATGGTAATAACTTAATTGAGACACTTGACTTTTTCATGACGTAGATGTTGAATAGCTGTTCCCACCAGGTGTGTCCTTCAAGTGTCTGGCCAGTGGAACACACACACACGCACACACACACACACACACACACACACACACACACACACACACACACACACACACACGGCTTAATACAGAAGTAATTTCGTCCACCCCCACCTTGTCTGTCATCCTATCCTTTCAACCTGGGGCCATTTTCTTGGTTGTGCACACACTCACAATTTCACACACTCAATCTGTGGAAACCCTGCGCAGCCTAAAGGCTTTGTGGTTGCCTAGCTGCCCACCTACTCACCTGTACCCACCCATCTTCACCTGTTAGATGATTAAGTCCAAAATAGACCTGAAAGTAATTGCATTATCATCAGGTACTGTAGATGCAACCTCAAGTGTATGTCGGTACTTGTTGGATAGCGATCATGGGCGGCTCAGTGCGGGTTTGACTGGGTTTGGAAGTGTCAGTCTGTCACGGTGCCCACTCACTTAGGACACACTTGCAAAAGTTGCGTGGTAAAGTCCCTCATCTCTGGAAAACTTCGGGGTGAAGATCCTGCCCGAGCTTGATCTGCTGTGTCTCCCATCAATTTACCCACTTACAAAGACTGGAATTAGCTTTGGGCCTGGTCGCCTTGACAAATAAAGTAAAGCTGAAGCAAAGAAAGTCAGAATAATTATATAACAGCAGTAAAAAGGTTTACTGAGAAACTTAAGGCCGAGGTATGCTTGAAACAAAGTCGTTTCAATGACATGTGGCCCCACCTCGTCTGAGGGCTAAATTATTTATAGCTGTTCTGAATGGCCACTGTTACAGGTGGGGTTAAAGCCCTGCTGCTATAGAGAGGGGCGAGGCACTTCTCTTTTCTGAAAGGGTATTAATGGTGTTGCACTTGTTTGTACACACACAAAGAAACAAAAGTGTTTGTTTAGAGTCTGGCTAGTTGCTCTGTGAGACTGCAAAGTGTTGCTAAATGCTAACATCAGCATGGCACGCACACACCGACATGGCTAGCATGCTTTAGCAGGTATAATGTTTACCATGTCGGTCATCTTAGTTAAGCATGTTAGCATGTTGCTAAAAGCCTTAAAGCACAAAACAGAACAAACAGCTGAAGATACTTTATTCATTTTTTTCACTCTGCTATTACAAACATGCTACACACACATAGGCCCGAAATGCACACACGCACAAACAGGACACTAATGCATTAAGGAAGAGATGTGAGGGGGCTGCACATGGACATGCGCCCCAAGCAGTCTGTGTCTCAAGTGCACCTTGGCGGTGAACTGGCACCTCTCCAGCTACCACCCCCA
This sequence comes from Semicossyphus pulcher, assembly GCF_022749685.1. Lineage (NCBI taxonomy): Eukaryota > Metazoa > Chordata > Actinopteri > Labriformes > Labridae > Semicossyphus > Semicossyphus pulcher. Next base: position 29,029,570 of record NW_027211637.1, read on the forward strand.
ATTCTATGTTTGGTCCGTACTGGAACTTGAACCGGCCACCATCCGGTTCCCAAGCCGACTCCCTACAGACTGTCTCCCCTAGCTAGGGGTATTGTCTTTAGTTTTGCAGGTATTTGATCATAAACAAAAGCATTTGACAAATTAAACCTGATGATTCGACGGGTCGGCTGTGGCTCAGTGGTAGAGTTGGTCGTCTCTCAATCGGAAGATTAGGGGTTCGATCCCTGACTGCTACAGTCACATGTCCAAGTATCCTTGGGCAAGACACTGAACCCCAAATTGCTCTAGAAGGCATAGCCATTAATGCATCGATCGTGATTGGTGATTGGCACTTAGGCCATCAGTGTGTGAATGGGTGAATATTTACCATTTACCATATTTGGGGTGCAAAATTTCATTACTTTCCATCCAACAGTAGTTTCATTAAAAACCATCACCACATGGTGGCGCTAGAGGAAAACTGACAAATTCACAAGAGTCAGCAGGACACATCGTCTTGGACAGTCAAGAAGATGTTTGATAGTTGATCTTTAAACCACATTTTCTGCCAATCCATCCTGAAGCTGGCAAGAGATTTAACAGGACAGGTAAAATCGAGACTTTCATAGACTTTTCATCAAGGTTTTCTTGGGGCTTTTAGCAGGGGTACAAAGGGAGAGACGTGAGGCAAAGGTGCTGCATGAGGAGAGAGGGACAGGTACACAAACAATGGGAACTAAGTAATTTAGAGGTAGTTAAAACAGGGCTCAAGTTGCAAAGCTGTAGCCCAACTTACTAAACTGACTTTATGGCAACAATGTCCGCAGGTTTTATCCTCTTGGTACCTTGGATATCGGAAACAAATTTCCTGGAAATCCATCCGTTAGTTTGAAGCCATGTTCCCAAAATCCAAAAACATCAACCTCATGGAAGTGCTCGAGGAACTGTCGGGAAGTCATTTTACGCCGTCGTTGGAGAGCATCGTTTTTGAGACATTCAGTTTGATGTGGTGGATCGATTAGGTGCTGCGACTTGGCTTGAGAGTGTGAGAAAGACGACCCAAACGCTGTGTGAAGTGGGAGTGATTTATGGATTGATCTTGGAAAGTTATAAAATGTGTTTGACTTCTTAATGCAAGTGTTGGAAAGGTGTGATGCGAGGGGGTTTTAGGGGACCACTTAGTTTGAGATACATGAACACCTTTATCCTTTATTATGACAGTGAGCAACTTCTCAGTCTTTGGGTGGACGAGCCTCATGGTTTGGGTTTCTAAGGCTATAACTCAGGTGGTAATGTGAGTCCATGTCAGAACATTTTTGTTTTTATTCCTCAATATATTAAACCCAATTCTTTCTTCTCTACTCTTCCTCTATCCCCTTCCTCAGCTCTTGGAGTACGTTGGCAAAGGAAAGAGCATCATGGACGTGGGTTTGGCCCAGGCCCGACAGCCACTCACCACCCGCTGCCACTACTATGAACTGGAGATTGTTGATGCTGGGGAGAAGTGCTACATTGCCCTCGGCCTGGCAAGAAGGGTGAGCTCTCTAGGAAAATCGCCTGACAGCTTTACACACACCTACACTCAACGGAGAAGCAGGTTTTATGCATTTGGCCCTTTCCCCTTGTTTTTCCACAGTTTCACGCATAAAGCAGCGTAGCTCAATGAATACAAGGGATGAGGGCTCCACCATTCTGCTTTCCTACACTCCCTGCCTCTTAGCCCCATACTTCAACAGGTCATTGTGCTAACAACAAGCCAATGATGGAAAACTTTGAGACAGGGCAGATAATAAGCACGTGCAAAGTGTTCCTCAGGCCTTCTCTGGGTAACGTTTTAAACTTGTCCTGATGGAAGACAAGCAGAAAAACACCTGTCAGTTTAAAGGTGTGATTCCCCGCATACGTTCAAGTTGTAGTGAATGAAGAATAGATTATATCGTATGAGTATGAAAGCCCTTTTTAGACCTGGCCCAAACTAAAAGATTCTTAAAATCTTAACAGATGTTGAAAATGTGAGAGAGCCCACACATGACGACCAATAATGATTGATTGAACAGTTTTGTTCCTGTAGTGTGCGGAGAGCAATGATATGACCCAAACAGCACACCACACACTAACACATTCATTCACCAAAAACCAGAGTCTGACTCTCACAGCTGGAAATCTCACAGAATCTCTCGTGGTGAAACCAGACTTTAGAGTAAACAAACATGGCGGCCGACAGGCAGGAAGAATTGGCGATGATAGTTTTTGGACTTTTGACTGAAAATTCAGGAAGAAAAAAGAACAAACTGTGGATGAAGTGGTGGAGACGGCGTGAACATGGGCTGTGCATGTTGTTGTGGTGTAAAGGTTGTTGTGCTTCCTTCTTCAGTCAGCTTGCTTCCCATTTGGCTATTGTTTAATTCCACATGACGATCCACAGAGCGCGTGCTCGGCTGTCCTCTGGGTTCCCCCCACACAACAGGATATCAGATTGTACATAATGAACATGTTTAATATTTACGATTTGAAATCGGTGCGGCCACGACGTTCTTCCGAGCAGATCGGGGGAAGTAAAATCACCCTAAACATCCCTCACACCACAGGAACATCTGGCAAGATAATCGAAAAATCGGGACTTTGCTTACTTTTGTGTGAAGGCGTGAATCAGGCCCAAAATTGGCCTGATTATTGTGTAGTGTGTACCCCACTTTACAGGACACTGACTTCAGCCATTTTTCCGCAGAGCACTGTATAGGCTCTGCTTGGGATGGGTTCTTCTCTACTTGTTCTCCACTGCACATAGTACCTGCTTGCTGTAGAAGCAGTTCTGAGCTGTGTTTGTGTCCTCAATGCGATACTAAAAAGCAAAACCTTTATGAAGCACGATATAATCAATGAACTTTTATTCATGAAAGTTTTGTTACGTATTAAACGGCATGCTGTGTACGTAGCGTTTGCAGGAAACAAAGTCACTGTCACGGACCTGGATTTCCTTGTTTAACATGCAAAGAAAAAGATTTGCCAAATTAAAGTTGTGACCAACAAAAATTGACAACCAACCCTCCACACACATGGGTTAACAACTATGAGCTTTCTTGCAACCTCAGGCAAATTGATACCAAAAATGTACAAGGCACCAGGTCCTAACCGTGACTTTTGCTGGTCAAAAACCAACTTGATGTGGCGTTTCATAAGCTTTACTTTCCTTCCCATTATCCAGCACCTTAGCTTTTCTCTTCGGATCTAATGGCCTTCTTTGGGTAGATGAAACACCTCCAAGAGGAAAATACAATTAGAGAAATTTTAACACCTCTCATTTGAGCCTTTATTTCTTTTTCCAAAGAATGCACATGCGGTTCCCATTTCTGCATTAGCACTGCAGCTCTAAGTGGCTATTACCATGTTGAGCAGCTTTGAAGAATAATATAGACAAACCTGTAGTTTTATTTAGGCATCCAGAAAGACTGAAACACACTAATAGATGCAGAGAAACAGTAGAGCAAAAGCTATTTATGAAGAAATATCAATGCACAGCTGCAAAGATGTTTACGCTGTAATAGTTGAGGGTCTTGCAGCTGTTTTGAATTCTCCTTACTAAGCATGTAAAGGACAGGATTATACTCGTATAAATGTCTGATGATGGATTCGCATTCCATTTTACCTTAATGTTATTCTTGTGACTCGGGAACTGTTTCTTCGACAGTATGGGGTCATGATTTGTGAGTTTTCTAAACGCCGTAGGTCGAGCCTCGAAAGTGTTATGAATGTGAAATATTAGCGACTGCCGAAGCCAAGGCCCGTGGAGCGCTGCCAGCACTGTGTCTCCCAGGGTCAAAACTCTGCTCCTTTTAATAACAAAAATAAAAGATGAAACTTGTACAACATCTTTCAAGGTCTCAGAGGCAGTTTATATAACACAGAGGGATGCACAGAATGACAGCTATAGATGCACACAGACAGGGGAGGCTGAGCAGAAGAAATATACTTGCTCTGTAGGTGTGCACCCCACTCAGAGCTTTCCATGCAAGCCGTGCAAGTTTGGAAAATTAGTAGATATTCGTCTCTAAATATATCTGTTTTCGATGCTCTTGTTCGGGTTGTCTCGACCGAATTGTTGCCTGTAAATTTAAAGAAAATACCTCCATGATGTCCGTGATGCAGCCAACAAATGTGCACACACATGCTCTCAGTTAAACACACACAGACGCTGCTCCCACGGGTGAGGAAGAAGTTGAGTGGTGATAACTCCAGTCTCATTACCTCCTCAGAGTTCTCCTCTCCGTTCTTTTTGCTCCACTACTTTTCTCTGAGCATCTGGGTTTCATTATAAAGACATTAAGCTTAAGTCCAGGAGAGGTGATAAAGCAGCAAATTGAAGGGCTTGGGTAATGACTGTTTACTCAACAGCAGTCTCAAGTGTGCATGCTGGTCTTTTTTTCACGTAACATCCCCCGGTAAGAAAGCTGGCCTGAATGTAAACCACTCGTTAATGCATCTCAGACTGTCACATTCAGCCTGTCTGTCTCTCCCTCTGTCTGTCTGTCTCTCCTGTTTGTTGTGGTTGATGACTTCAGGCTCAACTTTGCACTCAATTTTTCCCACTTTGCAATTTCCCCCAAGCTTATTTTGGTGTAGGGATGCCGAGGTGAGGAAGTTTACGAACACGTAATAAAGTTTTGGTAACATTTTTATTACAGATTAAATAAGTCATTTTACAAGACGAAAGATGAGCCTTAAAATATGAGCTCCTATCTTAACAACAGATCCTCTGCCACTGTCTTATTGGTCAAGTAGCTAACTCTCTTTATTCTTTTGCTCCGATGAGTTGTTTTCCAACTACTGTATGTGTCGATGATGCTTTTAAAGTAGGAAAAACAATATTGACGTTGATGGACAATTAATTTAATCGGTTTGTATTGTGTCTTCACTTAACTCAATAGCTGTGTCCTAATTCAGGGGCTGCATCCTTTAAAAGACGGATTTGAAGGCCGATTGTGTCACAGCGCTGCGTCGAAGGCTGTCCAATTTCAAAGGCTTCTTCAGATGCAGCCGACAAATGCACCCCCCTTTTTTTCAGGGCCATGAAGGATACATCGAGTGCATCCTTCGCAGGCCAACGTATCCCAATATTCGTTGCGTGAGATGGCGATCTCTTAAATGGACGAGGAATACACTTTTGGCGACACATTTGGTGACGCAAGGTTCAGGGCGGGAACAGCTGGTGACCCAAACAGGAAATCCTCCGTAGACCAGACCGGTGTCATTTCAGCTCGGCTTTAGCGGTCCACAAAGCTACGAATGACTCATCCTCCGTGGACCGCTGCCTTCAAAGGATGCAGCACACGAATTGAGACACAGCTCATGTAACACCAACTACACCGTCAAGCCTGCTTTGTTGATCCACTTCACCACAGTGAAAGTTATAGAGAGACAGGAAGCAGGGAGGAGAGAGAGGACACAGCCTTTAGTACATGGGGAACAATGCTCGACCAGTTTTGTTCTTATTACCTAACATGAGCATGGATGGAAGCACAGGTAAAAGGCTACCTGCTGGGCATTGATGCACCTCCGACAGTGCCATTGGGAAAGCTGCAGGGTCATCAGCTGGGTGCCCCCCTTCATTGATCTTTCTCTCCATTAACCCTGAAACATCTGGTGGTGGTGGAGCAACTGTAGGACGTCTCCCCACCGCCCCCTGAAGCTGTCCCTAGCACCCTTGCCTTCCCCACGCCTGATCCTGCCTCCTAAGCCAGAACCAGAAGCTACCTTGCTCTTGCCTCCTCGTCCAGATCTTTGAGGGCCTTCTTGAGTTTAGGTCCAGACACTCCCACACTCCTCAATAAGCGCTGGGTGGACGTTGCCATGAAGCGTCTACTGACGACTTCCACAGGGTAGTTGACAGCTGACCACCGTGCTTTTCTACATTCAGCTGAAAGACCATCCCTCCCTCCTATGGGACAGTGAGCTCTGCCACGATCACCGTCCATGCTGTGGTGGACCGTAGGACAATGTAGAGAGGTTGTAGTGACTTCATAGTGACTTGATAACCTGCTAATTATAAGGTGGTGCATGTTGACATTGTCAGTGTAATAATGCATTTGGTTCTGTGCCTAAGTACAGCCTCGCAGAGCTGCCAGCGTGACTGCAGGCTTGAGTCTTTTTTGCATGACAAACAACTGCCCTGAATGTGATTTGTTTCAGTGCTGTGAAAATCCAAAGATGCCAAAGTGAAAGTTGAGGTCGAACACGTAAAAATCAAATTAACTCATTTAAAAAAGGTGGAAGTTAATTCTTTTAATCCCCTCAGCCACTGTTGCCAGTTTCCTGTCCAATAAGGAAGTCAGAGGAATTTCTGTTATGTGATAAGTTTGAATGCTTTGTGTGTAAGGTAAATGTGTTGTTTTTATGCGCCTGTAATCTCAGATCTGTTTTGACCCCACTGCAGTTCCAAGACCTGGCATGACCTGTAGCTTCCTCCTTCATTCCTGTGCAGATAAGAGTCTCCATGAATGTACAGCATGCATATGCTTGGTAGCACGGTTGTTTTTCATCCGGTACACACAGCGGTTGCTAGGCTGTGGGACAAACAGAGATCTAGGCTAAGTTATGTGGTGGAAGAGTGTAGCTGGTAGATTGGAGTGTGGAGGGGGGGTTTGAGGAGGTGGGGTAGTGAGGTAGAAAGTTTGGAGGTAGAGAAATAAAGAGAAGCTATTCTGAAAATGTAAAATACAGGAAATAAGCAGGAAAAGCCTCGTGTCCAAACCCTTAAAATCCGATTAAAAAAGGTTCAAGATGGATGGACTGGTGTCACAGCTGTGATGGAGGACTGAAGGGACAGATCTGGGATTCAGCTGCCACCACAGTCTGCATACAACTGATGGTTTTCTTAGTTCACCCATGACCCTCTGTCTCATGACTCATTCATGAACATAAACAGTCATAAACGTACACACACAGAAACGGTATGTACTCTTATATACAAAAAAAGACATAAAACCGCTGCCGGCGTTTCCTCTGTCCTGGTTTGTCCCGGGACCGGGTCCTGGGAACAGCTCTCTTCCTCTTCCTCTTCCTCCTGTGATGCAGCAGTCCTACTAACCGTGTTTAAGCGCCGCTTCCGTCGAACTGTTTGTTCTAAGAGGGTCAATCAAGGATAAACAAAGGCAAGGTCACTGTGCCACTGGCGGCTGAAGAACATGTAGAGAACAACCTGCACTTCAAAAATGTACAAGGTGTTCCTTTGTGTAATCATTTTCAGCCGAGCCGGCAGCTGTTTCCAGTGAGAAGGCACTAAAACCAGCTCAGCACCAAAACAGACACAGCTAGAATCCAAACGTCCAACCTGTGGACGAGTGGACAACTTAAGTTGTAGGTACCGTCCACATGTTCACTGTCATCTCATCAGGCCGCTAAGGAAGCACAACTGCACGGCTATAAAAACTGCTGATAGACAGGCCTAAAGACTTTGAGAGTAAAGAGCATTTACTTTGCATCCGTAAACAATACATCTACATATTCCTTTGGGCTGCAACTAACGACTGTTCTAATAGCAGACAAGTCATCGATTATTGAAACGATTCACTGATTAATAAGCTAATGCATTGTCAGGTTATAATAAAACTAACAATTGCTTACTTTCAGTTTGAAATATGTTCCCTTGTAGCCATCCAATGGCTTGTGCTTCTCCTGGAAACTCATCCTCAAAAGTTGAGGTGAAATGAAAAATGTCATTTTAATCCTTTTAGATCACATCCCCGGTAATATTGTGCGTCTATTAAACAATATAGGCCAAAAAAAATACAGAAAATCAATTTCTTTGTATTCTTATATCAAAATCCGTTTTTTCTTCCGGTAAAACTAAATTTCACGCATGCTTACGTAAGTTAGCACCAAACAATCAATCTGCAACATTTAGCCGCAGAGCACCAAGAACGCTCGGTCAGTTAGCTAGCTACTGCGCTGTGGAGAACGTCTGTCTACGCCCACTTCTCAACGATCAAATCAAATCCCTCTAATGATATGTCCCGCCTGCACGTCCTGTTTCACTCGGAAATACGTCACGATACGGAAGCTAGATACTCTGGAAATGCTGTTTCAGTTCTACTTTAAAGGTTCTGGAGAGTACCAGCTACCTTAGTGAACACCCTAAAAGGTTCCCAAAAGGTGTAGAGAATTAAATGTGGCAGATTTCAAATAGGGAATTTGTTGTGTTACATCAAGAAGTCAATCAGTTTTTATTTATATAGTGCAACGTTATCTTACGTATACAGCAGGTCAATGTTAGTACAACCCTGCTAAGCTAACTGCTCCTGTATATGGGCACTCCGTCCTGTCAGATGTTCCTCCACCCAATAACAATAACAGAACAAACCTAGTAATATTAGTTTAATGTGTTTGTATCAGGCAAGCATCCATAAAGAGTGATGAACATGCCCAAACACAGGCTGTTGTTCTCCTAACTCCCGTCAGATCATCAGCTAATGTCAGACGGCTGCTGCTATCGCGTGGGGAGCTGAAGGTTTTAGCCTGATGACACGAGGTTAAACAAACAGACCTGCATTAGTTCACTACAGTCTGTGCCCAACCCCTATAGGTGAGGTCGTGTGGGCACGTACAAACAGAAACACACTACTTTCCATCCCCGCTAACTCTACCTTCAAAACACACCCAAACACTCATATCTGTTGTAATTCATGGCTTTAGTTATATTTTTAGTCGGCTCTGAGATATCCCAGAGTGATAGCTGCTGCGGATGATGGCTATCTGCTACTTCATGGTTCTCTTTCTCGCCCGCATCTTCAGACTTGTTTACTCTGCCACCGTGTGGAAATGCAGGCTGATCTGATGACACCGGTGTAGCTGCTGTGGATCAGATATTGCAGCCTTCGCCCCGCCATGCTGTGGACAGAAACACAGGTGTTTGTTGTTCTTAGAAGCAGATTTTATTTGCACTGATGGCTTCTGCAGGCCGACGCTAGAAGTGTTTTGAAAGTTTGCAATTCATGAGAGACGGCTGGTTAACATGGCGTCCAATATCTAACATGCATTCCATCATATGTTGATAGAGAAGGAGTGTATGTATGATTGAGTGGCGCCACCACCGATTGAAAAACAGAAATCACAGCATTAAATGTTGTAATTTCCAAACCACAATAAGTTTGAATGTTTCTTTTATGAAGGGGAAAGCCAAGTCCCACAAAACAATACAGTATTATCTGCTTTACAGAATCTATGCGGGCTGTAACTGAGGGAAGAAAACATAATATTCACACTAAGAAGAGTCAAAAGATTAAAATCTTATTTTTACACCATGAAATTGTTTTTTCAGGTACTTGAACATCCTGTATAAAAATGTTTTCCCTTTTGTGAAACAGTGAATGATAAAAACTTGGCAAAAAAACAAGATTTCATAAGGATGTTTTTGTGGTGGTTCCACATGGGCTGCTGTTACATAGCAAAGTGGATTGTTTTACCTATTTTTAAGGTATCGAGTCGACAAAAGCAGCTGCAGTTTTGCACATTTATTTAAGTGGTTAGCGGTGTCTCCTCACAGCTAGAAGGTTCCTTGTTCGAACCTCGGTTTGGCCTTTCTGTGCGGAGTTTGCATGTTCTCCCCGTGCATGCGTGGGTTCCCTCCGGATACTCCAGCTTCCTCCCACAGTCCAAACACATGTTCGTTAGGATCATTGGTGACTCTAAAATTGCCTGTGAGTGTGAGCGTGAAAGGTTGTCTGTCTCTGTGTGTCAGCCCTGTGATTGACTGGCAATCAGTCAAAGGTGTAACCCCGCCTCTCGCCCAATGACAGCTGGGATAGGCTCCAGCCTCCCACGACCCTGAACAGGATAAGCGATATAGATAATGGAGGGATGATTCTGTACTAAACCGCACCCACCCTTGTTACAGGCGCTACACCTGTCAAGCTTTCCTGCATTGCATATGCAGTTCATGATGATGGCAATGTCAGATCTGCAACTCAACTACGTGTCGTCAGAGGTCAACTAACGCTGCGTTTTATTTCTGCTGATTGAGCCAACCTTGTTGAGGTAAACGTTCACGTCAGTAGAAGATCTTTCAGCTGAGGCTAGCCAGCTAATAAATGACCAGTCTTATAACAACTGACATTGTTATCCCGCTCTTCATTGCTAAGAGACTCTGTAACTCAGCTTCAGTGTACAGAAGGGATTTCTGTCTCAGTTATTCTCACTAAACCACCATATTTATTTGATGAATCGAGCACTCTGAGAAGATGTTTTGAATTAGAGATGATGGACACAACAATTACCAAGAAGGCAGCTATGAAAACAGGCATTTAACAGTTGATCCATTTATCAGACACAAGTCTGCGGTTCACATTAAAGCTCTGTTAATCCACCCGTTTCTTCTGTAGCCATTTCTAATGTTCGTCCTGATCAGAACGGTGCCTGTGGGTCATCAATCAGGGAGCAAAACCCCCAGACGTTCCTGTCTTCCTCGAGGAGATTCTGCCCACATGCCAGTCAGCCCGAGGAATCCTCGGCTTGTGGTCGAGACGAGCGGGGAAGAGGAGCAGACTTGGCGGATCAAGGGGTTTCAGGCTTGGAGCAGTAGCTGCATTCCTCCATGTCTCTCTGTCTTCCTCTGCTGATGTCTCACTCCGTCCTTCTACGTCTCTCTCTTGATTTTCCCCCATCCATCTCCATTTCCTGTTTCTGTCGCCCCAATGGGGCAGTCAGACAGGATCGTGGATGTTTCCCTGATGTCCTGTCCTCAAATGCTGCACTCTGCAGACAGACAGGCCGGTCGGTCCAGGCAGACAGTGTCCCTATTACTCATTTCACTGCTGTATACAAGTGCTTATTGTAATAACTTCAACTCTGATTTGTCTCTGTGTTACGTGTTGGCTCTCCGCTCTCCGTCTTCGGATCAGTAGCAGCACTAAAAGCATATTTCTCTAAACTGTGACTTTCTTCAGGCTGCCCATTTTTTCCCTCTTTGTTTTTTGGACGTCTTCCTGGTCATATTTAGAATTTCTTTGAGTCACAATGAAAGATCTTTTGGATGCCCTTTTGTCTGTTAATACTAGGGATGCAAGAATGTTAGCATTTGACTTAGCACAACTGATTTGTTTCATAACATGGTTGTGTAAAATCATGAAATCATCCCAACATTTCTTTGTCCGTAACAGTTAACAGACGATACAGTTCAAACAGACAATACAAGATGAATAAAAATGATAGAAATATCCAAAAGGTACTTTTATAAATGGCCTGAGAAAATTCTGTTTTACTCTTTAGTTTGTTTATTTATTATTAATCAAGTAAAAATTAAGAAAGCAGGTGTTATGCCCCTGACAGGATTACATCCCCTTCTGGGGAGCCTCAATGTAAAGACGGTGCACACTTCTTCTCCTGCTCTGTTTAACGAACAAGAAGGAGAAAACTTGACTAAATGATGGAGATGTACAACCACAAGGCTTTAATTTAATTATTACTTTAGTACATTTTAGGGTTTTTCTTACACACCTATGTTTTTAATGGCCTTTTATCATCTCTCTGGTTCTTTTAACGCTTTGTCTTCTGTTTGCTTCAGTGATGGAGGGTTCCCCCTCAATGGTCTCTCGAGTATAAATAAAGGTGGATTGATTGAATATCATTTTTAACTAGTTATTTATATCATATGTCATTATTTCTGTATGATCTTCATTTGAGTACATTTAACTTAATGGTGATCGTGAAGATGTTGGACACCTGGAAGTGACTTTTTTTTTAAAGCTTTGTTTTTGCGTAATGGAAATCCTTCTTGAACAACCGCCTGGTTCATCATGTAACCAAAATCCTCCCGTGCCAGTGACTAAAGGTGTTTGTTGTTGTTGAAACAAATCTTTGCTGTTTTGTCTCGTGTCTGTTGATTAGCTAGCGCAACATTAGCCACATTTACTTACTTGTAGCTGTACGGCATTTTAAGCTGCTCAATTAGGTTTGCTTTCACTCCGCCTGCAGTCAGCTGTTTGCGCCGGCATGTACATATTTATTTAATTCTAATGCAATAATATTGTACCATAATACCCCATCAGTGAGAACAGGGACAGGCCTTTGTGGCTGCAAAACTATGATGTTTTAAATCAGTGGTTCTCAATTTGTGGGTCGGGACCCAAAAGTGGGTCGCAGAGCTGTTTTCAGTGCTGTGCTTTTATTTTGAAGGACACAGGTTTCCTCTGACGTGCATGCAGTAGTAGTGTAGTTTATTCACACTCTATGTCTACATTGATCCCAGCTACAGTTACTTTCCGTTCTTGACACAACGACAGTCGTTGCATTTATTTTGCACTTTGAGAAAAAGGCCGTTAACTGAATGAATTGTAGAAGAAATATTTTCCTCTTATGCACTGCTGGTCATTTTGCTTGACTATTACACTGTTTATACTACTGTACTGTTTACACTACTGTATTAAACAGCACCATTTTTCATGAAGCGTTGCCTCCTCCGTTGTCTCTTCTTCAGTTGTGTGTCTCTAGAGTAATGGAGGTGCAGCCTGGAGGACAGATAAAAATCTCTTGTAATTATATCTGAGTCATGCTCTGATCTTATCCCAGAGTTGGCCCACTGGTTATTTCTGTTGGCATGGTGCGACCTGGAGAGAGGCTCACATACTGTACATGCAGACAGATGGAGAGAGAGACAAACAGATCCTCACCTCTGAGAGGAGAAGCAGCCACTGACAGATGTCCAAAGCGCACTCAGTGATATGTTCACATCAGTAAGAGACAAGTTATAACCTTAACGATTAAACTGCTCGATTGAGAATGCATTAGTCATTATTTTCAGCCTGAGTAGTAACCTAGTATTACCTCCAAGCTTTTATAGTCTAACTCACAGCTCTGCAATCATGCCACAAAGTATTTATAAGACTGTCATTCCCAAGTTGCTGTGGATGTGGCTTCTGCTCCCTGGTAGACAGTAAAATTACCTGGTGTTGTTTTTGTATAAATTAAAACTGCAAAAACTTTTTGATTTGTATTTGTAACCTGTGTGACTGTTTGTGTGTGTGCAGGACTACCCCAGGAACAGACACCCGGGATGGAGCAGAGGATCGGTGGCGTACCATGCTGGTGAGGTTTCAAGCCCTCTTTCTCTTTCTCTTCCTCTCCTTACGATAGGGTTGGGCAAAGATACCAAGTGACCATAGCTGGTTGTAAAGTTCAGGTGATTTTTGTCGTTTTATTTGACCAATTTAGGATTAAGTTTAGCACATTTCAGCAAGTAGACAATTCAAAGAGCTTTACACAAGACAACAGAAGCAAAGAAACACATCATAAAACAAGACATTAAAAGGCAAAGTGAAGATAAAATATCAACAGTGAAAACAGAAGCCAAAATATAAGTTACAGTGATAAAAAATTAAACTAGTTATTTAAATAAATGTATTAAAATAATTCAATGAAAGGCAGTTGTGAACAGGTGCCATGTTTCTCCATGTTTGGTTCTGACTCTGGGCTCAGAAAGCTGACCCGTCCCGGATGACCTGAGTGGTCGGGATGGTTCGTACTGTGTCGGTAGCTCATCACCATTCAGCGCTTTGTAAACCAACAGTAGTATCGGTCTGTTCTCTGATAGACAGGGAGCCAGTGTAAAATTAAATTTCTCATTTCTCGACTCCAAAGAATTCATCTGCATCTTTTTGTTGCACTGCTTCTTATCTTTCACAAAACAGGGCACGGCCTTAGTGGCAATAAAGCCGTCTTTAGTGGTTGCTGTCCGATCGATTGGTGCTGAAAAGCAGCTTAAAATTATAAACTGTATTTGAGGAGTAAACCAATTACTGCATTCAGACTTTTTAATCGCATAGTAATTTTATCCCCACCTGTTTCTTTCGTTTGGAGGTTGCCAGCAAAGACGTCCTTTGTATTTTGCCGGTACTACTTACTTGGGAAATTGGCCCCCCCCAGCCTCCTGTGCATGCCACACTCATACCAGATATATACACAGTCACTGGTTGTTGGTCTGACAGAGGCTGGCTGGCAAATATCACCAAATCATGCCGTCCATTTTTTCTACACAGAAAGAAAGTTGTGTGTTTATTTACTCGGCGAGTTTGGAATTCCCCTTGAATGAAATACATAAATCTGATCTACTTCCTCTAAAGCATCTATCTACCGCGTTTTTAGCTGGAAACATCGCGGGGCATCATCTGTGCAGGATGTCAAGGTGCCTGGCACAAACAGAGATCAGGGAGGATGCCAAGAGATACAGCAGACAGTGACAGCATCAGAAAGAGGAGAAGGATCGTATCTCCACCGCTCTTTCTTCTCCTCTCTCTCCGTGGGCGTTTGGTCATCTTTTTATCTCGTTATGCAGTGAACCAAAAAAACACAAGACACAAAAATCTGAGTTTAGATATCTTTATCTTCCTATGATGCCGCCCACTCACACGTTTGTTTGTGACGACAGGCCTGTGGACATTATCCGTACAGGCATCTGCACAGACCCCACCACAGCTCCCCTTCCAGGCCTCAGCCCCCCCCTCACTATCAGTAAGAGATTAGCTATCAAACGCTGCTGCCATGATATGAGAATGGCGGCAGCGAGGTAGGTGGTTGTTATTACAGCGCACAAGCTACAGTAGGTAGCCGGCTCTTTATCTGACAACCCGCTGTCACAGTGAAGATCTTGTTAGTCTAATCAGACCTCTAGCTGACTTTTATCAGCATTACTTTGGTCTGAAGCCTCCCATTGTTGAGGGATTTCAGCCGCTCTCGCTCTGAATGATTCACACGCCACAAATGTCACTTTCTGTCGCCAGTTTTTCCACCAGAAAACGTGCGTGATTTTATTTTTAGACGGTTATTTTCTTCCATTTGACCCCCGAATCTATCAAAACACATTTTCTCCTTCATTCGGCACATTCCTCTCATGTTTCAGGAAGATGTTTAAAGTCCTGAATCCCCCATATCCCTTTGCAGATTCCATTTATACTTAAGATACTTAAATAATAATAACAGTTGATGCTGTACGTCCTGCCGGGGCCTGTGGATGATACCTCGCCGCTGAGTGACAAACGGGGCCAGTCATTCACAGGGGCTCACCATGCCAGTCCCAGAGGCCTAACGCTGCGGTGCGCCTGGTTTGGCCGCTGTGCGTTTGACACCACAGAAATGTGCACGCCCCGGCACAGCTCCCATTAATCTTATTTGTTAGAGACTAAAATGATGTATGCGGTTTTCCACGCTGTGCGTATGAGGTCTGCCTTCCCATGCTTGGGTTAAGGTGCCGGCTCTGATCCAGCTACTTAAAATCAACAGCCGGGGCCTCTTCTTCAAGTCTCCTCCATGCAGATATCTACCGAGCCGCTCAGGAACCTCAAGAATTTCATACAGCAATCTTTGGCCGAGTGACAGAGACTTAATGTATACACAGTATTATGTACCCCGGGTCAGATAACCACAGCAGAAATTGCTTAAAGCAGGAATGACTTTAGCTTTGTTACCTTGGTTTTTCTGCGTGTTTGAGCCAAGAATGCTGCGAGAGGTGTTTCTGTCACACGTGGTTCCTCTGTAAATTAACTTTATGGTCAGTTTTTGTGTTTGACTTCAGCGGGCCAAATGTCTGCCAGAGTCCTCTTGGCAGGCCTAATCTTCATATAGAGTGTTAAAGCTCTTTTTAATAAGCTGTTCTTCGTGCACTCTGAATGTTTGTAAGGTTTTTATCGCTGGCTTCAAAGAAAACAGTGGCTGTAGATTTATATTTCCCATAACACATAAATTACATAACGATCTGATGCAGCATTCCTCTTTGTCTTATTTATACTTTGCATGTACAGATTGACCACTGAGCTGCGTTTCTATCAGCCGGATTTATGGTGCGTTATATTGGGCACGCGACCAGTGTTGACCTGGATCACATGTGATGTGTGTTATAAACTTTAAAGGTTGTGATTTTACTCCAGATATATTCCAGTTATACACACAGAGGGCTGCCAAACGTATCGCCGCTCCTTTGTATAGCTTGTATAGTTTGAGAGTTCTTTGGCCGGCGCTGGTGTTACCGCGAGTGTTTGTGTTGGGAGCCGGCCCGGTGCGGACCTCCATCCCGCGCGTTGGCTCGACCCGGCTCCGCTAGATAATGGGCCGTGGGGCACCGCGGGGCCCCTGTTGCGCCCCTGTGGACCCTATCAGGAGCAACCAGCCATCCAACCAGTGAGTGCTCCTCAGTAAGCTTCATTAACCCCATCACCCCCTCCAATCCCTCCATCAGTGACTCACACGTGCTATGACTCAACGCCAGCAGCTCGAGGTGGCCATCAAACACCGAGCCCAGATAATAGAGCTCAGTCGAACTGCTCTTTATCAGTGACGGGGTCTAATCTGATCTCAGCTCAGGTTGTGCAAACAAAATATCCAACACCATCATGTCGTGTCGGGGGATTATATTACCTTCTTACCTAATGGGACAAAAATGGATGACGAGTCTCACGAAGAGATTCTGATCACTGCTATCTTAACGGAGCATGTTCCCCCGACCACCACAGGATGTACAAGGGACTATTATCTCATTGTGACTAATCTGCAACTTATCTTTGTCTTTTAAGTAGCTGAACGTTATTAAAGATGAATGGCAGTTTCCTAAAGCACAAGCTGACGTAGTGCTTTGTCTGAAACTCAGAGACATGCACGATGTTATCGATCATGGAAAACAGCAGCCCCCTCACTCTGACATCTCTCCATTCATGCATGTTTGTGCGTTTGTGCATGTTAGGCCTGTGTGTGTAGCATATTTCTAATAACAGCAGAGTGAAAACATTGAATTTCCCCCTGAGGAGCAATAAAGAAAAACCTCTTCTTCTTCGTCTTCTTACAACTCTCCAAAACTAAGAGGTATTAAGTTTATGTGCAACTGCTTTCAAGTTACTTTTCCTGTCACATCAGCCCTCAAACCAAAACACTGCTAAACAGACGATAGGAACTTGACCAGTGACATAAAACTCAAGAGTCTGTACAGCAGCTAAAAAGACTCAGGCTGTGCTTCTTCATTCTGCAGCTTCTCTAACCAAAGGCTGTTTTAAGTAAACTCATGTGGCAGCTGCATAATGGAATTTATAGTAAATTTTTAGGAACATGTGTGAACACACGTGTGTGAAATCATGGAAGGAATATCAATATTTAGTTTTAATATCCTTGTTTTAGGAGTCTGTGAAGTCATTGTTCCCTGGGCAGGGAAGCCCAGTCCTTTCCAGACAAACTCTCATGTTACCAGAAAGCCTGTTTTCTTGTTCCCAGCTGGTCTCAGAGCTCAGTCAGGTTCTCGTAGCCGTGGAGCCTTCCCTCTTCCTCCTGCGGGCCCGGCTCCAAACCCAAAAACCAGCTCCAGTTTTCAGCTTCCTCTCGCTGCTCGGATCCCTCTAAGATCCAGCACCTGGTGGCCGTCACAGTAGCTGCCATTGTTGGCTTTACCGAGCGACAGCCTCACTTTATGATCTTGACTTTTGCATTAACACCATCACCAGACCTCTGCGCCACACGCTCTCACCGGCCTCAGAGCCAAACCTTGGTCAACACCTCTATGCTAATTTTAAACTCTCCAGTCTCCAACACAAATTATAACTTTTTCCGCCACAGTGTAGCTCCAAGTCGAGTCTGCTTCCTGCTTCTCGATTTCCAACCTTGAAGCACCAAAGCACATTTGAGAAACAGAACATTTTATTGTAGTCTTACACAACTGTGGGCCAGAGTTAATTTTAGAATATCCCCAACTATTACAATGTTTGCTGTGCTGAATATCTGCTCATTTCTGCGAGTGTTGGTACATTTTATAATCTGCTAATCATTTGTTGAATTCTTCCAAACAATTAATTAAACTTTCACACTTTAGTCACAATCAGGGGGAGCAACACTAGTGACAAAAAGAGTCGCTTGTTCAGTTTAGACCCTTTCTTTAAAAGAAGTCTTTTTAAGGACTTAAGTGCAAATATAAACTGCTGCAGTACTCTAATCTGCCCTTTTGAAACAGACATCCTGCAATAATAAAGCCATTAAAAAGGCACAGCTTTCGCCAGTTTTGCAGTTTCAATCTGGAAAAGTATCTTGCTGTTATAATGTGAGACTTCAGACAGCATGCCGGCTTTCAGAAAGAGCTGTGACGTGAAATGCTACAGCGTCGGTGTCTGTTGTGACTTATAGTGTGCAACTTGCACGTCAGTCAGCAGCATTTCTTTCTGAACAATAACAACAGCCCTTTATCGTTCCTGTTAGTTATCCATCCATCCATCCTTTATCTATACTGCTTATCCTGCTCAGGGTTGCAGGGGGGCTGGAGGCTATCCCGGCTGTCATTGGGCGAGAGAGGCGGGGTTACACCCCGGACCGATCGCTTGTCAATCACAGGGCTGACGCAAAGAGACAGACAACCCTTCACACTCACACACGTCTTTGGACTGTGGGAGGAAGCCGAAGTACTCAGAGAGAACCCACACATGCACGGGGAGAACATGCAAACCCCGGCCCTGTTATCTGGCCGTTCATTTCTTCCTCTCCTCTAAAGGGGAAGAAGCTTCCTGACCTCTTTGTCTCCCTTATTTTGGGACATTTTATCGCTGAAGGTTAGCTGCTAACTGCTGGTAGGTCGCGTAGATTAAACCTCCTCAAATGTTACACTGTACCCGTCACATGTTCCCGGAGCCGCTCCAACCCTCATGGTTTTATAAAAATGTCCTTTTGATCTTGAAATCCTTCCATCTCTAATCTTATTATGTATTAAGGACATTGAAGAAATAAACATTTGTAAACACAGAACAAAGATAACATTGTCGTTAGAATCACATGCTTTTACAGCAGACAGTGTTTACAGACACTCCTCAGTTAAGGGGAGAGGAACAGTCCTGTTTTTATAGCTGTTTACAGGCTTATCACATTAATTCAGTGTAAAATTCAGAGTAAGTTCAGGCAGTTTAATCCATGAATACATTTTGCAGAAAAGCTGCAAGAAATTAGAAGTAGCTTGCGTTACTGCAGCGCACATCCCTCCTGCCTTTGTCGCTCCTCCAGGCTTCTCCTGCCTCTTCTGTCCCGGTGATCTAGCCTCCATCCTCAGGCCCAAACCTGGACTTCCACTCCAGAGCTCACCTCCAGCTCCAGCCCTTTTCACTCTCCAAAGCCGTGTTCTGCTATTTTTAGTCGCGCTGCGCCTGTGCCGGCGTGGCTCCACTGTTTGCCTAGTGTGTGGTGTTGTGACAAGGGCCCGCATGGGAGCCGTAATGATACAGTGTCTCCGTCTCCCTCCTGGTGCTCAGATACAGATTGTTTAAACAGTATCCTGAGCCGGGGACGGGTCCCATGACAACTCCATAAATATTTACCAGCAGCAGCCACGCCGCTCCGCTTGACGAGAGCTCGTCTGCAGGCTACCTCTGCAATGTTTTTCTTTTGCCCTTTTTTCCATTGTTGTCTTTCACAACTGTAGTATGTGTTGTTTTGATGATTTCCTTTGGATGTTGTCGATTTTTTTAAGTGTTTTTACTAGCGCTGCTTTCGCCTTTACACATCATCATCTGCCTGGAATGTCAGGATGTCCTTAACGTTAGCGCTAGATTGTACGGGCACATGTTGCACGCTGTGGTAAAAACATTACAGACGCGGTGTAGGCGCTGTCCTGGAAGTCACGTTCAGCAGTGGGATGAGTTTCAGGAGGGCTCAAATGACCTCACAGGAGACCTACTAAGACTTTTTGAGACTTTGTAGGTATTTTCAAAAGCCTCAAATATTGCTTACTGGCAGTGTGCGTTAACTTTAGTTATTATTGGCTGTCTGGAGGTGTTATAACTTAAACTAACTGACTGTTGTGACAGTGCTGCAAATGGCTGTTCAATCCTTGGGTAGAGTATTTCATTTTCAGCAAAGCCTCAATTAATCATTTGAATTGAATAAAACAGATTAGAATATTGCCTACATATACCAGAATGCATTGCATGGGAGCATCTTCAGCCTTAGCCTCACTCTGCTGCATTTCTTTGGCAGTTTATTTTTTGTTGTATTTGTTTTATTTCATTCTTTTTTCATTTATTGTTTTTAATTCCAGGAAAAAGTTCTTGAGATTAAAACTTTTTCAAGAGTGTCCCGGCCAAGACAGCCAGCAGCACATTAACAAAGTTTCAGACAAACTATGAGCAGCTGTACATACAAACACAACACAGAATACGTGACTATAATACAATAAAAGACATGAAATAACGAGTGAAACCAGTCCAACTTTGTCTAAAACAACCACAATCATTAATATCTCAAGCAGAACATCTACAGCCAGATGTGTCTTCCTCTGAGTTATTCAAGAGCACCTTAAAAGCATCCAATGAGACCAGTTCCTTCAGTTCCAGGTCTTTCTGTAATTCCTTCCAAGTGTAGGGAGCAGCGAACTTCAGTTCTGACCTTTAGGACAGACAGTAAGAAAAGGTCCTGGGGCCGAAGACTGGAAGCTCCTGCACTCTTCTGACTGATGTAGTTTAGAAGTTACGAGGGAAGCATACCTAAGAGCGACTTGTGAAGAAGAACACACCAGTGTTTTAGTCTATGTGTGGACCACAGACTGTATTAAAAGATGGATGACATGACAGCTCCTTAAAAGTGAAGCCAAACCCTCTCTGTTGCCCCCTGCTGACTGGCTGCAGTATAGCTCATAAAGCCCGCCTCCTCCATGTTAACAGATGGGACATGAGTCAAACTATAAAATCAAAATACACGTCAAATACATTTTAGTCAAACATGGTTTCTGTCATTATAGTTACTTCTTATCATGCTGATTTATGTCCAAGTGTTAATTTTTCTGGTTTATTTTTAATTAGTTATTTGATGCTGTAAAAATGATGATTGACAGCTCTGTCGACAAATACGGCTCCTGCAGCCGATCAGTTCTGGATTAGCAGAGTGGAGGCGAACGGCGAGAGGAGACGTAACAAAAACAATCACACAGTCATTGTGTTTGGGTTATGGCGGAGCCACCCGCAGATCTCTACTGCGCAGACGCTGGCTCCATATGACGTCACCATCACAAGATGGCAGCGCCTATCACAGGGGCTATTTTGGCATCAATTTCGTACAATGGGAGCAGATGGAGACGCGTCGTCCATCTTTATATACAGTCATTGGTGTGGACAAAGCAGACCACCCAACACGTGCGTACAGCAAACAGTGATGAGTGAGGGCTTTAAAATTAGTGATGAACCTCAGTGCTCCACACACAGTGTCCAGAGACGTAGAAGTGGCAGCAACCAGAGTTTTTTTTATGCTGTTTTTCTCTCTGCTGTGTTTTTACATCTTTTGTCCTTTTGCTTTAACTTCATATCGTCTGTAGCTTTGAATTGTCTCGCTGTGTCCGCCATGTTGTTTTGGTTCTTTTGTTACCTACTGTGTTCACGATCGCTTGTTTGTCAAAGTACTTTGTAAACTCTCGTGTTTAAAGGTGCCGTATAAATAAAGTTATTATCTTTATTACACTCCTCCATGACATCATCTGTACTTGTTTTTTGGGACACCATATTTGCTGTGCATCGTACCATTTCGATGAAAGTTTGCAGTGCAGAGATAGTCTGTAGTTCTTGCTGGGCACCAACTCCACAGACACAACGAACGCAGGTGTTTTTCACACTCTGTATCTAACTCAGATGGAAGGTTAAAAATCCCCAAACAATCCCTTTAATGCATCGATCTCTTTTACGTCAGGTTAACCAAATAGGTACCAAAAGATGTTATAATAGATAAATCTTGGCCATATCCTCTGCACTGGTGTTTCAATCATTCTCTAGTCTACATACTCTTGTAACAGGTATTAAAATGCAGGTTTTTTAAGTCTTATAATTTACATCGCCATCACTCTCCGTCCTCCTCTCTGACAGATGACGGTAAGATCTTCCACGGCAGCGGTGTCGGAGACGCTTTCGGCCCTCGCTGCTTCAAAGGGGACATCATGGGCTGCGGCATCATGTTCCCACGCGACTACATCCTGGACGGAGAAGGTGAGGGCAGAGGGTTTCAGGTGCTGCAGTTACACTCGTTACTGCGGTTGGTGCGTCAGTGGGAGGCTTATCGTGGTTTAGCGTAGGCAACATTCGGTCTTAACTGGGTACATTGTTTCGCGTGTGGGAAAGAAACTGGATGAAAACCAAGATCCCCCGCACGGAAAAAAAAAAACAGTCACTTAAAGGGGAAATTCCTCACCCCCCCTCCTCTAATTTCCAGGAGAGACAAATATGGGCTTTCCTGCTCTCAGGTGGTTTCAGAACATCCGTTTTTCAATTAACAAACTGATCATGACAGTTATGATGCATTTACAAAAAAGTGTGTTTCAAGAAGAGGTTTAAAAGATGAAACAAAGCACACTCTCTCGGGTTGTGTCATTAACCAGCATGTTTTGCTTCCTCCTGAGTGTGCTCCCCGCTTCCAGTCCTGGTAATTAATCAGCGAGTACAACCTGTGACTCAAACACACTGTGCTTTGTTCTGTCCTCAGGTGACATGGACGACTGGCTGGACGTCCGTCCGGGTCCCGCGGGCGTCCAGAACGTTCTGTACCTCAACGACGAAGAGGAGGAGGACGAGGAGGAGGAAGAAGAAGGGGAAGAAGCAGATCAGGGACAGGAGGGCAGGAAGGTCACGGTGAGGAACACTCGTAAACACACACACAGGAGCCATTGTTACATGTTATAAACACAGCATGATTTTATGAT
Source organism: Semicossyphus pulcher (assembly GCF_022749685.1). Lineage (NCBI taxonomy): Eukaryota > Metazoa > Chordata > Actinopteri > Labriformes > Labridae > Semicossyphus > Semicossyphus pulcher. Next base: position 29,052,221 of record NW_027211637.1, read on the forward strand.
GAAGCAAACTACTTTTTGTGCCACTGTGGGGCAACATAATCTAAAACATTTGTCTGCTGTGCTTGTGTTTAAAGTAGTTACTTATACATGCAGTAATTTCATAACTTAGACCCTGGTGATTTTTTGAGGCTGAATCAAAGGGTAAGATCTTAGAGAAGTGAAGAGATCGGCGAGTGGAGCCCGCGTAGCCACTTCCACTAACCAAAACACTGCTTAACTTACTAACAGCTTCTTGTGTCGGTCTGAAGCAGATATTCACGCTGATGGAAAGTTCAATGACTGCAGTGTTAGTGTTAGTTACGTCTCCTCTCGCCGTTCCTCCTCTACTCTGCTACTCGGGAACAGAACGCTGCAGGAGCCCCATTTGTCAACAGAGCTGTCAATCATGAGGCCACACCCCCTTTTTATAGCTTCAAATAACTAATTAAAAGTTGTCATAAAAATGAACACTTGGACATAAATCAGCACGATAAGAACTAACTATAATGACAGAAACCATGTTTGAGAAAATGTATTTTGATTTTATAGTTTGACTCATGTCCCATCTGTTAACATGGAGGAGGCGGGGCTTATGAGCTATACTGCAGCCAGTCAGCAGGGGGCGATAGAGAGGGTTTGGCTTCACTTTTAAGGAGCTGTCATGTCAGCCATCTTTTTATACAGTCTATGGTCCACACGCAGACTAAAACACTGGTGTGTTCTTATTCTGAAGTCGATCTTAGGTATGCTTGCCTCGTAACTTCTAAACTACATCAGTCAGAAGAGCTTCCAGTCTTTGGTCCCAGGACCTGTTCTTACCGTCTGTCCCAAAGGTCAGAACTGAAGTTTGCTGCTGCGATAGAGAGGGTTTGGCTTCACTTTAATGAGCTGTCATGTCAGCCATCTTTTATAGAGTCTATGATGTACCGTATACCTTCTGTGTAGGAGCTCCTAACAGGGGCTGCGCTGACTGTTATCTACGTACGTACGACACTTTAAAAGACCCGAACTATCCCTTTAAGTTTGAATAAGCACTTTGACGTTTGCAGTTTAATTTTGTAAATGACAAGAAAACAAAAAAATCTACCTTTGAAAATATATCCTCTTGTTTTTACTTTGTAACTTCTGTTAGATTTATTTTATAATCTTGTCCTCTGAACAAACAATTGCACAATGAGAAGCCTGCAGGGTAATAAAACAGCATCTGTGCAGCTTCCGACGTTCAGCCAATGCTGACGTGTTTACGTGTTACGACTTCCTGAATTTTGTACCTACAGCAGCTGTAAACAAGATGAGCTTACCAGCAGCTAATGGTCGTTTTCCAGTTTTTGTTTATAGCTGCGCAGGTAGAGGACGGAGGGTTAATTAGACGTGTTCCTCCGCCGCCTGCTGCTGCTGGAAAAACTGGGTTAATGAGAGCAGTGAGAACTTGAGGGAAACTGCAGAGTGGGGGGATTTTTCTGTGGTTTTGTTACTACCAGCCGCTCCTCCCACATCACCTCCTGTTATCTGATCCTTTCTTGGTATAGAAATATTGATTAGTGCAGCTTTAAACAGCAAAGATGCATTAGATGTATGCAGAGTTTAGTCAGCTGGTTTGTGTTCTGCAGCACATTCCAGATCACAATGAGGACGGCTCTGCCAAAAAGGAAAATGTAAACAAAATCCAAACTGTAGGAGAATTAAGGAAAACTGCAAACCACTAAACAAGGCTTGGATGGATTTCGTCCGTGTAATAAGCTACATTAGTGGTTTTCAAATGTGTCCTCGAGGAGAAATTTAATGTCTTAAAGTGCTTAATCTCGGATATGTGATGCGTTACATCCCATTTTTTCTGCACGTATCGAAGATATCTCTGACCACAGGTGTCTCTGAGACATTCTATCTTTAACAAGATGCAAGATAAGCTCCCTCCTTTCTGTTAGTCGTAGTAATTCTTGTTGTAGCTCATCATTTCACACCAATTACCCATAATCCAGTAAGGAGTTCAAATATGACCTTATTTTATCCCACAATCCCTCAGGGCCCCGATCAAGCTGCATTAGTGTGTCAGCAGGTTTTTCCAACCCCGAAAGACTCCAACCAGCTCAGACATGTTGGACTTCTTATGTATATGTTTATGAACTCCTGTTTTTCTATATGTGGAGACGTGGAGGGCAACAAAAGCCCAAAACAGTAGCTGTTAGCATCAAAGGTTTGTGGAGTATCATGGCTATGATTATTGACTTTGTGGAGCAAATCTAACAGCAGGATTACTGCAGACTTCAAGGAGCAGAGAGTTCAGCTTACATCACAGCGTCCACATTCTGGTCGATCGCTGTGACCTCCTGCACGCCTCTCTGCATCGTCCGTCCAGCCTGTAACTTCACCCTCCGATCGCCTAACCGCTGAATCTTCTGCTGTTTGTTTGTGATCGTTTTTTAATTACTGCCGTGCTTCACTTTGTCTTGACTCGTAGCCGCTGGAAGAAGTTGCCCACACGGTTGTGCAACTCGAGGCCGGGGGGTCACTGAGCGGGTGTGAGCGCACGCAGCACTGAAACCCAAGTGGGTGAGAACAGAACAGGCCGAGCCGTAATCCAGGGATTTGTCAATATTTATTCAGCAGGACAAATTAGCCTGAATGCAGCGCTGCTCGACGTTAGCGAGGCCTCTGTGGGCACGGCTGCACGTGTTGGGGGGTTACACTCAGCCTTCATCTGTAATTGAATAGCGGTTAAGCCTTTCTTTTTTCGAGTGGGTGGTACAGTAAATGTTTGATATGTGACTCAGCTTGATTTATCGGAGACACACACTCCTCGCTACTTCACTTGTTGTTTCAGTGTGTCGGTATTTGCTCTCAGACTTGGAAAGAAGCCCTCGGTATTAGCATTGAAAAGCTTGTTGATGTTCGTTTGAGGACAGCTGGATAATGCTTCATCACTCGCTGAGTTGGTACAGACATGTACTGTAAACATTGGCTTTTTTTCCCCTCGTAAGAAGGCAGACGTTACTCTGTCACCTGTTTGTTTAACCATATTTCCTAACTGCACATAATTCCCGTCTCTGCTTCGCTCAAATCAAGTTTCTGTAACTATCGGTCGTTTATAAGACTTTCCTCTCATGACTAATTGTTCCCCTCTCGAACACGTTTGTGTTTAAACTCGCTGTCGCCCCCCTGTGATCCTGCAGGTGTTCTTCACCAGGAACGGGAAGCTGATGGGTCGTAGGGAGATGGCGGTTCCTCCCGGCGGCCTCTACCCCACCGTAGGGATGCTGAGCAGCGGAGAGAAGGTCAAGGTCGACCTGCATCCTCTCAGTGGATGAGCCCAGGGCGCTGACCGGACATGTGACGCCCTGCAAACAGCTGGCTGCACTGTAGAGCTCACCCACGGTAGCCTAGCATGCTGCTAACACTCGCCAGAAAACACTCAGCTCAGCCGCACTCATGCACGTCTTCCCTGACACTGCCTCGGCTTTAATTTATAAGACTTGTACATTCAATGAATTACAATCAGATGTGGTTGTAATGTAGCGGAGACGGTGCGTGGGCTGTGTAGCTTGCAGCTGCAACTCGAAGATTAAAACTCCTGGAAGATATTTACTGTTAATTCTATGCAATCTGTACCGCTCCCATCCTCACATCTAACCTCCTCCTGCATGCACACTGAGCTGTTAAATCCCTCTCATGAGGTCTGGCACACTTTGTTTATTTCTTTTGTCACGACCCCAAGCAAAGCAGAGCGAGGCCAGGAGTTGTGCCGAGTCAGAGCTCGTCGGCGGTTTGTGTTTCAGGGAACACACCCTCCCTCCCTCTCTCTCTCTCTCTCTCCCTTGTTCTTTCTTCCTCTTCCTCTTTAAGTCTCTCACCCTCCCTCTCCCTGTCCTCCCTCCCTCTCTCTCTCTCTCTCTCTCTCTCTCTCTCTGGGTGAGGCTGCCCTCCTGTGAGCGATCAGGGACCTGCTGTTGCCCCACCTCGCTCGCTGCTCTCCTGGAGCTGGCTGGACGTGAGCAGTGGATCTGTTATTAGTAAAGAGGGTTATTACACGTTTGGTAATCACAACATCACATCTGAGATGCTGAGCAGCGTGAGAATGAAGAGAGTGTTTTTATAGTTTCTTGTTGGAGCCAGACTATAAATAAAAAGACATCAGGTATATTTTCTACAATCGATCTGCAAAATATACGTTTGAAATTATCTTTTTGGGTCAAAGTTCAGGGATGTGTTTTGTTTTTTGCACTTTGAGAACATGAGAGGAACGTGAAGATGAGACGTGATTATAAAAAAGGCCTTCCAGTACAGCGCAGTTCAACTCGACGCCTCGATCACTGCTCAGAAAAATAACAACAGAGTTAAAAGCTCTGAAAGTAAAAACAGAAGAATCAGGAGCGAGGCCGTTCGGTTGGCTGCATCAGACTGTCGTCTGTTATACTGTGTTTATTGTTTTCTTCTCCTTTTACTGCATGTTTACCCTCAATATGAAGGATTATCTCCCTCCTTTATTTCCTCGTCTTTAACAAGTCAGTTAGAATAATGTGATATTTTTGCAGGTAGTTTAAAAGATTATTAAGAGCCAAGAGACTTTAAACAAATCTTTGCTTTATTAATCAGAGGATGACGTCCTCTCTGTGATGCCATACGTGATGAATTAACTGCTGGATGTTATTTTTTAAAAGATAAAGACAATGATGTTCGGTCGGTGTGTGTGATGCATGTTAAAAAAACAAACTGTATCGATGTGTGTCTGCAGCGTCTGCAGGGCCTGTATCACAAAGGTAGACTGGTTGGTTCGCCATCTTTCTTTGGGGTTAAAGTCGCCGTAACATGCAGCCAAATCATAGTAAGATTTTAATTATGGATGAAATATAATCTGTGATAAATACCTACAGACTAATCAATCCTCTAATCGTCGTCGTGGCTGCACGAGCAGCAGTGTAAGGAAATCAGGACCAAGCGTAAAAACGTGACCCGCAGTTTGTAGCTGCCTCGTCATTCTGTCAGCGCGTGAACGAGGTGTTCAAAGTACCTGAAGCAAACGGGGGGGAAATGACACAGGTCGTGATGTCATTTTGGTGATTCAGGGTCGAGTTCTTTGTCTCTTCCTGTCAGAGTGAAGCCTCGTTACAAATTAAAGTTTGAACATAATTTTAGGTGTAAATTCGTTTTGCTCTGCAGGAGGAGACAGATTCATAGAAAGAGCAAAGTCAGAGCCGTCAGAGGAGTGAAATCTCAGGATGATATGAGTGGCAGCACTGAGAGAGGGATGTATCTCGACAGGCTTGAGAGTTATGTGGTTGCCCCTTAACAGTATTACGCTTTTTTTTTTACGCAAGATTTTTTTAGGCCTACTTTGTCAGCATCGATCACAAATGTTAGTAGTCTCGACATTACACGCTTGTAGCAGTCTAAGTTAGCATAGGCTAGTAGTTGAGGCTAGTAACAGTCCTCTGAAGACAAAACTTTTTCCGTAGACTGCAAGAATCTCGCTATCTAATGTTACGTAGCTACATGTAAGTAACTGTGTAACAACACACACGAACAAAGTAAAATATCAAGACACATAATATTTGTAACTAACCATTCCGAAACGTCCTGCTGCAGCCGCAGAGTTTGAATTTCCTCCTTCTGGACCAGATTCTGGATCAAACTGATATGGCTGAACCACAGCGCTTCTACGAGCCATACCTACGCACTCCCCGTAAACATTAGCGCATAGTACCGGAGCGCAAGCCACAACCTCTTCCAGAGAGGGGCGTGAACGGGGCGTGGACAGGCACAGCTCATTAGCATTTAAAGCTACAGACACAGAAACAGCTTATTCTCAGTAGAGCTCAGGAGAGGGAGTTACAGGCTGGCTGAAGTCCAGGAACAAATAGGGTTTTTAGGCAACAGACTTCAGATTGACTGTTCTGGGACCTCTGAGACCTACGTGAACTTGCTGAAAAGGAGTATAATATGGGACCTTTAAATTATCGCTGAGATATGACGTCAATACTCCGAGTAACAGACTTAGTTTCACGTTAGATTAGTAGGTAATTCTGGTCCAGTGCATTATGGGCTTTACTCTTGTCTAAAGACTGCAGGGATCAGATTTTGTGCATCACTAACTGAATGCATGAACAGTTTGCTCTGCTGTCGCTGCACGGCTGCGCTCTGTGGCATTTCTAACACGTTTAGCCCAATTAATCTCTATCTACAGATTCTACATGAAAATGTAGAATCTCGACATGCAGATTATTATATTTCTGTCTGTAGTACGTTTGTAGTCCAAGCAGGCTTCTGTGTATGCGGGAAAAACAGAGAGCAAAATCAGGCGGAAAGTAATCAGCGGTAATGACATCCCGGCTCCCATCGGCGTCATCTGACAACTATTGTTTTATCCCTATAAACAGATTTCTGCATGTTGGTGCAGCTAACGATCTGCTCTAGATCAAAAATTCAATTCAATTAGCGTTTAGATTTCCAGACTTCCTCGAATGCATCGGAAACGATGGCTCCGCCCTCTGTTCAACAAACGTCTGATGTTAAAGTCGTCTTCTTCTCCTCTTGAGGACAGACCTGACAAAGCTTCATGTTGTTCCTAATCTGCATCCTGATGTTCTTTCAGCAAACTGAAGAGCCGTTAATTAAAGTCGATCACCAGAAAATCTGTTTCTGTTTGGACTTCATCCCGCTGAAGTGAGCCAGAGTGCAGCCTCTGTGTAACTTACTGTTTACAGTGAGACTGAGACTCAGATGAACGGGCGCTCCTCCGGGGGATGGGACGAACCAAGAGATGATTTATTCTGCAGACATATCTGGAGGGAGAATTTCACTTCACTTTGATCTGAACACACGGTCGCTTCTCGAGCTGCTGACTGGACTGTAAACAAAGCAGCGCACGGAGAAGGAAGGCCGAGCTGGAAGTCGTTTATCGCTAAACCAGAAATACACAGAAGTTGGCCGTCGTTCCGAGAGGCATGTAGGGTCGTCAGACGATAGCTGACGGGTTCTGAGATTGTAGGCGAATTAAAGTTGAGGTGAAACGAAAAATGTCATTTTAATCCTTTTAGATCACATCCCCGGTAATATTGTGCGTCTATTTGACAATATAGGCCAAAAAAAATACAGAAAATCCATTTCTTCGTATTCTTATATCAAAATCCGATCATTTTTTCTTCCGGTGAAACTAAATTTCACGCGTGCTTACGTAAGTTAGCACCAAACAATTTCAACCAATCACTCTGCAACATTTAGCCGCAGAGCACCAAGAACGCTCGGTCAGTTAGCTAGCTACTGCGCTGTGGAGAACGTCTGTCTACGCCCACTTCTCAACGATCAAATCAAATCCCTCTAATGATATGTCCCGCCTGCACGTCCTGTTTCACTCGGAAATGCCGTTTCAGCTCGACTTTAAAGCCGAAACTGTGAACATAACCGGGTTCCAACCACGTTAGCTTCACAGAGGAAGTTACCATGGTGATCCAGCCGGGTTAAAAGAGAGCTTCATGACCCTGAAAACAGACCCGACAGACCCTCTAACCTCGCTTCGTAGTCCACCCCTCAGGTCATCCAGAAACCGACTAAGCTCCTCTTCCTTTGTGATACAGCCCCTCAGAGCTGAAACTATCTGTGCAGAGTGAATATCGCATCAGTGGGAGCTGGTTTCCACACAAAATACTCAGAATGATGATTTAGTTTTCTGTCCGTCTGTTTAAAGGGAATGATTATTATACTGTATCAGCTATAACGGTTAGCTAACCTCTTCATCAGTACTCCTCATCATCTGTAGTAGTCCGTTACAATTTCAGCAGCCCTGTAACATAAAGAAACCGTGCTTTCAGACCGGACGCACGTCACACACGAGGATACAAGAGCTAGGCTTATAACGTGATGTAAAATGACTACACAGGGTTAACTATTAAATCACATATCTGCTGGAGATTGAATGTTTGTTTTTAGCTTTTGTTGTGGAGCCGTTTGAAACAATGTTAGCAGGTCTACAGGTGTGTGTTCATGTTAATCGGTCTTGTTTTCTTCTCCTGCAGGGCTGGATAGAGACTTAAAAACAGGCTGTCGCAGCCTGAACTGTTAAACTGTAAAGCTAGACAGAGCAAAGATATTAATGAGACACTGACGTGGACATGTCTGCCGCGTCGAAGTTCAGGGTATTAAAGTCACTTATGTTAAAGTTTACTCAGAATTTAAGTTTACAAAATGTTTTAAAAGTCAACCAAATTAGAGTTCAATCTGGTTTTCAATGTTTTTGTAGCGTCTCTGACTTTACTCACCAAGGACTCCTGTAATAATCCTCACCTTGTTGACTTGCACTATAAAGGCCTTGTTCAGTTCATGTGTGATCATCAATAAAGGTTTCAGTAATGTAAGAAAGTAATGGACTGTTTTGTGTGAAATGTACGGAAGCCCTAAGCGGACATACAACCATACATTTGTTCACTCGGTTTTCCTGTAATAACGACTCATTTTCCGGTTGTTTTCTCGAGATATCAAAGCTGGTTTTCTCGTAAATTTCTGTTGATCTAGAAAACAAAACAGGCGGGTCACTGTGATATTACAGAGCAGGACATGCCACGCTGCCATCGCCCACACTACTGAGGTCAGTTCAGCCCGTTTCTGTGTTTGTTTTGTGTTTTTTCAGAGTTATGATCGTCTGACGCTCAACGGTGCAGCGTTGACATCTCGAGATGAATTAGTCGATATCACAAGAAAACAGAGAAAATAAAATGTTTGGAGGCATGTCCACTTAGGGCTTCCATAGAAATGTACCATTAAAGAAGAAATTGTTTTACAAAATGTGGAACTACTCTACAAGTCACTCTGTAAAACAGGGTTTAAAGTTAACTTCATATTTAACACTTTTACTGATCAGTAATAGTCTAGTATTTAGAACGACATTTGTTGTTGCCAAGTTGTTTTAATTAATTTAATTATTTTACACGTATTAAATGATCACTTAGATATGATGTCGATATTCCAAGTAACAGACTCTCCAGTGCAGATATGTTACACTTGAAGTAATAATCTCGAAGATCTCAGTTTCGTTCTATTTGGCGGCAACTACGGCGATAAACGGAAAATGCGGGGGAACCAAAAGTAGACAGAAATGATATTAAAGAGATAAACCATCCTGATGTTTCTTCAAGGCTCCAGAAACAAAAGTGACCAACTTATAAGTGTTAACATTACTTTACATTAAGAAGAAACTGAATAAAAATGTACATAGAAAAAAAGCCTTAAGATGTTTAAAAGATAAAATATAGACACATGAATGTAAAGTGGCCAATAATCAGTGTTTGCAGGTTAAAGTGATAATCTCAAAGATCAGTTTCGTTCTCTTTGGCGGCACCTGTGGTGATAAACGGTAATTACAGGAGCACACTTCCCAGATATCCAGACAGTGCTGCATGTGTGACGTCCACGGTTGGCTCCGGTTGTAACTCTTGATTTTCCTGGCTGACGGTCGCTTTCCTTTTCAGACTGTTTGCTTCATCTGAGCGTCGAGTTTGTTTCTTTTTCTTTGGATTTTCACTTCTTCTTGAAGTTGTATCTGTAGTCATCCATCTTTTCTTTGTTTGTTCAGACATAGTAGATTACTGTTTACTCGCAACACTTGCAGAGAGCGGAAAAGCAGCCGCTTAGCTCCGCCTACCCTCTCTGGCAGACCAACCACTGCTGGCTGATGGAAAACGCGTCACTAACTGGGCGCCGGTTCGGATTTTTGCGCACACCCAGTCTGTAATACTGCAAATGCAAAGGCTCAATCACCATTGTGTTACCTCATTTGGTGATAGTGACTTAAACATTTGACATGAAAATCTTCTAGATTATATCTCTTGTCGAAGCATTTTTTCAGTTGACTGAAACAATAAGCAACTCCAACAAAACATTTTGTATACAACAATTTATTTAAACAGTAGCAATCTAGGATATTTGGTCCCCTGGTTTAAAAACAACAGTACAACATTTTTCAGATCCAGTTCTTACTCTTGAAATTGAAAATCAAAAAAGGGACATGAAGCGTGTTTTCCACATGTACATACAGAATGGCAACTGTAAAGAAAAGTGACTAACCGAACCCATTATTCTGAGAAGTGCTGGGCGTCTTTTTCAAACAGAGCGGCCTTTTAACACGTCTTCTCTAACTTCCTATTCTCCATTAAAGGCCATTTAGTGACAAGAGCTACATCAGCTGTAATACTCGGTGTGTCAGTTCAGTTTAGGAGGCGTTCAATGACGATAGAAAATTACAAAAGCCACGTAGACAAAAATAAAACTGCTCCTCTGTGCGTCTAAATTATCGGACATTTCTGATCTAAAAATATTTATTACACGGGGCGTTATTTAAATATTGTACATTTAAAAACAAATCGTGTCAAAGTCTTGTAAAAACTATCCCTTAGAAATGGCTTTAAAGGTTTTATAAAGTGAAAGAGGCACAAAGAGTTCAGACGAGTCACTGCAGCAACATTTGTTTAAAGCAGGGAAGAAGAAGACTAAAAAAGAAGGAATGGCGTGAAGTCGTCTAAGAGTCCATGGCTGCTGTCGCGTTATTGATACATCAGTTTATACATCCTCCTCCTCCTCTTCTTCTTCTTCGTCCTCGTAGTATCGGTTCCGTTTGATCATCTCCTCCACCGTCAGCACCTCCTGCTGCTGCTCCTCCTCCTTGTCGTCCACCTCCTCGCTGTCCCAGAAGCCCACATCCTGAGACGACCGGCTGGCCTCCACCTCCGCTTCAGGAGAGGAGATGTCCGTCGGTGTCTCCTGACGTTTCACAGGAGGCATCTCTTCCTCCAGCACGCCTCCATCTTCCTCCTCCATCTCCTCCTCATGCACAGGTTGCTCATCGGGAGTGTCGGGATTGTTGTCGCTCTTCATCTCGCCCTCCTGCTCCTCGTCTCCTGAGCTGGTGAGGACGTCCGCGCAGCTGTCCTCGGTGGGGGTGTGGCTGTCGGAGGATTGGTGCTGCAGCTCCATGGAGGAGGGTTCGGGACTGAGATGTCGGGGGTCCTCAGGAGGAGGTGGACTCTGTTTTCTGGCCTCAGGAGCATTGCTGGCTCCTCCTGCCAGTGTGAAGGGCTTGCTGCGCTCCTTCAGGGAGGAGGTGCGGCGGAGGCTGGGCGGCTCTCTGGTCTGCTCAGTGGGGGAGGAGGGGGACTCGTCCTCTGGGGGCCACTTTGCTCGGATGGGCTTGCTGGCGGAGCCCCCGTCTGGGGTCTTGGTCATGTCCTCCTGCTCTGCTCGAGGAGGCCAGGAGATCTTCAGCCTGCGGGTCTCAGCTGGTCTCTCGCTCTTCTCTGATGAACCCTGACCCAGAGCCTCCATGGTGGCCATCAGCACGTTGACTTTAGCGAGCGGGGAGTCCTCCACGCTGGGGCTCTCCAGGTCGGAGACGGGGGTCTGGCTCTGGCTCTTCGCTTTGGTCTGAGTGTTGGACTGAGGGGAGGTCTCAGCGCTGTCCCCTTTGCTCTCCCACAGCTCTTTGTGCGGTCGGTGGCCGAAGCCCTCGTCATAGTTTCCCTTGGCCTTGAACAGCTGGCAGAAGTGCGGCTTGCAGTACACGTTGTTGTGCAGGGAGGCGTAGTTCACCAAACTAGAGGTGGAGAAGAGAAATACAAAATGATGCGATTAGAAAATATAAATGAGCTGTAATTGTTTCCAACATAACATGGAACCTTTATTGTCTCCTTGGGCACAGAAGTTCTACTGTGTTTGATTTTAACCTCTGTTCAGCCTTGTTGTCCTTTTTGTCTATCTAACATTGAGAGCAACTTCATGTCAATGTCCTTGTATTTGTACACAAACGTTTCCTTTTCAGACCTAAAGAGCTTTTCCAGTCAGTCGTGGTCAATCTGCTGCTTTGTGACTAAGTGGCCTTATTTTCACACTCCATGCTGTAAGAGCAGGGAACGAGCTTCCAGAGAACGTAGTGCGGGCTCCTTCAGTTAACTTGGATGAATTCTGGTCAGTGAAGGATATCTTGTTTGCTTTGCTGAAATGTGAGTGATATTATTTTAAAATGTAAGTTGTCTGGAGTGGACGATTTGTATCCTGTACCAGAAAAATGTTCAAAACAATTCAGTAAAATGAGGGTGTGATTCATGAGATGTGGCACAAGAGGGCAGCACCGAGCTGAGCGTCATTTAGAGGGGGAGGAAGAAAACCCAGACTTTGTCTCACACGTCACACTGACCACGTTTGCCGTCTACTTCAGTCAGAGTGGATATTCGTGCAGGGTTTAAAGAACCTTTGAGAACCTTAAACAGCAATCAGTGTTCAGTGACACGATCGGTGTGCGTTCATGTTTTGATTTGCAGAGTCCTTCCTTGTGATAAAAACACAAATTTGATGATCATAGCGTTAAGCTGACAGCTTTTGTTATGATCTGGCTATATAAAGAAATATTGATTGACAATTGATTGGCAGATGTCGGAGACGTTATGATGCTGGTTAATAGATGATACAAGCATGACACGATTTGACACTTCCTGAGATGTGTGTTTTAACTGTTGTGCTGAGCTGCATGTCGTAAAGAAAGCATGTGAGGACTTTTAAACATTAGTTGATTTTATGCATAAACAATATGCCCAGCCCAAAGCAGGCTGAAAAGGCACCAAGAAGAAGAAACTAAAAGTAGAACAAATGAAGGAAAATTATTACTGACTATTGAGAAATGTGTTTGTCTGTGTCGTCCTCACCTGAGCTTGGTGTTGCAGTGCGAGCAGCGGAAGCAGGAGCTGTGGTAGACGTGCTCATTGGCCACCAGCCTCTCCAGAGGATACACCGTCTTCGTGCACGTCACGCACGTCTCCCTCACCGGCAGCCGGAAGCCCTGAACACACACAGAAAATTAATTAATTAACCCACAGATTAATGAAAAAAAAAGGAGATGTGAAGGTGTTTCTGTGAGGACTCACTTTGGGGGTCGTCTTGGCCTGAGAGGAGTCTCTATGATTGGAGGATGACGGGGTGCTGTTAGCAGAGCCTGTGTGAAGAGAATGAGCAGCTTGTAGTAACACGTTCTGAACACTAGATGGAGCTGTTTAATCATTAAGACAATGAACTGGCATGTAGATAAATAAAGTAAATGAATAACTCAACGATAACTCCATATTTTTACGATTGACAATCATCCAATTAAGGTGCTTAAACTTTTCCATTAACATCCCCTCTAATGAAGGTGCAGCTGCCAAGGTCTCATTACAGGAGTAAATTCCTGTCCTCTCGAGTCATATGAAGACATGGAAAGTTGATTACCGTTGCTCTCTGCTGTTAAAACTTTCCTGCTGCTTGGTTCAGCCTCCAGACTCTGCATCAACAAAGACATAAAGTAAACAGGATTACTTCATATTTTCTGCTCGCCCTTATTGTGATAGCACGCATCAATAAGTCGTTTATAATCATTTCAGTCTCATCGGTTTAGTTAAAGTCGGCTTCCTCACCAGGTCCAGAGAGCACGGCGGGACGTTCTCCTTCTGCTTCCCACAGAAGCCGTCCAGCTGATCGCTCTGAGAGACACAAACAAGACAGGAAGTTCAGTGACGAGATACAAGAGCACCTGACCCACAGAGCTCCTTATCACAACACCTCGACCTACTTTCATCACTGATAATTTGACTGAGCTGCAGGATTATTTGTGTACGAGCCTGTGATGAGATCTTGGCCGCCCCTGCAGAGTGTTTACCTTGTAGTTAACTTAAACCAGCTTTAAGGCCAGGTAGGGAAGATGTGTGTATGTAATGTAAAGAAACCTCAGGTGCTGTGGTGCTTTCAGGAGCGTGGGAAAGTAGAATATCAAACCGACAGGATCCATCTCTGCCAAGAATGCTTTGATTTTGACTAATCAGATTTTTACTGCCTTGATCCTAAAATCCTCTGATGCAACTCAATAATGTGATTTGTTAAACCCTCCCTGTCCTCAACTTTTAAACCACACACACACACACACACACACACACACACACACACACACACACACACACACACACACACACACACACACACACACACACACACACACACACACACACACACACACACACACACACACACACACACACACACACACACACACACACACACACACACACACACACACACACACACACACACACACACACACTCTTCTCTTTCTCTGTTGACTCCCTAATGGAGGCATGAAATACCCCCCAAAACACGGAGGAAAATCTTTATTCCGGGGTTGCCTTGGAAACTTACTGACAATATAATGGACAGAAGGGATTAACAGCCATCGTGATACAGACACGTGGCACAGGTTTAGATTAATAGATAAATCGAGATCAGGCACTTCACGTTACTTATTTGCTCGTCTGTAACTGATTCTGTGTTTTGTCTGTTGAATGTCTCAGAGAGTCGGCCTTTTACTCCTTTATTTGGAGAGAGGACAGTGGATAGTGTCAGAAACAGGGGAAGAGAGAGTGGGGATAATACGCGGCAAAGGGCCGAGTGTAGGAATCGAACCCGGGGCCGCTGCGTCGAGGACTGCGGCCTCTGTAAATGGGACGCAGGATTTAACCGCTGAGCTAAACTGGCGCTCAGGAAACGCATCAATTTTAATATGAAACTGCTTCAGTCAGTGTTTTTATTGGTTTTAATGTCCATGTCTTTTCGATTTGGAGAGGACGAGATCTCCGGATAATTCGGCTTCCAGGAAAAATCTTGTGAATGATGAATAATGGAGGATTCTTAACCAGGGCCGGTGCAGTGGTGAGCGCTGTCGCCTCAAAGCTAGAAGACTCCTAGATCGAAACCTGGTTCAGACGTAGGGGCCCTTTCTGTGTGCATGTTCTCCGTGCATGCGTGGGTTTTATTCTTAAATGTTCTGCAGCGACTCCGGCTTCCTCCCACAGCCCAAAGACATGCTCGTTAGGTTCACTGGTGACTCTAAATTGCCCGTAGGTGTCGTGTGAGCGTAAAGTGTTGTCTGTGTCCATGTGCTTGTGATTGACTGCAGATCAGTCCAGGTGTAACCCCGCCTCTCGCCCAATGACAGCTGGGATAGGCTCCACCCCCCGTGGCTGATTTTAAATGATATTTTGTTGACACTTGAACCCAAATCAAAACAAATACACCCTCTCCATCGCTCGTTCTTTAAAGCTCCGCCCTCTAAGTCAATAGACGCACAGTGCCAGGGGAAACGACTCTAACAAGTCACTTAAAACAGCAAGATGGTGAATCTGGATTGCCTGCTGGCCAAGGCTGAGTCAGCTTTAATCAGGGAGGCTATTCCCATCACGATCATGATTAAGTTCTGCTCCTCTCAGGCGAGGACATGAGGGAGGGAGGGAGAGGGGTCAGCAGAGGCAGAGGTCGGGGTGCCGTGTACGGACGATACCTGTGGCTAACTGGCTGAATCATGTCGTGTCGCTCAGTCCAAGCCGCTTTCCCTTTCACAGATCCGGAGCTGTGTGCATCACCTGATCTTTACGTACACACAGAACAGCTGGTGGACTGTGAGGAGACCTATTTCTGAATTAGGATCCAATTAAATAATATATTAAACCTTTAGACGAGCCGTTGTGCGTGAAAAGTTCTTTTACTTTTAGTGCTTTGAGTAAAGTTTGACGCTTTTATTTTTGTGATTTTACTTTGAAAAATGCTCAAATGTTCAGGTAATGTAAAAGTAGAAATATTCTGTGAATGAACTAGAAGGTTTGAGCATCTCTTCTGCCACATTCAACGGTAACATGTCTGCAGAAAACCGCTGTAACGAAACGTGTTGTTTTGAGAATGATTGACAGGACTACTCACATTGACTGAGGTGGGAGTGACTTCCTGTTTGGAGATGGCGGCCTGGTAGAGGGCCATCCTGTCCCGGAGAGGAGTGGACTCTGCGAGACTTCCATCTGGTACAAAAACACACAATGTTTGTGAGATGACAGATACATTAAGACTTTAAGAGTTTAACCTCCATCAGAGAGCAAACACTGCAGCTGATTTGTTAAAGGCTTTGGGCTCCGTTTTCAAGCAGGTAATCGTTCTTTTAAATGACGTTCCAGCTTGTAAAACCAGTCAGCTTGAAAGCATCTGTATCCTTTAATTGTTGGGAAAGTTTGGTGAATTCTGCATTACAGGACAATAACTCCTGGTGAGCGTTGACTTTTTTTCCACTCGTCTCAGTTCAGGCCGAGTGCAGACTGCGCCGGTTAGTCATGCAGGCTGTGCACAGGAACGCGAGGTCAGGGGTCGTGTGCTGTGTTGGAGGGAAAACAGGCGTTTGTCTCTTCCCGTCTGCTGATTACAGCGGCTCTACGGCCGTCTGTGTCGTCACTTCTGAGATTTTCACCTCTGGGAAGGATGTAATCCATCCCGAGGAAAAAGACGACAAATGCTTGGACAACAATGGATTGAGTCAAACAGCAGCTGGCCTCTGACTGGTGTTTTTACAGCAGCTAATATCACAGGGATCGCAGATCGTTCTTGGAGAAAGAAAAAGTTTGCAATGGAAACATAATTTATTTACATAAAGTTGCTTCTTATAATTCAGAAGACAGACTTTCAGCTCTTTACTCTTAAAAAGATGATGTGTTAATTTTGTTTCAGATTATTTCTGGGACAGTGGAAACAAGTTCTTGTTAAAACCTGCACTTTTTTTTTTAATTGGAACTATCGCACTGTTTTATGCGAATCTCCAATCAGTGTTTGTGAAAAATGTAGTGAATTGAAGCAGTAAATTCTACATGTGTGCCTACATGTGTGCCTACATGTGTGCCTACATGTGTGCCTACATGTACCATTGTTATGTAATGCGTTGTTGGCAAGCAGCCGTAGCCTCGCTTAACGTTTCTTCTGCTGTAGCAAAAACAGTCTAAAGTTTATTCTCGTCTGTAACGTCGTCTGTCGTCTGCACGCATATTTTAGGATGACATTTTTACAGTTTGTCGTAGTTTTGTAGCTGGTTTACATTTTAAGCGAGGTGAGGACTAGCCATCCAAGCTGGGGCACCGCCTAACTCTTATGGAGAGAGATAAGGTAGAACATTGGCAGTCCGTAACGTTACTTCTGCAAGTTAAGTAATCTGTTATTTAGTTACTCTGTCATAAAAGTAATCCATTATTTGAAAAATAAATTGCTGTATTTCTCTTTTCCTTTTGTCGCCACAGAAACAGAAACTCCCCGAAGCTCTGTTTCCGTTTCTCTCCTGCGTCTTGGCAGGTCGCTGCGCACCAGCAGAAGGTAAACACAGCTGTGTCAGTGCGCATGTGTAGCTAGCTAATTCAGCTAGCGATATGTCAGAGAGGACACATTATTCTGAAAGTTTGGGTAAAAGGGCCGAGAACAACATGGCGGTGAGATGTAAGCTGTGTCTGGAGGATAAGTGTTCGTGAGCTGTGAAGAGCTCGGCTTCAAATGTGAAGAAGCATCTGCAACTAAACACAGCTCCACAACACTGGTGGGACTAAGAGCCTGTGTTGTACCTTTGTCATGGAAACAGCTGTGCCTAATACTTTACACCTCTGCCCAGTTCACTGTCAGATTGTTAGCATAATAAAGAGCTGTAAAGGTTATACTGCGTGTCATTTGTAGGTAGTTTTTAAATAGATGTATGCAACATGCAATTATGTGTATATTCTTATTTAACCTTTATTAAACTAAAGGTAAACAGTATTAATATTAACTTATCACCCTGTAGCGTTTATAAGACAAACATCTTGGGAGCTTATTTTAACAACATGAGCATTCAGTTAGGGTTTCTTTCTGGCCATCAGCTGATTTCAATCCTTAAGCACAGCCACACTTGAGTGTATACCCCCAACTCCAACTCCTTTCATCTCTCTAATGAAAGGCATCAAGTTA
This sequence comes from Semicossyphus pulcher, assembly GCF_022749685.1. Lineage (NCBI taxonomy): Eukaryota > Metazoa > Chordata > Actinopteri > Labriformes > Labridae > Semicossyphus > Semicossyphus pulcher. Next base: position 29,069,996 of record NW_027211637.1, read on the forward strand.
CCTTGAAATACCTGAAATAATAAAAATCCGTACCTCCTAGAAGCTGGTCCATGTTGGCAGTGTTACTGCTGCTTCCTCTACTCGTCTGCTCCCTGGACGCCTACAAAAAACAAACAAACATACACATTCAGTCAGAGGCGCAGAAACAAACAGGCAGAAGGCGATAAACAGACGTCAAAGGGACTGAAACGGAATCAGCTTGGGTCCAACATGGCAGCACACACAGACACTCGGCCATCTGATGCTCACATGTTTGAGCCAGTGGAGCCAAAAGGTTTGAAGGAGCAGTGTCCATCAGGAAGATCAAAGTGTAGCGAGACGTACAAAGACGAGAGCTGAATCACTGAGGTACAGAGCTGTGTGTGTGTGTGTGTGTTCGTCCAGCACCACTTTAATCCCCTTATGAGCTCAGAGAGACAGAGCGTCAGACAGACAACCCGTCTGTCCACAGCCACCCGCCAAAACAAAACAAAGAAATCATCCTTTTTTTGTGTATTTTAAGTTCAGACATTTCGTTTAATTGACTTAAAACTACAAAAACGACTCTTGAACTCTTTGAATTCTTAAAAATCTTCCTCTGGACTTGATGTGCGTGGCGGCTGAGTATCTGGTCAGTCTCTAAAGAAACGGGCTGCTACTGTCGACCCTCCAAAATAAAAAGGAGCTAATTTAAAAGAATATTCTTCGTGATAGCCGACAAGTCTCAACTCTCCTGCAGCAGTCATGAGGACGCATCGTTCTCCTCAGACCAATTAAATTACAGATTACACAACAGGTCAGATCTCGACTCTGACGCTTCTTGGCTCACACAACGGATGAAGAATCACCTGAGCTGCCAAAAGAGCGTCTGCAGGCTGCAGCAAGTAGAGCCGGGGAAGATTTCACAACGTGAAACTAGGCAGGTGAAGACTGCAAAATATGATAAGCAGGGATCGGACAAGTTGATGCTCATCAGTTCAACAACTTCTTCTCCTCCTCTAACACAACTTAACCCATAGCTTCTATTTGTTGCACGTAAAAGAACGTCTAATATTCAATCAGTTATTATTCAACAGTGTAAGTCTGTTGATGGTTTATATATTCATTTTATTGTCAACAAATACTGTGTAAAAAACAGAACGTAAGAGTTGTAGGCTGTACTTTATTTCTACATACATCGTCTTGCTGCCCCCAAAACACACACAAGCACCAATTTTATATTAATCCGCCGCTGAAAATAGACCCAACAAGTGCACTAATCCTTCATGCTGGAGTAACATCACAGTGTCCAGTTGCCTGAGAAAATGATGCCTTTTAAAAAAACTAGATTATATATTAATGACATCATCAGTGGGTCTAACATTGTTGATTTTCATGGGATTTGAGAATATAAACAATATAGTGCATCCACAGCCATTTCCTTTAAACTGCGCTGCAAATAGATGTCTAACTACTTTTACAATGTACGCTAAGTTTCATATATAGAGTCAAAACTCCATTAGGTAGAGAACAAAGTACATAAAGTGATCCTCTCGAAGATTTTCATGTAAATAAATGTCACTATCTATCACCTAATGAGGTAACACAATGGTGACTGAGCCTGTGGCCCACTGATGAAAGCCTTTGCATTTGCAGTATTACAGACTGGGTGTCTGTGGTGACTTTAGCAGAATAAATCCCAAGCGGCGCCCAGTTAGTGACGCGTTTTCCATCAGCCAGCAGTGGTTGGTCTGCCAGAGAGGGTAGGCGGAGCTAAGCGGCTGCTTTTCCGCTCTCTGCAAGTGTTGCGAGTAAACAGTAATCTACTATGGCTGAACAAACAAAGAAAAGATGGATGACTACAGATACAACTTCAACAATAAGTGAAAATCCAAAGAAGAAGAAACAAACTCGACGCTCAGATGAAGCAAACAGTCTGAAAAGGAAAGCGACCGTCAGCCAGGAAAATCAAGAGTTACAACCGGAGCCAACCGTGGACGTCACACATGCAGCACTGTCTGGATATCTGGGAAGTGTGCTCCTGTAATTACCATTAATCGCCACAGGTGTCGCCAAAGAGAACGAAACTGAGATCTTTGAGATTAGCACTTTAACCTGCAAACACTGATTATTGGCCACTTTAAAAGAAAAGATAGACACATGAATGTAAACGTCTTCTTAAGGCTTTTTTCTATTTACATTTTTATTCAGTTTCTTTTTAATGTATTGTATTTAATTCTAACTCTTATAAGTTGGCCACTTTTGTTTCTAGAGCCTGGAAGAAACATCAGGATGGTTTATCTCTACCGTCTACTTTTGGTTCCTTTTTTTGTTCCTGATGGTGACTTGTAAGCCTTTTTCGGGCTGGGCATATCGTTCGTGCATGACACAATTTTAAAATGAAATGTATTTCTGCAGGTTAAATCACCTTTTAGGGTTAATATGGCAAATTTTTTAGCAAAAAGTTTCCTCTTTACACATCCAACAGATACAGAGCGACTTCATCCTTCATCTGAGCCGTGTTTTTTGTCCGTTCATGAGCACCAGCTCCCTCTTAGCTCGGTTTGTGGTCGTTTGTCAGTAATTTGATCCTTCGTTAGTAAAAAGAATATTGATTAAAGCAAATTCAGGCTCCATTATTTGTTATCTTAAAACCTCTGAGGTGAAAGGTTATGCTTTGATCAGATGAAGTCATGTGAGGGCCAGTGCATCAATCTGAAAGTCTGAGTCAGCATGCACTCATAAATAATATACATGCATTATAGCACACACCTACTCTGGATCATAACTGTGCGCAGGGACTCAAATGAGCACTCAGACTGTTCGTGTGCTCGTGTCTGGCATTAGACACAAAAGAAACCATCATCATCGTCATAATGACGGTTTTATCCCCCAGGGTGGATTATCGTCCAGAGACTGGTGGAGATGGGGATGGGGGGGGGGGGGGGGGGGTGGTCTCAGACTGGTTTTTGTACATGAGGCGGAGGGGTGTAAACATGCGGGGGTCAGCGGGATGTAAACAAGCAGCCGGACCAAACGAGGTCCGAGGAGGCGGGATGATCAGCGAGCTAGACAAAGAATCTGCTGCTAATCCTGATACTATTAAAGCTCTCATTCAGACAGACCGGCTGACTTGCAGTTCCCTTCATGACTCCACCCTGTCCCTGAACACACCTCACACACGCACACTTTACAAACGACAATACCTTTACCAACACAAAGACAGAAGAAAGAATCTACTGCATTAGTTAACAGCCTTAAAACAAAGTAACCCGACAAAAGCGACTCAGTTATGCTGCTTTAAGGGCGCAAACACAGATGAAAGGAGCTACTGATAAAGTTAGCCCATGAAGTGGCCTTTCAGAAGCTGTTTTTATTACAGCAGGGCCGTCTAAAAGGCCTCCTTCATCTGCTCTCAAAGACAAGTCAACCAAAACACACAGAAAGTAAAAGTAGAGGGTCTGTTTTAGGCGATGAAGCGAGCGTCTGTTCGGCGGCCAAACAAAGAAAGCGAGAGAAACCAAATGAATGAAACAGCATAGCTACCTTTGTGCAGGAAAAACGTCAAAAAGGCCACAAGGGATAAAAGAGTCAGCAGACAGACGGAGGTGAAGCAAGTCCAGAGAGTGAATCCAGCAGAGAGGAGGTTCAGACTGAGCGCAGCAGCCTGATGTGGCTTATGACAGAGGAGATTTGGGGTAGGGTCTCCAGTGATGGTTTAGGGGAGGAGGGGGGAACATAAACCGGGAATAAAAAGGCGACAGGGAGCAGGTGTTCCAACAGGGGGGGGGGTTCAAAAAGGGGGTGTGGCCAGATGAAGGTGGGGATGACAGCGGGAGGGGGAGGCAAAGTGTGCCATGGTGTTACCCCCCCTGTATCCATCTGTGCGCGTGCAGTTGGTTTTGTTCTATTTTACTGTGTCACCGTGCACACAGTCGATGGATAAAGCGGTGGGGGCGTACAGGGTGGGACTGGAGGGTGGTGGTGATGGAGCAGCTGGTGCAGGGAGGGGGGATAGTGGGAGGACAAGCAGAGCGAGGAGGGGAGGTAGAAAGGGTGGGGCTGAGTTGGGTGTGTGGGAGGGAGGGGATTGCTAGGAAAGGAGGGTGAGGGGTCAATTAATTTCAGAGTGTCTGATGACTGCATGCTTTGCCTGGTCTGTGGAGGGGAAAGATGGAGGAGGATTTTATTAACATCTGTGCTGGGGGATGACTAAGAGTCGACAGAGGGTCTGCAACCTATGATTATTTTACAACAGATTCAGAGTTTTCTACATTCATGTTTTGCTCCATAAAAATCTGGAAAATGGTGAAAAATTGTCGGGGATGGTGCCCACATGACCGCAATATCGCAGTTAGCTTAGTGACGCTAACCGCGGGGTGGACCCAACGACATCACTGCAAACAAACTGTAGGGGACTAGGGACAGGCCTGACTGACGGGCTTACAGTCGGAACAGAAGAAAAACAGCTGGCTCAGGTCTTGGGTCGTATTTAATCAGTTAAAGTCGTTATGTTTTTACGTAGGACAAAAAACATTTTAAACATATAAACCCTACATACTGAGTTTTTTTTTGCGGGGGCAGGGGCGGGGGTTAACCGCCGTACCGCAAGGGGGCGTTAGTTTTCACCTGCCTACAGCCATGCTACAGTAGCATCCCTTTGACAGTGTACTTTGGCACAGCCAGGCTAAATGCTAACGTATCATGCTAACACGCATGCAGGTGAACTTTACCTTGTTCACCCTAAAATCTTAATAAGTTATCGTGCCATCATTTACCAATTGTTGTTTAGCTTGTTAGCATGCTAACACTTACTAATTACCACTAAAACGGAAGAACATTGGAGGCTAATGGGAATGTTGTTTTGTAGGAATTTGGTCAAAAATCAAGCCGTTTTTTTAAAGATCAATAAAGGCGAAAAAATAGCTAGGACAGTGTATAGTGTTGGAAAGAGAGAGAATGTGGAGTGACACACCGAAGTTGAACCCGGGTCTGCGTCATCAAGGACTGTAGCCTCTGTACACGGGCTGCCGATTTAACCGCCGAGCTAAACCGGAGCCCAAACCAAACAAACAATCTTTAAACCTAATAATAGCGCAGAGTTGTTACTTTTCCTCCTAAGGGAGAAAAGGATTTCTGTGCCAAATTTCATGGTTAATCCATATTACGGTCGTTGATTTGTTTCACGCAGCATCACAGATGTAAACCTCATGGTGGCACTTCAGGGGGAAGTCAGACGATAACCAAAGGCATTAAGGTCTTTCCTCTGCAATCATGAATGAACACAGAAAAAAACTTCCATCATCCTTTGAGACTTTTCAGTTCGGACCAAAGTTATGAAGTGACCGAAAGACACTGCTAGCGTGGCTAAGGAAGAAAGTGGAGGTTTATGAAGATGTGTAGAAAAAGGAGGAGGAGGGAGTGTGAGAGAGAAAACAGTGAAAAGATGGACTTAGCGCTGAGGAGCGGAGAAAAAGAGGACAACAGGAATGATTGATGAGGTGGGAGGGGAGGAGGGGGAGCTTTGATGGCTTTAGGGGAGACGGTCTGAAGAGGCTCAGAGTGCAGATCAGCTGTCTGCAGTCATGAGCCCGCCAGCCTGCAGCATGACATCATCTGTGCTCTGAAGCTCAACAAAGAGAAGCAGGAGGCCCGGACGGCTTCGGCTTTACAGTGACTGCTATTGTACAAAACCGCTCAACTCTGAGTCTACAGGACTGTAAAGATCCTCTATTACTCCTCAAGGATTCAACTACACAATCCGGCCTTTCGTAAGACAACTGAGCAACATGCAATAAAAGACTCCCCACAGCACTGCCTGATCTACTTTTTCAGAGACCACATAGAAGGTCAGCGTTAAGTTGGAAGTCTTTGTTAAAGCTGCACATCGTTTTTTTTGTTTGTGACTACAGGTCGCTTTTTTCTGCCAAGAACCGTTCCTTTGTTGGTACTGGATCCAATAAAATCTGAGTAAAAACTTGCTTAGGTTCAAAAAGGTGAAACTGCTTTGCTTTCTCCCCCATTTTTAAAGTATTTTCTGTTTAACTAAAGCCTGATACATCTTTTTTTTTGCCATTGTTGTTCAAAAACTATTAAAAGCACATCAGTGAGCCACTCGGCTATACTTGGTGACATCTTAATTCATCATGATGAACATTGGGACTGTAGTGTTTGGAGTCAGTCCAGCATACGCCATCCTGTTTCTTTAAATACGTGCAAGAGCTACAAATGTGAATCTGTTGGGAACTACTTTCTGCTGCGTATGAACACACAATTCACCCCCGTTTGAGAAACACTTGTTAAAGGAATGTCTTGAAATGTTGGGCGATACGGTTCACTTATTCTCTGAGGTTAGATGAGAAGATACCTCTGTCAAAGCTGTACAGGAAATACGACTAGCTAGTAAGCTTAGCATGGAAACAGCTAGCTTTGCAGTCTAATACATAACATGTTTGTTTAACCCACACAAAAACCAGTGTGTAAAGATAAGTTGTGGTTAAACAGGAAGCTAAGTAGTGAGCTTGAGGATAATTGTGTTACCTTTGGGCAGAGGCTAGCTGTTTCCCGTCTTTATGCTAAGCTAACGCTCTGTATAGTAAATGTGAAGCTACAACCTGCAGACATGCAAGTGGCATCGAAAGAGTGAATTCCCCAAAATGCCAAAACTTCCTTTAAAAACTACCGTTTCTTTCTTTTGTACAAACATGAAGCAATTTCCTAAACCTGCAGGAGTAACAAATGCTTGCTCTCTGGTCTTTACACGAGATACTTTGACGATAAGAAGAGTATACAAAAACATCAACACATACTTGTGTGGGGAAATGTTTGAGCCTGTTCATCTGGCAGACCTGACAGCAGAAAAAAAAACATGTTCCAGCTCATAAGATAAAAAGTTAAAGAGATGGATGGAGCAGAAAATATTCAAGGAGTGGCTGTTTGCCTGGGGAACTGGAAAGTTACAGGAGTGTGAAGGCATCATCTGCTCACTGAACTTTTTCTAATGAGGCTGCTGGTATCTGCAGCTCACAGCATCCATCAGGCAAAGAAACAAAAAAATAACACAGAGAGTTAAGTGTGTTTGCTCTCAGATTTCTTTTGTCTTAACTCTCTTCGGTGGAGTGACGCTCGGAGAATATCAGACTTAAAACTGCAACTACAGATTTTAAGCTAATAGGGGAAGCAAAATATACTGTACACATTGATATGTTTTTGTAGCATAAACTTTGGCTGTTTGAGTCTAACTACAAGTTTACAGGCTTGAGTCTTTTATCAAAAGTCCTTTTTTTATCCAGAGTCAGAGGACAGTGGATAGTGTCGGAAACAGGGGAAGGAAAGGGCCGAGGATGGGAGCTGAGCGCGGGGCTGGACAATCGAGGACTGTGGCCTCTGTATACGTGGCTCGAATTTAACCGCTGAGCTAACCCGGCGCCCTGTAACTATGCGTTTTGAGCTTAACATCTTCAGTAGGAACCTATAAGCTTAAGGACCCCGACACACCAGGCAAAAAGTCGTCTGTCAGGCTGTTAGTGAGCATCTGCGGCCTCACTTTTTGCGGTGTGTCCAGAACGTTTGGTGACAGAATTCACTCTGGTTGACTCGTCGTTTCTTCTTCCGAGGATTGATTGCAGTTTCATTCAACATTCAACATTATTGATTAGAAATAGCCATTTAAGAAGCTGTGTCTGTGGTGAGTGACAGTTTTAAAATGGTTAGGGTTAGAAGAAACTGGAAGACCTAAGACGGCGGATATACAGACCACTGTCACCTCTTATTTCCTCTCACATGGGTGCAGAACGTATGTGCTGCTGTCGTCTATCATTCACTTAGGGTAGATCTTTTGTCCAACTGTTTAATGTAAGTGCAGTGTTAATTTTGGCAGCTATTTTAGATTTAATCTCATTAGTTTTAGTCACATTGTAGTCATTTTTACCCTTTACAGTTTTAGTCTAGTTTTAGTCGATGACAACCCAAAACATTTTAGTCATTACTTTTCTCTTTTTTACCCGTTAGCTTCATGTACACTTTAAATTACAGCAGATCATCCAAACAGTAAAAGAACGATGCAGACGCAGCATGTTTACTTTTCATCATCGCTTCTCATTGAAACAGTCTGACTGAAGCAGACAGCCGACGATCGCTCCTCTTTGTGCAGAAGAAGCGTCGAATGACATGTGACACGCCCCTTTTTCTGTGAGCGCACAGAGCCTGAAGCAGAAAGCCTGAGTTCACAGACAAAGTTTAGAATCACCTTTTTGTGATGCCTGTTATCAATAACTGATGCTTGAGGCTAGGATATATGGATTTTAAATGTCCGACAGCCACCACAACATTTTAGTCCCGTCTCCTCTCGTTAGCAAAAACAAAACATAAGTGTAGTCAGAGTTGTTATTATCAAAGATCTATTTTTAGCTCGTCAGCGAACATTTACATTTATCGTCATTATTTCCATTAACGGAATTATCACAATATTTCCTTTCAGCTCCGTTTTTGGTCTCCACCGACTTCTCTTCTCTTTAGCTGCTAAATGCTCCTCTTCTTTTCCCCAGCTAGCTGCTAACTGTGTCTGTCTGCTGTTTGGTGCTCTGCAGGTAGCATACAGAGGGCTTACAGAGCTTTTGACTGAACTCTGCTGCACCCTGAATCCATACATGAAGCCAGTAAGTGTTGAAAGTGAACCATAACAATTCTCGTGATGACCTCAGGGAAACTGAAGAATTGTTAGTTTTTTAACGTGTGTCACTAGAAGTGAGCCTCTTCAGATACATGTAGTCTTGTGATCCATTGTTGATATAAAAACCTCGACAATAGCAGTCATTCAGTGCATAATGCAGAGTGTAAAACGCTTGAAATAAATTGATTAGATATACTACGCAGTCATGCTGACTCTGAATCAACAACATGCAGCACACCACTCAGCCAGACACACTGAATAATGAAACATCAGTTCCCTTCTTGAAGCCACAAAATGCTTGTAATGTTCTCTTCCCGTCATAAATGAGCGCTCTGTGTCCAGGAAACACAGCGTGGCCGTTGTTAACACGTCACACCTCGAGTATGAGCACTTCACATCTAACACGCCTCAAGGAAACGCATGACTGGGCGTTTAAGACTTTTACACTCAACAAAAAACAATTAGCTGCCCGGGGGTGCATGAAACAAGGCTCGGGTTTACTGATGCTTGTGGAGAGGATGTGCAAGTCAGCTGAGTGTGTGTGTGTGTGTTAAGGTGAAGCTGCATCATGTGACTCGCAGCATGCCAGCACCGGAGGGAACGGACCTCTTTGAAGGGAAGCAGAATGGTTTTACTCAAAGTGAAACAAATCAGGAGCTTCCTCCGTTTCTGTTTCTGACTCTTCACGTACACGTCATTCACTTTTGACCCTCTATTGTTTAACGTTCACGCCGAAGGAGCAGAAATCACACAAATGAAAGCTGCACATGCAACACACAAAACACATAGAAAAGAAACAAAACTGCCGGATCCTTTCTAATGAAAGAACTTCCTGTTGAGCTGTCTGATTCCGTTAACAGAGAGATGAGGACAAAACGCCCGAACCTGCAGGTCAGCAGAGAAAGAGACTCACCCTGTCCGTCTCTCCCTTCTCAAACATCATCTTCAGGCTGTTCAGAGGAACGCTGGGCTTCTCCACGTCTGGTATCTCAGGCGCTGCTGCTCCCTCCTGCTCCTCTGGATCTCTGCTGGGCTTCTCCTCCATCTCTGTCAGATCCTCGAGGTGAGTCGACTGCAGCTGGTTGAAGCTCGTCTCCCTGGTCTCAGAGTGAACCTGCGTCTCCGGCTCAGGTGTATCCTGATCCTGTGATGGTGTGGTGGTTTTCAGGGAGTAGGACCGGTTCTGGATCTGTGACGTGGGTGTAGACTGGGATCCTGTTGATTGACTGACGTGGGTCTGAGGGTCGGCAGGGCTGCAGGGTGAAGCTTTGGGTTGTTCCCTGAGGCTGGATTTCGGCTGTTGTTGTTCCCAGCGTTTCTTTAAAACACTCAGATTCCCGCTGCGCAGTGTGGAGGGTAGAGGCTCTGCAACCTGCAGGGAAACATAAACAATCAGCTGATATTCACACTTAAAGATCCTATCAGGTGTGAGAAGCAACATGCATTTTAATCTGGGGCCCCAGGGATTTTATTTATTATTAATGAAGTAATCCAGGATAAGTTTCATTTTCGAGATTATTGTAAATCGGGATAATCATGAATGTCCTAAAAGGATGTAAAATAAAAGCATGTCCTATGCATCACTCAATAAAAATATGGGGTTCTTAAAGTGATAATCTCAAAGATCTCAGTTTCAGTCTCTTTGGCGGCTCCTATGGCGAGAAACAGTAATTGCAGGAGCACACTTCCCAGATAGCCACACAGTGTCTCCGGTTGTAACTCTTGATTTTCCTGGCTGACGGTCGCTTTCCTTTTCAGACTGTTTGCTTCATCTGAGCGTCGAGTTTGTTTCTTTTTCTTTGGATTTTCACTTCTTGTTGAAGTTGTATCTGTAGTCATCCATCTTTTCTTTGTTTGTTCAGCCATAGTAGATTACTGTTTACTCGCAACACTTGCAGAGAGCGGAAAAGCAGCCGCTTAGCTCCGCCTACCCTCTCTGGCAGACCAACCACTGCTGGCTGATGGAAAACGCGTCACTAACTGGGCGCCGCTTGTGATTTCTTTCCACTAATGTCGCCACAGACACCCAGTCTGTAATACTGCAAATGCAAAGGCTTTTATTCATCAGTGGTCCATTGCCTCAATCCCCATTGTGTTAAATTATTCGGCGATACTTAACAGACCTTTATTTACATGAAAAGCTTTGAGATTACTTTAAATTTCCAGAGCATCCCATGCCCAACTTGAACGATTATTTCTGTTATTATTTTATCTAAATATTGACGTCTTGAAAATCAAGTTCATAGTTTCTAATAGTTGCCATATAATTTTCCTTCAACCAAAACCAAACAATGAATGAACTCAGGAGGTTTTGAATCTAAAAGAGAAAGAGGCTGGCTTTGACAATGAGTGAAGAACTGTATATTAGTTATCTGACTGTAAAAAGTGGAAGAAACTTCGGTTACACGAACCCTTCGACTGAAGATTAGATCTTTGTCTGACCAACAGTTTGCACCAGATAAATATTCAGCTCACTTTCACATAGAAAAGACTTTTCAATCATTACCGGTTGACCTACTAATCGCTGCAACTGAAATATAGATCTACTTTGACGTCCAACATGAAGACTATACAGAAAATCGTGCAGAATATGAGCAGGTAAGAAAGACTTTTTAAACGCAGCAGGAAAAAAAAAGAGAACAGAAACTACCAGCCACACAAAGAAAGTTTATATCTGATGACTCACTTTTTCTAGCTTTGTCAGAGAGGACTCCCACTGAGGGATGTAAGCCGCTCTCTGAATCTGGTTCTAGTTTGCTCAATGAATTCCATCAATGTTGGACTCAAGCCACCAGATCCTCCGATCCGCTGCTGAATGAAGCTAAAAAACGCTAAATATAACACTCTCCACACACACGCGCGCACAAGTTAATCTACGTACTGACTCCAGCTCCACAAGAAGGAGAAAAGAGGGAAGAGAGAGAAACAGCTGCACAAAAAGACAAAGAGCATGCACGTCTGTAAACCTGGATCTGCAGGAGACGCAACGGGGAGCGACAGAGCTGGAAAAACTCTGGAAAAAGCTGCCAAAATGAAGAGTTAAAAACCTGAGAGAGAGGCTGAAGACCCGGCTGTCCAGTTGGCGTTGTGCGCTCCCAGTGTGTGTGTGCGTTTGTGTCTGTGTGCGGCTGGAAACGCTACAAGCTGTCCCAGATGTGAGAGACTTGAGAAGTGATCAGAGCAGCATGAAGTAACAAGCCCACCCCCTACAACACAGAGGGGAGGAAGGAGGAAACGGAGAGGGAGTGAAGGGGGTGAGGGGGCGGGGAGGGGAGGGAGAGAAAATCAGAAACAGAGACGGCCGGTGAAAATAAGTCCAGGAAATGAGAGAAAAGGTAGAGAGGCAGAGAGTGCCGGAGACTTCAGCAGAGGGCAGAATAACCTGGATTAACACAAACTTGTTATAAGCCCGGCTGACTGTTATCTCTATCTGGTGTTTGTGTAAGGGATTCAGCAGTAAGACCTTCGACCATCTCTACTCTCCGTTTGCTTTTGCTACTGAAAAGGATGCAGGAAATGTACTAATTAACAGGAAGTACAACAAAGAAAACTAGACACACAAAAGCTTCCACTTCTGTCAAGTAACCACCAACTAAACAAGCTTCATGCTGCGTTCAAAACTCAGAAAAAAGATGTAGCATGTCCTAATACATGTATCTATAACTCACTTATTTTACTCTATTTATATTTCCTATTTCTTCATGCTTCTTGCCTCTATAAGAGCAACTGCAACACCCGAATTTCCCCCCCTGGGGATACATAAAGAATTTCTGATTCTGCAGTGTCCCCATAATAACCAGGATGTCCTACTACATCCCCTGGTTGTCTATTTTATAATATGTAAGCCAGCACGCATTTTCTTTTTGCAATTCCGACCCACAATCCTCTGCAATACGTCAAATTGTTGTAGCCACAAAGAGAGACGAGGGGCAAAATGTTTGTTTTGCATCTTCAAGGCAAACATTGTATATTCAAATTTTGCACTACAAACTTAGACAGATGCTTAACGAGGAGGGCCACGGCGCAATGTTATGACAAAGAAGCATGCACCGATTATATGCAGGCTGCATGGAAAGAACCTGCTTGGAGAGATGCAGTATGGACTTTAGTATAAAGTCCAAAGTTTGTCTCTTAGCTGAATGCTAAATCAGCATACTAGCATGTTCAAATACAATGCTTACATGCCCACAGTTACAAGGTTTAACATCTTCAATGTTTAGGACTAGTTGCTACAAATCCATGTACTCTAAAGAAAGTGTTCTGCACCAAGGATCTGCATTAAAAACAGGGCAGTAAATAGCAACACAAAAAAAGCTGTTGGACCTCATGAAACGCACAGAAATACAAAATCAAAGTATCTAAAGTATGCACACAGAATGCAGGGAAAAGGTCAAAAACAACTCTTACTCTGATTAACTAAACCAAGAAGAATATAAAGAAGATGAAGAGCAACAAACCTACCTGAGGCTGTAAAGAAGCGTTCTGACCCTGCACCCTCCCCAGAGAGAGTTTCCTAACACTCCCTCCTACACAGATCAGGTGGGCAGAGGCGTCTTGTTACCGCCGCTACATGACAGCACATGCTAATACGACTCTCCTACTTTAGCTGCTGGTGTGTTTGGAGACTCTGCTTAAGAGATGCTTCACCTTGAGATTGATGTCTCTTAATAAAGCTTGTTATAAGCCGTAAACTGCAGCACGTGGATCAACAGGTGTGCGAGTAGACTAAACAGTTTGTGTGACCCGGGAGGGGAGATTTACTCTAATGCAAGGTTGCGGTACTATGCTACTACAAAGTACTGCTTCACTACATTTATCTGAAAGGTCCTAAAAACATCTTAACATGTTAAAATAAGTTAAAATGCCCGTGAGGGTGAAACATGGGAGTGTGCAGAGCGTTATAAACATACAAGTACAAGGCAGCGAAGTACTTTCAAGCTGCTACATAAAAATACTGCTTCTATTTTAGGAATAAGTAATTACAATCTATCTCTATATATTTGTATGGCGTCCCAAAAAGTCAGGTTACTCTGTGGCGCCACCTTTGGATTTAAGCAGTAATTACAAGAGTGTTTTAGACCTCACTGAAACATAGATCCAAACAGCATCCTTGCTGACTGGTTTCAACTGTTTGTCTTCATCTTAACGTCGAATTTGTTTCTTTTTCTTTGGATTTTTCTTTGTTTTTTAACCGTTCACTTGCAGCTAACAACGGTACAGAGCTCCTGCCTACTCCTCCTGTCACCTGGACGTCCACTTTCACCCACTCAATCACACTGAACAGAAATGTATTTAACTGAAAATCTAATGTATAACTTTAAGTTCATTCATCTGATAATCCTGAGTGCAATTTTAATCAAGGCAACTTCTGAAGCCAGGACTTTTGTTGCGGTAGCATCTTAGCACTGACACTTTGACTTTGATACATACTGCTTTCTTCTTCTCTGCGTTGCCCTCCTCTGCTGCCATCTGGTACCTAAAGGAACAGGAGATAATACGAGAACATTTTTATTATCACAAACCTCTGGTGCTGTCTCGTCCTGCTGAACACACCCAGGAAATCAACATGAATTTCATGTGTCGCTGTTAGTCTGAACGGAAAATCTTCAGCCCACGATTAGACACGCAGATGAGGAACAGGAAGTGAGGAGTAGGTTTGATGTTTTAGCAACCTCTGCCTCTAAATTCAGAGAAAACCTTTTGTCTTAAACACCCCACTCTTCTCAGACAGGAAGCTGCAGCCATTCAAGACCAAAACCTCTTACCACAAGAATAGTTTGATCATGACTGCAGCTGACATCAGCAACACGGACTCCTAAGAAACGTCACGTTTCACTAACCACATCTGACTCATTACTCGGATTATTATCTCTCCAAATTGTGCAGAAGTTTCCAGTGATAAAGTCTAAAAAATATGTACAAACACTTTGGATGTCCATATCTGCAAAGGTATTCATGATGTTTAAATGTAAGAAGTTAACAAATTGAAATTGCACATCTTAAAAGGGTTCCTGCTCCAGACTAGATTTATATTTGATCGTGAGACAGTGGAGGGAAGAAGAACTCCAAGGCCATTTTTACTGTTAACAAACAATAGGTTGTTTATCAAATGCAAGAAGAATTAATTTCATATCCTGTGCATGTGGTCATTAAACCCCAGGTTCTTTTATTTTGAAGAGCCCTTTCTTCTTTTATTTGTTAGTACAGACATTTTTCCTCAGAAACGGGCCTGCTCTCTCCGGCTACGAGCTCAAAGAACTTCTTGAGAAGCCGGGATTAGAGACAGGAAACCCTTTCACAACTGAACAAAGAGATGATGGGACACTTTTCCTTTGTTGTGCTCACTGTAAATAACGCTCACCCCTTGATGTCTTGTATTTTTCCGTACACTCCCTTAACCCACGAGTTAATGACTTTCATTTAATTATTTGTACCATCAAAGATGGGAGTTGGCCAATATCAAAATGTTTATTGTATTAATTCATTTTTCCAACAACAGCAACAACAAGACACACACCAATAACAACACAAAGCAACAAGACACACACACACACACCACAACAGCAACAACAAGACCCACACCACCACGACAAGATACACACCAACAACAACACTAAACAACAAGACACACATACATACACAACACACCACAACACAACAGCAACAACAACACTAAAAAACAAGACATACCACAACAAGAATCACACAACAAGACTCACACAACAACAACAACACACCACTAAAACAAAACACACTCCATGACAACAGAAAGACACACACACAACAACATACGACAACAACACACAAACAGAAGGAACATACTTTTTCTTTCTATGATGCCCTCGAGGTTTCAAACTCTCAGGCTGATACAGCAAAATGTATTTTATTAAATAATATAATTTTCATTTGGGAATTAGTTTTGTTCTTAGTATGTTATTAGTATGTTTAAAGACCAAATACTCTTAAGATGTAGATCAGTGACAGAAGTCCTGAATTTTAACACGTAGAAGTTAATATCTGAAAACACTTTTTTACACACGGAGGACAAACTGTGAATGTCTGTCAGTCATGCAGAGCTGTACTCACTCCTAGTGGTCAGATAGTGTATTTGCACAGAGGAAACGTCCTACCATGCAGCTTCCTTTACAACTTAGTGACTTGATATGTAAAAGGGGAAGCCCTGGATGCTTGTGTATTTATTTGTATGGAATTCACCTCAGTTTTACTCAGAATCAGACATGAAACGAGCAGAACTGGTTGGTTTCCTACGCTGCGATAACAACGTCTCTTCAGAAAAGAGGAAACTGAAAGCATCATAGTGGTGAAAGTGTTGTGAGGAGGACCAGTGACCTCATTTCTTACAGGAAGAGGAGACGTCAGGGTGAGGTGACAGATAAAATAATCTGCTGAGTGGCTGCTGGTGAATTATTAAACTCCCGCAGGAAGCCGGACAGGAGAGGTGGGACTCACTTGGAGAAGCGCTCTGCGATGGCGTTGTTTTTCCCCCGGGCGGAGACGATGGACAGCTCCTTGGCGGTGACCCTCAGAGACTGGGACGCCCACTGTCTGCGGCTGAACGGAGCGACGGAGGCCATCTTTGCTGCACGTCTGAGCGATCAATCTGCCTTTGTGAGGTTGCCAGGAACACGCGTCGTAACTCTGAGAGGAGAGAGGACACAGGAACACGCGTCGTAACTCTGAGTGGAAAGAGGACACAAAAAGAAGGAGCAGGTTCAGCCAAACGAAAGGAAAACAAAGGCAAATGAGCAGAAGAGCTGGTGGAAACCAACAGGACCAACTTCACCTTCAGTTGTCGGTCTAAAGCCTTCCTGTACACTTAAACACTCTGCACACACTGCTAAAACCACTTCATACATGTAGTTAAGGCTTTCGATCTGACCTGGCAATTAGGTTTTTATACCAGTACAAAACTTCACCCAGAAATCAATCAATTTTGCCACATCACACATTTGATTGTGTCACCACTGCAGCACGGACGGGCCCTGTGTCTGAGTCAGAAAGTCAATAGAGCGCGTCACACAGCCATTGACCATCTGTTCCCTCAGTGACTCTGCCCTAACTGAGCCTCCAGGGCGACTAGACAACTGATACTCCTGCATCACCACACAAAACCTCTCTTGTAGTTTTACACACACACACACAAAAACACGTCTCTACCTGCTCGCCTCCTCTGCAACCTCACAGCCTCGAGGCCGAGAAACAAGCAGACACACGCAGGAGCAGCGGCATCGTCAGCGTACAACTGGTAACTGTCATCTGTGAGTTATACACGCTCCGGGTGAATTAAACAATGAGGGCGATGACGGCACGGCCTCCAGGGTCCCTACGTCACTCAGCAGGTGGACTATTGTGGGAGGTTGTCAAGTTAGAGATCGGTCTGTTGATTTCTACAACACTGCGAGCATTCTTTGCAATTGGGAAAGTTTAAATGACTTTAAAATAAGATATTAAAACCCATAACAGGTGGTAGTTTTATTTTATTTATCTTCCGATTTCTTTCTTGATTCATTCATTCATCTTTCCATCTATAAAACATCACAAAAGAGTGAAAAAACTCACCCAAAATGACACTTTCAGACTGATTACTTTGGCAAAAGTCCAAAAACATTAAATTGTTTATGATTAAAATACAAAAGAATCAGTTAATTCTCCTCCAACAGAAGCTCAAACCATCAAATGTTTCAGCATTTTTACTTAAAACAATTAACAGCTCAAACTTTTGTACACTAACTTTTTATCACACACCGTCTGGTGTCCCTTATCAGATGCTTCAGGCAGCAACCAACAATAATGTTCATAATCGTATAACTGTATAAAATGCCTGTCCAATGTGGCCATAATACGTCTTATTGTCTTAAAAACAGGCCAACACCCCCCAAAAATAAAACAAATAATTCAACAATATGAGGACGAGAGATCAGCTAATTCTGGAACGCGGGCTTAAACCATGAAGAGTAAAAACTATTAATCACTTCTCACACACTGTAAGATGTTGGCACAAATAATTCGGACTTCATTCCTACAACCACAAATGTTTGGCAACTGTTCCTCTAAACTCAAAGATAAGTCTTTTATCTGATCCAAAACCCGAGAGAGATATTCAGCTCAAAAATGAAACACAAACGCAGCAACCGCTCACATTTTAGAGGCAGGAAGCTGCGAATGTTTTTTCTCGCTAAAAGAACCAAAGCTATTCATCAATTCTTAAAATTGTCTCTTTGATCGACTTATCAAATATTAGACTCATCATGTCAGCTGTAGCTAGCTCGACGGACATGTCAAACTCACATCATCACTACCTGATTCAATGCAACAGTTGTCTCCTCCCACCAGGTAAAAAAACAAATGAAGGATGATAGTGTCTCTGTCCAGGCTTCAGTTCAGCTCACAGGTTTTAGATTATAAACAAATGCAAAAGCTGCGTTTTAAAGTCCTGTTATCAAAGAAGACAAAAAGAAATGTGCAAGAACAAATAAACATGTTTCCTTAGCATAAAAGAAGAAAACGAGCAGCTTTGCCTGATTTCAAACTTTAAGGATGAAAAGAAAAGCTGGACGTTGAGTTTCAAACTTCAAAGAATCACCCGGTAAAGAAGCTTAAGTTCTCACACAGCTCAACCTGCCGTTTTCTCACATTATCAAGTCAAAAAAAGGAGAATAAAACCTTTAAAAACACAGCTCCTACCTGTGATTATCACTGCTGTTTTACTCCCTGACGCTTGCGTGTTTCAGACGTCCACTGCTTTTATATTTCCTCTTTTCGCTCCTCAGCTGCTTCCACCGGTGCTTTTGAGAAGAAAAAGAGAAGTAGGCGGAGTCCAAACACTATTTAACTCCCGTTAGCCTATAACAAAGCAGAATACACCTCCACCTGGCAGGTACGAGCTCTCTTCCCTCCTGCGTCCAATCAGCAGCTCAGCTGGAGTGCAGTGTGAGTGCAGAGCAACATGGAGGTATGTGAGACAAGCAGCCCGAGGCCCCGGCGTTGAGCAACATGGCAGACAAGCAGCATGGAGGAGAAGGAGGGGGGAGACGGGGGAGGACTGAGGAGAGGGGGAGGGGGGAATCCCACAATGGATTCCTGGAAACTGAGCAAACTGCAGACTAATGACTGCCTACTTTTTCACAAGGTCAAGACTTTAGAGGATGTGACACATTCGTAGTGACTCCACTGAAGGAAGAAAAGGGGGTGAAACGAGACAATTACACGCTGCTTAAAAGATTAAAAGAGTGGTTTATAAAAGGCACAGAGACGTAACTATCTGACCTGTGGGAAAATTTGATTTAAAGGATAGACACATATTTAAGGCTTAAAGCCGTAAAATAAAAGTAAGGTGCACATAAATGTTTTGAACCAGTCTGTAAATGATGTATAATTCCTCCTGTTTATCTTTGAATTAAAACATCCCTCAATGCAAGTGATGGTGGACAAAATTCACTGTCCTCATTCTTTGCTAAACTTTATTACATGTTGGACAAATTATGTCTGTCTCAACTAGACTAGGAACCAAACTAATCTGCAAACTCACATTTTATTTGCTCTGGCAGATACGTCTGCTCCCCTCCCAGATGGACAGATTTCCATCCTAAAATTACTGGAAATAAAATGCTGTATTTCTCTTTTCCTTTTCTTTCCACAGAATCAGAAAATCCCCAAAGCACTGTTTCACTCTTTCTTGGCAGGTCGCTGCGTACCAGCGAGATGTCAGAGAGGACAGCGTTTATTTTGTGGACATATTCACATTATTCAGAATGTTTGGGTGAAAGGCACGAGAACAACATGACGGTGAAATGTAAGCTGTGTCTGGAGGAGAAGTGCTCGTCATCTGTGAAGAGCTCGACTTCAAATGTGAAGAAGAATCTGCAGCTAAACACAGCTCCACAACACTGGTGGGACTAAGAGCCTGTGTTGTGTCATGGAAACAGCTGTGCCTAATACTGTATGCCTCTGTCCAGTTCACTGTCAGATTGTTAGCATAATAAAGAGCTGTAAAGGTTATACTGCGTCTGTAATCCATGTTATTAGGCTGCAGAGTTACAAATTAGAGTAGAGTCAATACATTCA
This sequence comes from Semicossyphus pulcher, assembly GCF_022749685.1. Lineage (NCBI taxonomy): Eukaryota > Metazoa > Chordata > Actinopteri > Labriformes > Labridae > Semicossyphus > Semicossyphus pulcher. The sequence goes on from NW_027211637.1 coordinate 29,089,710, forward strand.
GAGGTAGACTTACAGCAGGCTACACGCCGTCCTGACTATATAACCCACATGAGTAACGAGTTGCAGGGGGTTTAATTTTTGATAAAGTAAAAGTAATCTAACGTGTTACTTTTCTCACTAGGTAACGAGATCATTTGTAAAAGTAACATTACCTAACTCTTGTAACTAACCAAGATGGCTGCAACTGACCGGGAACATACTGAATACACTTAAATAAACAGTACGTATTTAACAGGCAAATAAAAGAACAGGTGATCAGAAATGAACCTACTGCTTGTGAAACAAAAAGTGGGACGTCTGCACTACGACTGTGGGTTTCATCCCTCATCATTTGCACTGAAGCATGACAGGAAGCCATCGTTTAATGATTACATCAAGTAAAACCTGTTTTTAATGCTCATATGGGCACCGAAGACAGCAGAAAGTGATTGTTCTAAATGCTCTAAATGTTTTTTATGTCTTTTTTAGTTCCTTGAAAATGCTGGATTTCTTATAAACTCAGTGCTGGAAAGTGCGCAGGAATATTTGTCATACATCGTAAAACTAGACAAATCATCAAGATCATAAAGATACTGTGATTTGTCATTACATTTTATCTGAATTATTTAGAAATAAGGTTTTGATTGGCCATTGTTACCTTTAGAAACTTTTACAAAAATGACTGTAGTCATATTATATTATGTGAAATAATATCTTTAGACCTACTTGTACACTGCTAAGGCAGCAACTGAAGACTTATGTCACAGATTAATAGATCAATGGGTTATTTTTGGTCTATAAAATATCAGAAAATAGAGAAAAATGTCAGAAAATCTTTGTTTCTTTTTGTTCGACAAAATTGTCCCAATTCCAAAAATATTAAATTAGCTAAAAATTCAAGAAACTGGAGGCAGCAAAATGTAAGAAGCCAAAACCATCAATTATTTTGACTTTTAGCTTCAAAAAATGAATTAAAAATGTTAATACAATAGTTGCTGATCATGGCGTTTAATTTTCTTTATACAAACCTGCTAATCATCATCTTAAAACTAACTTCTTCTATTCTCTTATTTGCCCCCATGTTTGAGGTGGTGCATTCAGGCCCTCAAGGATGATTAGACCTCTGTGGTGGAGAGACTTTCAGCTCCATCAGTGGCACGTTAACAGTGAGTCAGTCTAATCCCAAACACATGACGTCTGAGGAGAGGGGCGGGCCTCATCCCACCTACACAATAACTGAACTCAGGCTTCCTGAGAATTTCAAGGTAAAAGCTTACGTTTGTTTCAGTTCCACCTTCAGTGTTCTGGCAGTGCTGGTAGCAGTAAATTGGTTAAACAGAGAGTACTGATGGAGCACCTAAACAGGAAGTTACGGGGATTTGAGGTTCTACTTTCTCTTCCATGTTTGTAAACTTTAAGGTTTTGTACGGTTTGTCAGAGAAAAATAATTTTGAAAAGGAGTCACCTTGAGATCTGAAAAATTGTGGCAGAAATTTTTTCACTATAGTTTTACATAAAAAAGATCCAAGATGGCGTCGAGGACGGTCGCTTCAGTGCACTTTGTTGTGTGCAGCTCTTCCCTTACACCTATTGTACATATAGTTTTTATGACTTTATATTGACTTTGACAGTAGGGATGCTGCTGTTTACTACCTTTGTTCATAGTTTTTACATCAAAACACAATAAACCTGATTCTGACTCTAAACTAATCTGCAGATTAATCATGGTCCTTTGCCAACTGTCTATATTTCCGACGAGGTGCATAAGGTCTGAAACATGATTTCATGCCATGCCACTTTAAAGTGCCAAATGTCTCACATTTGAAGTTGCTTGGGTCGTGCAGGAAGCAACAAAGTCCAGTGGCCTTTGATGTCATAATTACAAGAATAAAGCACATTATTGACCTCATAAAAGTCTGAAATGTAGGTTCCATTTAGCAGCTAAACCCACTTCCTGTGTGGACTCTTGTTCACTTGTAAAACGCTAGACAATGAGCTACACAGATATTTTCACAGTGCGAGTAGAGACACCATCATCAGACTTATCTCAGGTATGATATCACCAGCACAGATCAGCGTCTGTCGTGACTCACAGTGCCATCAAGAAAGTGAAATAATGAATCCTTTCTCATATTTTTATCCTCCCAGGATCTCTCCCAACAAAGAGAGTTTAGACAAACAGAAAGTAAAAAATGCTCATGTTTATGAGAGAGGCTTTTGTAACACAGAGTCCATGTTGGAATATCTACAGCCTGGTTATGACTTACTGTTGGGGGAGTCCAGATCGTATGTTTATAGTTCACAGGAAGTTCAAATAAACAGTTGTGCAATGTTTTCTGTGGCACCAGACAGGCTATAAAGTCTGAGAAAGTAACCTCTGGTGATGTCATCAGGGAGAGTCCAACAAAAAGATGTTTTTTGGGCTTCCTACCTAGAGACAACAGATGCTAGTTAGCCGCTAGCTAAGTCTGTTGGAATTACTACTATTTGAGCACACTACCTGCTAAAGTTAGCAATAAATAATACATTGAATAAATGTAAATAATTCAACAAATGTTTCATGTAAAAGGCCATTTACAGATAAAATATGGGGTCAAAAAAACATGGCGACTACACATTACCTTGAGTAAGAGTTACCCAAAAAGTCCTTTACGTTTTAATACAGAAATACAGTTTTTATATGAGGCTACAGTATGATGAAATAATAAGGTTTGTAGATTACATTTTTTATGATAAGTATTTTTGAATATTAGTGGGGATTTTTGTAGGTTCTTTGGTAAAAACTGGAAAACTTAGAAAAGTTGACAGTTAACAAAAGACCATGAATGTCTGCTACCAAATGTCAACCTGATGGTGGCGCTAGAGGACAACTAGACCAGAAAGTCACCTGAATTCATCCCACAGGCACCAACGAATTTAATTTGAAGACAATCCACCAAAAAGTCGTGGAAATGCTTCCCAGAATGACAAACAAACCAACCATATAAAGACACAAAGCTAGCAAAGAAGCTACAACTGAGTTAGCTTAACACCCCCTTGGTAAGTAGCTTCTTTGAGTTACAAGTACTTTTAATTGTAGAGCGTCTGTATAAGGATATATTATATATTTCTCCAGGTGTACAGGTGAGAAAAACACCTGCTGTAAACTATTGGCCACTTCCCAAGATGAGACAGATAGGCAGGACCAGATTAACCAACACTTTTTCCCACACCAGCCAACGATAGCTACATTCACTCTGGCTGAGTTAAAAACACACCATAAAAGGCTGAAGTTGTTCGTTTTAAAGAGTGACTCAACAATCACACAGACAGGTGGTCTCACCTGACTGCGAGACAGGTTCAGCTCAGGTGAACACTGACTCACGCTCTTGTCTCGACAGGAAAACGCTGATTTATGATAAAACTCTTAACACGTTTTCTTTACACATGCACTTATTGCATCAGTCGTGTTTCATAAAGGCGCTCTTACTCACCTGAGCTGCCACAGGTAATTTGTCAGGGGCTTACTCGCTCCTCACTGACTCACTGGTACGCTTTAGCTAACAGGATGCTCAGTGTTACAACAATTAACGGCCAATTTTAACCAACGATAATTGATACGGCCGCGTTGGTTGAATGATATCCCTCCGCCAAGTAGCTGTTTGTCAGCGCATTGATACCTGAGCTGGGCTGTTCTGCGGTCAGTTTGGCGTTTGTTGGTAGATTTGTAATTTTATACATTTTATCAATCACACATCAAAAAATCAATCAATCAAAAAACACTTTATTTAATTAGACATATTAATTAATACATTAATTTAAACAAAAACATTAAAAAACTATAAACATTATGGACTACTATTTAAAATGAATCCATAAAATAGGAAAATTCATGGTTTGGCTTTGGTGTCTTGTGAAGTGGGTAGTACTTTATGTAGAGGGCCTATTTTTTGGACACAGTTTGGACAATACTACTAGATATTATTCTATATCTGTACTGGGTGCAGCCCCATACCTTGAGTAAAAATATCCAAAAAAGAATTCCATTAAAAAGTAAAAGTCCTGCATTCAAAACCCTACTTAATTTATAGTATCTAAGTAATATCCGCAGAGAGCACTTAAGGTATTAAAAATTAATTTACTCAATCTTAAGAGCGCTGAACATGTTATATAAATATAAACTAAAGCCTATTATGTAATGTGTGATTAAGTACGGATGATCAATAAGTAGCATTTTACTGTTTTTAGTGAAGGTAGAGCTAGTTTGAAATATACAATTTACTCCAATCTTTACTGTTTTAATAAGGATAATCAGTGACATCAGTAGGCCTCAATCAATTCATCAAAATTACCAACTACCAACTCGTAAACATTGGAAACATGAAAAAGCTAGGAGCTGTATATCGGTTACTAGTTGGCAGTAATTCCATGGACCTGCACGACAAAAAAACCCCCACCTTACTCCAGCAGGTAGCGCTGTAGGGATACAAATTAAGTGTATGGGAGGTTTATTCTGCAATGTTTCTGTTTTGCCACTAGATGGCAGACAACAACAACCATAAGACTGACCTTCATGCATGAACAGTATGTGTTGCATCTATCTATCTATCTATCTATCTATGAGGAACATCGCTCAGGATATTTTCAGTTTAAACAATGACTGGCCTGTTCTCTATGTCAATCCACATACCTGGCAACCTACCTCCATACTTACCTAAGCTATGTGTCCTGCAGCTTCACTCTTAATCACTATATTTAGTTTGTTTGGTTTGTTACTTGGGAAACATTTACACAGAAGCAGACATTAGACTGTGCAGGGACATTTTCAGAAGTTTCATAAACCAGGGAGACAAAGACCAAAGAATTAGACAAGTTTACAATTAATCATTTTGTGGCCATTTTTCTCTGTCATCACACTCTGTGTTGGAAGCTCAAATGCTGGTATCAAGTTGTACTGCTGTATCCCGGGGTTGTAAATTGTATAAATGTAGAAATCTGACAAATCATCATGTCAATGCTGCCAAATTAATGGGCAGATTTTAAAGTAAAACAGTATTTGAAACAGTAGGCTATTTGATAACCTGTTAGCTACCGTTAGCAAACAGCTAAGGTTAGCATTTAACCATTTTCTAGCTAACATTATGTTGTCTAGGAATTTTTACCTTTCGTTTTTTATCCTGGAACTCTACCAAATGGTAATTTAGGCTTTCAGCCACTTCCAAGCTTGCATTTATATAAGCTAGAAAGTAGCTGCATGCTAACGGATTTGATATAGGAAGCTCAAATGCAGGTCTAATGTTGTACTGTTGTATTCCAGGTTGAAAAATGTATAAATGTAGGGAATGTAGACAAATCATCGTGTCAGTGCTTCCCAATTAATGGGCAGATGAAATGACAATTAGTGTGAAAATATAGCGGGACAACAGACAGTTTTTCAAAGTAAAACAACTTATTTGAAATCCCATTAGCTACTGTCAGAAAACAGCTAAGCTTAACATTCAACCACTTTCTAGCTAACATTTCGTTATCTAAGAATCTATACCTTTCCTGTTTTATCCTGTAACACTACCCAAGTTTAATGTAAACGTTCAGCCACTTCCTAGCTTTTATATAAGCTAGGAAGCTAAATGCTAACACAGTTCAGGGGGGAAGCTCAAATGCAGGTAGGCCTATAATGTTGTACTGCGGTATCCCAGGGTTGTTAAATGTAGGGAATCTGACAAATCATCATGTCAACGCTTCCTGATTAGGTGGCAAATGTAAAGACAATTGATAATGAAAATGTGGAGGGAAATATTTAAAAGTAAAACCACGTATTTGATTACCAGTTAGCGATTGTTACTTACAGCTAAGATTAGCATTTAACCCCTTTCTAGCCAACATTAAGTTAGCTTGGAAATACTTTGCTAACATTTCATTATCACATTTTTTTACCATTCCTATTTTATCGTGTATTACTACCAAAATGTAAAATGTAATAAGACTTCAGCCAGTTCCTGGCTTATGTTAATATGAGCTAGCAAGTAGCTGAATGCTAGCTGTTGTTTGACAATAGCTAATAGGTTATCAAATATGTTGTTTTAACTCATAATATTGCCAGATTGCCTATTTTCATCATCCATTGTCTTTTCAGTTGTTGATCAATCAATAAGCAGTTCATTGATAATGATTATTTTGAGACTCTACATTTATACAACTCCTGGAGCACAACAGCACATTTCAGCTTCCCACCCTGAAGATGACATCAGACGAAAATGGCTGCTTTGTGAATAGTGTCAATGGGGTTATGTCATCCTTTGTTTCTTTTTTAAAATAAATTTGTGATTGCAAAATGGAGGTATATGGGTTAAAATAGAGAACATTTAGGAGGCAGAGAACATTGTGTTGCATTATGGGAATGGTAGTACTCTAATTATAAAGAAGGAAATCTCTCACTGTCCTTCATTTTTTTAAAAAGGGCCTTTTTTGTTATCTTTGTGAATAAACAAGTGTAAACAAAAACAGGTGGTTCTCATAAAACAGTTGAACTCTTTCAAGTTCACTGCGGAAATGGTAGAAGAATTTTCAAGGGGGGGGCTGACAGAAAACATTTGGGAACCACCCGTCTCCTACATGTGTGCGTCCCCTCCACACATGTATGAAATTCCTGTGCCACTGAAAGACGTCCGAGGCTTGAACGTGTCTGCCCCCGACACCCACAAACACACACATGAATGTATGACCTTCTTTATGGTGTTTTCAACTCCTGCGGCCCCCCTGCCTCTGCTTACCCCTTTGCTCATAAATTTCCTACTCAGCAGTAACACAACAACAACATGAGGACTTTAGACTCCTCATGCTCAAAGCAAGAGCTAATGTGGTATTTACAGCTAATGACATGCAGAATGCACGGAGGGAAATGAGGGAACATTTAGACCCTGACCGATAAATCAGCCTGGCCGATAAATGCTGCTGGTTGTCACAGATGTTTTAAAGGAATTCAAAATATGTTTGCAATACTTTAGAAACAGTCTTTATATCAGATTTTTTGCTGCATACAGCACTGATACGTTTGATACGAGCACATTTCTGCTCCTCAGGTTTATTATTATTACATTTGAGTTGTCAGGGACTGAACAGCAGAATGCTAATTTCACAAATTTACCAGATTTCCGTTCAAGCTAATTTGCTAATCAGCAGTCCCACATACTCATATTGAACACTTTTCTCCAAGCATTGCTATTTTGGAAAGAGTTTAAGTTTGGTAGGCCTCGAACTGTAATTCCAAAAAGTGTATTATATTTTTTACTGTACAATCTTATTCTGAAACATAAGTAAGTATGCGCATACACGTAGAACTGTGGACTAAAAAGTATTAGTTTCACATTTAAATGTGGTTTGAGTAGAAATATAAAATTGAATACTAATGTAGAGTACAAGTGCCTTAAATTTCTACGTAAGCACAGTATATTCCTGTTTAATTTTCAGCACAGTTCACCACAGTGCAGTTTGTAGAGCAGTTTGAATTCTGCAATATGTCCCCATCACTTTTTTTTTTTGGGCAGAATGGTGATACACTTATTAGCGCCGTCTCCTCACAGCTAGAAGGTTCCTGGTTCGAATCCCGGTTTGGACGTAGGGGGCCTTTCTGTGTGGAGTCTGCATGTTCTCCCCGTGCATGCGTGGGTACTCCGGCTTCCTCCCACAATCCAAACACATGCTCGTTAGGTTCATTGATGACTCGTAGATTTGAGTGTGAAAGGTCGTCTGTCTCTGTGTGTCAGCCCTGTGATTGACTGGTGACTAGTCCGGGTGTAACCCCGCCTCTCGCCCAATTGTTATTTTACAAACACAGCAAATTTGTTGCAACAGTCTGTTATAACAAGAGTTACATTATTTTAGTGCATGCATACCTTAATTCATAGTATCAACACACCTGACAGTCACTGCATCGTTTTTATGAGAGATTTCGAAAGAGACAAAACTCCTGCCGAAGCGAGCTTTTTACCAGGTCAAGGACAGATGATGGCAGATGATGCTGCGCTTACGAGAGCATGTCTCTGTTAACATGCAGAAACACATAAGTAGGCTGCTGTATGTATGTTAGTATGTGTGTGTTTTACAGAGCATGTTCAGTGGAGGACGTTGACATCAAAGACCTGCTGTAAAGGTCGTGTCCACATAAAGGCATGAAGGACGGGACTCAAAGTCACATGCAAACACATGTTCTCATGAGGAAAAAAAGAAAAGCAGCGACCTACTTTTGGGGGTTCAGACGTTGCAGCTCCACCTCTGCTGTGATTGGAGTATTCTGTACATGGCTTTGATGTCCTTTTTCATGCTGAAAATGTTGTAAAGTCAGGAGGAGAAAAAAAAGGAATACCCATCGTGTCTAATTGTTTCATCCCGAGCAGTCTGAGGTTGATTACTTGTACTGTTTTGTGAATTTCTGAGGCCTCATGTGCACCAAGTGTCCTTGCGAAATCTTCATCTGGTTTGCGTTAAGTTTTATTTGGTTTTTGTTGTGCTGTGTTGGCTGAGAGGACCACATGCGTATCTTGCCTTTATTGTTACTGCGTGCATCTACGTTGTGCTCGTTAAAGGTTTGCCCTACTTTTTCCATCTTCTCAACAGCTGGAACTCATTTCCTTGATGGTAATGCTCTTCATCATCACCATCCCTATCATCAGAGACGTGATGTGTGGCTGCTTGTCTCGTATGTTTTAAGCGAGAAGAACAAATATCGCACAGGAAAAGTACACCAGCACTAGTAAAAGTCCGACATTCATACATGCCTTCCTCTCATCTCGCATTTATTATTCTCACGCTCTCTCTCCTCACTCAGCATGTCTGCTTTAAATCGCCTGCAGTCTATACAGAATGCTGCTGAAAGAGTCTCACATCACTCCCATACTTAGAACCCCTCCCACAGATCCCGTCATGGTCAGGCCCTGGAATATGTGGCTGAACTTACTCACCCCTTCCTGTCAACTCCCTCCCTCGGGTCAAACATGCTACATCTGTTCTGTGTACAAACCTTTAGACCCGCGGTGATGGAGCTATTCAGGCCATAGCACCCAAACTTTGGAATGCTCTGCCCACATTCTTTCGTTTGGCTGAATCTGTTGTTGTCGTCTTCATTTAAAAACAAAACATTGGTTAATCAACCGACGTATTGTTAATACTGTGTATGTGTGGAATCTGGGGACATTGTTTTAAACTTTTTGCACGCTTATTTGTGTGGCTCACGACCATCTTATCTTTCTTCTTTATATTCTTGTGCGTGATGTCCCTGTAAAGCATTTTGTGACATATCTGTGAAAAGTGCTATGTACATACATTTTACTTACTCACTTAAAAAAAAGAACATACTATAAGAATATTAAAGTACTCTGAGAAATGGCCTCTGTGGGTAAATCTTTACCTTTTTTTTGCAAAGCCTCTGGCTCAGCCCACATGGGGTTAAAGATCTCTCTCTTTTACAAAAACATACATCTTAACTCAAAAGTTTTACAAACAAATAAAAAACAAAGTACGTGCTGCTCAGTGGGTAGAGCAGGCGTCCCATATATAGAGGCCACAGTCCTCGCCACAGCGGCTGCAGCTTTGACCCCCGCCCTCGGCCTTTTGCTGCATGTCATTAAAAAAAACAAACACAAAGTTATGTTGTTAAATATAAGATTTCTACAGTTTATCTGAATAAAGAACTTTGTCTCTAACCCAAGTAACTATATGTAACTTTTTAAACAACATATACTCTGTTATTAGATTATTATTTCTCATACATTGATTTTAAAGACTTCTCTGCTAGTTCAGGCAAAGCTAATTTTAACTTCTTTACATCGTGCTGCACCTGATAATTGTTTTCATTAGGGATACATCTGCTGATTATTTTGTTTATCAATCATTACACCACAGCTAGTTCTGACCAAGTAATCTGGTTGGACAAGAGGCACAATATCACTGGGACTTATCACTCTATGTATCACTCCGCCTCAGCCAGGTGTTCTGAAAACTGTTAATTAACATTACAGCAGACTGTAGCTGTGTCCTATTCCAGGGACTGCATCCTTCGAAGGCCGATTGCGTCACTAAAGCGGGTTGAAGGCTGTCCCATTTGAAGGCTCCTTCAGATGCGGCCGACAAATGTGTCCTCCGTTTCCCGGGCTGTTAAGGATCCATCGGGGGCCCACTGTATACCAAGATGCATAGCGAACCAATATAAACGAAATGGCAGACTTTTAAAGGGCCGAGGAATACACTTTAAAATGTAAATGTTTTTGGTTTCAACTCAGTCGAATAGCCAGTGTTACACAAGTTTAAGTCAACCAAAGGGCACTTGAAACAAATAGGTTATGCGATGTTAGTTATGCTAGCTAGTTACCTGTTGCTAGGCGACAGGAGCGGCATTTGGTGCCTGAAGGGTAGACCGTCTCATTTCAGTTCGGCTTTAACCGTCTATGCAGGCTATGAATGGAGCAACCTCCGTGGACCGCCTCCTTTGAAGGCTGCAGCCCGTGGATTGGGACACATCCTGTGTATGTCTACATTAATCACCTCTGAATCACACAGCAGACTCTTATTTCACTGGTTGATGACAGATTAAAACAAATTGATAACTGATCGTGATAAAAAACAGCTGATCTGTTGTAACCTGTAGACACAGAGTGCAGGAGAATGTTTTGGTTGCTTGGCAACAACAGTCCAGTTTCAGTTGGAGAGTTGGTGTTGGTGTTTCAGGCATTCTTGCACAAAACATGACAATTTATATTTAAAGCAGTAACTGATCGATTTTTTTTATGAATTGACAAATAAACAAATTGATTTAGACGAGATAATGTGCCATGTTTTCGTTTTCTTCATATCTTTGGAGTTTAAAAATGTGAAATACTCTGCTCTTGAAAGCAGTGGAGAGGAATTAATAGTGTCATAAGATGGAAAAACATGAGTACAGACTCCTCATTTGTTCTCAAATACCCCCTTGAATGAATGAACTGTAGACCACCCTGCTTTTATCAGTGACTTCATCTGACCTTGAACTTTAATGCCGTATTATTCCCTAAGCACCAAGTCCTAGTCTCTCTATTCATGCGCCACCATTCCAGATAAATGTCATTTCACTCATGTGTCAGACAGCAGAGGCCTCAGCTCAGCTCAGAGCCCCAGCACAGGCCAGAGACCCTCCCTCGTTCCCCCAACCCCCACTCCTTCTTTTTTAACACTCAGCATTCCTCCCTTTTTCCTGCACACATGTACCTCTTTATCCAGCTTTTTCCTGAGTGGGCCGACACAAAACACACGATTCCAGCGCTGGGAAAAAAAAGCAGGAATGTACTGGTAATTGTGTTGTTTTGTAACTGTATTTCATTGTGTTGTTTGGTGTAATGATGACAGGGTGGCTTCATGCCTGAATGAGCAGAATGAGCAGAAAGAGCTGAGGGAGTTTAGTGACCAAGCAGTTTGAGACAGTGAAACCGCTCTGACCTGCTTACTGTCTTTTCTCTGCTCCTGGATGTGAATCATGTTTATTTTAAGCAGGAGTGAGATGCTAAGTACGTTTATCTTTCATTTCTTCCCCATTACATCTCAGAGGCAACTTTTGTACTTCTGTTCACTCCACTGCAGTTGTCTTCCAGCTTTAGTTACTTTACCAATTAAGTCTATTTATCTGTTGAGAACATTTCCGTTAAACTTGGGCAGTGTTTCTGAGCTCATGAGACGAAGCATTCTAGAGAGATAAAGTTCACACAGGATTACAAGACCACGAGCATATTGATCTTACATAAAATGATGCATTGCTGTAGATTTAGGGCCTGTGTCCGCTAACGGTGTTTTTTGTGCTGGCATTTTCCGTAAAGAACCAATGCAGTTCAGCATCCGAAGCGCAAGATCTCCTCCAGCGCCAGCTGTTTCTTGTCGCTGCGCTCATAGTTGAAAATAGTTCAACTTTTGGAACACCGTCACGCTCGTCAATGTCACTTTACAACCAACCTAAATCAAGAAGGGGCGGGACTTCAGATATCAACTTTGTCAAAAACAATGTCGGAGGTGAAATTAATCCTTTCGTTTTTTCGAGGGTACAGTTTGCTGTTGTAGAGCTGCTGCTAATGCCAGGACCCGCTTCCTTTCCACTGTTTTTATGTTTTCTTTGTAAAATTCACTACCATAGATTGTATAAAAAGATGGCCAACATGACAGCTCCTTAAAAGTGAAGCCGAACCCTCTCTATCGCCCCCTGCTGACTAGCTGCAGTATAGATGGGACATGAGTCAAACTTTAAAATCAAAATACATTAGTCAAATACATTTTTCTCAAACATGGTTTCTGTCATTATAGTTAGTTGTTATCATGCTGATTTATGTCACAGTGTTCATTTTTCTGACAAGTTTACTTTTAATTAGTTATTTGATGCTATAAAAAGGGGGTGTGGCCTCATGATTGACAGCTCTGTTGACAAATGGGGCTCCTGCAGCGTTCTGTTCCCGTAGCAGAGTAGAGAAGGAACGGTGAGAGGAGACGTAACGAACACTAACACTACAGTCATTGAACTTTCCACAAGCGTGAATATCTGCTTCAGACCGACACAAGAAGCTGTTCTGCTGCTGTTCTACGTCGGTGTGCAGGATCTTTCTACTTCGCGTCTCACTGGGGCTATTTTGGCTTCAATTTCGTACAGTGAGAGCAGATGGAGACGAGTTGTCCATCTGTAAGTACAGTCATTGGTCACTACCAAGGAAAGTGGAAGTGCTGCCAGTCAGCTTTCGTAACCTAGCAACAGTAGGTTCTGGTGAGAGGTCGTGGACGCTGCCACAGGCCCTAAACCACCCAACAGAATATAAAGGAGTTAAGATACTGTCTGTCATACTATTAAACATTATTTTATTACCATTCAACAGCAATTTCACAACACAGGGTTTCACAGTGAAATGTAGTTGTAGCCTCGTATGTGAATTTGTTTTTTAAGTTTACTATATTTTTGAAAAGGAAACACTTTATGACAGAGAATGTAAACTGCAGGAAACATTGGGTTAGAAGTTCAGGCCTTGACCCCAAAAAGATTAAGCTCTTATCTAAAACTGAAAAGCTGTTTTATGTCTAAGAGACTAAAGGAGAGATTTTAAATGGAGAATGATTCATCAGTAAGGGTGGGAAGAAAAATGCATGACTTATTAAAATTATATTACATGCTCACAACATAAAACTAAAAACATTTTGACCATAAACAGGCACTAAAACCACAGTAACTGATAAGAATGGAAGAGAGACATTGACAGTGAATATCCAGACTGAAAGACAAAGTCTGGTAGAACAGACATGGGAAGATTCCATTATCTACTTGTTTTTGTCTTTTCTTACTATCATAATTTTAATGCTTTGGCAAAACTTGCTCAATGTCATCCCAATGAAGCCTACTGACTCAGGTGAATTGAGTTGAGAGGGTAACATGTGGGTAAAAAGTGAGCGGGACAAAGGTAAGAGGGTCTGTAGACGGGGACTATCTGTAGGACAAAAGGTGGGGGAAGTCAAAGAGTTCAATTTCAAAGTGGGTGAGATAAACAGATCAATACTGTTTGACCAGTTTCCAGCTATGACCTAAAAAACTCAGTGTTCTCTGATCTTTCACACAGTGCGGATGTCATTTTTGGATCTACGCATGAAAGCACGTAGACTCAACCTGTACAGACACAAACAGCACGCCTATGCTTACTGATGTTTGTGTAGCCTACTTGTTACATGAAGGTGAAAGTATGAATTATAGTTTAGGCCCTAAGAAGTCTGCTTCTCGTCCTTGAAACTTTAGAGGAATAATTCAGGAAAAAAAAGATATTTAATCAAGCCCTGTTGCGTAAATGTATTCATAGGAGTCCGTACTGTGGTTGGTTTTTAGCCAAACTTGTGGAGTTGCTGTAGGAACTGAAATGTCGACACCACTTGAGAGGATGAAGCCAACTTGAGGTTGAATGTTGTTTTTTAGTGAAATCTCCACACCTTAGATGTACATTACTATTATAACATATAGTAAAGACTCATGGTGACCAGAGGATGAATCCAATGACTGATGATTCGTTGACATTTGGTGCCATTGTTCGATCAAAATGTCAGTACTGTGGTTGATGATCAGACACCTTCAAAACCAGTGACTATGACGAAAACCTCAAATGTTAGCCTTTATAAACACTAAAGTAAGATAATAAACAAAGTAAACACATGCAGCAACCTCCGAGGCTGAAAATGGAAGCCAACACAGAAGGGCCACAAACTGCAGTTCCTCTAATGACCACTTGAGGCTGGCTCCAAAAGTGAGTCAATCCCCATACGCCCTCATCTTAAAATGCCCCACTTTAGAGCAGGAGTAAAAATGGTAACAACATTGGCACACAACAGTTTTGGTGTCTAGATTTCATTCCCCAATTCATGACAACTGTATGGGGGAATTAGTTATTTAAATCACGAAACTCAATTATATTTAGGTAAATGGTAAATTGACGGCACTTATAAAGTGCTTTTCTGACCACTTCCGACCACTCAAAGCGCTTTTACACTACACGTCACATTCACCCTTTCACACTCACATTCATACACTAATGGCAAAGGCTGATATGTAAAGTGTGAATCTCCAATTAGATATATGCACATTCATACCTGATGGCTACGCCTTTGGGAGCAATTTGGGGTTCAGTGTCTTGCCTGCCCAAGGACACTTTGACATGTGGACTGTAGCAGTCAGGGGGTCAGGTTGCCGTGGCGTCACTTCTGTCAACCTCTCATCCATGTATATTCCCCTCTGGCTCCATAAAACCAAGATGGCAACGGCCTGAAAACTGCTTGAAATTTGTCTATACTGTTAAATGAATGGCAAATGAATGGCAAATATTAGCACGCTAACACGCAAAGCTACCATGGTGAACATGGCAATCATTGCACCTCTTAAACATCAGCATTATCAATGTAAGCATGTTAGAATGCTGACGCTAGCATTACCATAAAGTGGGCTAATGCTGTGCCAAAGTGCAGCTTCAAAGAGCTGATAGCATGACAAACTGCTGTATGTGTATGTGCAAAATGTATGTGTATATACTGTATTTGTTGCCATGACAACTTCAAATATAAGCCTGAACATTGACCAATAATCCAGAGAAGAAGCAGGAGAATGTTTTCAGGTATATTTAACTAACTGAACAAATACACTCAGAGAATCAAAGGAACAGAATCCTGAAAATACAACAGAGAGCAAATGGATCGCAGCCCCTGCATGTAAGAGAATCTCATCTGCGTGTATGCATGTGTTACTTCAATAGGAGCATGTGTGCCGTGAATGACAGACAGCGGACTTTAACATTGGAAGTTTTTATGGTCTCTGAGTTTGTCTGGTTATGATAAAGTATCCTCCAACTATGGAAACATTGTTCTCACAGGGCTGGAATGACTCAACTGTTGGGAACGAGGGACAAGGAGAGATTACAACAGGCACACAAACACCGTTTTCACTCACAGCGTGCATCCTTTACACCCCCAAATCTCACACTGAACCTCCCCGCAAACTAAATCTGTTTTTAATTCTCAGTTTTCCCTGTTCCCGTCTTCCTCACCCTTGTTTGTTTTCTCGTTAAGGTCTCCCCCCCCTTGTCTTTGTTTTTCTCTCCCCGGTCTGTGATGAAGCAACAAAACAGGAGTGTGTCCTCATCTTCTTTGAACTGTTTATTGTCTTTCGAAATCCTGCGGACAGACAGAAACAGAGACTGCTTGTAGCGGGATACAGGGTCAGATAAATATTGAGGCGAAATCGGCTGCCTGGTTGGAAAGAGTCCAACAGAACTTGCAGGACCCTGTCAGAGCTAAATCAAGGCTATCTCAATAGTTTAGTCCTGATTTGGGATTTTTAGGGACAGTTCAAACTCCTTTCAAACAAACAAAAGCGTCCTCATCCAAACTATGTCGCTGTCCCTTTCTTCCCTCTCCTCATTAGCGGAAACAGTGAATATTCCAATTAGGGACTGTCACATCGCTGTGCCAAGCGCTCCCTCCCATGCTGTCAGCTGGAAACATTTGACAGAAGATGGTGACGGTTGCAGTATTCAGACAAAAGCGTATTAAAACAGGTGGAGCCGTTCCAGGTCCAGACACTTGAATCACGTCAGAGCAGAGCAGAGAGTTCGTCTTTTCAGGGAGTGTCAGAGGTCTTTGGAAGGGCAGGTCAAATTACATCAACTGATAGAGGGTAAAGAGCGTGTGGTTTCTTTTTTTTTTAGGGTGAGGAATGTTAATTCAATAAACTATGAGAGTGGTTTGTGGTATGTTGGGAGTACACAGCCGAGGCCATAAAGTAAAGATTTGTGCTGCATTTGTGTGCTGCTGGGATAAAACCATTTCACAAGTTGGGACGTACTTCTTCAGATTTCAGAGTGTTTGTGAGCTTCACCCTGCATTCATATTGTTTTAGGTGAAACCTAATCGAGAAGGGCTGGAGCTTAGGGACGTCGAATAATGGGCATGAGGCATCCAAATTAAGGGCAGTGAGACAGCAGATTCCACAGAAAAGGACTTTCTTTAGGCAAACAGTTGCACCTTTAACTCGTCAAGTGGTGGGTCTGTGTTTACACAGAGAGTAAAATAATGGTCAGATCCATGTCTTTAATTATCTTAATGACTGTTCTCAATGAACATGTGAAATGATCATTAGCTCAAAGTTGGATTAATATTTAAACACAGGAAAATACATCAATTAAACACTACAGTAAGTCGAATTGAGCTTAAATAAACGGCATCATCAAACTAATAAACCTTAAAGGGATAATAAGTCAAATTAGCAACTGGGCCCCATTCAGACCGGCGAACATGGTGAAAGAGCAATGCAGAGTTGGCCTTCTTTCTGTTGGACAGGTATGTGCCTCAAACCGGGTAGGACAAGCTAACTGGCGGTTAGCATGCTAGCGCAAAGGTAACCAGCAGTTAGCATGCAACTGTGACGCTGTCGGTGTTAGCTCGGCTGGGTGGGTGTGTTCTGAACTTCTGGGGACGAAGAGCCCAGGAGGAGGGGCCCAGTTTGAATGTGTTGTTGACAAGATGCAAGGAAAAATCCTACTTATTATACCTTTAAATTGTAACTCACTGTAGACGCACCTGGCAGGCAAAGGAGAACACAGGTCTGGTTGGTGGAAGAGCATGTTGCTCCTCCCAGAGCTCGGAGGGATCGTGGCAGACATGAAAGATTCCAAAACATCAAATGTCAGGACGATTAAAACATTTGTTCCAGATTTGTGAAATTCACGTCAAGGCCCTTCGAGTTGGAACAACAACTTGGATAGTTGGATCCAACTTGACTTCATTTTAACCACAAACATGGTGGACGAAAGCAAATATTGGGTTGAAGGTAAGAATCTTTTCATGAAGTCATGTATGGTTAGCGCTGTCACCTCACAGCTAGAATCCCGGTTTGGGCGTAGGGCGCCTTTCTGTGTGGAGTTTGCATGTTCTCCCTCCGGGTACCAGTTTGGTTCACTGGTGACTCAAAAAAATTGCACGTAGAAATGAGTGTGAGTGTGTATGGTTGTCGGTCTTTATGTGTCAGCCCTGTGATTGATGGGCAGTCAGTCCAGGGTGTACCCCTTCTCTCACCTAATGACAGCTGGGATAGGCTCCAGCCCCCTTGTGACCCTGAACAGGATAAGCGGTATAGGTGATGAATGGTTGGATGTTATGTTTTTGGTTAACACGGCTATTTGCTGTCAAGGTAGAGTGACCTAAATAAGTTCTGAGTGCTAACAAAACATAACATATTATCTTTGTACCGTCATGTTGTTCCCACATAAGACTCCAACGTCCCGACACACTAAGTTGGAAAAATTAATTTCCAACTTTGGAGATCTGCGCATCCAAGCAGCACATAAACTCAGAGGTAATTCTTCCGACTTCAGTGGGTTCCTGAGGCTTCCCTGCAGCCGTGATGTGTTGCAATATTCGAAAAGATAAGCTACCAACCGGAAAAAGCAGCAAGAGCAGATTATTCTGACACCACATGAACGCACCCGGGTGAATGAGGAAGAAGCTACAGTCGTTTGTCTAAGGCTTTGACTTCTGGAATTATTTTTATCAGCAGCTAAAAAGTACAGATACCTTTCCTGCTCCTTTGGATAACAGGCCATCGCCTGTAAGTGATAAAAAGGGCAGGAGTGCAGAATGAAAAGGTGACTGTCACTTACAGTTCTTACTACAGCTTCAGTGTAGTTTTGATTTGATAATCCTGTACTGCCTCTTTCTGCAACACACCCAGTCTTGCCCTCAAGTCATTTCCCATTTTGGTAATTTTGCGTCATCTTCCAGCGAAACGTTAGAAATAGAAAGGGAAAGACCAGGTTTCAACACTGTAGTTTTTTTTTTGACTCTGTAGATCATAGATCTGTTTTGCAGTTTAAAAAATACCCTGGACCTCTTTTCAATGCAAGATTTTGTGCAAGAGAGGCGTTGAGTCAACTGCATGTTCCATTCTGAACTGTGAGTGTGTGAAGTCATTGTAATGGCTTTTTATTCAAACACAATTATCTCTTATGTATTTCCTTACTTTGGTTCCAGATTGCGATTAAGACATTTGACATTTGCAAAGTTACAAAGCACAACAAGGGGAAAGGTGGCAATAATGAGAAAGGTTGATGGGAATATTAAAAAAAAGAAAAAACATCTTATTTATGTCACTTACGTTCTTGGATCTATTTCCTGTGTTGTTTTTGTCACACTAAAGAACTATGACTACGTAAAAAAAGAAAATTGTCTGGTTAATATAATTAATATTCCTCTATAACAGCCAAAGGTTTATAAAACAAATAGTTTCCACCTAGTTAGTTCTTCAAACACAACAATGGAGGGTTGTTTCTTTATGACAAACAACACTGATATGAAAACTGACTGTTTTATTATGTTGTCGAGTATACCTTACATACTACACACACTCACATGGCAATTTCTCTGTATTAAGTGCTTTTTATGTACACTTCCTTATAATTATTTTGTACTTTTATGTGGTGTATCATTAGCTATTTTATACTTACACATTTGTCAGTCTTGACTACCTTTATTTTGAATACTTTACCTTGATGATACTTATGCACTTTATGTAGACTAGTATTTATGTATTGAGTACTTTTAACTTTAAGTGCATTCACAATGAATTCCATTTTACTATTATAAAGTATATCATTATTATTATAGCTTATATACTCACAGGGGACATTTATCTGCTTTGACTCATTTTACGTTTGATACTTGATACTCTGCACTTCTACTTTCAATACTCTAAGTACGTTTTCCTGATAATGTTTTTGTACTTTATGTAGTGCTATATCATCTACAAGACATACACCCACGGGGGACATTTCTCTGCATTGAATACCGGAACTTTTACTTTTGATTCCTTATTCTCCTTAATAAACGTTTGTACTCTTACTTCATTAACATTTTCTGTGTAGGACTTTTCTCGTTATGAAGTATTTTCACTGTTTGGTATCCCTACCTATACTCAGGTATCTGAATACGTCCTTTACTTTGATATTAACTCTTTCTGGGCTGTACTGTATTTAACTCAGCTTGTGTCTCGCCCCCTCTACACGCACGTGCGTTTAGTCCAGTCAGATTCCTCCACTGGAGCTCAAGACTCTCGTACGCATGCGCCATACGAGAGGTTAGTGTCATCATCACCATCCCAGAAGTTGTCCAGTCTGTGGTACCCCGTGCTGCTGGTGGATCTACGTGTAGCCATTGTCAAGAGCAAGGACACCCCGGACGACGCTCACAGACACCGAACCGAACCTCTACCGGACCTAGCCGAACTACCTCGGTGAGTGAACGTGTGAACGGTAGACCAGCCGCCCGCGCGTGCTGTATCGAGACAAAGAGGCTGCTGAAATTAACGGCTGTTTTAGATCTGTTAGTACCTCAACTTTAGCTAATTGGGCAGCTATGTTGTTAATTAGCTAGCTCCTCTTCCTCCATTAGCTCTCTCTATGCTTCATCTCTGCTTCAGCTAATGTTTCCTTTCCTCATGATTTAAATAACTGCTTTTATAGGGCAGTTTTGAACCGACGTTGTTTCATTCAGTGTGGCGTGATGCTGGCGCTATTTTTACATTCACATGTGAGGCTGCAGCCTGCCCGCATCCGACCGGCCGGGTGCTGCCGTGTTTGACAGCCTGTCGCCCCGGGTCACAGAGCGAGTGGGGTCGGCACGGAGCCAAAACCCGGCCAGCTTACAGACACAGAGGAGAGTAGGTGATCCTCCGCCAGAGCTTTGATTTCCACTTTGTGTTACAGTGCATGTGACCGCGGCCTCTAATGTGTTATCTACCCTGTACAGAGCTGAATGAGGTTCACATGCTGGCTCTTCTGTGAGGGTCAGAGCCAAGGGCGTAGGTTTGGTTTTAGTATTGGTGAGGGCGCATAGTTTTAGTTGGGGGGTCCTGGGGTCCTCCACCATGAACGTTTCTGTGTCAAACCCTTTATATCCTGTATTCTGGTGTGTTTTTTTCCACCTATTCGAGATAGAAATGTCCATGATTGTTACTTCATGCATGGAATTCACATTCAACTTCCATTATTCAAATGGTCATTTTATCTCTGAGTAGTTTAAAGTGAGTGAGACATATGACTGTTAAAGAAAGCAGGATACCTTTATTTTTTTGGTTAAAAACCACCACTTTTGCATGTACAGGACAAAAATCAGCAAAAAGATAAGAAGTAAGGTTTTGTCCACAGGGGTCACCAAAATCAACACAAACCCAAAGTTCCTCACATGTTCCTCACATGTAACTCACGCATAAATATGTAATGAGCAAGAATGCATTCATTTTATTGATTTAAAAATATTTAAATGTAGGGCTAATGTACTTCCCTAGCTCCACAGAGAGAGAGAGAAGTTCCAGCATGCATATAGCAGCAAAGGCCCAAGTCAACAAATGCCTCTCATTTGTTCATGAAGCCTCATGCAGCTCTGTTTAACGTTGGTTTATCAGTGAAGTCTATGAACTTAACTGCAGCCTGGAGTCTCTGTTAACAATGAAAGACATACAAAATAAATGCAAAGAACAATTAGGCCCAAGTATTTGTTGGATATTGGAAGAATCATGGCCCGAACGTCCCTACCCAGGTATACGCTCATGGAAAGATCACATGCCATCTGCCTCTCATGCAGCCCCCATTGTCCCCCAAACAGCCAGAGCTGCTTGTTATCTATTAATAAGTGTGTGACTTTCTAATGTTGGTGCACTAAGTGAGTGATTGCTATGTAATTTTCCATCTGTAATGGTAGGGTGATCTAAAGAAAGACATGTGCAGGACCTGGTTTCATCCAAACATCCACCCTGCTAAGGTTTCCCCTTGGTGAGTGAATGGATGAAGGTGAACTTCATGGATCCACCATGGGTGGAATTTACTGCAGCTCAAACGTCAGAAAGTAAAAGATTAAACAAGCCAGAAATAAAGATACAAGCAGCAATGATGGAATGTTGCAATAATAGTAAAAACTGCATTCAGTTTACACACTTCACTTATCGATAGAAAGGACTTTGGAGTAGTTGCAGATAACATTTGTGTCGTACAGATTAAAGGATATTTAAATGCATATGAACATATCTAAGGATGCATATAAATGTATAAATATAAGATATGGTATGTGGAGTTAGTAGTTCAAAGTAGCTGTCATGTTGTAAGTAGACCAGCTCCTGGGGTGTGTGCCTTAGACTTTGTCCCCTGTGGTGGACTGATCCTTGAATCTTTCCTTCTGGATGTCAGTAAAACATCGTCTCTTATTTGTAGTTTCAGGTTTTTGACCTTTCTGTTATGTAGCATTTCAGATGTAAGTGTGTTACGTAACAGAATATGGTTTGAAATGGGTCACATTTTTCTTTTCGTTCACTGATTCATTTCAGTTCTCAGGATTTGGTTCATCAGGGTGCTTTTAATTGCACAGGTTTTGGCATTCCAGCTTGGTTAGCTGTCGGCAGAAAATGTACTTTGAAGTTTATCATTGTGGGTTTATTATTGTGTCTAATCTTTATTGTTTTTTCTTGTTACTATTAAAGATAAGCCAGGAAAAGGATGCTTCTTGCAACAAATGTACCTTCACTGACTTGTTGCTTATTTAGCCCACTATGAGCGTGATTTGGAAACCATGCAGTCTGAAATACATGATCAGAGAAGCAGCTTTATTACTGAGGATTCGGATGACATGGGAAGTCTTTAGACATTAGAGGTGCATCAGTGTAATAAGTGGAGAGCTGGTTTGGACTATAGTTACTGAAATGGAGTTTAGCTTGAGCCTGAAGCTTAGAGGAAGGGACGGCAAATGAGTGGAGAATGTTAGTGGTGTGTGTTGCTGTTCCCTCTTACTGTCTCTGTGTGTGAAAGGTGGTGTGGTAATGATTAAGACAGAAAGCCACAAGTAGAACCAGATGTGGGGAGATTATGTCTGAAGTTGTTAGTCTCTGCCAGGCCTCATTCATTCATTCTTTCTTTTATTTATAGGCCTATAAATCCAAGACGTTACCCAGCTACATTTCACAAATGAATGCTGCCTTCATATGGAGTTACCTTTTCGTCAGGACTACATTACGGGAAGTTGTGTGCATGATCGCAAGGGTGCTAAGCTACCTCAACATGTACACCAAATTAACATCACTGTAGACATCTAGTAGCCACAGAGACCATCAATTTAGCAGATCTAACCAACAGATAGTGTAATGATGGAAACGCAAAGGAGTATTGACCAAGGAATGTGCCTCCCTACACGTAGTAAAAAGAGAGACAGGAAATGTAATGCAGCACATTAAAGACTTTGAATCGAACCTGGACTGCTGCAGTTAAAATTCAGCTTCAGTACATGAGGCACAAACTCTACCATGAGAGCTGCCAGGGCGCCCAAAACTAAACCCCATTTAAGGGCACCATAAATTGGGTTTAAGGGAGCAGGAAAGAGCCCTAAAGCTAAAGTAGCATGGTTGCATAGTAGACTTGTCTTCTGGCATTGAGGGGCCAGTGCACAGGAAGTGTTTACAGGAAAATGGAAAGAAGACAGAGTACCTGAGTACAAGTTCAAGTAAATACATGTAAAACGATTATTACATGTGTGCAACTCAGAGTCTTTGAGCCAGCTTTCTTGTGTTCTTGTTCTGGCCAAGCTGCACATGTTAAAGCAGGTGAGGATGTATGACCATTCGTGCAATAAGGATTACAGTAGAGTGTGTGAGAGAAGGATGTATGGGGCAACATCATGCCTGTGAGGTTTAAGCGGTCATTAGTGCTAAGCTAGCAAGTATGACACAGACATTTAACTGTAGAGAACAAATATAGCTTAGTTGTAGGACTAAGTGGTCTATTTTGAGGTGTTAAACACAGAAGCGTCTGATTGAGGTGTTGTGATCTGATCATTCCTTGTGTCTTTCCTTTATTTGAGTGTTTTAGAGTTGGAGTAAAATCCTGGAGTCACAATGACTCTGTAAAATTGCACTCATTCATAAAGAGAGTGAAAGGCACCATTGCTAATACCTCACCCCCTTCCTTCCTTCCTTCCTCTCACTCATCATAGGTTTTCTAACTGTGCCATTGTATGCTGTCTTTGTGTAACACTTGGTAAATTTAGGAAATCCAGCAGGCCAGGCACACACAGACAAAGCATCTTTAGTCATTGTTGTGATTGTTGTTTCTCCTGGAGTTGAATCAATAAATGGCTGGATGAGTCAGTTAATCCAGAAACAGTACAGGAAACTACAGTGTGAGGCTTTGGGATGTTTGTATTTGGTGTAAAATGTGCAACATTTCATCAGCTGAAACTATGGCAGCGATTTCCAACTATGCATATCCAGAAATGTTGTGATATTCGCTCGAATTATTTCCAAAAATAGAAATAATAATTAAAATAAAACAATTGATGCGTGTGTTCAGTCAGCTAAAGCACCTTCATACATGTTACAATCACAAACAGTGTATTTAAGGTAAGCAGAGAAGTCTAAAGGGATAGCTTAAAGTGATGGATAAACGGTTTAATTATAGGCTTAAAGTAACGGATTAACGGCTACATGAGTTGGCTGACAGTTGAAATAGTAAGGCAAAGGATAAATGATTGATATAATTAGCTAACGGTTGAAAAGATTAGCTCAAAGTAATGGGTAAAGACTTTAGATTGTAAGCTAAATGGTAGTAGATAAACAGTTTTAGAAATTAGCAAGAGGAAGGGGATAAACTGTTTAAATATTTAGCTAAAGTAATGGATAAACTTGATATATAGCCAGAAATCATGCAAAAAAGCAGAAGAGTGAAATATATATCCCAACAGTATTCACTTTTACACAATCACTAGTGTTTGAACATGGTAGGTAGGAGTAATTAAACAGGTACGTGAAGGAATCTCACAGGGCTGTGGGGTTACTTCAAGGCAAAAAGGTTGAGAACCACTGGTTCAAGGGATTTTCCAGGTAACTCTGGCCCTCGGTTAAAGGAGTATTTGTTACTGCAGAATGAATGGCCTCATTGATAATCCTTCAGGAGTTGTCCTGCTTTGCATGGTTGCCACACACACACACAGAGACACCTAACTGAGATCCAGCACAGAGCAGTGGGTCCTGAGGGTGATGGCAATATAAATCCATTCCCAGTGGGGAAGCCTGCTCTCCATTAAAGCCTGGCATCCAACTGCATATCGCATTCCCCCTCTGTCTTTTTTCTGTTTTCACAACTAATGTGGGTCCTCTCTCTCTCTCTCTCTCTCTCTCTCTCTCTCTCTCTCTCGCTCTCTCTCTCTCTCTCTCTCTCTCTCTCTCTGTGATATATAAAACTTGTAGAAAGGTTTCTAGCCCACGCTGTGCTCCATGATTCCAGTTGTACATGAGCTCCTTGCCTGGACATTTATGAAGCACAGCAATTTACAGTCTGCTAATCCCCACCCCTGTTAGTAACTGTCAAGTCTGTCAAGCTAGCTGTTCCCACACAGCACATAAACAGTTTACATTCATAAAACTGTGACACTTATAACTCCACATTTTCTTTAATTTCTGAAACAATGGCTCCTTGGTTTCAAAGGCTTAAGAAAAGCAGGTTTCTCATTTCCAGCTGGCAGCTGTTGGGGTTTTATCAACTGTCACAAGCAGATTGTATCAGCAGTAGCTATTAGGGAGGGGCATTTCAAGCAATAATACTATTCGATATTCACTGGGAACTATTCGACCATTAAAACACACGCAAACATAAAGAGAGAGAGACCCATTTACGTTTTCACAACTCTGTTGGTTTTATTTCGCTCTCACATGACTGTGCATAATTGTTGTACACTTATACGCTAGTTTTACATGACAAAGTTGCACTTGTTCTCATTTTCGACAGCCGCAGAAGTCTCCACATTTTTCTCTGGTTCCAAATCTCACAGCGGCACAACCACTTTACCGGCACCTGGCACTAATACTATTTCTTCTTCTCTTGTTATTTAATAGCGGTTAGTAAACATCTTTCAGATTTGGTACAGCCACCGTCTGACGGTAGCAACGCATTACAACCAGGTGCTGGTAAAAACAGTGGAAAAAAATATTATTTAAGATGAGATGATAGTCACATGAACATTTAATTTATAAATTAATGACTATTTGAATATTCAGAAACCATGACCCATCCCGAGTAGCTATCTAGCTAACACTAGCCTGATAAGTTGGTTAAAAACACTTGAAATGTTTCCATGTTTTAAAACAAGAACCCTGTCAAACGGATCCTTAATATCCACTTGATGGCAACAGTTGCTGAAAGACTGAAGCTACATAAGACATAGAGAAGACATGGAACTTTAGAAACAGCATTTTTCTTGTTTTGCAGCTTGGAGCTAGTTTACAAGTAGGATCATAGAAAAGAAATAAAATTCTGTTTGGCTGCTAGGACTTTATGTCTTGTGCAAGCAAGTGAACACTCGATTAAGTTTAGGACCACAGCCATTAAATAATTAATTCTGACCTTTGTGTTGAATGTGGGGTTCTCTTTAAAACTATAGTCTAGGAAACATAAGTTAATCTTGTTTTGTAAAGGCTACTTTTGGATTAACTGTGCAGCCCTGAAAGAGAATTATGGTTATGGTCTACTGTACCTCCCCCTCCCTTTCGTCACCCCAGGAGTAATTGAGAAGACTGCATGCCAGCCTGGGCCCTTGGTGACCTCACTGTTCCCAAGTTCATAAGCAACTCCTGGTCCCAAGTCGGTCCATGACCAGGTTAGATGGAGGTCAAATGGACTCAAAGATAGGAATAACTAAATGGTTTGATGATTTTTTTTTTAAGTACAAACGTGCATACATGCCAACCATGTGTGATTTTGTCTGACCAAAAGTCAAATAGTCAAAGAGAAGCAGCTAATCCTGCAATTTGAGATGCTGGAACCGGTACATATATGTAACATTTAGTCACAGTTTCTGCCTAAAATGATCTGTAATGTTGAACAATTCATATTCTAAATGTGAGTAATTGATGAATTGTCTAATTGTTGCAATTCCCCACCCTCTAAACACCCCCTAAATCAACTAAATCGCTAATGTGGAGAGTGAAGAGTTGCAATATGAACATCTGGAGTCTGCAACCGAGAGTAGTGTAAATACTACAGCAGTACAACCTCAACTACTACATCCTCCCTACTTCTATTCTGTCATCCTCCATAGCCTTGTTAACATAAGTGTGAAATGGCTCAAAAACTCTGTTTGCCCTCCGTGAAGGTTTAAGACTAAAGTCACTTTCACTGCTTCACATGTGAAGAGACACGTATGTGTCATGAGTGAAATGCGAGCCGTTAACCAGCCGGTATAAACGTTTAAATCAGAGTTACATATATAACTACAGTTCTGGATGTCCGCCAGAAGCCCGGGCACACACATATATAAATATCATATAGGTATTAACATGGCTGAAACACGTGAAGAATGAGGGGGGTGGTCATGAGAGCTGTGAGGGAGGTGAGGGTGTCAGAAGTCAAGGGCGAACTGCTGGAGCTGGGCAGGAGTGACTGTGTTTGTTTGAGTTCGAATTAGGGAGAGTAATGCGATGAATACTTCAGCTCTAAGTGATCGGCTGAGTTCACTTGCGGTTGTTTCTTTAGAGGTATTTGTTGGAGGCTATTTTTGATGTTTTATTTTGTTAATATAATGGTCCACCTCCTCAGGAAGTCGATTAATTATTAATCTTTAAAGTGCGCTTTAAATCTTGTGTGCAAAGAACTGGATATGGATTTTGGCCATGTTCTCCATGCTCTTCTTGCACTGATTTTCTTCAGTGATAAAATAACAAAAAAAACATTCTTTAGTGGAAGTTGTCCAATCATGTGGTGCTTAATCGTATCTAATTCTTAGACCAAGAACTGTGGTAATGTTCCCCCCTCCGGGTGTTCATTTTGAGGCTGTTAACATAGGCGGCCATCTTTTTCTGACACTATACCTTTGCAAAGATGACAACTTGCCTCATTTAGGTCCTTAGGTTTGTGGGTTGTGTCTGGTTTAAAACCAAAACAATCCTCAATGGCAGATTTTGTTCACCTTTTTTCTGTAAGCCTTTCCATGATTTAGTTAAAAGAAAGTTGCGTAAGAGGACACACACTTGCACCAATAGGCTATATATTGCCATTTGTTGGGGCGGTCTGATGTGTCGGGAAGTGTAGGTGTATGTAGCGTAAAATTGTGTTAAATGGTTCCACAGAAGTGTACACAGAGGAAGTTATATAACAAGTATTCATTCTGATATAAATTTGATTGACATTACACATAAAAGCCTTTTATGTAAGCTGTCAGCATCAGTCAGTCATCAATACTAACCGTGCTCATCACTGTAGGATCCATTCAAAGTCCACGTTTTTGGCCCCAAATATAAGAAACAATCATTAACCTCATATCAGCGTCGTAACTGGAGTGATTACATCAGTGTAAGTGTCATCCTGATCTGTCCTGTCAAACATCACTAAATACACAGAAAGTTGAGCGAACATCCGTATGAGTGCGTTCCTGTGCTCACCCCATTTCCATGTGTGGCCTAAAAACAGGTCAAATGAAAGTTCATAATGCAGTGACTACTGTAGGTCTGCAGAGCAGGAACATCCTGTTTCTTAATGTGTTTCTTCATTTAACTGTTTAATTCCATTTAACTGCAGTTTCACTAACAATGACAGTTCAGAAATGTATTAATAGACTGCCCTTTTACTCATAATTTAACCATCTATTTGTTTATTTAATAGGGACAAAGTGGGTTAATGAACATCATAACAAAAACACAGGATGTAAACACGCCAGGATTAGCACAAATCTTTGTGTCCGCTGTCTGTCTGCAGGTGCAGAAACAGAAACATTACAAGTGACCACAAACAGATACAAATCCACAGTACACAAGTAAACACATGCTGTTTAAATGCTCGAAACTGTATAATTTATGTTTACGCATGATTACATTCATTTATTTTGTCAGTAGGGTTTGATTATTTTCTCAATTAGGTTTGGTTGTGTATACATTTAAATAAATATGTTGTTTATTCCCTCCCACACTTAAAAATCCAAATACATTTTGATTATTTTAGCATCAGAGAAAAAAAATAAGCAAAATCCTCACATTTTAGAAGCTATAACTGGGGAATGTTTGGTATTTTTGCTCAAAAATTACTCTACCGATTTCAAGATAGTTGCTGATTATGTTACTGTAGACTTTTCTTTGTTGGTGAACCATTGCTGTAACCCAGGGAAGCCTTGAGAATCAAGTAAAATCTAATAAGGACAGGTTCAAAAGTATGTTTTGTTTTGAAGTCATTGCAGCCTTTTCCTGAGTGCTTAAAGTCACAACTAAAGGAGGGTTGGTTTAAGCATTACTCCTGTAGTCATCACATTCCTCCTCAGTACAGGAAGGCAGCGCTGCAGCAGAGGTCAGGACCCGTGATTAGGAAACCGCTGGTTACGTTAGCACAGATGTGTCGTTCACTCACTAAAGATAGGACTTGTTTTAGTTGAGCTTTGGTCATTTGGTTAGTAGAAATCTAGTTAAAAGTTTCCCCTCTTAAATTGTATCTTAAGTGGGGCAGATGAAAGCTTTAGTGACAGCCCGAGAGAGAAATGAATGAGTGTTTGCACAAGCGTGTGGGAGTATGCATGCCTGTGTGTGAGCGAGCTCATTGGAGGAACGCAGCTTCATGGCAAACAAGTACTGAGAGCAACACGAGAGGCCCAGCAAGTGTTTGCCAGTCTCACTCTCTGGCCACTGCGTGACCTGTCGTTTGATGTAATATACTCTCCTGCGTGGGCTGTAGTGTTTGAGGGGTGTGACATTTCTTTGGATTTAATCACAACCCTAGAAAACCCCATGGGTCCAGACAGCTTCTTGTGAAGATTTTGAGACAGAAAATAAGGATTTCCCAGCTGAAATCAATTATTTTTCCTGTCTGTTGGAAGTTGAGGGACTTTTTTTGGCTTAATAACCATTAACTAACCCCATATAAAGTAATATCTTCTTGTAAATAAATTCAGTGATCATCAGGTTTAAGGCTACGACTATCAGTTATTTTAAACGCAGATTGATCTGTTGATTATTTCCTTGATAAATGAAGTTGTATAACCTATAAAACGTCAGAAAATGCCCAAGATGACGTCTTCAAATGTCTTGTTTGGTCCCCAAGTTGAAGAAATTCAGTTTACTGTCATAGAGAAACCAGAAAATATTCACATTTAAGAAGCTTAAATCGAACAATTTTGACTTTCTTCCCTTAAAAAGTACTCAAAACGATTAATCAAATCATCATAATATCTGGCAATGGATTTAATTTAGTTGGGAACTAATCGATTGTTCGTTGCAGCCTTGATAGGCTGTGTTGACTGTGCGCTTTCTTTAACTGTGTGGGATCAAACAGACATGCACTGAAGACTGAACTCAAGGTCAAGTTTATTTTATGACTGTTGGGGTTCATGTGGAGGTCTGTAGTGCGTGTTGGTCAGCTGTTAATGTGAATGTGTGGTAACTGACACCAACAGAGGAGACGAGTATTAAGGAAGTGACAAGTTCCTGAATGCTCGTGAGCATTAGGGGCGTGCTGACGGTTTGATTTCTTATGTTATCAGGTTGACTGTTTGTTGCTTCACACGCTTGCACTTGTTGATTTAAGTCAGACCTCTCTGACCTGGATTTATTGGCTGTATAACATGAAAGAGAGAAAGCCATCTTGTAAAAGAAAACGAGGTTTAGGTAGGAATGTGAGGGGCATCTCTCAAATGTTGCAAAGAAATCAAAAGATAATTGCTTCTTGCTCAAAAATTCACGCCCATATATGTGTAATCTGTGATTTTTACCCTCTCTACAATCAGCATCGGCCTTTGAGATCCCGTATCGGTTGGGTTTTATGCAGCATTTTGGTCAAGTTTAACCCAAATTTGTGTCTGTCTTGTAACTGGTTGCAAACCATGTTCCTTGTGGTGAAGAGACAGGAAATACACAGTAAACCAGTTACCATAACAAGGTGACAGTGTAATGATTGCAGGAGCACGGTTGTTTACAACATGATCCAGGCTTAATGCCATGAAGGGCAGCTTGACACCTGGCTGTTCATTAGTTATTACAACGCTAACTGAATCGTCTCTCTGTGGTTTATTAGGCCTGCAAAACTGACGGTGCTTTATTTTTCTCCCTGTCCTCGCGTACAGGCGAGCATTACTCAGCCTTTCTTCAAATATAGATGCATATTTAATGTGAAGTGCCTGCGTGGTTTGTATATCTTTATCCACGAGTCCATTTAAGGTAACTGGCCCAAACAATAGCACAGCTGATGTCAGAGCCGGCCATAAATAGCTCTGTTATGTGCAGCCTGATAGGAGAAGAGGACACTTAGATGGGTGCATTCATTACAGAAGCTCAAGGTTATCCAGCTGTGTTACTAATCATAAATGTGTCACTGAAATATTTAATCAGATGCTGCAGTTGGTTCAGCGTTAGATGTGTAACAGTACGGTTTGTAGCTTGCGTGCAGGAGCAGGATGTGAGATGGGGTCGAGCTGGCTCAGGCACTGGTTGGTAGTGTTCAGGGGCTGTTGGCTATTTTTACATGCAGTTTGTACCAATTATTTTTCTGCTCACATTCAATGTAATGTCTACCAAAATGCCAGGAAGCCTTTTAAGTTCTGCATTTTCATGAATAAAGGGACTTGTTCGGCAGGCTGCTTTGAATGCCGTTAAACCAGCAGGTACTTGGTTTCCTGGCACACTTACAGGGAAATTGCACCTCTTCGTTTTAGGAGGGAAATAGTGCTAGCTTTATTATAAATAGCTTTATTTTAGTAAGTAGAGGCAAGGATATAATGTTTATAGAAAATGAATCTGCAATTGATTTACTATGTTGATGTTTAATTTTCAAGCAAATTACCAAAAGTTCCCAAGTGGCAGCTTCTAAATCAAGAATTTGCTTCTTCCTGTGTCTCATGTGACATGAAGCTGATTGATTAGGAACAAAAAGTCATTTGAGCATGTAGCCTTGGTCCATAGGAAATTGTGATGGACATTTTCCACTATTTTCTTTGGCAAACAGCCACATCAGTCATATGGTTTGTATTGTGCATGCTGGTTCAGGGTAACTCTGTCACACCTTACTGAGAGAGTTAAGTACAACTTTGCCATCTTTTATGCTGTTCATAGCAGCCATGCTTCGAACTTCGACAAGTCTAAAGGCTGCAAGAAAAAGCACCCTAAATCATTGTATTTTGCTCATTTGTACTGTATCTGTACAACACTGTGCTGCCTGTGAAGTTTGTGTGAATGGCTTTTACCCATGTGGGTCTGTTCAGGACCGTGAACAGTTCACACTGGAATCTGATATTGCTCACATCAGTCCAACTCGGAAGACACTGGTTATATTCACAGTCAAAGCCTTTGATTCTTATATAAGAATCAAAGGCTTTGACTGTGAATATAACCAGTGTCTCCCAAGGCCATAGTAGATTGATTTCGAGTTAATATATTCTCGAAAGCATTTTAATATTGACAATGTTCTCACTCTAAAGCAGACTAGCATTTTAAAACTGTACTTACTGGCAGGGGCAAGTTTTTTTGTTTCTTCTCCACACATGATTTATCTACTTCACCTTCTTCCACCAGCTATGTTGATGTTAACCGGCTCTATTTCCCGTTTCTTCCACAGGTTTTCATCCCAGTGTACCTGCTCCGGCCTTTTCCCGCCCTCTGAACACAGCTGTCCTCCAGGAACTCTCCTTCTTGTTCTTCTTCCTCCTCCTTGTGAGCAGACATGCCTCCAGCGATTGGCGGGCCTGTGGGGTACACCCCTCCTGAAGGTGGCTGGGGCTGGGCGGTGGTGGTGGGAGCCTTCATCTCCATTGGCTTCTCCTACGCCTTCCCCAAATCCATCACAGTCTTCTTCAAGGAGATAGAGGTCATCTTCAATGCCACTCCCAGTCAGGTGTCCTGGATCTCCTCAATCATGCTGGCTGTCATGTATGCTGGAGGTGAGTGGCGTGTGGGCATTTGAAATTAGCGTTTATTGTTTGATATTGCAGAGTACGCTTGTCTTTTATTTATTCTCCAATGATTCCAAGGGCATGTTTGACTTTTACAGACAGGATACAGACAGGCAGGGAAATCTTTATTTTTCTTTGTTTAGAAGGGTCAAATAAACTTTCTCAACATTAATCAATGGATAATAATCTGAATGTACTTAATGTTGGGCTTTTCCTTTTTAAGTCCTGTATCAGCAGAAAATCCAACCTTGCCTGGTAACAAATCTCTAAATCACAGCCCATAATCTCTGATTTGTTAAGACAGTCTTGGAGGCGTGTTGTGATACCCATTGGATGTTCTCCAAAAAGCTGACTGGCACAGAGCTGGCTTGAGCGGATAAGGGGTTTCCGCTCCACTAATGTGCTACTTAACGGCACATGTCACCTATGACACCTTTAATCAGTGGTTGCTGCACGCCAAGTGAAAAAAATACTACATATACCAACAGCATGGGAAACACATGTAATAAATTTAAATGATGTCATATTTCACATGACTTGTTCACATGATTTCAAACAAAGAGGGACTGTACAACCACTCTTTTGTTTGATTATCAGCTGATTTGTTCAACATCCCACCTGCAACTCCATATTTAGAAATCAGCACAGAAGCACAACCAAATAGAGTGCAGCCAATATAGTTCTACCTAGAACCCTCATGAGACAAGGCTTTTTTTAGAGCCCGTTCTCCGTACATAAAAACTTTGTTATATAAAAGACCTCTAGGATGCTTTTTCTGTAGATTAAACCGTTAGAATTTAAGCAAGTTCTCGGTAGATGACACCTTTGGTATTGTAAGGAGTTCTCAGTAGACTCCCAGGATGCATTAAGATTAAACCCTTAAATTATTTAATGGCAAGAAAGGTGGATTCTAGTGGAAACCCTTGAAACATTAAGCCTCATGGTAGAACCCACCAAGTACTGGCAAGGTGGGTTGTAGATGAAACTTGCAATATTAAGGGGTACTCATTAGAACCTTAAATATGGGTTCTATGTAGATAAAAACCCTTGCAATATTTAAGGGTTCTCTGTAGATGAAACCCTTGTCATATGTAAGGGTTCTCAGTAGGGAATGGAAATGATGAATTCCCTCTAGATGAAACCCAAGTAATATAAGTTAAGAATATAAGTAAGAGTTCTCGGTAGATGAAACTTTTGGTATAATAAAGAGTTCTCGATAGACCCCCCCAGGATGCGTTCTCTGTAGATGAAACATGTTTCTCTAGTTGAAACCCTTGGAACATTTAGGCTTCTTGGTAGAACTCCTGAATATCCTTCAAAGTTGGTTCTAGATGAAACCTTTGGAACATTAAAGGGTACGCAGCAGAACCTTAAATTTGGGTTCTTTGTAGATGAAACCCTTGGAATATTAAAAGGTTCTCTGTAAAAGAGACCCATGTCATATAAAAGGGTTCTCGGAAGAACCTAAAGGATGGGTTCTCTCCAGATGGAACCCGTAGATTATAAGATAGTTCTCTGTAGATGAAACCCTTTGATTATTAAGGGTCTCTCTAGGTTCTAGATTAAACCTTTGAAATATTAAAGGCTACTCGGCAGAACCTTTAAGTTGGGTTCTATGCAGATAAAACTCTTGGAATATTAATAGGTTCTCTGTAAAAGAGACCCATGTCATATAAAA
Source organism: Semicossyphus pulcher (assembly GCF_022749685.1). Taxonomy (NCBI): domain Eukaryota; kingdom Metazoa; phylum Chordata; class Actinopteri; order Labriformes; family Labridae; genus Semicossyphus; species Semicossyphus pulcher. Next base: position 29,123,812 of record NW_027211637.1, read on the forward strand.
GGGTTCTCGGAAGAACCTAAAGGATGGGTTCTCTCCAGATGGAACCCGTAGATTATAAGATAGTTCTCTGTAGATGAAACCCTTTGATTATTAAGGGTCTCTCTAGGTTCTAGATTAAACCTTTGAAATATTAAAGGCTACTCGGCAGAACCTTTAAGTTGGGTTCTATGCAGATAAAACTCTTGGAATATTAATAGGTTCTCTGTAAACAAAATCCTTCTCATAATCATAAAAGGGCTCTCAGTTATGCCCCAAGGGTGAGCTATCTGAAATGTTAAAGCAGAACATTAGAACCCATGAGCGCGTTCTTGTAAACACAGCTAAAAAGGGTTCTAGCTAGAATCCCCTGTGCTTTTTAATGTGCGCTTTTAGAGTGTTAGCATTCTCAGAAGTTGGAAAGGTTCTGCATAGAAACCCCAGTTAGTTCTAATGCAAGCCATTATACCATAGAAGGGCTCTCTGAGGAACCTAATTGTAAACTTGAAGGTATTCTGGGAGGAACCTTTCACAGATGGTTCCTTTATGTCTGCTTCTTGGTAAAGCCTCTGAAAATGTTCCATGTGGAGCCTTTATTAAACATTCTACAACAAACCAAAAATTAATTCCCCAATGGTTACACGCTAAAGAACCCTATCAGGTTCTAATTAGCACCTTTTATTGCTAAGATTATAGCTAGCTAGCTTTCGTTATGGAAATTGGTGACTGAACAATTGTTACAAAAATGGCGACAAGCTTGGGAATGTAGTTTTTATGCAGTGGATACTTTCCAGAGAAACTGCTGCTGTGTCAGTGACCAAAGCAGGACGGCTGGAGGAGTGTGTTGATATGTACAGAGTTTCTTCTTATCTCTGGCTATCGTTCTCCTCCACTGAAGCAAAACAAATAACAGCCTTTTTTTTCTCAGCTTATACTCTCTCTCTCTCTCCGCCCAATTGCACGATCATTTCTTCATCTCTCCCCTAGAATCACAGCTTGAATAACACTTAGTGCTGAAGGGAAAGCAGGAGACAATATGAGAGTTGAGGTCTCTGGAGTGCTTGCAAACAAAATATGAAAACAAGCACATATTCCTTCAGTTGAAATGCAAGGGAAACCACAGATGAATTAATTCATATCTTCAGGGTCTTTTTATGCTGTAGCTAAAGGAAAAAACACAACACAGCTGTGATGATGGTTTACAGAGCCAACAAAAAAATGTCTCATGGCCCAAATACTTATGTAGCTCGCTGTATTTCAGACAGCACCAGAGCTGGGGATCGACTCGAGGTCCCTACAGAGGATGTCAAACCTAGAGACGGTTGCTGACCTAAATAACTTCCTGTGTCTCCTAAAGATCAATTCAAAGGAGCCAGTTTCTTTGCACTGCTGCGTCCCACCTTTTTACATATAAATGCAAGGTTTAAGAAAGACACAGTGTCTGATCTAGTTTGAGGTTAAGTAAGGTTTCAGATCAGGTTTCTCTTTTTCCATGTCACAAAGAAAGCTCTTTCTGCATTCAAACACACTCTCTGTCTTCCCTCAGTGTATTCAGTTACTACTTCCTACATGCAAAAAAACATGATGTTGTTCTACTCTGTCAGTTCAGATCTTCAAAACTCTTAAAATAGTATCTGTTCATTTACTCCATTTCAGGGCTGCGTGCCAGCCGGCAGCCTTACTCAGCAGGTTTTAGGCATTCAGGAGAGAAAACTGCTGAGGGAGAAGCAGAGGGGAGGAGGAGGAGGAGGAGGAGGAGGAGGAGGAGGAGGAGGAGGAGGAGAGAAATTGCATAACAGGAGACAGATGTTTGAGTAGTTTCTTTTTTTTCCCTATTTCTTATTTTATTTCCCTCCGCCTTATTTCACAATACAGCCAGATCACCAGTTAATGACGCCCTCATGTCTGCCAGTGAGTGAGTGAGGACTTATTGGGTAAACTGGGGCATAAATGACAGTAACCGTATTACTCGCCTGTTACACATGAGGCAACGCACGTACACACACCGACTTCCACAAATCCTCAGACGTGTTTTAATTTTGTTCTGGCTGGATGACGTCTGTTTCAGCTGACTAACACTGTGAATAGGTTAGGATTGTACAGGATGTTCTGCAGGAAGAGATGAAAAGTCAACTCCCTAAGTCTATTAGTTTCAAGTTGTGAAACAAATCACAACCAGATAAATGAGTCGCATCATGTTCAGCTGCAGATGTAATTGACACTTTTATACACTGTTAAACGTTGAAAACTGGAACACTAAATAAACATAAACAGGGAAATAAATACAGCAAAAAGAACATACAAGAAAATGAGACACAACTCTTTCTTTAGTTATGAGTGCTGTGTAGTCATTTTGTCCATTATCATCATAATCACTATACTCGTACTTCATGTCTTTGATGTCCTGGTGTGCAAAAAATAAAGATATTTAATTGTTTTTTTTCCAATTAGTAAAGTGGCTGATAATTCTCAGTTTGACAACTGAAGCTCATACCATAAAAATAATAATAATAACAATATACTAGATTATAGCGCCACCGTCTGGGTAAAATACCGTAACACAATAAAATAACGCTCTCTGCATTTTGAACTGGTATATTGGTTGCACCGGTATATAGGACGCAGCCCACATATTACATGGAAAAAAATGTATTAAAAGTGCGTCTTATACACCGAATATGTCTGTTGATCTTTTTGTTTGTTTTTCCTGTGCAACCAAGAAGGTGTCGTCTGTCTGTATCTAAATCTGTGTGAATAGAGGGGCGTAAGTTGGGTGTAAGTCCCCTGTAAAGAAAGTAGTGCGCTGGATTTATAGGACAAAACGGCAGCATCATTGCTAAAAATTAAACACAAAAATAGCTTAATTTTAAATATCTTTATTTCAGGATAGTTGGGACGATTAACTGCCCAGCCCTTACATAAAATACACAACGTATATGGACGTATATGTTATCTCTTTTTGGTTGACTGCCGGGTCAGCCCTACACATTAGTCTGTATGTGACTGAGTGAGTGAGTGAGTGAGTGAGAGACGGTGCTTTCAGAGCCATAGAGAGAGAGAGAGTTGCGACATCGCAATGGCGGATCATGGAGCTACAAACTTGGAATAAATAAATCAATCATTTGATATTTGCGACTAACAACACAAGTTATCTAATTATTATTGAATATATAATCAACCCTATATATCAGAGTGTGTTTTTGTTACCTTACAATGAAGTCTTTGCACCTATAGAGGAATCAGTCATGTTACACAGGCTACGGTAGCCCCGAGTGGACAAACCAAACACCGGCACCAGAAAGCCTTTTACATTTTTCATGAGTATTGCGGCACTGCAGGTTTCCCTAAACACTTTGAAGGGGAGTGTGAGGGGGGCGGTTGTAAGTTGGTTTCAGTCTGCAACCTAAGTGTCAGATGCTACTAAATATACACTGGCCCTCTAAGAGCATGGAAAAGTAAATAGGAGGATTATTTCACAAACTTGGCTCCAATGCTCCTAATTTGCCTAATCCTTGTGACTTCAGAGGTGTGGCTGAATTACAAACACAAACTTGTTTCTTACCTTTTTAAGCCCTCTAGTTTGAGGATCTTATGTTGGCTAAAAAGCCTTTAGTCACTTCATGTTAACACTGATCCCAGACTCACTGAGTGGGAATACTGATATCTTATGATCTGCAAGATTTCTTGTGTTGGAGGCGAAAGAGCCTGAAGAAAGACAGGTGTGTATGTGTGCGTGCGTGTGTGTGTGTGTGTGTGTGTGTGTGTGTGTGCGAGAGAGTGACTTTTGCATGAGCAAAAACAACTCTGTCTATAAAATTAGTGCTCTAGATTACAGGATATTGATATGATTAAGCATGCAGTGGAGTGGAGAGGAGAGGGAGGGTTTAGATTTAGGCCAATAATGCTGAAAACATTAGACACACCCCTTTGATCTAATAAACATTTAATTGAATTTACAAATTTAGGACAGCGTGACCCAAAAACTGAACATTACAAACGGAAGAGGAAGCTTTGGTCTGGATATCATCCATGGTCCAAATACCCGTTTGCTTCACCAGGAGGCTAAATCATTATCAGACATTAGCTGATCGATTCTGAGATTGGACACATAACTCCTCCTACAACTGCAACTTGAAGTTTTTAATGTATTTCTGTGGATTAGTCTGACATAATATTACATTTTCATTCGTGAGCTTTAGATGAGCTGGTCGGCCGGTTTTATTATTTACTTTGCACAAAACCAGGCTCGCTGTTTCCCCCTGTTTCTAGTCTTTATGCTAAGCTAACTGCCTCCAACTTCATATTTAAAGAAGCAGTTTAATTCTACATTTCTTTTTTCCTTTAAAAACAGGAAGCAGGAGGGACTTGATGTGGGTATTGATTGGCATTTACAGCAGCTTATAGCGCTAAATGTGAGGAGAATTCAACTAAAAATTCAGCACTGACCCTCGCCTTTTTTCTTGTCTTCCATGACTAATCTACAACAGAAGTCCGTCACATAAGTGCAACCTTTCATCAGAGGACAGAGTGAACTGACGCTGAGCTGTAGAGTCTGTGTGTCACCTGCCTGCCAACTGTCAAGTGACGCTGCCGCTGTGACAGATAATGTTAGTGGAATGATTGAGGCAGGCTTTAGATATGTGTGGTGGCTTTTCAGTGGGTACATTGCTGTTATCAGCAGCAATCTTTGCAATCTCTTACTTATTTTTATTGTAGTTCTGTGTTAATTGTTCTGCACGAAAATCACCAAAACAAATTCCTTGTAAATTCCAAAAACTCTGATTCTGATTCTGACCTCATCCCGGTGCTCTTTAACACTGTGGCTACATACGGGCTGATAAGGGGGCGGACGTGCAGCAGAGTGTTTACTTACTTGTTTGTTTACTTGTTTTACTACACACAGCGTGAGGTTGTGTGCTTTTGTTTTCCATCACCATGTTGGTCACGTTGATAAAACTCCACCTGAACTCTTTACTTTTTCAGAATCACTGAACCAAGAGACAAAAGTAGAAGGGAGGTTTCGTTTTGTTAGAGGACCCTACATTTACACACACACTATGTCGTGTATTGTGCAGCCCTAAAAATAAATATATTCGCCCGAGCGTGGGATAAGTGATCAACATTTTTGTTTTCCTTGAAATGACAAATTGTTAAATATCATTAAGAAAACAAATCGCCTTTTTATGTCATTTTAGTGCAAGATTATAGCATGACGGTCTCAATCAGTGCAAGATGTGTGCGATAAAAACGATGAATTATTAATGATAATTATTTGAATAATATTTGATGGAAAGATGTTTGAATGCAACTCTGCCAGAAAGTCATTAGGCGTACTTCCCAAAATATCCAGTTTGAGGGATGTCGGTCTGACTGGTGATAAGTGTGATGCATTCAAATGTTGGGTTAAATCCAATCAGCTGTTTCTCCTGTCCCTCGTCTATTCTATTTTGTTTCTGGTGGGACTGACTCATCACCACCTGCTGCTCTCACTCTTACACTTTAACCAGGCACTAAATCTAAACATTAGCTGTTATATAGAATAAAAACTAGAACATTTTGATCCTGCTCGGTAAGAAGTGAAAGCGTCTTTGCTAAATTTAGACCGAGGAGAAGCTCGTCACAGCTGGGCTCACTCCTGACGTGCGTTTCTCTCTCACTTGTGGATGCTGCGTCAGTGCCGAGCTGAGGAAAGGTCTTCTCTCTCCTCTCGGTGTTGTTCTTTCTGTCACAGAGAGAAAGGGAGCAAATGATGGAGGGAGGAGGGGGACGGGTCGTTTATGTAATATCTCTGAGAACTCGCTGCCCTCTTTGTGATTTGCCAAACAGCAACAAAGACTGTCACTCCTGATTTATTTATGTGTGCGTGAGTGTTGAGTGAATGCAAATTCATTCCTGTCCGTGCACAGGTTCCTTTTTGTTTACCGCACAGATCCAACAAGCTGAAGAAATGATTAAGTCTGTGTGAGCCTGTGTTCTCACCTCTTTTATCCTTTGTTTGACTACAATATGGCAACCCACCACCCTGAACATGGCAACCCACAGAGATGGGCTCTGTGCCAGGCAGGCAGACCCTCGGTGACAGACACAACACACAAACTAGGTGTCCCAGAGAGAGAGAGAGAGGTATTTAGTGAGTGCGTGAGTGAATGCTCGGACGCCCCCGGCCATTGTGGTCAGCTGCCAAGTTTCAAGGGCAAAGCCTCCATAGTGTGTGTGAAGGGCCGACTCGCTGTGAGCACCCTGGTAGAAACACTAACATGATTATTAACTTAATTTTGTGTGTACCTCTGTGTGTCCACTGTCTTAATTTCATTATCTTCAATCACACATTATTAGGGCTGCAACTAGCGAGTGTTATAATTATCCTTGACGGGGGGTTAGAGTGTATAATTAAGCCCCACGTAGCCAGGAGAGGGAGAGACGTGCAGCTTAGGTTTATGTTTTATCTAAGCTGTTAAGTTTAATGTGTTGTGTGCAATTGAGATAACTCTTATTCTATATATCAGATATTCCCAAACTTAAGAAAGCTGGCCAGTTTTAAATCCAAAACTATTCAGGGGCCCACCCAAACATTTAGTCACACAACTCATCAACACTTGGGACAAAGTATCCAAAACATATTTTATATCAGAAACCAACAAAATTCTGTTTAAGATACAAAAAAAGGGCATGTAATGAATTACAAAAGTGAAGGGAAAAAATGTATCCATTGCAAATGAAAATGCAGCCCACCTGCAGTGACTATAAAGGCCCACCAGTGAACACTTTTTAAACCACTGCTCCATTTAATATAGATAGAGCAGTCGTAATATCACGCATTAACTACTGCAACTCCCTACTGGCAGGCCTCCCTGCATGCACATTCAAACCTCTGCAGATGGTCCAGAACGCAGCAGCGCGACAAATTCAAAACTCGCTTCAAACACGGCTCTCATCCAGGTCTACACTCCGTCCCGCCCACTATGCTTTGCCAATGAAATGCACCTGGTACGCTCATCACAGCAGGCTAGACTAGACTCTTCTCCTCCATTCGGTCCGCAGAGTCTCTTGCACCTTTAAGAAGAAGCTAAAGACCCAGCTCTTTAATGAACACCCTTGCACTTAAAGATATTAGCTGTGTCCCAATCCAGGGGCTGCAGCGTTCGAAGGAGGCGGTCCACGGAGGATGCTCCATTCATAGCCTGTGTAGACTGTTAAAGCTGAACTGAAATGAGACGTTGTGGTCTACCCTTGCGTCACCAAACCCCGCTCCTGTCGCCTAGCAACAGGTAGCTAGCGGGCTAACTAGCTAGCATAACTGAAGTCAAGTAAGTTAACCTATTATTTTAAAGATTATTTGTTTCAAGGGCCCTTTCGTTTTCTTAAACATAAATAACGCTAGCTATTTGTTTGAGTTGAAACCAAAAACTTTTACATTTAAAACGTGTATTCCTTCAGCCGTGTAAAAGTCGGCCATTTCGTTACACAATGCATCGAGGGATACGTTGGACCACGGCCCGGGGAACGAAGGACGAATTTGTCGGCCGCATCTGAATGAGCCTTTGAATTGGGACAGCCTTTGACGCGCTTCTGTGGCGCAATAGGCCTTCAAATACGTCCTTCGAAGGATGCAGCCCCTGGATTAGGACACAGCTATTGATGATGACACTGAGGATGTTGTTGATTAGGTCTTACACCCTGTGCTCAGCGTGTCGGCACCTGTGTCCGATCGCACTTGAAGCTGTTTGTTGGCACTCACTGACTTTGTTCCCTCCTGTCTTGATTGTTGCTTGTGTTGTTTTAACTCTCATGTAAGTTGCATTGGACAAAAGCGTCTGCTAAATGAAACTGTAACATTGTAAGATAGACAATTGTATAAAAAGTCCTCTCCTGTGTTTATGACTTAAGAAGCGATCACTCATTCACAATACTTTTTGCTTTTAAAACTTGCTTTCGTAACGTTTGCATGAACATTTTAACTTGGAAAATCCTGCTCATTAGGCCTTTCATTACCATTAATAGTTTGTCAAATGAGCTGGTCTGTGTTGAGTGACTTTTTCTGTACAGCCGTGTGTAGAGGTGGGAAATTAAAAACAAGAAAATAACCTAATGTTTTGTTTAGTTATTTAATTTCACTGTACAGATTAATAGGTAATATTAAATAGTTGCTGATTTGACAAAACGTTGCATCTGCTGACGTTCGTGCAGAGCGGTGTCACACAGAGCTGCTGTATAGAAGCTGCAGGCTTTACTTTGTATTCCCGTCCAGCAGAGCCAGTGTCCCAGTGTCAGCCTCCATCCATGTGAAGGCTCATTCATAGAGAGGCTGGCACGCAAGGAGAGGCACGTGGGACGCCTTGACTCATCTCTTTTCCTCTACTCTGTTCCCTTCTTCTCTTCTCCTCTTTTCTGATTCCTTCTCTTCTCCTCTTTCTGATCCCTTCTTCTCTTCTCCTCTATTCTGTTCCCTTCTTCTTTTCTCCTCTTTTCTCTTCCTTCCTTTCCTTCTCCTCGATTCAGTTCCCTTCTCCTTTTTTTCTGTTCCCTTCTTCTCTTCTCCTCACTCCTGTTCCCTTCTTCTCTTCTCTTCTATTCTGATCCCTTCTTCTCATCTCCTCTTTTCTGATTCCTTCTCTTCTCCTCTTTCTCATCCCTTCTTCTCTTCTCCTCTATTCTGTTCCCTTCTTCTATTCTCCTCTTTTCTTTTCCTTCCTTTCCTTCTCCTCGATTCAGTTCCCTTCTCCTTTTTTTCTGTTCCCTTCTTCTCTTCTCCTCACTCCTGTTCCCTTCATCTCTTCTCTTCTATTCTGATCCCTTCTTTGCTTCTCCTCTCCTCTCTTCTGTTCTTTCTCTTTCTTACTCCTTTATTCTTTTCCCGTTTTCTCTTCTCATTTTTTCTATACCCTTCATCTCTTCTGCTCTCTTCTCTTCTCATCTCTTCCTCTTCCCTTCTCCTCTATCCCATTCCCTTCTTCTCCTTTCCTTTCTTTTCCTTTTTCATTTCTCCTCTATCCCCCTTTTCTCTCCCTTCTCTTCTTTCTTTTCCTCTCTTCTCTTCTTCTATGCTTTTCTCTTTTGTCTCCTGTTGTCTTTTTCTCTTTGCTCCTCTAGTCTTCTCTCCTTTCCTCTCCTCCCCTTCTCTACTTCTTTCCTCCTCCCTCTTTTCTCCTTTCCTCTCCTCTTCTTACCCTCTCCCTTTTTTTCTTTTGTCTTCTCCTCACCTTTCTTATTTCTCTTCGTCTTCACTCCTCTTTTTTACTCTCTTCTCGTCCTCTTTCATCTCTTCATTCCTCACCCCCTCCTTACATTTCACCCCCTAGTTTACATTACACTCCCTCTGACGTCAGCCATGTCATACCTTGCACCGCTTGACTCCTCTCCTCCTTCTCACCCTTTCATTCTGACCCCCCCTCCCCTGTTCTGTCCTCCTTTCCCTCCCTTCTTTCCTCCCTTCTTCCTTCATGTAACATCCATGCAACAGCGTGCTCTTACGCAATCAGTCATGGTTCGCCTTGTATTTTTGCCATCACAGCACCCCCTGTTGGTGAACAGTGGTAGTGGCAATCTGATGTAACTACAGTGTACGTTGCACAAGCAGAGTTTGTTGGACTTTTATGCATTTTCCTGCTTTTTTAACCTGAATGTGTGATGCTCTTGTACACAGTGTTGCATTAAATGTTTATTTTCATTCTTTTTTTCAATTTATGATCGATTGATTGGTCAATAAAATGTCAGTAAACACTAAAAAGAGCCCCTTGATCTTCAAATATTTTGTTTTTTCGCTACAAAAAATCTGAATTTTCTAATTCTAATGATCTCACAAATTCTCGGAGCTCAAAGCAGACACATGCCCTGCTTTGTCCATCAACAAAAACCCCACAGACTTTTACATTTGAATTATTAAATTGATTATATCTCATCCGTCTCCTCTCTCTCTCTCCAGGTCCGATCAGCAGCATCCTGGTGAACAAATTTGGCAGCCGACCGATCATCATACTCGGTGGCTGTCTGGCAGGATCAGGACTGGTTGCTGCCTCTTTCTGCAACACTGTGGAGCAGCTCTACTTCTTCATAGGAGTAGTGGGAGGTCAGTATTTTACTCATTGCCATCCTAAATGTACCACACGTACAGATAAGGTAAAATACAAACCAGAGTAGAGTTTATTTGACCTTGTAATTGTTTTTGTTTGTCATCATTTCACCATCTTCTCCTTTTCTGTTTCCTTCTCTCCCTCCAGGTTTGGGTCTGGCGTTCAACCTGAATCCGGCCCTCACTATGATCGGTAAATACTTCTACAAGCGCCGACCCATCGCCAACGGCATCGCCATGGCTGGCAGCCCCGTTTTCCTCTCCACGCTGGCTCCTCTTAACTCCTGGCTGTACGATGAGTTCGGATGGAGGGGCAGCTTCCTCATCCTTGGAGGACTCCTGCTCAACTGCTGCGTGGCCGGCTCACTCATGCGCCCCATCGGACCCAAACCCCAGCCGGCCAAGCCCGACACGGAGGCAGGCGAGGGCAGGAAGGTGGATGCGGTCCAGCCGCAGCCTAAGAAGACAGTCCTGCAGACCATTAACTCTTTCATCGACCTGACGCTGTTCAAACACCGCGGCTTCCTGCTGTACCTGAGCGGAAACGTCATCATGTTCTTCGGCCTCTTCGCTCCGCTTGTCTTCCTTTCAAATTACGCCAAGAGCATAGGCATCAGCAAAGACAAGGCGGCTTTCCTGCTGTCAGTGCTGGCCTTCGTTGATATGTTCGCCCGGCCCTCCATGGGGATGCTGGCTAACACAAAGTGGGTCCGGCCCAGGGTGCAGTACTTCTTCGCCGCTGCCGTCCTTTATAACGGAGTGTGTCACGTTCTGGCGCCGCTGTCAAAGGACTACATGGGATTTGTGATCTATGCTATCTTCTTTGGTTTCGCATTCGGCTGGCTGAGCGCGGTGCTGTTTGAGACGCTGATGGACCTGGTGGGAGCTCAGAGGTTCTCCTCAGCTGTGGGTCTGGTCACTATAGTGGAGTGTGGGCCGGTGCTGCTGGGACCACCGCTTACAGGTAAGACATCCAGCGTGCATCACATAGAGAGGGAGGGCTGTGTTTATATACTCAGATTCTTAACACTGCTGAACTTTGAGATAGTGACCTCAGAGAAAAATGTATCACGATAACATGTTTTATTTTATCTGATATCAATAATTATTGATTGTTTTAATGACTTTTAAAACAGACCTCCCATAGTTAGCCATGGGAGATCATTGCAAGTAAAAACTACAATAGCTTAATCCGTCATTCTTTGTGCAACCGAAAGCAAAGGCTTCTGTTCTTTGCCTGCACACGTTTTATGTTGATTCATTGATGACGTTGTGTAATTATGTGCAGGGCGAAATGTGCTGACAATGTTTTGGCTGCAGGATGTCGTCGTTTGCATAATCCTGTTTAAAAATGATCTAGAATAAAACACATAATAGCTCAGTATTGAGCCTATTTTAGCTCTACTATAATATAGCACGAGTGAGCAATCATTTAGCATGGCGTTCATTGCTTTGAGAACAAACTGGGATTTCTCAGCTGATGGCAAACTATGATGTGGAAAGCTTAATGTTTAACGCTGCACTACGCTGATGTTGCATGCACTGTTGAATGCGGAGCCAGGGAGATCTCAATCACAACATGATACTCCACGCTCACACAGTCTTAAGAAAAGGGCTACACAGCAAAGATTTTGGACGTTATGAAGGTTCATTTTAACAAACATCCACTTTTACTAAAAGGTCTATGACTGTGACACAGTTGAAAGTCAATTTTATGAGCCAGGCGGTCTTTTGAGCGTCTTAAATCTGAGTCGTCTTTTTCTCTTGTGTGCCCTTCAGGAAGTTTCTATAACTACTACAACCACTACGACTACACCTACATCTCCTCTGGCATCATCCTCATAGTCTCAAGTATTGTCCTCTTTATTGGAATGGGCACCAACTACCGCTTGCTGGATCGAGAAAGGAAAGAGGAGGAGAGGAGAGAGAGGGAGGAGCCCAAGGAGGAGCGCACCGCCATGTTAGCACCTCCCTCACCTTCAAAATCAAATGAGGAGGGGGAGGAGAACAACGTACCGGCTGCTGTTACGCTGGCTGAAATCTCCAAGATGGACGAGGACACGGTGTAGAAAGTTTATAAACAAAAAGGACTCGAGAAGGACGCACACACCTAACAGAAACACACGAGAGCTGCAGTTACAACCACACGCTGTCTTTGTAGGGAGATTACAACCTCGCACACAACCCTGAAGCCATAGAAATTACTTCGACTAATGAAAACTGAGACCTGCTGCTGTGACGTCAAGCTTAGCCGTCAGTCAAGCTTGTCAAGCAGCTTTTTTTCACCGCGTTGAGACCTCTGGTTTTTTTGGTATTTGACGTGCCTTTTGGTGAGTTCTCCAGGAGCACACACGCCGCTTATATGATCACCAGATAGACGCACAACAGACGGAATGACTGTAAGATAAAGAAAATATATAAGCCAGTAAACTAATGAGGACTTTACTCTCAGGGTCTTGAGTTGCCGTTAAGATTCAGAGCCTAACACAGAAACAAACCATCTCGACCTCATTGACAGTCAAACAGTGCATTTTTTTGTTACGGTACTTAGAGATACTGTACATTTTCCCTCGCAACACTTGCATTGCTTCAATCCTCGAGGACTGGACATGAAATAATTGAAAGGAGAAACTAATGTTACCATTGGCACAGTAAATCAGTCTGCTCACATGCTGGTTTTAGAGGTAGAACCAATAGAGGACAGAAGTAGGGCTGCCCCAACTAAACACTTACCTACTTACCCACTCACAAATTGTTTTTTGTTTGCATGTTGGTTTTTTTGCATTGATTGTTTCAGAAAGGTGAAGAAAGGTAGGAAATCTGGGGAAGGGAAGGAGGGTGTCAGATACAGTAAGCGGTCAGGGTTGGAATCAAACCCTGGTGGCTGCAGTGCAGGGAGTGCATGCTCATGTTTATCACTGTGCAACAACAACAGAGAACTATACAACTGCAACTATGAGCTCTTAAATTATATACACTTTCCGAGCGTACGCACAAAGTGAGCCGCCTGTTAACAACAAGCAGCAACAGTGGTATTTATTTTGAATGTGTCGGAACAAAAAGTAAGGAGACTTATTTTTAAGCTGATTCAGTTACCGGAATTAACTAGTAAAAAAGTTTGTTATGCATTGCGGTGACGTTGCATGCTTTATTCACTTAATGCAGCAAACACAATATATACAACCTGAGGTTATCTGGACACCTTTTGGTTATACTATATCACATGCATACATTACCCAGAATTCCACCTTCCAAAAGGGGAAGGCACAATGGAAACACTACAGAATGATTGAACATGCACACATTTTTTTTGACTTTGTGCAGCTCCTGGATGGAGTTTTAGGCTTTCGTCTCCTGAGACTAACCAACCAATGAAAAACTGGTTGCTAAGGACGATGGTGGACGAACTTAAGTGATGTCATCTGTAAGGGGGCAGCCCAAGAGAGAGGAAAAGGAAGGACAATTTGGGGAGAAAATTAAGACTTTGGGAGAAATAAACTTCAGTACACAAGGAGACTTTAGGTGGACAGAATATTTTTAACACTTAGTCAATGACAGCACTAAAAATGAGCAGTGAGGACAAAAAACAAAGATATAGGAATGTAAGTATGAAGGAAATTTTTGATAGTCTGTAGTCGCTAAACGAGGTCACAATGCCAGCAGTGTAGAAGGTGCTTTAAATGCTATGCTTGTACATAAATTTGTGTGCACTTTGTGTGTGTATCACCCCCCAAACAGAGCAGCTCTTTATGCATCTTCAACACATTTGAACAAAAAACGCTCACATGGTTACTCTCCTCCACCCCACAGATTTACCTGCTGTGTAACCAGCAGGATGAGACCGCTCACAGTATAATATGACACCACACACTGTTTATTTGGGGGGTGAAGAGGCTGTGATTGAACCAGATCGATTGGATAACTAAGTGTGTTTGTGCATGTGTGCTTTGACCTGCCTGGTTGTGGTGCCAATATAGGAACAATTTCACTCACTCACACACACACACACGATCCTAACCTTTTCAGGATTCTTGGATTAGAGACGTTGCAGTACCCTAGTGTTGTTTTTTAATTGTGAATAACACATTGTAGTTTACAGTTATATCAAGAAACCTTTGTAATTTAAAAGAAATCTATATTTTAGCTCAGTGTTATGACAATCTGACAAGTACTCTTTTTAATGACGTTTGATTCATGTGGATGTGAGGAAAAGTGTGTGAGAGTGAGAGAACGTGTGTGTGTGTGAGTTTAAACTGTAGCCAGATGTCATCAGTTCTTTTGTCTGAGTTTCAGCTTCTGCAGTATCAACATGTTTTTCTGTGCAGTTTGTCTGTAAGCTGAACAGAATGTTTCATATCAGATCCACAAGGTGTTTGTTTCAAATCGACCTCACTCACGTTACGATTAATTGTGCATCTTTTTGCATTCGCATAAATGACTGGTGTCACTGCCAACACGTCAGTTTGAGGACAGTTTTTGTGTCCAGACTGGAGGAAACGGGAGACATGTCCGCCCTAAGATTTCCTTATTTTCTCTATGAGGGAAATAAATGGAGGTTTTTAACAATTAACCATTTGGTAAAGATTTTTTAATCAATTAATTAAATTAATATTCTCGATAGAAAAAAAATGGTAATTCTTGCAACAATGAAAGTAATTATTTTGAAGGATGATTTGTTTTTACAACAGACTCAAGAAGATTACGATTTTGATAAATTCTTTAAGTGGTATTAATGTCTAACTTGGGCTTTATAAAGGCACCATATAGGATGGTTATATTTTTCTTTTGTCTCAAAGCCTTGTTTAGTGCAGGTAAATGGGCTTTGGGCTGAGAGTGAGAGTGAGAGTTTGGGAAGCCAAAAGATATAAAGAGAGACTAACACATTGTTTGTTTTGGTCTTTGTCTTGAGACTTGTTGACAATAACAAAAATATAAAGTCTTTCCAGTTTTATCCTTTACAACATGAAGACAATAAAATTGTTCTAATGATACATACAACTGTACTGTTGCCCTAATGGAGCACCGTTTATTTAAATTCCCAGCCAGATTTCCCTCCTAACAGGGCCAAATGTGTCTGTGCAGACGCCCTCTCTACATCACTTTTTCTATTTAAGTAGGAATGTCAGCGAAGTGCTCAGAAGTGTACGTTCACACTGTAAGCTACATGTTATGTGTTTTTAGTATTAATACTATGACCAAATGTAAGTATTAGTTTTCAAATCAAATAGTGTAAGTTGTCTGAAAGTAAATGTATTTGTTTTAGACTGAAGTTTTTTTTTTGGTTTAGTTTTAAGCTATTGTTGGTACCATTGGGAGTTTAGTTTCTCTCTCCTACTTCAGTCTACAGACATCAACTTGAAGAAAATTTCTGTACAGTTTAACAGGTCTATATTTGAGAGGATGGAAAAGAACCGTTAGTTGCCAACAGGCCGCATGTGTCCACATTTTCCTGCTCTAAATTATGTTTTATCTTCAGTTACAGTTTTTCATTTACAGAATGACACCCATGATCTTAAGGGTACATATAATACACTGTTATTCAACAGGTCAGGGGATATATTTTGATTAAAAATGTACTAAAACCTTCAGTTATTTTGCCTTTGAGAGAAGTATTTGACAAGGAAAGGTTGCACTTTGAATGACTGCCAATAAAACTATCTCATTAAACACTGAATGTTAGTGTTTTCCAGTGCAAGGTTGTTGGTATATGGAACTGTATAACCACAGCACCTTTCTTTGTTTAAAAACAACGAACAAATCATTGTATTACATTTCTTGGAAAAAAAAACTTTTATTTTTATTCTAGTTGCAGTAGATGTTTTTATGTTTGTATGCGTGAAATGTTTTTTATGACTGGTGAGAGAATGAATAAACGTTTTTTAAAACAAACATGATTGCATTTGTTGTGTTCTTTTGAAAAATTAGAGGACATTTATCTTTTAATCAGCAGAAAAAACATCCAAACACATTCATCTACAATAATTAAGATTTATTACAGCAGTTTGTTTCTTAACTACCTGTTATATTAACAGAATTAGTTGAAATTTTGGGAAATATGCTTAGAATTATTTGCTACCTTGCTGGAGGATATTTTTATGGGTAAACTACCCTGCTAGCAGTGGCTTAGCCTAGCTTAGCTTAGTGTGATGAATAGAAGCAACTGCCTGTGGCTTTATACACAGAAAAATCTGCCTCAAAGCACCTCTACTCTCACTAACTGACCTGTTGATACTGTTTGTTTGATTTAAAAAATAAAATGTCGGTTTGTTGTTATATCTGGAGGTTATGATTCTTTGCTTGTGGCCTTGCAACAGCTCCTAACCAGGAAATAGCCAGGCACTAAACCCAGACATTTAGACGTTTTTTGTTTATTTTTTTATTTTTTTTAAACTAAATACATGAACCATAGCTTAATTATTTACACGATATCATTTTTATTTAATTTGAGCAAGCGAGAAGACGACAATTCACGGTTTTATAGGGGAAAACTGAACCTGATAATTTCCTGGCTACGAGCCGTTGCCAGGAAACCAGCTACAGCTCTGTTCCAAGCCGGACCCAAATGAGCGGTTACTACCCTGAGCCTCTGCTTATTGCCTGACAGAAATGTGAGTCTAAGATATAGTCAGGTACATATTTCTACGAACAACAGGCAAATTGTTGATTTTTACAAGATGTTTTTATGATAGGTGAGATATAGCAAGTTAATTGGTGAGTTTTGAAGGTGCTGTTGACAAGATTTGTAGAACACGGGTAAGCTGTTCCCGCCTGTACTCAAAGTACTCCTAAGCTAACCGTCGCCCTTAGCATCATACTCCCGTTTGTTGTTCATATAGGTTCTCTTAATTTACGTACACACATGAAAAGCTCAAAAGAGCAAGCAGGTGTATTTCCCAGAATTTCAAACCATTATTTCAAGAACTATCGACATGTTCATTCTTAAAAAAGAGAGCACTCTAGTTTTGTAGCATTGAGAGTACGCGCATGTGTGTGTCACGTGACACTTGACCGTGTCTGTTGTGTACATTGTTCAGTAGTTTGAGTTGTGTGTGGTGGTGGTGGAGTCGCTCGGTAAGGATCCTCGGCGCGGTGAGTGTCCGCGACAGAGCAGCAGCAGCCGGAGCTCCGGAGCGACGCTGCTGGAGAAGGCAGAGTAGATCCAGGGGTTTGTGCACGAGTTCAGACTGGCCAGCAGCATCAGCAAGGTGAACACTGCACCTGCACACAACAGACAGAGGGGGTTTGAAAATGACTAGACCAAGTATTCTGATGCACTACTTGAGTACCATCACACCACTTATAACTCCTTTACGAGTAAAAGTACAACATGGAAAATGTAGCTGCAGGTTATTTTCTTTAGAAAGAGTATTAGAGCCAGGGATATTTCATTTTGCATTTAAAGAATAAAAGTAAAATGTTGAGAATAAATAGGGTAGGGTTAAAAAAAAAGAAAAGATTATAAATATTGGAATTTTTAAAGTCAATTGTTGAGACTAATATGACACTTTTAGTAATAGTTCCAGAAGTAGCAAAAGTACTTTTTTTTGTTGTTGTTGTCATTTTGACTTTCCAAAATGCATCTTGACATGCTGACGATGCAGTGGTCCATAAACCTAATAGTGATCAATGATATTTCTGCAGTAGGACTTAGCATGGCATTTAAGACTCCGAAAATGAGGACAGTATTTTGTGTTAAAACTGCCAAATCAAAAGCATACTGTAAAATGTGTGGCAGGTTGAATAAGAGCAGGAGAATAAAAACAGAGAAGCTTGTAGGAAATAAACCAGAGTGCCATGATGGGGAGAGGATGGAAATAATTAAAAAACACTTCTAAAGTATCTATAAATTGAATATGTAATTGACAGAAAAGATCACCAAAGTATCAAGAGAAAAATGTGTTTGTTTGCACCGTTCTGTGGTGGGTTGGGATCCCAGGCGGCCCAAAGTTGCACACTGAAGAACGGCGCCCAACAGAGCGAGTAGACGAGCACTATGACCAGCGTCATCCTCACTGTCTTTGACATGGCTGCTGTAACCTCTCCACCGCGGGCAGGGGTCGCTTTAGGTGGGGGGTAGCAGACAGCAGAGGGCGCTGCAGGGTCAGGCAGCACATCAGGCTGCAGCTCAGCTGGCAGGAAACACACAGACAGGAAATTTAAGGACCATACAACTAATATTGTAGTTGTTTTAAGCTCCTTACTCGTATAAGTATGCTAACATGCTGATATGAACCAGGTGTAATGTCTGATAATGTCACCAACTCTACTATCTCATTATGTTTACAAGTGTTAATAAGCACACAACACAACAAGTACAACCAAACATAATAGGGATGACATATCTGTTAATATTTATACTTTTACTAATTTTGAATTAGCACTTAATTATAGGACATTTTAATCCATTGAGCTTTTGACCTTTGACCCTGAAAATCAACACCACAAAGTAAATCGACAGCAGGATATATAGTCTCACCTGGGTGAACAGCAGTGTAGGTGTGAATGTCACAATGTGAAGTGATGCTGTTGGACCTGACCGGACCCATTGGCAGGTGCACAAAGGTAGACCCGGGCTCAAAGCTGGTGGAACTCCCAGGGTTGTTGAACATGATTGGTGAAACATACAGGGAGAGACTGGACCTCCCTCTGCCTCCTCCGCCTCCTCCTGCTCCTGCTCCTCTCTGGCTGTCTCGTCTGGATGGAGGGAGGGAGACGGGGGAGAGGCGGCGGTCTGACTTCAGGTACAGGTTGTTGTGGATCTCCTTGAAGATTCGCACCTGATGGAAAAGGTACAGGAGATGTCAAATGATGTCTTTGTAAATTAATATCTCTGTAAACCATAAAAATAAATTAAATTAAATTAAAAACCAAGTAAATTGGTTGTTCTCTTTTTACCTGGCAGACAGTGATGATGAGGACAGGGAGGATGAAGACAGACAGGGTCATCCAGGTCACGTAGGCTTTGAGGCCCCACGTCTCAGCAAAGTGTCCCCAACACTCGTAGACACCTGGAGCCACTTCTGAGCGGGAGAAGATGAAAACCTGCAGGAGCAGAGAGGTGAGTGAGCGGAAACGTGTAACTGTCCAACTTACTTCCTTTTGTTTCAAGTCTGCAGAACAACAGATAAGTGTAGCGGCAAAACTTTCAGCTCTCAGATCGTTGGTTTAAACCACTTCTTCTCAATGTGGGCAGCAGCAAGGTGCCTGACTGGTATGTCTTTTATCCACAGGTGTGCTAAAAATGACTCCCTGAAGTCTGGGGTTAGCTTGCGATGTCTTTTCTTTTGATTTACCTTTCATCACTCATCCATCAGAATCAATTTGTACATTATAAAATTTGTCGTGTGTCACAGTATTTCTTCCTTCTTAATTATGGATGTATAAACATAAACTAAAGATGGCGGTCAAAAGCTGTGGGCTTCCACTAGCCTACACATCACACAGCAACCCAAACAAACAACAAAAACTGCAATCCCATATCTGTCAAAATCTAAATAACTTCTTCAAATTGTTTTAATATTGTATATTTTAGCTCTTACAGATAAGTAAGTAAACTAAATACATTTGTTCCTCATCAGAAAACGTGTGAAACCAATGAAGATACGTCTGTGCAGGATTGTTTATATGTTTGCAAATAGAAAGATGTTTCTGATGTTCAAAGAAATGGACAAAATGCTCCTAAGGCATCTTCCCACCATAAATAGAGTCTTCTCTGAAGTCAGATTTTTGTTAATATGCAAAAACCTTAGAAATAGTCACAGTAGACTTTTAGCTCTGATGCGCTGCAGAACTTTTTCAGAAGGTCAGAGGTCAAACAGGTCTACAGATACCTGACAAACTAGATAACAGCTGCTGGAGGATTATAAACAAAAGCCAAAGACATTTTCACAACCTGACGCCCAAAAGTATATAAATAATTATTATTGTTTATAGCATTAGCAAAGGATGAATTAATCATCCTTAAGGCCTTTAATTAAAACTTATAGATGGTCACTTATTAAAGAGGACAGACACTTTAATTTTAAGTGTAAACATGGTGATATAATTTAAGCTTGTTTGTTTGTTCTGTTACATTTGAAGCTTGTTAAGTTAAACGCAATATTTACTTAAACATAGATATTTAAAAATATTTTGTTTTACCCACTATTAAAATCAAACTCTCAGTAAATGAAGCCTAAACACAGATCCGTGCCTTGTCTACCTGTGCCGTCCTACCTGTGTCATCACTCCCCCTACCTGTGGCAGGCTGAGCAGCAGCGACAGCCCCCATGCAAGCAGTATGAAGCTGTTCCAGCGCTGGGTGGCCCCGCTGCGGTGCGCCTGCAGGGGGCAGCAGATGGCGTAGTGTCGGTCCATCGTCATCGCAACAATCATATAGGAGGAGGCGAACATCCCAAGCACCTGCAAGTATTTCACCAGGCGACACAGGAAGTCCGGACCAGGGAAACGGCCCTGAGCGTCCCACACGAGCTGGGGCAACACCTCAGGGAGGAAGAGGAGGAGTTAGATGCAGGTGTGCGAGTGTATGTGTGCACATGTGTGTGTGTGTTACCTGGAACAGTGCCACCACCAGGTCGGCCACACAGAGGTTGAGCATGAACTGGTGCAGCGGGTTGTGGTTTCTTCTCCGCCTCAGCAGCACCACCAGCACCAGCCCGTTACCGAGCAAAGCCATCACCAGGATGACCGCCAGCACCACCACCTCCGCCACCGCCAGCAGGGAGTCACGCTGCCAGCTGGTGATGTTTCTGCCCGCCGGGGTCACAGACGCCGCTGACCAGTCGAGGGACGGGTAAGAGTCTGTCGCCATTGAAACTGACATGTCGGCTGAGAGGAGAGTCAAACAGAGATTCACATTAGTTACAATAATGAAGGAAATGAACACCTGATGACAATGAGCGGCAAGTATAAGAAAGAGATATTTGTAAATACGCATGATAATAGTTTCTCTGCCTTTCACAAATGTGTGTTAACATCTGAAATATTTCCAATATAGACTTACATAAGAACTGGACAACTGAGATGATGCTGCTTCAGCTCAACACAAACATTTTTAAACATTATTCTTCTGATTTGCGTAATTTATCTACACATATCGGGGAGGCTGTAGCTCAGAGATAAAGTGGGTCACCCTCCATTAAGTTTGTTTGTAGCCTCCCGGGCTGCATGTTGGTGCAGTGGTTAGCGCTGTCACCTCACAGCTAGACGGTTCCTGATTCGAATCCCGGTTCGGACGTAGTGGGCCTTTCTGTGTGTTTGCATGGTCTCCCCGTGCATGAGTGGGTTCCCTCCGGCTTCCTCCCACAGTCCAAAGACATGCTCGTTAGGGCCACTGGTAACAAAATGTCCCGTAGGTGTGAGCGTGAAAGGTGGTCTGTCTCTGTGTGTCAGCCCTGTGATTGACTGGCGATGAGTGCAGGTGTAACCCCGCCTCTCGCTCAATGACAGCTGGGATAGGCTCCAGCTACCCCGCGACCCTGAACAGGATAAGCGGTATAGATAATGGATGGATGAATTTCTAAAAACTGTTCAAAGATTATGCCTAGTTTTTATACTTATGAGGTCTTAATAATCACATGTGGCTAGAAAGAAGTAACAATGCAAACCGAGCAAAAGCTCGGGCTCAGGATCTACAAGGTTTAATCAGCTGCCTGACAGGTGTAGAGGAATAGAAGGTACAATGTTTCCCTTTAAATTATAATACTCAAGTACAAGTTTTAAGTTGTAGTAAAGAACAGCCATTGAATAATATGTCCTCTCTTTGCTCTTGCTCTTCTGTTCAGTGTTGTATGAAGAGCAGTTGTTTTACTTCTCCTTAACTGCCACTCAGTGTGTAATGTTGATCGCTGGAGATTGGTCAAACAACGGTGACCTCATTAGAGCATGCTCACTCGCCCTCAGTAAATATTCCCACATGAGGGGCCCTCTCTGCATGCCTCTGCGACTGTGTGTGTGTGTGTGTTGAACTGTAAAAGTGTGTGAGGCACTGCTGTAAACACGTCTCATTGTTTTATAATTACAATTTGCTCACGGAAGCTTGACCCTACACATACAACCCTGTTAACTTCAGCTGTGTGTGTGTGTGTGTGTGTGTGTGTGTGTGTGTGATGTTTACATACTGTCGAGGTCGAGTAAAATAGAACTTTGACCACAAACATGGAGGCATATAGACACATTCAGAAGAGATACTTTGGGGAACAACTGAGCTGTAGACGGTCCTGTAGCTGCCCACACATGCCTGCTTCATAATCACCGTCATCACAGTCAGTGATCATTACGGGCAATATGGCTGACGACTGCGGAGAAAACATGGGAATTGCTAATTGGAATTTACTAATTGGGTGAACCATCATGCAATAAATTAATTGGTAGAGCTGGAAAGGAAAAGGGAACATTTTGAGGTCCAGTTTTGAGTTACTGCACTTCAGCATTTCCATTTTACGCTATTTTCTACTTTATATTCCACTTTTTAATCCTCTGACCACTCAAGGTGCTTTTACACTACATGTCAGCTTTAACAGACACATGCATTCACTTAATATAGCGCCATACAAGGCCTCAACTAATAATTTACACATAATCATACATCGCAGGCTGCCCCTAGGAGCAATATCGGGTTCAGTATCTTGCCATGGTTCGGCATGTAGACCGGAGAAGTTGGGGATGGAACAAATCATCCATTATCTATACCGCTTAACCTGTTCAGTCGCAGGGTAGCTGGAGCCAATCCCAGCTGTCATTGAGCGAGAGGCGGGGTTACACCTACATTGACCGCCAGTCAATCACAAGGCCGGCACACAGAGACAGACGACCTTTCACGCTCACACCTACGGGACATTTAGAGTCACCAATGAACCTAACGAGCATGTCTTTGGACTGTGGGAGGAAGCCGGAGTACCCGGAGGGAACCCACGCATGCACAGGGAGAACATGCAAACTCCACACAGAAAGGCCCGCAATGTCTGAACCGGGATTCAAACTAGGAACCTTCTAGCTGCGAGGTGACAGTGCTAACCACTGCACCAACGTGCAGCCAAGAAATATTCCCTGGAAATGTATCCAAACAGTAAAAATACAAATCAGCGTAGACAAATAAGCACCTCAAGTCCAGTTTGAGTCTCAAACAAGTTCATCCTGATTAGTAGCTTGTTGCTATTGCTAAAATATTTCAAATTTCCATCATAAAATGTGATCAGTTTTTGTACCTTTTTAAACTTTTGCTTTGGAATCGACTGTAGAACGACTTGTAGAGAGAGCTGCCATCTTGTTTTACACTTTTTATTTTAAATACTTCCAAAGAACCTTTGAAGAGGTGAAATTATCCAACATTTTCTATAACAGAAGCAAATATTGCGGGAAAGTCCAAATAAGAACAATTTGAAAAGTTACTGACATTATTTTTTCCTTTATCTTGTGACCCTTTGAAGCGGGAGCCACTGGATTCTCCTTAATTGTTTAAAAGGTAGTTAAAAGAAGCTCCACCTCGAGCAGCTCCGACAGTAGCCTAAGTTCTGTTTTCCAATTGATGCAGAGAAACTAAAACATTTCAGTAATGTCATCTAAAAGAAAATACTCCCCTTTGATAAGTGAAGTCTGATTTCAGTCGGTGCTAGCCGCGGCACTTTCTGACCCAAACAGCTGACATACAGCGTAATACACTGCACAGCATGGCACTTCGTCTTTTCCATAATATTGTTGTCTCTTCTACAAACCGCTGACCGAAACATGTGTTGTGATACCGTGCGCTGCATGCGTAGGTATACAGGGCCGTTGTGCAGAGTGAGGCACAGTGCTGAGGGAGAGGGCCGTCAATGTGAAGAGGTAACGAAAAACTAAATACAGCGCACACTGAAACTGAAATGTTTCTTTATACGTAGGACTCTTTTAAAGGCCAGTGAAAAAGCCACTTTCAGTCAAAGCTGGTGTTCTCTGTAATCAATAGAAGCAATAATATTTGAAATTGGCGCCATAGCTGTGGAGAAAGTTGTACAAACAGCTCGTGGGTTCGCACATTCTACATTCCTACAACACCCAGCATGCATTGCGCTCCTCACTTTGAGAGGAACGGCCCAGTGAGAGACGCTGGAGTGAAATACTACCGTTTTCGCTGCAGGCAACGGCTCAGAGCGGGACAGAATCTGAAATATGATAAGAATATTCCGGTGGATTGTCTAAAAAATCTCCGGCTCTGCAGTCTACACTTCAAACCTGACGATTTGAACGAGACATGACATCGGAGGCGGGCGTCCTACATTGAGGAAGTGTAGTTTAGCAAGCTCCCTGGCCTCCGCTAGATAATTTTACGTAGTCTGACAGAGGTTGTTCAGAGCCCATCGGAGAAGCGGATAGCGTCCTCCAAAGGCACAGAGCCAAATTGCATTTTTTTCCCACCATAATGGCATTAGCTCCTCATAATAGCATGATAGGACTGAGGTTGGAAATCGGTGAACTGGCCCTTTAAGTGGCTAAAGTAATTGGTACTCCTGACCCCGTCTGCAGCTTCTCCTAACAGGGGCCGTGCTGACTGCTAACTACTGTACGTAGCACTGACATACAACTCCACTTCAAACAAACCTGAACTGTCCCTTTAAGCACATTTTGCTGACAGTCCCTGTGTACATTTTTAATTCAGGACTGTTTTTACTTCACAAAGGTCTGAGGACTTCTTTTAACACCATCAGCAGGAAAAGCAGAAATAGAAGAAGCTGCTGACAGCATCATCCATCTATGTTAACACAAAACAGGCTTCTCTGTGCACTCAGCGGTCTTTACAGCCATCAGTCTCTTCTTGTAAAATAGCTTTTGACTCTAATCCTGCCTTTAAACAGGAACCTGGAAATACTTACTGTATACAGCAAGTTGTGCTGTTTGTTTAAAACATGACAAACCTGTAAATCCCATGTGAATAATTCCTCCCTGTCTGTAAATCCTTTGAAAGTAGCTTCATAGTCTGTTTGGATGAAACCTTTTATTGGCACCTTGAGGATGTAAATATTTTAGTTTGAGGGAGAGAACGGTGGGTTATTGCTTCCATTCAGCCGGGGGATACACTAAAACCAGAATCTCCTTCAGACCATACAGCTGACACTCGCTTCACCTGAGTCTCTGCTCCAATCATCAATAGCTCCGTGAGGTTTGTTGACATCTTTTGGCTTTGTTAATCCAATTAGAAGATTAGACACCTGCTGTTCAAAAGTCGTTTTTCTTTTCATTAAACAAAAAGCTCAGTTCTGTTCTTTTTTTATTTTTAGTTTAATTTAATTTAAAGGTTTTATTGACAGTTTCAGAAACGTTTTGGTCAACGCATCCAAGGACAACATCATCAAATATTTGGGCAATTTAGCAACATCACACACCATTCTTCTCCCTGTTTTTATGCCGTTCTTGCTCTTTACAAATGAGTTCTCCCTCTCCCAAACATCCACTTGTAACCTCTGCAGCCTCGTTAAAAGTAACAGCCACTTTTACAGATTTTAATTTGAGTATAAAACAAATATAAAATCAAAGTACAAGAAAACATAAACCACCTACTCACCTCGTCCTTGTCCTCAGCGTCCCGTGAAGCATCTGTAGGAGCCGGGACAACCTGATCTGCTGTTGCACACACTAGCTGCATCCATGCTGTGTCTCTGTGTGTGTGTGTGTGTATGTGTGTGTGTGTGTGTGAGTTTCCCTCTTGCTTATTACTCCGAGGGTGACCTCTGCCAGCTCTCTCTGCTGACTCCTGTCTCCCCATCTCCTCCCTTCTTCCACTCTCCTCCCTCCTCTTCCTCACATCCCTCCCTCTCCTCGCCTTCTCTTGTGTTTTATGAAAAGTAGAAAAAACAAAAGAGGGTGGAGGTGGTGGTGGTGGTGGGGTTACTCGAGTGGAAAGTGGGTGTGTTGATCAAAGGGCATGATGGTAAATTAATGTAATTTCCTGCTGATTGTTTCGCGTTGCTTTTGACTTTGATCCACGTTCAGAGCAGAAAAGAAGAGCGCACGAGGGCCAGCAGATCAAATGAGATTTCTGCTGTCGGGATCAAAGAGCGTTCATTCATACACACACACATTAAACTGATATGTGGACGTGTGATTTTGCATCAGCGGGCGATAAAGCGGGGCGAGAAGGGGAGGCCGTGTCAGATATCGTGACAGATGGGTTGTAAGGTTTCTAGAGAGAAATGAGACGGCAGCAACAGGAGGAGAGTTTTCTTTCTCACCCCTTTCCCTCTCTCTCTACATCTCCTGCATTCCTCTTCCTTTCTTTCCTTCTCTCTCTCTCTCTGTGTCGCTGCAGTAATCTGTTTGCTTCCCCTCATTTGGAGAAGCCTCTCATTATCGAGGGGCCCGCTGAGTGACCTTAAACATACACACAAAAACATGCACACACACGCACACTGACACATGGGGCTGGTCGCGGCTCAAGCTTCTCAAGTTTCTCTCTTCGTTTTTCATATTTTGACATTATTGTGGAGCAGATTTCTGATGTCCGATGTCGCTTGAGAACATCAGGACACTTTTAGACTGAAAGTGAGTCCCCTGAAAAGCCTGTTTTGTGTTTAAATAGATGGATTATATTGTCAGCAGCTTCTTTTATTTCTGCTTTTCCTGTTGATGGTCGAGGTGGAGCTCCTTTTAACTATCTTACATACAGTTATGGAGAATCCAGAGGTTCCCAACCTAGGGGTCGAGCCCCTTTTAAAGGTTCACAAGATAAAGGAAAGGGAAAGAAAAGTTCTCGAAGATCTCAGTTTTGTTCTCTTTGGCGGCACCTTTGGCGAATAAACAGTAATTGCGGGAGGACACTTCCAGACAGTGCTGCATGTGTGACATCCACGGTCGGCTCCGGTTGTAACTCTTGATTTTCCTGGCTGACGGTCGCTTTCCTTTTCAGACTGTTTGCTTCATCTGAGCGTCGAGTTTGTTTCTTTTTCTTTGGATTTTCACTTCTTGTTGAAGTTGTATCTGTAGTCATCCATCTTTTCTTTGTTTGTACAGCCATAGTAGATTACTGTTTACTCGCAACACTTGCAGAGACCAGAAAAGCAGCCGCTTAGCTCCGCCTACCCTCTCTGGCAGACCAACCACTGCTGGCTGATGGAAAACGCGTCACTAACTGGGCGCCGCTTGTGATTTTTTTTCTGTGAAAGTCGCCACAGACACCCAGTCTGTAATACTGCAAATGCAAAGGCTTTCATCAGTGGGCCATAGGCATCATTCTGTTACCTCATTCAGTGATAGATAGAGACTTAACAGACATTTATTTACATAAACAATCTTCAATTAGCATTATATGTAAAGGTTGATTTAAACATATACATACATTTAAACGACTGCATTTAAAAACGAACTCTAATTACCCCACTGCTCACAAGCCTGTCAAGTCCTTGTTGATAAAGCACCTTTCCTTAACAGCTACAGTTTTCCCTGATGTTTCCCAGGATAAACCTGTTGAGACTTATTTCTGTTTTACACCCATAAAGTGCAGAATACACTCTCCTTTTGTTTTTAGAAAGAAACACAAGATTTACCTTTTTAATTTCGCTTTAATGAGGCGTAATTCCCCCTGAGCTTTTATCTTTGCTAATTTTTGTTTTTACATCTTTTCATTGTTTTTATTGTTTTAAAGTTATATGCTCTGGTTAGCAAACATTTCACTCGTTTCTCATGTTTGTTTCCTGCTAAATGTTGTTTTTAATCCTGAAGCTCTGCTACAGATATGACCAAGAATGAAGGTTTACAACCAAGTGAATGTTGTGGTTTCACAGGACAACGTGGCCTCCCGGTGGTCTGGACAGGTCAGTGCTGCTTTCATTCATACAGTGATCGTCGCTTCAGCAGAGCAGAGGTGGCAAAAGTACACATTCTTTACTTAAAGAGACAAACAGATGCCGGAGTTAAAAAGTTGAGTTGCTATTTGGCACTGATATTCCTTATTTACATCAGGGTCATTTTGATGCCTGTTTTATTATATCATGGGTATGCTGTTGTGTTGTTGTTGTTTTCTTTGTTTATGGCTGCAGCATGGGGGATTAGCCCAAGACAAATTTCCCACCTGTGGGACAATAAAGTTTATCTTGATCTTGATTCAACTTAGTGAAAGTAAAAAACACAGGCTCTGAAATGTACTCGCAGTATGAAGTAAAAAGTGTCACTCTGAAGGACGTTTCTACCGTCTGGTTCTGTTCAGAACTAGCTGAAACTCACAACATGTCTGAGGGACTTATAAGCTTATATCATTCTTTTAATAAAATAAAATAAATATAATATACTGAAAATAATCAGCTTTAACTTTGGTCCATTGTGCGAATCAGTTGGATGATGTCCTGTTGCTTCGGTGTCAGCTAGATCATCCATGTCCCTAAAAGTTCTTCATGTCTTGTCTGTTTCATTTTAATGCACCTTTAATGACCTTTTTGTCATGTTTCGCACCGTTATCAATTTTTTATGTCCTATTATCCCATCTATTTATGTTGATAATCAATAATTCCCCTTAAATGCCTAACAAGCTAAAGACCAAAGCCTGTCTTCACAGAGATATTTGAGTTAAAATGTAGAGGGTACAGGGAAAAAAGTTAAATACATTACATGTACATTGTAGCTTCCCTCCTCTGCATTAGAGACAAACAGATGACTACAGGGACATGATGGTCTTTATTAGAAGTGAAGGTCTCAGATCAACAGTCCAACATTCAGTTCAGTACATTCTGCAGTAAGACAGCTGTCTTATAAATAAGTTCAAGTCAAAAGCACAAAACAATGACTTGTAGGAATAAATAATACATAAATAAAACAAACTAATAAACAAACAGACATGAATAATCTATTTAACGATAAAAACTGTTGCATAGACAAACGGTTAAAGTAATTGCATAGAGGACTCACTGAAGAGAGGCACACGAACACACACACCTCTGCTGTGTGAGAGTGTTTGCATTAATGTGTGTTTGTTCTACACGCTCAGAGTCTGCGGCCCGGTGCTCTGAACAGCGTTCATGATGGCCTGGACCACATCAGAGGTGGAGCCTTGGCCTCCCAGGTCAGCAGTGTGCAGCTAAAGGACGAGAGGAGAGGTACGAGTGAGCAGAATGTTCTGTTTTCATTGTTTCATTGTGAGAAACTTTCCCTTAATAAAGTCAAATAAGTTTTGAAACTGGACTAAAAGAACGATTCAAAGCAGATCGTTGTGGCTTTTGATTGGATGCACCTTTCCCAATTACAAACTTCCAAACAAGTACTTCATTACTCAACATTTGAGCGTAAGATGTGGAGGTGTGTGATCGGTCGTACCCGAGTCTCGGTGACGGTGGAGAGGATGGCTCTGCGGATCATGCTGGCGTAGGCGTGGAGCCTCAGGTGATCCAGCAGCAGGCAGGAGGCCAGCAGCATGGCCGTGGGGTTCGCTGTGTTACGGTTGGCGATGCTCTTCCCGGTGTTCCTGGTTCCCTGCACACAGAGGAACATTCTCAGAGTTCATGAATTGAGGAATGCTTAAGGATTTAGCAGCTTTAACATCTGATTGTTCTCTAATTCTACAGTGCTTATTAATCACCAGTGCTGTTAATCACCTCTGAGGAGAAATACTGTCGAAAACTCAGGATTAATTTTGGTTTGGAAGTCGGATTAAACGATATTTTGGTTTATTTTTTATCAGAATAGATTTTCCTTTTTTATATATATGTATATATATACAAATATATATATATACTGTATATCTTTGAAAATTTAGCTTGACATTAAAGGTATAATAAGTAGAATTTTCCTGGAAAAATAACATAAAGACTTTTACAAATATAATATAAATCATCGCTTATGGGCCTCTATACATGTGTGTTGGTGAGTGTGTGTGCAGACCCTTGTGAGACCCTTCCCTCTGCATCTATTCTGTTGTTTTGCTTTGCATGGGACGTTTTTAGGAGGGGCGCTGCTGTGAATTGTGGGAGTGGTTCAAATTAGCAACTGGGCCCCATTCAGACCAGCGAACATGGCGAAAGAGCGACGCAGAGTTGGCCTTCTTTCTGTTGGACAGGTAGAAAACCGGGTAGGACAAGCTAACCGGCGGTTAACATACTAGCCAAACGGTAACTGGCGTTTAGCATGCTAGTGCATCTATTAACCATGATGCTGTGGGTGTTAGCTCGGCGGGGTGGGCGTGTTCTCGCTCGAGAGAGTGAGAGTGAGCTTCTGGTGACGAAGAGCCCAGGAGGAGGGGCCCAGTTTGAATGTGTTGTTGACAAAATGCAAAGAAAAATCCTTCTTATTATACCTTTAAAACAAACCTGCTTTTTCAGCCTATGAGCTCATTGTTTTCTAGCTCCCAACTCTCCTGTTAGGGGTCATTCTTCAGCGTTGTTTCCGGTTATAGCCGGTACAATTATGGTGGCAAAATTACTGTCAAACCCACTGTATGCTACCTGCTCAGAAACAAATTTGAGACTAAGTTAGTGATTAGCTGGTACACATATTTGTGCATTTATTAACTACTGATAATATACTGAGACAAAAAAATAACTTAAATAAATGTTTTAACACCATAGTCTCTTCATGCTTTTCTTTATTGAATTTGTACTTTTGTCTGCCTCTCTCACTGGTATCTTTTACTCCTCTCTCATATCTCTTTCTTTTCTCTCTCTCTAATCCAATATGAGTCCTCTCACCGTCTCAAACACGGCGTAATCCTCTCCATAGTTGGCTCCAGGCACCAGGCCCGGTCCACCGACCAGCCCGGCACACACGTTGCTCACGACGTTGCCGTACAGGTTGGGCATGACCATCACGTCGAACTGCTGGGGCCTGGAAACCAGCTAACACACAAACACAAAACAAACATCATTCAGGACCTACGTGAGATCAGGCTCTGATTTTTAACAATCAAAGGAGTGTCTTAGTCACCTGCATGGTAGTGTTGTCAACAATCATGCTGTCGAAGGTGATTTCAGGGTAACCGCTGGCCACCTCCTTACAGCACTCCAGGAAGAGGCCGTCACCCAGCTTCCTGCTCCAGCAAACAGACACACATTAAGATCTATCATGCGTTTTAGAGAGAATAAGAAAGATTAATACAAAGAAAGGTAACTGACATGATGTTAGCTTTGTGTACAGCCGTGACTCGTCTGCGTCCTTGAGCCCGAGCTGTCCTGAAGGCGTAGTCGGCGATGCGTAAAGACTTAGTCTTGGTGATGATCTTCAGACATTCAACAACGCCTGGGACGTTCTGCAGAGACAGGAGAACGAGTGAAGGTTTGTTATGATCAAGAGAGATCTCCTTGTGTTTTACCATCAAACTGATTGCGCTCCACACACCTCGTGCTCCAGGCTGCTGTACTCTCCCTCTGTGTTCTCCCTGATGATCGTGATGTCGATGTTTCTGTGGCGTGTCCTCACTCCGGGTAGGGACTGGCAGTGCATCACATTGGCAAACAGATCCAGAGAGGTGCTGCAGAGAGAGGGTACAGTAAAGGTAAGAGGAGGAGAAATAACATAGAGGCAGTAAGATTGAGGATTTCTGTTTAACACTGGTGGAAGTAGTGATGGATAAAAAACTTTGGACTAACCGCAGCAGGTTGTTTCTGGACTTGTAGGACGGTGGCAAGTTGTGATTGGTCTCAATGTTACCTGAATAAACAAATAAAGTTATAGCAAAGCAATGGCATGTTTGACTGCTGGTGAATTTCATTTTACTTATATGGCACCCTCATTGGCTCAAACTTTGTACAATACACAAATACCTGCATTACTAATGACATACCCATCAGAAGCAGCTGTACTCTATGTTGAGTGCTAATAAGCAAACGTTAGCATGCTATCCTATGCTAGTGAAAATAATAAAAACATCTCCATGAAGGTAAAAACTGATTACAGGATTATTTACCTGTGTACCTAACTGACAAATGAGAGAACACTGTGATCATTTGCACATTTCAAACCTTTACCTTTCAGTGCCACTCCATTGCGTCTGATAGCCATTATTGCATTATTGATGTCATCTTCAGACGCCATGGATGAGTCCACATTGACAACCTCAAAATCCACTGGCACACAGCAGAACCTGATGGTAAAAGCAGATGGAGATCATTTACTCAGTGTGTGCATGCAGAGCTGAGTCAGTCAGTGACTGTGTGTGTCAGTTACTGACTTCATTCCAACTCTATCTGTGAATGTGTGTGTGTGTGTTTACAGGACATTTGAATTCTCACCTGAATAGTTCACGCACGTGGTTGGCCAGCTCTGGTCCGATGCCATCTCCGGGAATCAGAGTTACAGTGTGGCGTCCTCCGTACCGAGCCGGGGGAGGCTGTAATGCACAGAAAGTCAAACTCCTCCCAATACAATCCTGTAGATGCGTCCTCTACAAAACTACGGAGAAGACTCTAAGCTATCGTAAGACAACTGCACATACTTAATTTACTCTTTAAGCTATTTTAATGATTTTTTGTCACACCACTGTCTGTGTGTTTAGCAGCCATACTCACTATGGTCTGTCGTGGGTGGATGGATGGAGGAGGGATTCAGAACAGAGGAGAGAAAACAGGGGGGTTAGTAGGACAAAAAGGGAGGGGGGGACATAGAGCCCGGCAACTTCCTGGTGGCATCACAAGCATATCGATGAGACAAAACTGCATTGGTATTCCAGTGCACATGCAGTAAGGACACACTGACATGTTTGGAATTCTCTGTGGGGTACAACAGCTGGGATAAAAAGTGAGGAAGGTCATAATGTTTTAATGCATTTTTGTCTCCTGAACAACTCACAGTGTAAGTGGATTTGTGTCTCTGATTACATGTCGCTGCACCATTAACCTGTAAAAACAGAAAAAAGGTGATTATTTGCAAAGAGGGTGTAAATATAATATATTCACTTTCAATTTCAGCATTCTTCTTAAAATTACGTTTTTTGCAAATTAATTTTGACATTGTCGTTTCAGCACCAAGTGAATTCATGTTTGAGACAGCTTAGTCCAATTTTAGGAATTTATTGGTATCATGCAAACTTAACATGCAACAAGCATTTCTGAATTTGCTGTACTGCAGTTAATGCTGATATGTGCCATATTTTTATCATGTGGATATACTTATTACCTGCTCCAGACAATGGCCCTATTTCGCCAAATTAAATGCACAGTTTGTGTTTAAAGTCTGGTTGTGGAATTTGAGTTGTTCCCTATACTGTCAACTGGAAACCACAACTCTTTGAATAATTTATGACTCTGCAGGGAGCAGTTTCAGATGCATTAACAGCCTTATCTCGCTGGAGGAATGCTGCTCGAGTAGGAGCAAATTTTCTATGCAGGCATTTCCGGTTGACATCAAGTTAGCATAGAACAAGAGTGGTGCTGAAAGGACAGCGACATAAACCCAGCTAGCTCTGTTAGCCAACTAACCAACCGTTAATCAGCTTAGCTTTACTCACAGCTCTTTTGGAAAAGTAATAAGTAAACCACTTCAAATATCACAAAAAGTCTGTTTAACAGTCAACTGTCTGCTGGTGAATTAAGAGACTGCTCCTACCCTGGAAAACCGGCTGTTGAACACGGGCTTCAGGGCTCCGGACAGAGAGCGCACAGACCGGGCCGTCATGTTCTCCCTCACAGCGGATGGATCATTGATGGACAGGGGCGGGGGCGTGCTGCGCGTTCACAGTTAATCTCCCTCTCTAACTCACACACTACCTCATGATCCTCACATTCACTCATCCACAAAGAGACCCTTATTCGACATACTTTTCCTCTTTTTATAAGAGAGGAAGCTGGGACAAAGATACAAGCACAGGGTGAAGTTGGAGTCTTTTAAGCTAGCTTCATGTCGCCATGGCAACTCCAGCAGACAGCCTCGAGAGCCCGTTGGCCTAGTTAGTTTGGTCTCCTTTTTTGCCCGTAGCACTTTTTCATCTGAGAGCTGTGAACTGAACCACAGGGAGGCGACATACTCACACTGATTTTACATGGACGGGACAGCGCCATTCTACCTGTTACACCACTCAATACATTTTAATGTTTATGAAGTAACGTCAAATTCACGTTTGATTTTAAAACACACCACTTTTGTACTGCCTTCATCCCTGCTGAGTATTTAAGTACTTCTATAAGGCACGGAATAGAGCATCAGTATTGGCCTAGCGTAAGAGCCGTTAGCTAGCATTGTACATTGAATATTAACATGTTAATGTGCAGAGGTAGATAATATCAGAACTGCATTCAGGAAGTGTAGCGGTCAAATAACGGCGTTTACACTTGAATCACTTGCGGGCCACTTAGAGAAATTCTACTCTCCAGCTTTTTTATCCTCGTTCAACCGTTGGTATCCTTATACTGGTAGTTGTAGTTTTTCATATTTTAGACTACATGTTTTAGAGTGGTACGTGATGCAGTCGTCAGACTACATTTCCCAGCAACCCAGCGGCCGCGCCTCCTCCCTCCACTCCCTCCACCTTCCCTCCCACTCCACTGGGCCGCGAGGAAGTCGCAAGATGGCTGATGTCGCTTGGAAGTAATGTTCCCCTCTGCAACATGAAGCCGTGAGTGTGGAAGAAAGCGAGGGAGGCACCATCGGGCTTTTATTTTTATTTTCTTTTAGTTACTTTTCTTTTATTTCGTCAAACATCCATCTCATTCCGCGTCGTGTCCACCCCGGACTTGTCTTCGGGAGTTGACGCGTCAAATCACGCCGGGGACCCTGCCAGCAGCTAACAGCTAGCCACACAGTTAGCAAATGTTAGTACAGCTAGCCAGACAGCCAGCCAGGCACATAGCTTGTTAGTTTGTTTTAATTGATATTCAAACACCTGCGAGCCAACAAGCTATCGCTGCACAAGTGCTGAAATTTGCCTGAGGTAGTGCAGAATAAATGTCAATTTTTTAAGCTGTCAGATGAGAATATCGAATTTGCAAGCTGCTCGGTTAAACATCATGTCCGCGAACTGGCCATCCAGCCTGTGGTTTGCTAACTAATGCGCAGTATTGCATCTGTTTCATGTGCACAAACCAGCAGCAGAATTATTTTGTAGGCATTTTTCAACAATATCCACCACCTTGCTGCATCTCCGTTATTTACTGCCAACTACATTTGTGAAGCTGGTTATGCTGAAGCCAAATTATGGGAGCAGGAAAAACGTTGAACTTTTTCTGGCTGTAGGTAGCTACACTGGCCTTGCTGGCATCTAACCAAAAATCCACAGGGATGGACACTAAACTGAGCAGCCAAGACCAAAACTGATAAATTAGCATTGGAACAAGTAAGGTTAGCTGACACTCTTGTACAGCAGTGCATGGTGACTCATTTCGCTAGTCTGAGTGACAGATAAGTTGTTTTGCAGGGTTAACTTAACCACAGTTAGTCACTACTTCGGAGACCAGTTAGCTTGCCTGCAGTGCACAGCTAGCTACTGTCTCGCCCCACATCACATTACAAACACGGCGTACAGAACGTATTCAGAGCCCGCTCCCGGCCAGACACATAGGCTCAACAACACCGTCATGGGAGTGCAGGGGTTTCAAGAGTATTTAGAGAAGCGGTGTCCCGGGGCCGCAGTCCCGGTGGACCTCCTGAAGCTTGCCCGTACCGCGGCCCGCCAGCCCCCTCACCACCATCACCCACACCACCACCCACATCACCCCGGGCCCATGCCTCCCCCGCCCCCGCCTGCCAGGATCCTAATCGACGCTGACTCCGGCCTGCAGCGCCTCTACGGCGGCTACCAGACGGACTGGGTGTGCGGGGGAGAGTGGAACGCCATGCTGGGATACCTGGCTGCCCTGTCACAGGCGTGCCTGTACCAGGGCGGCCTGGAGCTGGTCGTGGTTTTCAACGGCACACTGGGGAAGGAGCGCTGGCCCGAGTGGGCGCGGCGAGCTCAGGGCCAGCGACAGACCGCGCAGCTGATAGTCAACCACGTCGGCAGCAAGGCCACCCCGCCCCCACGGGCATGGTTCCTGCCCCCGGCCTGCCTCAGCCACTGCGTCCGCCTCGCCATGTTCCGCTTCCGAGTGCGGGTGAGCAATGTGATCATGGCTGTGTGAAGTTGTGTTATTGTGTTCACATGCTCTGCCGTTAATTTAACACTTGCCCTTTCTCTTTGCACGCCCAGTTAGCAGCTTACATCATGCAGCTCTGTTTTAACTCATTCCAGTTTGTGTGCAAGTGCAACTACCAGTCCTGAACACTGAAATGAGCCCATCTGAAATTATGTTAAATATTTCTATCCACAAATGCCGACCTGAGGGGTGTACTATGAAACAAGATTTGTAAGTAAGTCAGTTATGTTGAGCCTAAAGCCACATTTTCAGCATAATGAAGCTGGTTCTCCTCTACCCATGGTAACTTGTGCTGCACACCTAACCTGCTGTGGAGGCTGCTATGTTCAGAGTTTTAAGATTTAATTTGGCTGTGAAGTGCCGTCCTTTTACATACCCTTTCCTGACAATATTCCCGTGAGTGATATTGATTCTCAGCTGAGGGAGTAGGCTTTTATAAGGCCTATGAAAACCTGTTGAACTGTAATGTTGCATTAGCAATGCCACAGAATGAAGCCTTGTAGTTACAGCAGCACAAACTGTATGCACTGTATTGCATCACAGGACAGTACATGCATTCAGTTAGTGATGCAGGAAATATGACCCCCACCCTGCACTCTTTCTTACTCCTCTCCTTTTTCCCCTGTTTGCGTCAGGTAATATTACAATTTCACAGAACAGATCACCTATGCACTGAAAGAATGATTAAGGGCACAGCAGCTACTCACCACTGTGAATTTTGTTTGAATAATTGTACTTTAATTTAGCAGAAAACTGAAGTAATTTGCACGTGTTCTTTAATATGGAAAAAGGTCAGACAGAAATGCAGTTTTTGCAGATTAAGTCGTGTGTAGGATGTTTAAAGTTCAAGACCTACAATGTGCTGTTGTCATGCAAACGTAATTATGAGGAACTGAGAATGCATCCTGTGGTAAAACAAAAAAATTAATATACACATCCATCGAAAGCCCTGGTATGTTGAGCTTGCTTTGCACTCCCCTCTGCTCTGGCAAACGTGTTGTTTCTAGCTAGCAGAGCACAGGTTTATCTTTGTAGCCCGGCCTGCTCTGCTCTCATGGATGTATTTGGGATGATTGTCTGCTGGGAGGACGGATGTATCCAGTGCAACAGATTTTTTGTTAGGTGTATGAAGCAATGGCTGCTCGCCTGTGAGAAGCATGTACTGTACAACACGAGGATCTAGTTTAGCCTATATATTACATAACATGAACTCGATGAACCTTTCATACATTGTTGAACAACTGCTGAGTGGATAGACTATTTATAGCCCCCTGACAGTGTCGCATTTGTAATGAGTTATCTCGTGCATTTCCATTGGGAAAATTTGACATTCTGTACATCTGATCAACACTATTTGCTCTTATTTTAAATAAAGTAGAATAGGGTGGGTTAGCTGTATTCCTTTTACTCCACTATTATCAGGTGAAATAAATGTGCTCCCTGAAGCTGAGATCTTGTAGGCCAAGGAACAACTTAATGTTTGAAAAAGGAAATGTGACTCATATCGGTGTGTTAAAGACCTTCCATTAACGCAGCTAAACCGTTGATTGCCTCTTACACTTTTCCTGTCAACTGCACCCATCTGTCCCTTTATCTACCCTCCAAATGGCTTGCATGCTAGTATTTAAAAAAACACAAAGCCATAGTGAATCCTGTCAGAATAGAAAAAAATCCCACCCACATTACAGTACAACACATTCTGCTGCTCCTTGTGCATGTGCAGTTTCGTTACGCACACTTCCCATGTGTACTTTCTTGTTTTCACTTCTTGCCTTCTGAGAAACAGGCCTATTTCTGCAGCTTTAAGTATCTCGTCTCTGCTTGAATTACACTGTTTACTGAAGGCATCGCTGCTACTCTCTGTGCACTAATCCTACTCAGCTTTACATGTGCTGCATGCATGTTTAGTTGTCTTGAATGATTGCAGATGCATTACTCTAATTGTTGAAAATTGCTTATTTTAAGTTTTATTTTGGGTGAGTAAAACATTAAATATTCTGCTGTTTTTACAAATCACCCCTCAATCAGTTCCCTCATAATCAGCCTTACCATCCCTACATGGGAGTGTATTTATTTGAAGTCAGATTACCCACTAATTAAATACTTTTCAATTAACTAACTGAATGTAGTTATTAAGTTTCACATATAATAATTCAGCCGTAATTAACGAGATCAATCAAACATTTCTTGCATATTGTTAGGCTCTCCTGCTCTCTAGTTAAACCATGCACCTCACCCACGGATCGGGATCTGCATGAGTGTGCTCTGAAACAATTGTTGCTGATCAATGAAGCACAGCCACAAATGTATTCTTAGAATTAAACTGCAGTTTATTATAATTGGATTCATGGGCGGAGAGGATGAAGTATTTTGTGGGTGTACGAGGTATCACCACCGCTGGCTGACTGTGATCTCTATAAACAACTGTGTTAGAGCTTCAGCAATTAATTGATAAGTTGTCAACTATTAAATTAATTGCCAACTATTTTGCAGATTGATTTATCTATTTTAATATTTTTGTTAGGAGAGAAAAATCACAACAAACCTGTAGCTTCTTAAATGTGGATGTTCTCTGATTTCTTTCCTCTTTAAGACAGTAAACTGAATCTCTCTGGGTTGTGAACGACATCACGTCCAACAGTTTTCTGACATTGTATACTCTAAACAAGTTATCTATTAATCCACAAAATAATAGACGAT
Source organism: Semicossyphus pulcher (assembly GCF_022749685.1). NCBI lineage: Eukaryota > Metazoa > Chordata > Actinopteri > Labriformes > Labridae > Semicossyphus > Semicossyphus pulcher. The sequence goes on from NW_027211637.1 coordinate 29,162,569, forward strand.
TAAAATAATAAGTTGCATTAAATTGAGTATATTGCAGTGACTGCTGGCATGCTAGCTGCTCAGTTTTCACAGATATTTTAACTCTGTTGGTGATGTTTTATTATAAATAGAAACAACTACTCCAGGGATGCAACTAATGATTGTTTTCATTATTTATTGACCTGCCTATTTTTTGTTTAATTTATTAGCAGTTTGCAGTCCATCATAATTCCACCAAAAAGAGTCCAAGGTGACGTCTTATTATCTTCAATTTGCCTGACCAATCCAAAATTCCAAATGTTCAGGGATAAAATAGAGAGTGAGAAAAAATGAAAGAAATATAAAGAAAGAAATATTTAAATACGGACACATTACAAACCAGGTTACTTGTAGCAGCAAGTGTTTTTGTTTCACCACAACGGCAGCCTGAGTTTGTCCTCTCTGCATCTACAGGTTGTACAGACTTTGGAGGACCACCACCAGGAAGTGCTGTCTCTGTACAGAGACTTTGGATTTGCCGGCCTCATTGCTCAGGATTCTGAGTTTGCCCTCTGCAACGTACCCGCCTACTTCTCCTCGCACGCGCTCAAACTGAGCTGGAACGGCAAGAACCTGACCACACACCAGTACCTGCTGTCTGAGGCCGCCCGGCAGCTCGGGCTCAAGACACAGCACCTGCCCTGCTTCGCTGCTCTGCTGGGTGAGCAGCAGCACTCAGTCACATGCTTCAGCCTACACACACAAATACACAAAAACAAACGCGTTTCCTGCATTTATCTTTTAAGCTGTCTCACTGAAACACACACACCCCCATGTGAGTTGTATTTTTGGCACCCCTCTGTGTCTGTCGTCCTTGTTCATTGACACAGCAAACATTAAAAAGAGTCTCTCTCCTGCAGGAAATCATATTCTGCCTGATGAGGACCTGGCTGCCTTCCACTGGAGTCTGCTGGGACCAGAACACCCACTAGCTTCTCTCAAGGTAACATATGTTCAAAAGTCCAGAGTCCTCTGCAAACCGCTGCTTCCTCTAAGAAAATATTAGCTGTAATAATCATGTGACACTGGACTTTGTCCAATAATGACGTGAGCTCTGATTTACCTCAAAGAAAAACAGAACCAGACCTTAACTCGGGACATGATTTTATTTCTAATTGTTCCTGTTTTATAAGTTTCTCATCATTTTTAAAAAGAAGCTCCTTGTCAGGGGTTTAGGCGCACATTGGCCCCAAACAAAACAAGGCTTTTACCTTATCTACAGGAAATAGTGACTTTAATTATTATTCTCTGCAAAAAGACTCCCACACACTGTGCAACATGCAAAGTTTTGCAAATAGATGTATTTAATGCACGTTAGACAGTATGCACGGGTTGTTTTGCAGCTTTGGAGCTACTCCTTCCTCTAATATGTACTTGCTCATGAATTAGATGTGTCCTTTTGTCCCATAAACAACATCTTAAAAAAGTACAATTGACAGGAGATTATTGGAATGAATAAATCAGGGATTCGGTGAATAACAGGTGTAGTTACAGAGAGAAATAATGTCTAAATAAAAGGGAAATAACAACCACATACAAGAATCAAAAAGTTCAGAACATCTCATTCTTTATCACTTGTCTGCAAACATGTAGCATATTTAAAATATATAAACTTATCTCTATTTAATTCATGTTCCAGAGACATTTCAGAGGCTTTGTCTCTTCATTGTTCAGTGGTCGGGGTTTAAGTGTGATGGCAGGTGGTGTGATGTGTGAAAACACAGAGTGAGTGCAGAAAACACAACTTCACTGCTTGCTGCAGCATGGCCTCCATTTTGTTATTTTCAGATTTGTGGACTCATTGTTTTGTGGTGTTGCTCACCAAAGACACCAAACCTCCTCCAGCTGCAGCTCTGTGGCCTTTACTGCAAAATGATATGATATATGACATGACAGTACGTTAAAAGGCAAATTAAAATGTCAGGGCTGACCTCCATGAATATAAGTAATGTTGGCAACAACAGAGGGAATTTAATGTCTACTCTAATACGACCTAACAGACGAATTAAAGGTCTGTTGGCCTGAAAGGAGCAGAATCAGACGCAGCTTCTAGAAGTGAAGTGTGGACGTCTTCTGGAGAGAATATTTGAATTACGTAGATTTATTTTGGAATTGGCCTAAATGGCCTCGATACTGGAAAACCTTCAGTAAATTCAATTAAACAAATTAGATTTTGAGTCAAAGTATGGTTTAATATTTGGTCATGGAGCAATGCAAATCTGTAAAAGGCCACAAACTGTTGAATAAAAAGGTCTGAAATTAATGTCAAAGCCAAAGTGGAGGATGAAAGTGCATATCAAACATAAATTTGTCCTGGTTTCATACGACACCTCTCATCTATCTCGATGGTAGTTTAGTGGCACAGTTGACAGCTGGCATTCTTCCTCTGCCCAGAGGAGACCATTTAGCACGCCTAGAGGTTGGTTGATTTTCAGAAATACCCAGCAGTGTGAGAGCTGTGTGGTTTTGGGAAGTGGAAATCGAGTCCCATTCTCTCTCTGTATTGCACAATTTGTGATGATTTAACAAAGTTAATGTTCCGTGAAAGGCCGCTAGAAAACCTTGACATATTCTGGTGTGCAGAGAACATAAACAGCAACGGTTCAGTTTTGATGTGAATATATTTCGTCTTAAAAGCCTGAAAGAGAAGGCAGGATACATTTTTAATGACTTCATGAGGAAGCTTTTGTCACTGTTCAATTCTGTTCTGTCAATTATGGTTAGAAGATTTTATTATAGTGGATGCTTTCGTTATCTTTTTTATGTCTCTGTTGCAGTGTTAATGTCTTTAACGATTATGCCGGAATGTTCGTCAGTGATCTTTTTTCCATGACGAAGACGAGACGTTGACGAGCTTTAGAACGGATCGTTGATAATAAAAACTGTGACGACGCGTATGTTTTGTTTTTGTTAATGAGACGGGACGAGACTAAAATATGCCAGCCGATAAAGGGGCTTTTTATGCGTCCTTTCTGCTCAAAAAGCAGCGATTACCGGCTGTCTGCTTCAGTCAGACTGTTTAAATGAGAAGCTATGATGAAAATATAAAAAGTTTTAACGGTAAATACCAACACTGCCGCAGTATGTGGCTTACGTTCTGTGGCTTTACACGCATAACGTTACGTTCCATTAGTTTCCATATAACCTCAGCTGAGGCTCTTTATTACCTGTGCAGAAAATCTTTAGGAAACAATTCATGTAAAGACGGATAAAAGGACTTTACAGCAGATTGAACCTGTATCAGGCTGAATTATTTTAAAAAGAGGAAACATTTGGACTAAAATGTGACGACTTTTTATCGACTAAAACTGCACAAATGTTTCGAGTTTTTGTCGACGAAAACAATTAAGGGCAAAAACGACTAAAATGTGAATAAAACTAAGGTCGCATTCACACCTGAAGTCCGTTCGTTTGATCCGAGTCAAACACCAAATTGTTACAAAGTTGCATTTTGCCTCCGATTTGGTTTGTGTTTACACGGCAGCTTTTACCAACGGACCAAAAGTTTTGATGTGCCAGGAAACTGCTCTCTGATTGGTCAGAATTTCCATGTGGGTAAACCTAAACCTAAAGTAAACACAGAGGGGGAGCACACTCCTGAGTCAGACACGGACTTTAATGTCTGACTTTTAACCGACATTGTTCCCAGGTCGATCAGCTCCACTCTCCTTTAGTTTCTCACTGAACACTTTGAACACCTCCGTGTTGTTGTGCGTTTCCACAAGCATTTGTGAAAGTGTTTGGTCAGCCCATATTTCTATTTCCTCGTCGCTTCCCCACGTCTGTCCTCTACTCAGCTCACTGCGTGGATGCGCGTCTGTCTCTGCAAGTGTCAGCACCTGTTAACAACCCACAATGCACTGTGGTTTTGGTTTGCTTCCGGTATCACATCCTACTTTAAGTCCGTTTACGTTCTCACCAGAATCAAACCGGGCCGTGGTTCGTTTGGAAACGGAACGAGACCCGTCTTTTCTAGCCGACCATGGTGCGGTTGTTTGGTCCGCACCAGAGTTCGATTCCGGCGTTCACACCAACCTGAAAAAGCGCACCGAGGGGACAAACGCTCCAGGGTTTGGTTCAGTCGGACTAAATAAGGCTGGTGTGAACCCGCCCTAAGAAACATTTCCGTCTGAAGACTGAGACAGAATCTAAAATAGCTGCGAAATTGACACTGCTCTGTTGTTTTGTAAACATCTTTATTCTGGTTCTTGCTTTCATTCATGGAGTCATGTCGGCTCATGTCGACAGGACATACCCAAAGGTGTGTGCATGACACTCTAAGCCTTATTGTGCTTTAATTGATGAGCCAACTATTAACTCAGAACAGGAACCGGTACGGTTAGATTGATACAATCCCATTATTATAATTATTAATTCTGCTTATCCCCAAAGTCCCTAATTCCCTTATTGAATCATGATTTCAATATCAAATTAAACAAGTAAAAACCTGCTAAGCCTGCCTGTGTGGATCTAGATTTACAGTTCTAACAGGATCGTTTGGGAAGCATTAGCACTCACCTGTAGAGCTCAAATACACAGCATTCCTGGAATTTAGCTCCTGTATTGTTCACAATTATTAGTGTTCCCAGGATTCCCATGGACTTGAAATGATCATTTTACAGACAATAAAGCACTGTTTCAATCTGTCTGTGTGAAATGAGACCACGGTATGGACTGTTTCCTCCTCTCCAACATGACTGCTTTTGTTGCGAGTTTCCAGCAGCTTGAGAACAATGAGTAGTATTAAATATTCATTTACTTGCGTGATAAATCTCTTGTTTTTGACTGATAGACGTGTTACTCCTCGTACTGAAGCAGGTGTATGTTGATTAAAACCTTTGTGCTTCTGTCGTCTCAGGTGCGAGCCCATCAGCTGGTGCTGCCGCCCTGCGAGGTGGTGATCAAGGCCGTCTCGGAGTACGTCTCCTCCATCAAAGACCTGGGAAACCTCGACGCCATCGCCAGAGATGTCTTCAAACAGTCACAGGTAGGTCAGGTGTTTATTTTCAGCGATTACGACTTAGTTTGTTTTTGTTAACCTCTTTTAATACACATGATGAACATGCTTCTTACTTCATATCTGACCGTAGTTTGCTGACCGTTGTTGATGGTTAAATATGTCATCACTGTCAACACAAGACCTGAGTCAGCGCCTGCACTTCCTCACACATCAGTGCTGAACTGCACCACACCTCATATAAATCCACGTGCTTAACAGGATTATCTAGTCTCAGTTCTTCATGGGTAGCTGCTGCAACATTAACGTCTTTGGTTTAACATGAAAGACCTGATTGCTCTCCAGTCATGTGAGGGATCTTTGAGATTGAGGAAGTTTGGTTCAAGTCTGTTGCAATTTATCAAAACATGATTACATTTCTATCTTGGCTTAAACTGCAGGAGCTGTCGGGTCCAATAACTTTAGACCATGAAACCATTAATCTCTCAATCTGTCTCTTTCCAATCCGTGTCTATTGGAACGAGAGAACATGTACCTGCAGCTGAAAATAGTCCCTTAAAAATGCGTTGTTTTATCCTGTTTGAGTACAGTCTGAAAATAAACTAAAAGTACCCAGGAAATGATTAAGCCTTTATTAAGCCTTTATTAATTATTAAGACTTTTATACCCCTTTGCCATCTAAATTTAGTGTGTTGACACGGGTTTCCCAGACCTGGGAAGATGCCGCTTGCCTCTTTTCCCATTGCCAGTGAAGTATACTCCTTACAGTCTCTTTTCTGCTGCGTCATCGTCTGACGTCACAAACGTGTCGGAGACGGGGTTAGTAAACAGTGAAGGTGTTACGGTGGTTAGGTCTTTATTGTATCTTTTACTCATTCAGTCTGTTTATCAAACTCGGCGCAGACAAATTTGGAACGATGTTCGAGCGCTGCTTGTACAGAGACGGGCAGAATTTGTAGTTGAGATGACGAGGAGTCGCAGAAGTTACAGACGGAAAGGGGCCGGAGAGCGTGCCGACACGGTTTTGTGTTCCCGTCAATGCTGATCAGAGCCGAGGTGCTAATTACCCGGGTCTGCTGCAGAGTCATGTGACCCGGGTCTTAATGCTGATTGTAACATTTCTCACTAAGGAAAAAAGCCGGTTGTTAGCAGGAGTTACTGAGTTTTTTGACCAGTGAGAAAGTGGCTTTATTAGTGCATCACATCATGTTTAGATTTTCCCTGTGTCTGAAGGGATCTACAGGTGCTCAGGGAAGCATTGGCGGCTCCACACCACAAATACCCGAGTGAAACTTCTAAACAATTTCTTAAGCTATAAAAATTCAAGTTTACAACAACATGTTTCCTCCAGGTCTTTGCTTTGGTCTGAAGAGGAATAACTCAACAGGTGTGTAATAACCCCACCATGTTATATAATCAATGTAATGTTTGTTTCCGTCCTCTCCAGTCTCGTATGGAGGACAAGGTGGAGCGATTCAAGAAAGCTGTCGAGTATTTCTCAGCTGCCTCCAAACCACGCTCGGGGCCCTCGTCTTTCATCTGTGAGTAGTAGAATAGAGAAGCAGTCGCCCACACCGTTATGTAATCAGTTTTTATGTTACTAAAAGTTTATTTTGTATCCTTGTTCGTTGTCTGACCCGGCTTTAGTACCTGGGTTTGGACCCAATCCTTTTGGGGGACCACCTGGCCACATGGGACCGATGCAGCCTGGAAAGAATCAGGTAGGTTCCTTCTTTCTTGTTGATGTGTGTGTAATTAGCTCCCTGATATCCCTTTGTGGCATGTGCTCATTAAGGGGAAAAATTAGCCTACAGAGGAGGGTGCAGTCCTGTCCATCTCAAGCTCTCCCACCAGCCTTCATTAAATGCCTCTAGTTTAATGTAAAAAATAGGACAGTATCACCCCTTTCCCACCGAAATTAGCACGTTGAGGCGGCTTTTTCAGATCCGGGAAGCTTATAGATGCCGATTGTCTCTTTTCCCATTGCCAGTGAAATATCCTACTGTCGGTCTCTTTCCTGCTGCGTCACCGTCTGGCGTCACAAACGTGCCGGAGACAGAGTTGGTAAACAGTGAAGATGTTACTGTGGTTAGGTCTTTATTGTATCTATTACTCATTCAGTCTGTTTATCAAACACGGCGCAGACAAATTTGGAACGAAATGTTCAAGCGCTGCTCGGACAGAGATGGGCTGAATTTGTAGCTGAGATGACAAGGAGTCGCAGAAGTTACAGACGGAGCATAGCATCGCACCGGAAAGGGGGCAGAGATTAGCGTGTCGACACGGTTCTGTGTTCCCATCAATGCTGATCGGAGCCGAGTTGATAATTACTCAGGTCTACTGCAGAGTCATTTGTTCCGGGTCTGAATGCTGATTGTAACCTTTCCCATTAAGCAAAAAAGCCGATCGTTAGCGGGTTTTTGACGAGTGGGAAAGAGGCGTATGAGTCCCCATCCCTGAGACATCTTCTCCCCCTCCCCGTCTCTCCCTCCTGCTCCTTCTTTTATTCCTTTTTCCAATCATTTTCCCTTCTTCCCTGTCCGATCACAGTTCCCGCCTCCCCAGGTTCCGGGGTTTAAGCCACCCTATCATAACGCTCCATATGGACCTGGCTCCGCCCCTCTGTTCCAGAACCCGCCGCCGCCGTCCCAAGACTGCAACGACTCGATGACGGGCAAGATGGGCTTCACCGATTGGTCCGCTCCGTATGATTCCACTCAGGGGGGAAATCGACTACCCAACCATCACGCCGGCACTCAATCCGGTCCCTCTCCGTCTCCTTCCTCGTCATCAGATGGAGACGAACCCAACGACAGCAACGCAAAGTAAGACACACAGGAAAGTCATGTTTGCACTGTTCAGGATTTAAGCAAGCTGTGTGCTCCTTAATTATATTGTAGTGGTATTGGGACTTAAAGGGGCATTTAAGGTGGAGCAAAGTGCTTTACGTAACACATGATTTGAGTAATCACAAGAACAGTTTAGCTTAAACTGTAAGTAAAATAGAGAAGACAGAGTGCTGATTGAAAGGTCGACTTTTAACAAGCAAGATTTTTAGACAAATTGTTTTCTAAAGTCGGGTCTAATTCACGGGAAAAAAAAGTCTCTGCACAACCACAAAAATCATCAGACCAGCCGTCTCCCTTTATACTTTCTTTTAGATTCATTTAAAAGACGTGGAAGAATTAATTAATATGAAGAAACACGCTTTACAGAGTCCTCATTTATACTGCTGTTATTCTTGGCTTCAAATTCTCTCTTAATTGAATGCTCCCCCCTCCCCTGTAGCTACAGTGTTTAGCTTCCTCTCACTCACCTGGTGTCAAATATGATGCAGGCATTGTGTCTCTTTCCGTCTGAATAAAGCTTTAAGGAGAACGTATTGAAACAGACACCTGTCTTTCACCTTTAACAGGTAGATGAACCCGGCAATCTAACTGTGCAGATTTCATGACTGGCAGGGATTAGAAAGAGCTCTGCCTTCAGCTTTACAAACATTAACTCGCTGTCATCAACATGAAGACAAACACGACGCTGAACTGCACATCGCAAATAAATGCAGTGAAAAAAATTCAATTCATACGTCTACTGGGCTCTGCCTCTTCATTTATAGCAACGTTAAGAGTGAGACAAACATCACCAGCTTCGTTAAGCCAGTTAGAGAAGTCCTGATGTTTGTATCGAGGCGTATTTTTACTGCTAGATAAAGGCTAAAATAAACCTGACCCTTCTTTACTGTAGTGTTCTTTGTTTTGTCCACCTCCACCTGCTTGTGTTCATTCATTCACACATTTATTTAGTGAGTTACCTTTGACAGCCCAACCTCAGACCTGTCCGTCAACCTCCACTCTCGAGCGTTCCGACCGTGGTTCTTAAGCAGCGCATGGGAGACTTATCGGTCTGCTCCCGGGACGAAGCTGCCGCTAGCTTCGGGGCTAACTCCCGTCACTTTACACACACACGCACAGCAGCGAGCAGGAAGCAAGACACGGGAGCGCGACTTCAGTCTTGAGGAGTATGTGGCTTTATTACACACATTTCTGTACAGTTGTTCTGTTGTTTTCAGTTACCGATAACACTCTCCGCTGATCCACTCCGATCCCCGTTCACCCTCGTAACTCATGCGCGCACACTCACATCCTGTCTCTCTCACTCACTTGCTCCACCAGCCACACTCACGCACTCATCTATTCCCAAACAGAGCTGCGCTTCTAGTACAACGCGAAGCTCACGCGGGTTGCCAGGTTGAGGACACTGAACCTACTCGAGCGCAAAACGTGCGCTTTGACAGTGACAAGCAACGAGTCCTGTGCACCAATTTGTTTCATATCTGGTAACCTGGGGTGACGATATGGGCAGTGGGCGGGATCGTGCAGGCCAAAACACACACAGACGTTCTGCACTGGAATGGAAAGTTTAGGAGGAGAGTATATGAAGTAAATTACATATTGTTCCTTTTAATGGTTTTAAAGCCAGGACCTGCAATACTTAGATCTTGTAGCTTGTGAAAAATGGTGTCAGGTACATTTTTATTTAATAAACATTTAGGTAAATAGATTGGACGATATTTAAGGGCCAAAAAGCTTCTTCAGAACATCCCCAGAGCTGGTTTGATATCAGATGAGCCCTTCCCACAATGTAGTGCATCTGGAGCGGCTCTGTATCACATACACCTGACTTTTTGTCAACAAGCTTATGGTTTAAAGAAGCCCAGCTGCAGCTTAGCGATTCAGGGATTACAGCTACTGAGGAGGGTGGAGCATCAGGGAAAACAAAGTACTGGGGAGACACTGGGGAGATCTTTTCACACGTTTTGTCCACAATTTGTCCTTAAAAATAAGGTTTGAATGTTATGACACCTCAGACCAGTTGTAGAGGGTTAAGTTTCTGATGTTTCATGTGTGTAAAAGGGAACTGCTTTCTATGCAGAAACTGTGTTATTGTGTAAACACACATGTAGACATGATGAGAACCAGACCATAAACTCTCTCTCTCTCTCGCTCTCTCTCTCTCTTTCTTTCTCTCAGCCATTTGACGGACAAGCCCTCTCGGTGGGAGGACCCCGCTGGAAGGGGGGGCTCGGCCTCTGGAGACGGGTCCCAAGGCAACGGGAGCGGGTCAAACATTCCGTCACTGTTGTCTATGGCGACGCGGAGTCACATGGACATAACCACACCCCCTCTGCCTCAGGTAGGTAAACACACCTCTCCGTACCAGATAACAAAATCAATCATGTGCATTTTTTCACCACGTTTCCTTTATTGTCTTTGCAGGTCAGCGCTGAGGTTCTTCGTGTAGCCGAGCACAGACACAGAAGAGGACTGATGTACCCCCAGATTTTCCACATATTGACCAAGGTAGAAACTTTTCCTCAATTAGCTTCTTGTTTTGTATCTCTGCAAGCATTTATTTATTTAGTTTTACGCTGGGAATGACTTACCGAAATTAATACTAGTGCCTCTACATGACCTACAAGATGAGACGAGACCATCAGCTAGAAGATTGATTATTTCTAGATGATATTTTTTAATATCTGTTGGTGTCAGACGAGGTGATTAACAGCACGCAGACCCTTTTTCATGGCAAAGATTCATCGTGAGTGATGCGCTTGACTGTTGAAAGAAAGCAGGATGAGATTCATTGTCGGAAAACCTAACTTGTACATGACAACACGCACAGGAGAAGATCAGCAAAGAAATAAGAGAGACCAGTTTTTCTACAGACGACACGATGACACAACGGTGAAATGGTCATGCACAGCAGCCTCCTGTCAAACTAACTTTGTACGATAGAGAATGAAAGACCCATTAATAGAGTTTTTAAATTACTTTGCATTACACTATTAGCTATAGACATTGGCGTCAAGCAGCGTGTCATTTCATTATTGTCAGTTGCGGTTGCTAGCTAGCTAACAAGTAAAGACAAGCCAAGATGAGGAGGATGGAAGTTTAATGTGAAATGTTTAGTGAAAGATAACTTTCAGAGGTGGTTGGAAATAAAGCCAGGTGTATTCAACGCCAGAGGAGTTTCTCTTGGGATGAAAGCTGTTGTGTCCTACATAATTGTTTTAAACAAAGTCATGTACATTCACATTTTAACTTTTTAGCCTGTGACAGACATATTGTGACATGGCATGTTAGTATGCATGAACTGTTTGTGTCATTTGAATTGAAGAGTGTGATTTGACGGTTTTCTTTCCCTGAATAAAAGAAAGAAAAAGTAAATTTGTTTTCTAAAATACCACTTATTAGGGCTGTCATGGTAACCGCATGACTGCAGTTACTGGGTGGACCCAGTGACCGTCAGCACCACTACTTCTTTTAAAATGTAATGGACCCAGAGATATTGCTAGGTGCATTTAAATCTAAAGGAATGCAGTAAAGTCACTAGGAAAGCACCTCATCTTTCCCATACAGAACGATGCATTATGAACATCAAACTCCTTTTAAAAATCACAGTGATCAGTTAACGACACCATGCTGTCAGAGCGCCGCTGTGTCAACCTTCTTCGGAGGGTGCAGACGAGCCCGTGTGCAGTCTTGCCACGTGCTTGTTTGGCCGCTACAACAACAACTAGCACATCACCACAAATTTAATTTCAACAATTAAGGATACGAATTTAGCAGTGGTTAATAAACTTGCGTTTTAATGTTCATTTTGTGGTTAACCTCCAAACCGCAATGAGGAAAACTCCCTACCACTTATTAAATTGTTTTTTTTTATATCATAGATTATATTTGTCAAGCTCTTTGAAAGCATTGAATTTGACTTAACGTAGTGAAAGACCCCTTCTCTACAGCACCTTCTAAAGTTCAGTGAGATTTAAAAATGGTGGTGGAGGTTCTTCAGAGCTCTTGGTCCTCCCTTTAATCGCTCCTCTTGTTTCCTCCCTCCTTGCCTCTCCTTCCACACGCTCAGGGAGAGATGAAGATGCCAGTGTGTATAGAAGACGAGTGTAACTCCGAGCTACCGCCTGCCTCTCTGCTGTTCCGTGCCGCCAGACAGTACGCGTACGGCGTCCTCTTCAGTCTGGCTGAAACACACCGCCGCCTGGAGAGGCTCGCTCTCCGCAAGAGGGCTCCCCTGGAAGGTAGGTGCTGCTGCTGACGTTCATGTTTTCCACAGATTTACATTGTAGAGATCTTAGTGGGATGTGGTTGAGAGACTGTTAGATTTGCATTGTTGGTTTTTTACATTTATCTGACCTCTGAAATAAGTTAGTTGTTTTGCTTATTTAAGATTATAATGTGTGTAGCTATCTAGCTATCTATTATGGAAAATTTTTCAGGGGACATGTCGGTCATTTTGTCATGTAACCATAGAATATGGAGATATAGAATACACATGAATTATGGATTGTTGCAACCTTCGAGCCTGAAAATGAAGCCAATACTGAAGTGTCGAAAACTGCAGGTCCTCGAGAGCCCCGTATTAAAGTCGAGGTGAAATGAAAAATGTAATTTTAATCCTTTTCGATCACATCCTCGGTAATATTGTGCATCTATTTGACAATATAAGCCAAACAAAATACAGAAAATCCATTTCTTCGTATTCTTAAAACTAAATTTCACGCGTGCTTACGTAAGTTGGCACCAAACAATTTCAACCAATCAATCTGCAACATTTAGCCGCAGAGCACCAAGAACGCTCGGTCAGTTAGCTAGCTGCTGCGCTGTGGAGAACGTCTGTCTACGCCCACTTCTCAACGATCAAATCAAATCCCTCTAATGATATGTCCCGCCTGCACGTCCTGTTTCACTCGGAAATACGTCACGATACGGAAGCTAGAGACTCTCGAAATGCCGTTTCAGCTCGACTTTAACATGCTCAACTTTATAGCAGAAATCAACATTTTCACAGTCTGGTTCAAAAACAGTTTTTGTCTCTTAAGCTGATTTCTCTATTTGTGACACCTTTACAGGGGCTGAATTTGTGTTTACATATTTTTAATTATATTAAGGCAAAAAGTTTTGCATAATTAAGGGTGTGTCTGCTTGAGTGACAGGTGGGTTATTCGAGTCACCACGCCTGACCTCTTAAGTATCCACCCTCTTCTCCACGTATGACTGTGGCAGCAGCATAGTTAGTTGGATTAAAGATGTTAGACAGCTGCCTCTCGTTACTAATGAAGGTTAAGATCAGGCGATCTTAACACTATTTACATTTTACATATTGGACATCGCTCACAACAACAGCCTGATTATATAATGGAGAGAGAGACAAAAAAATCGACCGTCTTGTGATGAAGTGCTGTGTAATGTAACGTTATTCTACAAGCTAGTTAGCTTAATCAACTAATAGGTGCATTAAATCTTTACACTAACTAGTTGCATTGGCAAATATGTTTGTAATAGATGTTCATTCACGTATTTTTCTGCTAATGCAGCTGCTCTGTATTGACATGCAGCTCTTACTTGATTATGCTAACTAGCTAGTAGAGGAGCGTTATACGATTAAATATCGCCTGGCGACGAACAATTAAATGCATCTACAGGTCATTCAGAGGGGGCAGAAATTACTGTTATAATAATATAATAACTATAATATTCTCAATTCACTTCTGAAGGATATCTTAGTGCTCTGCGTGACCAGTGAATCTATGTGAAGTGTCCGGTCTCATACAGAGGGACTCTTCATGACCTTTATGCTCGTGTGTTATGCACTTTTTTCCCAAAGTTAAAGTTAATCTCAACTGTTAGAGCAGCCGATGACTCCACAGGTTCTTCCCGATGTCCTTCACATCTTTGTCAAAAGTAAAGTTACACAGGAAGTAACGGTAAATGTAGAAAATTGTTCACTTCTTAGGACAGCTGGCATTCAAACACACAGATGTTGTAGGGAGACGCCACCGCAGTAATGGTGACTTGTCAACTTCGGGTACTTCCCCAGATCAGTATATATATAAAAGTTGACCGTGTTGTAGCACCACGTCATGCAAAGTGTCAGTGTCACGTTTCAGCTTTTTGGAAAGTGAACTAACAACTGAAAGCTGGTGGTTTTTAAACCTCAGTAGAGCTTTTTGCTCGGTGCTTGACCAAAAAGTTGCATCAATAAATTATAGAGCTGCCGTGGAAAAGTTGATGACTTGAGTCCGAACGCTGTACTTCTTCTAAAAGCTGTGTTTACAGGCCAATGCCTGAGCAGATGCTTTGTGGTGCGCCGCTTTTATGAGTGAATAAAGAAAGCAAATTTTTGCTTTCCCACACTTCCTGGAATTGGATTATTTTTGCATCAAACATGATGAACAAAGGCTTTAAGGTAAAACACGAGACTCATGTTGCTATAGGAGTAAGAAGTATCAATTTTTCTCTGCCCACTGAGAACCGATACTAACTGGGCACAGGAGTGAATATTTGTGGTATTAATAAAAAATGTCAAACAAGCACATGGCAAAATAATATACCTGAAACTCTACATCGGACTCTTACAGGGTCAGTAAAATGGTTTTGTATCTGCTGACATGTCACGGTGGGGTTGCTCTTAAAAGCTTTGATGTTTGTGTTTGAAGTCTTTACCCATCATGGACATTTTGTCTTTCCAAACACAGGTGTAAATAATATGATTCATGATGGCTGCATTCTATGACATTGATAGACGGTGTCATAACTGTGCGTTCACAACAGCTTGTTTCTGAGATGCACACTGAACGCCTACCTGTACTCTCACTTTTAGCAGCTTCGGAGGAGTGTGTTAGCTACATGATTACAACACTGACATACCAGCCTGCTCCAAAAAACCCTTTATCGTCTCTGATGAACTGATGTTGCACGTTTCATCCGGGATATGGTACCCAACCATGTTCATTTTAAATACCCACAGACTTCTCTGGCCTCTGTGTTTCAGTTCCTCCGGTAATCGTCAAAGAGTGGAGCAGCGGTAAAGCCAAGTCGGCCCTGACTCCGGAGCTGGTTCCGGCCCTGTGTTTCCGGGAGTGGACCTGCCCCAACCTGCGACGGCTGTGGTTGGGTCGAGCCAGCGAGGACCGCTCCAGGAGAACCAGGGCCTTCCTGGCCTGCCTACGCTCTGACTGCCCAGCCCTCCTCAACCCAGCACAGGTCCCACAGCATCTGCTGCTCATGTGCTGCGTGCTCAGGTATGACATGCTCTACACCTGCGATGCTGAGTTCAGTTGGGTTTTAGGTGTGTGGTCCCTTACACAGAGGAGCATCGAAGTGAGATTATTTTGCTGCATTTTTACCTTCATTAGATCAGAACAGCCGGAGATAGACATGAAAGGTGGGGGGAGGACATGTAGCACAGGGCACAGGCTGGAAGTGAACCATGGCCACTGCAAAAATGACATTTGAGAGACTCACTGTGAGGGTAAATACAACTTCCTGGAAGAGAAGAAAAATGTTGAAACTCTAATTTAAGTGCTTCAGAGAGGGGTGGGCGGTATACACATCACACAGTGCATCTCCCCACGGAGCACACAGAGGCCTGACGCTCTGCATGCAGGGTGTGTATCACTTGCTTGTAAACACGCATGCGACGCTGCAGCCTTCATATATCATGTCGGCGGGATGATTGAGTCAGACGCGCAGTTATGCGAGTCGGCTTTTCAGTGAATGTGTCCCCGTTATTAGCGGAACCTCGTCCCGGTGCTGTGGCCACATGAGCGGACCGTTCACAGAGCAGGGGTGCTGTGGAGTGCTGCTCTGGCTTCACCTGCTGCGCACACACGGCATGAGGTTGTGTGTTTGGCAACAGGAGGTAGGATAAGTGAGTTTTGTTCTCAAAAGTTGCCGTCACAGGGCTGCTCACGCTGATTAAACATACATGTCAACACCATTAGAAACAGTAGATGACATGTAACTCAGTTGCAGCCCTCAAGTCTATATGTAGTCGCTGAACCAAGTGTGGTAAAAGTAGGGATATAAATGATATACATTTTAGGTCATATCGACCACCCCTAGTTTCAAACGTTTAAGACCAGAAGTTGCTGCTTTGTGTCTGATCAGTTAAACATGCAGAGGATCAACAGAAGTTTTAACGTTGACACAGCGACAGCTTGGAGAAAACTTGACAACAGCCAGAGACTGTGAAAGACCAATTGTTTGGTGACACTTACTGCATGATTTGTCAGTCTTTTAGAGTTGGCACTTGACTGGTGTTCGTTCCAAACCCCTGCTGGAAGAGCTGATAATTAACGGAGCTGATCTTGTATTGTGTAACTATAGCCTTCTTTTGATTTCAGTTGTTTGGCGGGTCAGTGATCTGTAGATGTCACTCTGAGCTTGTTCTTGCCTCTCTGTCAGGTATATGATGCAGTGGCCTGGGGGAAGGATCCTCCAGAGACATGAGCTGGATGCCTTTCTGGCTCAGGCTGTTTCAAGTCAACTCTACGAACCCGACCAGCTACAAGAGCTCAAGGTGAGACCCCACCTCTCACCCCTCCATGGTTGGATAATCACTGATCGATAGACAGATGTTCCTGCACACAATTCTCATTTAGTTTTTAGTTTGGGGTGTAGATAAGGTCTCTCCGTTTTGCAAAACTCTCTTTGCAAGTCTCTGAACTCATTGATGCATTCAGGCTGCAAATACTGATTCACTTTCACACTCCATAATTTTCACTTGCCAATGCAGTGAATAGCTCCGCTGTGCTGAGAGAGAGCAGAGCTGCAACTCCAGCTCCCTGCTCCGTGTCCTTTATTGATTCGGTGCTTCATTCACTTCATTAATGCGTACTTTTATGTACATTAAAGTCATCCAGATTCATCCAGGTCAAAATACGGCCTAACCTTAATCTGTTTTTTGGCATATCCAGATTGTATTCACATTTATTTTAATAAAGTTTTGACCAAGCAGCAACCTCCGGTGTAACCTGCAGTTCCTCCAGTGGCCACTCGAGGCTCCAGAAACCAAGAAATAACATTACAGCAGATGGGAAAATGCCCCTTTTTACAGCAGAAATAAACATGTTTACAGCCTGGTACAAAAAACAGTTTCGTTATAAATAGCTGATTTTACTGTTTAATAAGCCTTAAATTATAGGAGCCGGGTCACTTGAGTGACAGGTGAATACTGCCGGCTGGCTGCCAGATGTTAACACCGACACTGAACTTAACGTTGCCTGTTTGTGTAGTTTGAGCCTTTAAAAGGACAAATAATCTCTCTGGGGGATTTATGAAACCTTCTGGCCATGCAAGAAGTGCTCCAGCTTTGCGGTGACTTAAACGCTAGGATTATTGTATTGATATATGCGTAGCACTAAGTAGCAGACCATACCTGGCTTGTTAGCCTGTTCAGTGTTTATCAAACATTTATTTAATCGTCGGCCAGTAAATAGGAGTCAGAAGGTGTTGGCTTTTCCATCGGTTATTTAATGTTTCCCAGTACGCATCGGTTCACCAGGCGAGCCAGCAGCAAGTCTGTTACTTCTTTAGTCTAATTAATAAACACCTGCAGTCAGTCACCACCACAAACAGAATCTCCTCTGTGGGAAGCACGAAGTTAAACTAGCTCATTCACCAGCAGATGAATCAGACACAGACTGTTTATCATTGATAACTTTTTTTTCAACCACGTGCTTTTCTGCAGCTCCACCCTCTCATCCAAATATGGTCACGTCAGGCTCCAGTAAACCAACATGGCGGCGGCCATATTTCGGCTTCATTTTGGCAGTCTAGAAACAAATGGGTGACGTCACGGTGGCTACATCCATTATTTATACAGTCTATGGTTTTGACATCAAAAAGCAGGTCCTAGCAACAAATGCAGTTCACGTAAACCCTTTGATTTGTAAAACACCGTGTTACCCGGATTTGTTTCCACAGGATGTAAACGCATTAATGGGTTTCTCCGCAGGATACAAATCTCTCTGCACACAGAAATGTTTCAGTTGAACAAGACTAATGCATCCTCAAACTCAGTGGCACATCTCATCTTACTACTCTTATTCCAAGACTAATTTAAGTGATTTTGTTGTTAAAATCTAAATTAACCTGGAAGCGTCTGGTGTGTGTGCCCACGTACCATGTGTTTAAGACTTCATGATTCACAACTCTTCTACTCTGTCTCTCTCTCTGGCTCCCCTGCTGCTCGTCTCTGCCTGCATATTAAAGATGCTCTAATTTCTGCGTGTGTGTGTGTGTGTGTTTGCTGTTAGGTGGAGAAGGTGGATGCCCGCGGCGTGCAGCTGGCTTCCCTCTTCATGGCCGGCGTGGACACAGCGCTGTTCATCAATGATGTGTGCGGCCAGCCCTTGCCATGGGAGCACTGCTGTCCCTGGGGCTTCTTTGACGGCAAACTGTTCCAGAGCAAACTGGCCCGGGCCGCTCGTGACCGGGCTGCACTGCTGGACATGTGTGAAGGGCAGGTACGAACATAAGAGTGTGTCCGTGTGTGTTTATGTGTTATTGTATAGCACATAATAATAAATGATGTGAGGATATGAGGGACATGTGCCTTACCGGCTGACGCTGCGCACACTTTAGAAATTGAGCCTGACCGTGTGAGCATGCGCGGAGTAGTGGTGCTGCACAGCGTGTGATTGACAGCAGCCTGAGAGACTGCTCGGCTCTGATTGGTTGTTGTGTTTCAGGAGCGTTGAAAATGCCATTAGGAGCAGTAGGAGGAGCCAGAGGAACATGATTGTCTCGCTCATGCACTACTGCATGTTTAAAGTGACAGTTTGAGCAAATATGACAAAAAGTTCGTTTTAATAACGTTACCTACTGCAGCTTTAAGTCTTTTTTTACTTGGCTTAACGTTCCAATAAAGTAAGACATGTTTAATTTGTTGTTTAATGTTTAAGTGTAAAAATTTAAGTTTAAAGACGAATAAACTTTATCAACACCCAATAGGAGCTCTCTCCAGCACCAAACAGGAAGCAGCAAACCTGGTAGATGGTAAACATGGAGGGCTGCTGCCATGGTGTCCTAACTGAATGTGATGCGTTAATTGGGGGCTCATTTTCTGATGGGACACAGTGTGAGCACAGCAGTGGTTAGCTCCAGTGAACCGGTAAAACCTTTAAGTATGGAGGAGGAAATGCCTTCCTTGCAACCTGCTAGCTTGCATTGCCAACCGAGTCAACATCCCTGTAGATAACGCATACCACTGCGCAAACAAAGGGCAGCTCTGGCTCCTTTTTTATGCTCCATTGTTTGTTTCTTGTAAATTTCCACCAGGAGCATGATGGAACTGCTCTGACCATCAATCAATCAAGTCTTGTAAATAGTGACCTTGCAAAATACCCCGTGTTTGTAAGATCTTACAGTTTATAGTACAGTGATTCATGTCAAGCGTCAGGGCTCAGTCACACTTGTTTCTGCTCTGCAGGAGGAGTTGGTGTCCAAGGTGGAGAAGATGCGTCAAGCAATCCTCGAGGGCATCAACCTGTCTCGCCCTCCTCCTCCTCCCCCTCCTCTTCCACCTCCTGCCTTCCTCCCTCCAGCCATGGTGCCCCCTTTCTACCCCATGCCTCCACTTTACCCACCACGCCCTATGGGCGGCATGCCCCCTCACCACCACCCGCATCATCCACATCACCCTGCGCAGCACAGACCGAGAGCCTTCCCAGGTAAAGACACACTCTGGAGCAGACCCTGACCTTTGTTTATATACGTAATGCTGTTTATGTAGAGCTGGATAAACTTAAAATAACAGACGATGATGATGAAACAGCTCAAGGAACACACCATAAAACAAAAAGAATAACTGTAAAATTTGTGAAACAACATTTTGCTGTCTCCTTGTTAAGTTAAATTGGCAGTGTCAGTGTAAGGTCATATTTTGAACTTCCTTGTTTTTAGAAGGTGCTGCAAATAAACTTTCCCTGTCTTCCTGCCAAGGAAATCAAAGAGCTTAACATAAGGCATTAAAGGCTCCAAAGAAACACAGCATCAAATAAAATGACAAGTATAAATAGTGAAAAGAAGATTAAAAAAAGTAGTCTGTCCCAGATATTTGGTGCATCAAAACTTTCTGCACATGTATTGTATAATTTCCTGTCTGTATGAAACAGTGAAATATGCAGATTTCATGTGCATTAGCTGCAAAAAACTGTGTGCAGTGCAGTAAAGAATAGTGTCTGTGCACAAATACTGTCTATATTTAGTGTGGATTTGGAGACCAGTTTGACACTCTAGAATAAATGAACTTTGTCTTCTCAGACGTCTCTTCTTGTCTTCTGTCTCCAGGCATTCAGTCCATCCCCCCTCAGGGAGGGAAACTGGAGATAGCCGGCATGGTTGTTGGCCAGTGGGCCGGGAACAAACCGATCCGTGGGAGAGGGGGGTTCAACATGCAGGTGGTGTCAGTGGGAGCAGGGAAAGGGTGAGTACCATGATGATCTTGTAATCAGTACAGTTAACTGGCTGAAACGTCCAGCTTACAGAGGCTGTAAAAGCACATGTCAATAATGTCCATGGTCTTAGAGTCACAACTTAGAATATTGAAATGCTGTAAAGTCATATTGATTGCATTATTATTGAATAGCTGTTTTTATACTTTATCTATATCCATCTGAGTTTGTTTTGTAGTCTAGAAAATGCCGGCAGTTGATGCCTACAGATTTCTCGTCTTGGTGATTGCTTGTACTGCAAATGAGAGGAAACAAAAAAACATGCTCTGGTGTAGTGCTGCAGGCATATTTTGACAGATGCTCCAATTGCAATGTGATTAGCAGGCAGCGAATCGTGTGTTTTGGCATCACAGTTTTTATAAATTCAGGGTCACAAAGTAAAGACGGATTACTGAGAGTGATCATTTGCATCATAATAATAATACATTTTATTTGATGATTGATTCAGGTCACCCAAGGTCACCTTACAGGGAATAAAAGCATACAATAAAACATCAAACATTATTAAAACCAGACATTAACCTAAAACAAGTGTAGTGCACAGTGTCACAGTTTGAACAGGTGGGGTTTGAGTTTGGATTTGAATGTTGTGATGGAGTTTGACTGTCTCATGTGTGGGTGGAGGGAGTTCCATAGTCTGGGTGCCGAGCAGCTGAAGGCTCGGGCACCCATGGTGCTGAGGCGTGATGTGGGGATGGTTAATATGTCCAGCAGAGGCTGAGCGGAGGGTGCGGGAGGGGCTGTAATCTGGGAGGAGGTCGCCGAGGTAAGAAGGGGCTAGGTGGTGGAGAGCTTTGTACGTGAGGAGGAGGTTTTTGTATTGGATGCGGTATTGTACCGGGAGCCAGTGAAGTTGGATGAGAATAGGGGTGATGTGGTCAGACGATTTGGTGCGGGTGATGATCCGGGTGGCCGAGTTCTGAATAATTTGTAGTCTGTTGATGAGTTTGGCGGGGAGTCCGGTGAGGAGGGCATTGCAGTAGTCAAGGCGGGAAGTGACAAATGAATGAACCAGGATTTCCGTGCTGGATCATCAGTTAACTGTCTGCAGAGATCCATTATTCTGTGTGAGATTTATCTTTAATGCTGATTGGACAGAGCCCTAAAGGTGACTACTAATAATTCTGTGTTCTGCATGCTAATATCTCTTGTTTTCTTAATCACAGGAGGGGTAAAGAGATTCCAGCGAAAGTGAGGGGAGTGAAGAAAGCACCTGCCAACAGAACACAGGTATAATGAAACCAGTGGGCCCAAATTTGACACAAAGCTCTTTAATCTCGTAATAACAGAGAAGATCACATTCCCTGTTTGTCGTTGTGTTTAAACTTTTCCTAACTGTCCTCCTGCAGACGTCGTCATCCCCCACATCCAGCAGCCCCCCAAAGCCCTCAGAGGAGGCGGGCTCCACGCCAGAGGTTGACACTCAGCAGCTGAACGGCAGCTCAGCAGCCTCCGCCATCGGCCAGCCGTTGGAGCTGGCCCCCCTGGCCCAGCCAATCCCGTGTGCCTTAGCCAGCAGAGACAACCAATCAGAGGGGGTGGAAGTGGAGGCCCCCTGTTGCCTTGACGACTGCCCGTCAGACGGAGCACTACAGAAGGAGGAGTGATGGCGTCCCTCCCAGGATGCACTGCTCTGAGAGAGTTCTCTGTGTTCGACTGCCTTTCCCTGTTTTTGTAGCCCCGCCCGCTAGCTGCGCACATCATCACATGGAGCAGGAAGTGATGCGAGGCTCCTCCTCGCCTCCTCCGCTGCTCCATGTGATCGGCTCCAGCAGTTAGCCGTTACTTCCTTTTTAGTTTTCTCATGTGGTTTTACATTGTTTTATGAAGAGAGGTTTTCTCCATGAGTCTGTAAGCGCCCCACCCCTCAAAAATCCTAAATGCCTCCCTCCCGCACTCAGAGTTAAATAAGCTTGAAGCCCCGCCCCTTTCATTACGACCCGCCACTTAAATGAGCCCCTCCCCTAAGAATGGGTATCTGTACAGTTTGAAATTGTTATTTTGTGTTTTTGATGGTCCCATTGTTTGAGTCTCTGCACACAGATGTTAAAGCTTGTGTTACGGTGACAGATTGGATGTGGTTTCCATGGTCGGTAGTTGTGTGTGGATGCGGTTTGTTGCCATCTCGTGTGAGGTTTGTCTTACATGAATCCAGAGGGACGTTCAGAGTTTGACTCTGGATGTGAGTGATGTTTTTCTGTGCAGTGACCCTCGTCCCCCCAACTCTGCAGGCTAGCAGCACTGCTAAGCACACAGTGTTAGCATTTCCCCCTATTGATTGATCGATTGGTTATCTATCACAGGAGCACTTCTGCACCACCATGGTATTAGTGTGCTATCTTACTTTGACCTATGTAGCAAAGCCTAGTGCTAAGCTGTGCTAAGAAACCCCATGAATTTATGCACCTTATGCCCCAAAGTATGCAAAATATTCCCCGCTCCTTAAAAAAAAAGTGCATTATTATTATTATTATATTTCCTCCCATCCCCCGACCCTTTCTCCCAAAGCTTTGATTGTATTATCCCAACAGAAGCACTTAATGTTGTATTTAAATATAATGAATTTGAACAAGCCCCTGTACAGGTGAATTGACAGTGTGTGAGGGGTGTTCCCTGCGCATAAGTAAATCCTTATGACATGTAGAACTACATTTAAAGGTAGAGATCTATTTGAGAGACGTCAGAATGTGAACAGAGTGGTTTCAGACAAAGAAGCACTTTGTTTTAAAAGATGTTAAACCACACTGGACTGTCCTCTACCAGGTGATAAAGAAATGATAAACTCTTGAGGCACCTTCTGGAGTTAAGGCCAAAAAGAAAAGAGTAATGCTGCCCAGCAAAAAGATGGAAATGAATGGTGAGGGTTTGGGTGACTGCTGCCAGGCAGAGTTCCCCTCAGACTGGCATCACACATTCATCAAGAACCTTGCAATGAAGCTGAAACGACACCTGATTCTCAGGAAAACATTTCAGATTTCTAAAAAAAGTTATTTCCAAAGTGTATTTTAAAAAGGCTAGCCCTCTGCGGCAGCCAGTGATATATATAAAGGGGGTGTGGCTACAAAGCCTCAAAGATCCCTCCACCCTCTGGTGGTGATCGAGCATCCGTTGCCACAATGATAGCCCAACACCGAGAGCTGCTGCCCCCGCACGGCTCCGGTGTGTCACTTTATAGACCAGCAGGAAGCACTTCCCTGCCCTGAAGCCCCTCCGCCCAACACGGCGGAGGCTTCATGGGTCGGATCACATGACAGGAGAGAGAGAGGCCTCATGGCGGACCCCGAGTGTGCCGCTCACAATCCTGAGACTTCAATGATAATGAATTGTTTTATTAGAGCACTTATGTTTGTAGAGAAAGAGATGTGTCCCCCATAGTAGGTTTCATCTGACTACGGAAAATAATACAACGTTAGCACAACTGCAAATGTAAAGAGCAGTGGAGCGACAGATAACTGCCTGAGAGATGCTGGCCATGAACATTATTATCTCTTACTGAAAGAGAGGCTGAAATGAGCTCACTATGTTAGAAAAAGAGTCAACAAGAAGCACCTTATTTTCTTACTATGTTGATGATTCGTGCTCTATCGTGTGCCACAGAATTGACATGGATAAAAAGCTCTCATGAAATTGCCGCTTTGAAGGACAAAACCCTGACTATATATGTAAGTGTTAATGTAGTCGCGTCAGACATCCCCTCAGTTATGAACACAGACCATTACAGTGAAACGCTGACAGTTCACCCCAGCCGTGAGCGTAGGCCTACGCTCGGCGTCACAGGGCTGGGGCCATGCCGCGCCGCCGTCTCTTACACCAACACCAAATGAAATCCGAGGTTCGGCCTCGTTAGCCGTTATTGGTAGGGATTAAGCACGCACTCGTGTGCTGTAGGTGTTTATAGGTTAAGAGTAGGTACCAGCGTCAGGCTTAACACAGGACTGTAAAACACAGACACCAAGACTAGGCTAGAGAATATAGCTCCACTGGCCGAAATACTAAGTCTAGAATTACTAGGAGTCATATACTTAACTGCTTTCAACTTTTGACATTAGTACAAATACGTGTATCGCAACAGTACATTGTTAGAAGATGGCTTTTTTCTGCGGCGAGCCAGAGTGTGATCCGGTATAACGATGCCCTCTCTCTCGATTCGCTCGCCAGATAACAGTTACAAACACACACATACACTCATTCAAACACACACACACACACACACAAACACACGCGTACCTAACAAACAGGTGTTCAGTTGCATTTGTTACCAGCAGCGTTCTCTCTGCTTTTGTGCTGAAGTGATTTTGTGCAGTTTCAGTTCCCAGTGGAGTGGTCGTCAGTTCATCAGAGATCATTTTTTTGGTAACACATTCGACTGACTCCACATTCTCAAGTAAGCACGGAGGGATTTGGAAAAAAAAAAAAAGGACATACATGTTAAAGAGGTGTGTCAGGGCGTAGGCACAGAAACAACCATTATACACACACACACACACACACGACACATTAACACGGATACAGACACACACAGATACATAGATGTTAAACCCTGAGTTACACAGTAGCTAGTATGGAAAAAAAAATCAAACACAATACATGATGTAGTGTCCCTCTCTTGTCCTTGTCTGTTTTAGTTCGATAGATATTTGATCAGTGATTTTTTTTATGCTTGTTATCCTAACTCCCCGCCCCCCTGCCCGCCCGCTATGACACTTTCTCTCGCCTCCCTGTTCCCAAAACTGTTCATTCACTTCTTTTCTCTGCCTCCTCTTAGACTACATGCATCCACTCATACACACACAAACAAGCACACACAAAGCAGACACACAGAAAAATACATGCAGATATTTGACACACAGATTTACCGCCCTCTCCCCTCTTTGTATTTCAGTTCTCTCTTTCACACCCCCCTCTCTGCCTCTCCTGTAGCCCCTTAGGACCGTTTCTATTGGCCGTTTTTCTCTTTTCTCTTTGGGCTGCCCCGCCCCCTTTAATCAAACCCAACTAACAGTAAAGGTTATATTAACGTTGATAATCAGTTTCTGTATGTATCTAGCCAGAGTCTGGAAAAAAAAATCTGAAAAAAAAAAGTCAAAACGGTTTTATTCAATTGTGCAAACGTGTTTTTCTTACTATTTTTAATGTTATTACATCTTCTAATCTAATCCTTCTACCATTGCTTCAGTTAGTACTGAAATACGCTTAGCCAACCTAGAGATTTGAACTGTAATGATTGCGATTTTCCTTACCTGTATTTTATATGGCATCTTTAGACCACCGTTTATTCTGTACGTAAGTAACTATTGCCCGTTTTTTTTTTTCGTTTCGAATTGAAAATCGTCGTCTGCACTATGTTTGATTCTCATAATATCCCTTATAACAATTTAGTGGTCGACTCATTATTATCAATCTAAGCTGAACTCTGCGCCCTTGCACAAAGCAGCGAAACATCTCTTGTAAACACCTGAGAACCAAAGTACACCTAACATCCCCTTATACCCCCTCTATAAAGCCCCGATAGCCCCGCCCCCACACCCCCTCCTACGTCGACGGTTTGCCCCCCTCCCCGAGTAACAAGTTTTCTGATGAGTATATATATAATGACATTACAGCACGTGTGATTTATCCGACAAGTCTGTGAGGTAACGGTGTTTTTTTTTTTACACTGTGGTTTGTCGTGGAGACGCAGACAGACAGGGAAGAAGAAAGGAAGTGCGTTTGTGTGGACAGCGAGCAGGTTTTTAGGCATTGTGGGTAAATTCACCACACCTGTGCTCGCTTCCCTGCCCAGTTGTAACTCCTCCGTTGACTGAATTTAGGCTGTGTGAACCACTGACTTCAGATATACACTAAAACACAGGACGGGACGACACCTGACAAACACACTTTAAGTCATGCTGGGGTTTTGGCGCCCTCTTTTGCATTTTTCTTACATGTTATTGTTGTGCTCTCTCAAATTTGCCTTTCAACTTCCCAGACTCAGATTGACAGAGCTATGTGTTGTAACTGAGTCTCTATGTGTGGGCACAGAAGCTGTGTGAAGTGGCTGAATTTTCCTCCAAACACAAAACTGAGATCCTAAATAGATGTCAAATAAAATGTGGACTGCCAGCAAGAAATAATTGACCTGAATGCCTTAGAAATTTGAAAACGAAAAAGACTTCTGAGCTGAAACAATGAGTCGATAAATAAAGGATAAGTGATGATTAATCTGCATTTGTAGCCCTTTTGTAAGGGCTTCAAACAAGCTTCTGTTCCAGCTTTTCAGTTGGCTGCGTGTCTTTTAGAGCTGCAATTATTAGGCAATTTGTCAGCAACCATTTCAAAAAAATGTTTAATTGTTTTAGTAATTGTTAACAAAACAAAAATGCCAATTCTGGACTGTTTCATGGGCAATACAACCCATACAAAGGCATCATGTCTAGATTAAATGATAAACGTTAAATCCAGAATATAAGTCGCACTAGGATATAAGTAGCAGTCCGTTTTTGGGGGGGTATTCCAGAAGAATTCTTTATAGCTGTTTGTTAATAAAAGCTATTGTACAAGTAGTTTCAACACTATTTCAATTTATTCTCATTTGAAACAAACAAATTATAGCCTACCAAATGTTTTCTCCATGTAGAGTTTGTAATCCTGCTAGCTACCGGTGCGCTAGTTGGGCTCAACCTACGCTAAGGTTGATTGTTGAGAGGATGGCGGCTGCACTAATGGCGCATGTCCCCGACAAAGCTTAAGCTATATTACGGCCCCATCATCTAGGTAAAATACCTCTCCCTGCATTTTTTACTGGTATATTGGTTGCACTGGTATTTGGGACACAGCCCACTTTTAAGATGAGAAAAAAAACTCAACTCATACACCGAAATTTATGGAAATCAGTCGACAGAAAATCTGGCTGCAACGATAAAAAGAAAATCATTTAATTAATTTTTCAAGCAAATATTCCAAATACTTGCTGATTTCAGCATCTGAAATGAGAACATTTTATGCAAGTCTTTGCCACGTATGACGAAGTCGTCATATTTACTACCACTTTCTTTAGAAAATGATGCACAGATTAATCCGTAATAAATAATAATTGCAGCAATAAAAGACCTGCTCTGGTGTTGTCAACAAACATGAATCCTTGGCTTGTATCTTTCTTTTTTTAATCTGTGAAGATAAATTATTTCTGACTCTTGTTTAGGTGAGACAAAAGCGTAAAAAAAAGATCTCATCTTAAGTGTCTCGAGGAAAATTCACGCTCTCCGTGACTGACAAAATAATAAAAAACATCCTGCCTCACTGCCTACACTAATGGGAAGCGTCTCTGAAGAGCTTGACAATGTAAAGAGAACCAAAAGTCCCAGAATAGAAATGTACTATGTAGTGTTGTAGAAGTCAAACAGTGTTATTGTCTGTCATACAGAATGTGGAAAGGAATCATCCGTTTGGTTGTACCTGTTCTGATGTATTTTCAGGATTCTCACAGCATTTTGTCCAGTTTGAATAAAGGTCCCTTTTCTGTCTGTCTCTCTCTACACTGCCACTCCCCCCCTCAAAAGCCCCCCAAGCTCCAGTATAATCCCCCTCCCTCCCCTGTTGATGAGTCCTAGTAAGGGGCTCGAGTTGAAGTCAGCCTCGAGTCAGTCACAAGTGTACCGATGCATGTACTTCAGTACCCAGGGCCGCCCAAAACTACCTGTGCAGCGAAAAGGGTTAAAATTTATCCATAATACTATTGTTATAGAAATATTATCATCATCATTATTGCTGTTATAATTATGGTTGGTATAATTTGTCATCATTGTTAGCATTATGGAAGCACCAGACTGTTTGTGGAAAGACGAGAAAAAGAAAGCTCTTTTTTTTTAATTGTCTGGCTGTTGGTGGTCTGATCTCACAGAGGGAGGGGAGGAAAGGTTCAGAAAGAGACAAAGATGGCAGTCATGTTTGTACTGGTTGGGAAATGACTTACAGTGCTGAAATAAAATTTATTCTTTTAGTAAAAAAAGTATTTGCTTTGTCCAGTGTCTTAATTTTTAGATTTACAGGAAGAAATGCCACAATAATTTAAATTTCATAAGGAACTAAAGACCTTAGTACTGGAATTAAATGTTGAAATATATGTTGCTTATTTGTGTAGTTGATGGGAGTTTGATTAATTGAATGATGCCACCTAAGATTATATGTACTTTTAAAATGACGCTACAGCTATCACCCAGTTAGCGTTAAAACTAAAAACAGCTAGCCTAAAGGTCTTTCTTCCAGAACCTCTACAGCAAATTAATTTACAACAATTTATTGTTTAATGACAAGTTATATACTGGACTATTATTTTTTTGCAGAGAGCAACAACTTCCTTTCTAAGCTAGCCATTTCTTGCGAGTAGCTTCATGGTTACTACTGTATATAAGCAAAGAGATGATACGGTATCTCATGTTTGAAATATTTTATTATCAATGTGTATGTACATACACATATTGCTAATAAAATATTTCAGTGCAATAACAGATACAAATTAAATGTAGAAGTTCTTAATGCTGATATTTTCAAAATGTTAAATTTAAAATACACATAGTTTAAACTTCGTAACACGCTTTCTTTTAAGCTTAAATGGATCTCAGAGTCACGCTGAGGTTTGACTGGAGGACAATCAACGTTTGGAAGTCTCGTTCTGGGCGCGCTCTACAGATCCGTAATCTCGCGATATTTACACATATGCCATCAGCCATGAAATATTTCGACTATGATACAGGCTTGAGGTAAATTCGTCAGTTTGGCTCTTGCAAAAACAGAGTAAAAATGCATATCAAAATAGCGGTGGGGTAAAAGAAACTTTCGGAAGCACTAAATCATTGTTAAGCAAATGTTCTGAAATTGCTTTCGAGCCATTTGAAACAGTCAAAATGGCGACATCTGCTGGGCAAAGCATTGGTCCTTCATTTGTATGTATGGTTAAAACCCAAACTATTGTGCCTGTGAGTGAGTGATTGTATTGCCGAAACTAACTTTTTTCAATATGTGTTCTATCTGTTATGAAACTATTATAAAATGCTTCCGTTTGGTATTGAGGTATATTGACAAGAGCATCTCACATTCATAACAACCGTCCGCGGCACCTCCTCTGATACGCGCGTGACGTAGCGAGGCCTCGTTTGGGGGGCGGTCACGTGATTTTTGGCGTGGTGAAGCGAGGCATCGAAACATCTCGCTGCGATACTTATGCGTTGAAAGGTCGATAATGTGTATGAGTAGT
Source organism: Semicossyphus pulcher (assembly GCF_022749685.1). Lineage (NCBI taxonomy): Eukaryota > Metazoa > Chordata > Actinopteri > Labriformes > Labridae > Semicossyphus > Semicossyphus pulcher. The sequence continues at coordinate 29,192,086 of NW_027211637.1, forward strand.
CCGTTCTGAGCACATCTCTACTAACGTTCCAGACACGGACGACCCGGGCAGCCGCGGGCTCGTGAGGACCCGCGGGTAGGACGGCGGATGTGACAGCAGTTGGACAGAGAGGTCGAAAACCGCCAATTCCAGCTAGCTGTCAGCTAGCTTGTGAATACTGTTGGCTAGCTGACTTCCAAGGCAGGCTGCTGGTGCTGCAGTGAGAAGCTAAATTGACAACGTTGCAACAAGTTTTCGTTGTCTCTTATATAAGACATCTTTGTAATGTCGACAAGAGATTATCTGCATAAACACAGCAGCTAATGGTGACTAGCTTGACAGGCTGAGAGGATGCACAGGTTAGCCTGTTAGCCTCACCTGATTTAGGATACAGGCTATCAGCATAACATGTTAGCGGTCGCTGAATTATTGCTTTTGCTTCTTTGAATATGATGCATGAAGCGAGTGAGTAATGCCCTGCTTCTTACAGTATGTCTTTTTGCTCCCCAGGGTATCTCTTCAGCACTAGAGACTCTCCCCAAGGACAAGAAGCCGGTTGAGAAGTAGGCTACATCATTTTGTGAAGATGGATCAGCTCTTCTTATTCTTTAAAAGGTGTCCCTGTCATAAATGTGTGTTTCACCATTAACGATGGACTCTTTGGTAATCCAGATAATTTGGCTAAACTCGGCAATAAAAGCCGATTTTTTTTTTCGGCTCCAAAACGTCTCTTAATTTAGCACCACTACTAGATTTGATAATTAGTCAAATTTAATCATATCTGGACTTATGATTTAATAATTTAAGTTTTATGTGTGCTCATGTTAATGTAATTATATTACCAGTTATTTAAACAACTTAATTTTAAAAATACATCATATATTTGGTATAAAAACCTTGAATGACCCTATATCATGATATAGGATTTTCATATCTTGATAACGAAATATATCACGATATGTTATTAAGTATGATATGATATCATTTCTGGCAATTTAACAAATAAATACTCTATAATTAGTATATGAAATAACCACATGGTAAAGCCTATTTTTGGATAATCCTAAGTGAATTTAATACTTGACAAATAAGAAGTACGGAGTTTCCGTTTTTACTTGGGCTGAGCACGAGTCCTTTTCTGCATGATAATGTCCATGTTAATGAACAGCACCTCCCTCTATGGTTCGCTCCAGGTTCACTCCCACGTGCAAGGATTAGAACATAAAGCAAATCAAAATGATGTCAGCTGCTCATTTGCTAACGATGCATCACTAGTCGCCTTGTGTTGCTTTTTTGTTGTGTCGTATTATTTAAATTGAATAAAGTAAAGGTGTGTATTGATTTGGACTGCAGAGAAGAAGAAGAAGGGGAGCTGTGGGATGAGGTAGTAGTTTGTATAGTTTTAGGATCACACCAGATCTGGGAGATAACTATACAGCCTACTGTCTTTCTCACGGCAACCCAACCATCACCGACCTATTGCTCATTAACATTTAAGGGAACTAATTTAGGTAACTATGTTTTTAGCATGTGTTTGTAGCTGTGCTGTGGTGAGGTAGTAAGTTGTGTTGTTGTGGGGTGTGGGATATTACAACACCTATTTTGGAGATACAACTATACAACTTACTGCCTTCCACAATGTAGCATAATGCACTGAAGTCCCATGTTCTGCAGTGAGTGCAGACATGCACATCCTTTCCTATTTTTACAGCCCTCTTTGTACAGCCATTTAATAGTTAGATTATCTTTATAAACTGTGTAATGTGATTATTTTCCTGTAAATCTTAAATTGCAGCAGAAAATTCACCAATTATTTTGATTATGGATAATTGGTTCAAATTGCAACGGTTCACACTTCAAATTTTGCTGACTGTCCCCTGCGATATATAACTAAATTACGGTTATACAGTTATTTTAATCAATTTATGTTCCAGCTGAGTTATTGTTTGGTCTATGAAGTAACAGATGATATTAATCAGTGTTGAGGGATGCCTTTTGATGTTTTTTTTCATTCAAACAGTCTAAAACCCCAAAAATATTTAGTTAAAGTTGCTATAAAAGAAAGAATAGAAGCACAGTCTTGCATTAAAAATGTGAGTTTCTTACTGTTTAATTTGTTGACCTTTTTGTGTCAGTTGACTGTACAACACACATGACACAACCAAACATAGTTTAAAGCTTGTAGGCTCAAAGTGACTTTGCTTAATCACTTAGCTGATAAAATACGTGACATTTTCACAGATAATGACAATGATTGGAAAATGCACCTGTATTTTTTGTTCCCCTTTCTAAAGTAGAATAAGTTGTGCCTTAAATCCTGATCCTGTGTATTGTAATCTGTTGTAGACTCTTATTGTGAAAGATCGGAGGCTGTATAAGAAAGCTGCATTTTTGCACCCACGTAAAAATAAAGAATATATGTAATTCTATATTGTCTGTGCTTTGTTACATGTTATATTTGGACATTTATTTTGAGATGAATCAGATCGCTAGGGATCAAACATGTTAGCTAAATCCATAAACTACAGATCGTTAATTGTGTCAATTTAACAGATTTGCAGCAGTTGCCTTATTCAAAGACTAAAACTGCACATACAAAATCTCCTGCACCACCAGTCTCTGTAATAACTGAGGGAGCGTCAGTTGTTCGCCTGAGCTGACCTTGGAGAGCTGCAGAGCCGCTGTGATTGGACAACATCCCACATTTTCTGCAAATCAGTCGATAGCGGGAGGGGGGCGTTCCCCGAAACACTCACCGATTGGACAAATAAGATAAAACTGGGCGGGGCCAGGATGCTCTTCCGCTTTGTAGTATCCACGCGGTGAGCATAGAGCTATTAAAACGAGGACCTCTCACACTGACTGTAATTCGGATGCTACTGGTCGTTCTTGAAGCAGACCTAGATATAAACGATTATACCGCCCTTTATTTTAAGGGTACGGGTTGGTTACTTTCCTCCCAAAGTGAGGCAGGGAATTATGCAATAGATAAGGTTTTAGATTCAATACAATTTATCTGTATTGCCTTGCAAAGAAGATAAATTGAACTGGAAAAATAAATGAATACACAGTAAATATACCGTAAACTAGAAAATAGGAGTATGCGCACCAAGAAACAATATCAAACTTAATATGAACACCAAGAAACTATATTAGACTATAATAAAATATAATAATTTAAATAAAAATATGAACATATTATACAATACCTCAACATTGAAACCGAATTTGATTTAAATGGCAGAACAATGTACGTTTTTATAGTGGCAACTTATAGAATAAAAAGTAGGGATAGATACGAATGCGTGAAGATAAATACAGTATCATATTATCTTTAGCTGATTATTATAGCCATCCGGCACACAAACATCTAACGAACGTATTTGCTAGACAATGTCAAGTAATGTCCTACATTAAACGAATGAATGATCCGAGCATGTTGTAAGCAATTCAATATTTATTCCAGCAAATAGTTTATCTAATAGTTTAGATAATATTATATAAGTGTATCTTATTTTCTAACCTACCTGCATTCACATAATAGTATTATATTTTATATGTCACTAGAAACCTTGCAGTGTCCTGCCACTTTCATTTTATTAAGAGTACTAAAATACTTCTGTCAACACTGAACCCGTGCAGTATATAACATCAATAAAATATGTTGTATTCTGCATTATTAGTGCTTTTACTATTGGCACTTTAAGTATATTTTATTGTGAACATTTTAGAAGTTTTTCCCAAATATAATTTTGAATGCTGTAATTGTACTTATAACACTGTAGCAATACAAGTTTTACTTGTACATCCACCCCTGTCCAGGGAGAGGCAGTAATGCATAGTGAAGGATGCCAGGAAGAAGAAGAAGAAAAAACCAGCGGCTGCTCTGTCAAATACACGATCTTTGTTGTGACGTCACAGTCGTCTGTCCGAGCGAACATGGCGAACATTCGATGTGTCAAGGTGAGCAAACGTAATGATACATTTTATTCGGGCTGCACACTGTGTCACTTGTTTAATTTGCTCTGATAGCACGCGACGTGCTAGAATTCTCCGAAGCCGGTCTCGTGATAAATGCGAGTTTTTAGCTTCCTGCTGGTTTGCTTTCTTTGTAGTTCAGAAGTTTCATTGTGTTTTGCTAACAAGTTGAGAGTCAGTGAGAGCAGTGTGTTTCCTAACCTCTGTTCTATCAGTTACATTGACATTGGAGACTTAGTTTTAATAATTTAAAGGGCTAGTGCATCAAATCAAAAAAATAATTTAGTTTGTCGCTTATTTTTACTGCTATCTCGCATTCCAGATACTTTTGCCTCTCCCCTCTCTTTCCTTCTGGTAACACTGCCCAAAGGCAATAAAGAAAGCTGCCTAAATTTTGAACAGCTTACCATAAGCGCCCTACATGAACGCAAGAGTTTCTGCCATTTTGGTGGTTTCTCATGAAATGTTTATGCATTTTTTTGTGTAATCTTTGCTCTACTCATTGGGATGTGTTGGGGCTCTGTGCGACAAGTGATGTCACATTTTGCCAGATCTGTCAATATAAGCAGACCAAACTACACCCACAGAGTCATGATGAAGGGATAAAAATATATTTAAATGTTGCCCTGTGGAGTTTCTTGAGTTTCAAATAAACCATGTTTATATTCAGTTTTCACCAAAAGACAATGGGCCTCATTTACGAACAGTGCGTACGCACGAATCTGTGCTTGAACTGTGCGTACGCACGTTTGACGCCCAAATCTTGCATTCATCAATTTGTTCTTATCTAAATTTCTTCGTACTTAGGTAATTTAGAACTCCCTCAGACCATGCGTACGCACAAATGATGAAAGAAATGTCCTAGGAAATGTTAACACACACCCTTTTCACTAAATGCATACTATGTTAAAACTTAATTTATTGGGGAAAAAAAGGCTTTAATAGACAACAATAATTGAATTTACTAATGTATGGACCAAACGTAAATGCCGTGTCATCCTCATAATTTATTGTCATATAATTAAAATCTTCAATTATAGCAGTTGAGTTAGTTTATTAAGTTTACAATAGAGTAGATTGTTTCCATTTCTGCTGATGAGAAATTTTTCTTTTTACCTTTTGAGGCCATCTTTCACGTTCTTTCAGCTTCTCTGTAACACCGCTCTCTTCATGCGGCACCAAACAGATGTCCTTATATAGAGAAATAGAGGCGTGGCAGTATGCTGATTGAAGATCGCAGACAAGCGCCTGTCAATTTAAAACGGTTCTGATTTACTACCATACGCACAGTGGTGAAAACAAAATTGGCCGGTACACATGTGTCATGAATGTGACTGATTTTGTGCAAGTACTTATTTTTTGCGGAGAGTAAGAAGATTTCTGCGCAGATATTAGTGAATGAGGCCCATTGTGTGTATTCTTCAGCTCCAAACATATGTTGATTGCATTTTCCCTTCCTCCTCTAAGTTTGAAAAGCTGATTTTTAAGAGACTATTTGAAATCCTGCTTTGTTTACAGACGTGTACTAGCTAGCAGTCTTCTTCTCTTCCTTCGTTGGCGCTCTGCACGTGAGCTGCAATGATTAATCGATTAGTTAATGGTTTGATAATTTTTTGAAGATTCCGGCTTCTTAAAGGTGAATATTTCCTGGTTTCTTTACTGTTAAGAAAGCAAACTGAATATCTTTTGGTTGTGGACAGAACAAGACACTGAAAGACGCCATCTTGGATTTTGGACACATTATATCAGAAGTTATTTCACAGATTTATGAACAATGAAAGTAATCATCAATTGCAGCCCTACATTGCAGTTTATCTGGACGTCCTGCTGCCATCTGTCGATCCGTATCATTGTGTTACATAATTAGTGGGATTGTGTATCCTGTCACCAATGTGTGCAAGCAGGCGTGTGTGTCTTGTGCGCATAATGTAAACAAAATGTCACCCCATCTTAACTAAAGCTATAAGGAAAAAGGAAATGTTTAAGGTAACTACATCTTATATAAAAATTGGTTTTACAAAATCAACAAGTGAGTGAGTTTTTTTTGCATCTTTTTGCTCAGTTTTGATCTCTCCTTTCACCCATGATTGTCAGTGATCCATTTCCTGTTTGCTTCTGTTACTGTACCCCCGCCCCTCCTTCTTCTCTTCTACTCCTGTCCATACATGTGTGTTAATGTGTGTTTGCATGTTGAGCAGGGTATGGTGGGCCTGGTGACGGGCGGTGCCTCCGGTCTGGGCCGGGCCACTGTGGAGCGTCTGGTGCAGAACGGAGCGTCCGCTGTGATCCTGGACCTGCCCTCCTCTGATGGACCGGCCCTGGCAGCCAGTCTGGGGGAACGCTGTGCCTTCGCTCCTGCTGACGTGAGTCCAAAACTCAGCAGACGCGGGACATTTGGACACATTAACACAACACACACAGTCAGGGGATGACAGTCCACACTTCAGTCTGTAGCTGTCCTGGGCCTTTTGCATAAACTAAGCATCAGAGTGAAAACGAGAAGATCTGTACAGAAGAAGCTTGGGAGTTGGTTTCTTTCCGCATAAAGTTAAGTGATTTTAAAAAGTATGCCTTCCTTTAATTCATGTGACCTATTTTTAAATTTGTGACATTAAACCATGCATACAAAAATATCCAGCTTCAGCCGGATTGAGGGGAGTTGGTCCCAAAGTTTGCTGCAGTATTGCTTCCACTAAACCTTAACAAAGGAGGCTTCAGACAGCTGTGACTTCAAACTTACTTTGTTGGTTGAAGGAGTGAGTGTAAAGGTGCCGCCTTGAGAAAGGCCTCCAGTCTGCAGCTGCCTCTGGAGGTGTAATGTACCCTCCATGCAGTAGATGGCACTCTCACGTCATCCAGAACTATCACCACAGAATGAAGCGCCTAAGCGCTGAACCCTCACAGACTTAACTGACGCCAGGCATGAGAGCATGAGACGTTAGAGCTTGTGGATGCAGAGGAATGGGACATGCTATCATGACATCACACGTTAACTGCAAACAAGATGCACCTTTTTGAAAAAAAAATTTAATTGGGTTTCGTGCATTACAGTGTTTATATATATTTTAGCAACCCATCAAAATGTTCTACCTTTTTCTTGCATTCAAGACAGACAGAAACAGCAGTACACTCTCATTTACACGTGTATTCTTTGCTATGTATATTTTATCACCTGGGCTGCATGTAAACGTGACGTCAATAAGCGTCCTGTTGCTTTAAGAGGCCTTGTCTTTTCCCAGGTGACATCAGAGGCAGACGTGCAGTCTGCGGTGTCCATGGCCAGAGAGAAGTTTGGGAAGCTGGACCTGGCAGTGAACTGTGCCGGCATCGCCGTCGCCGTTAAAACCTACAACTTTAAGAAGGACCAACCTCACAGCCTGGAGGACTTCCAGCGCGTCATCAATGTAAGACACTAAAACAGTAGGAAAAGACGAGCTGGTTGCAGCTGTGTGACTTCTCTTTCTGCGTTTCCTGCAGGTGAACATCGCAGGGACCTTTAATGTGATTCGCCTCGCTGTGGGTGAGATGGGGAAGAACGAGCCGGATGCAGACGGACACAGAGGCTGCATCATCAACACAGCCAGCGTGGCTGCCTATGACGGACAGGTCATTTAAGAAAACACACAAACATCAAAAGAAGTAAGTGTCATGTCTGTTTATTAACTGTTCGTTGTCTTTATTATTCCTCCAGGTGGGCCAAGCAGCGTATTCAGCTTCTAAAGGCGGCATCGTTGGAATGACCCTCCCCATCGCACGAGATCTGGCACCCATGGGCATCAGGGTCATCACCATAGCACCCGGTTAGTCTACATGTTTAGGTGTAAATTTTAAAGGGACTTTTGGAGTAGGGTTGTATAAGGTACTTCTGAGTAGGCTTTTTTTGTTATTATGACAACAATGGAGCTATATGACACAGAGGATACAGAAGATATTGTATATCAGTCTTTGAATGAACACATAACAATTGTTAGCAGGATACAGTCAGTGTTGATGTTCTGCCTTTTCATACATATGTGAGTATATGAAAAACACACCAGACTTATCCTGTTCCCCAGCTAGGCCTCATTTCACTGCATATTACGGCTCAACTCAACTTGTTCTTGGTACCAAGTGCTCTTCTCAAATTCATTTTCAACCGCAGATGGTACTCCTACATGTAGGTGAGGTTATTGTCATACAGATGCAGCTTGAAACTGCCTTGATATCATGTTCAACACAACACAAAGATCGTCCTTTTTTTTTTTAAAGAGTAAGATCCTTTTTGTGACACCAGAAACAGAAGTCTCGCTCACCAGTTTCCCGAGCTTCGCGGCCTGGCAGCCGCTGGTTCCCCCTCCTCTGCCTGTTCCCCCTCTCTCTTTGTCCGTGTACTCTGGCTCAAACAAATAGGGGCGGCCATCGAATTCAAATGCCTAATATTCATCTTGGAAATCAGGTTAAATATTCAGCCTTGGCTTTTGAAATATATTCTTGCTGGCAGTCCTCTACGTAAACAAAACCTCTCTCCGACTCTAACTCACGTTTCCGCCGTCCTGTTCAGGTAACATCTCACCACCTGCGTGATTTCAGAGCGAGACTTCTCCTTGAGTCAGACTTCTGTTTCTGGTTACACAAAAAGGATCTTACTCTTTAAAAAAAAAAAGGGCGATCTTTGTAGGGATCATTTCCAATCTGAGTATCAATCTGAGCCTGTCAGTGGCAAAAACAAGCACTCTTAGTGGGCATACTTTGATCGGGCGCATTTGCCCCTGTCAGCCATTGCGGCTGTATCGTGGCTACGGAAGATTCCATCTACTCGACCAATTCCAAAAGCTTTTGTTCCAATGAGGCATTTCGACCCAGGTTTAAAAATACCGAACTTCTCCTTTAAACTGCAAATAAAATAAAACAAAATAAAAGCATAAATAAATACTGAAATATTCTAAATAATAATATTCATGTTATCAAACCTAGTGACATATCTACCTCAAACAAAATACCAACAAATCAATAAATGACTAAATGTTAAATAAACAAATTAAGATGTAATGCTAATATGCAATGCATCCTGGTACATGTAGGCACTGTCAAAGCAATAGAACTCGGGTGTCTCCGTCCGATAGCTTGCACTAAGGAATTTATGGCTTTAATTGATTACATTTACCATAAACACTGAATGGATGTACTGATAAAATGTGGGTAATAATATGTGGTACGGGGAGCATTTATCTACAGAGGAAATGCTTTTAATTTAAGCATATTTTCTGATAACCTCTGTGCACAACAAAAGTGGGTTTTTAAATGCAGGAGTTTAACCTGTGATGGAGTATTTTACAATTGTTGTATTTGAGATCTGCATTAACGTGACATTTGAACACTGGTTAACATGACATTTTCCCTTTCTTCCTCCAGGCCTGTTCTCCACTCCCCTCCTCGCCGGTCTTCCAGAGAAGGTGCGCAGCTTTCTTGCCCGCCAGGTGCCCTTCCCCTCGCGCCTGGGAGACCCCGCTGAGTTCGCCCACATGGTGACGTCACTGGCTGAGAACCCCATGGTCAACGGAGAGGTCATCAGACTGGACGGAGCCATTCGCATGCAGCCCTGAGACGGATGATGCGTGTATGCGTGTGCTCACAGTAACGAAAGTTGTTGCATCCAGCGACGAGAACATTCTCATGTCTGAGTGTGTGCGGCTGTCTGGTGTATTTGTGTTGTAGAAAACTGCATACTGATACAATACAGACAGTAATGGATCACAGTCACCTTTTTATCAGGTTTGTGTGTGAGAACGTGAGCGAGAGTGTAAAAATGAGACTGTACATCTTTCAGAGCATTGCAGTACCTTTTTCACTCCACTTTGTTTTGTAACTAAACCAGATTATAATAAACCTCCGTTGGGTTTAATAATCAATTTTACTAAGTTTATTTTATTTTGAGATCCCAAAGTGTTGATATGTTCTCACACATATTTTAGATCATCCTGATTTTAAAAAATGTAGAAAAGTTTAGTTTGATTTTGAACTGAATTTATAGTAAAGCTTTCAGAGTTGGACATGTGCTTTTTTATTAAATTTTTGCCCTCAGAAAAAAGTCATACGGAGGCCGAGTGCCAAATCTATTGAGCTAGTCTTGGGCAAAAAGATTGTCAATTTGAGAAAAAAAAAAAATTGTATGTGAAAAAATTTCACTTAAAATTTTGAAAAGTAAAAAGAAATCAAACGAAAAATAAGTGAAGAAAAAATAATTATATTCAAATTTATTTTGATTAACCTTCTTAAGTTTTTATAAATTGCATTTCTTATTTTTCACTTCAACTAATTTCACATTTTAGTTTTCTACAGTATTTGAGGTCTTATTTTTTTGACTCTGATTTTTGTGTTTTAATTTTAACTTTAAATTTTGTGGTTTCAAATCGGAAAAAAAAGATCTGAAAGTAAAAAAAATGACACTAAATGTAACATTTGAAACTTTAAGGTCTGAAAAAGAAAATAAAAAATGTGTGTGAAAAAAGAAAAAAAGCCTCAAATATGCAACTTTAAATGAGTGAAAGTGAATAATATGAATCAAATCAAATCAAATCAAACTTTATTTATATAGCACCTTTCATGCCAAAAGAATGCAACACAAAGTGCTTCACAGAAAAATTAAAATCATATCACTAGAATTAAAAACATATCACAATAATACAAATACTGGAAACTTGCCCCTCCCGACTCACCCGCAGAGGCACACATACACTTTATCACACACACAGACAGACACACATGTACACGTATGCACATACACACTCACCCACACACACGCACGCACTCAGGATAAAACATGGTAGAGAGACATGGCAGGACACTGAGGAACAGGTGAGGAAAACGCCACCTATGGGAGCCATCCGCATCGGGAGGGGTCACAGTCTACGCCCGCAGGGAGTGCCACCCGCAGGGAGTGCCACCCGCAGAGACCACCCCGACCCGGAAAGACCGGGATGGACTCCGCACAAGGTGCAGAGCTTACCCGGTCCTCCGGGCCTGAGGGATCTCCAGGACGACGTCCCAGCGGGCAGACCAGACACAACTCCCAGTGTGGAGGGCTCCCATGAGGAAACACTGGAGCTAAAAAGTAAAAGGCTAAAAGACAATAAAATAGGCTGGGATAAATGTAAGAAATAAAATGATAAGAATAGAAAAAAATAAGATAAAAGCAATAAAGTGCAGAAAGAATTAAGAATAAATCAATAAAATTATTAGATATTAAAAATAGAATAAAATAGATAATAAAAAAGAACAGGATAAATCAGTTAAAAGCCAAGTTGAAAAAGTGAGTCTTGAGCTTCTAAATATCAACAATATAAGGGGAACGTAGCACATAGTAAAAAGAATTCCAAAGATTTATCAAACAATTTGTACAATTTTTTTTCTTTGATTTAAAGATAAAAAATACAATCTTTTGGCCTAAATCCAGCTCCACACAAGTCAAGTTGGAAATTATTGGTCTGCTGCATCGTAATACATAAAAACTTGAGATAAGAAATCCCAGTGGTGCCATTTGAACTGTGTTCACTAAAAAAAAGCAACTTTTAAAGAGATTTTATTGTTGAAACAGAAAACATCACAGAGAGCTGTATTTGGCACAAGTTCACCATCTCCCAAAATCAATTTCAAATCCAGTTCCAAACACAGAAATTCCCATTTTACTACCAATGGAGAAGCCTGTTCCCAGCACCTTAGCCTCTAATCCGGATTTACTAATTCCAAATCCAGTGTCTGCTGCCAGACCAACTTTACCTGTCACTAAACCCGCAGAAGCTGAGGCACTGGCCAGCTCTGCTTTGGCCATGGCTCTGAGGTTGTCCCTAGACATCTCGATTCCTGCTCCGGCGTTGGGCCCTTTTGCCTCGGCATCAAAAATGCTCCATTCTGCACTAGCGTGGCCCCATCCTGCTCCAGCGTATGCTCCCGTCTTGTTATTGCCTTCTAGTGTCCCAGCACTTGCATACGCACTGGTGGCACAAGCTGCACCAGGCCGGTCAGAGTTGTCACTCGGTTCCTCGGCATCAATCTGTAGGTCTTTTTTCACAACTGCAGGGGATGCAAACAGAAACACAACATTTAATAAATTACATTACCAGTGGAAAAAAGATTTTGTCGAGTGGTGAAAAGTCAAGAATATTGTTATTACATTTATTTAGAACAATATTTTATTAAACAATATTTAATTTACTATTATTAAAAGGTAATATTTTGAGAAGAAAATGATGTTATATTCAATAATTTAATTAGAAAATTAAAGCCGCAAGCGGTGATGAACAGGCCCTCGCACCTTTTTGCACACCGGGGTGTGTTGCAGTCACAGGGTGTGCTGAAACCACGGGCTGTGTACCAGTAGGTGGTGCTATCAGCATGACACAAATTTATATGTAGATCTGTTAAGGCTGTGACTTTCATCACAGACATGAAATTTGAAGCTAATTGAATATTGTATACAAGAGTTACTATTGGCTCTTACCAGTAGGTGGCACTATGAGTATGAAAAAACAAGTGAATATGTAAATCTGTTTAGGGCAACACCCTCATCAAAGCCGTCAAATTATGAGCAGACGGAACCAGCCGGCGGTGCTATAGCTATGACAGAAAATAGTATGTAGATGTATTCAGGGCGGACAGTTATGAAGCATATGAATTTTGATTCGGATATGATGAAGTACAGCTGAGTTATAACAAAATATATAATAAGATTAATGGCGAGGCATCATATATGTTTTATTCAACGCGCCGCCACGGATACGCCCTCTGACAAAAACGAACAAACTGTTGTACAAAACTTAATCAAGGTCTTAAGGCTTTCCTGGCCACAATTTGAGGTTATGTCTTACTGCCTTGGAGGAGTGGTTTGTAGCGTAAAACATGTCATTTCCTGTTTCCAGTAGGGGCCGCCATGCCATTAGGCAAATATTTACACAGTTATGTCTAAGCTGGGACTCTTATCATACATATAAAAATATGAAGATGATGACATATTGCACATGAGAGTTACAATGGTTGTCTGTTTCTTGGCAAAATGCAAAAAAACATCACACTTTGAGCCCCAGCCCAGGCCACACCCTTTGGCAAAAACTCAAGCTTTTGGTAACTTTGAATTTCCAATGTCTTTTCAATACACTGGCTACATTTGAGGAAGATAGGATGAAGTCCCAAGGAGGAGTTTGTCAAGGTATGGACCCCGTAAGTCGCCAAAAATACGCCTTATTCTGAAAAGCTAATCAAAATGGCTGACTTCCTGTTGGGTTTTCACCATGACGCTAAGAGACTTTTTTGTAGGTCTTCTCATGATACACATGCCTACCAATTTTCATACCTGAAGGTTTAACCAGCTCCAGGGGCTGGATTATTGAATATTTCAAGTGGACGCTATGGACCCATTCTGCCACACCCAATTACAAAACCCTTATCACATGTAAATTTCCACCCCATAAGATGTTTGTACAAAAATTGGTGAGATTGGGGCATGTTAAAGCCACCAAAGGGTCCTCACACACATTCGTGCTCGGGTCCTAAATATATTTTTAAGGCAAAATACATATTATTTCAGGGGTCGTAAAATATGAGGCTTTGAATGTTTGCTGCTGGGCTCGAGACATCACTTTGCAGCAATGTCTCCTTTTTATCAAATCCCAAGTCCATTAACTAATCGGTTCACAGAAGTCTATCTGATCTGCTTTGTCAAGGCAGATTTATTTATAGAGCACCACTCAAACATAAAGCAACTCAAAGTGCTTTACACAATTAAAAACAGAGCATTAAGAACATTGAAAGAAATGTGACAGCAAAAATAGATAGAAAAAAAGTCAATTTGATTAAAAGAATAAAGTAAAAATGTAGATGCAGCAGTACAAAAAAAATCAATTGTATTTATATAATTCATTATAACCACTTCAATAGCATCAAAAGTCTTTGAAAGAGTATTTTCAGACAATTGTCTGATCTTATTCAGTTCTTCAATTTTGTTTCTTTTTAGGTGTTGGGGTATTCTCAAGGGCATTAAGCTATTACCAATGGAAAATCAAATAACAGCTCTGAAGTTGCCGCATAGAGAATCTTATTTTCCCGACGGACACAGATTCAGAGATTTCTCTCGCCTTCAACGCAATGAATGCTATATACTAATTCACCCCAAGGAACGTCTTGGAACAAGGCCCACAATTGTCTGTGTCGGATGCAGACCTTAGCTGCCCCTGAAACTCCCCCCGCATGTGTGCTGTGATGGCAAGATCCACTCACAGTCTTTGTATCTTCAACACTCACCAATTGCGATTGAACTTATTAATGTAGCTTTGTCTTGCTTAATTTGCGATGTTGGGGTATTCTCAAGGGCATTGAGCCATTACTGATGGGTAGTCTGCTCAGCGCGCAGTGAAGAACGATCTTGCCTGTTTGCTATACTGGTCTAAATAATTTCAATATAGAGGCAATGATTAAGCAATATTGAGCAACGCCGGGGGAAAAGAAATCAGACTAAAAAATATTGAAAAAGTGTTTTACTCACTCTTTTCGCCAAGATCTGAAAGAAAGAAAATGGAAACTTTGTCATTTACTTATTTTAGCAAGTTATAATCTTCTCTAAAATCCATAAGTTACATGAATCAAGTTCAGAATGTACCCATTCATTGTTAACAACATTTTGACTTTATCGTACATTATGCGAAAATATGCTATAAGCAGCTTTTTTCACTTTCTGTCAGTGAAGTTATCTGTCTCTCTGAAATCTTCAGTATACTAGTTGATGAGTATGCACATGTTGTTGTTAGTGATGTTCGCCTACCTGACATCTTCAGGTTCGAGGAACTCAAATAAAAGGAAGAAATGTCAGCAGCTGATGATCTTAAGGAGAAGTTGTGTGCTGCGCCCTCTCAGCTCTGCTGCCGGACCGCTCTCAGCGGGGAGGGTTTAAATGTCAGAGAGCAAAATCAAAACTGAAAGTATGAAGCTAATGGAAAACACTAGAGTCATTTTGCAGAGGAAGGGAGGTGGTCAGATTTCTGTGAAACCAAACAGCATCTAGAACATTTTGTTTATGCGTGTGCATCTGCCTGTTGTATTTAAGTTGTAGAAAGCTGCAATGGATCTGCCATGGTGTCAAAATTGGCCCTAAGTCCATCCATCCATCCATGCATCCATTATCTTCACCGCTTATCCTGTTCAGGGGTACGGGGGGTCTGGAGCGAATCCCAGCTATTATTGGGCGAGAGTCTTACACCGCGTCTGTAGCTGCTGGGATAGGAGCAGGTAGCGGTAGCTGGTGTGGTAGCTAGCGGTAGCTGGCAGCCTACGGTAACATTGATTGTTATCAGGGTGGCGACTGTAATGGCGACCATGACAGTACATGTGCGATGAAAAAATTTAAAAAATTTTACGTAAAAGTATTAATATAAAATACAAGCAGCAATTAAATCCAATGTGATGAAGTGTGTCTTATTTGTCAAAGTGTTAACATCTGACATTGATTTGAGGACACTGGGTCACATGACAGGGAAGCTATTGAAAAAAAAAACTATAAATGTTTCTATAAATAGATGAAAAAAATATTAAAAGTGCGTCTCATACACTGAATTGTACAGTTTCTGTTTTGTGTTAATGCAACTTCTCAACGATCCCTCTCGATCAAATCCCTCTAATGATATGTCCCGCCTGCACGTCCTGTTTCACTCGGAAATACGTCACGATACGGAAGCTAGATACTCTCGAAATGCTGTTTCAGCTCGACTTTAAGGTAATCGGCTTCCTCAGTTCAAATGAGTTGACACAGGAGAGTTTGAAGTTGAGAACAACGACTTAACTAAGTTCATCTTACTACATTGATAAGTTCAAAACACTCACTCACAAAAGAGTTTGGTTTCCTGAAATGTTTTGAGTTGAACTAACTGATCAGGGGTCCGTTTCACTAAGAGGGTTAAACAAACTCTGAGTCTAACCCTGAACTCTGAGTCGATCTACTCTGAGATAGGAAACTCTGAGTTTTCGGTTTCAGAACAGCTGATCAGAGTTAGTTAAAGCAACTCTGAGTAGGTTCACCCGGAGTTAAGTGCGTGCACGCTGACTATCAAAAGCCAGAGTTAATGGAGCCCCGACACCACGATTCACCATGGCAACGGTACACAAAAAGAGGTCCTCCTACGTCACACCAGTGGAGCTCGAAATCCTCATGCGGACGTTCAGCGACTAGGAGCATGTTTTTAGAAAAATAAAGTAACACGGCTGCAGCTGCAAAAGAGAGAGAAGCGGCGTGGGAAGAAACTGCTGCTCGAGTTAATGCGCAAGTTTGAACTGGTCTATTTATTTAATACTTAATCACGACCGGAAGCTAAAATTTCTATTAATTTAGGAGCAATGCAGCGGGAGAAAAAAACGTACATGGAAGCAGTTAAAAATAAAACACCAGAACGTCATTCAAAGGTGCGGCTCAGGCAGAACAGGCTCATGGCTGAACCTCACTTCAATCAGATTTTCAATATCAAACTAATGAAATATCATTCAGTGGCTGTTTTAATGTGCATTAGCTTTATCCCTAACATGATGCTGACTTCACATACATTATAATTTATGTTGATTAAACTGAATTGTGTTAGTTCAAAAAAAAATCCAATAACTGCTTAAACGTCTTATTTGAGTGCTCTCGGCAGTGGTGGTGGAAAATCTAAAAATGATGACTTTGACCCAGATTTGTCTCTTGATCTTTTTATCTTTTCACTTCCTCTCACTGGATGACACCAGGACAGGGGGCCTCCTGTTCCTCTGGTAATCCACAAGGAGCTCTTTGATCTGCTAATATTGAACTTAAGGTGATGATAATTGCATCATGTGTCAAAGCTCTTTATCAGTACTCTCTCCTCCTGAAAAAATTGTCTCTAAGTGAGGGCAGCATATTTCTCATTGGAATCATACATGTCGCTATAGTATTAACTTCCATTTTGCCAAATCATACACTTAATCCATTTTGTTTAATAACTCCAACATCTAGAGTCTACACAGACAGAAATGTAACTTCAACTTGACTTGTTGGTGGAGGCATACATCTGCAAGGCAGTCATTCTGCAGCTGCCTGTTGAATTTAAGTTGTAGAAAGCTGCATACAGTAAAAAAATACAGACTGTAATTAATCACAAATAGCAGTTTGTGAGAATGTGAGCGAGAAAGTCTCAAAATTGGCCTGTAAGTTATTTATCTATGAATCTTATCTAATTCTATCTATTTATCTAGTCTATGATTTGTTTGTAATTATCATTTTAAAGCCCAAAGTGTAGAGTTGTTATATATAGCTTTCAAATCATCCTGCTCACACAACTTTGATTTTAGAGAAACGTAGTAAAGTTCAGTCTTGTTTTCAGACCAAATCAATGTCAAAGTTTGAGTTGGCAGCGTTCACTGCTTTCTTCAGATGTAAGTCAGTATTATTGGCTGAGGGAACAGTTGTGATGCATGTTTGTTAAACTACTAAGTGACAAATCAAAATATATAGTCTGCAGAGTAGAAATACTTCAATAATTAATATATCAAATCTCAGTGGTGCCATTTGAACTGTGTTCACATAAAAAAAGAAACTTTCAAGATTCAACAGAGATTTTATTGTTGAAACAGAAAACATCACAGAGAGCTGTATTTGGCACAAAGTCACCATTTCCCAAAATCAATTTCAAATCCAGATCCAAACAGAGAAATTCCCGTTTTCCGACCAATGGAGAAGCCTGTTCCCAGCACCTTAGCCTCTAATCCGGATTTACTAATTCCAAATCCAGTGTCTGCTGCCAGACCAACTGTACCTGTCACTAAACCCGCAGAAGCTGAGGCACTGGCCAGCTCTGCTTTGGCCATGGCTCTGACATTGTCCTCAGACACCTCGACTCCTGCTCCGACGTTGGGCCCTTTTGCCTCGGCATCAAAAATGCTCCATTCTGCACTAGCGTGGCCCCATCCTGCTCCAGCGTATGCTCCCGTCTTGTTATTGCCTTCTAGTTTCCCAGCACTTGCATACGCACTGGTGGCACAAGCTGCACCAGGCCGGTCAGAGTTGTCACTCGGTTCCTCGGCATCAATCTGTAGGTCTTTTTTCACAACTGCAGGGGATGCAAACAGAAACACAACATTTAATAAATTACATTACCAGTGGAAAAAAGATTTTGTCGAGTGGTGAAAAGTCAAGAATATTATTATTACATTTATTTAGAACAATATTTTATTAAACAATATTTAATTTACTATTATTAAAAGGTAATATTTTGAGAAGAAAATGATGTTATATTCAATAATTTAATTAGAAAATTAAAGCCGCAAGCGGTGATGAACAGGCCCTCGCACCTTTTTGCACACCGGGGTGTGTTGCAGTCACGGGGTGTGCTGAAACCACGGGCTGTGTACCAGTAGGTGGTGCTATCAGCATGACACAAATTTATATGTAGATCTGTTAAGGCTGTGACTTTCATCACAGACATGAAATTTGAAGCTAATTGAATATTGTATACAAGAGTTACTATTGGCTCTTACCAGTAGGTGGCACTATGAGTATGAAAAAACAAGTGAATATGTAAATCTGTTTAGGGCAACACCCTCATCAAAGCCGTCAAATTATGAGCAGACGGAACCAGCCGGCGGTGCTATAGCTATGACAGAAAATAGTATGTAGATGTATTCAGGGCGGACAGTTATGAAGCATATGAATTTTGATTCGGATATGATGAAGTACAGCTGAGTTATAACAAAATATATAACAAGATTAATGGCGAGGCATCATATATGTTTTATTCAACGCGCCGCCACGGATACGCCCTCTGACAAAAACGAACAAACTGTTGTACAAAACTTAATCAAGGTCTTAAGGCTTTCCTGGCCACAATTTGAGGTTATGTCTTACTGCCTTGGAGGAGTGGTTTGTAGCGTAAAACATGTCATTTCCTGTTTCCAGTAGGGGCCGCTATGCCATTAGGCAAATATTTACACAGTTATGTCTAAGCTGGGACTCTTATCATACATATAAAAATATGAAGATGATGACATATTGCACATGAGAGTTACAATGGTTGTCTGTTTCTTGGCAAAATGCAAAAAAACATCACACTTTGAGCCCCAGCCCAGGCCACACCCCTTGGCGAAAACTCAAGCTTTTGGTAACTTTGAATTTCCAATGTCTTTTCAATACACTGGCTAAATTTGAGGAAGATAGGATGAAGTCCCAAGGAGGAGTTTGTCAAGGTACGGACCCCGTAAGTCGCCAAAAATACGCCTTATTCTGAAAAGCTAATCAAAATGGCTGACTTCCTGTTGGGTTTTCACCATGACGCTAAGAGACTTTTTTGTAGGTCTTCTCATGATACACATGCCTACCAATTTTCATACCTGTAGGTTTAACCAGCTCTAGGGGCTGGATTATTGAATATTTGAAGTGGACGCTATGGACCCATTCTGCCACGCCCAATTACAAAACCCTTATCACATGTAAATTTCCACCCCATAAGATGTTTGTACAAAAATTGGTGAGATTGGGGCATGTTAAAGCCACCAAATATGAGATCTTGGAACGAAAAGAAAGAAATAATTCCTTCAATTTCAGCAGGGTCCTCACACACATTCGTGCTCGGGTCCTAAATATATTTTTAAGGCAAAATACATATTATTTCAGGGGTCGTAAAATATGAGGCTTTGAATGTTTGCTGCTGGGCTCGAGACATCACTTTGCAGCAATGTCTCCTTTTTATCAAATCCCAAGTCCATTAACTAATCGGTTCACAGAAGACTATCTGATCTGCTTTGTCAAGGCAGATTTATTTATAGAGCACCACTCAAACATAAAGCAACTCAAAGTGCTTTATACAATTAAAAACAGAGCATTAAGAACATTGAAAGAAATGTGACAGCAAAAATAGATAGAAAAAAAGTCAATTTGATTAAAAGAATAAAGTAAAAATGTAGATGCAGCAGTACAAAAAAAATCAATTGTATTTATATAATTCATTATAACCACTTCAATAGCATCAAAAGTCTTTGAAAGAGTATTTTCAGACAATTGTCTGATCTTATTCAGTTCTTCAATTTTGTTTCTTTTTAGGTGTTGGGGTATTCTCAAGGGCATTAAGCTATTACCAATGGAAAATCAAATAACAGCTCTGAAGTTGCCGCATAGAGAATCTTATTTTCCCGACGGACACAGATTCAGAGATTTCTCTCGCCTTCAACGCAATGAATGCTATATACTAATTCACCCCAAGGAACGTCTTGGAACAAGGCCCACAATTGTCTGTGTCGGATGCAGACCTTAGCTGCCCCTGAAACTCCCCCCGCATGTGTGCTGTGATGGCAAGATCCACTCACAGTCTTTGTATCTTCAACACTCACCAATTGCGATTGAACTTATTAATGTAGCTTTGTCTTGCTTAATTTGCGATGTTGGGGTATTCTCAAGGGCATTGAGCCATTACTGATGGGTAGTCTGCTCAGCGCGCAGTGAAGAACGATCTTGCCTGTTTGCTATACTGGTCTAAATAATTTCAATATAGAGGCAATGATTAAGCAATATTGAGCAACGCCGGGGGAAAAGAAATCAGACTAAAAAATATTGAAAAAGTGTTTTACTCACTCTTTTCGCCAAGATCTGAAAGAAAGAAAATGGAAACTTTGTCATTTACTTATTTTAGCAAGTTATAATCTTCTCTAAAATCCATAAGTTACATGAATCAAGTTCAGAATGTACCCATTCATTGTTAACAACATTTTGACTTTATCGTACATTATGCGAAAATATGCTATAAGCAGCTTTTTTCACTTTCTGTCAGTGAAGTTATCTGTCTCTCTGAAATCTTCAGTATACTAGTTGATGAGTATGCACATGTTGTTGTTAGTGATGTTCGCCTACCTGACATCTTCAGGTTCGAGGAACTCAAATAAAAGGAAGAAATGTCAGCAGCTGATGATCTTAAGGAGAAGTTGTGTGCTGCGCCCTCTCAGCTCTGCTGCCGGACCGCTCTCAGCGGGGAGGGTTTAAATGTCAGAGAGCAAAATCAAAACTGAAAGTATGAAGCTAATGGAAAACACTAGAGTCATTTTGCAGAGGAAGGGAGGTGGTCAGATTTCTGTGAAACCAAACAGCATCTAGAACATTTTGTTTATGCGTGTGCATCTGCCTGTTGTATTTAAGTTGTAGAAAGCTGCAATGGATCTGCCATGGTGTCAAAATTGGCCCTAAGTCCATCCATCCATCCATGCATCCATTATCTTCACCGCTTATCCTGTTCAGGGGTACGGGGGGTCTGGAGCGAATCCCAGCTATTATTGGGCGAGAGTCTTACACCGCGTCTGTAGCTGCTGGGATAGGAGCAGGTAGCGGTAGCTGGTGTGGTAGCTAGCGGTAGCTGGCAGCCTACGGTAACATTGATTGTTATCAGGGTGGCGACTGTAATGGCGACCATGACAGTACATGTGCGATGAAAAAATTTAAAAAATTTTACGTAAAAGTATTAATATAAAATACAAGCAGCAATTAAATCCAATGTGATGAAGTGTGTCTTATTTGTCAAAGTGTTAACATCTGACATTGATTTGAGGACACTGGGTCACATGACAGGGAAGCTATTGAAAAAAAAAACTATAAATGTTTCTATAAATAGATGAAAAAAATATTAAAAGTGCGTCTCATACACTGAATTGTACAGTTTCTGTTTTGTGTTAATGCAACTTCTCAACGATCCCTCTCGATCAAATCCCTCTAATGATATGTCCCGCCTGCACGTCCTGTTTCACTCGGAAATACGTCACGATACGGAAGCTAGATACTCTCGAAATGCTGTTTCAGCTCGACTTTAAGGTAATCGGCTTCCTCAGTTCAAATGAGTTGACACAGGAGAGTTTGAAGTTGAGAACAACGACTTAACTAAGTTCATCTTACTACATTGATAAGTTCAAAACACTCACTCACAAAAGAGTTTGGTTTCCTGAAATGTTTTGAGTTGAACTAACTGATCAGGGGTCCGTTTCACTAAGAGGGTTAAACAAACTCTGAGTCTAACCCTGAACTCTGAGTCGATCTACTCTGAGATAGGAAACTCTGAGTTTTCGGTTTCAGAACAGCTGATCAGAGTTAGTTAAAGCAACTCTGAGTAGGTTCACCCGGAGTTAAGTGCGTGCACGCTGACTATCAAAAGCCAGAGTTAATGGAGCCCCGACACCACGATTCACCATGGCAACGGTACACAAAAAGAGGTCCTCCTACGTCACACCAGTGGAGCTCGAAATCCTCATGCGGACGTTCAGCGACTAGGAGCATGTTTTTAGAAAAATAAAGTAACACGGCTGCAGCTGCAAAAGAGAGAGAAGCGGCGTGGGAAGAAACTGCTGCTCGAGTTAATGCGCAAGTTTGAACTGGTCTATTTATTTAATACTTAATCACGACCGGAAGCTAAAATTTCTATTAATTTAGGAGCAATGCAGCGGGAGAAAAAAACGTACATGGAAGCAGTTAAAAATAAAACACCAGAACGTCATTCAAAGGTGCGGCTCAGGCAGAACAGGCTCATGGCTGAACCTCACTTCAATCAGATTTTCAATATCAAACTAATGAAATATCATTCAGTGGCTGTTTTAATGTGCATTAGCTTTATCCCTAACATGATGCTGACTTCACATACATTATAATTTATGTTGATTAAACTGAATTGTGTTAGTTCAAAAAAAAATCCAATAACTGCTTAAACGTCTTATTTGAGTGCTCTCGGCAGTGGTGGTGGAAAATCTAAAAATGATGACTTTGACCCAGATTTGTCTCTTGATCTTTTTATCTTTTCACTTCCTCTCACTGGATGACACCAGGACAGGGGGCCTCCTGTTCCTCTGGTAATCCACAAGGAGCTCTTTGATCTGCTAATATTGAACTTAAGGTGATGATAATTGCATCATGTGTCAAAGCTCTTTATCAGTACTCTCTCCTCCTGAAAAAATTGTCTCTAAGTGAGGGCAGCATATTTCTCATTGGAATCATACATGTCGCTATAGTATTAACTTCCATTTTGCCAAATCATACACTTAATCCATTTTGTTTAATAACTCCAACATCTAGAGTCTACACAGACAGAAATGTAACTTCAACTTGACTTGTTGGTGGAGGCATACATCTGCAAGGCAGTCATTCTGCAGCTGCCTGTTGAATTTAAGTTGTAGAAAGCTGCATACAGTAAAAAAATACAGACTGTAATTAATCACAAATAGCAGTTTGTGAGAATGTGAGCGAGAAAGTCTCAAAATTGGCCTGTAAGTTATTTATCTATGAATCTTATCTAATTCTATCTATTTATCTAGTCTATGATTTGTTTGTAATTATCATTTTAAAGCCCAAAGTGTAGAGTTGTTATATATAGCTTTCAAATCATCCTGCTCACACAACTTTGATTTTAGAGAAACGTAGTAAAGTTCAGTCTTGTTTTCAGACCAAATCAATGTCAAAGTTTGAGTTGGCAGCGTTCACTGCTTTCTTCAGATGTAAGTCAGTATTATTGGCTGAGGGAACAGTTGTGATGCATGTTTGTTAAACTACTAAGTGACAAATCAAAATATATAGTCTGCAGAGTAGAAATACTTCAATAATTAATATATCAAATCTCAGTGGTGCCATTTGAACTGTGTTCACATAAAAAAAGAAACTTTCAAGATTCAACAGAGATTTTATTGTTGAAACAGAAAACATCACAGAGAGCTGTATTTGGCACAAAGTCACCATTTCCCAAAATCAATTTCAAATCCAGATCCAAACAGAGAAATTCCCGTTTTCCGACCAATGGAGAAGCCTGTTCCCAGCACCTTAGCCTCTAATCCGGATTTACTAATTCCAAATCCAGTGTCTGCTGCCAGACCAACTGTACCTGTCACTAAACCCGCAGAAGCTGAGGCACTGGCCAGCTCTGCTTTGGCCATGGCTCTGACATTGTCCTCAGACACCTCGACTCCTGCTCCGACGTTGGGCCCTTTTGCCTCGGCATCAAAAATGCTCCATTCTGCACTAGCGTGGCCCCATCCTGCTCCAGCGTATGCTCCCGTCTTGTTATTGCCTTCTAGTTTCCCAGCACTTGCATACGCACTGGTGGCACAAGCTGCACCAGGCCGGTCAGAGTTGTCACTCGGTTCCTCGGCATCAATCTGTAGGTCTTTTTTCACAACTGCAGGGGATGCAAACAGAAACACAACATTTAATAAATTACATTACCAGTGGAAAAAAGATTTTGTCGAGTGGTGAAAAGTCAAGAATATTATTATTACATTTATTTAGAACAATATTTTATTAAACAATATTTAATTTACTATTATTAAAAGGTAATATTTTGAGAAGAAAATGATGTTATATTCAATAATTTAATTAGAAAATTAAAGCCGCAAGCGGTGATGAACAGGCCCTCGCACCTTTTTGCACACCGGGGTGTGTTGCAGTCACGGGGTGTGCTGAAACCACGGGCTGTGTACCAGTAGGTGGTGCTATCAGCATGACACAAATTTATATGTAGATCTGTTAAGGCTGTGACTTTCATCACAGACATGAAATTTGAAGCTAATTGAATATTGTATACAAGAGTTACTATTGGCTCTTACCAGTAGGTGGCACTATGAGTATGAAAAAACAAGTGAATATGTAAATCTGTTTAGGGCAACACCCTCATCAAAGCCGTCAAATTATGAGCAGACGGAACCAGCCGGCGGTGCTATAGCTATGACAGAAAATAGTATGTAGATGTATTCAGGGCGGACAGTTATGAAGCATATGAATTTTGATTCGGATATGATGAAGTACAGCTGAGTTATAACAAAATATATAACAAGATTAATGGCGAGGCATCATATATGTTTTATTCAACGCGCCGCCACGGATACGCCCTCTGACAAAAACGAACAAACTGTTGTACAAAACTTAATCAAGGTCTTAAGGCTTTCCTGGCCACAATTTGAGGTTATGTCTTACTGCCTTGGAGGAGTGGTTTGTAGCGTAAAACATGTCATTTCCTGTTTCCAGTAGGGGCCGCTATGCCATTAGGCAAATATTTACACAGTTATGTCTAAGCTGGGACTCTTATCATACATATAAAAATATGAAGATGATGACATATTGCACATGAGAGTTACAATGGTTGTCTGTTTCTTGGCAAAATGCAAAAAAACATCACACTTTGAGCCCCAGCCCAGGCCACACCCCTTGGCGAAAACTCAAGCTTTTGGTAACTTTGAATTTCCAATGTCTTTTCAATACACTGGCTAAATTTGAGGAAGATAGGATGAAGTCCCAAGGAGGAGTTTGTCAAGGTACGGACCCCGTAAGTCGCCAAAAATACGCCTTATTCTGAAAAGCTAATCAAAATGGCTGACTTCCTGTTGGGTTTTCACCATGACGCTAAGAGACTTTTTTGTAGGTCTTCTCATGATACACATGCCTACCAATTTTCATACCTGTAGGTTTAACCAGCTCTAGGGGCTGGATTATTGAATATTTGAAGTGGACGCTATGGACCCATTCTGCCACGCCCAATTACAAAACCCTTATCACATGTAAATTTCCACCCCATAAGATGTTTGTACAAAAATTGGTGAGATTGGGGCATGTTAAAGCCACCAAATATGAGATCTTGGAACGAAAAGAAAGAAATAATTCCTTCAATTTCAGCAGGGTCCTCACACACATTCGTGCTCGGGTCCTAAATATATTTTTAAGGCAAAATACATATTATTTCAGGGGTCGTAAAATATGAGGCTTTGAATGTTTGCTGCTGGGCTCGAGACATCACTTTGCAGCAATGTCTCCTTTTTATCAAATCCCAAGTCCATTAACTAATCGGTTCACAGAAGACTATCTGATCTGCTTTGTCAAGGCAGATTTATTTATAGAGCACCACTCAAACATAAAGCAACTCAAAGTGCTTTATACAATTAAAAACAGAGCATTAAGAACATTGAAAGAAATGTGACAGCAAAAATAGATAGAAAAAAAGTCAATTTGATTAAAAGAATAAAGTAAAAATGTAGATGCAGCAGTACAAAAAAAATCAATTGTATTTATATAATTCATTATAACCACTTCAATAGCATCAAAAGTCTTTGAAAGAGTATTTTCAGACAATTGTCTGATCTTATTCAGTTCTTCAATTTTGTTTCTTTTTAGGTGTTGGGGTATTCTCAAGGGCATTAAGCTATTACCAATGGAAAATCAAATAACAGCTCTGAAGTTGCCGCATAGAGAATCTTATTTTCCCGACGGACACAGATTCAGAGATTTCTCTCGCCTTCAACGCAATGAATGCTATATACTAATTCACCCCAAGGAACGTCTTGGAACAAGGCCCACAATTGTCTGTGTCGGATGCAGACCTTAGCTGCCCCTGAAACTCCCCCCGCATGTGTGCTGTGATGGCAAGATCCACTCACAGTCTTTGTATCTTCAACACTCACCAATTGCGATTGAACTTATTAATGTAGCTTTGTCTTGCTTAATTTGCGATGTTGGGGTATTCTCAAGGGCATTGAGCCATTACTGATGGGTAGTCTGCTCAGCGCGCAGTGAAGAACGATCTTGCCTGTTTGCTATACTGGTCTAAATAATTTCAATATAGAGGCAATGATTAAGCAATATTGAGCAACGCCGGGGGAAAAGAAATCAGACTAAAAAATATTGAAAAAGTGTTTTACTCACTCTTTTCGCCAAGATCTGAAAGAAAGAAAATGGAAACTTTGTCATTTACTTATTTTAGCAAGTTATAATCTTCTCTAAAATCCATAAGTTACATGAATCAAGTTCAGAATGTACCCATTCATTGTTAACAACATTTTGACTTTATCGTACATTATGCGAAAATATGCTATAAGCAGCTTTTTTCACTTTCTGTCAGTGAAGTTATCTGTCTCTCTGAAATCTTCAGTATACTAGTTGATGAGTATGCACATGTTGTTGTTAGTGATGTTCGCCTACCTGACATCTTCAGGTTCGAGGAACTCAAATAAAAGGAAGAAATGTCAGCAGCTGATGATCTTAAGGAGAAGTTGTGTGCTGCGCCCTCTCAGCTCTGCTGCCGGACCGCTCTCAGCGGGGAGGGTTTAAATGTCAGAGAGCAAAATCAAAACTGAAAGTATGAAGCTAATGGAAAACACTAGAGTCATTTTGCAGAGGAAGGGAGGTGGTCAGATTTCTGTGAAACCAAACAGCATCTAGAACATTTTGTTTATGCGTGTGCATCTGCCTGTTGTATTTAAGTTGTAGAAAGCTGCAATGGATCTGCCATGGTGTCAAAATTGGCCCTAAGTCCATCCATCCATCCATGCATCCATTATCTTCACCGCTTATCCTGTTCAGGGGTACGGGGGGTCTGGAGCGAATCCCAGCTATTATTGGGCGAGAGTCTTACACCGCGTCTGTAGCTGCTGGGATAGGAGCAGGTAGCGGTAGCTGGTGTGGTAGCTAGCGGTAGCTGGCAGCCTACGGTAACATTGATTGTTATCAGGGTGGCGACTGTAATGGCGACCATGACAGTACATGTGCGATGAAAAAATTTAAAAAATTTTACGTAAAAGTATTAATATAAAATACAAGCAGCAATTAAATCCAATGTGATGAAGTGTGTCTTATTTGTCAAAGTGTTAACATCTGACATTGATTTGAGGACACTGGGTCACATGACAGGGAAGCTATTGAAAAAAAAAACTATAAATGTTTCTATAAATAGATGAAAAAAATATTAAAAGTGCGTCTCATACACTGAATTGTACAGTTTCTGTTTTGTGTTAATGCAACTTCTCAACGATCCCTCTCGATCAAATCCCTCTAATGATATGTCCCGCCTGCACGTCCTGTTTCACTCGGAAATACGTCACGATACGGAAGCTAGATACTCTCGAAATGCTGTTTCAGCTCGACTTTAAGGTAATCGGCTTCCTCAGTTCAAATGAGTTGACACAGGAGAGTTTGAAGTTGAGAACAACGACTTAACTAAGTTCATCTTACTACATTGATAAGTTCAAAACACTCACTCACAAAAGAGTTTGGTTTCCTGAAATGTTTTGAGTTGAACTAACTGATCAGGGGTCCGTTTCACTAAGAGGGTTAAACAAACTCTGAGTCTAACCCTGAACTCTGAGTCGATCTACTCTGAGATAGGAAACTCTGAGTTTTCGGTTTCAGAACAGCTGATCAGAGTTAGTTAAAGCAACTCTGAGTAGGTTCACCCGGAGTTAAGTGCGTGCACGCTGACTATCAAAAGCCAGAGTTAATGGAGCCCCGACACCACGATTCACCATGGCAACGGTACACAAAAAGAGGTCCTCCTACGTCACACCAGTGGAGCTCGAAATCCTCATGCGGACGTTCAGCGACTAGGAGCATGTTTTTAGAAAAATAAAGTAACACGGCTGCAGCTGCAAAAGAGAGAGAAGCGGCGTGGGAAGAAACTGCTGCTCGAGTTAATGCGCAAGTTTGAACTGGTCTATTTATTTAATACTTAATCACGACCGGAAGCTAAAATTTCTATTAATTTAGGAGCAATGCAGCGGGAGAAAAAAACGTACATGGAAGCAGTTAAAAATAAAACACCAGAACGTCATTCAAAGGTGCGGCTCAGGCAGAACAGGCTCATGGCTGAACCTCACTTCAATCAGATTTTCAATATCAAACTAATGAAATATCATTCAGTGGCTGTTTTAATGTGCATTAGCTTTATCCCTAACATGATGCTGACTTCACATACATTATAATTTATGTTGATTAAACTGAATTGTGTTAGTTCAAAAAAAAATCCAATAACTGCTTAAACGTCTTATTTGAGTGCTCTCGGCAGTGGTGGTGGAAAATCTAAAAATGATGACTTTGACCCAGATTTGTCTCTTGATCTTTTTATCTTTTCACTTCCTCTCACTGGATGACACCAGGACAGGGGGCCTCCTGTTCCTCTGGTAATCCACAAGGAGCTCTTTGATCTGCTAATATTGAACTTAAGGTGATGATAATTGCATCATGTGTCAAAGCTCTTTATCAGTACTCTCTCCTCCTGAAAAAATTGTCTCTAAGTGAGGGCAGCATATTTCTCATTGGAATCATACATGTCGCTATAGTATTAACTTCCATTTTGCCAAATCATACACTTAATCCATTTTGTTTAATAACTCCAACATCTAGAGTCTACACAGACAGAAATGTAACTTCAACTTGACTTGTTGGTGGAGGCATACATCTGCAAGGCAGTCATTCTGCAGCTGCCTGTTGAATTTAAGTTGTAGAAAGCTGCATACAGTAAAAAAATACAGACTGTAATTAATCACAAATAGCAGTTTGTGAGAATGTGAGCGAGAAAGTCTCAAAATTGGCCTGTAAGTTATTTATCTATGAATCTTATCTAATTCTATCTATTTATCTAGTCTATGATTTGTTTGTAATTATCATTTTAAAGCCCAAAGTGTAGAGTTGTTATATATAGCTTTCAAATCATCCTGCTCACACAACTTTGATTTTAGAGAAACGTAGTAAAGTTCAGTCTTGTTTTCAGACCAAATCAATGTCAAAGTTTGAGTTGGCAGCGTTCACTGCTTTCTTCAGATGTAAGTCAGTATTATTGGCTGAGGGAACAGTTGTGATGCATGTTTGTTAAACTACTAAGTGACAAATCAAAATATATAGTCTGCAGAGTAGAAATACTTCAATAATTAATATATCAAATCTCAGTGGTGCCATTTGAACTGTGTTCACATAAAAAAAGAAACTTTCAAGATTCAACAGAGATTTTATTGTTGAAACAGAAAACATCACAGAGAGCTGTATTTGGCACAAAGTCACCATTTCCCAAAATCAATTTCAAATCCAGATCCAAACAGAGAAATTCCCGTTTTCCGACCAATGGAGAAGCCTGTTCCCAGCACCTTAGCCTCTAATCCGGATTTACTAATTCCAAATCCAGTGTCTGCTGCCAGACCAACTGTACCTGTCACTAAACCCGCAGAAGCTGAGGCACTGGCCAGCTCTGCTTTGGCCATGGCTCTGACATTGTCCTCAGACACCTCGACTCCTGCTCCGACGTTGGGCCCTTTTGCCTCGGCATCAAAAATGCTCCATTCTGCACTAGCGTGGCCCCATCCTGCTCCAGCGTATGCTCCCGTCTTGTTATTGCCTTCTAGTTTCCCAGCACTTGCATACGCACTGGTGGCACAAGCTGCACCAGGCCGGTCAGAGTTGTCACTCGGTTCCTCGGCATCAATCTGTAGGTCTTTTTTCACAACTGCAGGGGATGCAAACAGAAACACAACATTTAATAAATTACATTACCAGTGGAAAAAAGATTTTGTCGAGTGGTGAAAAGTCAAGAATATTATTATTACATTTATTTAGAACAATATTTTATTAAACAATATTTAATTTACTATTATTAAAAGGTAATATTTTGAGAAGAAAATGATGTTATATTCAATAATTTAATTAGAAAATTAAAGCCGCAAGCGGTGATGAACAGGCCCTCGCACCTTTTTGCACACCGGGGTGTGTTGCAGTCACGGGGTGTGCTGAAACCACGGGCTGTGTACCAGTAGGTGGTGCTATCAGCATGACACAAATTTATATGTAGATCTGTTAAGGCTGTGACTTTCATCACAGACATGAAATTTGAAGCTAATTGAATATTGTATACAAGAGTTACTATTGGCTCTTACCAGTAGGTGGCACTATGAGTATGAAAAAACAAGTGAATATGTAAATCTGTTTAGGGCAACACCCTCATCAAAGCCGTCAAATTATGAGCAGACGGAACCAGCCGGTGGTGCTATAGCTATGACAGAAAATAGTATGTAGATGTATTCAGGGCGGACAGTTATGAAGCATATGAATTTTGATTCGGATATGATGAAGTACAGCTGAGTTATAACAAAATATATAACAAGATTAATGGCGAGGCATCATATATGTTTTATTCAACGCGCCGCCACGGATACGCCCTCTGACAAAAACGAACAAACTGTTGTACAAAACTTAATCAAGGTCTTAAGGCTTTCCTGGCCACAATTTGAGGTTATGTCTTACTGCCTTGGAGGAGTGGTTTGTAGCGTAAAACATGTCATTTCCTGTTTCCAGTAGGGGCCGCTATGCCATTAGGCAAATATTTACACAGTTATGTCTAAGCTGGGACTCTTATCATACATATAAAAATATGAAGATGATGACATATTGCACATGAGAGTTACAATGGTTGTCTGTTTCTTGGCAAAATGCAAAAAAACATCACACTTTGAGCCCCAGCCCAGGCCACACCCCTTGGCGAAAACTCAAGCTTTTGGTAACTTTGAATTTCCAATGTCTTTTCAATACACTGGCTAAATTTGAGGAAGATAGGATGAAGTCCCAAGGAGGAGTTTGTCAAGGTACGGACCCCGTAAGTCGCCAAAAATACGCCTTATTCTGAAAAGCTAATCAAAATGGCTGACTTCCTGTTGGGTTTTCACCATGACGCTAAGAGACTTTTTTGTAGGTCTTCTCATGATACACATGCCTACCAATTTTCATACCTGTAGGTTTAACCAGCTCTAGGGGCTGGATTATTGAATATTTGAAGTGGACGCTATGGACCCATTCTGCCACGCCCAATTACAAAACCCTTATCACATGTAAATTTCCACCCCATAAGATGTTTGTACAAAAATTGGTGAGATTGGGGCATGTTAAAGCCACCAAATATGAGATCTTGGAACGAAAAGAAAGAAATAATTCCTTCAATTTCAGCAGGGTCCTCACACACATTCGTGCTCGGGTCCTAAATATATTTTTAAGGCAAAATACATATTATTTCAGGGGTCGTAAAATATGAGGCTTTGAATGTTTGCTGCTGGGCTCGAGACATCACTTTGCAGCAATGTCTCCTTTTTATCAAATCCCAAGTCCATTAACTAATCGGTTCACAGAAGACTATCTGATCTGCTTTGTCAAGGCAGATTTATTTATAGAGCACCACTCAAACATAAAGCAACTCAAAGTGCTTTATACAATTAAAAACAGAGCATTAAGAACATTGAAAGAAATGTGACAGCAAAAATAGATAGAAAAAAAGTCAATTTGATTAAAAGAATAAAGTAAAAATGTAGATGCAGCAGTACAAAAAAAATCAATTGTATTTATATAATTCATTATAACCACTTCAATAGCATCAAAAGTCTTTGAAAGAGTATTTTCAGACAATTGTCTGATCTTATTCAGTTCTTCAATTTTGTTTCTTTTTAGGTGTTGGGGTATTCTCAAGGGCATTAAGCTATTACCAATGGAAAATCAAATAACAGCTCTGAAGTTGCCGCATAGAGAATCTTATTTTCCCGACGGACACAGATTCAGAGATTTCTCTCGCCTTCAACGCAATGAATGCTATATACTAATTCACCCCAAGGAACGTCTTGGAACAAGGCCCACAATTGTCTGTGTCGGATGCAGACCTTAGCTGCCCCTGAAACTTCCCCCGCATGTGTGCTGTGATGGCAAGATCCACTCACAGTCTTTGTATCTTCAACACTCACCAATTGCGATTGAACTTATTAATGTAGCTTTGTCTTGCTTAATTTGCGGTGTTGGGGTATTCTCAAGGGCATTGAGCCATTACTGATGGGTAGTCTGCTCAGCGCGCAGTGAAGAACGATCTTGCCTGTTTGCTATACTGGTCTAAATAATTTCAATATAGAGGCAATGATTAAGCAATATTGAGCAACGCTGGGGGAAAAGAAATCAGACTAAAAAATATTGAAAAAGTGTTTTACTTACTCTTTTCGCCAAGATCTGAAAGAAAGAAAATGGAAACTTTGTCATTTACTTATTTTAGCAAGTTATAATCTTCTCTAAAATCCATAAGTTACATGAATCAAGTTCAGAATGTACCCATTCATTGTTAACAACATTTTGACTTTATCGTACATTATGCGAAAATATGCTATAAGCAGCTTTTTTCACTTTCTGTCAGTGAAGTTATCTGTCTCTCTGAAATCTTCAGTATACTAGTTGATGAGTATGCACATGTTGTTGTTAGTGATGTTCGCCTACCTGACATCTTCAGGTTCGAGGAACTCAAATAAAAGGAAGAAATGTCAGCAGCTGATGATCTTAAGGAGAAGTTGTGTGCTGCGCCCTCTCAGCTCTGCTGCCGGACCGCTCTCAGCGGGGAGGGTTTAAATGTCAGAGAGCAAAATCAAAACTGAAAGTATGAAGCTAATGGAAAACACTAGAGTCATTTTGCAGAGGAAGGGAGGTGGTCAGATTTCTGTGAAACCAAACAGCATCTAGAACATTTTGTTTATGCGTGTGCATCTGCCTGTTGTATTTAAGTTGTAGAAAGCTGCAATGGTGTCAAAATTGGCCCTAAGTCCATCCATCCATCCATGCATCCATTATCTTCACCGCTTATCCTGTTCAGGGGTAAAAAAAACTATAAATGTTTCTATAAATAGATGAAAAAAATATTAAAAGTGCGTCTCATACACTGAATTGTACAGTTTCTGTTTTGTGTTAATGCAACTTCTCAACGATCCCTCTCGATCAAATCCCTCTAATGATATGTCCCGCCTGCACGTCCTGTTTCACTCGGAAATACGTCACGATACGGAAGCTAGATACTCTCGAAATGCTGTTTCAGCTCGACTTTAAGGTAATCGGCTTCCTCAGTTCAAATGAGTTGACACAGGAGAGTTTGAAGTTGAGAACAACGACTTAACTAAGTTCATCTTACTACATTGATAAGTTCAAAACACTCACTCACAAAAGAGTTTGGTTTCCTGAAATGTTTTGAGTTGAACTAACTGATCAGGGGTCCGTTTCACTAAGAAGGTTCAACAAACTCTGAGTCTAACCCTGAACTCTGAGTCGATCTACTCTGAGATAGGAAACTCTGAGTTTTCGGTTTCAGAACAGCTGATCAGAGTTAGTTAAAGCAACTCTGAGTAGGTTCAGCTAGAGTTAAGTGCGTGCACGCTGACTATCAAAAGCCAGAGTTAATGGAGCCCCGACACCACGATTCACCATGGCAACGGTACACAAGAAGAGGTCCTCCTACGTCACACCAGTGGAGCTCGAAATCCTCATGCGGACGTTCAGCGACTAGCAGCATGTTTTTAGAAAAATAAAGTGACACGGCTGCAGCTGCAAAAGAGAGAGAAGCGGCGTGGGAAGAAACTGCTGCTCGAGTTAATGCGCAAGTTTGAACTGGTCTATTTATTTAATACTTAATCACGACCAGAAGCTAAAATTATATTAATTTAGGAGCAATGCAGCGGGAGAAAAAAACGTACATGGAAGCAGTTAAAAATAAAACACCAGAACGTCATTCAAAGGTGCGGCTCAGGCAGAACAGGCTCATGGCTGAACCTCACTTCAATCAGATTTTCAATATCAAACTAATGAAATATCATTCAGTGGCTGTTTTAATGTGCATTAGCTTTATCCCTAACATGATGCTGACTTCACATACATTATAACTTATGTTGATTAAACTGAATTGTGTTAGTTTATTTATCTTTTTTTACTAGCAAGGTAAGTATTACATGGTTGGTGTATGCATAATCAGCAACAAAATGTAGATTGAAAATGTTTACGTTGTCTAAAGCTACTGATAGGTCACCTGTTTCCGGCCTGGGCGCAAGAATATTTGCCCGTTGACTCCGATTGACTCGCGTTATAAGTTGTACATGCGCAGTTCGCTCCTCTTCAATACAAGAGCTAGGAGTTGACAGGGCGCACATCACCAGCGCTCTGACAGCATTTATCTGTCTATCACTAGCTGCTGAAACCACCAACCACTAGGTGGCAGGTAGCAGAGGGCGAATGCGAGAACGAGTCATAAATTGCAGCAGAATTAGTAGGACTTGTTTACGTTCAGTGTATTAATGGTGCGTTCCGTTTGTTAGACGTCAGTGAAGACAGTCTCGGCAGTGTAGTGATGCAGTATAATGGCGAAATAAAATACTGTAAAGTCACTGAAAGATGTATCTCAGCAGCAGCTGGCCAAGAAACGCTGCACACTGGGCCCAGGTGAACTCCAGAGGCTAGCTATAGAGGTGAGACAGAAGCTAAATGTGTGGTGTTTGTCTTTTACAATGTTTTTAATCGTAGTACTGCTGTCTTGTGTCTTGTCAGGAAACTAGGCAGCAGTAGACACAATGGAGTCAGGCCACTACAAGCCTCCAGAACAGCTTCGGTGCTCCTTGCCAAATCTGCTTATATATACACAATCTTTATTTTATCATAAATAAAGATATAATAAAGTTGACTTTACTTTTTTCTTTAAGCAGACATAAATAATCCTTTTTTTTGCACAGCAAGAAAGTATCTTACAATGTAGAATTCCTCTGTTTGGGAGTATCCAAAAAACTGTATTCCACAGAAAGGTAATATGGCTTTGTGTGCGTTTGATGGATTTTTGTTATAGCCCCACCTGGAGAAAAACCCATTTATAAAATATGACACGTGCCATAGATCAAACTATACAACAACTTATGAGCAAAAAAACATATAATACATGAAAGGTCAGAGGTTACAGTAGATTTTGTCCTGTTCAAAGTTGGTTTCATCCACAGGTAGGGAGGTGTTGTCTTCACATCTGGACATTGAAGGACTCTCCTCATGGGTGGCAAACTGGGGGAAAAAAGGTCCTTTGCTCAGGTGAGAAGAACTGACACAACACTTTGTAATAGTTTATGATATCATTCAGGAACTGCAGGATCCAGTGCGGTAAAGAGAGTCACCTCCATGTTCCTGTGATCTGACGGCCCTCTGGTGTTCAAACCTGTGAGTGCAAAAATACTGATTATTTTTCTCTGTGAGTGAACGTGTTCGGACAGTTTGGATCAAGTTTGAGGGAAACTTACTCGTCTTTCTTTTGAAGACGAGAAACAAAACAACAGCAAACAGCAAAACCACAGCGACAACCATCACAGGCAGGATGTGAGATGGATGAGAGTCTATGAATGGAAGAGAGAGAGAGAGAGAGAGAGAGATCACAGGAGAAGGCTTCATCATGTTGCACTGTGGGGAAGTATAGACAATTATAAATATCGTATTTATACTAAACTTATTTGTTTTTTCAGATAAGTTTTAAGGGAATATCAATATCTCAACTACTTTTGGACAACAAAAACAACTTGGAGCAAAGTGGCAGAGGAAGGGAGCTGTTCACATTCCTGTCTAAGCAAGTCTGATGTTTTTCTTCAATCACAGCAGCTCTTAATGTGACATCCAAGAAAAGACCTTTAACGTAAGAATATAACCACAAAGACAGTGTTGAAGGCCCTTCAACGTACTTTAGATCTGGGGATAATTCAATGTTTTATTTCATGACTGAGTGGTGAAAAAAGTGTGTTTCAGTTCAAGCATATTAAAACATGCAGCCGTGTATCTCCAGTTTAATTGTAATATTTTGTATTCACTGTTCAGAACGTGGTTGGAATCAAAGACAGGTTTTTTAAATTCTTTGAGCAGATTTGAATTCAACAGAGCAGTTTTTGACTTTGAAGTACTACTTCAAAAGTTGGTGGACAAAATAAATGTGCAGACGTATTACACATGTTCTTGTGACAAAATACCAACCAAGTATTTATATGAAATTACGTCTTTTATATAAATCCTAGCTATCACATGCAGCCCTGGGACAGATGAGAGTGTTTGTGTGTACACGTGTGTCAACAGCATCTAGAACAGTGGTTCCCAACCTGGGGTCCGGGGTGTTTATTATGATAACTAAAGATAACTTTGATAAACTAAAGAACTATTGGCTGATTGGTGTTAATTTTTGCCAATAAAGACATGGAATTAATCACTTCATTGTTTTGGTGTACATGAGTGTGGGCTAGGGGGGGCTCAGCCTTTCTTAGAGATAAGCAAGGGGGGCTCCAAGGAAAAAGGTTGGGAACCACTGATCCAGAACATTTGTATGCCTCCGCGCTGGCGACAGCTGTGGCCGGAGGCATTATGTTTTCGGGTTGTCCGTCCATCCGTCCGTCCTTCTTGTGAACACAATATCTCAGAAACGCTTTTAGAAAATGTCTTCAAATTTGGCACAATTGTCCTCTTGGACTCAAGAATGATGAGATTAGATTTTGGTGGGCAAAGGTTAAAGGTCAAGGTCAGGTGAAGACAATATCTCAGGAACGCCTTGAAGGAATTTCTTAAAATTTTGCACAAACGTTTACTTGGACTCAAAGGATGAACTGAGTAGATTTTGGTGGTCAAAGGTCAAAGGTCATTGTGACCTCAAAAAACATGTTTCTGGTTATAACTAAAGAATTCCTTCGCTAATTATAATAAAAGTTGGCAGAAACTTCCTCTTGGACTCAAGAATAATGAGATTAGATTTTGGTGGTCAAAGGTTAAAGGTCAAGGTCAGTGTGATCTTACGTACATTGTATTCTTGTGAAAACAATATCTCAGGAACGCCTTGAAGGAATTTCTTAAAATTTGGCACAAACGTCTACTTGGACTCAAAGGATGAGCCGAGTAGATTTTGGTGGTCAAGGGTCAAAGGTCACTGCGACCTCACAAAACACGTTTGTGGCCATAACTCAAGAATTCATACGGAAATTATGACAAAATTTAACACAAATTTCTAATAGGTTTAAAATGATGAAGTGATGACATTTTATACCCAAAAGATGAAAGGTCAACTTCACTGTGACAGCATAATGCTTCATACTGTCACTCCAATCCAATTCTTTTGATTTAGACCCCGAGGTACTTATGAATCTTATGAATCCACCCTTTTCACTTCCTCTCACTGGATGACACCAGGACAGGGGGCCTCCTGTTCCTCTGGTAATCCACAAGGAGCTCTTTGATCTGCTAATATTGAACTTAAGGTGATGATAATTGCATCATGTGTCAAAGCTCTTTATCAGTACTCTCTCCTCCTGGAAAAATAGTCTCTAAGTGAGGGCAGCATATTTCTCATTGGAATCATACATGTCGCTATAGTATTAACTTCCATTTTGCCAAATCATACACTTAATCCATTTTGTTTAATAACTCCAACATCTAGAGTCTACACAGACAGAAATGTAACTTCAACTTGACTTGTTGGTGGAGGCATACATCTGCAAGGCAGTCATTCTGCAGCTGCCTGTTGAATTTAAGTTGTAGAAAGCTGCATACAGTAAAAAAATACAGACTGTAATTAATCACAAATAGCAGTTTGTGAGAATGTGAGCGAGAAAGTCTCAAAATTGGCCTGTAAGTTATTTATCTGTGAATCTTATCTAATTCTATCTATTTATCTAGTCTATGATTTGTTTGTAATTATCATTTTAAAGCCCAAAGTGTAGAGTTGTTATATATATCTTTGAAATCATCCTGCTCACACAACTTTGATTTTAGAGAAACGTAGTAAAGTTCAGTCTTGTTTTCAGACCAAATCAATGTCAAAGTTTGAGTTGGCAGCGTTCACTGCTTTCTTCAGATGTAAGTCAGTATTATTGGCTGAGGGAACAGTTGTGATGCATGTTTGTTAAACTACTAAGTGACAAATCAAAATATATAGTCTGCAGAGTAGAAATACTTCAATAATTAATATACCAAATCTCAGTGGTGCCATTTGAACTGTGTTCACATAAAAAAAGCAACTTTCAAGATTCAACAGAGATTTTATTGTTGAAACAGAAAACATCACAGAGAGCTGTATTTGGCACAAGTTCACCATTTCCCAAAATCAATTTCAAATCCAGTTCCAAACAGAGAAATTCCCGTTTTCCGACCAATGGAGAAGCCTGTTCCCAGCACCTTAGCCTCTACTCCGGACTTTCCAATTTCAAATCCAGTGTCTGCTGCCAGACCAACTGTACCTGTCACTAAACCCGCAGAAGCTGAGGCACTGGCCAGCTCTGCTTTGGCCATGGCTCTGACATTGTCCTCAGACACCTCGACTCCTGCTCCGGCGTTGGGCCCTTTTGCCTCGGCATCAAACATCCTCCATTCTGCACTAGCGTGGCCCCATCCTGCTCCAGCGTATGCTCCCGTCTTGTTATTGCCTTCTAGTTTCCCAGCACTTGCATACGCACTGGTGGCACAAGCTGCACCAGGCCGGTCAGAGTTGTCACTCGGTTCCTCGGCATCAATCTGTAGGTCTTTTTTCACAACTGCAGGGGATGCAAACAGAAACACAACATTTAATAAATTACATTACCAGTGGAAAAAAGATTTTGTCGAGTGGTGAAAAGTCAAGAATATTATTATTACATTTATTTAGAACAATATTTTATTAAACAATATTTAATTTACTATTATTAAAAGGTAATATTTTGAGAAGAAAATGATGTTATATTCAATAATTTAATTAGAAAATTAAAGCCGCAAGCGGTGATGAACAGGCCCTCGCACCTTTTTGCACACCGGCGTGTGTTGCAGTCACGGGGTGTGCTGAAACCACGGGCTGTGTACCAGTAGGTGGTGCTATCAGCATGACACAAATTTATATGTAGATCTGTTAAGGCTGTGACTTTCATCACAGACATGAAATTTGAAGCTAATTGAATATTGTATACAAGAGTTACTATTGGCTCTTACCAGTAGGTGGCACTATGAGTATGAAAAAACAAGTGAATATGTAAATCTGTTAAGGGCAACACCCTCATCAAAGCCGTCAAATTATGAGCAGACGGAACCAGCCGGTGGTGCTATAGCTATGACAGAAAATAGTATGTAGATGTATTCAGGGCGGACAGTTATGAAGCATATGAATTTTGATTCGGATATGATGAAGTACAGCTGAGTTATAACAAAATATATAATAAGATTAATGGCGAGGCATCATATATGTTTTATTCAACGCGCCGCCACGGATACGCCCTCTGACAAAAACGAACAAACTGTTGTACAAAACTTAATCAAGGTCTTAAGGCTTTCCTGGCCACAATTTGAGGTTATGTCTTACTGCCTTGTAGGAGTGGTTTGTAGTGTAAAACATGTCATTTCCTGTTTCCAGTAGGGGCCGCTATGCCATTAGGCAAATATTTACACAGTTATGTCTAAGCTGGGACTCTTATCATACATATAAAAATATGAAGATGATGACATATTGCACATGAGAGTTACAATGGTTGTCTGTTTCTTGGCAAAATGCAAAAAAACATCACACTTTGAGCCCCAGCCCAGGCCACACCCCTTGGCGAAAACTCAAGCTTTTGGTAACTTTGAATTTCCAATGTCTTTTCAATACACTGGCTACATTTGAGGAAGATAGGATGAAGTCCCAAGGAGGAGTTTGTCAAGGTACGGACCCCGTAAGTCGCCAAAAATACGCCTTATTCTGAAAAGCTAATCAAAATGGCTGACTTCCTGTTGGGTTTTCACCATGACGCTAAGAGACTTTTTTGTAGGTCTTCTCATGATACACATGCCTACCAATTTTCATACCTGTAGGTTTAACCAGCTCCAGGGGCTGGATTAGTGAATATTTCAAGTGGACGCTATGGACCCATTCTGCCACGCCCAATTACAAAACCCTTATCACATGTAAATTTCCACCCCATAAGATGTTTGTACAAAAATTGGTGAGATTGGGGCATGTTAAAGCCACCAAAGGGTCCTCACACACATTCGTGCTCGGGTCCTAAATATATTTTTAAGGCAAAATACATATTATTTCAGGGGTCGTAAAATATGAGGCTTTGAATGTTTGCTGCTGGGCTCGAGACATCACTTTGCAGCAATGTCTCCTTTTTATCAAATCCCAAGTCCATTAACTAATCGGTTCACAGAAGACTATCTGATCTGCTTTGTCAAGGCAGATTTATTTATAGAGCACCACTCAAACATAAAGCAACTCAAAGTGCTTTACACAATTAAAAACAGAGCATTAAGAACATTGAAAGAAATGTGACAGCAAAAATAGATAGAAAAAAAGTCAATTTGATTAAAAGAATAAAGTAAAAATGTAGATGCAGCAGTACAAAAAAAATCAATTGTATTTATATAATTCATTATAACCACTTCAATAGCATCAAAAGTCTTTGAAAGAGTATTTTCAGACAATTGTCTGATCTTATTCAGTTCTTCAATTTTGTTTCTTTTTAGGTGTTGGGGTATTCTCAAGGGCATTAAGCTATTACCAATGGAAAATCAAATAACAGCTCTGAAGTTGCCGCATAGAGAATCTTATTTTCCCGACGGACACAGATTCAGAGATTTCTCTCGCCTTCAACGCAATGAATGCTATATACTAATTCACCCCAAGGAACGTCTTGGAACAAGGCCCACAATTGTCTGTGTCGGATGCAGACCTTAGCTGCCCCTGAAACTTCCCCCGCATGTGTGCTGTGATGGCAAGATCCACTCA
This sequence comes from Semicossyphus pulcher, assembly GCF_022749685.1. Classification (NCBI taxonomy): domain Eukaryota; kingdom Metazoa; phylum Chordata; class Actinopteri; order Labriformes; family Labridae; genus Semicossyphus; species Semicossyphus pulcher. The sequence goes on from NW_027211637.1 coordinate 29,233,335, forward strand.
CAGTCTTTGTATCTTCAACACTCACCAATTGCGATTGAACTTATTAATGTAGCTTTGTCTTGCTTAATTTGCGATGTTGGGGTATTCTCAAGGGCATTGAGCCACTACTGATGGGTAGTCTGCTCAGCGCGCAGTTAAGAACGATCTTGCCTGTTTGCTATACTGGTCTAAATAATTTCAATATAGAGGCAATGATTAAGCAATATTGAGCAACGCCGGGGGAAAAGAAATCAGACTAAAAAATATTGAAAAAGTGTTTTACTCACTCTTTTCGCCAAGATCTGAAAGAAAGAAAATGGAAACTTTGTCATTTACTTATTTTAGCAAGTTATAACCTTCTCTAAAATCCATAAGTTACATGAATCAAGTTCAGAATGTACCCATTCATTGTTAACAACATTTTGACTTTATCGTACATTATGCGAAAATATGCTATAAGCAGCTTTTTTCACTTTCTGTCAGTGAAGTTATCTGTCTCTCTGAAATCTTCAGTATACTAGTTGATGAGTATGCACATGTTGTTGTTAGTGATGTTCGCCTACCTGACATCTTCAGGTTCGAGGAACTCAAATAAAAGGAAGAAATGTCAGCAGCTGATGATCTTAAGGAGAAGTTGTGTGCTGCGCCCTCTCAGCTCTGCTGCCGGACCGCTCTCAGCGGGGAGGGTTTAAATATCAGAGAGCAAAATCAATACTGAAAGTATGAAGCTAATGGAAAACACTAGAGTCATTTTGCAGAGGAAGGGAGGTGGTCAGATTTCTGTGAAACCAAACAGCATCTAGAACATTTTGTTTATGCGTGTGCATCTGCCTGTTGTATTTAAGTTGTAGAAAGCTGCAATGGATCTGCCATGGTGTCAAAATTGGCCCTAAGTCCATCCATCCATCCATGCATCCATTATCTTCACCGCTTATCCTGTTCAGGGATACGGGGGGTCTGGAGCGAATCCCAGCTATTATTGGGCGAGACCGATTGCACCACCGTGCAGACCTGACCTCATATTTATTCATCTATAAATCTTAGCCTATTATATCTTCTTATTTATTCTGTCTATTTTGTTATCATTTTTTAAAGATTATTTTCTTGGCCTTTGGCTTTATTTATAGGACAGCTGAAGAGAGACAGGAAATGTTGGGAGTAGAGAGTGGGGGATGACATGCACCAAATGATCGGCAGACCAGGAGTCGAACCTGCGATCAGTGCAATGAGGACTGTAGCCTCTGTACATGGGGCGCCTGCTCTACAGACTGAGCTAAACAGCGACCCTATTTTGTTATCATTTTTAAAGCCTAAAGTGTAGAGAGAGAGGTGGAAGCGCTGTTCTCTTAGGCAATGCCTCTGAATCCCTTCTCTGAAGAGATTTTGACTCCTGTGCTGTTGTCTGGTCCAATCCTTCACCAGCGTACACTCCTCTCTTGTGATGACATTCCCCAGCTTCATTCTCATATTCATCTAAAAATATCCCACCACCAACGTAGGCACCCGCGGTAAAACTCTCAGGCAGCTCCCCGGATGCCCCAAGCTGCTGATCATTCTTCACAACATTTCATCTCTTACATGACGAGTAAATGAAATCACACTGTAGCCGCCACATCAAAGCCCAGTTTTGTCTCTATTTTTGGTCGACTCTTAGGTGGAAACAGATCTGATTTAAAAGAAGAGGAGTAGAAGAGCTCTCAGCTCAGCTGCTGGACCGCTCTCATTGGGGGGTTTCAAATATCAGTGAGTAAAAACGAAACTGATAGTATGACGCGAACGGAAAAAACAAATTAGAGCAAAGTGGCAGAGGAAGGGAGCTGTTCACATTCCTGTCAAAGCAAGTCTGATGTTTTTCATCAATCACAGCAGCTCTTTATGTGACATCCGAGAAAAGACCTTTAATGTAAGAATATAACCACAAAGACAGTGTTCAAGGCCTTTCAACCTGCTTTAGATGTTTTATTTCAGGACTGAGTGGTGAAAAAAGTGTGTTTCAGTTCAATCAGATTAAAACATGCAGCCGTGTATCTCCAGTTTAATCGTGATATTTTGTATTCACTGTTCAGAACGTGGTTGGAATCAAAGACAGGTTTTTGGAAAGCTCTAAACTGTTATTGCTGTTGGCTGATCTCCTGCACGACTGGCCTAAATTCTTTGAGCAGATTTGAATTTGATGGAGCAGTTTGACTTTAAAGTAGTGGACAAACACTTTCACATAAAGCCTAGGAACAGATGAGAGTGTGTACATGTGTGTGTGTTTCCAAATAGTGTTGATCATCTACAGCATCTAGAACATTTTTTATCTGAGTGTTTATGTGTGTGCAGCTGCCTGTCGTATTTAAGTTGTAGAAAGCTGCATACAGTAAAAAAACAACAACACACTGTAGTGGATCACAAACTTCATTTTATCGACTTGTGCGAGAAAGTGTCAAAATTGGCCTGTAAGTAATTTATTTATGAATCTTTTTAAAGCCCAAAGTGTAGAGTTGTTATATGCTCACATCTTTCAAATCATCCTGTTCACACAAGTTTGATTTTACAGAAATGTAGTAAAGTTCAGTCTTGCTTTCAGACCAAATAAATGTCAAAGTTTTGAGGTGGCAGCGTTCACAGCCCTCTTCAGATGTAAGTCAGTGTTATTGGCTGAGGGAACAGTTGTTATGTATGGCTGTAAACTACAAAGTGACAAGCCAAAATGTATAGTCTGCGTAGAAATACTTCAGTAATTGACTTAGGAAATCTCAGTGGTGCACATTTGAACAGTTTTATTTAAAAAAGAAAGCAACTGAATAGATTCAACAGGTTTTATTGTTAAAACAGAAAAAAATCACATAGAGCTGAATTTGGCACAAAGTCACTTTTTTCCAAAATCAATTTCAAATCCAGTTCCAAACAGAGAAATTCCCATTTTACGACCAAACGAGAAGCCTGTTCCCAGCACCTTGGCTTCTACATGGGACTTACTGATTCCCGCTCCAGTGTCTGCTGACAGACCAACTGTAGCTTTTGCTGGACCAGCAGAGACTGAAGCACTGGCCAGCTCTGCTTTGACAATGGCTTTGCCTCCTCCCTCTGAGGAGGTTTCGAATCCTGCGCCGAAGTTGGGCGCTTTCATCTCTACGCCGCCGAGAGACGTCTGGCCCAATCCTGCACCAGCGTACTCTCCTCTCTTGTGATGACATTCCCCAGATTCATTCTCATATTCATCTACAAATGTCCCACCACCAGCGTAGGCACCTGCGATAAAATTCTCAGGCAGCTCCCCGGATGTACCGAGCTGCAGATCATTCTTCACAACTGCATGGGTCACAAACAAAAAACACTAATCAAATCACACTGTAGCCGCCACATCAAAGCCCAGCTTTGTCTCTATTTTTAATCGACTCTTAGGTGGAAACAGATCTTTTATATTGTATTCACCCACATTTTAACAATGGTCTTGCCTGTTTGCTTTAATGGTCTAAATCCTGTTAATACAGAGGCACTGTTGGGACTTTATTTTCTGTTAGCAACACTTATCAACAAAAGTGGCGAACAAAAATCTATTCTAATAATTGGTAATAATATGATTATTTACTTACTTGCGTTATCACGGTCTGAAAATGGAAATGGGAAACAGTTAGTAGCCTATTTGGGGAAGTAACTTTTTTCTGTTAAATTCCATAAGAGACATAAAACATCCAATTCACAATTACACTGTAAAACCTAAAAGTCTTAACAGAAGAAGTAAGTTAACTTCACTCACTGATTATTGTGGTGCTCATTCATTTTGAGTGATACTCGTTTTTGGAACACTACAAGTTGTAGTAATCGATTACAGTTAGTTACATTCACTTATTTAGTCTAAATTGAGTTCATAGCATTTTTAAAAATTACAAACCCCCCCCGAAGGCTGCTCCGATGCAGAGTGACCGTTTTTTACCGGTTCAGAAGAGTGCGCACAAGAGAAAAAGGAGACGATGCGACTGAGCAATGATTTGCATGTCTTACACCGCGTCTGTAGCTGCTGGGATAGGAGCAGGTAGCGGTAGCTGGTGTGGTAGCTAGCGGTAGCTGGCAGCCTACGGTAACATTGATTGTTATCAGGGTGGCGACTGTAATGGCGACCACGATGGTACATGTGCGATGAAAAAAATTGAAAAAAACCATAACATTTTACGTAAAAGTATTAATATAAAATACAAGCAACAATTAAATCCAATGTGATGAAGTGTCTTATTTGTCAAAGTGAGCGTTAACATCTGACATTGATTTGAGGACACTGGGTCACATGACAGGGAAGCTATTGAAAAAAAAAACTATAAATGTTTCTATAAATAGATGAAAAAAATATTAAAAGTGCGTGTCATACACTGAATTTTACAGTGTCTGTTTTGTGTTAATGCAACTTCTCAACGATCCCTCTCGATCAAATCCCTCTAATGATATGTCCCGCCTGCACGTCCTGTTTCACTCGGAAATACGTCACGATACGGAAGCTAGATACTCTCGAAATGCTGTTTCAGCTCGACTTTAAGGTAATCGGCTTCCTCAGTTCAAATGAGTCGACATAGGGGAGTTTGAAGTTGAGAACAACGACTTAACTAAGTTCATCTTACTACATTGATAAGTTCAAAACACTCACTCATCTTAAGTTCAGTCCACTGAAAGGAATGGGTTCTGTTTACTTCATTTATGTAAGTTACCTTAACAGTGAATAAAAGAGTTTGGTTTCCTGAAATGTTTTGAGTTGAACTAAGTGATCAGGTTTTACAGTGCACTCTCACATCTTAAAAAAGTACAGCTTACTCAACTAACACATGTTCATTCTAAACACATCATCATGTCACATGACTCGACACTGTTCAGTTCTTTTACATACTTTTCCCAAGGTCATCGGTTTCCTCATCTTTTGAAGTAAACTTAACTTGTTAGAGTTTACAGTGTAATTACAAGAACAAAGAGTTGATACATGTGACATTTTGATTTTATTGTACACATGTACTCATGTGTTAACACATATTAAAAGGTAATCTAAGTATTTGAGGAGTGTGCACTCCTTCTAAAAGAAACGTGCCTACCTGACATCTTCAGGTCTGAGGAAGTCTGAAAGAAAAAGAGGAAATGTCATCATTAAAAGAGAACTCAACTGGTTGATACAAATAATGCTTATTGATGGAAATTAATAGTAGAGAGATTATAGATAAATATATTTTACTTTGTATATCATATGAATTACTGATATGTACTGAACTATTTCCTGGACATTCATACATTTATTATTGCATAATTAATCTGACATGACGGATTTCTTACCTGAATGAGGTTGCTGGATGTGTAGGAGATATTGTGTGCTGCGTGCTCTCGGCTCAGCTGCACGACTTCATTCATTTGTGGGTTTAAATAGAGAGCAAAACAAAAGTAAAAGTATGAAACTAACGTAAACAAGAGCTCAGTACAAAGAGGCACAGGAAGGGAGGTGGTCACATCTTCTCCAGCATCGAGATAATTATCACACTGAAGGTGGCTGGTTTGCAAAGCAAACCAAGAACTCATAACAAACTTCTTCTTAATCTTTTTTCATAGCAAATGTGTTCCCCAAACACAGGCAAAGAATACAGTTAAATGTACGGCTTGATGGGAAACGTTGTGCTATGACTTTTCTAAGAGATTTGTGTTATGTTTTTATGAACATTGAAAATAAAATGTCCCTATATGAATGAGGAGGAAATGGATGAAGTAAGACTTAAAACCCACCGCAGCCATGCAGCTGGGCCATGCTTTATCACGCAAACATAATTTATAGTTAAATAGATCCCAAGACTTTATTGGCCTGAAGAGGCATTTTGATAGCTAGCACAGATTTCTGATCTGCAGCCCCCGCTGTGCTCTTGTATTCACTTGTGTGGTTGTTTTGTTCTTTTTGGGAAGCTTATGGCGCCATGAAAGAAGTTCAAAGCAGCACCATCCCCGTTACGTGCCATAGTTTTGTGTTGTGTTTTCTGTGTGTGTCTCTCTCCTGTTTGCTCCTCAGGTGCTGCTCTCCCTTCACTGCAGGTGATTAAGCTCACCTGTTTCACATTCAGCAATCAGGCAGGAGTATAGAGAGCAGCAGAGAGGTGACTGCCAGAGCCAGTGGGCCATTCAGCTGTGTGTGTGACAGACGTCCTTGTGTTCAGGTTTACTCTTTCAGGGGAAAGAGGGCGTTTCTTCGAGGCCTTAGTGTTGTATTGTTATTTGCAGTTTTTGGTTTATGCTATAGAACAGCTTCTCTTTTGTTTAGAAGAAGCTCTCTTTGTGTTTCCTTTTTGCCTTAGTTTGTTAAATAAATTCCTTCAACTTTGCCTATACTTTGTTCATCCCTTCTTTTTCCTGGGTTCTAATTTATTTTTACTCCCCTCATCCCCTAGCCCATTCAGGGGATCGTAACAATCCCTCTGAATAAATATTAGCACATTTTCTTCTTTGTTGTTCACAAGCCATTTAATAATATCACAAAGTATGTTTTTATTTTTTAGCTAAATACATTTCTCATAAAAACATGATCTGATTAATGACTGATTTTTTTTTCTCTTTGCTTGTTACTGTGTCGGCTCTGTGTCTCTGCAGCATCCAGACTGAATGTGAAACCAAAAGCAGAAACCGTGGAACCGTTCTAACCTTTTTATTATCGGGTCTTTTGGGGGAATTTCCACAGCGCTGTTACAGATATCCTCTCTGTTACAGTAAACAGTAAGAGAAAGTAAAAGCTTCTAATGTGTTTTTGAATCACGTTGGTAAAGTTTGTTTTGTTTGTTGTTAACACAGAACGAGAATAAAAATAAGTAAAAGACTTAAATAGACTTAATATATATAAAAACAATACGTATAATACTATATATGTACAACAGGTGTGATTAAAAACTGCAGGTGTGCAGTATATTAGTGAGTGCAAAAAGCTTACAGTATAAATCGTATACATATTTTAATCTGATTATTTTTCGGAGCCTCTCCTTCGTCCTGAAACGAACAAACCGTTTCGCCATTCAAAGGTCAGACCTTAGCCACGATTGGCTGACGGTATTTGGAGGGACCGCGTAGCATATTTTTATCAGTACATTGAAATGTGAGTCTAGATGTATCTTATCAACACTGACGTTTTATATATCACATTAAACATGTGGATATTTAAATTGTGTTCAGGGTGGAGCAGACAGCAACAGACTTTGATCAGCAGGAGGACAGACGGAGTTTCAGCTCTGCGGGTTTGAACCTTTAACGCTGGGAACTGTGGCTGCAGCTGCTGTGTCCTCCGTGGTCGGCTGCTCGGGCTGCGTCGTGGTCTCAGGGACAGTCTGAGGAGCTGTGGGCAACAACTTGACAATCACATACACACATCTGTAAGGTCACACTTGATGATCAAAGACAAATACTTTCTAACACTTACCCGAATGAAAAAATATCTGAATATGTTTTTAGTCAAAGAATATCAAGCTATTTAAAACATCTGTCAGAGAACTGTGAAACTGTCTGCTGACTTGCCGTCACCACAAAATGGAAATGAAACGAGACGAGGCGAGCCGAGCTGAGCAGCCTTTTTGGCGACATGAACCACCAACCACTTCACTTTCACCCACACATTTCTTAAAAGCCACCTGTGGGTTCTCTGCAGCCCGTTTTATTTCCCCGAGAGATCTGATTTGTTGACGTGCAGTTAGAAGCTGTTAAATCTGTGCTAAAGTGTGGCTGAAAATCTGAAGACTAAATTTAAAAATAAGCTGTGATTTTAAATGTTCAGAGCAACGTTTTTATGAGTCTGTGCCTCTTAAATTTATCTTGTCATGCAGGTGACACAATACAAACACCTGCCAATAGTTTCACCTGATACTATTAATCCACAGCTTGCAGTATTGTGCTCTAAAGGTTGATAAAACATGGGAGCTAGGTAACATTACATTTTTCTCCACAAGCTGAACTTCATCAGCAGAAACTCACCATCTGTAACTCTGACCTCAAACTCCCAGTATACATCAGGTAAGAAACGTCTTTCCAAACCGCACCTGTACCGTCCAGAGTCGGACTTGATCAGCTGTGCGATGCTCACATACAGGTCTGTAGAAGACTGTAGAAAAACTCCTTCTTTGTACAAGATGCTGTATCTGCCTTTTTGAGCGCTGTCGCCTTCTGTTTCAATGAGAACGTCGTCTTCTTTGCAGTCGTCCTTACAGAGGAACTTCTTTCTTCCAGGGAGATCAAAGGGGCATTTCACTATGATACCACGTCCTTCGGTTTGGATGAAAGTATTTGTGTTGCCGACTCTGGTGTTTCCATCACACAGCGCTGTTGAAAGTTTTAACAGTTAATATTGTTTGGTACAGACTAACTGTGAGCGAGGCTGAAGGTAAATAAGAACTAATCCGTTGCTTTACATTGAACTAAAGATCATGCATTCATTAAGAAAATGTAACATTACACTTGCAATGGTTAAACTTGTCTTTTAAGATTGATTCGCCAAACGACAGGTTCACATTTTTCAAAAGTCCAACTACAAGACCAAACGTACATTAAAACACATGTTACATATTTTGACCTTCCATCCTTTCAGAAAAGCTTTCAGTGGAACAGAAGGGCCACACGTGTACAACCATGTCTTCTTAAATATATCTAAAGTTAACTTCAAGAAGGCCTAGCTCGGTTTCAAATGTGTAAATCAGTTTTCAGAAAATTGCCAGAAGAAAATTTGCTCAAATTTCACAATCACAGTCAGAAATACTTTATTGATCCCCGGGGGACATTTGGGCGTTACAGTCGCTCTGACACAGAGAAAGCATCGAGAAACATATGGCATAAAATAGAAACAAGAAAATGTCAAATGTGTGCAGTATATATACAATAAAATAAGAGATAAAGATTAAATGCATTTTCACCCCTTCTTGTTTTTTTATCAGGTTCACATATAAGGAGTCTCTACACTAACTCCAAATCATGCAAGAAACCCACAGATTCTAAGACTATGTAACTATGCAGCATTCTGTTTTCTCTAGATACTCTTTATGCTGTGAATTGTCCCCTATCTCCTCCTGTACGCCGGTAAAGCAAAAAAGAAAAAAAAGACTTGAATTATGTGACCCGTTCCTTTTATAATTATTCAGTTCTAAACAAAACAAAAAGCAACAACAAAGCCATGATGGAAAACAAGTCATTTTCAAAAGATTAAATTGACTCATGAAGCAACATGAAAACAGAGAACGATCAGAGAATTAAGTCAAAAGCAACTAAACAGCGATAAGAGTAAGGATAGATGTACACAAGGACATTCAGGTGGTTATTTCTCACCTGGTAAGGAGCAGAAGAACAGTAGCTGGTGGATGTTCATTCTGAATTGAATCCCGATGACATCGATCACTTCTCTTTAAAGTCTCTGTTTGTCTGATCATCAGAAAGCTGCTCGATTTAGTTTCTCTCTTCCTCTCTGTGGCTGAAACAGTGAAAGTTTTTTTCTACACCACGTTTCGATAATCACAAAAGGAAATGTGAACCCGTTTGTGGATTAGTTGTTTCATGACAACTCTGCTGTGGAGCCTCTCTGACACGCTGAAGCAGTGCTGGAAAGCAACGACATGCATTCTAAATACATGTTGAGGTTCTTTGCTTTTTTCCTTCTTTATTTACATTTTATGCAACTTTATTTTAATACATTATACTATTGACTTCACTACCCTATAAGAGCTAAAGTTACTCTTTAAATAAAGACTTTAACAGCAAGACATGTGATCACTTCTTAAAATATTGTACAATTTTTCAGATTTATCTACCAAAAGGAAGAACATAAAATTATCTCCATCTTCAGTAACAACAACAACAACAACAACAATACAGTAACATTGTCATACTGATACATACGACATAATTATGATCCTATAATGTAATAGTAAAATCAAGAATCGCTGCATCATGATTACTTTAACTTTTTACTTGCACTTTAACATTTAAAGTGCAGGACTTTTATGTTCAATGTAATCATTTTATTATGTGGTTTTGCTACTTTTACGAATAAATGTTTTGTACACACGTTCCTATGCAGGACTTAAGTCACTTTTAATTACCTCTGAATTCCATCCATCCATCAATCCATCATCTATACCGCTTATCCTGTTCAGGGTCGCGGGGGGCCGGACCCTATCCCAGCTGTCACTGGCCGAAGGCGGGGCACACCCTGGACTGGTCGCCAGTCAATCACAGGGCTGACACATAGAGACGGACAACCTTTCACACTCACATTCACACCTACGGGCAATTTTAAAGTCACCAATGAACCTAACAAACATGTCTTTGGACCGTGGGAGGAAGCCGGAGACCCCGGAGAGAACCCACGCATGCACGGGGAGAACATGCAAACTCCACACAGAAAACCAGTGACCTTCTAGCTGTGAGGTGTCAGTGCTAACCACTGCACCCCCGTGCAGCCCTTTCTTCTGAATTAATTAAAGTTACTTTAAAGTTTAGTGAAAGAAACATCCTCAGTCAGTTTGAATTTCAGGCCATAACATCATGTGAGTAGAATTTGGTGTATTGTTTCTTGTTGTAAATGCTCCATTTAACATGACAGCAAAAAATAAAAGTCTCGCTGTAGATAAAATACAGCTGACAAAAATTAACAATGGAGTCTCTTCGACCAGTGGCGCAATCGAAAAAAGGTGCCTCGTTCTTTCACAGTTAGTTGCTTCCTTTTTGTGGTGCTGCAACAGGAAGATGTGGACATGACGGGGACGCTTTATTTATAGACAAAAACTATGAGAACTGAGCCAAGTTTTCTTTGATCAAACTTCAGAATTAAAAAAACGTAATTAATAGGAAATTGTACAAAGTTAACAGGCTATTCATCAAGCTTTTACGGCCTGAAAAGATGACACACCTCCCGTGACGTGTTGAAAAGTGTTTAAAATAATAATAAAGTAAAAAAATATATAAATGTACGGCTTTTTCTTGTTAAGGAGGATTGCACCCACATTTTATTGTAGTCATTTTAGTTTTTCTTCAGTACCACTGCTTGATTCTAGATAAACTGAACTGTAACCCAAACCACCGCCGGAAATGAAGAAGAAGAAGAAAACCGGAAGTTGTTCTAAAATATTACCAAACCATCCAAGAAGAGTTAATTTAATCAGTTAGGCCTAAAAAATGTGTTTTAACACGTTTTGAATGTGAGGGAGAAAATACGTGTTTAGGGTTTAGATCTGACGACACGAAGACGGGGGCGGTAATGCAACTTCACGTCAGTTGCAACCTGCCATTAAAAAAGAAGACGAAGAAGAAGAGATGTTAGAAAGTGAACAGATGTTTGACGTTAGCGACGACAAAATGAGGAGGGAAAGTATGGAAACATTTTTAAACGATGCCATCAAGGAGGATTTATTCATTTACGTGTGGAAAATATTTTAAGAAAACAAAAAACAACAGTTCAGTACTTTAACGGTTTTCTCCCGAGAGCTGACAAGAACAACACCTGGTTTTAAGGTAAGAGAACTCGCTGTATTACTGCGTGTTAATGGCTGGTTTAATGACGAATATAACTCAGGCTGTACGTGTTTGCACTCGACATTTTGCATGTGTCTCGTGTCTGCATTTGACAACTAAAATGAACATTTATTACTCAACATGGTCACTGACAATATTCTCTGGGTATTATAATTGTAGATTCTCTTTTTCCATCACATTTTCTTTGCCCATGGTTACTCAATTTTATGTATTTTGAACAGTAAAAACAACACATTTAAATCTGCCTGTAATAAATTCAGAGGTGTACCTCGAACATAATGCTAATATCCCATTCAATGTGTGTTATTTTCCTTTTTTTTCATTTCATATAACATTTTCTTCATTTTCCTTTACTGTTATGAGGTGTTGATATATTGCTGGATCGTATTGGCCAATATCAACCTTTATTTATTTATGCTTGAGAGATCATTGAGGGGCAACCCTCATTTACAACATCGAGTTATTTACAGAAACAAGTTAAAAAGATAAACAACAAAGCATTAGAAGGACCAGACGACACATTGATGAAAAGACCTTTAAACCAAAAGGAGCTAAGTAAACACTATCATAAGTCGTATTAATTAGGAAACCGTAAATTGGTAACCGTGACTACTTTGTATTATTGAGTGTGAACACATTGGTGTAAAACATAAATAAAGAAGTGTGACAGCTATTTCACTTGGTTATTTGTGATCACATTTAAAGATGCTTGAGGCATCTGTTGTTTCTAGAAGGAAGTCCACAGGCTGCATGTTTCAGTGTGGAGAGAGCGAGGAGACGGACATACAGACGAAGCAAAGAAATACTTACATTAATGCAGCTTTAATCAGCCACAGTTTGAATGTGAAATCGGCCACAAAGCTGCGGGTACATTCTCTGCAGACTAATAGAGAGGGGAGGAGTTCTGTGTCTGGAGGAGGAACTCCATCATTTAGAGAAGTGAGAAGTTCCTCTCTTACGCTGAAGACGGAAGAAAGACAGCGTTAAACCATCACAGCATCCACCATGAAAGTGCTTCAGAGTTTCATCTGCTTCTTTTTCCTCGGTGAGTGCTCGCTCTATTTATATTTCTATCGTCTTCCCTTTTTTCTGCAACATTTTTCTTTATTTTATTTTATTTTTTTCATAGCTGGTTTTAACTTTTAACAGAGGGTAAACTTTACAGCAGATGTGAAACAGTTTCACACGGGTAGACTCTTTTCAAACACACATTGGTTTCTGTGGGTTAAAAATAGGAACGGAGAACTGCTCTGCTGACTTCACCAGTTAAAACTAAGAAACTCAAGTTCCCTTTTTTTTTGATCCATGCACTGCAGTTGTGTTTGGCTGTAATTTAAATGTAATAGAAGCATTTTCTGCGTCTTCATCTTGACTGAATCTGAGTTTGTTGTAGCTTCAGAGCACGGGAAACTAATACATTAAAGGAGGGTGTGAGAGAGAGGACGTGCAGTGCAAGGTCTAACTTCTATATTTATGTGAATTTTCTTTGCAATATGAATCATTGAGTGTCTGTACTGTTGTTTACAATATTATTTTAAAAAAAGGGATCTACCTATGTAAAGGATATTGCTAAACTTCAGCAGGAAACTTTTGTCTGCAGTCTGATCTGCCAAGTGCACTATTATTTGTACTTTTTTTCTTAGGATTACTGAAGGCTTTTAGTGAAGTCAGGGGCAGAATGAAATCTTTGCTGATGAATTAAGTCTTGTGTAAAAGTAGGTTTTAAAAGGAATTATCGCTCTGCACAGACTGGTTGAACTGGGAAGCTCCCAATATGACTGCGGATGAATGTACATTTGAAACAAATGAGACTACATAATCTAACAGGAGGAAAAGATAATAACTAATGATTGTTTGTCTTTCAACAGCACTGAGGGAAGGAAACGCAGCCTTGGACACAGATATCGGTGTCCGTACAGGAACTGAAGGAGGAAACATCACAGTGGGATGCTCCTTCACTTTCTCTGGAAGCAGGAAGATCTTCTGCAGGGATGACTGTAAAGATCGAAACATTCTTGTTGAAACAACTGGTGTCAGAAATCAGAGTGGCAGATACAGCATTGAATATAAAGAAAAACCTGATCTATTATCCTCTAACTTTCTGTATGTGAGCATCAGAGATCTGAGAAAGTCTGACTCTGGGCGGTACAGCTGTCATTTGGACAGATATTTGTCTCCAGATTCAAGCGAGACGTTTGAGCTCAGCGTTAAAGACGGTGAGTTTTTACTCTTTATTGAACGCTGCTGATGTTTTAAACAACTCATTATGTTCAGATCTGCATATTTCATCACTGTGAACCAATTAAACCAGTTGTCTGTAAAATATCAACTCCAACTGCATTTATCTGTTTGATCCGAATTCTGTCGCGTTGACTGTCCTCAGAGAAACTGTGTTATTTTAGTTTAATGTAACCAGACGACTACAGGACTTTGTGTCAGTACAGTCAGGTTCTGATTGTTTCGTTTTCTTTTTACAGCTCCAACCACCACTAAACCAAAATGGACTGTCCCTCCTTTTTCAACAGCCACCCCATCAGCCTCCACAGGAAGCTCCACACCTTCATCAGCCTCCCCTGAGAACACCAAGACACCCCAGCTGCAGACACCTCAGCTGCAGACACCAGCTGCAGGTACCGCTACATGATTAAAAATATAATGGTAGTTTGTATATTTACATGATTGTATCATATGTATACAAGGACATGAATGTGCATGCTTTTGTGTTATTTAAAATGTTTGTTATCTGGTTTTGATTTAAGGATTTTAAATCTGAAGTTGTTGCTACTTTTAGGTCAGTTAACTGATTTATAACAAACCAGGGCGGTTAAACAAAGTTGTCCTCATGCAGAACCCACCACACGTCCTCTGCTGTATCTGGGTCTCATCCTGGGCCTCATGATCATCGTATTATCAGTGAGTCTGCTGATATTCTGCAGGAAGAGGGACAGGAAACCTAAAGGTGAGGCTACAGGAAAACGCACACACAACACAGTGGAAGAGAACATCTTGAATGTACAATTTCTCACCAGAAATACGAACTAACAGGGCGGCTCGATTACGGCCAAAATGATAATCACGATTATTTGGGTCAATATTGAGATCAGGATTATTTAGTAATTGACTTTATGGATCGACACTTTCAATTCCATTCTGTGCTGCATTCAAGCTCGTGCAAATTTTGTAGCAAACTAAGACTTAAAATCAGGTTCTTTACCTGAATAAGGTCCGTCTTCTAGAAGCAAAATCAAATGAAATTTGACCCAAAATGAAATCAAGAGCTCCGTTTTCACTTCAATGCGCTTCATTCCAGCGAATAACAAAAGCTTTGCATCAAACTAAGACTTAAAATAAAGGGGGGGATTCACTTGTGGCCACAAAACAAACAATTAAATATTCGCAAATGATTAAGATTAACGCCTTTCTGACTTTATCTTATCTTAAAATATGTAAACACTGTAAGACACACAAACACATGCTGCAGGTCGGCTTTTTTACTTATTAGATTTAATGGCCCGTCTGGTTTCCAGGCAACGTGCGATGCCATGATAGTGCGTCCCATTCCTCATTTTTATGCAGTTCTCAAACCCTCACGCACTCACGCACTGCACGCCTGACGCCATTAAAGTCTGTGAGTGTTCAGTGCTTAGGCTTTAAGGTGGAGATTGGGATTGGGCCATACACTCATCATGCTGCACTCTGTGCTGTTCCTTCAGCTGCTTGAACAAGTTAGTTGTGTTGTCGCCCCCTGGAGGAGTGGCTGTTAGCTTAGGAGGCAGCAGAGTTTTCTACAGGTGGAGCACGCCAATCAATCATGTAATCGTGAGACGCCAAAAGCGTGTTTGGGATTCATATTCGATGAATTGTGCAGCCCTACAAACACACACTGGGGCGGCTGTGGCTCAGTGGTAGAGTCGGTCGTCTCTCAATTGGAAGGTTGGGGGTTTGATCCCTGCTACAGTCACATGTCGAAGTGTCCTGGGGCAAGACACTGAACCCCTTAATGCTCCCAGTGGCTTAGCCATCGGGTATGAATGTGCATAGTTTCTGAGTGGTGACTAGAAAAGTGCGATATAAGTACAGTTCAATTAAAAACTAAACCAGCTTTTATGTCAAGCAAATATTCCCACAACGGTTACTTTCTTATGACTCCTTTTATGTGAAATTTTAACCCATGGAAGTGTTATATTTGTAGAACTTCCCTACAGCTAATTAAATGCTATAAAAGAGTCTCTGGCTTACACGGTCACTTAGTTTTAGCAGGTGAAAACGTGGCATCTGTCAGGCTGCTATCTATTTTTGGCTGTGGCTATTTTTTCTGTACATCCTGTCCTATCAGTACTGCACATGTGCAGCTCTCAACAGAGATGAGAAGGAAGTGAGATGTCACACTTGGTTTTCTAATCTACAATAGGCTCCGAAGAAAAACTTTATTGAACTCGGTGTTACAGATAAAGAATTTTTCTTTAGTCGTTTCAGATGTTTTAAATCTTCTGATCTGATCAGATAGAAAATACATACATGTGTCATGTCACACACATCTATAAGCATGTATGTGTAAGAGTATAGAGACTTTATAAGAAGTAATTTATTTATAAGAATAAGAAATTGTTTTTAACTTACTAATTTTTTTCCTATACCTCTTTTTATGCACTCACCGGCCACTTCATTAGGTACACCTGTACAATCTAATGCAGTTCAGCGCTGCCATGGATTCTGCTTTCATGAAGTTTTTGTTGAGAGTCGGAAGTGTGTAAATTCAGTGATGTTTATCACTGAGGCCGTAGTTGAAGGTGGTGTTGTACTGAACTAAATTATATTGAGATGTGTCTCTAATGTTTTGTCCTATTTACAGACTCGAGGGGGCCAGAGTATTAGAAACACCTCTGAATATAATGCAGCTCAGTGCAGCCCCACCATTAGATCTTTCAGGTGTACCTAATGAAGTGGCCGGTGAGTGCACGTCTCTTAAGAAAGAGAGCAACTACAATTAGACAAAAAAAAAACTCCTTGAGGTCAATGCAGTGTTTCTGATTCTGATATGTAAACTATATCTCTGTGTATGCCCCACACACACATGCACATAGATGTGGTTTAGTCTAGTCTACAAATAGAAAATCAAATACAGCTCCGGAAGATATTCAGAGAGCACTCCAAATGTTCCTTAAATCAGCATCTCTCTCTTCATGTCACGGTCAGCCCAGTCCAGATCTGAACCATTGAAAGCCTCCTGAATGTGATCAGGAGGAAGACGGACGGTCACAAGCCATCGAACAAAGAGCGGCCGAACGTCACCCAGCAGCTCTGTGACAGACTGGAGGTGAGCATGCAGAGATGCTGGGCGTACGCCTGGTCGTAACCTTGCGTCCAACGGACTTTAACTTGCGCCCTGTGCACCAGCATGACTTAAGCCCCGTTTGTGTTGCACCTGGGTGTATCTTTTATGCCTGGGATGGAGCAGGCGTACGTTTAGAAAGTCCGACTTAAATCCACGGTAAAACAAACGGGAAAACAAAACCTTAAAGAAAAACACTGTGGCAGCGCATCTTGTTGTTCTACAGGATAAATAAAAGGGCGTTAAAATGAGAGCGAGTCATCGTTGATCGGACAGTAAGTTGATCGAAAGGTTTTGTTCCTGTTTGAATGAGTCAAAGAGCTCTCCCCTCAGCTGTAGCATGTGTCAGACAGAAACGCGGCGCTGTCCCCGCCATGCAGGTGCTGATTGAGCTCAGGTTTTGTGCCAGAGGGAGACATGATAAATGTACATCGGACAATGCTTGATTATTTATGTTTCTTTATTCTTTGCTTTTGTTTTGTTATCCATGATGAGAGAAGTTCGAGAGTGAAGACGTGAAAGTGCACTCGTGTAAATTCCAATTAAGAAGTGGGTCGTGGCTAAGTCGGACGTAAGAGATGGGACGCCTACCTGATGCACTCGGCTCCTGTTGTTTAAACATGAACACGTTTTCTTTGCATCATTCGAGCTCTGAAAAACCTTTTTTGCATCTTTTGGTTTTTTTAACCAGTCGTCATTTTCTGGCATTATTTGGAAGTAGGAGAGGTTGTTGTTTACGATAAAACTGAAGTTAATTTTACACAAATCTATAAATAATGGAACCAGAGAAAAAATATTTTTGCTGTGGAGCTGTATATTTATATCACATACGTCATCATGCAACAGCCACAACTATTTTGTGAAAGTCTTAACCAATACCTTGAATGTGCTGTTTTATTAATAACCAATGACGGAAATATCCTAGGAGTGAGACATCTCACTTCCTCCTTATCTCTGTGGAGAGCTGCACATGCCAGAGTACCAGTAAGTCATGTACAAACCAGGAAGCAACAGTGTCATGAACGAAAAACTAAACAGACATGTTAAGATCCCTCCGTAACAGGAACTGGCAGAGAAATAAACCTGCCCTCGCTGCTACTCTAGCACCAGATGCTATCTTATTTTGTGACTCACAACAGCACCAGGTTGTTGTAAGTTTTTGTTATGTGTCCGATTGAGTGGACCTGATCCTCTGAATGTTTTTGTTTCAGGACCTCCAGATGAAACAGAGTATGCTAATATCCAAGAGGTGAGTCTGAGTAACTCTCGAACATTGATTATTAATGTTTGTGAACGAGAACACATGTTGAAACAGAACCCGTGTTTGTCTCCTCCTGCAGGCTAACCGCGTGTACGACGAGATCAAGGAGGGGAAGAGTCAGAGCAGATCTCCTGCTGAAGGCATCTCTACAGTTTACACTTACGCCAAATGTAACAAACCTACAGACGACTACAGCCGCGGCACTGCAGCAGGTTTTCAGAACACAGTAAGGAAAAACTATGGCAAGATAACTTGTTTCACACTGGCAGAAAAAAGAGAAAACTGTCCTCCAAACTCTGCTTAGAAATGAAATAATCATCTGCTTAGTAAGAAAAAGAAAACACATCAAGAGAAGATGTAAATCTGTGACTGATCTAAGAAACAGGAACCAGGCCAGTTTGTGATAAAGCTACAAACTTCTGTTGATTTGAGGAGGAAGTCCTCTGACACACGGCTTTTTTGCTCAGTGGGAAATGTTATAATCAGAGTTCAGACCCGGGTCAAATGACTCTGCAGTAGACCCGGGTAATTCGCGCCTCAGCTCCGATCGGCATTGACGGGAACACAACGGTGGAAAATCGTTGCAAATTTGTCTGCGCCAAGTTTGATAAACAGACTGAGTGATTAGTAGATACAATAAAGACCTAATCACCTAACATCTTACTGTTTACTAACCCTGTTCTGGCGCATTTGTGATGTCTGACGGTGACGCAGCAGAAAAGAGACCGACAGAAGGATACTTCACTGGCAGTGGGAACGGAGACAATCTATAAGCAGGTCTTCCTGGGTCTGAAAAACCTGCGTCAACACGCTAATTTTTTGATGGGAAAGGGGTATATGTGTGAACAGAGAGAGGGGGATTAAGGTGCTAACCTGAGACACAGATATTCAGATCAATTTTAACAAATGGATTTGCTGATTAAAGCCTGTACCCGGCTTTACATCAGTGTTAAAAGGTCCCATGGTGTTCCACCAGGTTATCATAAAAAAGCTTATGTTAGAAAAACGGGACCTCTCAGGGCGGATTTAAGTTTCTTTAAAGCTAAAATTCAGGCTTCAAGTTCATTTACGACTAAAACAGACGGTGACTGATAAACTTTCACCTCTTCGTTTTCTTCCAGACTGAAGACGACCCGGATAAACTCGACTACTCTGAGGTGGATTTCTCCGTCCGTCCCGCTGCCTCGCTGCACAGCGCCCCCTCTGGTGAACCAAATAATGTAATCTACTCTGCGCCTCGTGCACACGCCAGCGCGGGGGATGCTTCGCCTGCTCTGTACTCTACTGTTACTTTACATTAGCTGTAGCATCAATGCTGCTGTTGCTGTTGAAATATTTATTGTCTCGGGGGAATCGGCTGAACGCGTGTGGTTTGCTCTGTTTTTCCTTCAAGGTTCAAGGCTCTTTTGTTCTCAACATATCTGAGCTGTAGCATAAAAAACATAAGCTTCACTTCAGAGCTGCTTTTTCTACTCGTACGTTAAGTTAAGATTATGTTAATTATTTAGTTTGATAAAGCGTTATAAGTTATTTTGCTTGCGGTTAATATTTTTGAAGGCGCTTGTTGTAAGTTGGTGTTAAATATTTGGTTTCTTATTTAAACTTTTACTGTAAAAACATTAAAAAAGTAAAGTGTTGAAACAGGAAGTCCAGCCTTCATTATATGTGGTGAACTTTCTATGATCATTTTCATCCTTTTTGTGTCCCATTGCCTCTTTTTTTTTTAATAACTTACAATACACTTTATTGCCCCCTTCAGGAAATGTCGCTTGGACTCCAATGCTGCACACACTTCGCTCCCAATACAGTAGGATCAGTAAATTAAAGACAATAGAAACCAACACAATCCACATGTAGACAAGAGTACATGCCAGGGAAAGACCACAAACATGTATTGCATGTAACCCATATTGCAGGGAAACATAGAAAGGAAAGCATGGAGTAAGAGGGAAAGAAAATAGAAATATAGGAATAAAGATATATAAGAACACCTTGATGCTATTGCACAATCCACAAGCCATATAACCTCAGGAAGCATTTAGAATTTTGATCGACGTGTGCACAAACACATTTTTAAAACGGTTGAGTTTGCATCTGGGGGCTCTGTATCGTCTGCCGGATGGTTAAAGTTCATATTCCGAGTGAAGGATGTGAGACGGGTCAGACAGACCGGCTCGCCTGAGAAGAGACCGCTCGTATATTAACTGCAGGGAGGGGTTTTCAGTCCGCCCCACAACCTTCATGGCAGGCCGTACCCGGTGAGCCAACCTAGATTTCGATTCAACAGACAGACCACCGTACCACGCCGACATCCCGTACCTAATAATGCTCTCTAACGCAGCCTGATAAAACAAGAACATTATCTTCTGGTCCACCCCAAACACTCCCAATCTGTCTGTCTTTGCTGTAACGGAGAACACAGACTGTCCACGTGAGTTTCCCAGCTAAACAGGTTATCTAGGTGGATGCAGAGATACCTGTAAGAGCTTACTTGATTGATTTCTTTGTCATGTTTAAGCTCTGGGGTATGATCACCAGCTGACCTCGGGTCCACTACCATTTCCTGTGTTTAAATGACGTTAATTATTAGATGGTTGTCATCACACTACTGGACAAAAGTCTGCACCTCAGTTAGATATGGTGCTGGATCTTTGTCCCTGTGCAGCGAGCTGAGAATGGCAGTGTCGTCTGAGAGTTAAAGAACTTTATTCTCTGGGCAGCTGTTGGTGCAGTCATCAGTTGCACTCTTACTTTGACACTTTTCAAACGTCTGCAGGCTTCACTGAATTTATAAATCCACTCTCTCCAGGTGGGTTTTAATTATTCCAGTTTATGTTGAGCAATTTTCTTTATTGGTTTTGCTGAAATTATCGGTAAAAAGATCACGTTTCTATAAGCTGTTTGTGCTTCTTGCATATTTTAATGTTTTTTTTTATTGCAGTAAGAAAACAAGGGGGCTGCACGGTGGTGCTGTGATCCGGCGATTTCAGAATCGTCCTTCGGGGAAATTCGGTTAGTCTCGGTGGTTAAAGTCTGATCGGTCTATGAGTTATGGAAATGACAATGATGGATGCCGACACTGCAAACAACTCTGTACGCTCCTCCGTGTAAATCCGTTCGAGATGAGAAGTTTAAGTGAAAAATTACGGATTAAAGAAACTGGACCGGATCAGCCAGATATTAAAATCAACTAAAAAGCGAGTGAAAAAGGTAAAACCTCCACCAGAGGATTTTCTTGCAACTGTTACACCAGAAAGGCTTGGCTAGCTGGATGTAGCCATGTAAATGCACTATTTTGCTTCCCGTGTTTACTTTTTAAAACTGTCGTAGTGGGATGGTTGTTAAAAACTGAGTATGGCACAGCACAGCCCCACCTAGAATATTTTTCACCAGCCGCCACTGGTAGCACATACTGAATGCATCGCATCACGGGGCCTGTGCATTCAGTTCAGTGATAAATATGATATAATTAACACTTTAAATACCAGCAGATCATCCATACAGTAAAAGAATAAGGACACAGCATCTAACGACGCTGGATCACGTTTTTATTCTTGGTCCTAATTTCCTGTCCGTGTACACGGCTGGTTTTGCAGCTAAAACGCAGATGATCTTAGTTTGTTTGTTTTAGTGCGGATGAAGCGTCAGATGGCGAGTAAAACGCCCCTTTTTCTGTGAGCGCGCTCAGAGCCTGAAGCAGAAAGCCTGGGTTAACAGAAAGTTCACAACCACCATCATGATTCTCGTTCTCTCTAACTGGTGCTTGAGCCTTTGATGAGCCAGCTTACCTAAAGAGAGCCTGAGTATACCCCCAGGGCATGCCCTGCTGCCATCGGCCACACTAATGAGGTCAGTTAAGCCTGTTTGCTCTGAGCCCTTGCAGCCCTGGGGAGACGAGTTATGATCATCTGAGGTTACAGTGGTGCAGTGTTACCTCGGGATTGATCACTTGAATTGTACGTGAACATACATAAACTTGATTCTGTGGCTGAAACAAAACCTGACGATAGGGGAGGAGACTTCAGACGATGACTTTCGGAAGAGGAAGAGAGAAGTTGCTGGTTTCAAGTGAAAGAGGAAGACAGACATTAAACATCAGAGACTCAAACATGGACGTTTGTCATGCTTTGATCTGCATCTTCCTCGGTGAGAACTCTTTTATATCTCTCTCTCTCTTTAGAGGATTATATAATTGCACATTTATTTTGTTCTTCCTTAAAGTGTAAGTACTCGTTATCTTCTCAAAATGTAGACATGATTTGGGTTTAATTCGACAATCTGCATTCAACAATTGCGCTTCTTGTTTTGTAGTCCTGTAGTTGCTGTAATTTCTTGATTCAGTCAGACAGTAGTTGAGGCTGCTGTAGCTTCACAACCCCAGAAATAAAATAAAATGAGCTCATCAAAAAGTTAAAGTTATAACCCAAAGAATTCAACACGGTTCCTCGATGCCTCCCGTTTTGTTCATTTCAAATTGTCTGAACAACTCTGTAACTTTCTAAAACACCAGAGAGAAAACAAATACTTAAATCTTTAACGAGCTCCAGACGAGACCCTGCTGCAGAAAACTGCTGCTGGCAGGCCTGTAGACAAACTGGGAGCTGTGGTTACGCTGAGAAATACACCCTAAACCTCATTCGACATGCAAAGAGGAAGTAAAACAGGTCATTCTCACCTCAGAAACAGACAAAGGAGCAGACAAAATAAGTGTTATTGCCTATAATATATTGATGTAAAGCTGCTGCTCTTTTCTGACGGATAATTAAAGTTTAATTCAACTGAAAAAATGGTCGAATAAAAATGTTGATGCTCTGAATCTTTGTTGAGAACATCAAAATGTAAACGAATTGTTAGGCTGTGGTTGAGCTGTCAATAAGACCAGAGTGCAGCATCTTTAAGGAAGTTGGTGACAATGATTGTTTGTCTTTCAACAGCACTGAGGGAAGGAAACGCAGCCTTGGACACAGATATGGGTGTCCATACAGGAACTGAAGGAGGAAACGTCACAGTGGGATGCTCCTTCTCTTTCTATGGACGCAGGAAGATCTTCTGCAGGGATGACTGTAAAGATCGAAACATTCTTGTTGAAACAACTGGTGTCAGCGCTCGGCGTGGCAGATACAGCATTGAATATGATGGAGGAACTATTTCTACAGTTATCTATGTGAGCATCAGAGATCTGAGAAAGTCTGACTCTGGGCGGTACAGCTGTAAGTTGGGCAGATATTTGTCTCCAGATTCAAGCGAGACGTTTGAGCTCAGCGTTAAAGACGGTGAGTTTCTACTCTTCTACAGCTGCTGATGTTAATAACTTAATACTTTCAGTCTAACACTTCTATGTAGAGCTGCTTATTTTAATCATTATGAACTGTAAAAAAGGCTCTGTTTAAACCAACAGCTCGTCTGTAAAGTATCAGATGAACTCGGATGAATATCGTTGCACCAAACGCAGTGATTAAGTTCAGTTTGATGATTAAAAACACAACGTTGACTGTGTTTCAGCCCTTTTTTAACACCAGCAATGACAGGTAAATGTACCTGAAGCTGAAGCTGATGTAGACACTGTTTCCTCTGACACTGAACAGCACTTTAGAGCTATTTTACAGCCACCTACTTAAACATAAAACTTTTGTCATAATAATGTAAGTCATGAGAGACGGTGACTGTCTTCCACTTTATTTTGAAAAACATGCAGCGAGGTTTTTTCAGATTCCCAAAACTGAGGCGATGACAGGAACAAAGAAAACCCTGCATCTTCCATGAGTCATAGACACAGAAGTGCTGGTAAAGCATCATGGGAGCTGTAGTTGTTGTACAAAACCAAAGTGTCCCAGATTAAACAAAGAGGCATACAGGTTTGTGTCATTTTTTAATATCATTTAGCTTAATTAGCATCATGGTTATGCTAGCCAATATCTTTTGAGAAGAGGGAAAATATTTCTCCTTGTCCTGCAGGTTTATACATAAATGTTTTTTTGATCAGGTGAACTCACTGTTCACAGTTGATCTGAATATTATTGCACCAAATGCAGTGATTAACTGCTGCATTCAGCTTGATGATTTAAAGTTAGAATCTCTGAGATCTCAGTTTTGTTCTCTTTGGCGATAAACGGTAATTACAGGAGCACACTTCCCAGAGATGTGTGACGTCGAGTTTGTTTCTTTTTCTTTGGATTTATACTTATTTGTTATGAAGACATTTGAGAGGCTGGTTCTCCAGCACCTGAGGACACTGCTAACGGCTTTCCTGGACCCGCTGCAGTTTGCGTACCAGCCGCACATTGGTGTGGAGGATGCCATAATCTTCCTGACCCACAAGTCCCTTTCGCACCTGGAGAAGCAGGGAAGCAATGTGAGAGTCATGTTCTTTGACTTCTCCAGTGCTTTTAATACCATCCAGCCCTGCCGTCTAAGGGACAAGCTGCCACTGTAGTCATCCATCTTTTCTTTGTTTGTTCAGCCATAGTAGATTACTGTTTACACTTGCAGACAGCGGAAAAGCAGCCACTTAGCTCCGCCTACCCTCTCTGGCAGATTATCACTTTCAACACCCTGTTGACTGTTTGCAGAGAATTTGTGCCATTTCATAATTCTGATTGTTTCATTGTGTTTCAGCTTCAACCACCTTCAAACCAAACCCGACCCTCCGACCTTTTCCAACATCAACGATGACAATGCCTACACCAGCTGCAGGTACATTTTCCTGTTTCCTTGGAAACTGAACCACATTTTAGACCATTTTTTGGCCTCCTACTTGAATAAATGTGAAATGTTATTTCTTGTTCGAAACGGGAGAGTGTGAAGTCAGTACATACAATATATGAATGTGTGTGATTTATGCCTAAAATTAACATTAATTGTTGGATTAAATGACTTGATGAATGGTATATATTATATAATTAACAAAGAAGTGAACAATTTTGTTCTTCAGCTCCGACAACCACAGGTGCTCTGCTGTATGTTCGACTGGTTGTGATCATCATCTTCATCGTTTCATCAGCAGCTGTGCTGGTTTTCTGCAGGAGGAGGGCCAGTGAACCCAAAGGTGAGGAAGCACACAAGTAACAAAGGCAACCGACCCAAAACGGCACACGTCACATCAAATTCAAACCCTGTTGCTCGCTTACAAAACAGCAAGAGAAACGGCTCCTGCCTACCTGAACGCCCTCATCCAGGTCTACACTCCACTCTGCCAATGAGAGGCGCCTGGTGCTCCCATCACAACAGGGCCCTCAGTCGCTAACTAGACTCTTCTCCTCTGTCGTCCCCCGGTGGTGGAACGAGCTACCAAACTCCATTCGGTCCACAGAGTCCCTTTCACCTTTAAGAAGAAGCTAAAGACCCAGCTCTTTATGAACACCTCTAAAGATATTGAAGCTATTGACGATGAGGACACTGATGTTGTTGATGTTGCTGAAAAAGCAAAACAAAAACAAACTTCTATACGCCCTGTGCTTTGCCTCCGAGCACACTTGAAGCTGTTTGTTGGCTCTTACTGACTTCGTTCCCTCCTGTCTCGATCGTTGCTTGCGTTGTGTTAACTCTCAGATGTACGTCGCTTTGGGCAAAAGCGTCATCTCAATGAAACTGTAACATTGTCGCAACTGACCATCTAAAACTTACCATACTCACACGTTACACAGCGTTCTGGTCCGGGTGGAAACATAACTCAATCCCAGAAGTTGCACCAAATCCTAATCTACTTCAGGTCAGCAAAATGGCTGCGACGAGTCGTCTAATCTTCTGATCTACATGTTTTTCAGACCCTCATGAAGAACTAGAGTACGTTAATATGACAGAGGTGAGTTAATTTGGGATATTGAACTTCATAAATGTTAGCTGATTTCAATCCAAACCAAACCTCTGTTGTTCTTCTGCAGATGAACAGAGTGAACGAGGACGTCAGAGAGTAGACAGGCGGAGCTGATCTCTTCCTGTGGAAACACCTGCTCTTTATTCTTTCCATTGCAGCGAGTTCTCGGAACAAAGTTGTTGTTTTTTTTGAAACAATATTTTATTAAGTTTACATAAAAGAAAAACCTACAAATAACAATAACCACAGCAATAGCAATAATGTATAAATGTACTATACAACAAAAGTATCAAAAGATCGAAAGAAGAAATAAAAATAAAAATAATAATAAAAATAAAACAGTAACAACTGAAAAAGCAGCAGCAGTGGTAACTTGAAGACCTCAAGTTATAACAACAATTCCAAAAAAGGTTTCCCTACTTTAACAAACTGTTTTCTTTTCCCTCTAACAATATATGCAAGTCTTTCCAATGCAAGATATGTTGCAATCTCCCTCAACCATAACTTTACAGAGGGCAATTATATATTTTTCCAGAAAAGAGCGATCAGTCTTCTAGCTTGTAGAAGCCCAAAATCAATTAATACTGATTGTTTAGAATTAACGACCAAATTTTCAGGGTATATACCCAGGATACAGAGTTTGGCTTGCAGGGGAACATTCTTACCCACCATCTGGGAAATGGCCCGCATCACATTCTGCCAAAATGATTGTACTTTTGAGCATTCCCAAACACAATGGAACATTGTTCCTTTTTCCTCTAAACGCTTACAACAAATATCTTAATGTTTGACACAATAAACCACACATCTCTTCTCTCCCGCCTAGAACATACTGTCCAAATCACTGGAACTGCACTCTCCTGGCTAAGATCATACCTCACTGACCGTCAACAATTCATTCGTATCAACAACTGCAGCTCTAACATCTCTCCTCTTGCCCAAGGCGTCCCCCAGGGCTCGGTGCTTGGTCCCCTCCTGTTCATCATCTACTTACTCCCCCTTGGTAACATCATCCGTCAACATGGCCTTCACTTTCACTGTTACGCTGATGACATCCAGCTATACATTTCAACCAAATCCATAACCACAGAAACACACTCCACTATCATTAACTGCCTCTCTGAAATAAAAACATGGATGCACAACAATTTCTTATCATTAAACTACAACAAATCCGACCTCATAATCATCGGCCCCAAGTCCCTCACAAATCCCGTCCCGAATTTCAGTCTCACTTTCAATAACACAATCCTATCCCCTGCACCTCACATCCGTAACCTTGGTATCATTTTTGACAGCAACCTTTCTTTTCAACACCATGTCACCCAGATCACTAAAACGGCCTTCTTCCACCTCAGAAACATAGCCCGCCTCCGTCCATTCCTCTCTTTCTCTGCTGCAGAAACGCTCATCCATGCATTCATCACTTCCCGTTTAGACTATTGTAACAGCATCCTTTACGGCACATCATCCAAAGTCCTCCGTAAACTTGGTTGGTTTCCCTGTTGAAAACTCAACTTTTTAAGTTAGCTTTTGATCTGTGATTGTACTGTTGCTTTGTTTTGACTTGTTTGAAGTATGTACATTTGTCTATGTTCTTTTTTGGTATTGATTTTGGGTATTGTACAGCGTCTTTGAGTCCTGAAAAGCGCTCTATAAATAAAATGTATTATTATTATTATTATTATTATGTGGAATATTAGGACAGATTTTATTCAATTTTACTGGGGTGATATAAGTTCGCATTAGCCATTTATATCTCGGAACAATGTTAATAAAAACTGTGAAGGGTTTAAGCTTTGTGATCAGAAAAGAGTGTTTTGACTTCATTGTACAGCAGAGGTTATATGTTTTTTCGTTGGCATGACGGCAATAAGATTGAGGAAATGTGGTTGTTTATGAAAAAGTGTTTTTAAAAGAGGCTTACTTGGCTTTCTGGATGACTTCCTCTCTAAGAAACCGGAACCAGGCCGTTCTGTGACCCTATCAACACATAGAGTACATGTAGCCTGACAACAAACTGCTGATGTTTTTTTGAGTCTTACACGTGTATGATATAAAAATGACCCTATCAACACATAGAGTTCATACATCCAGGCGTTAGACCACAAACCGCTGAATCAGGGTGATCAGTATTTGAAGTTTAGACTGCAGACACATTTTTGGCATTACGTAAACTTGATTCAATTTCTGGGCTAAACAAAACTTGATGAAAAGGGGAGGGGCTTAGGCCCTGCTGTTTGGAGGAGGAGCTCATCGTTGAGATAAAGAGAGAAGTTGTTGGTTTCAAGAGAAGAAGGACGTGGGGCAGCGTCAAACCATCACAGACTCAAACATGAAAGTTTGTCGCACTTTGATCTGCTTCTTTTTCCTCCTCGGTGAGTGCTTTATTCATCTCTTACTGTCTTTGCAAGATGATATCATTCTTTTAAATTCTTGTATTTGTTGTCGGTAAGCCTCATACCGTATATGTTTGTAACAGGGGGCCTAGAGTCTGTGATTCACCGATCACGAGCACTAGTTATCTCCTCAGAATAGACGCACATTTTCTTGGTTTCTTGACGGCCACAATGCAAACTCGAGGCTTCAGTCCACAAACTAACGGAGCAAGTTAAGAAAAAGGTTTTAAAAAAGCTAACCATAGATCTGCTGATATTTTTATTTTAAATAAAACGTCAGCAACAGTTCAACAGTTAAAAATAAAGTCAGTGCTTTCTGTTTCTATACTATTTATTGTTACATTCTGGTCACCAAATATAACAAATCTGCAATAAATTAATATACTCTGACATATCAGAACTCCAGGCATCAAACTTGTGGGTGACGTCACAGACACACTACATTGCTGGGATTTAAATTGCATGCTAACAAATGCTAGCAAATTGAGGATCACGATGTCCTCTGACCTGCATGTTGCTGGTTGACTTTAGTTTTGTTTCAGCCTAAATCCTCATTTCAATTTATTTTATTTCAGGACAATGTCTGAGCAGAGTTACACAGGATGTAGGTTATCATAGTTTAAAAGCTTATGTTAGAAAAACGGGACCTCTCAGGGCTAATTTAATTATCTTTAAAGCTAAAATTCAGGCTTCAAGTTCATTTATGAGAAAAACAGACGGTGACTGATAAACTTTCACCTCTTCGTTTTCTTCCAGACTGAAGACGACCCGGATAAACTCGACTACTCTGAGGTGGATTTCTCCATCCGTCCCGCTGCCTCGCTCCACAGCGCCCCCTCTGGTGAACCAAATAATGTAATCTACTCTGCGCCTCGTGCACACGCCAGCGCGGAGGATGCTTTGCCTGCTCTGTACTCTACTGTTACTTTACATTAGCTGTAGCATCAATGCTGCTGTTGCTGTTGAAATATTTATTGTCTCGGGGGAATCGGCTGAACGCGTGTGGTTTGCTCTGTTTTTCCTTCAAGGTTCAAGGCTCTTTTGTTCTCAACATATCTGAGCTGTAGCATAAAAAACATAAGCTTCACTTCAGAGCTGCTTTTTCTACTCGTACGTTAAGTTAAGATTATGTTAATTATTTAGTTTGATAAAGCGTTAAGTTATTTTGCTTACGGTTAATATTTTTGAAGGCGCTTGTTGTAAGTTGGTGTTAAATATTTGGTTTCTTATTTAAACTTTTACTGTAAAAACATTAAAAAAGTAAAGTGTTGAAACAGGAAGTCCAGCCTTCATTAAATGTGGTGAACTTTCTATGATCATTTTCATCCTTTTTGTGTCCCATTGCCTCTTTTTTTTTAATACCATACGATGCACTTTATTGCCCCCTTCAGGAAATGTGTCTTGGACTCCAATGCTGCACACACTTCGCTCCCAATACAGTAGGATCAGTAAATTAAAGACAATAGAAACCAACACAATCCACATGTAGACAAGAGTACATGCCAGGGAAAGACCACAAACATGTATTGCATGTAACCCATATTGAAGGGAAACATAGAAAGGAAAGCATGGAGTAAGAGGGAAAGAAAATAGAAATATAGGAATAAAGATATATAGGAACACCTTGATGCTATTGCACAATCCACAAGCCATATAACCTCAGGAAGCATTTAGAATTTTGATCGACGTGTGCACAAACACATTTTTAAAACGGTTGAGTTTGCATCTGGGGGCTCTGTATCGTCTGCCGGATGGTTAAAGTTCATATTCCGAGTGAAGGATGTGAGACGGGTCAGACAGACCGGCTCGCCTGAGAACAGACCGCTCGTATATTAACTGCAGGGAGGGGTTTTCAGTCCTCCCCACAACCTTCATGGCAGGCCGTACCCGGTGAGCCAACCTAGATTTCGATTCAACAGACAGACCACCGTACCACGCCGACATCCCGTACCTAATAATGCTCTCTAACGCAGCCTGATAAAACAAGAACATTATCTTCTGGTCCACCCCAAACACTCCCAATCTGTCTGTCTTTGCTGTAACGGAGAACACAGTCTGTCCACGTGAGTTTCCCAGCTAAACAGGTTATCTAGGTGGATGCAGAGATACCTGTAAGAGCTTACTTGATTGATTTCTTTGTCATGTTTAAGCTCTGGGGTATGATCACCAGCTGACCTCGGGTCCACTACCATTTCCTGTGTTTAAATGACGTTAATTATTAGATGGTTGTCATCACACCACTGGACAAAAGTCTGCACCTCAGTTAGATATGGTGCTGGATCTTTGTCCCTGTGCAGCGAGCTGAGAATGGCAGTGTCGTCTGAGAGTTAAAGAACTTTATTCTCTGGGCAGCTGTTGGTGCAGTCATCAGTTGCACTCTTACTTTGACACTTTTCAAACGTCTGCAGGCTTCACTGAATTTATAAATCCACTCTCTCCAGGTGGGTTTTAATTATTCCAGTTTATGTTGAGCAATTTTCTTTATTGGTTTTGCTGAAATTATCGGTAAAAAGATCACGTTTCTATAAGCTGTTTGTGCTTCTTGCATATTTTAATGTTTTTTTTTATTGCAGTAAGAAAACAAGGGGGCTGCACGGTGGTGCTGTGATCCGGCGATTTCAGAATCGTCCTTCGGGGAAATTCGGTTAGTCTCGGTGGTTAAAGTCTGATCGGTCTATGAGTTATGGAAATGACAATGATGGATGCTGACACTGCAAACAACTCTGTACGCTCCTCCGTGTAAATCCGTTCGAGATGAGAAGTTTAAGTGAAAAATTACAGATTAAAGAAACTGGACCGGATCAGCCAGATGTTAAAATCAACTAAAAAGCGAGTGAAAAAGGTAAAACCTACACCAGAGGATTTTCTTGCAACTGTTACACCAGAAAGGCTTGGCTAGCTGGATGAAGCCATGTAAATGCACTATTTTGCTTCCCGTGTTTACTTTTTAAAACTGTCGTAGTGGGATGGTTGTTAAAAACTGAGTATGGCACAGCACAGCCCCACCTAGAATATTTTTCACCAGCCGCCACTGGTAGCACATACTGAATGCATCGCATCACGGGGCCTGTGCATCAGTTCAGTGATAAATATGATATAATTAACACTTTCAATTCCAGCAGATCATCCATACAGTAAAAGAATAAGGACAGAGCATCTAACGTCGCTGGATCACGTTTTTATTCTTGGTCCTAATTTCCTGTCCGTGTACACGGCTGGTTTTGCAGCTCAAACGCAGATGATCTTAGTTTGTTTGTTTTAGTGCGGATGAAGCGTCCGATGGCGAGTAAAACGCCCCTTTTTCTGTGAGCGCGCTCAGAGCCTGAAGCAGAAAGCCTGGGTTAACAGAAAGTTCACAACCACCATCATGATTCTCGTTCTCTCTAACCGGTGCTTGAGCCTTTGATGAGCCAGCTTACCTAAAGAGAGCCTGAGTATACCCCCAGGGCATGCCCTGCTGCCATCGGCCACACTAATGAGGTCAGTTAAGCTTGTTTGCTCTGAGCCCTTGCAGCCCTGGGGAGACGAGTTATGATCATCTGAGGTTACAGTGGTGCAGTGTTACCTCGGGATTGATCACTTGAATTGTACGTGAACATACATAAACTTGATTCTGTGGCTGAAACAAAACCTGACGATAGGGGAGGAGACTTCAGACGATGATTTTCGGAAGAGGAAGAGAGAAGTTGCTGGTTTCAAGTGAAAGAGGAAGACAGACGTTAAACATCAGAGACTCAAACATGGACGTTCGTCATGCTTTGATCTGCATCTTCCTCGGTGAGAACTCTTTTATATCTCTCTCTCTCTTTAGAGGATTATATAATTGCACATTTATTTTATTC
Source organism: Semicossyphus pulcher (assembly GCF_022749685.1). Classification (NCBI taxonomy): domain Eukaryota; kingdom Metazoa; phylum Chordata; class Actinopteri; order Labriformes; family Labridae; genus Semicossyphus; species Semicossyphus pulcher. The sequence continues at coordinate 29,265,457 of NW_027211637.1, forward strand.
TTCCTTAAAGTGTAAGTACTCGTTATCTTCTCAAAATGTAGACATGATTTGGGTTTAATTCGACAATCTGCATTCAACAATTGCACTTCTTGTTTTGTAGTCCTGTAGTTGCTGTGATTTCTTGATTCAGTCAGACAGTAGTTGAGGCTGCTGTAGCTTCACAACCCCAGAAATAAAATAAAATGAGCTCATCAAAAAGTTAGTTATAACCCAAAGAATTCAACACGGTTCCTCGATGCCTCCCGTTTTGTTCATTTCAAATTGTCTGAACAACTCTGTAACTTTCTAAAACACCAGAGAGAAAACAAATACTTAAATCTTTAACGAGCTCCAGACGAGACCCTGCTGCAGAAAACTGCTGCTGGCAGGCCTGTAGACAAACTGGGAGCTGTGGTTACGCTGAGAAATACACCCTAAACCTCATTCGACATGCAAAGAGGAAGTAAAACACGTCATTCTCACCTCAGAAACAGACAAAATAAGTGTTATTGCCTATAATATATTGATGTAAAGCTGCTGCTCTTTTCTGACGGATAATTAAAGTTTAATTCAACTGAAAAAATGGTTGAATAAAAATGTTGATGCTCTGAATCTTTGTTGAGAACATCAAAATGTAAACGACATGTTAGGCTGTGGTTGAGCTGTCAATAAGACCAGAGTGCAGCATCTTTAAGGAAGTTGGTGACAATGATTGTTTGTCTTTCGACAGCACTGAGGGAAGGAAACGCAGCCTTGGACACAGATATGGGTGTCCGTACAGGAACTGAAGGAGGAAACGTCACAGTGGGATGCTCCTTCTCTTTCTCTGGACGCAGGAAGATCTTCTGCAGGGATGACTGTAAAGATCGAAACATTCTTGTTGAAACAACTGGTGTCAGCGCTCGGCGTGGCAGATACAGCATTGAATATGATAGAGGAACTTTTTCTTCACTTATCTATGTGAGCATCAGAGATCTGAGAAAGTCTGACTCTGGGCGGTACAGCTGTGAGTTGGGCAGAAAGTGGTCTCCAGATTCAAGCGAGACGTTTGAGCTCAGCGTTGAAGACGGTGAGTTTCTACTCTTCTACAGCTGCTGATGTTAATAACTTAATACTTTCAGTCTAACACTTCTATGTAGAGCTGCTTATTTTAATCATTATGAACTGTAAAAAAGGCTCTGTTTAAACCAACAGCTCGTCTGTAAAGTATCAGATGAACTCGGATGAATATCGTTGCACCAAACGCAGTGATTCAGTTCAGTTTGATGATTAAAAACACAATGTTGACTGTGTTTCAGCTCCAGCCACCTCTCAACCAAAATGGACTCTTGGGCCTTTTTTAACACCAGTAATGACAGGTAAATGTACCTGAAGCTGAAGCTGATGTAGACACTGTTTCCTCTGACACTGAACAGCACTTTAGAGCTATTTTACAGCCACCTCCTTAAACATAAAACTTTTGTCATAATAATGTAAGTCATGAGAGACGGTGACTGTCTTCCACTTTATTTTGAAAAACATGCAGCAAGGTTTTTACAGATTCCCAAAACTGAGGCGATGACAGGAACAAAGAAAACCCTGCTTCTTCCATGAGTCATAGACACAGAAGTGCTGGTAAAGCATCATGGGAGCTGTAGTTGTTGTACAAAACCAAAGTGTCCCAGATGAAACAAAGAGGCATACAGGTTTGTGTCATTTTTTAATATCATTTAGCTTAATTCGCATCATGGTTACGCTAGCCAATATCTTTTGAGAAGAGGGAAAATACATAGTTTATACATAAATGTTTTTTTGATCAGGTGAACTCACTGTTCACAGTTGATCTGAATATTATTGCACCAAATGCAGTGATTAACTGCTGCATTCAGCTTGATGATTTAAAGTTAGAATCTCTGAGATCTCAGTTTCGTTCTCTTTGGCGATAAACGGTAATTACAGGAGCACACTTCCCAGAGATGTGTGACGTCGAGTTTGTTTCTTTTTCTTTGGATTTTCACTTATTTGTTATGAAGACATTTGAGAGGCTGGTTCTCCAGCACCTGAGGACACTGCTAACGGCTTTCCTGGACCCGCTGCAGTTTGCGTACCAGCCACACATTGGTGTGGAGGATGCCATAATCTTCCTGACCCACAAGTCCCTTTCGCACCTGGAGAAGCAGGGAAGCAATGTGAGAGTCATGTTCTTTGACTTCTCCAGTGCTTTTAATACCATCCAGCCCTGCCGTCTAAGGGACAAGCTGCCACTGTAGTCATCCATCTTTTCTTTGTTTGTTCAGCCATAGTAGATTACTGTTTACACTTGCAGACAGCGGAAAAGCAGCCGCTTAGCTCCGCCTACCCTCTCTGGCAGATTATCACTTTCAACACCCTGTTGACTGTTTGCAGAGTATTTGTGCCATTTCATAATTCTGATTGTTTCATTGTGTTTCAGCTTCAACCACCTTCAAACCAAACCCGACTCTCCGACCTTTTCCAACATCAACGATGACAATGCCTACACCAGCTGCAGGTACATTTTCCTGTTTCCTTGGAAACTGAACCACATTTTAGACCATTTTTTGGCCTCCTACTTGAATAAATGTGAAATGTTATTTCTTGTTTGAAATGGGAGAGTGTGAAGTCAATACATACAATATATGAATGTGTGTGATTTATGCCTAAAATTAACATTAATTGTTGGATTAAATGACTTGATGAATGGTATATATTATATAATTAACAAAGAAGTGAACAATTTTGTTCTTCAGCTCCGACAACCACAGGTGCTCTGCTGTATGTTCGACTGGTTGTGATCATCATCTTCATTGTTTCATCAGCAGCTGTGCTGGTTTTCTGCAGGAGGAGGGCCAGTGAACCCAAAGGTGAGGAAGCACACAAGTAACAGAGGCAACCGACCCAAAACGGCACACGTCACATCGAATTCAAACCCTGTTGCTCGCTTACAAAACAGCAAGAGAAACGGCTCCTGCCTTCCTGAACGCCCTCATCCAGGTCTACACTCCACTCTGCCAATGAGAGGCGCCTGGTGCTCCCATCACAACAGGGCCTACAGTCGCTAACTAGACTCTTCTCCTCTGTCGTCCCCCGGTGGTGGAACAAGCTACCAAACTCCATTCGGTCCACAGAGTCCCTTTCACCTTTAAGAAGAAGCTAAAGACCCAGCTCTTTATGAACACCTCTAATGATATTGAAGCTATTGATGATGAGGACACTGATGTTGTTGATGTTGCTGAAAAAGCAAAACAAAAACAAACTTCTATACGCCCTGTGCTTTGCCTCCGATCACACTTGAAGCTGTTTGTTGGCTCTTACTGACTTCGTTCCCTCCTGTCTCGATCGTTGCTTGCGTTGTGTTAACTCTCAGATGTACGTCGCTTTGGGCAAAAGCGTCATCTCAATGAAACTGTAACATTGTCGCAACTGGCCATCTAAAACTTACCATACTCACACGTTACACAGCGTTCTGGTCCGGGTGGAAACATAACTCAATCCCAGAAGTTGCACCAAATCCTAATCTACTTCAGGTCAGCAAAATGGCTGCGACGAGTCGTCTAATCTTCTGATCTACATGTTTTTCAGACCCTCATGAAGAACTAGAGTACGTTAATATGACAGAGGTGAGTTAATTTGGGATATTGAACTTCATAAATGTTAGCTGATTTCAATCCAAACCAAACCTCTGTTGTTCTTCTGCAGATGAACAGAGTGAACGAGGACGTCAGAGAGTAGACAGGCGGAGCTGATCTCTTCCTGTGGAAACACCTGCTCTTTATTCTTTCCATTGCAGCGAGTTCTCGGAACAAAGTTGTTGTTTTTTTTGAAACAATATTTTATTAAGTTTACATAAAAGAAAAACCTACAAATAACAATAACCACAGCAATAGCAATAATGTATAAATGTACTATACAACAAAAGTATCAAAAGATCGAAAGAAGAAATAAAAATAAAATAAAAATAATAATAATAAAAATAAAACAGTAACAACTGAAAAAGCAGCAGCAGTGGTAACTTGAAGACCTCAAGTTATAACAACAATTCCAAAAAAGGTTTCCCTACTTTAACAAACTGTTTTCATTTCCCTCTAACAATATATGCAAGTCTTTCCAATGCAAGATATGTTGCAATCTCCCTCAACCATAACTTTACAGAGGGCAATTATATATTTTTCCAGAAAAGAGCGATCAGTCTTCTAGCTTGTAGAAGCCCAAAATCAATTAATACTGATTGTTTAGAATTGACGACCAAAGTTTCAGGGTATATACCCAGGATACAGAGTTTGGCTTGCAGGGGAACATTCTTACCCACCATCTGGGAAATGGCCTGCATCACATTCTGCCAAAATGATTGTACTTTTGAGCATTCCCAAACACAATGGAACAGTGTTCCTTTTTCCTCTAAACGCTTACAACAAATATCTTAATGTTTGACACAATAAACCACACAACTCTTCTCTCCCGCCTAGAACATACTGTCCAAATCACTGGAACTGCACTCTCCTGGCTAAGATCATACCTCACTGACCGTCAACAATTCATTCGTATCAACAACTGCAGCTCTAACATCTCTCCTCTTGCCCAAGGCGTCCCCCAGGGCTCGGTGCTTGGTCCCCTCCTGTTCATCATCTACTTACTCCCCCTTGGTAACATCATCCGTCAACATGGCCTTCACTTTCACTGTTACGCTGATGACATCCAGCTATACATTTCAACCAAATCCATAACCACAGAAACACACTCCACTATCATTAACTGCCTCTCTGAAATAAAAACATGGATGCACAACAATTTCTTATCATTAAACTACAACAAATCCGACCTCATAATCATCGGCCCCAAGTCCCTCACAAATCCCGTCCCGAATTTCAGTCTCACTTTCAATAACACAATCCTATCCCCTGCACCTCACATCCGTAACCTTGGTATCATTTTTGACAGCAACCTTTCTTTTCAACACCATGTCACCCAGATCACTAAAACGGCCTTCTTCCACCTCAGAAACATAGCCCGCCTCCGTCCATTCCTCTCTTTCTCTGCTGCAGAAACGCTCATCCATGCATTCATCACTTCCCGTTTAGACTATTGTAACAGCATCCTTTACGGCACATCATCCAAAGTCCTCCGTAAACTTGGTTGGTTTCCCTGTTGAAAACTCAACTTTTTAAGTTAACTTTTGATCTGTGATTGTACTGTTGCTTTGTCTATGTTCTTTTTTGGTATTGATTTTGGGTATTGTACAGCGTCTTTGAGTCCTGAAAAGCGCTCCATAAATAAAATGTATTATTATTATTATTATTATGTGGAATATTAGGACAGATTTTATTCAATTTTACTGGGGTGATATAAGTTCGCATTAGCCATTTATATCTCGGAACAATGTTAATAAAAACTGTGATGGGTTTAAGCTTTGTGATCAGAAAAGAGTGTTTTGACTTCATTGTACAGCAGAGGTTATATGTTTTTTCGTTGGCATGACGGCAATAAGATTGAGGAAATGTGGTTGTTTATGAAAAAGTGTTTTTAAAAGAGGCTTACTTGGCTTTCTGGATGACTTCCTCTCTAAGAAACAGGAACCAGGCCGTTCTGTGACCCTATCAACACATAGAGTACATGTAGCCTGACAACAAACTGCTGATGTTTTTTTGAGTCTTACACGTGTATGATATAAAAATGACCCTATCAACACATAGAGTTCATACATCCAGGCGTTAGACCACAAACCGCTGAATCAGGGTGATCAGTATTTGAAGTTTAGACTGCAGACACATTTTTGGCATTACGTAAACTTGATTCAATTTCTGGGCTAAACAAAACTTGATGAAAAGGGGAGGGGCTTAGGCCCTGCTGTTTGGAGGAGGAGCTCATCGTTGAGATAAAGAGAGAAGTTGTTGGTTTCAAGAGAAGAAGGACGTGGGGCAGCGTCAAACCATCACAGACTCCAACATGAAAGTTTGTCGCACTTTGATCTGCTTCTTTTTCCTCCTCGGTGAGTGCTTTATTCATCTCTTACTGTCTTTGCAAGATGATATCATTCTTTTAAATTCTTGTATTTGTTGTCAGTAAGCCTCATACCGTATATGTTTGTAACAGGGGGCCTAGAGTCTGTGATTCACCGATCACAAGCACTAGTTATCTCCTCAGAATAGACGCACATTTTCTTGGTTTCTTGACGGCCACAATGCAAACTCGAGGCTTCAGTCCACAAACTAACGGAGCAAGTTAAGAAAAAGGTTTTAAAAAAGCTAACCATAGATCTGCTGATATTTTTATTTTAAATAAAACGTCAGCAACAGTTCAACAGTTAAAAAAAAAGTCAGTGCTTTCTGTTTCTATACTATTTATTGTTACATTCTGCTCACCAAATATAACATCTGCAATAAATTAATATACTGTGACATATCAGAACTCCAGGCATCAATCTTGTGGGTGACGTCACAGACACACTACATTGCTGGGATTTAAATTGCATGCTAACAAATGCTAGCAAATTGAGGATCACGATGGAACCTCTGACCTGCATGTTGCTGGTTGACTTTAGTTTTGTTTCAGCTTAAATCCTCATTTCAATTTATTTTATTTCAGGACAATGTCTGAGCAGAGTTACACAGGATGTAGGTTATCATAGTTTAAAAGCTTATGTTAGAAAAACGGGACCTCTCAGGGCTAATTTAAGTTTCTTTAAAGCTAAAATTCAGGCTTCAAGTTCATTTACGACAAAAACAGACGGTGACTGATAAACTTTCACCTCTTCGTTTTCTTCCAGACTGAAGACGACCCGGATAAACTCGACTACTCTGAGGTGGATTTCTCCATCCGTCCCGCTGCCTCGCTCCACAGCGCCCCCTCTGGTGAACCAAATAATGTAATCCACTCTGCGCCTCGTGCACACGCCAGCTCGGAGGATGCTTCGCCTGCTCTGTACTCTACTGTTACTTTACATTAGCTGTAGCATCAATGCTGCTGAACGTCAATGCTGCTGTTGCTGTTGAAATATTTATTGTCTCGGGGGAATCGGCTGAACGCGTGTGGTTTGCTCTGTTTTTCCTTCAAGGTTCAAGGCTCTTTTGTTCTCAACATATCTGAGCTGTAGCATAAAAAACATAAGCTTCACTTCAGAGCTGCTTTTTCTACTCATACGTTAAGTTAAGATTATGTTAATTATTTAGTTTGATAAAGCGTTATAAGTTATTTTGCTTGCGGTTAATATTTTTGAAGGCGCTTGTTGTAAGTTGGTGTTAAATATTTGGTTTCTTATTTAAACTTTTACTGTAAAAACATTAAAAAAGTAAAGTGTTGAAACAGGAAGTCCAGCCTTCATTATATGTGGTGAACTTTCTATGATCATTTTCATCCTTTTTGTGTCCCATTGCCTCTTTTTTTTTTAATACCTTACGATACACTTTATTGCCCCCTTCAGGAAATGTGTCTTGGACTCCAATGCTGCACACACTTCGCTCCCAATACAGTAGGATCAGTAAATTAAAGACAATAGAAACCAACACAATCCACATGTAGACTAGAGTACATGCCAGGGAAAGACCACAAACATGTATTGCATGTAACCCATATTGCAGGGAAACATAGAAAGGAAAGCATGGAGTAAGAGGGAAAGAAAATAGAAATATAGGAATAAAGATATATAGGAACACCTTGATGCTATTGCACAATCCACAAGCCATATAACCTCAGGAAGCATTTAGAATTTTGATCGACGTGTGCACAAACACATTTTTAAAACGGTTGAGTTTGCATCTGGGGGCTCTGTATCGTCTGCCGGATGGTTAAAGTTCATATTCCGAGTGAAGGATGTGAGACGGGTCAGACAGACCGGCTCGCCTGAGAAGAGACCGCTCGTATATTAACTGCAGGGAGGGGTTTTCAGTCCTCCCCACAACCTTCATGGCAGGCCGTACCCGGTGAGCCAACCTAGATTTCGATTCAACAGACAGACCACCGTACCACGCCGACATCCCGTACCTAATAATGCTCTCTAACGCAGCCTGATAAAACAAGAACATTATCTTCTGGTCCACCCCAAACACTCCCAATCCGTCTGTCTTTGCTGTAACGGAGAACACAGTCTGTCCACGTGAGTTTCCCAGCTAAACAGGTTATCTAGGTGGATGCAGAGATACCTGTAAGAGCTTACTTGATTGATTTCTTTGTCATGTATAAGCTCTGGGGTATGATCACCAGCTGACCTCGGGTCCACTACTATTTCCTGTGTTTAAATGACGTTAATTATTATATGGTTGTCATCACACCACTGGACAAAAGTCTGCACCTCAGTTAGATATGGTGCTGGATCTTTGTCCCTGTGCAGCGAGCTGAGAATGGCAGTGTCGTCTGAGAGTTAAAGAACTTTATTCTCTGGGCAGCTGTTGGTGCAGTCATCAGTTGCACTCTTACTTTGACACTTTTCAAACGTCTGCAGGCTTCACTGAATTTATAAATCCACTCTCTCCAGGTGGGTTTTAATTATTCCAGTTTATGTTGAGCAATTTTCTTTATTGTTTTTGCTGAAATTATCGGTAAAAAGATCACGTTTCTATAAGCTGTTTGTGCTTCTTGCATATTTTAATGTTTTTTTTTTATTGCAGTAAGAAAACAAGGGGGCTGCACGGTGGCGCTGTGATCCGGCAGAATCAGAATCAGAGTCAGAATCGTCCTTCGGGGAAATTCGGTTAGTCTCGGTGGTTAAAGTCTGATCGGTCTATGAGTTATGGAAATGACAATGATGGATGCTGACACTGCAAACAACTCTGTACGCTCCTCCGTGTAAATCCGTTCGAGATGAGAAGTTTAAGTGAAAAATTACAGATTAAAGAAACTGGACCGGATCAGCCAGATATTAAAATCAACTAAAAAGCGAGTGAAAAAGGTAAAACCTCCACCAGAGGATTTTCTTGCAACTGTTACACCAGAAAGGCTTGGCTAGCTGGATGAAGCCATGTAAATGCACTATTTTGCTTCCCGTGTTTACTTTTTAAAACTGTCGTAGTGGGATGGTTGTTAAAAACTGAGTATGGCACAGCACAGCCCCACCTAGAATATTTTTCACCAGCCGCCACTGGTAGCACATACTGAATGCATCGCATCACGGGGCCTGTGCATTCAGTTCAGTGATAAATATGATATAATTAACACTTTCAATTCCAGCAGATCATCCATACAGTAAAAGAATAAGGACACAGCATCTAACGTCGCTGGATCACGTTTTTATTCTTGGTCCTAATTTCCTGTCCGTGTACACGGCTGGTTTTGCAGCTCAAACGCAGATGATCTTAGTTTGTTTGTTTTAGTGCGGATGAAGCGTCCGATGGCGAGTAAAACGCCCCTTTTTCTGTGAGCGCGCTCAGAGCCTGAAGCAGAAAGCCTGGGTTAACAGAAAGTTCACAACCACCATCATGATTCTCGTTCTCTCTAACTGGTGCTTGAGCCTTTGATGAGCCAGCTTACCTAAAGAGAGCCTGAGTATACCCCCAGGGCATGCCCTGCTGCCATCGGCCACACTAATGAGGCCAGTTAAGCCTGTTTGCTCTGAGCCCTTGCAGCCCTGGGGAGACGAGTTATGATCATCTGAGGTTACAGTGGTGCAGTGTTACCTCGGGATTGATCACTTGAATTGTACGTGAACATACATAAACTTGATTCTGTGGCTGAAACAAAACCTGACGATAGGGGAGGAGACTTCAGACGATGACTTTCGGAAGAGGAAGAGAGAAGTTGCTGGTTTCAAGTGAAAGAGGAAGACAGACATTAAACATCAGAGACTCAAACATGGACGTTCGTCATGCTTTGATCTGCATCTTCCTCGGTGAGAACTCTTTTATCTCTCTCTCTCTCTTTAGAGGATTATATAATTACACATTTATTTTGTTCTTCCTTAAAGTGTAAGTACTCGTTATCTTCTCAAAATGTAGACATGATTTGGGTTTAATTCGACAATCTGCATTCAACAATTGCACTTCTTGTTTTGTAGTCCTGTAGTTGCTGTAATTTCTTGATTCAGTCAGACAGTAGTTGAGGCTGCTGTAGCTTCACAACCCCAGAAATAAAATAAAATGAACTCATCAAAAAGTTAAAGTTATAAACAAAAGAATTCAACACGGTTCCTCGATGCCTCCCGTTTTGTTCATTTCAAATTGTCTGAACAACTCTGTAACTTTCTAAAACACCAGAGAGAAAACAAATACTTAAATCTTTAACGAGCTCCAGACGAGACCCTGCTGCAGAAAACTGCTGCTGGCAGGCCTGTAGACAAACTGAGAGCTGTGGTTACGCTGAGAAATACATCCTAAACCTCATTCGACATGCAAAGAGGAAGTAAAACACGTCATTCTCACCTCAGAAACAGATAAAGGAGCAGACAAAATAAGTGTTATTGCCTATAATATATTGATGTAAAGCTGCTGCTCTTTTGTGACGGATAATTAAAGTTTAATTCAACTGAAAAAATGGTCGAATAAAAATGTTGATGCTCTGAATCTTTGTTGAGAACATCAAAATGTAAACGAATTGTTAGGCTGTGGTTGAGCTGTCAATAAGACCAGAGTGCAGCATCTTTAAGGAAGTTGGTGACAATGATTGTTTATCTTTTCGACAGCACTGAGGGAAGGAAACGCAGCCTTGGACACAGATATCGGTGTCCGTACAGGAACTGAAGGAAGAAACATCAAAGTGGAATGCTCCTTCTCTTTCTATGGAAGCAGGAAGGTCTTCTGCAGGGATGACTGTAAAGATCGAAACATTCTTGTTGAAACAACTGGTGTCAGAAATCAGCGTGGCAGATACAGCATTGAATATGATGGAGGAACTTTTTCTTCAGTTATCTATGTGAGCATCAGAGATCTGAGAAAGTCTGACTCTGGGCGGTACAGCTGTGAGTTGGGCAGAAATTTGTCTCCAGATTCAAGCGCGATGTTTGAGCTCAGAGTTAAAGACGGTGAGTTTCTACTCTTCTACAGCTGCTGATGTTAATAACTTAATACTTTCAGTCTAACACTTCTATGTAGAGCTGCTTATTTTAATCATTATGAACTGTAAAAAAGGCTCTGTTTAAACCAACAGCTCGTCTGTAAAGTATCAGATGAACTCGGATGAATATCGTTGCACCAAACGCAGTGATTAAGTTCAGTTTGATGATTAAAAACACAATGTTGACTGTGTTTCAGCCCTTTTTTAACACCAGCAATGACAGGTAAATGTACCTGAAGCTGAAGCTGATGTAGACACTGTTTCCTCTGACACTGAACAGCACTTTAGAGCTATTTTACAGCCACCTACTTAAACATAAAACTTTTGTCATAATAATGTAAGTCATGAGAGACGGTGACTGTCTTCCACTTTATTTTGAAAAACATGCAGCAAGGTTTTTACAGATTCCCAAAACTGAGGCGATGACAGGAACAAAGAAAACCCTGCTTCTTCCATGAGTCATAGACACAGAAGTGCTGGTAAAGCATCATGGGAGCTGTAGTTGTTGTACAAAACCAAAGTGTCCCAGATTAAACAAAGAGGCATACAGGTTTGTGTCATTTTTTAATATCATTTAGCTTAATTAGCATCATGGTTATGCTAGCCAATATCTTTTTAGAAGAGGGAAAATATTTCTCCTTGTCCTGCAGGTTTATACATAAATGTTTTTTTGATCAGGTGAACTCACTGTTCACAGTTGATCTGAATATTATTGCACCAAATGCAGTGATTAATTGCTGCATTCAGCTTGATGATTTAAAGTTAGAATCTCTGAGATCTCAGTTTCGTTCTCTTTGGCGATAAACGGTAATTACAGGAGCACACTTCCCAGAGATGTGTGACGTCGAGTTTGTTTCTTTTTCTTTGGATTTTCACTTGTTTGTTATGAAGACATTTGAGAGGCTGGTTCTCCAGCACCTGAGGACACTGCTAACGGCTTTCCTGGACCCGCTGCAGTTTGCGTACCAGCCGCACAATGGTGTGGAGGATGCCATAATCTTCCTGACCCACAAGTCCCTTTCGCACCTGGAGAAGCAGGGAAGCAATGTGAGAGTCAGGTTCTTTGACTTCTCCAGTGCTTTTAATACCATCCAGCCCTGCCGTCTAAGGGACAAGCTGCCACTGTAGTCATCCATCTTTTCTTTGTTTGTTCAGCCATAGTAGATTACTGTTTACACTTGCAGACAGCGGAAAAGCAGCCGCTTAGCTCCGCCTACCCTCTCTGGCAGATTATCACTTTCAACACCCTGTTGACTGTTTGCAGAGAATTTGTGCCTGATTGTTTCATTGTGTTTCAGCTTCAACCACCTTCAAACCAAACCCGACCCTCCGACCTTTTCCAACATCAACGATGACAACACCAGCTACAGGTACATTTTCCTGTTTCCTTGGAAACTGAACCACATTTTAGACCATTTTTTGGCCTCCTACTTGAATAAATGTGAAATGTTATTTCTTGTTCGAAACGGGAGAGTGTGAAGTCAATACATACAATATATGAATGTGTGTGATTTATGCCTAAAATTAACATTAATTGTTGGATTAAATGACTTGATGAATGGTATATATTATATAATTAACAAAGCAGTGAACAATTTTGTTCTTCCGCTCCAACAGCCATAGGTGCTCTGCTGTATGTTCGACTGGTTGTGATCATCATCTTCATCGTTTCATCAGCAGCTGTGCTGGTTTTCTGCAGGAGGAGGGCCAGTGAACCCAAAGGTGAGGAAGCACACAAGTAACAAAGGCAACCGACCCAAAACGGCACACGTCACATCAAATTCAAACCCTGTTGCTCGCTTACAAAACAGCAAGAGAAACGGCTCCTGCCTACCTGAACGCCCTCATCCAGGTCTACACTCCACTCTGCCAATGAGAGGCGCCTGGTGCTCCAATCACAACAGGACCCTCAGTCGCTAACTAGACTCTTCTCCTCTGTCGTCCCCCGGTGGTGGAACAAGCTACCAAACTCCATTAGGTCCACAGAGTCCCTTTCACCTTTAAGAAGCTAAAGACCCAGCTCTTTATGAACACCTCTAATGATATTGAAGCTATTGACGATGAGGACACTGATGTTGTTGATGTTGCTGAAAAAGCAAAACAAAAACAAACTTCTATACGCCCTGTGCTTTGCCTCCGATCACACTTGAAGCTGTTTGTTGGCTCTTACTGACTTCGTTCCCTCCTGTCTCGATTGTTGCTTGCGTTGTGTTAACTCTCAGATGTACGTCGCTTTGGGCAAAAGCGTCATCTCAATGAAACTGTAACATTGTCGCAACTGACCATCTAAAACTTACCATACTCACACGTTACACAGCGTTCTGGTCCGGGTGGAAACATAACTCAATCCCAGAAGTTGCACCAAATCCTAATCTACTTCAGGTCAGCAAAATGGCTGCGACGAGTCGTCTAATCTTCTGATCTACATGTTTTTCAGACCCTCATGAAGAACTAGAGTACGTTAATATGACAGAGGTGAGTTAATTTGGGATATTGAACTTCATAAATGTTAGCTGATTTCAATCCAAACCAAACCTCTGTTCTTCTTCTGCAGATGAACAGAGTGAACGAGGACGTCAGAGAGTAGGACAGGCGGAGCTGATCTCTTCCTGTGGAAACACCTGCTCTTTATTCTTTCCATTGCAGCGAGTTCTCGGAACAAAGTTGTTGTTTTTTTTTGAAACAATATTTTATTACGTTTACATAAAAGAAAAACCTACAAATAACAATAACCACAGCAATAGCAATAATGTATAAATGTACTATACAACAAAAGTATCAAAAGATCGAAAGAAGAAATTAAAATAAAATTAAAAATAATAATAATAAAAATAAAACAGTAATAACAACTGAAAAAGCAGCAGCAGTGGTAACTTGAAGACCTCAAGTTATAACAACAATTCCAAAAAAGGTTTCCCTACTTTAACAAACTGTTTTCTTTTCCATCTAACAATATATGCAAGTCTTTCCAATGCAAGATATGTTGCAATCTCCCTCAACCATAACTTTACAGAGGGCAATTATATATTTTTCCAGAAAAGAGCGATCAGTCTTCTAGCTTGTAGAAGCCCAAAATCAATTAATACTGATTGTTTAGAATTGACGACCAAAGTTTCAGGGTATATACCCAGGATACAGAGTTTGGCTTGCAGGGGAACATTCTTACCCACCATCTGGGAAATGGCCTGCATCACATTCTGCCAAAATGATTGTACTTTTGAGCATTCCCAAACACAATGGAACAGTGTTCCTTTTTCCTCTAAACGCTTACAACAAATATCTTAATATTTGACACAATAAACCACACAACTCTTCTCTCCCGCCTAGAACATACTGTCCAAATCACTGGAACTGCACTCTCCTGGCTAAGATCATACCTCACTGACCGTCAACAATTCATTCATATCAACAACTGCAGCTCTAACATCTCTCCTCTTGCCCAAGGCGTCCCCCAGGGCTCGGTGCTTGGTCCCCTCCTGTTCATCATCTACTTACTCCCCCTTGGTAACATCATCCGTCAACATGGCCTTCACTTTCACTGTTACGCTGATGACATCCAGCTATACATTTCAACCAAATCCATAACCACAGAAACACACTCCACTATCATTAACTGCCTCTCTGAAATAAAAACATGGATGCACAACAATTTCTTATCATTAAACTACAACAAATCCGACCTCATAATCATCGGCCCCAAGTCCCTCACAAATCCCGTCCCGAATTTCAGTCTCACTTTCAATAACACAATCCTATCCCCTGCACCTCACATCCGTAACCTTGGTATCATTTTTGACAGCAACCTTTCTTTTCAACACCATGTCACCCAGATCACTAAAACGGCCTTCTTCCACCTCAGAAACATAGCCCACCTCCGTCCATTCCTCTCTTTCTCTGCTGCAGAAACACTCATCCATGCATTCATCACTTCCCGTTTAGACTATTGTAACAGCATCCTTTACGGCACATCATCCAAAGTCCTCCGTAAACTACAATATATTCAGAACTCTGCTGCACGCTCCTCACCTGCACTCGCTCCCGCGACCACATCACCCCCGTCCTCCAACATCTTCATTGGCTCCCCGTCCCCTACCGCATACAGTTCAAAATTCTCCTCCTCACCCACAAAGCCCTCCACCACCAGGCCCCTTCCTACCTCACTGACCTCCTCCACCATCACACTCCTTCCCGTAACCTACGCTCCTTACATGCCAACCTCCTGTCCCCACCTCACAGAACCAAGCACCGAACCTGGGGGGACAGAGCCTTCTCCATAGCCGCCCCCACCCTCTGGAACTCACTCCCCAGTCACATTCAAACCTGCACAGACCCATCAAATTTCAAATCCCTGTTGAAAACTCAACTTTTTAAGTTAGCTTTTGATCTGTGATTGTACTGTTGCTTTGTTTTGACTTGTTTGAAGTATGTACATTTGTCTATGTTCTTTTTTGGTATTGATTTTGGGTATTGTACAGCGTCTTTGAGTCCTGAAAAGCGCTCTATAAATAAAATGTATTATTATTATTATTATGTGGAATATTAGGACAGATTTTATTCAATTTTACTGGGGTGATATAAGTTCGCATTAGCCATTTATATCTCGGAACAATGTTAATAAAAACTGTGATGGGTTTAAGCTTTGTGATCAGAAAAGAGTGTTTTGACTTCATTGTACAGCAGAGGTTATATGTTTTTTCGTTGGCATGACGGCAATAAGATTGAGGAAATGTGGTTGTTTATGAAAAAGTGTTTTTAAAAGAGGCTTACTTGGCTTTCTGGATGACTTCCTCTCTAAGAAACCGGAACCAGGCCGTTCTGTGACCCTATCAACACATAGAGTACATGTAGCCTGACAACAAACTGCTGATGTTTTTTTGAGTCTTACACGTGTATGATATAAAAATGACCCTATCAACACATAGAGCTCATACATCCAGGCGTTAAACCACAAACCGCTGAATCAGGGTGATCAGTATTTGAAGTTTAGACTGCAGACACATTTTTGGCATTACGTAAACTTGATTCAATTTCTGGGCTAAACAAAACTTGATGAAAAGGGGAGGGGCTTAGGCCCTGCTGTTTGGAGGAGGAGCTCATCGTTGAGATAAAGAGAGAAGTTGTTGGTTTCAAGAGAAGAAGGACGTGGGGCAGCGTCAAACCATCACAGACTCCAACATGAAAGTTTGTCGCACTTTGATCTGCTTCTTTTTCCTCCTCGGTGAGTGCTTTATTCATCTCTTACTGTCTTTGCAAGATGATATCATTCTTTTAAATTCTTGTATTTGTTGTCAGTAAGCCTCATACCGTATATGTTTGTAACAGGGGGCCTAGAGTCTGTGATTCACCGATCACAAGCACTAGTTATCTCCTCAGAATAGACGCACATTTTCTTGGTTTCTTGACGGCCACAATGCAAACTCGAGGCTTCAGTCCACAAACTAACGGAGCAAGTTAAGAAAAAGGTTTTAAAAAAGCTAACCATAGATCTGCTGATATTTTTATTTTAAATAAAACGTCAGCAACAGTTCAACAGTTAAAAATAAAGTCAGTGCTTTCTGTTTCTATACTATTTATTGTTACATTCTGGTCACCAAATATAACAAATCTGCAATAAATTAATATACTCTGACATATCAGAACTCCAAGCATCAAACTTGTGGGTGACGTCACAGACACACTACATTGCTGGGATTTAAATTGCATGCTAACAAATGCTAGCAAATTGAGGATCACGATGTCCTCTGACCTGCATGTTGCTGGTTGACTTTAGTTTTGTTTCAGCTTAAATCCTCATTTCAATTTATTTTATTTCAGGACAATGTCTGAGCAGAGTTACACAGGATGTAGGTTATCATAGTTTAAAAGCTTATGTTAGAAAAACGGGACCTCTCAGGGCTAATTTAAGTTTCTTTAAAGCTAAAATTCAGGCTTCAAGTTCATTTACGACTAAAACAGACGGTGACTGATAAACTTTCACCTCTTCGTTTTCTTCCAGACTGAAGACGACCCGGATAAACTCGACTACTCTGAGGTGGATTTCTCCATCCGTCCCGCTGCCTCGCTCCACAGCGCCCCCTCTGGTGAACCAAATAATGTAATCTACTCTGCGCCTCGTGCACACGCCAGCTCGGAGGATGCTTCGCCTGCTCTGTACTCTACTGTTACTTTACATTAGCTGTAGCATCAATGCTGCTGAACGTCAATGCTGCTGTTGCTGTTGAAATATTTATTCTCTCGGGGGAATCGGCTGAACGCGTGTGGTTTGCTCTGTTTTTCCTTCAAGGTTCAAGGCTCTTTTGTTCTCAACATATCTGAGCTGTAGCATAAAAAACACAAGCTGCTTTTTCTATTGGTATGTTAAGTTAAGATTATGTTAATTATTTAGTTTGATAAAGCGTTATAAGTTATTTTGCTTACGGTTAACATTTTTGAAGGCGCTTGTTGTAAGTTGGTGTTAAATATTTGGTTTCTTATTTAAACTTTTATTGTAAAAACATTAAAAAAAAGTGTTGAAACAGGAAGTCCAGCCAAATGATCAAGTTTGTTTCATCCTTTTTGTGTCCCATTGCCTCTTTTTTCCGCCCTGGCCATAGCACAGAAACAGCCTTGGTCAGGGTCACCAATGACCTCCTGATGGCAGCAGACACCGGTTCCCCATCTCTACTCATCCTCCTGGACCTAACAGCTGCTTTTGACACAGTTGATCACAACATCCTCCTTCACCGTCTGAAATACACCATTGGACTCTCTGACAATGTACAAAACTGGTTCACCTCATATCTGACCGACAGAACCGAATACGTCGCCCTGGGCAAAGCAAGATCACACACCCAAAATGTCACCTGCGGTGTCCCTCAGGTCTCGGTGCTGGGCCCCACCCTCTTCACCCTCTATCTGCTCCCCCTGGGCAATCTCATCAGCAGGCATGGGGTTTCTTACCATTGCTATGCTGATGATACACAGCTCTACCTACGGATAACCCCCACTTCTCCTTCTCCCCTGTCAACATCCACACTCACCACCTGCCTGGAGGAGATAGAGGCGTGGATGAAGCTCAACTTTCTTCAGCTGAACAGGTCCAAAACAGAAGCCATCCTACTTGGCACACCACATCAGCTCCGCTCTTCCACCATCACCAGTATCACCTTCTCCGGCCAAAGCATCCCCCTTTCCACATCTGTCACCAACCTGGGTGTTAAAATGGACCCCCAACTCACTTTTGACATCCACATCAAACACCTCTGTAAAACATCATTCTACCACCTCAGGAACATCGCCAAACTCCGTCCAATACTCACCCTGGCAGATGCAGAGAAGCTCGTTCACGCCTTTGTCTCCTCCAGGCTCGACTACTGTAATGCACTTCTGACCGGCATCTCTGGAAAGAGCATCCAGAGGCTCCAATACATACAAAACAGCGCTGCAAGGATCCTGTTAAAGGTCCGCAAATATGACCACATCACCCCCTTTCTAAAATCCCTTCACTGGCTCCCTGTCCCACTCAGAATTGAGTACAAGGTCTCCCTCCTCACTCATCAGTGCATTCACAGACATGCCCCCCAATACCTGAAAGAACTCCTCACCCTCCAGACCTCCTCATGCACCCGCCGTTCTGCAACCAGGAACACCCTCCAAGTCCCCAGAACCAAGCTCCGCACTATGGGTGATCGGGCCTTTTCCTCTGCAGCTCCGAGGCTGTGGAACACCCTCCCCGACCACCTGAGGGCTCCACAGACTGCAGATGTTTTTAAACGGGACCTAAAAACTTATCTTTTGAAGAAAGCTTTTTGCTAGGTGCCTTTTATAGGCTCTCATTTTAACACATTAAAATTGTCTTGTTTTATTTTTCTTCTCTGTAGCACTTTGAGATTGCTCAAATATAAAGTGCAATACAAATAAAATGTATTATTATTATTATTACTATTAGAAGAAGTGGAGTAAATTCACCGACGTGGATTTCTCCACCTGGGTTGTCAGCTTTAACTACGGAAGCCCTAAGCGGACATGCATTTTATTCACTCTGATAACGAGGCATTTCTGGTTGTTTTCTCGACTTCATTTATCTCATCCCGATACATCAAAGCTGGTTCTCTCGTGATAACAGAACTTTGTGCTGATCTTGAAAACAGAACAACGTGCTGGTGACTGCGATATGCCAGACCTGAGGGGTGTACCACAAAGTGAGATTAGAGGGTGAGCCGGGTCTGTTGAGTCTTTGGTCTGTTTTCTGTGTCACGAAGCTGGCTCTCTTTTAACCTGGCTCGATCACCATGGTAACTGACCCTACAGAGCTAACCTGGTCAGGACCACATTATGTTTGGGCTTTAAATCGTCTGTAAAGCGCCGCCCTTTGATTACTAGTGTCCTGACGACGTTCTCCGCGGGTAATATAGATCCTCAGCTGAGGTTCTATGTAAATGTAATTGCAGCTAAAACGCAGATGATCTTAGTTTGTTTGTTTTAGTGCGGATGAAGCGTCAGATGGCAAGTAAAACGCCCCTTTTTCTGTGAGCGCGCTCAGAGCCTGAAGCAGAAAGCCTGGGTTAACAGAAAGTTCACAACCACCATCATGATTCTCGTTCTCTCTAACTGGTGCTTGAGCCTTTGATGAGCCAGCTTACCTAAAGAGAGCCTGAGTATACCCCCAGGGCATGCCCTGCTGCCATCGGCCACACTAATGAGGTCAGTTAAGCCTGTTTGCTCTGAGCCCTTGCAGCCCTGGGGAGACGAGTTATGATCATCTGAGGTTACAGTGGTGCAGTGATCCGGCGATTTCAGAATCGTCCTTCGGGGAAATTCGGTTAGTCTCGGTGGTTAAAGTCTGATCGGTCTATGAGTTATGGAAATGACAATGATGGATGCTGACACTGCAACCAACTCTGTACGCTCCCCCGTGTAAATCCGTTCGAGATGAGAAGTTTAAGTGAAAAATTACAGATTAAAGAAACTGGACCGGATCAGCCAGATATTAAAATCAACTAAAAAGCGAGTGAAAAAGGTAAAACCTCCACCAGAGGATTTTCTTGCAACTGTTACACCAGAAAGGCTTGGCTAGCTGGATGAAGCCATGTAAATGCACTATTTTGCTTCCCGTGTTTACTTTTTAAAACTGTCGTAGTGGGATGGTTGTTAAAAACTGAGTATGGCACAGCACAGCCCCACCTAGAATATTTTTCACCAGCCGCCACTGGTAGCACATACTGAATGCATCGCATCACGGGGCCTGTGCATCAGTTCAGTGATAAATATGATATAATTAACACTTTCAATTCCAGCAGATCATCCATACAGTAAAAGAATAAGGACACAGCATCTAACGTCGCTGGATCACGTTTTTATTCTTGGTCCTAATTTCCTGTCCGTGTACACGGCTGGTTTTGCAGCTAAAACGCAGATGATCTTAGTTTGTTTGTTTTAGTGCGGATGAAGCGTCCGATGGCGAGTAAAACGCCCCTTTTTCTGTGAGCGCGCTCAGAGCCTGAAGCAGAAAGCCTGGGTTAACAGAAAGTTCACAACCACCATCATGATTCTCGTTCTCTCTAACTGGTGCTTGAGCCTTTGATGAGCCAGCTTACCTAAAGAGAGCCTGAGTATACCCCCAGGGCATGCCCTGCTGCCATCGGCCACACTAATGAGGTCAGTTAAGCCTGTTTGCTCTGAGCCCTTGCAGCCCTGGGGAGACGAGTTATGATCATCTGAGGTTACAGTGGTGCAGTGTTACCTCGGGATTGATCACTTGAATTGTACGTGAACATACATAAACTTGATTCTGTGGCTGAAACAAAACCTGACGATAGGGGAGGAGACTTCAGACGATGATTTTCAGAGGAGGAAGAGAGAAGTTGCTGGTTTAAAGTGAAAGAGGAAGACAGACGTTAAACATCAGAGACTCAAACATGGACGTTCGTCATGCTTTGATCTGCATCTTCCTCGGTGAGAACTCTTTTATATCTCTCTCTCTCTTTAGAGGATTATATAATTACACATTTATTTTATTCTTCCTTAAAGTGTAAGTACTCGTTATCTTCTCAAAATGTAGACATGATTTGGGTTTAATTCGACACTCTGCATTCAACAATTGCACTTTGTTTTGTAGTCCTGTAGTTGCTGTAATTTCTTGATTCAGTCAGACAGTAGTTGAGGCTGCTGTAGCTTCACAACCCCAGAAATAAAATAAAATGAGCTCATCAAAAAGTTAAAGTTATAACCCAAAGAATTCAACACGGTTCCTCGATGCCTCCCGTTTTGTTCATTTCAAATTGTCTGAACAACTCTGTAACTTTCTAAAACACCAGAGAGAAAACAAATACTTAAATCTTTAACGAGCTCCAGACGAGACCCTGCTGCAGAAAACTGCTGCTGGCAGGCCTGTAGACAAACTGGGAGCTGTGGTTACGCTGAGAAATGCACCCTTAACCTCATTCGACATGCAAAGAGGAAGTAAAACACGTCATTCTCACCTCAGAAACAGACAAAGGAGCAGACAAAATAAGTGTTATTGCCTATAATATATTGATGTAAAGCTGCTGCTCTTTTCTGACGGATAATTAAAGTTTAATTCAACTGAAAAAATGGTCGAATAAAAATGTTGATGCTCTGAATCTTTGTTGAGAACATCAAAATGTAAACGAATTGTTAGGCTGTGGTTGAGCTGTCAATAAGACCAGAGTGCAGCATCTTTAAGGAAGTTGGTGACCATGATTGTTTGTCTTTCAACAGCACTGAGGGAAGGAAACGCAGCCTTGGACACAGATATCGGTGTCCGTACAGGAACTGAAGGAGGAAACATCAAAGTGGAATGCTCCTTCGCTTTCTCTGGACGCAGGAAGATCTTCTGCAGGGATGACTGTAAAGATCGAAACATTCTTGTTGAAACATCTGGTGTCAGCGCTCGGCGTGGCAGATACAGCATTGAATATGATGGAGGAACTTTTTCTTCAGTTATCTATGTGAGCATCAGAGATCTGAGAAAGTCTGACTCTGGGCGGTACAGCTGTCATTTGGGCAGAAATTGGTCTCCAGATTCAAGCGAGACGTTTGAGCTCAGCGTTAAAGACGGTGAGTTTTTACTCTTTATTGAACGCTGCTGATATTTTAAACAACTCATTATGTTCAGATCTGCATATTTCATCACTGTGAACCAATTAAACCAGTTGTCTGTAAAATATCAACTCCAACTGCATTTATCTGTTTGATCCGAATTCTGTCGCGTTGACTGTCCTCAGAGAAACTGTGTTATTCTAGTTTAATGTAACCAGACGACTACAGGACTTTGTGTCAGTACAGTCAGGTTCTGATTGTTTCGTTTTCTTTTTACAGCTCCAACCACCACTAAACCAAAATGGACTGTCCCTCCTTTTTCAACAGCCACCCCATCAGCCTCCACAGGAAGCTCCACACCTTCATCAGCCTCCCCCGAGAACACCAAGACACCTCAGCTGCAGACACCAGCTGCAGGTACTGCTACATGATTAAAAATATAATGGTAGTTTGTATATTTACATGATTGTATCATATGTATACAAGGACATGAATGTGCATGCTTTTGTGTTATTTAAAATGTTTGTTATCAGGTTTTGATTTAAGGATTTTAAATCTGAAGTTGTCGCTACTTTTAGGTCAGTTAACTGATTTATAACAAACCAGGGCGGTTAAACAAAGTTGTCCTCATGCAGAACCCACCACACGTCCTCTGCTGTATCTGGGTCTCATCCTGGGCCTCATGATCATCGTATTATCAGTGAGTCTGCTGATATTCTGCAGGAAGAGGGACAGGAAACCTAAAGGTGAGGCTACAGGAAAACGCACACACAACACAGTGGAAGAGAACATCTTGAATGTACAATTTCTCACCAGAAATACGAACTAACAGGGCGGCTCGATTACGGCCAAAATGATAATCACGATTATTTGGGTCAATATTGAGATCAGGATTATTTAGTAATTGACTTTATGGATCGACACTTTCAATTCCATTCTGTGCTGCATTCAAGCTCGTGCAAATTTTGTAGCAAACTAAGACTTAAAATCAGGTTCTTTACCCGTATAAGGTGCGTCTTCTAGAAGCAAAATCAAATGAAATTTGACCCAAAATGAAATCAAGAGCTCCGTTTTCACTTAAATGCGCTTCATTCCAGCGAATAACAA
This sequence comes from Semicossyphus pulcher, assembly GCF_022749685.1. Taxonomy (NCBI): domain Eukaryota; kingdom Metazoa; phylum Chordata; class Actinopteri; order Labriformes; family Labridae; genus Semicossyphus; species Semicossyphus pulcher. The sequence continues at coordinate 29,288,557 of NW_027211637.1, forward strand.
AAGCTTTGCATCAAACTAAGACTTAAAATAAAGGGGGGGATTCACTTGTGGCCACAAAACAAACAATTAAATATTCGCAAATGATTAAGATTAACGCCTTTCTGACTTTATCTTATCTTAAAATATGTAAACACTATAAGACACACAAACACATGCTGCAGGTCGGCTTTTTTACTTATTAGATTTAATGGCCCGTCTGGTTTCCAGGCAACGTGCGATGCCATGATAGTGCGTCCCATTCCTCATTTTTATGCACTTCTCAAACCCTCACGCACTCACGCACTGCACGCCTGACGCCATTAAAGTCTGTGAGTGTTCAGTGCTTAGGCTTTAAGGTGGAGATTGGGATTGGGCCATACACTCATCATGCTGCACTCTGTGCTGTTCCTTCAGCTGCTTGAACAAGTTAGTTGTGTTGTCGCCCCCTGGAGGAGTGGCTGTTAGCTTAGGAGGCAGCAGAGTTTTCTACAGGTGGAGCACGCCAATCAATCATGTAATCGTGAAGAGCCAAAAGCGTGTTTGGGATTCATATTCAATGAATTGTGCAGCCCTACAAACACACACTGGGGCGGCTGTGGCTCAGTGGTAGAGTCTGTCATCTCTCAATTGGAAGGTTGGGGGTTCGATCCCTGCTACAGTCACATGTTGAAGTGTCCTGGGGCAAGACACTGAACCCCTTAATGCTCCCAGTGGCTTAGCCATCGGGTATGAATGTGCATAGTTTCTGAGTGGTGACTAGAAAAGTGCGATATAAGTACAGTCCAATTAAAAACTAAACCAGCTTTTATGTCAAGCAAATATTCCCACAACGGTTACTTTCTTATGACTCCTTTTATGTGAAATTTTAACCCATGGAAGTGTTATATTTGTAGAACTTCCCTACAGCTAATTAAATGCTATAAAAGAGTTTCTGGCTTACACGGTCACTTAGTTTTAGCAGGTGAAAACGTGGCATCTGTCAGGCTGCTATCTATTTTTGGCTGTGGCTATTTTTTCTGTACATCCTGTCCTATCAGTACTGCACATGTGCAGCTCTCAACAGAGATGAGAAGGAAGTGAGATGTCACACTTGGTTTTCTAATCTACAATAGGCTCCGAAGAAAAACTTTATTGAACTCGGTGTTACAGATAAAGAATTTTTCTTTAGTCGTTTCAGATGTTTTAAATCTTCTGATCTGATCAGATACAAAATACATACATGTGTCATGTCACACACATCTATAAGCATATATGTGTAAGAGTATAGAGACTTTATAAGAAGTAATTTATTTATAAGAATAAGAAATTGTTTTTAACTTACTTAATTTTTTTCCTATACCTCTTTTTATGCACTCACCGGCCACTTCATTAGGTACACCTGTACAATCTAATGCAGTTCAGCGCTGCCATGGATTCTGCTTTCATGAAGTTTTTGTTGAGAGTCGGAAGTGTGTAAATTCAGTGATGTTTATCACTGAGGCCGTAGTTGAAGGTGGTGTTGTACTGAACGAAATTATATTGAGATGTGTCTCTAATGTTTTGTCCTATTTACAGACTCGAGGGGGCCAGAGTATTAGAAACACCTCTGAATATAATGCAGCTCAGTGCAGCCCCACCATTAGATTTTTCAGGTGTACCTAATGAAGTGGCCGGTGAGTGCACGTCTCTTAAGAAAGAGAGCAACTACAATTAGACAAAAAAAAAACTCCTTGAGGTCAATGCAGTGTTTCTGATTCTGATATGTAAACTATATCTCTGTGTATGCCCCACACACACATGCACATAGATGTGGTTTAGTCTAGTCTACAAATAGAAAATCAAATACAGCTCCGGAAGATATTCAGAGAGCACTCCAAATGTTCCTTAAATCAGCATCTCTCTCTTCATGTCACGGTCAGCCCAGTCCAGATCTGAACCATTGAAAGCCTCCTGAATGTGATCAGGAGGAAGACGGACGGTCACAAGCCATCGAACAAAGAGCGGCCGAACGTCACCCAGCAGCTCTGTGACAGACTGGAGGAGAGCATGCAGAGATGCTGGGCGTACGCCTGGTCGTAACCTTGCATCCAACGGACTTTAACTTGCGCCCTGTGCACCAGCATGACTTAAGCCCCGTTTGTGTTGTACCCGGGTGTATCTTTTATGCCTGGGATGGAGCAGGCGTACGTTTAGAAAGTCCGACTTAAATCCACGGTAAAACAAACGGGAAAACAAAACCTTAAAGAAAAACACAAAGGAAGCGCATCTTGTTGTTCTACAGGATAAATAAAAGGGCGTTAAAATGAGAGCGAGTCATCGTTGATCGGACAGTAAGTTGATCGAAAGGTTTTGTTCCTGTTTGAATGAGTCAAAGAGCTCTCCCCTCAGCTGCAGCATGTGTCAGACAGAAACGCGGCGCTGTCCCCGCCATGCAGGTGCTGATTGAGCTCAGGTTTTGTGCCAGAGGGAGACATGATAAATGTACATCGGACAATGCTTGATTATTTATGTTTCTTTATTCTTTGCTTTTGTTTTGTTATCCATGATGAGAGAAGTTCGAGAGTGAAGACGTGAAAGTGCACTCGTGTAAATTCCAATTAAGAAGTGGGTCGTGGCTAAGTCGGACGTAAGAGATGGGACGCCTACCTGATGCACTCGGCTCCTGTTGTTTAAACATGAACACGTTTTCTTTGCATCATTCGAGCTCTGAAAAACCTTTTTTGCATCTTTTGGTTTTTTTAACCAGTCGTCATTTTCTGCAAAAAAAGACCTAAATGAGAATATTATTTGGAAGTAGGAGAGGTTGTTGTTTACAATAAAACAAAAGTTAATTTTACACAAATCTATAAATAATGGAACCAGAGAAAAACATATTTTTGCTGTGGAGCTGTATATTTATATCACATACGTCATCATGCAACAGCCACAACTATTTTGTGAAAGTCTTAACCAATACCTTGAATGTGCTGTTTTATTAATAACCAATGACGGAAATATCCTAGGAGTGAGACATCTCACTTCCTCCTTATCTCTGTGGAGAGCTGCACATGCAGAGTACCAGTAAGTCGTGTACAAACCAGGAAGCAACAGTGTTATGAACGAAAAACTAAACAGACATGTTAAGATCCCTCCGTAACAGGAACTGGCAGAGAAATAAACCTGCCCTCGCTGCTACTCTAGCACCAGATGCTATCTTATTTTGTGACTCACAACAGCACCAGGTTGTTGTAAGTTTTTGTTATGTGTCCGATTGAGTGGACCTGATCCTCTGAATGTTTTTGTTTCAGGACCTCCAGATGAAACAGAGTATGCTAATATCCAAGAGGTGAGTCTGAGTAACTCTCGAACATTGATTATTAATGTTTGTGAACGAGAACACATGTTGAAACAGAACCCGTGTTTGTCTCCTCCTGCAGGCTAACCGCGTGTACGACGAGATCAAGGAGGGGAAGAGTCAGAGCAGATCTCCTGCTGAAGGCATCTCTACAGTTTACACTTGCGCCAAATTTAACAAACCTACAGACGACTACAGCCGCGGCACTGCAGCAGGTTTTCAGAACACAGTAAGGAAAAACTATGGCAAGATAACTTGTTTCACACTGGCAGAAAAAAGAGAAAACTGTCCTCCAAACTCTGCTTAGAAATGAAATAATCATCTGCTTAGTAAGAAAAAGAAAACCCATCAAGAGAAGATGTAAATCTGTGACTGATCTAAGAAACAGGAACCAGGCCAGTTTGTGATAAAGCTACAAACTTCTGTTGATTTGAGGAGGAAGTCCTCTGACACACGGCTTTTTTGCTCAGTGGGAAAGGTTATAATCAGAGTTCAGACCCGGGTCAAATGACTCTGCAGTAGACCCGGGTAATTCGCGCCTCAGCTCCGATCGGCATTGATGGGAACACAACGATGGAACATCGTTCCAAATTTGTCTGCGCCAAGTTTGATAAACAGACTGAGTGATTAATAGATACAATAAAGACCTAATCACCTAACATCTTACTGTTTACTAACCCTGTTCTGGCGCATTTGTGATGTCTGACGGTGACGCAGCAGAAAAGAGACCGACAGAAGGATACTTCACTGGCAGTGGGAACGGAGACAATCTATAAGCAGGTCTTCCTGGGTCTGAAAAACCTGCGTCAACACGCTAATTTTTTGATGGGAAAGGGGTATATGTGTGAACAGAGAGAGGGGGATTAAGGTGCTAACCTGAGACACAGATATTCAGATCAATTTTAACAAATGGATTTGCTGATTAAAGCCTGTACCCGGCTTTACATCAGTGTTAAAAGGTCCCATGGTGTTCCACCAGGTTATCATAAAAAAGCTTATGTTAGAAAAACGGGACCTCTCAGGGCGGATTTAAGTTTCTTTAAAGCTAAAATTCAGGCTTCAAGTTCATTTACGACTAAAACAGACGGTGACTGATAAACTTTCACCTCTTCGTTTTCTTCCAGACTGAAGACGACCCGGATAAACTCGACTACTCTGAGGTGGATTTCTCCGTCCGTCCCGCTGCCTCGCTCCACAGCGCCCCCTCTGGTGAACCAAATAATGTAATCTACTCTGCGCCTCGTGCACACGCCAGCGCGGGGGATGCTTCGCCTGCTCTGTACTCTACTGTTACTTTACATTAGCTGTAGCATCAATGCTGCTGTTGCTGTTGAAATATTTATTCTCTCGGGGGAATCGGCTGAACGCGTGTGGTTTGCTCTGTTTTTCCTTCAAGGTTCAAGGCTCTTTTGTTCTCAACATATCTGAGCTGTAGCATAAAAAACATAAGCTTCACTTCAGAGCTGCTTTTTCTACTCGTACGTTAAGTTAAGATTATGTTAATTATTGAGTTTGATAAAGCGTTAAGTTATTTTGCTTGCGGTTAATATTTTTGAAGGCGCTTGTTGTAAGTTGGTGTTAAATATTTGGTTTCTTATTTAAACTTTTACTGTAAAAACATTAAAAAAGTAAAGTGTTGAAACAGGAAGTCCAGCCTTCATTAAATGTGGTGAACTTTCTATGATCATTTTCATCCTTTTTGTGTCCCATTGCCTCTTTTTTTTTAATACCATACTGTGCTATTTATTGCCCCCTTCAGGAAATGTGTCTTGGACTCCAATGCTGCACACACTTCGCTCCCAATACAGTAGGATCAGTAAATTAAAGACAATAGAAACCAACACAATCCACATGTAGACAAGAGTACATGCCAGGGAAAGACCACAAACATGTATTGCATGTAACCCATATTGCAGGGAAACATAGAAAGGAAAGCATGGAGTAAGAGGGAAAGAAAATAGAAATATAGGAATAAAGATATATAGGAACACCTTGATGCTATTGCACAATCCACAAGCCATATAACCTCAGGAAGCATTTAGAATTTTGATCGACGTGTGCACAAACACATTTTTAAAACGGTTGAGTTTGCATCTGGGGGCTCTGTATCGTCTGCCGGATGGTTAAAGTTCATATTCCGAGTGAAGGATGTGAGACGGGTCAGACAGACCGGCTCGCCTGAGAACAGACCGCTCGTATATTAACTGCAGGGAGGGGTTTTCAGTCCTCCCCACAACCTTCATGGCAGGCCGTACCCGGTGAGCCAACCTAGATTTCGATTCAACAGACAGACCACCGTACCACGCCGACATCCCGTACCTAATAATGCTCTCTAACGCAGCCTGATAAAACAAGAACATTATCTTCTGGTCCACCCCAAACACTCCCAATCCGTCTGTCTTTGCTGTAACGGAGAACACAGTCTGTCCACGTGAGGTTCCCAGCTAAACAGGTTATCTAGGTGGATGCAGAGATACCTGTAAGAGCTTACTTGATTGATTTCTTTGTCATGTTTAAGCTCTGGGGTATGATCACCAGCTGACCTCGGGTCCACTACTATTTCCTGTGTTTAAATGACGTTAATTATTAGATGGTTGTCATCACACTACTGGACAAAAGTCTGCACCTCAGTTAGATATGGTGCTGGATCTTTGTCCCTGTGCAGCGAGCTGAGAATGGCAGTGTCGTCTGAGAGTTAAAGAACTTTATTCTCTGGGCAGCTGTTGGTGCAGTCATCAGTTGCACTCTTACTTTGACACTTTTCAAACGTCTGCAGGCTTCACTGAATTTATAAATCCACTCTCTCCAGGTGGGTTTTAATTATTCCAGTTTATGTTGAGCAATTTTCTTTATTGGTTTTGCTGAAATTATCCGTAAAAAGATCACGTTTCTATAAGCTGTTTGTGCTTCTTGCATATTTTAATGTTTTTTTTTTATTGCAGTAAGAAAACAAGGGGGCTGCACGGTGGTGCTGTGATCCGGCGATTTCAGAATCGTCCTTCGGGGAAATTCGGTTAGTCTCGGTGGTTAAAGTCTGATCGGTCTATGAGTTATGGAAATGACAATGATGGATGCTGACACTGCAAACAACTCTGTACGCTCCTCCGTGTAAATCCGTTCGAGATGAGAAGTTTAAGTGAAAAATTACGGATTAAAGAAACTGGACCGGATCAGCCAGATATTAAAATCAACTAAAAAGCGAGTGAAAAAGGTAAAACCTCCACCAGAGGATTTTCTTGCAACTGTTACACCAGAAAGGCTTGGCTAGCTGGATGAAGCCATGTAAATGCACTATTTTGCTTCCCGTGTTTACTTTTTAAAACTGTCGTAGTGGGATGGTTGTTAAAAACTGAGTATGGCACAGCACAGCCCCACCTAGAATATTTTTCACCAGCCGCCACTGGTAGCACATACTGAATGCATCGCATCACGGGGCCTGTGCATTCAGTTCAGTGATAAATATGATATAATTAACACTTTCAATTCCAGCAGATCATCCATACAGTAAAAGAATAAGGACAGAGCATCTAACGACGCTGGATCACGTTTTTATTCTTGGTCCTAATTTCCTGTCCGTGTACACGGCTGGTTTTGCAGCTCAAACGCAGATGATCTTAGTTTGTTTGTTTTAGTGCGGATGAAGCGTCCGATGGCAAGTAAAACGCCCCTTTTTCTGTGAGCGCGCTCAGAGCCTGAAGCAGAAAGCCTGGGTTAACAGAAAGTTCACAACCACCATCATGATTCTCGTTCTCTCTAACTGGTGCTTGAGCCTTTGATGAGCCAGCTTACCTAAAGAGAGCCTGAGTATACCCCCAGGGCATGCCCTGCTGCCATCGGCCACACTAATGAGGTCAGTTAAGCCTGTTTGCTCTGAGCCCTTGCAGCCCTGGGGAGACGAGTTATGATCATCTGAGGTTACAGTGGTGCAGTGTTACCTCGGGATTGATCACTTGAATTGTACGTGAACATACATAAACTTGATTCTGTGGCTGAAACAAAACCTGACGATAGGGGAGGAGACTTCAGACGATGATTTTCGGAAGAGGAAGAGAGAAGTTGCTGGTTTCAAGTGAAAGAGGAAGACAGACATTAAACATCAGAGACTCAAACATGGACGTTCGTCATGCTTTGATCTGCTTCTTCCTCGGTGAGAACTCTTTTATCTCTCTCTCTCTCTTTAGAGGATTATATAATTACACATTTATTTTGTTCTTCCTAAAAGTGTAAGTACTCGTTATCTTCTCAAAATGTAGACATGATTTGGGTTTAATTCGACAATCTGCATTCAACAATTGCACTTCTTGTTTTGTAGTCCTGTAGTTGCTGTAATTTCTTGATTCAGTCAGACAGTAGTTGAGGCTGCTGTAGCTTCACAACCCCAGAAATAAAATAAAATGAACTCATCAAAAAGTTAAAGTTATAAACAAAAGAATTCAACACGGTTCCTCGATGCCTCCCGTTTTGTTCATTTCAAATTGTCTGAACAACTCTGTAACTTTCTAAAACACCAGAGAGAAAACAAATACTTAAATCTTTAACGAGCTCCAGACGAGACCCTGCTGCAGAAAACTGCTGCTGGCAGGCCTGTAGACAAACTGAGAGCTGTGGTTACGCTGAGAAATACACCCTAAACCTCATTCGACATGCAAAGAGGAAGTAAAACACGTCATTCTCACCTCAGAAACAGATAAAGGAGCAGACAAAATAAGTGTTATTGCCTATAATATATTGATGCTCTTTTCTGACGGATAATTAAAGTTTAATTCAACTGAAAAAATGGTCGAATAAAAATGTTGATGCTCTGAATCTTTGTTGAGAACATCAAAATGTAAACGAATTGTTAGGCTGTGGTTGAGCTGTCAATAAGACCAGAGTGCAGCATCTTTAAGGAAGTTGGTGACAATGATTGTTTATCTTTTCGACAGCACTGAGGGAAGGAAACGCAGCCTTGGACACAGATATCGGTGTCCGTACAGGAACTGAAGGAAGAAACATCAAAGTGGGATGCTCCTTCTCTTTCTATGGAAGCAGGAAGATCTTCTGCAGGGATGACTGTAAAGATCGAAACATTCTTGTTGAAACATCTGGTGTCAGAAATCAGCGTGGCAGATACAGCATTGAATATGATGGAGGAACTTTTTCTTCAGTTATCTATGTGAGCATCAGAGATCTGAGAAAGTCTGACTCTGGGCGGTACAGCTGTGAGTTGGGCAGAAATTTGTCTCCAGGTTCAAGCGAGACGTTTGAGCTCAGAGTTAAAGACGGTGAGTTTCTACTCTTCTACAGCTGCTGATGTTAATAACTTAATACTTTCAGTCTAACACTTCTATGTAGAGCTGCTTATTTTAATCATTATGAACTGTAAAAAAGGCTCTGTTTAAACCAACAGCTCGTCTGTAAAGTATCAGATGAACTCGGATGAATATCGTTGCACCAAACGCAGTGATTCAGTTCAGTTTGATGATTAAAAACACAATGTTGACTGTGTTTCAGCCCTTTTTTAACACCAGCAATGACAGGTAAATGTACCTGAAGCTGAAGCTGATGTAGACACTGTTTCCTCTGACACTGAACAGCACTTTAGAGCTATTTTACAGCCACCTCCTTAAACATAAAACTTTTGTCATAATAATGTAAGTCATTAGAGACGGTGACTGTCTTCCACTTTATTTTGAAAAACATGCAGCGAGGTTTTTACAGATTCCCAAAACTGAGGCGATGACAGGAACAAAGAAAACCCTGCTTCTTCCATGAGTCATAGACACAGAAGTGCTGGTAAAGCATCATGGGAGCTGTAGTTGTTGTACAAAACCAAAGTGTCCCAGATTAAACAAAGAGGCATACAGGTTTGTGTCATTTTTTAATATCATTTAGCTTAATTCACATCATGGTTATGCTAGCCAATATCTTTTTAGAAGAGGGAAAATATTTCTCCTTGTCCTGCAGGTTTATACATAAATGTTTTTTTGATCAGGTGAACTCACTGTTCACAGTTGATCTGAATATTATTGCACCAAGTGCAGTGATTAACTGCTGCATTCAGCTTGATGATTTAAAGTTAGAATCTCTGAGATCTCAGTTTCGTTCTCTTTGGCGATAAACGGTAATTACAGGAGCACACTTCCCAGAGATGTGTGACGTCGAGTTTGTTTCTTTTTCTTTGGATTTTCACTTGTTTGTTATGAAGACATTTGAGAGGCTGGTTCTCCAGCACCTGAGGACACTGCTAATGGCTTTCCTGGACCCGCTGCAGTTTGCGTACCAGCCGCACAATGGTGTGGAGGATGCCATAATCTTCCTGACCCACAAGTCCCTTTCGCACCTGGAGAAGCAGGGAAGCAATGTGAGAGTCATGTTCTTTGACTTCTCCAGTGCTTTTAATACCATCCAGCCCTGCCGTCTAAGGGACAAGCTGCCACTGTAGTCATCCATCTTTTCTTTGTTTGTTCAGCCATAGTAGATTACTGTTTACACTTGCAGACAGCGGAAAAGCAGCCGCTTAGCTCCGCCTACCCTCTCTGGCAGATTATCACTTTCAACACCCTGTTGACTGTTTGCAGAGAATTTGTGCCATTTCATAATTCTGATTGTTTCATTGCGTTTCAGCTTCAACCACCTTCAAACCAAACCCGACCCTCCGACCTTTTCCAACATCAACGATGACAATGCCTACACCAGCTGCAGGTACATTTTCCTGTTTCCTTGGAAACTGAACCACATTTTAGACCATTTTTTGGCCTCCTACTTAGACTTAGACTTAGACTTAGACTCAACTTTATTGATCCCTTTGGGATGACTCCCTCTGGGAAATTCAATACTTGAATAAATGTGAAATGTTATTTCTTGTTCGAAACGGGAGAGTGTGAAGTCAGTACATACAATATATGAATGTGTGTGATTTATGCCTAAAATTAACATTAATTGTTTGATTAAATGACTTGATGAATGGTATATATTATATAATTAACAAAGCAGTGAACAATTTTGTTCTTCCGCTCCAACAGCCACAGGTGCTCTGCTGTATGTTCGACTGGTTGTGATCATCATCTTCATCGTTTCATCAGCAGCTGTGCTGGTTTTCTGCAGGAGGAGGGCCAGTGAACCCAAAGGTGAGGAAGCACACAAGTAACAAAGGCAACCGACCCAAAACGGCACACGTCACATCAAATTCAAACCCTGTTGCTCGCTTACAAAACAGCAAGAGAAACGGCTCCTGCCTACCTGAACGCCCTCATCCAGGTCTACACTCCACTCTGCCAATGAGAGGCGCCTGGTGCTCCAATCACAACAGGACCCTCAGTCGCTAACTAGACTCTTCTCCTCAGTCGTCCCCCGGTGGTGGAACAAGCTACCAAACTCCATTAGGTCCACAGAGTCCCTTTCACCTTTAAGAAGAAACTTCTATACGCCCTGTGCTTTGCCTCCGATCACACTTGAAGCTGTTTGTTGGCTCTTACTGACTTCGTTCCCTCCTGTCTCGATTGTTGCTTGCGTTGTGTTAACTCTCAGATGTACGTCGCTTTGGGCAAAAGCGTCATCTCAATGAAACTGTAACATTGTCGCAACTGACCATCTAAAACTTACCATACTCACACGTTACACAGCGTTCTGGTCCGGGTGGAAACATAACTCAATCCCAGAAGTTGCACCAAATCCTAATCTACTTCAGGTCAGCAAAATGGCTGCGACGAGTCGTCTAATCTTCTGATCTACATGTTTTTCAGACCCTCATGAAGAACTAGAGTACGTTAATATGACAGAGGTGAGTTAATTTGGGATATTGAACTTCATAAATGTTAGCTGATTTCAATCCAAACCAAACCTCTGTTGTTCTTCTGCAGATGAACAGAGTGAACGAGGACGTCAGAGAGTAGGACAGGCGGAGCTGATCTCTTCCTGTGGAAACACCTGCTCTTTATTCTTTCCATTGCAGCGAGTTCTCGGAACAAAGTTGTTGTTTTTTTTTGAAACAATATTTTATTAAGTTTACATAAAAGAAAAACCTACAAATAACAATGACCACAGCAATAGCAATAATGTATAAATGTACTATACAACAAAAGTATCAAAAGATCGAAAGAAGAAATAAAAATAAAATAAAAATAATAATAATAAAAATAAAACAGTAATAACAACTGAAAAAGCAGCAGCAGTGGTAACTTGAAGACCTCAAGTTATAACAACAATTCCAAAAAAGGTTTCCCTACTTTAACAAACTGTTTTCTTTTCCCTCTAACAATATATGCAAGTCTTTCCAATGCAAGATATGTTGCAATCTCCCTCAACCATAACTTTACAGAGGGCAATTATATATTTTTCCAGAAAAGAGCGATCAGTCTTCTAGCTTGTAGAAGCCCAAAATCAATTAATACTGATTGTTTAGAATTGACGACCAAATTTTCAGGGTATATACCCAGGATACAGAGTTTGGCTTGCAGGGGAACATTCTTACCCACCATCTGGGAAATGGCCCGCATCACATTCTGCCAAAATGATTGTACTTTTGAGCATTCCCAAACACAATGGAACAGTGTTCCTTTTTCCTCTAAACGCTTACAACAAATATCTTAATATTTGACACAATAAACCACACAACTCTTCTCTCCCGCCTAGAACATACTGTCCAAATCACTGGAACTGCACTCTCCTGGCTAAGATCATACCTCACTGACCGTCAACAATTCATTCATATCAACAACTGCAGCTCTAACATCTCTCCTCTTGCCCAAGGCGTCCCCCAGGGCTCGGTGCTTGGTCCCCTCCTGTTCATCATCTACTTACTCCCCCTTGGTAACATCATCCGTCAACATGGCCTTCACTTTCACTGTTACGCTGATGACATCCAGCTATACATTTCAACTAAATCCATAACCACAGAAACACACTCCACTATCATTAACTGCCTCTCTGAAATAAAAACATGGATGCACAACAATTTCTTATCATTAAACTACAACAAATCCGACCTCATAATCATCGGCCCCAAGTCCCTCACAAATCCCGTCCCGAATTTCAGTCTCACTTTCAATAACACAATCCTATCCCCTGCACCTCACATCCGTAACCTTGGTATCATTTTTGACAGCAACCTTTCTTTTCAACACCATGTCACCCAGATCACTAAAACGGCCTTCTTCCACCTCAGAAACATAGCCCGCCTCCGTCCATTCCTCTCTTTCTCTGCTGCAGAAACGCTCATCCATGCATTCATCACTTCCCGTTTAGACTATTGTAACAGCATCCTTTACGGCACATCATCCAAATTCCTCCGTAAACTACAATATATTCAGAACTCTGCTGCACGCCTCCTCACCTGCACTCGCTCCCGCGACCACATCACCCCCGTCCTCCAACATCTTCATTGGCTCCCCGTCCCCTACCGCATACAGTTCAAAATTCTCCTCCTCACCCACAAAGCCCTCCACCACCAGGCCCCTTCCTACCTCACTGACCTCCTCCACCATCACACTCCTTCCCGTAACCTACGTTCCTTACATGCCAACCTCCTGTCCCCACCTCACAGAACCAAGCACCGAACCTGGGGGGACAGAGCCTTCTCCATAGCCGCCCCCACCCTCTGGAACTCACTCCCCAGTCACATTCAACCCTGCACAGACCCATCAAATTTCAAATCCCTGTTGAAAACTCAACTTTTTAAGTTAACTTTTGATCTGTGATTGTACTGTTGCTTTGTTTTGACTTGTTTGAAGTATGTACATTTGTCTATGTTCTTTTTTGGTATTGATTTTGGGTATTGTACAGCGTCTTTGAGTCCTGAAAAGCGCTCTATAAATAAAATGTATTATTATTATTATTATTATTATGTGGAATATTAGGACAGATTTTATTCAATTTTACTGGGGTGATATAAGTTCGCATTAGCCATTTATATCTCGGAACAATGTTAATAAAAACTGTGATGGGTTTAAGCTTTGTGATCAGAAAAGAGTGTTTTGACTTCATTGTACAGCAGAGGTTATATGTTTTTTCGTTGGCATGACGGCAATAAGATTGAGGAAATGTGGTTGTTTATGAAAAAGTGTTTTTAAAAGAGGCTTACTTGGCTTTCTGGATGACTTCCTCTCTAAGAAACCGGAACCAGGCCGTTCTGTGACCCTATCAACACATAGAGTACATGTAGCCTGACAACAAACTGCTGATGTTTTTTTGAGTCTTACACGTGTATGATATAAAAATGACCCTATCAACACATAGAGTTCATACATCCAGGCGTTAGACCACAAACCGCTGAATCAGGGTGATCAGTATTTGAAGTTTAGACTGCAGACACATTTTTGGCATTACGTAAACTTGATTCAATTTCTGGGCTAAACAAAACTTGATGAAAAGGGGAGGGGCTTAGGCCCTGCTGTTTGGAGGAGGAGCTCATCGTTGAGATAAAGAGAGAAGTTGTTGGTTTCAAGAGAAGAAGGACGTGGGGCAGCGTCAAACCATCACAGACTCAAACATGAAAGTTTGTCGCACTTTGATCTGCTTCTTTTTCCTCCTCGGTGAGTGCTTTATTCATCTCTTACTGTCTTTGCAAGATGATATCATTCTTTTAAATTCTTGTATTTGTTGTCAGTAAGCCTCATACCGTATATGTTTGTAACAGGGGGCCTAGAGTCTGTGATTCACCGATCACAAGCACTAGTTATCTCCTCAGAATAGACGCACATTTTCTTGGTTTCTTGACGGCCACAATGCAAACTCGAGGCTTCAGTCCACAAACTAACGGAGCAAGTTAAGAAAAAGGTTTTAAAAAAGCTAACCATAGATCTGCTGATATTTTTATTTTAAATAAAACGTCAGCAACAGTTCAACAGTTAAAAATAAAGTCAGTGCTTTCTGTTTCTATACTATTTATTGTTACATTCTGGTCACCAAATATAACAAATCTGCAATAAATTAATATACTCTGACATATCAGAACTCCAGGCATCAATCTTGTGGGTGACGTCACAGACACACTACATTGCTGGGATTTAAATTGCATGCTAACAAATGCTAGCAAATTGAGGATCACGATGTCCTCTGACCTGCATGTTGCTGGTTGACTTTAGTTTTGTTTCAGCCTAAATCCTCATTTCAATTTATTTTATTTCAGGACAATGTCTGAGCAGAGTTACACAGGATGTAGGTTATCATAGTTTAAAAGCTTATGTTAGAAAAACGGGACCTCTCAGGGCTAATTTAATTATCTTTAAAGCTAAAATTCAGGCTTCAAGTTCATTTACGACAAAAACAGACGGTGACTGATAAACTTTCACCTCTTCGTTTTCTTCCAGACTGAAGACAACCCGGATAAACTCGACTACTCTGAGGTGGATTTCTCCATCCGTCCCGCTGCCTCGCTCCACAGCGCCCCCTCTGGTGAACCAAATAATGTAATCTACTCTGCGCCTCGTGCACACGCCAGCTCGGAGGATGCTTCGCCTGCTCTGTACTCTACTGTTACTTTACATTAGCTGTAGCATCAATGCTGCTGAACGTCAATGCTGCTGTTGCTGTTGAAATATTTATTCTCTCGGGGGAATCGGCTGAACGCGTGTGGTTTGCTCTGTTTTTCCTTCAAGGTTCAAGGCTCTTTTGTTCTCAACATATCTGAGCTGTAGCATAAAAAACACGAGCTGCTTTTTCTATTGGTACGTTAAGTTAAGATGATGTTAATTATTTAGTTTGATAAAACGTTATAAGTTATTTTGCTTACGGTTAATATTTTTGAAGGCTCTTGTTGTAAGTTGGTGTTAAATATTTGGTTTCTTATTTAAACTTTTATTGTAAAAACATTAAAAAAAAGTGTTGAAACAGGAAGTCCAGCCAAATGATCAAGTTTGTTTCATCCTTTTTGTGTCCCATTGCCTCTTTTTTCCGCCCTGGCCATAGCACAGAAGCAGCCTTGGTCAGGGTCACCAATGACCTCCTGATGGCAGCAGACACCGGTTCCCCATCTCTACTCATCCTCCTGGACCTAACAGCTGCTTTTGACACAGTTGATCACAACATCCTCCTTCACCGTCTGAAATACACCATTGGACTCTCTGACAATGTACAAAACTGGTTCACCTCATATCTGACCGACAGAACCGAATACGTCGCCCTGGGCAAAGCAAGATCACACACCCAAAATGTCACCTGCGGTGTCCCTCAGGTCTCGGTGCTGGGCCCCACCCTCTTCACCCTCTATCTGCTCCCCCTGGGCAATCTCATCAGCAGGCATGGGGTTTCTTACCATTGCTATGCTGATGATACACAGCTCTACCTACGGATAACCCCCACTTCTCCTTCTCCCCTGTCAACATCCACACTCACCACCTGCCTGGAGGAGATAGAGGCGTGGATGAAGCTCAACTTTCTTCAGCTGAACAGGTCCAAAACAGAAGCCATCCTACTTGGCACACCACATCAGCTCCGCTCTTCCACCATCACCAGTATCACCTTCTCCGGCCAAAGCATCCCCCTTTCCACATCTGTCACCAACCTGGGTGTTAAAATGGACCCCCAACTCACTTTTGACATCCACATCAAACACCTCTGTAAAACATCATTCTACCACCTCAGGAACATCGCCAAACTCCGTCCAATACTCACCCTGGCAGATGCAGAGAAGCTCGTTCACGCCTTTGTCTCCTCCAGGCTCGACTACTGTAATGCACTTCTGACCGGCATCTCTGGAAAGAGCATCCAGAGGCTCCAATACATACAAAACAGCGCTGCAAGGATCCTGTTAAAGGTCCGCAAATATGACCACATCACCCCCTTTCTAAAATCCCTTCACTGGCTCCCTGTCCCACTCAGAATTGAGTACAAGGTCTCCCTCCTCACTCATCAGTGCATTCACAGACATGCCCCCCAATACCTGAAAGAACTCCTCACCCTCCAGACCTCCTCATGCACCCGCCGTTCTGCAACCAGGAACACCCTCCAAGTCCCCAGAACCAAGCTCCGCACTATGGGTGATCGGGCCTTTTCCTCTGCAGCTCCAAGGCTGTGGAACACCCTCCCCGACCACCTGAGGGCCCCACAGACTGCAGATGTTTTTAAACGGGACCTAAAAACTTATCTTTTTAAGAAAGCTTTTTGCTAGGTGCCTTTTATAGGCTCTCATTTTAACACATTAAAATTGTCTTGTTTTATTTTTCTTCTCTGTAGCACTTTGAGATTGCTCAAATATAAAGTGCAATACAAATAAAATGTATTATTATTATTATTACTATTAGAAGAAGTGGAGTAAATTCACCGACGTGGATTTCTCCACCTGGGTTGTCAGCTTTAACTACGGAAGCCCTAAGCGGACATGCATTTTATTCACTCTGATAACGAGGCATTTCTGGTTGTTTTCTCGACTTCATTTATCTCATCCCGATACATCAAAGCTGGTTCTCTCGTGATAACGGAACTTTGTGCTGATCTTGAAAACAGAACAACGTGCTGGTGACTGATATGCCAGACCTGAGGGGTGTACCACAAAGTGAGATTAGAGGGTGAGCCGGGTCTGTTGAGTCTTTGGTCTGTTTTCTGTGTCACGAAGCTGGCTCTCTTTTAACCTGGCTCGATCACCATGGTAACTGACCCTACAGAGCTAACCTGGTCAGGACCACATTATGTTTGGGCTTTAAATCGTCTGTAAAGCGCCGCCCTTTGATTACTAGTGTCCTGACGACGTTCTCCGCGGGTAATATAGATCCTCAGCTGGAGTTCTATGTAAATGTAATTGCAGCTAAAACGCAGATGATCTTAGTTTGTTTGTTTTAGTGCGGATGAAGCGTCAGATGGCGAGTAAAACGCCCCTTTTTCTGTGAGCGCGCTCAGAGCCTGAAGCAGAAAGCCTGGGTTAACAGAAAGTTCACAACCACCATCATGATTCTCGTTCTCTCTAACTGGTGCTTGAGCCTTTGATGAGCCAGCTTACCTAAAGAGAGCCTGAGTATACCCCCAGGGCATGCCCTGCTGCCATCGGCCACACTAATGAGGCCAGTTAAGCCTGTTTGCTCTGAGCCCTTGCAGCCCTGGGGAGACGAGTTATGATCATCTGAGGTTACAGTGGTGCAGTGTTACCTCGGGATTGATCACTTGAATTGTACGTGAACATACATAAACTTGATTCTGTGGCTGAAACAAAACCTGACGATAGGGGAGGAGACTTCAGACGATGATTTTCGGAAGAGGAAGAGAGAAGTTGCTGGTTTCAAGTGAAAGAGGAAGACAGACGTTAAACATCAGAGACTCAAACATGGACGTTCGTCATGCTTTGATCTGCATCTTCCTCGGTGAGAACTCTTTTATATCTCTCTCTCTCTTTAGAGGATTATATAATTGCACATTTATTTTGTTCTTCCTTAAAGTGTAAGTACTCGTTATCTTCTCAAAATGTAGACATGATTTGGGTTTAATTCGACAATCTGCATTCAACAATTGCACTTCTTGTTTTGTAGTCCTGTAGTTGCTGTGATTTCTTGATTCAGTCAGACAGTAGTTGAGGCTGCTGTAGCTTCACAACCCCAGAAATAAAATAAAATGAGCTCATCAAAAAGTTAAAGTTATAACCCAAAGAATTCAACACGGTTCCTCGATGCCTCCCGTTTTGTTCATTTCAAATTGTCTGAACAACTCTGTAACTTTCTAAAACACCAGAGAGAAAACAAATACTTAAATCTTTAACGAGCTCCAGACGAGACCCTGCTGCAGAAAACTGCTGCTGGCAGGCCTGTAGACAAACTGGGAGCTGTGGTTACGCTGAGAAATGCACCCTTAACCTCATTCGACATGCAAAGAGGAAGTAAAACACGTCATTCTCACCTCAGAAACAGACAAAGGAGCAGACAAAATAAGTGTTATTGCCTATAATATATTGATGTAAAGCTGCTGCTCTTTTCTGACGGATAATTAAAGTTTAATTCAACTGAAAAAATGGTCGAATAAAAATGTTGATGCTCTGAATCTTTGTTGAGAACATCAAAATGTAAACGAATTGTTAGGCTGTGGTTGAGCTGTCAATAAGACCAGAGTGCAGCATCTTTAAGGAAGTTGGTGACAATGATTGTTTGTCTTTCAACAGCACTGAGGGAAGGAAACGCAGCCTTGGACACAGATATCGGTGTCCGTACAGGAACTGAAGGAGGAAACATCAAAGTGGGATGCTCCTTCTCTTTCTATGGAAGCAGGAAGATCTTCTGCAGGGATGACTGTAAAGATCGAAACATTCTTGTTGAAACATCTGGTGTCAGCGCTCGGCGTGGCAGATACAGCATTGAATATGATGGAGGAACTATTTCTTCAGTTATCTATGTGAGCATCAGAGATCTGAGAAAGTCTGACTCTGGGCGGTACAGCTGTCATTTGGGCAGAAATTGGTCTCCAGATTCAAGCGAGACGTTTGAGCTCAGCGTTAAAGACGGTGAGTTTTTACTCTTTATTGAACGCTGCTGATATTTTAAACAACTCATTATGTTCAGATCTGCATATTTCATCACTGTGAACCAATTAAACCAGTTGTCTGTAAAATATCAACTCCAACTGCATTTATCTGTTTGATCCGAATTCTGTCGCGTTGACTGTCCTCAGAGACACTGTGTTATTTTAGTTTAATGTAACCAGACGACTACAGGACTTTGTGTCAGTACAGTCAGGTTCTGATTGTTTCGTTTTCTTTTTACAGCTCCAACCACCACTAAACCTAAAATGGACTTTCCCTCCTTTTTCAACAGCCACCCCATCAGCCTCCACAGGAAGCTCCACACCTTCATCAGCCTCCCCCGAGAACACCAAGACACCCCAGCTGCAGACACCTCGACTGCAGACACCTCAGCTGCAGACACCAGCTGCAGGTACCGCTACATGATTAAAAATATAATGGTAGTTTGTATATTTACATGATTGTATCATATGTATACAAGGACATGAATGTGCATGCTTTTGTGTTATTTAAAATGTTTGTTATCAGGTTTTGATTTAAGGATTTTAAATCTGAAGTTGTCGCTACTTTTAGGTCAGTTAACTGATTTATAACAAACCAGGGCGGTTAAACAAAGTTGTCCTCTTGCAGAACCCACCACACGTCCTCTGCTGTATCTGGGTCTCATCCTGGGCCTCATGATCATCGTATTATCAGTGAGTCTGCTGATATTCTGCAGGAAGAGGGACAGGAAACCTAAAGGTGAGGCTACAGGAAAACGCACACACAACACAGTGGAAGAGAACATCTTGAATGTACAATTTCTCACCAGAAATACGAACTAACAGGGCGGCTCGATTACGGCCAAAATGATAATCACGATTATTTGGGTCAATATTGAGATCAGGATTATTTAGTAATTGACTTTATGGATCGACACTTTCAATTCCATTCTGTGCTGCATTCAAGCTCGTGCAAATTTTGTAGCAAACTAAGACTTAAAATCAGGTTCTTTACCCGAATAAGGTGCGTCTTCTAGAAGCAAAATCAAATCAAATTTGACCCAAAATGAAATCAAGAGCTCCGTTTTCACTTCAATGCGCTTCATTCCAGCGAATAACAAAAGCTTTGCATCAAACTAAGACTTAAAATAAAGGGGGGGATTCACTTGTGGCCACAAAACCTGTGAAACTGCACCGATCTTTGAGCTTAAATATCATCAGTGCAATTTGCTTTGTGAATCAGACCCTGAGACGGAGGAGATAGGATAGTTCTTTACCTGAAAGTGGTGCATCATGGGTAGCTTCAGTCTGTCTTTGGAGTCTTTGGAGTAGGGTGAATAGAGTGTCATGTCTGACTTGACGCCAGACAAGGACGGGGAGTAGCGACGTTCTTCCTCTTGGCCTTCGTTGGCCCAATCCCAATCTCCACACTCACGGACTCACGGACTTTGAGGCGCGTTCCCGGTAAGTGTGTGAGTGCTTAGTGCTGTCGCACTGTCAGATCACAGAGTGTGTGAGGGCAATGATGCGGACTTCACAACGCCAAATGACGGACTTTCCGTGAGTCCGCATATCTGCAGACTTTCCTGAGGGACTTACCCAGGGTTCATCGCGAACTTGGTGACGTATTCAAACGTGATTGTCCAGCCCTGCACTAAATGTAAACAAATGTTCGAACATTGAAGTAGTGTTCAGTAAAGTTTGACCAAAAAATAATAAGAAATGTAAACAATGCGAGCATGGACGGTGACGGGAACCGCAAATACGTTTATCAGTAAGTGTCAACAATTAAATATTCGCAAATGATTAAGATTAACGCCTTTCTGACTTTATCTTATCTTAAAATATGTAAACACTGTAAGAAACACAAACACATGCTGCAGGTCGGCTTTTTTACTTATTAGATTTAATGGCCCGTCTGGTTTCCAGGCAACGTGCGCTGCCATGGATTCTGCTTTCATGAAGTTTTTGTTGAGAGTCGAAAGTGTGTAAATTCAGTGATGTTTATCACTGAGGCCGTAGTTGAAGGTGGTGTTGTACTGAACGAAATGATATTGAGATGTGTCTCTAATGTTTTGTCCTATTTACAGACACGAGGGGGCCAGAGTATTAGAAACACCTCTGAATATAATGCAGCTCAGTGCAGCCCCACCATTAGATCTTTCAGGTGTACCTAATGAAGTGGCCGGTGAGTGCACGTCTCTTAAGAAAGAGAGCAACTACAATTAGACAAAAAAAAAACTCCTTGAGGTCAATGCAGTGTTTCTGATTCTGATATGTAAACTATATCTCTGTGTATGCCCCACACACACATGCACATAGATGTGGTTTAGTCTAGTCTACAAATAGAAAATCAAATACAGCTCCGGAAGATATTCAGAGAGCACTCCAAATGTTCCTTAAATCAGCATCTCTTTCTTCATGTCACGGTCAGCCCAGTCCAGATCTGAACCATTGAAAGCCTCCTGAATGTGATCAGGAGGAAGACGGACGGTCACAAGCCATCGAACAAAGAGCGGCCGAACGTCACCCAGCAGCTCTGTGACAGACTGGAGGAGAGCATGCAGAGATGCTGGGCGTACGCCTGGTCGTAACCTTGCGTCCAACGGACTTTAACTTGCGCCCTGTGCACCAGCATGACTTAAGCCCCGTTTGTGTTGCACCTGGGTGTATCTTTTATGCCTGGGATGGAGCAGGCGTACGTTTAGAAAGTCCGACTTAAATCCACGGTAAAACGAACGGGAAAACAAAACCTTAAAGAAAAACACAAAGGAAGCGCATCTTGTTGTTCTACAGGATAAATAAAAGGGCGTTAAAATGAGAGCGAGTCATCGTTGATCGGACAGTAAGTTGATCGAAAGGTTTTGTTCCTGTTTGAATGAGTCAAAGAGCTCTCCCCTCAGCTGCAGCATGTGTCAGACAGAAACGCGGCGCTGTCCCCGCCATGCAGGTGCTGATTGAGCTCAGGTTTTGTGCCAGAGGGAGACATGATAAATGTACATCGGACAATGCTTGATTATTTATGTTTCTTTATTCTTTGCTTTTGTTTTGTTATCCATGATGAGAGAAGTTCGAGAGTGAAGACGTGAAAGTGCACTCGTGTAAATTCCAATTAAGAAGTCGGTCGTGGCTAAGTCGGACGTAAGAGATGGGACGCCTACCTGATGCACTCGGCTCCTGTTGTTTAAACATGAACACGTTTTCTTTGCATCATTCGAGCTCTGAAAAACCTTTTTTGCATCTTTTGGTTTTTTTAACCAGTCGTCATTTTCTGCAAAAAAAGACCTAAATGAGAATATTATTTGGAAGTAGGAGAGGTTGTTGTTTACGATAAAACAAAAGTTAATTTTACACAAATCTATAAATAATGGAACCAGAGAAAAACATATTTTTGCTGTGGAGCTGTATATTTATATCACATACGTCATCATGCAACAGCCACAACTATTTTGTGAAAGTCTTAACCAATACCTTGAATGTGCTGTTTTATTAATAACCAATGATGGAAATATCCTAGGAGTGAGACATCTCACTTCCTCCTTATCTCTGTGGAGAGCTGCACATGCAGAGTACCAGTAAGTCATGTACAAACCAGGAAGCAACAGTGTCATGAACGAAAAACTAAACAGACATGTTAAGATCCCTCCGTAACAGGAACTGGCAGAGAAATAAACCTGCCCTCGCTGCTACTCTAGCACCAGATGCTATCTTATTTTGTGACTCACAACATCACCAGGTTGTTGTAAGTTTTTGTTATGTGTCCGATTGAGTGGACCTGATCCTCTGAATGTTTTTGTTTCAGGACCTCCAGATGAAACAGAGTATGCTAATATCCAAGAGGTGAGTCTGAGTAACTCTCGAACATTGATTATTAATGTTTGTGAACGAGAACACATGTTGAAACAGAACCCGTGTTTGTCTCCTCCTGCAGGCTAACCGCGTGTACGACGAGATCAAGGAGGGGAAGAGTCAGAGCAGATCTCCTGCTGAAGGCATCTCTACAGTTTACACTTGCGCCAAATTTAACAAACCTACAGACGACTACAGCCGCGGCACTGCAGCAGGTTTTCAGAACACAGTAAGGAAAAACTATGGCAAGATAACTTGTTTCACACTGGCAGAAAAAAGAGAAAACTGTCCTCCAAACTCTGCTTAGAAATGAAATAATCATCTGCTTAGTAAGAAAAAGAAAACCCATCAAGAGAAGATGTAAATCTGTGACTGATCTAAGAAACAGGAACCAGGCCAGTTTGTGATAAAGCTACAAACTTCTGTTGATTTGAGGAGGAAGTCCTCTGACACACGGCTTTTTTGCTCAGTGGGAAATGTCATAATCAGAGTTCAGACCCGGGTCAAATGACTCTGCAGTAGACCCGGGTAATTCGGGCCTCAGCTCCGATCGGCATTGATGGGAACACAGCGATGGAACATCGTTCCAAATTTGTCTGCGCCAAGTTTGATAAACAGACTGAATGATTAATAGATACAATAAAGACCTAATCACCTAACATCTTACTGTTTACTAACCCTGTTCTGGCGCATTTGTGATGTCTGACGGTGACGCAGCAGAAAAGAGACCGACAGAAGGATACTTCACTGGCAGTGGGAACGGAGACAATCTATAAGCAGGTCTTCCTGGGTCTGAAAAACCTGCGTCAACACGCTAATTTTTTGATGGGAAAGGGGTATATGTGTGAACAGAGAGAGGGGGATTAAGGTGCTAACCTGAGACACAGATACTCATCAATTTTAACAAATGGATTTGCTGATTAAAGCCTGTACCCGGCTTTACATCAGTGTTAAAAGGTCCCATGGTGTTCCACCAGGTTATCTTAAAAAAGCTTATGTTAGAAAAACGGGACCTCTCAGGGCGGATTTAAGTTTCTTTAAAGCTAAAATTCAGGCTTCAAGTTCATTTACGACAAAAACAGACGGTGACTGATAAACTTTCACCTCTTCGTTTTCTTCCAGACTGAAGACGACCCGGATAAACTCGACTACTCTGAGGTGGATTTCTCCATCCGTCCCGCTGCCTCGCTCCACAGCGCCCCCTCTGGTGAACCAAATAATGTAATCTACTCTGCGCCTCGTGCACACGCCAGCGCGGGGGATGCTTTGCCTGCTCTGTACTCTACTGTTACTTTACATTAGCTGTAGCATCAATGCTGCTGAACGTCAATGCTGCTGTTGCTGTTGAAATATTTATTCTCTCGGGGGAATCGGCTGAACGCGTGTGGTTTGCTCTGTTTTTCCTTCAAGGTTCAAGGCTCTTTTGTTCTCAACATATCTGAGCTGTAGCATAAAAAACATAAGCTTCACTTCAGAGCTGCTTTTTCTACTCGTACGTTAAGTTAAGATTATGTTAAATATTTAGTTTGATAAAGCGTTATAAGTTATTTTGCTTGCGGTTAATATTTTTGAAGGTGCTTGTTGTAAGTTACTGTTAAATATTTGGTTTCTTATTTAAACTTTTACTGTAAAAACATTAAAAAAAAGTGTTGAAACAGGAAGTCCAGCCAAATGATCAAGTTTGTTTCATCCTTTTTGTGTCCCATTGCCTCTTTTTTTTTAATACCATACAGTGCTATTTATTGCCCCCTTCAGGAAATGTGTCTTGGACTCCAATGCTGCACACACTTCGCTCCCAATACAGTAGGATCAGTAAATTAAAGACAATAGAAACCAACACAATCCACATGTAGACAAGAGTACATGCCAGGGAAAGACCACAAACATGTATTGCATGTAACCCATATTGCAGGGAAACATAGAAAGGAAAGAATGAAGTAAGAGGGAAAGAAAATAGAATATAGGAATAAAGATATATAGGAACACCTTGATGCTATTGCACAATCCACAAGCCATATAACCTCAGGAAGCATTTAGAATTTTGATCGACGTGTGCACAAACACATTTTTAAAACGGTTGAGTTTGCATCTGGGGGCTCTGTATCGTCTGCCGGATGGTTAAAGTTCATATTCCGAGTGAAGGATGTGAGACGGGTCAGACAGACCGGCTCGCCTGAGAACAGACCGCTCGTATATTAACTGCAGGGAGGGGTTTTCAGTCCTCCCCACAACCTTCATGGCAGGCCGTACCCGGTGAGCCAACCTAGATTTCGATTCAACAGACAGACCACCGTACCACGCCGACATCCCGTACCTAATAATGCTCTCTAACGCAGCCTGATAAAACAAGAACATTATCTTCTGGTCCACCCCAAACACTCCCAATCTGTCTGTCTTTGCTGTAACGGAGAACACAGTCTGTCCACGTGAGGTTCCCAGCTAAACAGGTTATCTAGGTGGATGCAGAGATACCTGTAAGAGCTTACTTGATTGATTTCTTTGTCATGTTTAAGCTCTGGGGTATGATCACCAGCTGACCTCGGGTCCACTACTATTTCCTGTGTTTAAATGACGTTAATTATTAGATGGTTGTCATCACACCACTGGACAAAAGTCTGCACCTCAGTTAGATATGGTGCTGGATCTTTGTCCCTGTGCAGCGAGCTGAGAATGGCAGTGTCGTCTGAGAGTTAAAGAACTTTATTCTCTGGGCAGCTGTTGGTGCAGTCATCAGTTGCACTCTTACTTTGACACTTTTCAAACGTCTGCAGGCTTCACTGAATTTATAAATCCACTCTCTCCAGGTGGGTTTTAATTATTCCAGTTTATGTTGAGCAATTTTCTTTATTGGTTTTGCTGAAATTATCCGTAAAAAGATCACGTTTCTATAAGCTGTTTGTGCTTCTTGCATATTTTAATGTTTTTTTTTTATTGCAGTAAGAAAACAAGGGGGCTGCACGGTGGTGCTGTGATCCGGCGATTTCAGAATCGTCCTTCGGGGAAATTCGGTTAGTCTCGGTGGTTAAAGTCTGATCGGTCTATGAGTTATGGAAATGACAATGATGGATGCTGACACTGCAAACAACTCTGTACGCTCCTCCGTGTAAATCCGTTCGAGATGAGAAGTTTAAGTGAAAAATTACAGATTAAAGAAACTGGACCGGATCAGCCAGATATTAAAATCAACTAAAAAGCGAGTGAAAAAGGTAAAACCTCCACCAGAGGATTTTCTTGCAACTGTTACACCAGAAAGGCTTGGCTAGCTGGATGTAGCCATGTAAATGCACTATTTTGCTTCCCGTGTTTACTTTTTAAAACTGTCGTAGTGGGATGGTTGTTAAAAACTGAGTATGGCACAGCACAGCCCCACCTAGAATATTTTTCACCAGCCGCCACTGGTAGCACATACTGAATGCATCGCATCACGGGGCCTGTGCATTCAGTTCAGTGATAAATATGATATAATTAACACTTTCAATTCCAGCAGATCATCCATACAGTAAAAGAATAAGGACACAGCATCTAACGTCGCTGGATCACGTTTTTATTCTTGGTCCGAATTTCCTGTCCGTGTACACAGCTGGTTTTGCAGCTCAAACGCAGATGATCTTAGTTTGTTTGTTTTAGTGCGGATGAAGCGTCCGATGGCGAGTAAAACGCCCCTTTTTCTGTGAGCGCGCTCAGAGCCTGAAGCAGAAAGCCTGGGTTAACAGAAAGTTCACAACCACCATCATGATTCTCGTTCTCTCTAACCGGTGCTTGAGCCTTTGATGAGCCAGCTTACCTAAAGAGAGCCTGAGTATACCCCCAGGGCATGCCCTGCTGCCATCGGCCACACTAATGAGGTCAGTTAAGCTTGTTTGCTCTGAGCCCTTGCAGCCCTGGGGAGACGAGTTATGATCATCTGAGGTTACAGTGGTGCAGTGTTACCTCGGGATTGATCACTTGAATTGTACGTGAACATACATAAACTTGATTCTGTGGCTGAAACAAAACCTGACGATAGGGGAGGAGACTTCAGACGATGATTTTCGGAAGAGGAAGAGAGAAGTTGCTGGTTTCAAGTGAAAGAGGAAGACAGACGTTAAACATCAGAGACTCAAACATGGACGTTCGTCATGCTTTGATCTGCATCTTCCTCGGTGAGAACTCTTTTATATCTCTCTCTCTCTTTAGAGGATTATATAATTGCACATTTATTTTATTCTTCCTTAAAGTGTAAGTACTCGTTATCTTCTCAAAATGTAGACATGATTTGGGTTTAATTCGACAATCTGCATTCAACAATTGCACTTCTTGTTTTGTAGTCCTGTAGTTGCTGTGATTTCTTGATTCAGTCAGACAGTAGTTGAGGCTGCTGTAGCTTCACAACCCCAGAAATAAAATAAAATGAGCTCATCAAAAAGTTAGTTATAACCCAAAGAATTCAACACGGTTCCTCGATGCCTCCCGTTTTGTTCATTTCAAATTGTCTGAACAACTCTGTAACTTTCTAAAACACCAGAGAGAAAACAAATACTTAAATCTTTAACGAGCTCCAGACGAGACCCTGCTGCAGAAAACTGCTGCTGGCAGGCCTGTAGACAAACTGGGAGCTGTGGTTACGCTGAGAAATACACCCTAAACCTCATTCGACATGCAAAGAGGAAGTAAAACACGTCATTCTCACCTCAGAAACAGACAAAATAAGTGTTATTGCCTATAATATATTGATGTAAAGCTGCTGCTCTTTTCTGACGGATAATTAAAGTTTAATTCAACTGAAAAAATGGTTGAATAAAAATGTTGATGCTCTGAATCTTTGTTGAGAACATCAAAATGTAAACGACATGTTAGGCTGTGGTTGAGCTGTCAATAAGACCAGAGTGCAGCATCTTTAAGGAAGTTGGTGACAATGATTGTTTGTCTTTCGACAGCACTGAGGGAAGGAAACGCAGCCTTGGACACAGATATCAGTGTCCGTACAGGAACTGAAGGAGGAAACGTCACAGTGGGATGCTCCTTCTCTTTCTCTGGACGCAGGAAGATCTTCTGCAGGGATGACTGTAGAGATGGAAACATTCTTGTTGAAACATCTGGTGTCAGCGCTCGGCGTGGCAGATACAGCATTGAATATGATAGAGGAACTTTTTCTTCACTTATCTATGTGAGCATCAGAGATCTGAGAAAGTCTGACTCTGGGCGGTACAGCTGTAAGTTGGACAGATATTTTTCTCCAGGTTCAAGCGAGACGTTTGAGCTCAGAGTTGAAGACGGTGAGTTTCTACTCTTCTACAGCTGCTGATGTTAATAACTTAATACTTTCAGTCTAACACTTCTATGTAGAGCTGCTTATTTTAATCATTATGAACTGTAAAAAAGGCTCTGTTTAAACCAACAGCTCGTCTGTAAAGTATCAGATGAACTCGGATGAATATCGTTGCACCAAACGCAGTGATTAAGTTCAGTTTGATGATTAAAAACACAATGTTGACTGTGTTTCAGCTCCAGCCACCTCTCAACCAAAATGGACTCTTGGGCCTTTTTTAACACCAGCAATGACAGGTAAATGTACCTGAAGCTGAAGCTGATGTAGACACTGTTTCCTCTGACACTGAACAGCACTTTAGAGCTATTTTACAGCCACCTACTTAAACATGAAACTTTTGTCATAATAATGTAAGTCATGAGAGACGGTGACTGTCTTCTACTTTATTTTGAAAAACATGCAGCAAGGTTTTTACAGATTCCCAAAACTGAGGCGATGACAGGAACAAAGAAAACCCTGCATCTTCCATGAGTCATAGACACAGAAGTGCTGGTAAAGCATCATGGGAGCTGTAGTTGTTGTACAAAACCAAAGTGTCCCAGATTGAACAAAGAGGCATACAGGTTTGTGTCATTTTTTAATATCTTTTAGCTTAATTCGCATCATGGTTATGCTAGCCAATATCTTTTGAGAAGAGGGAAAATATTTCTCCTTGTCCTGCAGTTTTATACATAAATGTTTTTTTGATCAGGTGAACTCACTGTTCACAGTTGATCTGAATATTATTGCACCAAATGCAGTGATTAACTGCTGCATTCAGCTTGATGATTTAAAGTTAGAATCTCTGAGATCTCAGTTTCGTTCTCTTTGGCGATAAACGGTAATTACAGGAGCACACTTCCCAGAGATGTGTGACGTCCACGGTCGGCTCCGGTTGTAACTCTTGATTTTCCTGGCTGACGGTCGCTTTCCTTTTCAGACTGTTTGCTTCATCTGAGCGTCAAGTTTGTTTCTTTTTCTTTGGATTTTCACTTATTTGTTACGGAGACATTTGAGAGGCTGGCTCTCCAGCACCTGAGGACACTGCTAACGGCTTTCCTGGACCCGCTGCAGTTTGCGTACCAGCCACACACTGGTGTGGAGGATGCCATAATCTTCCTGACCCACAAGTCCCTTTCGCACCTGGAGAAGCAGGGAAGCAATGTGAGAGTCATGTTCTTTGACTTCTCCAGTGCTTTTAATACCATCCAGCCCTGCCGTCTAAGGGACAAGCTGCCACTGTAGTCATCCATCTTTTCTTTGTTTGTTCAGCCATAGTAGATTACTGTTTACACTTGCAGACAGCGGAAAAGCAGCCGCTTAGCTCCGCCTACCCTCTCTGGCAGATTATCACTTTCAACACCCTGTTGACTGTTTGCAGAGAATTTGTGCCATTTCATAATTCTGATTGTTTCATTGTGTTTCAGCTTCAACCACCTTCAAACCAAACCCGACCCTCCGACCTTTTCCAACATCAACGATAACAATGCCTACACCAGCTGCAGGTACATTTTCCTGTTTCCTTGGAAACTGAACCACATTTTAGACCATTTTTTGGCCTCCTACTTGAATAAATGTGAAATGTTATTTCTTGTTCGAAACGGGAGAGTGTGAAGTCAGTACATACAATATATGAATGTGTGTGATTTATGCCCAAAATTAACATTAATTGTTTGATTAAATGACTTGATGAATGGTATATATTATATAATTAACAAAGACGTGACAATTTTGTTCTTCCGCTCCAACAGCCATAGGTGCTCTGCTGTATGTTCGACTGGTTGTGATCATCATCTTCATCGTTTCATCAGCAGCTGTGCTGGTTTTCTGCAGGAGGAGGGCCAGTGAACCCAAAGGTGAGGAAGCACACAAGTATCAGAGGCAACTGACCCAAAACGGCACACGTCACATCAAATTCAAACCCTGTTGCTCGCTTACAAAACAGCAAGAGAAACGGCTCCTGCCTACCTGAACGCCCTCATCCAGGTCTACACTCCACTCTGCCAATGAGAGGCGCCTGGTGCTCCAATCACAACAGGACCCTCAGTCTCTAACTAGACTCTTCTCCTCTGTCGTCCCCCGGTGGTGGAACAAGCTACCAAACTCCATTCGGTCCACAGAGTCCCTTTCACCTTTAAGAAGAAGCTAAAGACCCAGCTCTTTATGAACACCTCTAATGATATTGAAGCTATTGATGATGAGGACACTGATGTTGTTGATGTTGCTGAAAAAGCAAAACAAAAACAAACTTCTATACGCCCTGTGCTTTGCCTCCGAGCACACTTGAAGCTGTTTGTTGGCTCTTACTGACTTCGTTCCCTCCTGTCTCGATCGTTGCTTGCGTTGTGCTAACTCTCAGATGTACGTCGCTTTGGGCAAAAGCGTCATCTCAATGAAACTGTAACATTGTCGCAACTGACCATCTAAAACTTACCATACTCACACGTTACACAGCGTTCTGGTCCGGGTGGAAACATAACTCAATCCCAGAAGTTGCACCAAATCCTAATCTACTTCAGGTCAGCAAAATGGCTGCGACGAGTCGTCTAATCTTCTGATCTACATGTTTTTCAGACCCTCATGAAGAACTAGAGTACGTTAATATGACAGAGGTGAGTTAATTTGGGATATTGAACTTCATAAATGTTAGCTGATTTCAATCCAAACCAAACCTCTGTTCTTCTTCTGCAGATGAACAGAGTGAACGAGGACGTCAGAGAGTAGGACAGGCGGAGCTGATCTCTTCCTGTGGAAACACCTGCTCTTTATTCTTTCCATTGCAGCGAGTTCTCGGAACAAAGTTGTTGTTTTTTTTTGAAACAACATTTTATTAAGTTTACATAAAAGAAATACCTACAAATAACAATAACCACAGCAATAGCAATAATGTATAAATGTACTATACAACAAAAGTATCAAAAGATCGAAAGAAGAAATAAAATAAAATAACAAATAATAATAATAAAAATAAAACAGTAATAACAACTGAAAAAGCAGCAGCAGTGGTAACTTGAAGACCTCAAGTTATAACAACAATTCCAAAAAAGGTTTCCCTACTTTAACAAACTGTTTTCTTTTCCCTCTAACAATATATGCAAGTCTTTCCAATGCAAGATATGTTGCAATCTCCCTCAACCATAACTTTACAGAAGGCAATTATATATTTTTCCAGAAAAGAGCGATCAGTCTTCTAGCTTGTAGAAGCCCAAAATCAATTAATACTGATTGTTTAGAATTGACGACCAAATTTTCAGGGTATATACCCAGGATACAGAGTTTGGCTTGCAGGGGAACATTCTTACCCACCATCTGGGAAATGGCCTGCATCACATTCTGCCAAAATGATTGTACTTTTGAGCATTCCCAAACACAATGGAACAGTGTTCCTTTTTCCTCTAAACGCTTACAACAAATATCTTAATGTTTGACACAATAAACCACACATCTCTTCTCTCCCGCCTAGAACATTCTGTCCAAATCACTGGAACTGCACTCTCCTGGCTAAGATCATACCTCACTGACCGTCAACAATTCATTCATATCAACAACTGCAGCTCTAACATCTCTCCTCTTGCCCAAGGCGTCCCCCAGGACTCGGTGCTTGGTCCCCTCCTGTTCATCATCTACTTACTCCCCCTTGGTAACATCATCCGTCAACATGGCCTTCACTTTCACTGTTACGCTGATGACATCCAGCTATACATTTCAACCAAATCCATAACCACAGAAACACACTCCACTATCATTAACTGCCTCTCTGAAATAAAAACATGGATGCACAACAATTTCTTATCATTAAACTACAACAAATCCGACCTTATAATCATCGGCCCCAAGTCCCTCACAAATCCCGTCCCGAATTTCAGTCTCACTTTCAATAACACAATCCTATCCCCTGCACCTCACATCCGTAACCTTGGTATCATTTTTGACAGCAACCTTTCTTTTCAACACCATGTCACCCAGATCACTAAAACGGCCTTCTTCCACCTCAGAAACATAGCCCGCCTCCGTCCATTCCTCTCTTTCTCTGCTGCAGAAACGCTCATCCATGCATTCATCACTTCCCGTTTAGACTATTGTAACAGCATCCTTTACGGCACATAATCCAAAGTCCTCCGTAAACTACAATATATTCAGAACTCTGCTGCACGCCTCCTCACCTGCACTCGCTCCCGCGACCACATCACCCCCGTCCTCCAACATCTTCATTGGCTCCCCGTCCCCTACCGCATACAGTTCAAAATTCTCCTCCTCACCCACAAAGCCCTCCACCACCAGGCCCCTTCCTACCTCACTGACCTCCTCCACCATCACACTCCTTCCCGTAACCTACGCTCCTTACATGCCAACCTCCTGTCCCCACCTCACAGAACCAAGCACCAAACCTGGGGGGACAGAGCCTTCTCCATAGCCGCCCCCACCCTCTGGAACTCACTCCCCAGTCACATTCAAACCTGCACAGACCCATCAAATTTCAAATCCCTGTTGAAAACTCAACTTTTTAAGTTAGCTTTTGATCTGTGATTGTACTGTTGCTTTGTTTTGACTTGTTTGAAGTATGTACATTTGTCTATGTTCTTTTTTGGTATTGATTTTGGGTATTGTACAGCGTCTTTGAGTCCTGAAAAGCGCTCTATAAATAAAATGTATTATTATTATTATTATTATTATGTGGAATATTAGGACAGATTTTATTCAATTTTACTGGGGTGATATAAGTTCGCATTAGCCATTTATATCTCGGAACAATGTTAATAAAAACTGTGATGGGTTTAAGCTTTGTGCTCAGAAAAGAGTGTTTGGACTTCATTGTACAGCAGAGGTTATATGTTTTTTCGTTGGCATGATGGCAATAAGATTGAGGAAATGTGGTTGTTTATGAAAAAGTGTTTTTAAAAGAGGCTTACTTGGCTTTCTGGATGACTTCCTCTCTAAGAAACAGGAACCAGGCCGTTCTGTGACCCTATCAACACATAGAGTACATGTAGCCTGACAACAAACTGCTGATGTTTTTTTGAGTCTTACACGTGTATGATATAAAAATGACCCTATCAACACATAGAGTTCATACATCCAGGCGTTAAACCACAAACCGCTGAATCAGGGTGATCAGTATTTGAAGTTTAGACTGCAGACACATTTTTGGCATTACGTAAACTTGATTCAATTTCTGGGCTAAACAAAACTTGATGAAAAGGGGAGGGGCTTAGGCCCTGCTGTTTGGAGGAGGAGCTCATCGTTGAGATAAAGAGAGAAGTTGTTGGTTTCAAGAGAAGAAGGACGTGGGGCAGCGTCAAACCATCACAGACTCCAACATGAAAGTTTGTCGCACTTTGATCTGCTTCTTTTTCCTCCTCGGTGAGTGCTTTATTCATCTCTTACTGTCTTTGCAAGATGATATCATTCTTTTAAATTCTTGTATTTGTTGTCAGTAAGCCTCATACCGTATATGTTTGTAACAGGGGGCCTAGAGTCTGTGATTCACCGATCACAAGCACTAGTTATCTCCTCAGAATAGACGCACATTTTCTTGGTTTCTTGACGGCCACAATGCAAACTCGAGGCTTCAGTCCACAAACTAACGGAGCAAGTTAAGAAAAAGGTTTTAAAAAAGCTAACCATAGATCTGCTGATATTTTTATTTTAAATAAAACGTCAGCAACAGTTCAACAGTTAAAAGTGAAGTCAGTGCTTTCTGTTTCTATACTATTTATTGTTACATTCTGGTCACCAAATATAACATCTGCAATAAATTAATATACTCTGACATATCAGAACTCCAGGCATCAAACTTGTGGGTGACGTCACAGACACACTACATTGCTGGGATTTAAATTGCATGCTAACAAATGCTAGCAAATTGAGGATCACGATGTCCTCTGACCTGCATGTTGCTGGTTGACTTTAGTTTTGTTTCAGCCTAAATCCTCATTTCAATTTATTTTATTTCAGGACAATGTCTGAGCAGAGTTACACAGGATGTAGGTTATCATAGTTTAAAAGCTTATGTTAGAAAAACGGGACCTCTCAGGGCTAATTTAAGTTTCTTTAAAGCTAAAATTCAGGCTTCAAGTTCATTTACGACAAAAACAGACGGTGACTGATAAACTTTCACCTCTTCGTTTTCTTCCAGACTGAAGACGACCCGGATAAACTCGACTACTCTGAGGTGGATTTCTCCATCCGTCCCACTGCCTCGCTCCACAGCGCCCCCTCTGGTGAACCAAATAATGTAATCTACTCTGCGCCTCGTGCACACGCCAGCTCGGAGGATGCTTCGCCTGCTCTGTACTCTACTGTTACTTTACATTAGCTGTAGCATCAATGCTGCTGAACGTCAATGCTGCTGTTGCTGTTGAAATATTTATTCTCTCGGGGGAATCGGCTGAACGCGTGTGGTTTGCTCTGTTTTTCCTTCAAGGTTCAAGGCTCTTTTGTTCTCAACATATCTGAGCTGTAGCATAAAAAACACAAGCTGCTTTTTCTATTGGTATGTTAAGTTAAGATTATGTTAATTATTTAGTTTGATAAAGCGTTATAAGTTATTTTGCTTACGGTTAACATTTTTGAAGGCGCTTGTTGTAAGTTACTGTTAAATATTTGGTTTCTTATTTAAACTTTTATTGTAAAAACATTAAAAAAAAGTGTTGAAACAGGAAGTCCAGCCAAATGATCAAGTTTGTTTCATCCTTTTTGTGTCCCATTGCCTCTTTTTTCCGCCCTGGCCATAGCACAGAAACAGCCTTGGTCAGGGTCACCAATGACCTCCTGATGGCAGCAGACACCGGTTCCCCATCTCTACTCATCCTCCTGGACCTAACAGCTGCTTTTGACACAGTTGATCACAACATCCTCCTTCACCGTCTGAAATACACCATTGGACTCTCTGACAATGTACAAAACTGGTTCACCTCATATCTGACCGACAGAACCGAATACGTCGCCCTGGGCAAAGCCAGATCACACACCCAAAATGTCACCTGCGGTGTCCCTCAGGTCTCGGTGCTGGGCCCCACCCTCTTCACCCTCTATCTGCTCCCCCTGGGCAATCTCATCAGCAGGCATGGGGTTTCTTACCATTGCTATGCTGATGATACACAGCTCTACCTACGGATAACCCCCACTTCTCCTTCTCCCCTGTCAACATCCACACTCACCACCTGCCTGGAGGAGATAGAGGCGTGGATGAAGCTCAACTTTCTTCAGCTGAACAGGTCCAAAACAGAAGCCATCCTACTTGGCACACCACATCAGCTCCGCTCTTCCACCATCACCAGTATCACCTTCTCCGGCCAAAGCATCCCCCTTTCCACATCTGTCACCAACCTGGGTGTTAAAATGGACCCCCAACTCACTTTTGACATCCACATCAAACACCTCTGTAAAACATCATTCTACCACCTCAGGAACATCGCCAAACTCCGTCCAATACTCACCCTGGCAGATGCAGAGAAGCTTGTTCACGCCTTTGTCTCCTCCAGGCTCGACTACTGTAATGCACTTCTGACCGGCATCTCTGGAAAGAGCATCCAGAGGCTCCAATACATACAAAACAGCGCTGCAAGGATCCTGTTAAAGGTCCGCAAATATGACCACATCACCCCCTTTCTAAAATCCCTTCACTGGCTCCCTGTCCCACTCAGAATTGAGTACAAGGTCTCCCTCCTCACTCATCAGTGCATTCACAGACATGCCCCCCAATACCTGAAAGAACTCCTCACCCTCCAGACCTCCTCATGCACCCGCCGTTCTGCAACCAGGAACACCCTCCAAGTCCCCAGAACCAAGCTCCGCACTATGGGTGATCGGGCCTTTTCCTCTGCAGCTCCGAGGCTGTGGAACACCCTCCCCGACCACCTGAGGGCCCCACAGACTGCAGATGTTTTTAAACGGGACCTAAAAACTTATCTTTTGAAGAAAGCTTTTTGCTAGGTGCCTTTTATAGGCTCTCATTTTAACACATTAAAATTGTCTTGTTTTATTTTTCTTCTCTGTAGCACTTTGAGATTGCTCAAATATAAAGTGCAATACAAATAAAATGTATTATTATTATTATTACTATTAGAAGAAGTGGAGTAAATTCACCGACGTGGATTTCTCCACCTGGGTTGTCAGCTTTAACTACGGAAGCCCTAAGCGGACATGCATTTTATTCACTCTGATAACGAGGCATTTCTGGTTGTTTTCTCGACTTCATTTATCTCATCCCGATACATCAAAGCTGGTTCTCTCGTGATAACGGAACTTTGTGCTGATCTTGAAAACAGAACAACGTGCTGGTGACTGCGATATGCCAGACCTGAGGGGTGTACCACAAAGTGAGATTAGAGGGTGAGCCGGGTCTGTTGAGTCTTTGGTCTGTTTTCTGTGTCACGAAGCTGGCTCTCTTTTAACCTGGCTCGATCACCATGGTAACTGACCCTACAGAGCTAACCTGGTCAGGACCACATTATGTTTGGGCTTTAAATCGTCTGTAAAGCGCCGCCCTTTGATTACTAGTGTCCTGACGACGTTCTCCGCGGGTAATATAGATCCTCAGCTGGAGTTCTATGTAAATGTAATTGCAGCTAAAACACAGATGATCTTAGTTTGTTTGTTTTAGTGCGGATGAAGCGTCAGATGGCGAGTAAAACGCCCCTTTTTCTGTGAGCGCGCTCAGAGCCTGAAGCAGAAAGCCTGGGTTAACAGAAAGTTCACAACCACCATCATGATTCTCGTTCTCTCTAACTGGTGCTTGAGCCTTTGATGAGCCAGCTTACCTAAAGAGAGCCTGAGTATACCCCCAGGGCATGCCCTGCTGCCATCGGCCACACTAATGAGGTCAGTTAAGCCTGTTTGCTCTGAGCCCTTGCAGCCCTGGGGAGACGAGTTATGATCATCTGAGGTTACAGTGGTGCAGTGTTACCTCGGGATTGATCACTTGAATTGTACGTGAACATACATAAACTTGATTCTGTGGCTGAAACAAAACCTGACGATAGGGGAGGAGACTTCAGACGATGATTTTCAGAGGAGGAAGAGAGAAGTTGCTGGTTTCAAGTGAAAGAGGAAGACAGACGTTAAACATCAGAGACTCAAACATGGAAGTTCGTCATGCTTTGATCTGCATCTTCCTCGGTGAGAACTCTTTTATATCTCTCTCTCTCTTTAGAGGATTATATAATTACACATTTATTTTGTTCTTCCTTAAAGTGTAAGTACTCGTTATCTTCTCAAAATGTAGACATGATTTGGGTTTAATTCGACACTCTGCATTCAACAATTGCACTTCTTGTTTTGTAGTCCTGTAGTTGCTGTAATTTCTTGATTCAGTCAGACAGTAGTCGAGGCTGCTGTAGCTTCACAACCCCAGAAATAAAATAAAATGAGCTCATCAAAAAGTTAAAGTTATAACCCAAAGAATTCAACACGGTTCCTCGATGCCTCCCGTTTTGTTCATTTCAAATTGTCTGAACAACTCTGTAACTTTCTAAAACACCAGAGAGAAAACAAATACTTAAATCTTTAACGAGCTCCAGACGAGACCCTGCTGCAGAAAACTGCTGCTGGCAGGCCTGTAGACAAACTGAGAGCTGTGGTTACGCTGAGAAATACACCCTTAACCTCATTCGACATGCAAAGAGGAAGTAAAACAGGTCATTCTCACCTCAGAAACAGACAAAGGAGCAGACAAAATAAGTGTTATTGCCTATAATATATTGATGTAAAGCTGCTGCTCTTTTCTGATGGATAATTAAAGTTTAATTCAACTGAAAAAATGGTCGAATAAAAATGTTGATGCTCTGAATCTTTGTTGAGAACATCAAAATGTAAACGAATTGTTAGGCTGTGGTTGAGCTGTCAATAAGACCAGAGTGCAGCATCTTTAAGGAAGTTGGTGACCATGATTGTTTGTCTTTCAACAGCACTGAGGGAAGGAAACGCAGCCTTGGACACAGATATCGGTGTCCGTACAGGAACTGAAGGAGGAAACATCAAAGTGGAATGCTCCTTCGCTTTCTCTGGAAGTAGGAAGATCTTCTGCAGGGATGACTGTAGAGATCGAAACATTCTTGTTGAAACATCTGGTGTCAGCGCTCGGCGTGGCAGATACAGCATTGAATATAAAGGAGGAACTTTTTCTACAGTTATCTATGTGAGCATCAGAGATCTGAGAAAGTCTGACTCTGGGCGGTACAGCTGTCATTTGGACAGATATTTGTCTCCAGATTCAAGCGAGACGTTTGAGCTCAGCGTTAAAGACGGTGAGTTTTTACTCTTTATTGAACGCTGCTGATGTTTTAAACAACTCATTATGTTCAGATCTGCATATTTCATCACTGTGAACCAATTAAACCAGTTGTCTGTAAAATATCAACTCCAACTGCATTTATCTGTTTGATCCGAATTCTGTCGCGTTGACTGTCCTCAGAGACACTGTGTTATTTTAGTTTAATGTAACCAGACGACTACAGGACTTTGTGTCAGTACAGTCAGGTTCTGATTGTTTCGTTTTCTTTTTACAGCTCCAACCACCACTAAACCAAAATGGACTGTCCCTCCTTTTTCAACAGCCACCCCATCAGCCTCCACAGGAAGCTCCACACCTTCATCAGCCTCCCCCGAGAACACCAAGACACCTCAGCTGCAGACACCAGCTGCAGGTACCGCTACATGATTAAAAATATAATGGTAGTTTGTATATTTACATGATTGTATCATATGTATACAAGGACATGAATGTGCATGCTTTTGTGTTATTTAACATGTTTGTTATCAGGTTTTGATTTAATGATTTTAAATCTGAAGTTGTCGCTACTTTTAGGTCAGTTAACTGATTTATAACAAACCAGGGCGGTTAAACAAAGTTGTCCTCATGCAGAACCCACCACACGTCCTCTGCTGTATCTGGGTCTCATCCTGGGCCTCATGATCATCGTATTATCAGTGAGTCTGCTGATATTCTGCAGGAAGAGGGACAGGAAACCTAAAGGTGAGGCTACAGGAAAACGCACACACAACACAGTGGAAGAGAACATCTTGAATGTACAATTTCTCACCAGAAATACGAACTAACAGGGCGGCTCGATTACGGCCAAAATGATAATCACGATTATTTGGGTCAATATTGAGATCAGGATTATTTAGTAATTGACTTTATGGATCGACACTTTCAATTCCATTCTGTGCTGCATTCAAGCTCGTGCAAATTTTGTAGCAAACTAAGACTTAAAATCAGGTTCTTTACCCGAATAAGGTGCGTCTTCTAGAAGCAAAATCAAATGAAATTTGACCCAAAATAAAATCAAGAGCTCCGTTTTCACTTCAATGCGCTTCATTCCAGCGAATAACAAAAGCTTTGCATCAAACTAAGACTTAAAATAAAGGGGGGGATTCACTTGTGGCCACAAAACCTGTGAAACTGCACCGATCTTTGAGCTTAAATATCATCAGTGCAATTTGCTTTGTGAATCAGACCCTGAGACGGAGGAGATAGGATAGTTCTTTACCTGAAAGTGGTGCATCATGGGTAGCTTCAGTCTGTCTTTGGAGTCTTTGGAGTAGGGTGAATAGAGTGTCATGTCTGACTTGACGCC
Organism: Semicossyphus pulcher; assembly: GCF_022749685.1. Classification (NCBI taxonomy): domain Eukaryota; kingdom Metazoa; phylum Chordata; class Actinopteri; order Labriformes; family Labridae; genus Semicossyphus; species Semicossyphus pulcher. Next base: position 29,327,960 of record NW_027211637.1, read on the forward strand.
AGACAAGGACGGGGAGTAGCGACGTTCTTCCTCTTGGCCTTCGTTGGCCCAATCCCAATCTCCACACTCACGGACTCACGGACTTTGAGGCGCGTTCCCGGTAAGTGCGTGAGTGCTTAGTGCTGTCGCACTGTCAGATCACAGAGTGTGTGAGGGCAATGATGCGGACTTCACAACGCCAAATGACGGACTTTCCGTGAGTCCGCATATCTGCAGACTTTCCTGAGGGACTTACCCAGGGTTCATCGCGAACTTGGTGACGTATTCAAACGTGATTGTCCAGCCCTGCACTAAATGTAAACAAATGTTCGAACATTGAAGTAGTGTTCAGTAAAGTTTGACCAAAAAATAATAAGAAATGTAAACAATGCGAGCATGGACGGTGACGGGAACCGCAAATACGTTTATCAGTAAGTGTCAACAATTAAATATTCGCAAATGATTAAGATTAACGCCTTTCTGACTTTATCTTATCTTAAAATATGTAAACACTGTAAGAAACACAAACACATGCTGCAGGTCGGCTTTTTTACTTATTAGATTTAATGGCCCGTCTGGTTTCCAGGCAACGTGCGATGCCATGGATTCTGCTTTCATGAAGTTTTTGTTGAGAGTCGAAAGTGTGTAAATTCAGTGATGTTTATCACTGAGGCCGTAGTTGAAGGTGGTGTTGTACTGAACGAAATGATATTGAGATCTGTCTCTAATGTTTTGTCCTATTTACAGACACGAGGGGGCCAGAGTATTAGAAACACCTCTGAATATAATGCAGCTCAGTGCAGCCCCACCATTAGATTTTTCAGGTGTACCTAATGAAGTGGCCGGTGAGTGCACGTCTCTTAAGAAAGAGAGCAACTACAATTAGACAAAAAAAAAACTCCTTGAGGTCAATGCAGTGTTTCTGATTCTGATATGTAAACTATATCTCTGTGTATGCCCCACACACACATGCACATAGATGTGGTTTAGTCTAGTCTACAAATAGAAAATCAAATACAGCTCCGGAAGATATTCAGAGAGCACTCCAAATGTTCCTTAAATCAGCATCTCTCTCTTCATGTCACGGTCAGCCCAGTCCAGATCTGAACCATTGAAAGCCTCCTGAATGTGATCAGGACGGACGGTCACAAGCCATCGAACAAAGAGCGGCCGAACGTCACCCAGCAGCTCTGTGACAGACTGGAGGAGAGCATGCAGAGATGCTGGGCGTACGCCTGGTCGTAACCTTATGTCCAACGGACTTTAACTTGCGCCCTGTGCACCAGCATGACTTAAGCCCCGTTTGTGTTGTACCCGGGTGTATCTTTTATGCCTGGGATGGAGCAGGCGTACGTTTAGAAAGTCCGACTTAAATCCACGGTAAAACAAACGGGAAAACAAAACCTTAAAGAAAAACACAAAGGAAGCGCATCTTGTTGTTCTACAGGATAAATAAAAGGGCGTTAAAATGAGAGCGAGTCATCGTTGATCGGACAGTAAGTTGATCGAAAGGTTTTGTTCCTGTTTGAATGAGTCAAAGAGCTCTCCCCTCAGCTGCAGCATGTGTCAGACAGAAACGCGGCGCTGTCCCCGCCATGCAGGTGCTGATTGAGCTCAGGTTTTGTGCCAGAGGGAGACATGATAAATGTACATCGGACAATGCTTGATTATTTATGTTTCTTTATTCTTTGCTTTTGTTTTGTTATCCATGATGAGAGAAGTTCGAGAGTGAAGACGTGAAAGTGCACTCGTGTAAATTCCAATTAAGAAGTGGGTCGTGGCTAAGTCGGACGTAAGAGATGGGACGCCTACCTGATGCACTCGGCTCCTGTTGTTTAAACATGAACACGTTTTCTTTGCATCATTCGAGCTCTGAAAAACCTTTTTTGCATCTTTTGGTTTTTTTAACCAGTCGTCATTTTCTGAAAAAAAAAGACCTAAATGAGAATATTATTTGGAAGTAGGAGAGGTTGTTGTTTACGATAAAACAAAAGTTCATTTTACACAAATCTATAAATAATGGAACCAGAGAAAAACATATTTTTGCTGTGGAGCTGTATATTTATATCACATACGTCATCATGCAACAGCCACAACTATTTTGTGAAAGTCTTAACCAATACCTTGAATGTGCTGTTTTATTAATAACCAATGATGGAAATATCCTAGGAGTGAGACATCTCACTTCCTCCTTATCTCTGTGGAGAGCTGCACATGCAGAGTACCAGTAAGTCATGTACAAACCAGGAAGCAACAGTGTCATGAACGAAAAACTAAACAGACATGTTAAGATCCCTCCGTAACAGGAACTGGCAGAGAAATAAACCTGCCCTCGCTGCTACTCTAGCACCAGATGCTATCTTATTTTGTGACTCACAACAGCACCAGGTTGTTGTAAGTTTTTGTTATGTGTCCGATTGAGTGGACCTGATCCTCTGAATGTTTTTGTTTCAGGACCTCCAGATGAAACAGAGTATGCTAATATCCAAGAGGTGAGTCTGAGTAACTCTCGAACATTGATTATTAATGTTTGTGAACGAGAACACATGTTGAAACAGAACCCGTGTTTGTCTCCTCCTGCAGGCTAACCGCGTGTACGACGAGATCAAGGAGGGGAAGAGTCAGAGCAGATCTCCTGCTGAAGGCATCTCTACAGTTTACACTTACGCCAAATGTAACAAACCTACAGACGACTACAGCCGCGCCACTGCAGCAGGTTTTCAGAACACAGTAAGGAAAAACTATGGCAAGATAACTTGTTTCACACTGGCAGAAAAAAGAGAAAACTGTCCTCCAAACTCTGCTTAGAAATGAAATAATCATCTGCTTAGTAAGAAAAAGAAAACCCATCAAGAGAAGATGTAAATCTGTGACTGATCTAAGAAACAGGAACCAGGCCAGTTTGTGATAAAGCTACAAACTTCTGTTGATTTGAGGAGGAAGTCCTCTGACACACGGCTTTTTTGCTCAGTGGGAAATGTTATAATCAGAGTTCAGACCCGGGTCAAATGACTCTGCAGTAGACCCGGGTAATTCGCGCCTCAGCTCCGATCGGCATTGATGGGAACACAACGATGGAACATCGTTCCAAATTTGTCTGCGCCAAGTTTGATAAACAGACTGAATGATTAATAGATACAATAAAGACCTAATCACCTAACATCTTACTGTTTACTAACCCTGTTCTGGCGCATTTGTGATGTCTGACGGTGACGCAGCAGAAAAGAGACCGACAGAAGGATACTTCACTGGCAGTGGGAACGGAGACAATCTATAAGCAGGTCTTCCTGGGTCTGAAAAACCTGCGTCAACACGCTAATTTTTTGATGGGAAAGGGGTATATGTGTGAACAGAGAGAGGGGGATTAAGGTGCTAACCTGAGACACAGATATTCAGATCAATTTTAACAAATGGATTTGCTGATTAAAGCCTGTACCCGGCTTTACATCAGTGTTAAAAGGTCCCATGGTGTTCCACCAGGTTATCATAAAAAAGCTTATGTTAGAAAAACGGGACCTCTCAGGGCGGATTTAAGTTTCTTTAAAGCTAAAATTCAGGCTTCAAGTTCATTTACGACTAAAACAGACGGTGACTGATAAACTTTCACCTCTTCGTTTTCTTCCAGACTGAAGACGACCCGGATAAACTCGACTACTCTGAGGTGGATTTCTCCGTCCGTCCCGCTGCCTCGCTGCACAGCGCCCCCTCTGGTGAACCAAATAATGTAATCTACTCTGCGCCTCGTGCACACGCCAGCGCGGGGGATGCTTCGCCTGCTCTGTACTCTACTGTTACTTTACATTAGCTGTAGCATCAATGCTGCTGAACGTCAATGCTGCTGTTGCTGTTGAAATATTTATTGTCTCGGGGGAATCGGCTGAACGCGTGTGGTTTGCTCTGTTTTTCCTTCAAGGTTCAAGGCTCTTTTGTTCTCAACATATCTGAGCTGTAGCATAAAAAACATAAGCTTCACTTCAGAGCTGCTTTTTCTACTCGTACGTTAAGTTAAGATCATGTTAATTATTTAGTTTGATAAAGCGTTATAAGTTATTTTGCTTGCGGTTAATATTTTTGAAGGCGCTTGTTGTAAGTTGGTGTTAAATATTTGGTTTCTTATTTAAACTTTTACTGTAAAAACATTAAAAAAGTAAAGTGTTGAAACAGGAAGTCCAGCCTTCATTAAATGTGGTGAACTTTCTATGATCATTTTCATCCTTTTTGTGTCCCATTGCCTCTTTTTTTTTTAATACCTTACGATACACTTTATTGCCCCCTTCAGGAAATGTGTCTTGGACTCCAATGCTGCACACACTTCGCTCCCAATACAGTAGGATCAGTAAATTAAAGACAATAAAAACCAACACAATCCACATGTAGACAAGAGTACATGCCAGGGAAAGACCACAAACATGTATTGCATGTAACCCATATTGCAGGGAAACATAGAAAGGAAAGCATGAAGTAAGAGGGAAAGAAAATAGAAATATAGGAATAAAGATATATAGGAACACCTTGATGCTATTGCACAATCCACAAGCCATATAACCTCAGGAAGCATTTAGAATTTTGATCGACGTGTGCACAAACAAATTTTTAAAACGGTTGAGTTTGCATCTGGGGGCTCTGTATCGTCTGCCGGATGGTTAAAGTTCATATTCCGAGTGAAGGATGTGAGACGGGTCAGACAGACCGGCTCGCCTGAGAAGAGACCGCTCGTATATTAACTGCAGGGAGGGGTTTTCAGTCCTCCCCACAACCTTCATGGCAGGCCGTACCCGGTGAGCCAACCTAGATTTCGATTCAACAGACAGACCACCGTACCACGCCGACATCCCGTACCTAATAATGCTCTCTAACGCAGCCTGATAAAACAAGAACATTATCTTCTGGTCCACCCCAAACACTCCCAATCCGTCTGTCTTTGCTGTAACGGTGAACACAGTCTGTCCACGTGAGTTTCCCAGCTAAACAGGTTATCTAGGTGGATGCAGAGATACCTGTAAGAGCTTACTTGATTGATTTCTTTGTCATGTATAAGCTCTGGGGTATGATCACCAGCTGACCTCGGGTCCACTACTATTTCCTGTGTTTAAATGACGTTAATTATTAGATGGTTGTCATCACACCACTGGACAAAAGTCTGCACCTCAGTTAGATATGGTGCTGGATCTTTGTCCCTGTGCAGCGAGCTGAGAATGGCAGTGTCGTCTGAGAGTTAAAGAACTTTATTCTCTGGGCAGCTGTTGGTGCAGTCATCAGTTGCACTCTTACTTTGACACTTTTCAAACGTCTGCAGGCTTCACTGAATTTATAAATCCACTCTCTCCAGGTGGGTTTTAATTATTCCAGTTTATGTTGAGCAATTTTCTTTATTGGTTTTGCTGAAATTATCCGTAAAAAGATCACGTTTCTATAAGCTGTTTGTGCTTCTTGCATATTTTAATGTTTTTTTTTTATTGCAGTAAGAAAACAAGGGGGCTGCACGGTGGTGCTGTGATCCGGCGATTTCAGAATCGTCCTTCGGGGAAATTCGGTTAGTCTCGGCGGTTAAAGTCTGATCGGTCTATGAGTTATGGAAATGACAATGATGGATGCTGACACTGCAAACAACTCTGTACGCTCCTCCGTGTAAATCCGTTCGAGATGAGAAGTTTAAGTGAAAAATTACGGATTAAAGAAACTGGACCGGATCAGCCAGATGTTAAAATCAACTAAAAAGCGAGTGAAAAAGGTAAAACCTCCACCAGAGGATTTTCTTGCAACTGTTACACCAGAAAGGCTTGGCTAGCTGGATGAAGCCATGTAAATGCACTATTTTGCTTCCCGTGTTTACTTTTTAAAACTGTCGTAGTGGGATGGTTGTTAAAAACTGAGTATGGCACAGCACAGCCCCACCTAGAATATTTTTCACCAGCCGCCACTGGTAGCACATACTGAATGCATCGCATCACGGGGCCTGTGCATTCAGTTCAGTGATAAATATGATATAATTAACACTTTAAATACCAGCAGATCATCCATACAGTAAAAGAATAAGGACACAGCATCTAACGACGCTGGATCACGTTTTTATTCTTGGTCCTAATTTCCTGTCCGTGTACACGGCTGGTTTTGCAGCTCAAACGCAGATGATCTTAGTTTGTTTGTTTTAGTGCGGATGAAGCGTCCGATGGCGAGTAAAACGCCCCTTTTTCTGTGAGCGCACCCAGAGCCTGAAGCAGAAAGCCTGGGTTAACAGAAAGTTCACAACCACCATCAAGATTCTCGTTCTCTCTAACTGGTGCTTGAGCCTTTGATGAGCCAGCTTACCTAAAGAGAGCCTGAGTATACCCCCAGGGCATGCCCTGCTGCCATCGGCCACACTAATGAGGCCAGTTAAGCCTGTTTGCTCTGAGCCCTTGCAGCCCTGGGGAGACGAGTTATGATCATCTGAGGTTACAGTGGTGCAGTGTTACCTCGGGATTGATCACTTGAATTGTACGTGAACATACATAAACTTGATTCTGTGGCTGAAACAAAACCTGACGATAGGGGAGGAGACTTCAGACGAAGACTTTCGGAAGAGGAAGAGAGAAGTTGCTGGTTTCAAGTGAAAGAGGAAGACAGACGTTAAACATCAGAGACTCAAACATGGACGTTCGTCATGCTTTGATCTGCATCTTCCTCGGTGAGAACTCTTTTATCTCTCTCTCTCTCTTTAGAGGATTATATAATTACACATTTATTTTGTTCTTCCTTAAAGTGTAAGTACTCGTTATCTTCTCAAAATGTAGACATGATTTGGGTTTAATTCGACACTCTGCATTCAACAATTGCACTTCTTGTTTTGTAGTCCTGTAGTTGCTGTGATTTCTTGATTCAGTCAGACAGTAGTTGAGGCTGCTGTAGCTTCACAACCCCAGAAATAAAATAAAATGAGCTCATCAAAAAGTTAAAGTTATAACCCAAAGAATTCAACACGGTTCCTCGATGCCTCCCGTTTTGTTCATTTCAAATTGTCTGAACAACTCCGTAACTTTCTAAAACACCAGAGAGAAAACAAATACTTAAATCTTTAACGAGCTCCAGACGAGACCCTGCTGCAGAAAACTGCTGCTGGCAGGCCTGTAGACAAACTGGGAGCTGTGGTTACGCTGAGAAATACATCCTAAACCTCATTCGACATGCAAAGAGGAAGTAAAACACGTCATTCTCACCTCAGAAACAGACAAAGGAGCAGACAAAATAAGTGTTATTGCCTATAATATATTGATGTAAAGCTGCTGCTCTTTTCTGACGGATAATTAAAGTTTAATTCAACTGAAAAAATGGTCGAATAAAAATGTTGATGCTCTGAATCTTTGTTGAGAACATCAAAATGTAAACGACATGTTAGGCTGTGGTTGAGCTGTCAATAAGACCAGAGTGCAGCATCTTTAAGGAAGTTGGTGACCATGATTGTTTGTCTTTCAACAGCACTGAGGGAAGGAAACGCAGCCTTGGACACAGATATCAGTGTCCGTACAGGAACTGAAGGAGGAAACGTCACAGTGGGATGCTCCTTCACTTTCTATGGAAACAGGAAGATCTTCTGCAGGGATGCCTGTAAAGATCGAAACATTCTTGTTGAAACAACTGGTGTCAGCGCTCAGCGTGGCAGATACAGCATTGAATATGATAGAGGAACTTTTTCTTCAGTTATCTATGTGAGCATCAGAGATCTGAGAAAGTCTGACTCTGGGCGGTACAGCTGTAAGTTGGGCAGAAATTTGTCTCCAGATTCAAGCGAGACGTTTGAGCTCAGAGTTGAAGACGGTGAGTTTCTACTCTTCTACAGCTGCTGATGTTAATAACTTAATACTTTCAGTCTAACACTTCTATGTAGAGCTGCTTATTTTAATGATTATGAACTGTAAAAAAGGCTCTGTTTAAACCAACAGCTCGTCTGTAAAGTATCAGATGAACTCGGATGAATATTGTTGCACCAAACGCAGTGATTAAGTTCAGTTTGATGATTAAAAACACAATGTTGACTGTGTTTCAGCTCCAGCCACCTCTCAACCAAAATGGACTCTTGGGCCTTTTTTAACACCAGCAATGACAGGTAAATGTACCTGAAGCTGAAGCTGATGTAGACACTGTTTCCTCTGACACTGAACAGCACTTTAGAGCTATTTTACAGCCACCTACTTAAACATGAAACTTTTGTCATAATAATGTAAGTCATGAGAGACGGTGACTGTCTTCCACTTTATTTTGAAAAACATGCAGCGAGGTTTTTTCAGATTCCCAAAACTGAGACGATGACAGGAACAAAGAAAACCCTGCATCTTCCATGAGTCATAGACACAGAAGTGCTGGTAAAGCATCATGGGAGCTGTAGTTGTTGTACAAAACCAAAGTGTCCCAGATGAAACAAAGAGGCATACAGGTTTGTGTCATTTTTTAATATCATTTAGCTTAATTAGCATCATGGTTACGCTAGCCAATATCTTTTTAGAAGAGGGAAAATATTTCTCCTTGTCCTGCAGGTTTATACATAAATGTTTTTTTGATCAGGTGAACTCACTGTTCACAGTTGATTTGAATATTATTGCACCAAATGCAGTGATTAACTGCTGCATTCAGCTTGATGATTTAAAGTTAGAATCTCTGAGATCTCAGTTTCGTTCTCTTTGGCGATAAACGGTAATTACAGGAGCACACTTCCCAGAGATGTGTGACGTCGAGTTTGTTTATTTTTCTTTGGATTTTCACTTATTTGTTATGAAGACATTTGAGAGGCTGGCTCTCCAGCATCTGAGGACACTGCTAACGGCTTTCCTGGACCCGCTGCAGTTTGCGTACCAGCCACACACTGGTGTGGAGGATGCCATAATCTTCCTGACCCACAAGTCCCTTTCGCACCTGGAGAAGCAGGGAAGCAATGTGAGAGTCATGTTCTTTGACTTCTCCAGTGCTTTTAATACCATCCAGCCCTGCCGTCTAAGGGACAAGCTGCCACTGTAGTCATCCATCTTTTCTTTGTTTGTTCAGCCATAGTAGATTACTGTTTACACTTGCAGACAGCGGAAAAGCAGCCGCTTAGCTCCGCCTACCCTCTCTGGCAGATTATCACTTTCAACACCCTGTTGACTGTTTGCAGAGAATTTGTGCCATTTCATAATTCTGATTGTTTCATTGTGTTTCAGCTTCAACCACCTTCAAACCAAACCCGACTCTCCGACCTTTTCCAACATCAACGATGACAATGCCTACACCAGCTGCAGGTACATTTTCCTGTTTCCTTGGAAACTGAACCACATTTTAGACCATTTTTTGGCCTCCTACTTGAATAAATGTGAAATGTTATTTCTTGTTCGAAACGGGAGAGTGTGAAGTCAGTACATACAATATATGAATGTGTGTGATTTATGCCCAAAATTAACATTAATTGTTTGATTAAATGACTTGATGAATGGTATATATTATATAATTAACAAAGACGTGACAATTTTGTTCTTCCGCTCCAACAGCCATAGGTGCTCTGCTGTATGTTCGACTGGTTGTGATCATCATCTTCATCGTTTCATCAGCAGCTGTGCTGGTTTTCTGCAGGAGGAGGGCCAGTGAACCCAAAGGTGAGGAAGCACACAAGTATCAGAGGCAACCGACCCAAAACGGCACACGTCACATCAAATTCAAACCCTGTTGCTCGCTTACAAAACAGCAAGAGAAACGGCTCCTGCCTACCTGAACGCCCTCATCCAGGTCTACACTCCACTCTGCCAATGAGAGGCGCCTGGTGCTCCAATCACAACAGGACCCTCAGTCTCTAACTAGACTCTTCTCCTCTGTCGTCCCCCGGTGGTGGAACAAGCTACCAAACTCCATTCGGTCCACAGAGTCCCTTTCACCTTTAAGAAGAAGCTAAAGACCCAGCTCTTTATGAACACCTCTAATGATATTGAAGCTATTGATGATGAGGACACTGATGTTGTTGATGTTGCTGAAAAAGCAAAACAAAAACAAACTTCTATACGCCCTGTGCTTTGCCTCCGAGCACACTTGAAGCTGTTTGTTGGCTCTTACTGACTTCGTTCCCTCCTGTCTCGATTGTTGCTTGCGTTGTGTTAACTCTCAGATGTACGTCGCTTTGGGCAAAAGCGTCATCTCAATGAAACTGTAACATTGTCGCAACTGACCATCTAAAACTTACCATACTCACACGTTACACAGCGTTCTGGTCCGGGTGGAAACATAACTCAATCCCAGAAGTTGCACCAAATCCTAATCTACTTCAGGTCAGCAAAATGGCTGCGACGAGTCGTCTAATCTTCTGATCTACATGTTTTTCAGACCCTCATGAAGAACTAGAGTACGTTAATATGACAGAGGTGAGTTAATTTGGGATATTGAACTTCATAAATGTTAGCTGATTTCAATCCAAACCAAACCTCTGTTCTTCTTCTGCAGATGAACAGAGTGAACGAGGACGTCAGAGAGTAGGACAGGCGGAGCTGATCTCTTCCTGTGGAAACACCTGCTCTTTATTCTTTCCATTGCAGCGAGTTCTCGGAACAAAGTTGTTGTTTTTTTTTGAAACAACATTTTATTAAGTTTACATAAAAGAAATACCTACAAATAACAATGACCACAGCAATAGCAATAATGTATAAATGTACTATACAACAAAAGTATCAAAAGATCGAAAGAAGAAATAAAATAAAATAACAAATAATAATAATAAAAATAAAACAGTAATAACAACTGAAAAAGCAGCAGCAGTGGTAACTTGAAGACCTCAAGTTATAACAACAATTCCAAAAAAGGTTCCCCTACTTTAACAAACTGTTTTCTTTTCCATCTAACAATATATGCAAGTCTTTCCAATGCAAGATATGTTGCAATCTCCCTCAACCATAACTTTACAGAAGGCAATTATATATTTTTCCAGAAAAGAGCGATCAGTCTTCTAGCTTGTAGAAGCCCAAAATCAATTAATACTGATTGTTTAGAATTGACGACCAAATTTTCAGGGTATATACCCAGGATACAGAGTTTGGCTTGCAGGGGAACATTCTTACCCACCATCTGGGAAATGGCCCGCATCACATTCTGCCAAAATGATTGTACTTTTGAGCATTCCCAAACACAATGGAACAGTGTTCCTTTTTCCTCTAAACGCTTACAACAAATATCTTAATGTTTGACACAATAAACCACACATCTCTTCTCTCCCGCCTAGAACATTCTGTCCAAATCACTGGAACTGCACTCTCCTGGCTAAGATCATACCTCACTGACCGTCAACAATTCATTCATATCAACAACTGCAGCTCTAACATCTCTCCTCTTGCCCAAGGCGTCCCCCAGGACTCGGTGCTTGGTCCCCTCCTGTTCATCATCTACTTACTCCCCCTTGGTAACATCATCCGTCAACATGGCCTTCACTTTCACTGTTACGCTGATGACATCCAGCTATACATTTCAACCAAATCCATAACCACAGAAACACACTCCACTATCATTAACTGCCTCTCTGAAATAAAAACATGGATGCACAACAATTTCTTATCATTAAACTACAACAAATCCGACCTTATAATCATCGGCCCCAAGTCCCTCACAAATCCCGTCCCGAATTTCAGTCTCACTTTCAATAACACAATTCTATCCCCTGCACCTCGCATCCGTAACCTTGGTATCATTTTTGACAGCAACCTTTCTTTTCAACACCATGTCACCCAGATCACTAAAACGGCCTTCTTCCACCTCAGAAACATAGCCCGCCTCCGTCCATTCCTCTCTTTCTCTGCTGCAGAAACGCTCATCCATGCATTCATCACTTCCCGTTTAGACTATTGTAACAGCATCCTTTACGGCACATAATCCAAAGTCCTCCGTAAACTACAATATATTCAGAACTCTGCTGCACGCCTCCTCACCTGCACTCGCTCCCGCGACCACATCACCCCCGTCCTCCAACATCTTCATTGGCTCCCCGTCCCCTACCGCATACAGTTCAAAATTCTCCTCCTCACCCACAAAGCCCTCCACCACCAGGCCCCTTCCTACCTCACTGACCTCCTCCACCATCACACTCCTTCCCGTAACCTACGCTCCTTACATGCCAACCTCCTGTCCCCACCTCACAGAACCAAGCACCAAACCTGGGGGGACAGAGCCTTCTCCATAGCCGCCCCCACCCTCTGGAACTCACTCCCCAGTCACATTCAAACCTGCACAGACCCATCAAATTTCAAATCCCTGTTGAAAACTCAACTTTTTAAGTTAGCTTTAGATCTGTGATTGTACTGTTGCTTTGTTTTGACTTGTTTGAAGTATGTACATTTGTCTATGTTCTTTTTTGGTATTGATTTTGGGTATTGTACAGCGTCTTTGAGTCCTGAAAAGCGCTCTATAAATAAAATGTATTATTATTATTATTATTATTATGTGGAATATTAGGACAGATTTTATTCAATTTTACTGGGGTGATATAAGTTCGCATTAGCCATTTATATCTCGGAACAATGTTAATAAAAACTGTGATGGGTTTAAGCTTTGTGCTCAGAAAAGAGTGTTTTGACTTCATTGTACAGCAGAGGTTATATGTTTTTTCGTTGGCATGACGGCAATAAGATTGAGGAAATGTGGTTGTTTATGAAAAAGTGTTTTTAAAAGAGGCTTACTTGGCTTTCTGGATGACTTCCTCTCTAAGAAACAGGAACCAGGCCGTTCTGTGACCCTATCAACACATAGAGTACATGTAGCCTGACAACAAACTGCTGATGTTTTTTTGAGTCTTACACGTGTATGATATAAAAATGACCCTATCAACACATAGAGTTCATACATCCAGGCATTAGACCACAAACCGCTGAATCAGGGTGATCAGTATTTGAAGTTTAGACTGCAGACACATTTTTGGCATTACGTAAACTTGATTCAATTTCTGGGCTAAACAAAACTTGATGAAAAGGGGAGGGGCTTAGGCCCTGCTGTTTGGAGGAGGAGCTCATCGTTGAGATAAAGAGAGAAGTTGTTGGTTTCAAGAGAAGAAGGACGTGGGGCAGCGTCAAACCATCACAGACTCCAACATGAAAGTTTGTCGCACTTTGATCTGCTTCTTTTTCCTCCTCGGTGAGTGCTTTATTCATCTCTTACTGTCTTTGCAAGATGATATCATTCTTTTAAATTCTTGTATTTGTTGTCAGTAAGCCTCATACCGTATATGTTTGTAACAGGGGGCCTAGAGTCTGTGATTCACCGATCACAAGCACTAGTTATCTCCTCAGAATAGACGCACATTTTCTTGGTTTAGTCGAACAATATAACCAAAGCTCATAACATTCTATATTGTTATAACATTTTCTACAAGTTTTCTGTTATCAAATATCACAGTGTCCTGTTTTCCAGTATGTAAATAAATTAGTTGTCAAAATGCTTACAAAGCTTCTTTGGCTTCTAACAGACGGACAAGGTCCGCTTTTGCATCAGTTTGCTTCCTCTCTCACACTTTCAATGTTTTCAAACAGTTGCAGCTTGGTACAGATTAAGAGACAGAAAAATAGCTGCATTGACTTTTGTTTTCACACTGGAATCAATCAATCAATTTTAATTTATATAGCATCAAATTATACCAAAAGTTAGAACAGGTCCAGGCCGTGCTCTACTTGTTGTTGGGCCGTCACCCCAGCTGGACTTTGTTGCATTATTCTCTGAACTTCTAGGGCAGCTGCTCTGAGGGTGGATTATTACTTATTTATATTTGGGTTACTAAACGTGGGTGAAGTTTCAGATCTGTAGGTAAAAGTATGTTGGAGAAATCCCCTGCTGAAAAGGTCTCAGTCTCAGGCTCAGACTTCTCCAGACGCGTCACTTTGTAATATCACAAAGTGGAGGAACTCTATATTTGGGCATCTGCCTGAGACGCAGCAGAACTTACTGATCCTGGCACAGTTCAAGGACACGCCCACCCAGCAGCTCAGTCTTTCTCGGGATATTCTTTCAGTCTACCGCTCTGCTCAGCGGCTCTGCTCGTCGAGCCGGTTCAGAATGTGTTGGAGAAAGTGTTTGTTTGGCTGTAAAGGAACGACATCAGTGTTTACTTTTCCAAAGGACAAGAGCTCCAGTAGGGATGCACGATATTATCGGCACGTTATCGGTATCGGACGATATTGGCTTAAAAATGAACTATCGGACATCGGCCAACACGCCGATATCCGCCGATAAAATAATGGGCTGCTGCATACTTGATTAAATGCCCGACCTCGGCGCAATGTCCCCGGCGCGAAGAACACCTGTGCGGCGCAGCGTGATGATGTCACGTGTGTCTACTATGAGAGAGTTAGAAGCCAAAATATCCGTGGTGTGGAAGTTTTTCAAAGTGTCCGAAATAGATAGCAAAACTGCTCTTTGCAATGACTGCTCAGCTTCGGTGATGCGAGGAGGAGCCAAGGCAAAGTCTTTCAACACTACAAACTTGATTAACCATCTCAAGACCCGTCACCCCGACCGTTGTAACAAATGTGATAAGAGTATCACCATTATACTGTACGCTAATTCCAATGCAGAAGAGAGTTGATGATCTCTGCAATTAGGTGTGCGGGAAAAAAATATCGGTATCGGTAATCGGCTAAATGAGTTGTAAAATATCGGCATATCGGATATTGGCAAAAAATCCAATATCGTGCATCCCTAAGCTCCAGACATTAATTTCAAATGGAAACAGATGACTTTTTGCTGACAAGTCTTGAACACGGCCACAGGGTCCGAGGCGTGCTTTGAACACTGAGTTCTGCCCCTCAGCGGGCTTCAGAGAGCTGGCCAATCAGAAGAAAGCAGGCTTGTAGGGGCGGGGTTTCTTAAAGGGACAGAGCCGACTGAGTTGTTTTAGGCAGAGGCTGTATGTAGTTCTTGTAAATTATGCTAAGCTACTCCGCAGGTATCACAGAGTGAATATGAATATTTATCATTCTGAAAAAATGGTTAAATAAAATGTTATAATGCTCTCAGTCTTTATTGACAACATAAAAATGTAAACAAATTGCTGTTAGCGTGTGGTTGAACTTGACAGTAACCATAAATGTTTCCATTTTCAGCATCGCTGCAGGAGGGAGACACTTGTTTCGGAGGCTTTGATATCCGTTTCCGTACAGGAACTGAAGGAGGAAACATCACGTTTACATGCTTCTATGAAGAGCGGAAAATAATCTTCTGTAAAGAAGGATGTAGAGATGAAGACGTTCTTATTGAATCAACTGGTGTCAAAGCTCAGCGTGGCCGATACAGCATTGCATATAAAGAGAGCCGACTATCAGTCAATTCTTTGTATGTGCGCATCACAAATCTGACAAAGGCCGACTCTGGAAGATACAGCTGCATGTTCGGCACACGTCAGTCTTCAGATATGACCCAGGTGTTTGAGCTCCAAGTTAAGGACGGTGAGTTTTACTCTTCCCTGACAGCAGCTGACGTTTTAAATGCTTCAAACTGATAAATGTTCCATTAACACCAACAGTTCATCACCAACTCAAGCTGTTCCACAATCACGCTACAGTTGATTCGAGTGATTAACTGCTGCATTCAGCTTTACGATTGAAACGCACTGACTGTCAGGTTGACTTTCTGTGCAATCAGTATCTAATTGATTAAATTATCTTTGACAGCTCCAACCAACTCCAAACCAAAGTCCGCTCCTCCACGTTTTTCATCATCAGCCCCATCAGCCTCCAGCGCGACAACAACCCTGCCTACACCAGCTGCAACTACAGGTACATCTACCTGTTTCCTTGGAAACTGAACCACACTTTAGTCACCTCTTCAATAAATGTGAAATGTTTTTTTATTTGTTTTTGATAATTAAAGTCATAATCTCAAAGATTTTTATTGAAATAAATGTCTGTTAAGTCTCTATCTATCGCCGAACAAGGTAACACAATGGTGATTGAGCCTATGGCCCACTGCTGAAAGCCTTTGCTTTTGCAGTATCACAGACTGATTGTCTGTGGCGACTTTCACGGAAAAAAATCCCAAGCGGCGCCCAGTTAGTGACGCCAGAGAGGGTAGGCGGAGCTAAGCGGCTGCTTTTCCACTCTCTGCAAGTGTTGCGAGTAAACAGTAATCTACTATGGCTGAACAAACAAAGAAAAGATGGATGACTACAGATACAACTTCAACAAGAAGTGAAAATCCAAAGAAGAAGAAACAAACTCGACGCTCAGATGAAGCAAACGGAAAGCGACCGTCAGCCAGGAAAATCAAGAGTTACAACCGGAGCCAACCGTGGACGTAAATTTATTTTTATCAGCACTAGGTGCCGCCAAATAGAACAAAACTGAGAACTTTGAGATTTTATCTTTAATGTACACCTGCAGTCCTAAACTTTGGTCAGTAACAATACATGTTCACACCACTGTGATTATAACTGATCAAACCAAATCATAACTATGTATTGACCTGCATAATTGTGCTTTTCTTAACCCCTACTTTCCCCTTCCTCGTGGGTCTCTTCCTGAGTTGCACAAAACCAGCAGGATGTCTTAATAATTCTTTCAGACATCCTGCTCTACATATACATAACATAACAAAACATAAACATAAACTAGAGTTAATCCACTGATTAATAGAGTGTGCAGTGGTTTCCACCAAACCGCCAACCCCCTTTTTGACTTTTTATCTAATCGTTTGTGTTTCAGCTTCAGCCGCCTCTAAACCAAACTGGACTCTCCCACCTTTTTCATCACCAACCCCATCGGCCTCCAGCGTGACAATAGCGATGCCTACACCAGCTGCAGCTGCAGCTGCAGGTACGTTTACCTGTTTGCTTGCAAACTGAACCACATTTTCGACACATCTTTGGCCTTCTGCTTCAGTGAATGTCAAATGTTGTTTCATGTTTGAAAATGGAGAGTGTAAAGTCGGTACATGCTTGTACTGTATTTGTGCAATATACTAATGTGTGTGATTTATGCTAAATATTAACATTAATTGTTGGATTAAATGACTTGATGAATGGTATATATTATATGATCAACAAAGAAGTGATAATTTTCTTCTTCAGCTCCAACAACCAAAGGTGCTCCGCCGTACGATTGCCTGGCTGTGGTCATCACGATCATCCTGTCATTGGTAGCTGCGCTGGCATTCTGGAGGAGGAGGGCCACCAAACCCAAAGGTGAGGAAGCACACAAGTGACAAAGGCGATTGACTCGTCGAAAACTAACCGTACTCACACGTTACACAGCGTTCTGGTCCGAGTGTAAATATATAACTCAATCCCAGAAGTTGCACCAAATCCTAATCTACTTCAGGTCAGCAAAATGGCTGCGACGAGTCGTCTAATCTTCCGATCTACATGTTTTTCAGACCCTCATGATGAACTAGAGTACGTTAATATCACAGAGGTGAGTTAATTTGGGATATTGAACTTCATGAGTGTTTATAAAACCAGCTGAATTCAATACAAAGCAAAACCCTGTTCTTCTTCTGCAGGCCAACCAAGATCCCGAGGAGGAGAGAGAGTAGGACAGACGGAGCAGATCTCTTCCTGTGGAAACATCTACGCTCTCATTTTGTAAAATAAAAACAGTGTTTTTACTTCATTGTGCAGCAGAGGAAATATGTTTTTCATGGGCATAACGGTGATGAGATTGAGGAAATGTGGTTGTTTATGTAACAGTTTTAAAAGAGGCTTACTTGGCTTTCTGGGTAACTGCCTTGCTAAGAAACAGGAACCAGGCCATTCTGTGACGCATATCAACACATAGAGTACATGTAGCCTGACAACAAACTGCTGATGTTTTTTTGAGTCTTACACATGTATGATGTCAAAATAAGGAAGATAAAATAAGATGCCATGAGGAGTAAAACAGTCCATAAGTGACCACTTCCTGGCTAAGGACAAGTAAAGTCTGTCTGGATTCTGAATAAAAATTGGCTTCAGGAATTAAACTGTACCGTTTCTCTCCACATCAGTCTGGAAGTTGCTACAACCTTTAATCTATCACCCTCTGTCATGATTTATGTTAACATGAGTACTTTTGTTGTACAAAATAAAAACACCTGAAACGGCTCAGTCAGCTCTGTCCCTTTAAGAAACCCCGCCAGCTCTCTTAAGCCTGCTGAGGGGCAGAACTCAGTGTTTGAGGCACGTCTCCTACCCTGTGGCCGTGTTGTTGGCAAAGAGTAAACTTCCCTTTTTTCATTTGATGTCTGGAGCTCTTGTCCTTTGGAAAAGTAAACACTGATGTCTTTCCTTCACAGCCAAACACGTTCTCCAACTCATTCTGAACCAATGTGATGAGCAGAGCGGTGGAGTTAAAAAGAAATCCCGAGGCAGATTGAGCTGCTGGGTGGGCGTGTCCTTGAACTGTGCCAGCGGCAGCAAGTTCTGCTGTGTCTCAGGCAGATGCCCAAATATAGAGTTCCTCCACTTTGTGACATCACAAAGTGAAGCGTCTGGAGAAGTCTGTCTGAAAGCAAGCATTCACAGCAGCCTGCAGACTGACACTGATTACTCCAACATCCTTTTACCTACAGATTGAAACCTCACCCACGTTTAGTCTGAACATCCAACATTGTAACATTATATATATGCTGCCATCGTCACACTAATGAGGTCAGTTAAGCCTGTTTGTTTTGAGCTCTTGCAGCTTTGGGGATACGAGTTATGATCATCTGAGGTTACAGTGGTCCTCAAGATTGATACCTGGAGTTGAGATCTCCAGTTATCAAACTTGAATTGAATTGAACATACATAAACTCGATTCGGTGGCTGGATTAAACAAAATGTGCCAAAGAGGGGAGGAGACTTCAGACTTTGATGTTTGTAGGAGGAACTCTTCATTTAGAGAAAGAGGGGGTTTCTGGTTTCGAGTGCAGAAGGAACAAAGACTGTGTTACATGATCAGAGACTCAAACATGGAAGTTCATCATGCTTTGATCTGCTTCTTCCTCGGTAAGAACTCTTTCAAAGGATTATATAATTGCACATTTATTTTATTCTTCCTTAAAGTGTAAGTACTCGTTATCTTCTCAAAATGTAGACATGATTTGGGTTTAGTTCGACAATCTGCATTCAACAATTGCGCTTCTTGTTTTGTAGTCCTGTAGTTTGTAATTTCTTGATTCAGTCAGACAGTAGTTGAGGCTGCTGTAGCTTCACAACCCCAGAAATAAAATAAAATGAGCTCATCAAAAAGTTAAAGAAAAACCTACAAGTTATAACCAAAAGAATTCAACACGGTTCCTCGATGCCTCCCGTTTTGTTCGTTACAAATTTTCTGAAGCACTTTGTAACTCTCAAGAGCTCAAGAGACGAAAGAGAGCTCTAAAGAGAAAACGAATACTTTAAATGATTTTTGACGAACTCCAGACGAGTACTGGTTACGCTGAGAAATGCACCCTAAACCTCATTTAACATGTCAAGTCAAACACGTCATTCTCACCCCAGAAACAGAAAGGAGCAGACAAATTAAGTGTTATTGCCTAAAATATATTGGGGTAAAGCTGCTGCTCTTTTCTGACGGATAATTAAAGTTTATTCAACTGAAATACTCAAAATGTAAACGAATTGTTAGGCTGTGGTTGAGCTGTCAATAAGACCAGAGTGCAGCATCTTAAAGGAAGCTGGTGACAATGACTGTTTATCTTTTCAACAGCACTGAGGGAAGGAAACGCAGCCTTGGACACAGATATCAGTGTCCTTACAGGAACTGAAGGAGGAAACGTCACAGTGGGATGCTCCTTCACTTTCCCTGGAAGCAATAAGATCTTCTGCAGGGGTGCCTGTAGAGATCGAAACATTCTTGTTGAAACAACTGGTGTCAGCGCTCGGCGTGGCAGATACAGCATTGAATATGATAGAGGAACTATTTCTACAGTTATCTATGTGAGCATCAGAGATCTGAGAAAGTCTGACTCTGGGCGGTACAGCTGTAAGTTGGGCAGAAATTTGTATCCAGATTCAAGCGCGATGTTTGAGCTCAGAGTTAAAGACGGTGAGTTTCTACTCTTCTACAGCTGCTGATGTTAATAACTTAATACTTTCAGTCTAACACTTCTATGTAGAGCTGCTTATTTTAATGATTATGAACTGTAAAAAAGGCTCTGTTTAAACCAACAGCTCGTCTGTAAAGTATCAGATGAACTCGGATGAATATCGTTGCACCAAACGCAGTGATTAAGTTCAGTTTGATGATTAAAAACACAATGTTGACTGTGTTTCAGCTCCAGCCACCTCTCAACCAAAATGGACTCTTGGGCCTTTTTTAACACCAGCAATGACAGAGGAAACAGTGTCTACATCAGTTTCAGCTTCAGGTACATTTACCTGACACTGAACAGCACTTTAGAGCTATTTTACAGCCACCTCCTTAAACATAAAACTTTTGTCATAATAATGTAAGTCATGAGAGACGGTGACTGTCTTCCACTTTATTTTGAAAAACATGCAGCAAGGTTTTTTCAGATTCCCAAAACTGAGACGATGACAGGAACAAAGAAAACCCTGCTTCTTCCATGAGTCATAGACTGCTTCTCATGTCTCTTGTCAAATTGCATCCATGCTTCCTTCACTTGCGTCTTTCACTTGCGTCTTAGTCCCTCCAACCAGCGATGCATGGAGAGACACGAGGGAATGTTTTTTAAGAGACATGAGACGTCCTTTCCGATGAAGCGTCACGTGCTGCGACGTCCGTTTGTGATGATCGCGTCAGCTGATCACAGCTGGATCAGATGTCCGTCTGCTTTAACAGCTGTTTGTGTCTGCACACATGTGCACTGTATTCATTCTAATAAAACACACAGTAACAGTGTTTCCTCTCTGTATCCTGTTACCTGTGTAACAAACACCTGCACATGAAGAACAGGCTGCAGTCTGTGTTCCTGCTGCAGAGCCAGACGGACATTTCTTACCAGCACTGTGTTTTTATATTATTTATTCATTATTTACATTTTCGATCACTGATCATCTGATCAGAATTAATTATTTAATAAGCCCAAATACTGTCTGTTCATGAACTATGAACATTATTGATTAGGCTCAAAGTTTCAGGATAAATAGAAATCACGTCATGCTGATCAAACCCGACCTCACTGATGATCACTCTCACACGTAGTGTTACCTGCTGACAGAGAGACTCTCCTGCTCCCTCTGAATTCATTCATTCATCTGTAATAAAAGTGAGCAGGGGAATAACTGATCGTGACAAGAAGTATTTCTTTAGATTAAATTTAATAGAAATGAATCTGTTTTTTTTGTGAACTTATTTTTACTCAGATGTTGACCCAGAAAACAAATCAAATCTGCAGTTATTCACTGCATTTTATATATTTTACGACAAGTTATGATCAATATTTCGTTCTAAACGATCTCAGCTTGTCAAATACCAACTCATTATACTGACGTTGTTTATAGTCGGTTTCATGGCGCCCTGTAAAGTCTGCTCTAAGGTCCGCTTCTTCCTCTCTGCGATATGAAACTCAGGTGATGTTGTGAAGTTTCACATCAGTCCGATCTGCTGCAGCGTCCAATCACTAACTGATCTGTAATAAGGGGGCGTGTCGGCCAGTAAAAGACTTCCGTGGAGGCTGCTCTCGTGTATCCTCGCTTATCGCTCCTAGGAACTCCCTCCTCTCTCCTCCGAGCAGCGATAAGAGCTTTGAGACGGTCCTCAGTATGGCGGCTCCGGAACTACTTCCGGTTTGAGCGAGGAGATATAAAAAAGAGACTTGGGAAGCAGCCGTAGACACAGAAGTGCTGGTAAAGCCTCATGGGAGCTGTAGTTGTTGAACAAAACCAAACTGTCCCCGATTAAACAAAGAGGCATACAGGTTGTACCAGTTTGATTCATTATACAATATCATTTAGCTCAATTAGCATCCCGGTTATGCTAGCCAATTTATTTTTAGAAGAGGGGAAAAATATTCCTCCTGTCCTGCAGGTTTATACTGTAAGGTTGTATGTGAACTCTGATAAATGCTCCATTAAAACCAACAGCTTGTCTGTAAAGTATCAGGTGAACTCACTGTTCACAGTTGATTTGAATATTATTGCACCAAATGCAGTGATTAACTGCTGCATTCAGCTTTATGACTTAAAGTTAGAATCTCAAAGATCTCAGTCTCGTTCTCTTTGGCGGCACCTGTGGTGATAAACGGTAATTACAGGAGCACACTTCCCAGATATCCAGACAGTGTTCATGCGTGACGTCCACCGTTGGCTCCGGTTGTAACTCTTGATTTTCCTGGCTGACGGTCGCTTTCCTTTTCAGACTGTTTGCTTCATCTGAGCGTCGAGTTTGTTTCTTCTTCTTTGGATTTTCACTTCTTGTTGAAGTTGTATCTGTAGTCATCCATCTTTTCTTTGTTTGTTCAGCCATAGTAGATTACTGTTTACTCGCAACACTTGCAGAGAGCGGGAAAGCTGCCGCTTAGCTCCGCCTACCCTCTCTGGCAGACCAACCACTGCTGGCTGATGGAAAACGCGTCACTAACTGGGCGCCGCTTGGGATTTATTCCACTAAAGTCGCCACAGACAGCCAGTCTGTGATACTACAAATTCAAAGGCTTTCATCAGTGGGCCATAGGCTCAGTCACCATTGTGTGAACTCATTCGGCGATAGATAGAGACTTAACAGACATTTATAGATTTAAGGAAAATCTTCAAGATTATCACTTTCAACACCCTGTTGACTGTTTGCAGAGAATTTGTGCCATTTCATAATTCTGATTGTTTCATTGTGTTTCAGCTTCAACCACCTTCAAACCAAACCCGACTCTCCGACCTTTTCCAACATCAACGATGACAATGCCTACACCAGCTGCAGGTACATTTTCTTGTTTCCTTGGAAACTGAACCACATTTTAGACCATTTTTTGGCCTCCTACTTGAATAAATGTGAAATGTTATTTCTTGTTCGAAACGGGAGAGTGTGATGTCAGTACATACAATATATGAATGTGTGTGATTTATGCCTAAAATTAACATTAATTGTTGGATTAAATGACTTGATGAATGGTATATATTATATAATTAACAAAGACGTGACAATTTTGTTCTTCAGCTCCAACAGCCATAGGTGCTCTGATGTCTGTACGACTGGTTGTGATCATCATCTTCATCGTTTCATCATCAGCTGTGCTGGTTTTCTGCAGGAGGAGGGCCAGTGAACCCAAAGGTGAGGAAGCACACAAGTAACAAAGGCAACCGACCCAAAACGGCACACGTCACATCAAATTCAAACCCTGTTGCTCGCTTACAAAACGGCAACAGAAATGGCTCCTGCCTACCTGAACGCCCTCATCCAGGTCTACACTCCCTCCCGCCCACTACGCTCTGCCAATGAGAGGCGCCTGGTATTCCCATCACAACAGGGTCCTCAGTCGCTAACTAGCATTGTTGTGACCAAGTCATCTTTGCTTAGGTCCCAAGTAAGTCTCAAGTCATTTGGTCCAAGTCTCAAGCAAGTCTTGAGTCATTTTTTCTCGGGCAAGCCAAGTCAAGTCAGGTCACAGGTTATGTCAAGTCAAGTCAAGTCGAGTCCTTAGTTAAGGCAAGTCAAGTCCCGAGTCAAGTCACTTTTTTCCACCCAAGATCCAGCACTCTTACCTGTAGTATACGGTCTTTATAAAGAGAAAACACAAGGTGTTAGCAGCCCGTCTAATAATGATATTATTGGCCAGTTTATATAACCTGTTCAAAAAGTATGACAGTGAATTGTATCTGTGTTATCTTGGCACAGACGCAGCCATGATGATGGTCTGCTCTGAGACCATGTTGAGGAGTAACGAGTACGAGTGATGAGGATTCTATTTGGGGGCTTTGATGTTGCGTGTTGCCATAGCGAGGAGTTTGACTGACAGCCAGTCATCCAATCATGACAATCGCATACCGGGGAGCTTTTTGAGTCGTCCAATCATGATCCCAGTTTGCGATGCGTACATACTTGATAGTTAGACAGAAACTTGACAACATTGAATTTTATCATTTTATATTTAACAGCTAACATTCAAACTTATGAACACACGCAAGTCATCATGCCTCAAGTCCAAGTCGAGTCTCAAGTCATTTATTTTTTGTCAAGTCACAAGTCATCAAAACAGTGACTCAAGTCCGAGTCACCAAGTCTCAAGTCCACATCTCTGCTAACCAGACTCTTCTCCTCAGTTGTCCACCGGTGGTGGAACAAGCTACCAAACGCCATTCGGTCCGCAGAGTCCCTTTCACCTTTAAGAAGCTAAAGACCCAGCTCTTTATGAACACCTCTATTGATATAGAAGCTATTGATGATGATGACACTGATGATGTTGAAGTTGATTTAAAAACAAAACAAAAACAAACTTCTATACGTCCCGTGCTTTGCCTCTGTGCACAGTGTCCGATCACACTTGAAGCTGTTTGTTGGCACTTACTGACATTGTTCTCTCCTGTGTTGATCGTTGCTTGTGTTGTATTAACTCTCAGATGTATGCCGACAAAAGTGTCTGCTAAAGGAAATTGTAACATTGTCGCAACTGACCATCTAAAACTAACCGTACTCACACGTTACACAGCGTTCTGGTCCGGGTGTGAATATATAACTCAATCCCAGAAGTTGCACCAAATCCTAATCTACTTCAGGTCAGCAAAATGGCTGCGACAAGTCGTCTAATCTTCTGATCTACATGTTTTTCAGACCCTCATGATGAACTAGAGTACGTTAATATCACAGAGGTGAGTTAAGTTGGGATATTGAAATTCATGAGTGTTTATAAAACCAGCTGAATTCAATACAAAGCAAAACCCTGTTCTTCTTCTGCAGGCCAACCAAGATCCCGAGGAGGAGAGGAAGTAGGACAGACGGAACAGATCTCTTCCTGTGGAAACATCTACACGCTCATCTTTCCACTGCAGAAAGTTCACAGAACAGTTTGAATAAAACTGAGATGAGCTTTAAGCGTTGTGATCAGAAAACAGTGTTTTTACTTCATTGTACAGCAGAGGAAATATGTTTTTCATGGGCATAACAGTGATAAGATTGAGGAAAAAGGTTGTTCATGTATCAGTTTTAAAAGAGGCTTATTTGGCTTTCTGGGTAACTGCCTTGCTAAGAAACAGGAACCAGGCCATTCTGTGACGCATATCAACACATAGAGTACATGTAGCCTGACAACAAACTGCTGATGTTTTTTTGAGTCTTACACATGTATGATGTCAAAATAATGAAGATCCTTAAAGTGAGCTAGAGGCAGCAAGTTCTGCTTTGTCTCAGGCAGATGCCCAAATATAGAGTTCCTCCACTTTGTGACATCACAAAGGGAAGCGTTTGGAGAAGTCTGTCTGAAAGCAAGCATTCGCAGCAGCCTGCAGACTGACACCTTTTTAGCAGGGGATTACTCCAACACACTTTTACCTACAGATTGGAAACTTCACCCACGTTAAGTCTGAACATCCAAAATTGAAACATTGTTTATGTGAAACAGTATAATACCCCCTGTTTAAGGAAAACGACTTGGGTCTTGGTTAAACCTACTATGAGCATAGCAACTTAAGAAAACGCATGAAACAGTGTTTTTCTTTTTGCAGCGTTTTTCTATTTGCTTACCATTACAGAGCTACTTTATTGATTTGATGTGTTATATAGATCTAGCTTAATGCAAAACAACCTCTATTATGACGCTATGTTACACATTCTTGGCACCTTAATTACATTCAGAGTACACCCCTTTCCATTGAAAATCTTAAATATGTACCTAAAAACTGCTACATCTGATGAAGTCAGTGAAACTCTACTCATTAAATGTTACATTTGTTTATTGTGGTATTAAAATGATTTTCCTTCATTCACACACATTTTCAGACGCAGGTGATGCAGTTTTTTGTTTTTCAAACTTGAACTGAATGCTCGTCAGAGAAAGAGAGAGAGAACAGGGAAGGAGAGCGGAGTAGAAGGAGAGGTTAGCAGGAAAGTTGTCAATCCGGCCTCAATGAAGCCCTGATCCAGCCTCTGATATTGTTACACAGTTCTTTGGTGTGGCCAGCTCATGCTTGCAGATGGTTTGATTGAGAGATATGAGTGTGTATCATCAGCATAGCGATGAACTCAGAAGTTATGGTGATGGATGATGTGGTCTACGTTAGTCAGTGAATAGACTGGACAAAAAAAACTAATAGAAGAGGGTAGGGTGTTTGGAGGAGGAACTCCAGCCTTATGAAAGTAAAGAAGTTCCTGGTTTGTCAGTGTAAGTCGAGAGAAGTTAAACCATCAGAGCGTCAAACATGAAAGTCTGGAATATTTTGATGTGCTTCCTCTTCATTGGTGAGTTCATTCTTTTTTCTATTTTCTCTTTTAATCGTTACATTTCTCATTTTGTTCTTTATTTCTTGTACTTTGTTTCGTGTGTTTTTTTAGTAATCATTGTACCAAATGTTAACAAGAGTCAGAGCACACGTTAATTACAAGTTCTAGTTAACATGTATGATATTTATTTAACTCCTGGAAAAACACAGGGGATTGAGGGGGGGACCCTCAATTACAATGGTGACGAGGTACAGACGACAATAGAGCGGATACAGGTAAAATCATCAGGGGAAGCAGGAGGTGGCAGTAAAAGAAAGCACGGATAAAACGAGGAAAATTCCTAATATAAAAGGTAAAGGAGTAAGAATTTACAACAAGATAGATGAAATAATTAAGAACAAAAAATAAAAACACAAACTGCTTCGTTTTAGTCAGACCCTCTATAGTGACTTATTGCTCTTAGTTTCTTTATTTATAGTTGTCTCAAACCACTTTATTCACCTTCTAAAGCTGTAAAGGGGAAGCATTATTTAAATCATTTTATTTAAGCAGCTGCTTCAATGTTGGCAAACTGAGAGCTGTGGTTACGAAAACCGCCCAAAAAGAGGTTTCACAAACAGAGTTCAACAATGTCACTCTTACGCAAAAAATGTTACTGATCAAACAAACAAACAGACACATAACACACATAAATTATTATTAAAATTAAATATTCAGAGGTTTATATTTTGCCTTAATTACATGTTTTCTTTTTTTTCGGGGAGTTTTGTAGTTATTCGTGTATATTTGCTTCTATTCTTCTTATTTTAGGGACTTTAAAACTCGATGAGACAGGGGCGTATCAAGAAATCTTTGGGCCCTGAAGTTAAAACGACTTTATGGCAAGCATAACAAAAGAGACAAATGCAGCAAATTAATGCAGAAATACATCTGAAAAAGTGGAATCGTCTTATATCGGGGGTCTCGACTTTTAAATGTCAATATACTGTAAGTGCACAACAGTAGACGGCGGCACTTACAACTATGATTATTCATCCTTTAACAGCACTGCAGAATGGAAGCAATGGTCAACGCGATACAGAAAAAGTCTACAGAGGAACTGAAGGAGGAAACATCACGGTTACATGCTCCGTGATTTCCTTTCAGAGGTTGAAGATCTTCTGCAGGGGCGACTGTAGAGATAAAGACGTTCTCATTGAAACAACTGGTGTCAGAGCTCGAAGTGGCAGATACAGCATTTTATGTGAAGAAGGAACTGATAGACGTTCTCCTATACTTCTGTATGTGAGTATCACAAATCTGGAAAAGTCTGACTCTGGCCGGTATGGATGTGGGTTTCGCAGACGCTCGTTTCGAGGTACAAGCGAGACGTTTGAGCTTAGAGTTGAAGATGGTGAGTATTGATTTTTTGTTAACCCAATATGTTTAGTTTAACTGTCTAACACACTGATGATTTGCTGCATTTTACTTAAATTAGAAAGAACACTTTGACTTCTGGAAGAATATTTGCCTTTTTTTTCTATAAAACGAGTATACAAGTCTACAAGAATAACTGATCATATGGATGACTGAGTCTGATAGAGTCATTGTGTTTCAGCTCCAACCACCTCTAAACCAAACTGGACTCTCCAGCCTTTTTCAACAGCAGACCCACCAGCTGCAGCTCCAGGTACATTCACATTATTCAAACATAGGTCAAGGGTTCACAAGAGATTTCAACAGCAGAGAATTATGCAAGTTTCCTCATTAATTGAACAACACTATAGAGTCATGTTACGGCCACCTCGCTCAATAACTGCACTCATAACTAGGGTGGCCTTAAGTTGTTGTTTTATTCATGTCCCAACAACACAGCCAAATACCCAACCAATTAACAGAACGTGACAAAATACCACAATACAACCAAATACCACAATAAGCAAATACCACAAAACAAACAACTATCACAACCCAGCTTAATACTAAAGCAAAAACAATTACCATAACACAACCAAATATTTTTACAAAATGAAATACTACAACAAAACCAAAGTAGGAATCACAACCAAATACCACATCTAGACCAAATATCACAACTTGACGAAATACCACAACAAAACCCAAGACTAGTTCCAACCACATACCACAACATAACAATATGCTATAATACAACCAAATATCTCAACACAACTAGCAAAAAAAAATATCATAACACGACCAAAAACTTCAATAAACCTAACTACATTCTACAGGACAACAAAATACCAAAAACATAACCGATTACTCGGACTCAACCAAATACCACAACACAACCAAATACCACATCTACACCAAATACCACAACATGACGAAATACCACAACACAACCAAATACTACAGTCCAACAAATTACCACAACACAACAAAATATAATACCACCAAATACCCCAACACGACCAAAATTCAATCTATTACACACAACACAACTAGATACTAAAGCAAAAACAAATACCATAACACAACCAAGAACTTCAACAAACCCAAATACCACAACCCAACCAAATACCACAACACAACCAATTACCACATTTAGACAAAATTCCACACGCAGCGAAATAACACAACACAACCAAATACTATAATTCAACCAAATACTACAACATAACCAAATACTACAACACAACCAAATACTATAATTCAACCAAATACAACACAACCAAATACTATAATTCAACCAAATACAACACAACCAAATACAACAATACAACCAAATACTATAATTCAACCAAATACAACACAACCAAATACCACAACACAACCAAATACTACAACACAACCAAATACTACAACACAACCAAATACTATAACTCAACCAAATACTACATCATGACCAAATACCACAACAAGTAAACACCACAAAGAAACCAAACACCAAAACACAACCAAATACTACTGTTTAACCAAATACTACAATTTGACTAAACAAAACAACACGACCAAACAAATACCATAAACAGGAAGAGTAATTTTTCCATCCCTTCAGGTATGTTCGATATTCATTTACTTAAATTTAATAAACTTATTAAAGTCCGTACATGCCTCTATTGTTTATACAAGTACATGAATGTAATTATGGAACTGATTTAACAAATGACATGAATGGACCTTCAGTTCACACATGCACTTAAGAGTTCTGTTTTGCCTCCAGATATATTTTATAAAGAGCCAGGAAGTAAAAAAATAACTTCTTCTCCAACAGCTCCAAACTATTCACCGTATGTTCGACTGGTTCTGATGATCATCTTCATCGTATCATCAGTGGCTGTGCTGATATTCTACAGGAAGGACGCAAGTAATCCCATAGGTGAGGAAGCATGCATATATAAAAAAAAACAGTAACACAATTTATATATAACTTCCATGTGTTTCTATAAGGTTGTGGAATTCATCGCAATTGCATTGTTATCGCAATGTGAGCGTCTGCAATGAACACATTGCAAAAGTCTGAATTTATTGCAATGAATTATAACAGTTATTTTATGTAAACAAGCTGTTTTCTCACTAAACGTGGAAATGTTACTAATCTTCTGAACTGCATCTTTCACAGAATCCCTTAATGAACCAGAGTACGTCAATATCTCAGAGGTGAGTTTGAGTTAATTTAAGACATTAAGCTTCATAAGTGTTTGTAAACTAGCTGCTATTGACACAAACCAAACCCCTGTTCTTCTTCTGCAGATTAACCGAGTGTACGAGGAGGTGAGAGAGGAGGACGGACGGAGCAGATCGCTTCCGGTGGAAGTACCTGTGCTTTGAACTTCCACTGCAGCAAGAACTAATATGAACAGAAGCAGTCATTTACACTTATGTCATTATGGTTTTTATTATATTATTATTAAAAAATCTTTTGTTATTGTTTCAACAAATCTTATGAAAGTAATTTTAGCAATTCGTTTTCAAATCATCGACACTGGACATCATATATCCCATCCAAGATGGCAGCAGCTGCATTGTGGTGTCCTGTGTCTGGTGCCTCTGTTCAGTGTTTGTCATTAATATAAACTTCTACTACCTTTTAAAATGGAATTTTCGGATTTGGAGAACTTCGGATGGAATACTGATTTATTATTTGGAGCGTATACGGGATTGGTTTGACGTCTCAGGGCCACGAATGATCTGGATTGTTTGGTGACTTTTTAATTCACCTGAGGCTGCGGCCTACACAGTGTCTCGGTCACGCACGGCTTCGCACAGCTCCGGTTGTTGGAATCTTTTTGCTGTTAAGTTATTGGTAGATTAATTTCCTGCTTGTTTTGGTCTGTTGTCTGTTCTACATGTGGAACCTTTTATGCTGCTGTCCTGGCCAGGACTCCCTTGTAAAAGAAATCTAGTATCTCAATGGGATTATTTCCTGGTGAAATAAAAAATAAAAATTGAGGGAAATTATGGACACAACTGCAACTTTATTGGTATGTATTGATAGAAAGGAAACTTTGGCCTTAGTAAGTGAAAGGAGGCTCCTCCCATGTTTCTAAGGGGAAACGTTTAAAAGGGGAAGTCTATGAA
This sequence comes from Semicossyphus pulcher, assembly GCF_022749685.1. Taxonomy (NCBI): domain Eukaryota; kingdom Metazoa; phylum Chordata; class Actinopteri; order Labriformes; family Labridae; genus Semicossyphus; species Semicossyphus pulcher. The sequence continues at coordinate 29,358,709 of NW_027211637.1, forward strand.
ACTTTCTTTCAACATTTCCAAAGAAGAGACAATAAAAGTCTCCAGTATGAAGCCAAAAGGTCACACCTCAGAGGGTTGATGGTGTAACTTCTCCTACTCAAAATCGGAGCCAAATGGGTAATAATTGGGAGATGCAACATCTTTTACAAGAATATGACATTAATGCCACTTTAAGAGACAACCAGGCAAAGTATTAGTGTGAAATCAGATATAAAGTTGAAGGTAATTTAAGGGGTAAACCACTGACTGAGAGGAGGTTCTGGTTTGCCACTGAAGAAGAAAGAGGAGGCGTGAAACCATCAAAGTCATTCACACTTTAATCTGCTTCTTCCTATGTGAGATATCTCTCTTCCTAATTCTGTCAAACACTCTTTATAGTTATTTTCTTATTTATTTTTAGTAGATGTCAATAAGCTTGCAGCAGACTGTGTTGTCATGTCTTATGAGTTTTTGAAGCCATTAGTTTTTTATATTTATGTATTTTATCCTGTATGAGCCACTTAATCAAGTTAGAATCTCGACGATCTCAGTATCGTTCTCTTTGGCGGCGCCTATGGCGGGAGCACACTTCCCAGATATCCAGACAGTGCTGCATGTGTGACGTCCACGGTTGGCTCCGGTTGTAACTCTTGATTTTCCTGGCTGACGGTCGCTTTCCTTTTCAGACTGTTTGCTTCATCTGAGCGTCGAGTTTGTTTCTTCTTCTTTGGATTTTCACTTCTTGTTGAAGTTGTGTCTGTAGTCATCCATCTTTTCTTTGTTTGTTCAACCATAGTAGATTACTGTTTACTCGCAACACTTGCAGAGAGCGGAAAAGCAGCCGCTTAGCTCCGCCTACCCTCTCTGGCAGACCAACCACTGCTGGCTGATGGAAAACGCGTCACTAACTGGGCGCCGCTTGTGATTTATTCTGCTAAAGTCACCACAGACACCCAGTCTGTAATACTGCAAATGTAAAGGCTTTCATCAGTGGGCCATAGGCTCAATCACCATTGTGTTACCTCATTCGGAGATAGATAGAGACTTAACTGACATTTATTTACATGAAAATCTTCAAGATTATTTCTTTAAATTAATAAATGTAGTGTTTTTGAAAATTAGTCACTACAATATGGGCAGCTGTGGCTCAGTGGTAGAGTCGGTTGTGTTTTAGTCTGATGGTCTGTAAACGTTATTTGTAGTTGTTTTAGTCTCAAGTTGCTTTTTATAGTAACACATATTTAATTGTAAAACAAACTGTGATTGACTGGCAGTCCAGGTGTAACCCCGCCTCTCACCCGATGACAGCTGGGAGAAGCTCCAGACCCCCTCCAGCCTGAACATGATCAGCGGTATAGATGATGGATGGATGGACATACTTTCCTTTTTAAACTGCATGTGTGTAAAGTGAAAGAACTTAACTAAAAGAATGAATGTGACAGAATTTAAGTAATTTTAATATTTTATTAAAAATAAACTTGACATGAATCAAACATTGGCAGTTTAAACAGTTTATGGTCTTTTATCTTTTACAAAATATTCATTATAAATATTTTCACCCTCTTCTGTCCTCTGCTTTGAGTTGAATACCAAACTGTGCTGCAGTGACTGACCCCACATGTTGGTAGAAGACACTGCAGCAGCAAGATAAACATACTGCTCATGTCAGAAGTTGTTTTTGCTCTGTATCACTACGTGTGGAAACACCTGTTTCACTACGTGTGGAACATCTGTATCACTACGTGTGGAAACACCTGTTTCACTACGTGTGGAACATCTGTTTCACTACGTGTGGAAACACCTGTTTCACTACGTGTGGAAACACCTGTTTCACTACGTGTGGAACATCTGTTTCACTACGTGTGGAAACACCTGTTTCACTACGTGTGGAAACATCTGAACCTGAAACATCATAAATAATATTTCCAAAACAAAAAGCCACGGCTGCAACGCTGCCAAACGGCTGCGTCACTCGTCCATGTTGTCAATAAAAAACACGATACAAAAATCTACTGAGTATAACTTAGAAATACATTTAACTTAAATGTAAAAACAATAAATGGAAGACAAACACGTGTTGAATATTCCCTTTACAGCCTTACAGTGCTTAAAGAACAATAAAAATGATGACTGGAAACAAAATAAAGAAACAGCAGGTTTAAATAAAGGATGTCAGGTGGAAGTAAATGCTGTGGCACATTACAGGTAAACATGATGAGGAGGAGGATGAAGGTCAGCTGACAGAATAAAAGCTGCATAGAATCAAAATCACAGATCTCTAATGTAGAGAAGACGACTCTTATATCCATCACGTTTGTCGTAGTGCTTCTTTTAACGTCTTTTATTCATCAACAAAGAAACTTTGCTGTTTATTGCTAAAATGTACTTTTACCTTTTTGTCAGGTAACAAAAGATAACACTTTAAATATATAAAATATATATACAGTGCACATTTTGGAGCGTAGATTCTTTTTGCTGTTGTTGTTGGAGCAGGAGAGATTAAACTGTATCTGTAAAAGGACCATTCACACGCTTTTACATGTTTTAGTTATTTATTATGTACATTTAATATTTATTTCTAAATTTGTGCTGTAAATTATTTAAGATTTATTCATGTTCCTTCTGGGTAAACACAGGTTTAATTTAACAGTATACAAATGGACAAGCAGACTATGTGTCACAGTGAACGTCAGCTCTGAATTAGAATTTGAAGAAATTATTTCATTATTGATTCATTTGCACGTAATTAAGATAAAATATACGGAAATAGAGAAAAATGTCCCACAGCTGAAGGTGGGGAAAAAAGGGTCCTTTTTTTAGAAGGTTAAATCAGCAGATAATTCGCGTGTTTGCCCGAGGAGGGACTAAAATACTCAATCAATGACCAAAACAGTTACCAATCAATTTTCTGTCCATTAAATACAATTTATCTTGTAATGGTGCAGCTTAGTCTGCGTTTTCTTAAAGGGACAGAGCTAACTGAGTCATTTCTGAGTTATTAATTATACTAATATGAAGTAGTGTGTGCGTGTGCGCAGCCAAACTTGAAATATTTAATTCTCTGTGTTCGTAGCGCCTTAATAAAAATCACCATGTGGATTAATCCGCCGCTAAAAGTAGTTCCTATCAACTGATCCATTTGCTCTGGTCTGAGTAACATTTTTCTGAAACAACAAAAAGGGTTCCACTGTTTTTTTTTCCACTGTACTGACACACTGTTTATGTCAACTATATGTGGAAGTTGTTGACAATGTAATAACAATCATTCTTTAAGACCAAACTGCACCGCCAAAGTTGAAAAAGCCGATATTAAACCGGAACGATATTTCCTTTGATTCTTTACCGTCGGCCTCATGTAACATCTTTGTTTTTCACTCTTCCAACTAGACTTTGTTTTTACTTGTAAAAGAACAAACATACAGAAGCAGTAGATCAGCCCAGTGTGAGGAAGAGGTTAATTCATTTAGCTAAAAAAACTAAACAAACTGACCTGAACTTTAAGCTTTACGCAGCAAAATAACCTGATACAACATCAGGATCTGTCCGTCAGTTTTGTAAAGAGCACACCGACGACTCTCCTGCTCCAACACTCGAGCATGAAGGAACCCAGAGCTCCAAAACAAAACAGAGTCCCTTTAAAACACACAAAGAAATAAAAGCAGAGGAACATCGATGTGAAACCTCCACATGAAGAATCATATTTTAAAACACGATTCTTCATGTGGAGGATTATCAGCAATAAATAAATCTCAGTGACTCGGTCAGTTTTCAATATACAATAACACAATAACATGTTTAATATAGAAAAATATTATTACCCTTGTTACTTAGTGACAAAATAAAGATTCAGGATTGTGAAGCAAAAAGGCAAAGTGCAAAAACAACAGAGGCCTCGCAGGGAGAGTTTGTGCCGCCGCCGTTCCTCCAACATGGCCGCCTGTAGCTGTTAACTGCTGCTGACACGGAGGAGAAACGGGCACGAACGTCCTGACAGAAGCCTCCGTCTGGTTAAATATTCATCCCTTTATGATACAGTGAAAACAGAATAAATACTCTAGAAATAAAAAAAGGTCTTTTTGGTAGTTGATGTTCCTTCACAGTGCAGACAGAGAGTCCGGAGCTACAGCGACTTTGTCCAGAAGCTGCTGCTTTTAGCTTCAGTGTTTGCAACAAAAATATCACAAACTTTCTGTTTAGTCGTTAATGTTTTCTTTTGTGAGCGATGTATCAGTGTGTTGTGTTTTCCATTGTTTATTGTGCCTTTATACTTGTATGAATTTTATCTGTCAATCATGGAGTTTTAGGGCCGTGCAAATTAAAGTACTATTTCATTAATTAACTAATTTTTTTTGTTATACGCAGATATAAAACTAGCTTTCTCTGAAATGCAAATAAATAGAAATAGAAAGAGTTCCTCCTCTATTTTCTTTAACTGATGAATCATTTGAGAAGTTTTTTCTGCCTTTTTATAAACCAAAGTTAAAATGTCTTGACCCAAAGAAGCTCCGTAATCTCGCAACATATTTTAGTTTAAGCTCATAGAAACCAAAAAAGCCTCTCCAATTATTGCAGAAGAAGTTGATTAAATGACGAATTGTTTCAGCTCTGGGATTAACACCGTGCAACACAGCGTCTGTTTTAAAATGAACCCTTTGCAGCTGCTTTTATCAGCCATCAGCTGAGCTGCATTCATGTTTAGGATTCAACTCAGTAAGACAACAATATCCATCTTTTTTTGGACATTTAAGACCTCAAAATAAACCAGCTATTGTATCCCCCAAGTAATGCTGCAATAGTTTTCTAAACGTTAAAACACAGACACTAATGGACATGTACTCGTATCATGAGACCTCCGAGAATCATCGGGATGAAGAAGGAAGCCACACTGAGGTTTCTTTGAGGAGACTTTTGGCAGAGAAAACAGCAGCAGTGATTGTATCATCTGTTGATCTCTGCATCACTGCCACAGTGCTCTGAAGTGACAACAAACAAGCGAGGAGGAAGGATGACAACATCGGAGCAAGGCCGCGGTTTAAATACAGAAGAGAAGTGATGAAAGAGCTGCTGGTTTCAATTCCTGGATCCAAAAACAGACCAGGAACAAGCAGGCGCCGTTAGGCAAGGCACTTAAACATCTTAACTCCTCCTGTGGAGCTTCAGACGCCAGCAGACTGCTTGCTTTACAGTACCACAGAGAGCTGCAGAGGCTAAAAACTGCCAACCTCCCCGCGATTAATTAAAGTACGAACTGGGGCGAGTGAGTGGGAGTGGAGATGTCCTCACAAGATAAGGAAGCTGATCATTCAGATGAGCTGGAAGTTAAAAGGGAACAAAGGACAACACACAGTGCTTACTCATCATGACATCAACGTGAGCGAGAGTCCAAACAAGAATCTGAGCGGTGTGAAAAGAGGACAGGGAAGTGCTGGAAACTGCTGTAAAAACCCTCCCCTCACTGCCTGAATGTATCGCCTCATGTTGATGGGGATGTTTGAAACATCTTTGCTGCAGAAACACTGAAAGCACTTATTGCTCTAAGATGCTTTTAAATGCACGGAACTGATTGTCACACACAGAAAACAGCTTTGTGGTTAGGAACCAAAATAAGAAGCATTATTTCAGCCAGTTTCCTCCATCACACTTTGGCCTGCAGCTCTAACGTGGCAGTGGACTCAAAACTTGACACAGAAGATTCAGATGTTATAAAAAACAGAGATAAGAGACCGAAAGCCGAAGAGGACAAAAGAAAATCTCTGGAGAAACTACGGCAGCAAATCCGATGTCTCTGTGCGTCTCTTTTCTTGACTTATTATTGATCATGGTTGAATGAAGTGCGTGCTAAATAACACTTCAGACATCAACAGCCTGAACTTTTCAGTATGTATGTTTTATAATTGTGTTGGATTTGTTTTGATAGTCAGGTGCCCATATGGAGATTGAGACGTTTTTTGTCATGCTGCCTGTTAAACTATTTCTTCTTATTGCTCTTTAAAGTTGTGATCTCGAAGATCTCAGTTTCGTTCTCTTTGGCGCCACCTGTGGTGATAAACGGTAATTGCGGGAGCACACTTCCCAGATATCCAGACAGTGCTGCATGTGTGACGTCCACGGTCGGCTCCGGTTGTAACTCTTGATTTTCCTGGCTGACGGTCGCTTTCCTTTTCAGACTGTTTGCTTCATCTGAGCGTCGAGTTTGTTTCTTCTTCTTTGGATTTTCACTTCTTGTTGAAGTTGTATCTGTAGTCATCCATCTTTTCTTTGTTTGTTCAGCCAGATTACTGTTTACTCGCTGCCCTCTCTGGCAGACCAACCAAAATCTTCAAGATTATCACTGTAAGCGTCTTTGTTTTGTGCAGAAACGTTAACCGAAAGCTAACATGAGGCTGCAGCGCTCAGAGTCAGGCAGTTCGAGTGCATATTTCCCAAGTTTGTTTGATATTACATTTTGTGCTTCCACGTTGAGCTGCATGAATAACTGTTTCGATGTCCACGACGGCACCTGACTATTGTTTTGAGTCAGATTGTTAGACTGTGAAGCTCTTATTAAATTTGAACAATGTACAGGTGATGACATCTTAAGTGAAACCTTTTTACTCACCTGCTCCACTGCAGAGATTTAGAGCAGATTCCAAAGTGCTAACACAGCTTTACAAAAACTAAACCATACACATCTGTCAGCAGTGTTTGTCAGTCTCCATCACTTAAACCTCTGCAAAGGAGAGAGTGAGGAAGATGTTCTTTCCCTTTAGAAAGACGTGATTCGACGGGCTGGGATGAATTCGACCTCCAGTGATTCCCGTGGTGCCGCTGAGCCAGGCACCAGCCGAACCATCGCTCACAGTGTGTCGTCACTTTGGTGTTTAAGGGAGAGAGAAGGAGGGGTTCCTCTCTGTTGTGCTGGGCCTGTCATCGTGCTACCATCACAGTGCGGATGAGCTTTGGCGTCTGAGCCTCCGCAGCTAAAGGATCCATCCGTCACCATGTGGAGCTGGAAGGTGCAGAGAGTCCCTGGAGGCAGGGATCGTCGTGTCGCGCTGCTACGACTGCTGCTGCTGCACAAGCCTTCTGTAATGTGGCAACACTTTACTCTCAGGCAGGTAGAGCGCCATCTCCAGGGCGACCAGGATGGTGAACTCAAACGTGATCAGCTCCCTCCTGCCGATCCGGAAACGCTCCTCCAGCTTCTACACAGACGACAGAAACAAAACGTGTCAGAGGTTTGAGCTTCCTCGTCTTTGGTCAGCCATATTTTCTTACTTGAATTTTTTCTGTTTCCTTTTGTTGTTGTCCCACCAAATGCTGAATTTATTTCTATAAGAATCAGGTAAATATAAGAATCATATCAGACTTTATATCAGATATTCTAAATGAAGGACTCGGGTTGGTATCAGGGCCAAATAAGGTATCATCAAAATTACACAAGATTTTTATCAAATTTTTCATCCTGTTGGCACCTCAGGGCCACCGTACTTACCTATGTTTTACATATTCAAGAAAAAACTGAGTGAACCAATGTCAAAATAAAAATGAATGAATGTTTGAGTTAAATGTGAGGACTAGATTTTTTTAAACCTCCATTTTCTCTCACATTGAACAAGTTGAAAATCACCTGAGACGGTCATTCAGAATGTTTCATATTTAACAGCCCACAATTGTCATCAATTTTGTTCATCCAGGAAAGATCATGTCCATTCTATTTAAATAAATGATTTTTGATTGTTTAGTCTACAAAACTTCAAAAAATGCTGCTTATTATTTCCTTGAGCTTAACAGAATGAGTTTATGTTTTTTCAGGTTCAGTTGTAAAAGTGAAAACGTTAAATTTATTATGATGTCATACAGAGAAAAGCTGCAAATTAATAGTGATGCAGCATATATGTCAATCAATTAACTAATGAAAGCATTTACTCTGGACAAGTATTCCTTAATTATGGATCAGTTAAGACTTAATAACACCTCATTATAGTGTAATAACTACTGCAACTAGTTCATCATGCTACGCAATAATTCTGTGCAATAACTTCTTCTACATTGTGCAATATAACAGCAATCTTAATCTTTTTATTGCCACCTACTTTTTGTCTATTTCATTTCTTGAGTACTTTATTTAATGCCTGTTTTGTGAGCTGCTGTAACGAGTACAATAAAGCTTATCTTAACAATTTATGAACTATGGACTGTATAAAAAGATGGACGACATGACAGCTCCCTGAAAGTGAAGCCAAACCCTCTCTATCGCCCCCTGCTGACTGGCTGCAGTATAGCTCATAAAGCCCGTCTCCTCCATGTTAACAGATGGGACATGAGGCAAACTATAAAATCAAAATACACGTCAAATACATTTTTTCTCAAACATTATAGTTAGTTCTTATCATGCTGATTTATGTCCAAGTGTTCATTTTTCTGACAAGTTTACTTTTAATAATTATTTGATGCTATAAAAAGGGGGTGTGGCCTCATGACAGCTCTGTTGACAAATGGGGCTCCTGCAGCGCTCTGTTCCCGAGTAGCAGAGAAGAGGGATCTTAAGCAGTTGGCACCCGTCTCAGGGGTATTTTGGAATGAAACATTTACTGTAGAAAAATAAAGGTGTCAGCGCTCTCTAGTGGAGAAATCTTTGACATTTCTGTGCTGTTGTTTCCTGTTGGTTAGCAGCCCAAATATTAACTGATACTGATCTGTGATAGGCTTAAATTGGCCAATAACATCAGCAACAGTGTGAGGAGAGCCTGAAGTGGAGAACTGAAACTGTCCTTCACTCACACTCTGCACCTCAGCTTCACAAACACCTGAGTGAGAGCAACATGATCTGACTGACAGGCAGAAGTAACCACCATGATCCCACCGTGTGTGTGTGTGTGTGTGTGTGTGTGTGTGTGTGTGTGTGTGTGTGTGTGTGTGACTTACATCAATGAGGTGTTTGACCTCCTGTTTCTTGAGGTCACTGCTGATCTTAGCAGCCAGTAGGATGCAGGCAGCTGACACCAACTTCCTGTGAAACAACAACAGTGTGAGTGTCAGGACGACCTTCTGCAGAGTAAATGTACAGCCATGAGAGCGTGTCATGTTCATTTGCAGCCTTTATTACAATAACTTAAAACAAACACCAGGGGGAGCCACTCCTACACAAAAAAATTCTTCCATTTAACAACCTGATCTCTCTTTTTTATGGGAAGAATATCAGAGGACATCTGCGCCTCTGTATGAAAACACGGCAGATAAATGAACCGTCAGTGCAGCATATTAATCATCAGACCAGTCGGCACAAGTGGAGACTGTCACATAATGTCCGTATTCAGTGTGATCGAGCATCTGAAACACAGTGAAGTTTTTTGAAGCCTTTGAAATCCGGTTTTGTTATTCAAAGAGCTATACGCAACTTTAGCACAGCTTCTTAAGGGTGAAATTCAGCACTTTTAAAGCACTTTGAAAACATGCCAAGCCTTTTTCTTCCACATCTAATTTGTTATTATAAATACAATTCAGAATTAAGTTAACACGCACATCTGAGATTGTTGTCTTGAATGAAACAGAAAGGAAAAGCGCCCCCTTTTAGGCGGCCATGTGTACGGAACGCCAAACAGGTCAGACTTTGTTGCTGTGTTTAATAAGAGCCACTCTGCGTTTATGCGTGGATCAGTGCTTGATTAGTTTGGTCTGTCCTTCTTCTTTACTTACTGTGTGATAATGGTTAAAATGTATCATCATTAAGAAACGCCACCTGCTGTGTAATAAAAGCAGGGTGGTGCTTATTAAACACCTTTTGGTACGTATTTAACGCGAGGAAATGTGGACGAATTGTGACACGTTTGGCGTTTAATACACGTCAGGAAAGCTAGCTCTTCTCCTCGTCTGATGTTAGACTGCAGCCGACAAATATAACGAAAAGACAGTTTTATTTAAAATAATGAAAGAGATTTTGTAGTTCAAACATCAGATTGAAGAGTTAATTTAAGCAAGCTTTAAGACTTTGTACAAACCCTGAATATGAAGGTTAACCCTGCTATCAAAAGGTTATCAAGCGGCTATTGTTTAAAATGAAGGTGACACGTGAAAGTACCTGTTCTGTTTATTGAGTCGACCCTGAAGAACCAGCTTCTCAAAGTAGACGAACGCCATGGCGATGGTGACCGGCTGCATCCCGCAGTCCTCCCCGACTATTCTCATCTCTCTCTTCAGACTGCGACAGACACAGAGTCAAAGACGTCTTTACAGTAGGTTATATTTTAGCACAGTGCAGCTTTTTAGGTATTAAGTCGAACTGAATTCCTTTACCTGCGGATCTTGCTGAGGGTGAGTTTGATGTGAGGAAACTTCTCCTTAAACGTCTCGTTCATGTCTTTCTTCAGATCAGACGGCTTGACGTATTCTATCACCGTCGTCTGGAGGATAAAAGACAAAAGGAGGGAAGACGAGGTTAAGGAGAGAAAACAGAAGAAACAGAAGAAAAAGGAGCGGAGGAAGAGAAGAATGCATAAACAGAGTGAAGAAGAGATTGTAGGCAGAGACTTTGACAAGTTAAACAAAGGTGACTGAATGTAAACACCATGAGGAACTAAACATGTCTCTGTTCTGATATCTACTGCTTCAGTCTGAGAGTCTATTACAGTCAGAGCGGGAAATAATACAATGTGAACTTTCTCCTCCTGCGTCTGATACAACCAGAGTTCCTGATCCCAGATGAGTTTAACACTCGTGTGCTACACTGTTACACTACACTGAAGCTTTGGGTGAACAGTCAGGTACATGTCGGGCTCTAGAACCTGCAGGTAAACAAGAGGTTTCAGTGTGTGTGATAGTTTAGGTCAGAGAGTCGACACTATAGTGGGTGGTGGATCACACTCTGTAATGTAACACACACGCACACACTTTATCAGTACTGTTTAATCCATCGGAGGAGATTACTGCAGAGGTGGGCTGCTATGTCACTGATCTCACTGTGCGTGTGTGCGTGTGTGTGTGTGTGTGTGTGTGTGTCCATAGCTTCTAACTCATCTCTGAGGGATAAAACTAAGCCGCTGCCTATAGAATAATTATGTTGATGTCAAAGACCTGTGTGTGTGTGTGTGTGTGTGTGTGTGTACATGTGTGTCTTCCCTCAGTAGTGATTATTCTGTTCACCGAGCGCTATAATCCTCTCTCTCTTTAATTCTGTCGTCTCCTCTTTTATTTCCTCTCTGCCCCTCGTCTCCTTCAGCTTCCTTCTTTACTCTGGTTTCAAAAAAGGGCATTTCTGTTTGATTTTTAAACCTGGGTCCTTTTTTTCCTTAAATATATTTTGGGGGCAAAATAGCAAATCAATGATACATTTGATGGTAACAACTGCACCTGATCAAAATACGTCCACTCACAGTGCTTGTTCTTGTCACTGACATTTTATAAAGAAGGGCAGACTTGATAGAAGAAGAAGAAGAAGAAGAAGAAGAAGAAAAGGGGGAAGACGAAGCACAGAAAAAGGAGGAGAAAGATGAAGAAGAAGAAGAAGAAGAAGGCAAGGGGGAAGACGAAGCAGAGAAAAAGGAGAAGAAAGATGAAAAAGAAGAAGGCAAGGGGGAAGACGAAGCAGAGAAAAAGGAGGAGAAAGATGAAGAAGACGAAAAAGAATAGGAGGAGAGAGGAAGAAGAAAAAGAAAGAAGAGAAGAGCAAGAGGAAGAAGAGAAAGAAGAAACGACAGAGGAAGTGGTAAAATAAAAGATCGAGGAAGAAGAAGAAAAGAAAGAGGAAGAAGAGGCAGAGGAAGAAGAAGAAGAGAGAAAGAGAAGGAAGAAGAGAAAGAAAAGAAAAAGAGAAAAAAGAGAGAAGAGGATGAGACAGAGGAAGAGAGAGAAAGAAGACGAGAAAGAGGAAGAACAAAATTTAATAGGAAGAAGAAGAAGAAGAAGAAGAAGAAGAAAGAGAAAGAAGTGTCATATACTCTTCAGTGTCATATTACCATATAGGAGGCGAAGATCAGCACCCGCTTGTGTTTCCCACAAGGCCACTGGGGGTCACTGAGGAGGTTAGGGTCGTAGTCCGTCACATCCTCCAGACCTTGAAAACACAGACACACACACACACACACACACACACACACACACACACACACACACACACACACAGAGACACACACAGACACACACACACACACACACACACACACACACACACACAGACACACACACACAGACACACACACACACACACACACACACACACACACACACACACACACACACACACAGACAGACACACACACAGACACAAGCAATTTAATTAACTTGAAACCATTACAGTCAGAAAACAGATTCCGCTGCATCGATTTTCATTTATTTTAAATGTTGCAGAAGTTTAATTTAAATCAGAAGTTTTTATTTTGAATAAAAAAAGTGGTATAAATTAATCTACTGATTCATTTGATTGTTTGAGTAATTTAAAGTTTGTAATGTAGAAGATTCACTCAGAATCCATATTTGCTTTCCTCCTGAGACCCACATAATAAGACTAATAAGATTAGAGAAGTAGCTTAGCTTAGCATAAAGACTGTAAGCAGGGGGAAACTGCTAGCCTGGCTGTATCAGTATATTTAACACATGTAGAAATGAATTTAAAACTGGACGTTGTTTGTTGAGCAGCTAGCACGCACACTGCACTTTATAAATGACAACCAGCTGGCCGCAGAAATGCAGGCGTCATCTCCTGACCTCGTGAAGAAGTTCACTTCATAAATCAGTTTCATAACCACGAACAAAGCCAAATGATAGTGTGAATGTTATTGTGACTTGTTAGCCAACAAACAGATGATGTGAACGTACAGCTGCTTTGAGTGGCTGAAGAGATACGTCACAAGGAGACTAAAAATATAAACCTGCTATCAGTGTGCACATGCATGCACACATGCACAGTCTAAGATGTTTTGTAACCCTCGAATACACACACATACAAACACACACACAGCTGTGTTGTGTTAATGAAAGGTTCTGGATTAGAGAGAGAGGTTTAGAGGCTAATACAGGGCTGTGTCACTGTGGGTGTGTGTGTTTATAGATAGCACGAGACACAGTGTGTGAAGGTGTATACACATGTGTCTGAAATATAAATATATTTTTCTTCCTCTCTCCTCTTCATCCTTCTTCGGTATTTTCCTTCATTCTTTCTCTGCAGCCACTTCCTGTCTAAATGCAGGGTAACACAGCTCTCAATCCTAACAGCAAGGTGCCATTGAGGAAATTTGTGGGTGTGTGTTTGTGTGTATTACCCAGGTCGAGTCCCACAGTGCTGTTCAGTCTGCTGGGTGGGTAGCTCCGGCCCGGCATGCTGTGTGTGCTCCTGGACTGGGGAATCTGCAGCGTCAGGTCGCTGGCCGACGCCGGCTTCTGCCTCACCAGGGCGTTAGTGGGGTACAGGAACTGTGCGTACGACACCGACTGAGACAGAAAGAAAGAAAAGAGGGAGAGGCTTTAATAGCATCTAAACACATGCGTCATACCAACGTCTGAATGTGTTTTAGGGGTTGTGTGTGTAAGTACCCTGCCGTAGGTGTCAAGGTGAAAGCCCTCCAGCCCGGGCAGCATCTCCAAGGTGGTGGAGATGTTTCCAGACGAGTGCCTCCTCCTGGGGTGGTTTAACGTTGGGTCACTGGGGAGAGAGAGTTTAATGGTTAACAGGTTTACCAGCAGGCGTTAAAATTAAAGGAGAAGTCCGTTATTTTTAAACCTGGGCCCTAATCTTACAAATTTGTGTGTCCAAATGACTCAAAGGCCCAAGTTTAAAAAATATCGAACTTCTCCTCTAAGGACAGCTCCGATAAAAGATGCAGAACATGATGAATCTGAGACACAACACTGCAGCAGTTTGATGAAGTCCTTGGCGGCTTTTTGTCAACATTTCAGGTCTTAAAATGTAACATTTGTCAGGGTCATAGACTGTATTTAAAAAGTGGACAATAATAGCAATTAAGAGAATAATCATTTAAATGACCTAATACACTTTTTTAACAATATATTCTACAGTCTCTATATATTCTAGAGGGCAAACACTGATTATGCAGATGCACACGTTTTGTTATTATCCACCTTCTGTGTCCCTGCAGCACTAGAGTGACAGGGTGGGACATGTTCAGAGACAGTCCTGTGAGTCAAAGGTCAAAGGCCACTTCCCACCACAGTCACATGTTCTGCTGAACACACTGATCTGTCACAGTTTCAGAGCAGCTGAAAGTGGAAGCGTGATCTGAGCTCACTTCCTCTGCAGGAAGACCAACGTTAGTCACGCTGCTCAATGTGCGTGTGTGTGTGCATGCTGTATGTGTGTGTGTGTGTACAGAGAAAGAGGAGCACTTTTTGTGTGTATTTTAAATACTCAGTGTGCACATAACAGGTAGTTTTTCTTTGTGTACTGACTTCCTACATCGTGCATGTGTAATGTAAGTTGTTGTAGATTGCCCCCTTAAATTCTCTGTGTTTGTGTGTGTGTGTTGTTGTGGAAGTTTCCGTGCTGTTATGTCAGTGTGTGTTGTTTCACCAGCCAAACAACTTAACGTCAATTCAAGAGGCTGAGGCACATGGGGAAATTATCTTCCTCCTTTACTCCTTCTCTCCTCCTTTCCTTCCTAAGCCACTCTGTCCTCTCTCCTTTCCTTCATCTCCCAGTGAGGAAATCAGATCCTCTCCTCCACCTCTTCTCTTAAACTGCCCTGCTACTCTTTCATCCTATCGACGCTGACGCACGAGGTGTTGGTGTTTGTGCATGTGCAGGTGTTTGTGTGTATTACCTGAGGTAGAAGCTTTCTCCGTAGGGCAGAACAGAGAAGGCAGCACACAGAGATCTCTTTGCACAGATCAGCACAATCCTGAAACACAAACAAATGAGTGTTGTTAGTTATAACATCTGTCCTGTCGGCAGTTTATAGGTAAGAAACAGGAATCTACTTGGCAGCACAGCATCTGCCTTTATCATCAGACGTCTTCAGACAAAACAAAAAGACAATCAACCCCAAAGCAGGGCCGGACAATACATCAAAAAGATACCAAAACCGAAATCCCTCCCTACACTGCAAACAACCTGATCTTAGGTAGAAATATATCACTTTATACGGCCTGCTGCAGACTGCTTAAATATCGAGGACAACTTGAAAGTACAGTCAGTTCTATTAAATCCAGTCTGATTGTTCCACCAGCAGCTGTAAGTGCTTTAATTTACACTACGTCTACAGAAGCTAGGACAGAAATGTTGGAGAAACGCAGCAGGTGCAGATGACACATCCAGCCACCTGCTGGAGTTAGCACAATACAGGACAAAACAACAATAAATGCAAATACTGTAAGAAAACAGAGAAGTAATAATCATAATAAAAGCTTGTTTGGAGGCACTTGAAGCCAGACTAAGACTTAGATTGTTCTCAAGTATATATAGATAAAGATATCTCAAGTATAGATAGATAAAGATAGATACTTTATTTGTCCCAAGGGCACATCGAACAACACCCGCTGCCCAACTTTATTTTGTTAAACCCGTAGTAACATTTAAGAGATTTAAGAGGACTTCTGGCACACCACCGTGCTCGTCAATGTATTTCTCACTGACCAATGAACATCAAGAAGGGGCGGGACTTACGATATCAACTTTGTCAACAGCAATGTTGGAGGCTGCGATTCCTTTCCATTGTTTTTACGTTTGCTTTGTTAAATTTCCGTGAATAAAATCAAATATTGAGCTTACAGAGAGATTTAAAACAGACTTAACGGTCACCACGAGGGAAGCCGAAGTGCCGTGAGACACCGTTCGTGACAGAGAGTGCCGGTGAGAAGTGCTCTGAAGTTGAGGTCTTGGGCGCAGCCCTTATACCAGGGGTCTCCAACCTTTTTTCATCTGAGAGCTACTTTGAAGGCGTGGCTGCCTTCACTGTCCATCATAAATCTGGCTAAACAGGCTAATAGCACCGAACATCTCACCTTAGCTCAACTAGCGTACAGCATAACTGACCCGACCTGTCGATGGAGGTTGCTGCAACATCGCTGTGATTGGTTAGGTTCAAATGTAGACAAACTTGCCAGGAGCATCACCGTTTATTATTGACAGCTATAATCGGTCTATCCTATTATTTTGTAATGGAGGGGGCGGGACATCTGTGTATTTGATTGAATTGAATTTGGAAGAGGCTTTCAAGGTGCATTCAATGTCGTCAGATTTTTTGTACGGAGTCTGTGAACCTCTTAGCGAGCTACTAAAATCCAGCTACCAGTAGCTCGCAAGCTACCTGTTGGAGACCGCTGCCTTATATAGATAGGCATAGATGATACAAACAGTATGAAGGCAGTTCAATTTAAACGTTCTTAAGAGATAGTTCAAACAGTAAGGTGCAAATGTAACAATCAAACAAAGGTAATGCTAGCGTCAGAGAGAAGGGCTGTTATTAAATAGAGTTAATAATGTTTTCATTTGTTGCAGTTACACTTCATATTGAATCTTCCTCAAGTTTTATTTAATTTCTACATGTGTTAAATACATCAATACGGCATCTATTAAAATTATTGGCGTCTTCTCGTGGGACGATAAATATCAGAACTGAACTAAAGTGATTTAATTTGGTTTGTCTTTGTTACTGTTTTGTTGTTTTCACTTTGACACACAGCTCCATTTGCACAAATGTTTCAGAAAACTAACGTGTGTTTGTTGATTAAAAGGTATTTTAAATGATTGCTTACAGAAAGTCAGGTTAGTTGTGTTTTTGTCAGTTTCACACCCCTAAAGTTGTGCTGAAAACATGGGAGACATCATGTACGGCCTCACTGTGCTTATTTTCTGCAGGTGGAAAACCATGTAGCTGGTAGCATGTAGCTACAGAAGCACGGCAACACTCGGGTCCATCCACTCATTATCTACACCGCTTATCCTGTTCAGGGTCACGGGGGGGCTGGAGCCTGTTCCAGCTGTCATTGACTGGTGATCAGTCCAGGTGTAACCCCGCCTCTTGCCCAATCACAGGGCTGCCACACAGAGACAGACACGCTCACACCCACGGGCAATTTAGAGTCACAAATGAACCTAACGAGCATGTGTTTGGACTGTGTGAGGAAGCCGGAGAGAACCCACACATGCACGGGGAGAACATGCAAACTCTACACAGAAACCCTCTGAACCGGGGATCGAACGAGGAACCTTCTGGCTGTGAGGCAACAGCACTAACCACTGCACCACTGTGCAGCCCAGCGCTCGTGTCAAACGAGCAAATTCAAATAAAGAATGTTATCTCTCTTCTCAGCAGCGACTTGACTGTTTTGGAAACATGCAAACACACACTTGACACTGTGACACACATTGACCAGCTGCACCTGTACTCGAGACTCTGCATTATAATAGGGTTTCAATGGGAGTGTTGTTGTGTGCGTTATTTGTGGATCCTCTGGAGTACAAAGCCCCGTGGAGCAGAGGCTGCAGGTCGCTCGCCTGCTTTGTGTCTGCGAGGAAAATGTTTACAGTCATTATGTTCGGCTCAGGAAGCAGAGAGACTGGAAGATGATTCACAGTGTGTGAAAACATAAACACACTTATCACTGAGCTCAGCTTGCTCGTGATGAGCAATTTTCTTTTCTTCATATTCCATTTAATCCAGAGGCAGCCAGCAGGAGACATTGAATCATCGACCTTCAAGTGTTTCAGGTTAACCACAAAAATAAAACCCTGTCAAGACTGCAGAGGGATCAGAAAGATAATCGTCCTCATTCGAATTGAGCCAAATCAAACTAAGACGCCAACCAGCTCTACAGTTCATCCGAGCACTGGAAGAGAGAGCAGGAGATCTACCAGAGAGTTACATAACCTGGATTTAAGAATACGAACTGTAAAAGAGCAAAGCCTGATCTTATAACTGCTGCTGAGTGCGCTGGTTCAGGTAAAGAGGGGGCGGCTCTGCTGAGCCTCCTCGGTGTCGTGGGCTAAACTCACCAAAATGTCAGTTATTGGTCGTTTGCCCACCTGATGACCCTGTAGACTTACACCCTCACACAGACTCACTTTGATACCATGTTCCTTTTTTTGGAAAGACGGGTCACGGGACAGAAATCAATAAAAGTTTCTCATAGCAGAGGTAGGACGAGTGGAGCCGGTTATACAGTGATGGTGGTGGGACGAGTGAGCAGGCTATGGCGTCTGAATGGATGATTAAGCTTGATTTGAAGGCACATTTCCTCCCCCAGAATCAGTTACGAAAATCTGTTATGTGACCAGTACAGAGGTTGTTTCAGGTGCAGGACTTCCAACTACTTGTTACTAGAACTGGACAGACATGAGCAGAAAACTGATTCAAGGTTTGAAGGAAAAACACAGTAAACATTTGTGAAACTGTCCTTCTAGTGATGCCAAGCTGTAACCTGATCAGCCCGTTCCCACTTCCAACACAAAAACAGCTTGGTCAGTGGCCCGAGGCTTCATAACATGAAGCTGTAGTTACTCAGCTAGCTTAATTTCTAGAAGCTGTCCTCTAGATTATTGTATTGACGAGCTGTAGAAGTCAGGTGATGTAGAATGAAGAGCGAGAAAGACGGCTTAGGGTGTTGGACGGGTTGATGGATGAGTCAAACAAGCTTACGACTTAACAAGACTTCTTTTAACGGGATTAAATGCCACATTTATCTATTAATTTTTATTTACATAGCGGCAAATCAAAACCAAAGTTATCTCAACCCAAAAAGAGCAGGTACCCTTCACTGTGCTGTACTCTTTTTATGTTTTTTAGAGACTCAACGTGACTCGAGCCTCGAGCAGAACCAGGCTCATGTTGAACAGCCATCGTGCCTCAACTAGATGGGCATATATGTGATAGATGTTACGTAACATACTCACATTAGTCCTGTTGTTTACATTACAAACCTCCATCAGTTACATCAAATGTGGTACGCAAGTTATGCAGTGTATTTTTGTGACATAACTTACAAAAGCCCTAAGTGGACATGCAGCCATACATTTTATTGACTCTCATGATAACGAGTAATTTCCAGTTGTCTTATCTATCTCATTATGTCGAGATAACAAAGCTGGTTTTCTCATGATAACAGGATCATTTTCTGGTGATCTAGAAAACAGAATAACAGGCTGGTCACTGTGATATTACAGACCAGGACATGCTATGCTGCCATTGCCCACACTACTGAGAGAAGTTAAGCCTGTTTCTAGGTTTGTTTTGAGGGGACGCGAGTTCTGATCATCTGACGTTACGGTGGTGCAGCGTTAGTCGAGAAAAAATGGAAAAACGGAGTAAATAAAATTATGGATAGATGTCTGCTTTGGGCTGACGTAGTACGTTTATACTGATTTAAACCAAACCGTGATCTGTTGCTTAACCAAACCAGGTAGTTGTTGTGCAGGCACGTGACCGGGTTGAGACCGCTTTGCATTATTTATTGCATGCTTTTAAATTGTTAAATGGCGCATTTTTAAAGTCTAATGCTCGTTTGTTATTGCCAATTTTAGTGCTTTAATTTAACCAGACAAATTAAGTGCTGCTAACTTTAGTCTCCTGCATTAGCAAAACTGACACTAGAAGTTTACCTACAGCTTCATACTTTGGAGCACAGGGCCACTGACCAAGCTGCTGTGTTTGACAAGTTGGGGGTGAAACGTGTGTAAAGCTAAACTGTAGTTAGTTAGTTAGTTAGTTGTATTAAGAAGAAAGACCTTCAGATGGTAGTCAATCGAAAGCCACTGTGGTTACTTTCACAGACGTGACATGATCCTGGTCCGACATACAGAACATTTTAATGACAATAATGTCATCCGAGGAAAAGCAGATCTCATATGGGGCTGTAATTAATCTGTCCATAAGGTAGCACTGTTTTATAAAGTGATTAATCCTTCAAAAGAGATACATTAAGAACTAAATAAAGTGCTGTGGAGCAAAGGTTAGTTCTGACGGGCTAGAAAAGAAGCCGTCAGCTGGGGATAACTACTTTAATATCACTCTGACACCGTCCCTTCTCTGTCCCTGCTGCTCCGCCTCCTCCGTCCATCCCATGAGACCGATGATGAGTTTAGATTTAATGCTGTGGTTGGCTGCCACTGAGACACACGTACACACACACAGCTTGTTTTTCTACGATGCATGGGAAAGTGGAGAGCAGGAAGTCAGCAGGGAGTTCAGTGGAAAGAGCAGAAGCATCACAGCAACAGCCCGGCTGGAAACGTGACTCCGCTGGGACCCAGTTTGTCCCCCTCTGCACATCCATTTATTGCCACACTTTTCATAACACTGGGGGCACATTATTCCACCTTAAAAACAAACACCAGAGTAAATCCCCTGGGAACTTGACCCCTGGTAGTCATCACTGAGCTACAGAAAGATGTCTTATTAACTTACATGCAGGGAAAGTTCACTGTCACACAGGATGTGAGCCAGAGCAGTCTTTATTTAAACTGTGGGCTGTTTTTGTTCAGATCCTTTCATTTGGCTGATGAGACAACTTTTATCACATGTTCCACAGAGACGCCATCGACTGCTACAGATGTGGAACTCTATATGTTTCTTTAACTATATTTTAACAACGTTGTACACAATTGGATTTTTTCATGCATGTTGATAACCTTTTTTAACTCTAAAAATATCTGTAATCGACTGGATAGAGGAGTGTCAGGACCCATGTTGACTGAGCGATGTGAGGCGTACCTCTGTCAACATATGTATTCTCACTGAAAATGAAGAAGATGAACAAGGAGATGAGGGAGAAGGAGGAGAAAGGAAAAGGAAATAGGAAGAACAACAAAAAAGAAGGAGGAGAGGAAGAGGTAGAAGAAGAAGGAGACTGAGAAGAAGATGATGGAGAAGACTGAGCAGCAGAAGAAGAATAGAGACTGAGGAAAAGAAGAACATGGAGAAGAAGAAGAAGACTGAGGAGGAGAAGAAGGACAGGAAGAGGAATGTAGGCTGAGGAGAAGAAGAAGAAAGGATACTGAGGAGAAGAAGAAGAAGTAGAAGAAAGGATAGTCAGGAGAAGAAGAAGGAGACTGAGAACAAGATGACGGAGAAGAAGACTGAGCAGAAGAAGAAGAAGACGAAGAATAGAGATTGAGGAGAAAAAGAAGAAGAATGGAGACTGAGGAGAAGACGAAGAAGAAGAATTAGAAGAAAAAGGAGAATGTGGAATAGCAGATAAAAGAAGGTGATGAAGAAGAGGAAGAACATAAAGGAAAAGAAGAACTTTATCATGCCCTTGGGAAATTCATCTTTTCATACTGATGAGTGAAATGAGGCAACTATCTCTTATACTTTCTCTTATACTTAAACTTCGCACTGTTTAAATCTCCCATGAGCAGAAGGAGGCTTGGCACCCAGCAGCAGCTCTG